>NC_037336.1:97136972-98340472 GCF_002263795.3 Bos taurus
TAGAAGTTTTCACTCTGATTAGATCTATTTTAAAAATATACATGCAAAATGCTTCCACTTACAGGAAATCTGGCCTTGAAACACTGGGTTGTGTGCAAACATCTAGGGAAATAATAGCATTAAAGTTAGAATTCAAAAGATTCAGGGTTCATGTAAGTGGACAAATAACTTTCCCATTATGAAACTGTAGGAAATTTACTTCCGGATCCACTTTGTGAAACATGGGTGTATATTTGTGTGTGTGCAGTGTGGATATGACTGTGGGGGGGGGGTGTGTGTGGTGTGGATGTGAGTGTGTGTGTGTGTGTGTGTGGTGTGGATATGACTGTGTGGTGTCTGTGTGTGTGGTGTGTGTGTGTGTGTGTGTGCACCTAATCTGCTCAGGGAATAGAAAAATGATGTCCAAGATGGGCCGTGATACCCAATACACTGATACCAATCAGTTCTGAGACATTTAAAATATCTAGGATAGGATTGTTTTAAATGAGTTTGAGCTTTTCACTTAGTTTTGTATTTTCAAAATAAATTTGTTTAGGAAAACACACTCTTGCTAAATGGAAACAAATGGGGATTACAGAAGGGACATGATTGTATGGTAATATGGCTGACATCTCATGTCAAGGTTCTTCTCCGGCTTCAGAGTCTTGGAAAACTTCCTGCTACGTGTCTGACTTTCTTTTGTTCACTAAGTGTGTAGATGCTGAGATATCTGAGTAGAAAGGGGGCCTGGCACGGTCCACCCCCTGCCACTCGCTCCGTTTCTCAAATGTTAAAAATCTTTCACGATTCCCAGCTGGCAGTGTTTCTACTTGAGGGACCTAAGTATGAAATGCTCTCATACATGCATACCATGGTGATGGCAAGGAAACAAAGAAGAATAGTTCATACTAGAGATTATTAAACATTAAGCACTTGTTTGTAGATAAAAGGCAGCAAACTATGCTACGGCATAAGACAGATGAGTAAATATTATGGCACACACATTGCATTACAATTATTATTACACATTACCTATTAAACATTACACAGAAAGTGGCTGTGATTCAAGCAAGTTCTAAATAATCTCTAAATTAAAAGAGTGACCTAGTTCTTCCTCAGTCCGACCTCAAATGAAGTTAATATTGCAAAATTAGAATCCCTAAAATAATTCCTGAAAAATCTGTATGGGTAAAAAAAAAAAAAAAGATAAGTGGCAATATCCATTTCACAAGGTGTTTAGGAGGGTTACTCGTCAAAATGAACTTGGTGACATGAAGGGAATTAAACAAGGAGGGTGTTCGACAGACTGAGGGGGCGCTAACGCCTCTCTAAGCTACATAAACAAACCCGAAGCGAAGAGTCCAGGCACTGGAATCAGAGAACGGAAGCCTGAGGACAGTCCACCACAGGCAACCAGTCAGTTCTCCCAAGGCAACCGCGGCAGTTGTGGCCAATCGAGCGCTTTCCTCGCTTTCCTTCTGCATCTTCTCCGTGACAACTGTGATCCCTGGTGCCTCCTGGTCACCAGCTCAGTACTCCCGGCCCCTTCCCTACCTCCACGCCGGGTCAGAGCCTTACGCCTAGAATACTTCCCGGTCTCCATTAGGCAAGATCTCTCCATCCTCTCAGGTCCTGATGAAGCCCCCCACTCGCAACAGTTCAAAGCCTTCCTCTCGCATTGTTTAATTCAGTGAACTACTATGCGGGTGTTAGATACCCTGCTGGATGCTGAGGACACAAAAATCAACAGACTGCAGCCCTGCTCCCCCTACCAGGGCCCTGCAGAAAACGAGGGGTAAACGGATGGGAAGGAAGCAGGCAGTGGGGCCTCCCGGATGGCACAGTGGGAAACAACCTGCCTGCCAACGCTGGAGACGCAAGACACGCAGGTTCGATCCCTGACTCGAGAAGATCCCCTGGAGGAGGGCACAGCAACCCACGCCAGTATTCTTGCCTGGAGAATCCCATGGACAGAGGAGCCTGGCGGGCTACACTCCATGGGGTCACAAAGGGTCAGACACGACTGAGCAGGCACACACAGGCAAGCAATGGGACACGTGTTAAAACGTGCGATGTTCAAGGTGACATGGGGCTGGGTTAGAAACCCGTGACTTTTCTGGGTTTCTGTGGCACCTTACTTGGCATGAACCTGCACTGCCGTGTGGGTGTGCCACTTCCCACCGGGCATCTTGTCTTCCCGCCAGATAACCGGCTTCTCAGCACTGTACTGTCCTCGCCTCCCTGTGCCGAGTGCCCAGTGCCATGCCACAGACACAGCGGACAATCAATTCACTTATTTGCAATAAATAAAGAACTTTCCCGTGTAAGTACTGCTGACTTATTTTAAATATAAAGAAGGATATATTGATTTTTCCCCCCCTGGTGCATGGTTCTTATTAGCATAGCTTAGTTGCTGAAAACAGCATGATTTCTAGTGATTGCAGGAGAAGAACAAAAGCTAAAACTCCTAGGACGGCTGTTAGAAATGTAAATCAGAAGCTGTCATTACTCCAAGTGCTACGTGAAATCTCATATTCAATTTGTAACTCCAAAAGCTTTCATCTGTGGTCTGTTTGGTTCTACACGGTTAAGCAGTGCATTTGTATGTAAAATTAGAACAAAAAGATCAGCAGGTGAAAGCTTCGGTCCAACGAGAGAATTTTCTAGAACGGTGCTCCTCTACTCTCAGCTTGTGGCCCTACCGAATGCTAACTCTATTCATCTGCACAAATTCAGAAGGTTATGGTGGCCACACCTTTCGAAGTCAGGCGGTGAATGCAATTTAGTGGGTCTTATTGAGAGCTAGAGGTCTAATTTTCATGCTTTGGAATTCATAAAGTGAAAGACATACTGTTGAAAGAAAAGATCACGAAGCGGGTATTCAGTCCTGTTAGAAATAAAGAGGCTGCAGCGTTCCACTCAGTTTTTCTTTTCCTGCATGAAAACTCAGAGATCTGTGAATGAAAAGAAGTGGACGGTATTTGGGTAAGGACAGGACGTATGGTAGTGTGGCAGAGACCAAACATTATCCTCCCCTACCTCTCTGCGGTTTTCCTTCTTAGGATTGATAATAACTTCAGCTGGCCACATGGGGCCGGTCATGTGCCTTTGGGGCGGGCCACATGGCCATGTAGCTAACTCCTCTCCTTGGGATGTGGGTCGGCATGTGCCATGTGCCTCCTCTGGACCTGGCCTTAGGAGTAACATGCCCTCCCCTTCCCCATCCCCCTTAGCCCTGGTTGAAATGTGGCCACCATGCTCGGCCGTCAGTACCACAGGAATGAGGCCATCTGAAGGCTTCGGGATGTAACCACGGGATGTTACCCGAAGGTGACTTGGTCTGCTTTTGGAAAGTCCTTATCAAGAGCCTCTTTTGGGGTCATCTGCCCAGAGTCTGTTAGTGGATGAATTCCTTTAGTCATTTCAGAGAAATGAACCAGTTTTCATGCACCAGTTAACAGATTTTGGCTGGAGAGTCAGAAAGTCCAATCCAATCGGGTTAAACAAAAAGGAAACATATCCTTTCACATAACGCTCAGTCCAACAACAGACTGGCTTTTGAGCTGATTAACTAAGCCACGCAGTTAAGTGCACAGGAAGGATGTGGTTTTCTTCCCAGACCCTGCCTCGTAAGGGTCACAGCAGTAGTAGGACGGGCTTAGACGACTCGGGAGTCCCTTCTGACCAGAAATGGAGTCACCTCCCCAAAAGGAGAATACTTGAAAAAACAACCAAATTAGCAGGAAAGGGGGATGATGAAAATCAGGAGGGAAGTCAAGGCTGTCAACAGCCTGTGGACACCCACACAGATTCTAACAGTCACCGGACAGGTCACCCAGCTCGGTGGGTGGGAAGCTGGGTGCCCAGGGTCCAGCTGCAGCAGCAAGCAGTCCTGGGTACAGAGTGAAGGCGAACAGCCTTTAGAGTAGGTTTCAGGCTGCTTATTTTCTTAACTTTCTGGGATAATCTGTGTCCTTGTCCATTGATTCTAGTACCAATGACTTTTAAAATGGAGCTCAGAATATTAAAAGCATACCCCAGTAAATGTTGATCAAAACCATGCATATTATGGAAGTTTAGTGCTTTTCCAAACTCTTACAAAAACAATCTTCGGTTTCTCCAGAACGGCAAACTGAAAATACACATAGCCACACAGTCTCCAAATACCGATTTTGAGACCTTTTAAAAATCTCTGGTACATTTGTAACATGAAGATATTTCCATTCAGCTCACTATGGGAGGTTCTGGCTCAATTGATTTAGTCTAACAAAGATCTTATCTCTTTAATCCGAACATTCTACCCCAACTTTTCTTATTGA
The DNA here is from genome assembly GCF_002263795.3 of Bos taurus. Lineage (NCBI taxonomy): Eukaryota > Metazoa > Chordata > Mammalia > Artiodactyla > Bovidae > Bos > Bos taurus. The sequence continues at coordinate 97,141,271 of NC_037336.1, forward strand.
TTAAGCGGCTCCTGCACTTTACAATAATACAATACGGCTCATACAAAAGCCCAGCCTTGTCCTCGCATAAAGGAGACTCTCAGAAGCTGGGTCAGATTGGATTTCTTTCTTTCCAAATACCAGCCATCTTCTGAATACAGCTTGGCTTTCTATGCTCTGTTTACATGTAAAACATTTACGCGAATGGTCTAAAGAAGGTTGATAAATGACTCTTTTCTTGGGATTTCTTTTCTAGAAGGCATCCATTCCAATCACTTCGCATTTGTTAAAAATCCAGCAGGTAAAATTCCATCTTATTTCTGCTACAGACTAACTTCCTCCAAATCATCAGGTGGTGCCACTAGGCAGGCTTGCATCCGTAAAGAACAATGCTTCGAGTTCTCAGAGAGAAAAGAGGTGATATAAAACGTTCGCATCCAGTAATTCACTTAAGGACTGCTTAGAAATAGGTGACGAGGACTAGGCTCTGTGTGTGGAGGTAACCTCAGGAATAGCTAATTCAGTCTTTCTTTGTATTAAGGACCTGCCAGCTTAGCACTAATACCTTGAGAGGAGCTGGGAAAAAAACACCTCACTGGACATCAAATTCCCAGACAGTCACTGCACGCTGGACAATAACCAACAAGGCTTTGTGAAGAAACACTATGATTTCTTTCTAAAAGAGAGTGGCGGGCAGCACGGGTTGGGGAAGGAAACGGGCTTTGTGGGCCTGCTTCTAAAGAAAGGAGGAAGAAAATTGCTTTCCTTTTGGAAGCGCGGTAACAGGTCCACTTGACATTATTTCCTAGAGTGCATCAGAGAGCGTGCTCGCCCTCAGAAAGCCTTCCTTCTTGTTTCTATTCTTCTCCTACCCCTGGGTCAAGAGCAGATAGATGGGGTGAAGCGTCCACATTTGGCCTAGGCCTTACCCGTAGGCTTGTAGTCTTAAACCTTGGGGAAAAAAAAAATCCTTAAATAAAATTAATGTAAAAAAAATCATATACTTTGTTCACATTATAAAGTTTTTAATTTTTTTGACCATCTGGCATTTGGGGGTCTTAGTTCCCTGACCAGGGATGGAATCTGTGGCTCCTGCCGTGAAAGCATAGCCTTAGCCACGGGACCACCAGGGAAATCTCATACTCTAGAAACTTGTAGATGGACCGCTGGACAAAGGCCTGTGTCACAGGCTCAGGTGGTTCTGCCAGGTATACCCATCCTAGGGGCCACCAATTCCCAGGGAAGGTGGGACTCAAAGTCAGGCTGGGCCGGGTTAGGTTTGCCCTGGGGGAGCCTTCAAGGATTTACTGTTAGCTTCATTCATTCAGTGCTTAAAAGGTGAAATACCGAGGCCCTCCCCTGTCAGCATCCTGGGGCCACTGAAAGGCAAGGCAGGTGAGGAGGAAGGCTGAGTGCCTTTCTCCGGATCCAAGCAGCACTTGGTTTCTGGGTCTGTTACAGACGCTTGCGGACTACTGACAACAGGGCTGACTTGTCTTTAACCAGGAAAAGCCCTGTTCCCTTCCAGGAGTTTGTAGGGAACCGATCTAATAATTTACAGACAGCCTTTACAACAGAATGTTTGACAAGCAGGGGAAAATGCGTGATACAGCAGTGCCGAGTCCTTGTTTTTCTTGGGCCATCTTGAACTCTGTCTAAATTGTACTGAAAATAGGTGTAAACAAAAAAGAGAAGATGAACAAAAGTCAGCAATAAAACACGCTGCAAGAATAGAATTCCTAGAATACAGGTATGTGCAAAAGGCCATCGGAATATATTTTCCTATACTGCAGGAACTGCTCAAACTATTTAGAACTACACAAAAATTGAAATTCACTTATTTGCATTTGGCTGTTCAAAGCTTCTGGGGACATGCTTCTTAGAACTAATTTTGAGACTGCAAATTAAATTTCCTAGCAGACTTTACTTGCATTTTTCTTAAACATGTCATTCAATTAAATCAGTATGACAAGACAGCGTGCTCCATGCCAAGTAAATGTCTGAAAGAATGGACCACCTGCCTTGCCAGCCCCTTGGAGTGAACAGCCCCTGGACCTCACCATTCGGCTTTCATGCCCTTGACCTCTGGCAGTGGCAGACCTGTTTCCTTCTTTCTCAGTCTAACCCCAGAGAAACACCATGTCTGAAATGGTATAAAATTCTAACCAATTTAATTACAGTTCACTTTGCTTTGCTTTTATTTTTAACAAATAACATGGCTAGCTTTTTAAAAAATAAAAGCTTGATTAATAAAAAAAAGTAGCTTATAAACTAAGAAAATCCCTTATGTTATAAAAAGTAAAAGTAACATATCTACATGTTTAGAAACCGCAAACATTACAGAAAGTTATAAACTGAAAAGTATTAATAAAAGCTTCCTTCTCTATATCCCCACTTTTTCTATCCAAAGGCAACTACTTTAATGGTCTGTTGAACTCTTTTCAGGAAATATTTTATATGTTTATGAGTATTGACCTTCTTTTTCCTGCTCTTTCCTCTTAATTCTGAGTATTAAAAATTGTTTCATATCAGCATGCAGAATGATCGTATTTTTTAAACAGGTGGTAGTGGTGGTTCAGTCGCTCATTCGTGTCTGACTCTTTATGACCTCATGGGCTGTGGCCTGCCAGGCTCCTCTGTCCATGGAATTCTCTAAGCAAGAATACTGGAGTGGGTTGCCATTCCCTTCTCCAGGGAATCTTCCCAACCCAGGGATTGAACTTGGGTCTCCTGCATTATAGGCAGATTCTGTACCACTGAGCCACCAAGAAAGCTCCTTTTAAACAAGATATTGTACTTTATTGTATCCATAGATCAAAAAGTACTTAAACACTACGATATTATTGACAATTTGACTGCTTCCAAGTTCTTGTCTACTACAAAACAGTACTATAAGGAATATCCTCCACGCTTACCTTGACAAACCTTTGCAATTATGTTCACGAGCTATATTTTTGGCAGAAACACATTTCTGTTATGCTGACGGGAACAGGGATAGGGTTTTGCTACTCAAGTCAGGGTGGGGGACTTCGGTCTGGACAGATGATTCTGTAATGGGGCTGAAACCCTATAGGCACTAATGTAGGCAATTATTCAAGGCAAACAATTTTAAGCACTGGAATTAAAAACCCTGGACCTGCAGATTGATGATGTAGACACTTTTCAGAGGAATAAAGTGAATAATCAGCTATTATTGTGTCCTGTCAACCTTAACCTGAGATGAATAAAAAGTCAATGGAACAGGTAGAAGCTGATGAACACTCAGAGCAACCAGGTGAGTCACGTCAGCCCACTTGGACTTCCCGGCCAAGTGCACGCAGGCATGGGGCAAAGGGCTGGGCCTTGGCAGCCAGGGCAGAAGATTCAGTGTTACATCGAGTATATTTTTTTTTTGACAAAAGCCACTTTTAATGAATTGACAGTATGAATATACAACATAAAATGTCTCTAAGACTTTCTTTCACTTATAAGTGGCTAAGAGTCAGAGAACCTGCCTGACTTTTGCTCCAGGGAGATGAAGGACTACTGTGGCTGAATAAATGCTAAAAAGGAATGCGAGGAACAAAACAGGGTATACGTGTACAATGAGCTATTACTCACCAACGGGAAGGAGTGAAACTCTGACACACGCTGCATGACGCTTGAAAACATGATGCTAAGTGACAGACATTATGCTAAGCCAGATACCAAAGGACAAAATATTTCTATGACTCCACTTACATGATATATCTAGGATAGTCAGGTTCATAGAGACAGCAAGATTAGAGGTGACCAGGGGCTGGGAGGGATGGGGAATTAATTATTGCCTAATAGGAACAGAACTGTGGTGTTGGAGAAGACTCAAGAGTCCCTTGGACTGCAAGAAGATCCAACCAGTCCATCCTAAAGCAGATCAGTCCTGGGTGTTCACTGGAAGGACTGATGCTAAAGCTGAAACTCCAATACTTGGCCATCTCATGCGAAGAGTTGACTCACTGGAAAAGACCCTGATGCTGGGAGGGATTGGGGGCAGGAGAAGGGGGTGACAGAGGATGAGATGGCTGGGTGGCATCACCGACTCGATGGACATGGGTTTGGATAGACTCTGGGAGTTGGTGATGGACAGGGAGGCCTGGTGTGCTGCGGTTCATGGGGTCGCAAAGAGTTGGACACGACTGAGCGACTGAACTGAATAGGAACAGAGCTTCTGTTTGGGGTGATACAAAACTTTGGAAATAGTGGAGATGGTTATCCAACATTATGAATAATTGATGCTGCTGAACTGTATACTTTAAAATGGTTATCAAAGGCGAATTTTATATTGTGTATATTTTACCACAATCAAAAATAGTATTAAAAAAGGAACGACGAGAGAACAAAGAAAGCTGCTGTGATAATCGCATTCCATAATCTGCAGTGTATATAACAGCATGAAAGATGAGACGCGAACCACAGAGGGTAACCATGGGCTAGATGAACAGTGTCAGATCTGTGAGGCCATTTTCTAAAGGTAGCATGGAGGGAAATTGAGAAAAACCAGCGCACAGGGAGGGCTGGCCTGGATGAATATACAGGAGGAACTAGCTGTTTCGGGAGTGCTCAGCAGAGACCCTAATGAGAAAGGAGGGCTGGAGGCAAGTCTGAAAGAGCAGGACAGAATATGCCTCTGGGAGGCTTCTACTCCCCAGTGAGAGAAGGCCTGAGATAGTGGGGAGAGGATGTGAAAAATAATGAGTGTAGTGAGATGCAGCAGAGCTCTCCACCCCCAGAAACCCCGGTGGGCTCTGGGAAGGACAGGGAAGACAGGACCACCTTTTGGGATGCCAGCAGGGAGCTCCAGCGTGCCCCTTGTCAGGGTGGCCCCACCAGGGCAGTTACAGCGGGGCGTGGCCCAGGCTCACGCTGGTGCGACCACTTGTGTAGCAATTCCTGACCGTGTAAGAAAGCCAGAACGACGACCACAACAGAAACCAGAATGGGAAAGAATATGAAAAAAAACACATGTATGTGACAGAATCACTTTGCTGTATACTAGAAACCAAGACAACACTGTAAATCATCTACACTTCAGTAAAATAAAATTTAAAAACCCCTGTGACTCCTTTGTCATGACCACAGTGTCCTATGCAGTTAACGTTTTATGAGATTGACATACACTGATACCCACTATAGGAACATACGTATGTATTTTACCATAATATCCTTTATTCTATGAAGCTCAAAAATCTCCCTTGTTCATTTAATAGGAATCATTTGAAAATATGCTGCTAATCACACACTATCATAAAATTTCACCCTATCCTCTCTATGTATGTTAAATCCATAAAATTATATATCAATAGCAGTTTAAGAATAAAGAGGTTTCACTATAAGATAAATACCTCTAATACAAATATGGTATATCATTTAAAAAAATCATGCTTTTTTAGTCCTCTGCAAAGAGGAAAATGTTGAATACTTAATGTTCTGATCCTTGGGTTTCACTAGCTCCTTCCCAAGAGTACTGTGGTAAGCTTACTATTCAGATAAAGCAAGGGATTTGATTCCCTGAGTCAAGCTGCTCTATGAGACACCTGTCGTATAAGATGGACCACCCAAAAGGCAGTTCTTGCTTGAAAGAACTTAGGGAAGGCTGCTGTGGTATTCCCCTTGTTCAGGCATAGGCATGTTTGCATAATGAAAGCTTTAAGTCCAACAGAAAAAAGCCCTGTTTAATGGATTTTACTGCATGTATTGGAAGGACTGATGCTGAAGCTGAAGCTCCAATACTTTGGCCACTGGATGTGAAGAGCTGACTCATTGGAAAAGACCCTGATGCTGGGAAAGATTGAAGGCCAAAGGAGAAGAGGGCAGCAGAGGATGAGATGGTTAGACAGCATCACCAACTCAATGGATGTGAACTTGAACACACCCCAGGAGATATGAAGGACAGGGAAACCTGGCGGGCTGCAGTCCATGGGGTTGCAGAGTCGGACATGACTGCGCTACTGAACAACAGCAACAGCAACCGTGGGCATCCAAGCTCTCTGATCACTGCTCTTGGCCCAGGCTCTCTGTCCCGGGTTCCAACCATCCTCCTGGTACATAACATCCCTTGGACCCACACTGAATAAGGGTCACTTTGGAAAACACTGCTGTACATTTTTTTTTTTTTAACTTAGGAAACTTTAATTTCTAGAAAGATTTTTCTTCTTAACTAGAATTGAAGGGGTCAAACTTCAATTTGTTTGAGACACAGGCATCTCTGAGCTTGTGAATGCTTCTACTAGGGTGATATCTTACAGCCCTTTTCTCTGCCCCACTGAACTTTCTGTGATATTGATGAAAACACACTCTGTCTGCATGGCCTAGGTCTAGTCCAGTAGCTGGAGGCTGTATGTGGCCATTGAATACTTAAAATGTAGCTGTTGTGACTGAGAAACCTAATTTTAAATTTGATTTAATTTTAAACAGTCACTTGTGGCCTGTGGTTACCATATTAGACAGCCTTGCCCTAGACTGAAGTGAGGGCAGGATCAAAATGAATACACAGAAACTATGTTATCTTCATAGAAGCCTGTTTTCTGGAATGTTCTGAGCTCTCCTGTAGCTGCTACTGCTAAGTCACTTCAGTCGTGTCCGACTCTGTGCGACCCCATAGACGGCAGCCCACCAGGCTCCCCCGTCCCTGGGATTCTCCAGGCAAGAAAACTGGAGTGGGTTGCCATTTCCTTCTCCAATGGATGAAAGTGAAAAGTCAAAGTGAAGTCGCTTAGTCGTTCCCGACTCTTACCAACCCCATGGACTGCAGCCTACCAGGCTCCTCAGTCCACGGGATTTTCCAGGCGAGAGTACTGGAGCGGGGTGCCATTGCCTTCTCCACTCCTGTAGCTGGTAGAGCTAAAGAGGGTTTTTCTATTCAATCTGCCACAAAATTGATTTCCTAGGCTTCCCAGGTGGCAAACTGATAAACAATCCGCCTGCCAATGCAAGAGATGCAAGAGACACAGGTTTGATCTCTGAGTCAAGAAAATCTCCTGGAGAAGGAAATGGCAACCCACTCCAGTATTCTTGCCTGGAAAATCCCGTGGACAGAGGAGCCTGGTGGCTACAGTCCATGGGGGTCACAAAGAGACAGACACGACTGCGCACACACACACACACATACACACACACACACACACACACATGCACGCACAACACATTATTCAAAGAGATAGAGCTTACTGTTTTGAAAGAGTATAATTATTTCACACTTATTTTAAACAAAAAATAGCTAAAGACATGTGGAAAGGTCACTGATCTATGTTGGATTAGAAAATATATATTTCTATTTCAGACTGCAGAATACTTTCTAGGAACATTTGCCAATTGCTAAATGTTTTCCAGAGGAATGGTATGCAAAACTTGTTTGTATGTTTATGAACAGTTTCTTTAATTAAAATAAATACTCTCCAGAGCTTTCTGTCTTTGCACTTCAAGCTGGCTCACAAGCAGAAAGTCTAGCAAGACTAATTTCCACTCTGCAAATGAGCCAATCTTAGAGCTTAAATTAGATTCTTGGACACCTGTCAAATAAACATGTCATGCATATTTCTGACATTTCATAATGTTATCTTTCTTTTAAAAATACTCTCTGATAAAGAACATCCCGTATATCAAAAATAATGTGTCAAAAAGATTTGATTCCATGCTCTACATGTTGAAGAGGCCATAGAGTTGAGGCTAGCAAGGTGAGATGATAGCCTGGAGCTTAACCCCAACAAACCCACATTTAGGCAGAATGAAAAATACCTACCTGTGCTTTTTGGTGTCTCCTGGAAAGCATTATGACATAAACCACACATATATGGAGTCTAGGTTTTAATCTCTATTTTCCTTCGGAAAAAGGGAGATTTTCTATACAGTTTTCAAAATACTTGAGGCAATTTAATTACATTTTGTATTTTTATAAAATTCTTTAAAGAATGGAAAAAGTAACCATTTTCTTTATTAAATATTGGCCATCTCTTGACCTTCTATTTCTGAGTCCCACATACTGAAAAAAGGGCTCCCCATCTAGTTACTTTTAAAATCAATAATTAGATCTCTGAATGAAGGAATAGTTATCCCCATTTGTCTACATAGACTCGTTTCCTATATAAGGGCTAAAATAGGAGGCTTAGACTCTAACCAAAATCTTCATCAATATATGAATGCTATTGTTATAAGTAGCTTCTGCAAGGATTTCTGGGCACACAGCAAGTCTACCCTGTCCTCATTGAAGTCTAGATTCAGTTTTAATGAAGCCTTTGTAACTTAAGGTTCTACAATTTTTGAGACTCTCGTCAAGGAAGACAGTGCAAGAATGTAAACTTGGGTAAGAGGGTGTGGAGGGTATCTGTGCAAGTGAGGAGCCCGAGACGGATGCTCCGCTTCCTCGAGCAATCCACCTCAAAGCCACACATGCTACTCATCAAAGGAGGGAGAGTCTCTCGGACGCCTTAAGAAATTCTATTTAATTTCCTTAACTAATGGTTGGCTTAATGATTTTTTTTTTTTTAGATCTCTGGTTTACATTTAAATGCATAAGAGTTTTTTCCCCCCCATTGTTAAATCTTATCCCTGTATTTCTAATTCAAAACAGAAAACTCTTCATTAAATTCATAGTATTATTTTAAGAAATTATCTCTCAGATGTATAATATCCCAAAATACCATCAAATAAAATAAAGATGTTTTGCTGATAGAAAACTTGCGAGGTTTGATTGCCATAGCTTTTTGTATCCCCAGGTCAGTGAGTATAATGTATTCCATATTTTGTTGCTGTTTTCTAGCATTAAACATATCAACATTTTACATCGGCGCCATCAAAGTTAGTGAGATAGTTCTGATGAATAGCAATAAGGCCAGAGAAAGAATAATGCATTACATGAATTCCTCAGGAAATCAATTAATATTTTTATGTGCAGTAGTGAAAATATGATCAAGCGTTGGCAGAGAGTGAGGTCAGGCTATTTGATCCCCAAACATATCCTTGTTGAGTTCTGTCTATCCATGTAAAAATATTCTGTGCTTGTCAAAAGGAAAATATCAGTGCTCCCAAGACCAAGACATTTTCTTTATCAGAATGCCCTGAATTCTTCATTTGGTGGTGAGGTCTTCGATAGGGCAAATAAACTGCAATTTTTGGAGGATTTTCAGGTTCCTAATTGACTTTTTGTGGATCTCTGAAGTTAGTATACTTTGGTGTTCTAAATGATGTATTACACATATAACTAAAACACTGCGTATTTTATGTTTTTTGAAGAGATTCTTGTTGAGGCAAGGTAAGCGATTCTAATATTGGGGTACATAATGATTAGTATTTGAAAATAAAAGTGTATTCATATTACTTCTACATTTAATATTCATTCATTCACTCAAAGAATGCTGAGCTCTAAATACACGTTCTTACTGAGAACAAGATCAAGGCTGAGGACAGGAATATGAAAGCATGAAACAAGTCTAACACTTCAACTCGGACCCTAAGAGGGAGTGCTTAAGCTCCAGTCATTCTTTAATAATGGTAGAAATTTTGCTATAACCATCACACATCTATCAGGCCTTTCCTGGGTGGACTGACATTATCATTTAAGTGGAAATTCTTATATTCATTAGCTAATGTTCAGTGCTCTCTGGGTAACAGTTAAGCCAGTGACTTAGGAGAGCCAAGGATCAGCTAATCTGACTTTCCAGTGAGTAGTACTACATGCCGGAGAAGGCAATGGCACCCCACTCCAGTACTCTTGCCTGGAAAATCCCATGGACAGAGGAGCCTGGTAGGCTGCAGTCCATGGGGTTGCTAAGAATCGGGAACGACTAAGCGACTTCACTTTGACTTTTCACTTTTGTGCATTGGAGAAGGAAATGGCAACCCACTCCAGTGTTCTTGCCTGGAGAATCCCAGAGATGGGGGAGCCTGGTGGGCTGCCATCTATGGGGTCGCACAGAGTCGGACACGACTGAAGCGACTTAGCAGCAGCAGCAGCAGCAGCAGTCCTATATGCTTGCATATAGAAGTCATAAGTACTAGCCTGAGCACTCATTTAAAGAAGTCAAAGACAATCACAATACTGAAGCTTGTGCCTTCACATGGAAGCTGTGTACAACAGCGATCAGGGAGGTAGCAGGGACCATCCAGGCATGTGGTGGTGGGCTGACTGATGGGAAGATTAGAACTGTCCTGTCTGGAGATCAGCACAGAGGTGTGTCTCAGCTCTAAAACTGTGAGTCCATGTGGGTCCACCTCACTATGTCCCTGGAAGGCTGAATTCTTCAATTCTGTGAATGACAGGGAATTTGGTTTTCAACCTTTTTTTATGCATGAGATCCTTTTTGTAACATCAAGCCCCACATAATAAGAGTTGACAGTTGAGGACAAATTAAGTACAGGTGGATTCGCGGATACCTTACGATAAACTTTGAAGCTACAGCCTAAGAAGCACGCCCGAGACTCTGAGGCTTGCACAGCTTGCCGTCAGCTCCTTTCCCTGAGCACCGTGTAGCGTGAGGCACCCCCTGCTCTGGGGGCAGTCCGCTTTGTGGCCACTGTCCATGGTGCTACAGCAAACCCTGAGCAGACCCCTCTGATTCCGCTTCCTCTAACTTCTACTTATTGGGCCCTGCTGTTTCATAACAGACAGACAACATAACAGTCAACATAAACTAGCCACGGTTTCTTTCACACAACAGCTTTCCATTACCACCCTTACATCCAGAAAAGACTGGCAGCTTACAAGGGTGCACAAATCACAGCCAAACAGCATATACCAGGAAAAAGGGAAGAAAAAGAAGTCAAGCCAAGAAATAAGCTTCCAAACCCATCCTGTTAGTGGCCCATTTCTCTGCTGTAGACACCCCACAAATGTGGCTCTAGGTTTTCCAGCAGTCAGCTTTCAAGGGGGACCATTAGCAGGGTCAACTTTTCCCAGGACAAGCATAATGAATCTGGAATGGGCACCATGGTCCCTCACAGAAAAGCCCACTCGGATGTCCGGAGCCACAAGCGTTGAGTCATCTGTATAATGACCGCAGTATAAACAAATGACACCAAATTACTGTGCAAGAAAAGCCAAAGCAATTCTTTGAAGGGCTAAAACAGCGAGGCCTGGGTACCTAATTCCCTGCTGCGTCTAGCTTGATTCAGAGGGGAATATTCTAGAATATCTGGAAGAGAGGATCAAACAAACACCCTGTTGTTAATTTTCCTTGAATATTTAATTAGGTCTTTTAGGTGAGCTTCTGATAAATACTGATTAAGCTTTTGATTAAATATTAAATACATACATACTTTATGCCATGTGCTGTTACACCCGTCAGCTCCTTTAACATTCATAACGGCCTTATAAGGGCTTTCCAGGTGGTGCTGGTGGTAAAGAACCCGCCTCTCGATGCAGGAGACGTAGGAGACACTGGTTCAATCCCTGGGTTGGGAAGAATCCTTTGGAGAAGGGAATGGCAACCCACTCCAGTACTCTTGCCTGGAGAATTCCATGGACAGAGGAGCCTTATAGAGGGCCATTGTAATACACTCTGTTTTAAAGTGAGGAGACTGAGGCACAGAAAGATTAAGATCACTGGTAGTTGAGGAAGCCAAGATTTGGACCTAAGTCATACAACCTAATCTCCTTTTTAAGCACTACAGAATCCCTAAGGCATGTAAGTTGGGTTAACATGCTTTTGTGAAAGTTGAAGATTTGAAGAAAAAAGAGCAATGATGATGTCAACTGATCTCTTCTGAAAAGCTAAAGCAATGGGAACTGATATCAGCCTGAAGAAGCTTACAGGGATTGGGGCAAAAAGGTGGGGAGGACAAAGAAAGCATCAAGTTAGATGTTTCAGAAAATCATTTCTCTTTGCTCTTTATTCAACTTCTTCAGATTGTAGACAGTGGTGGTTCAAAATATATCCCTGAATTCCCTGACACCTTTCCTTCAGGATGGAGCTTAGTTTTCCCTTTGCTTTGTGGGTGGGCTGGAACTTCTACTCAGTGCTAACCACAGGAACAAAGCAGCCGTGATGGAGCACAGCCTCGGAGAGCAACTCACCACGGCTTTGTCTTTGCTCTGTCCCTTGGATCATTTGCTCTGGGTAAGCTAGCTACCATTCTGGGGACAAGTAGCCTAAGAAAAGGGGTGTGTAATGAGAACTGTGGTCAGCAGCCAGTGAGGAACTGAGGCATTTCTGGCTAAGAATCATGGGTCGAGCCATTTTTGCAGTGGGTCTGCCAGCCCCAGTCAAGTCTTGGGTTAACTACAACTGAGCTTGACTCCAACCTCATGAGACCCTGAGCTAGAACCACACAGCTAAGCTACTTAGGGATTCCTGACCCTCAGAAGCTGTGAGATAAAAGATGTTTATTAATGAAAAGGCTAAAATTTGGGGTTATTTGTTATGTAGCAACAGATAAGTAATACACAAACCAACAAGAATGCCCCTTCCCCATAACAAAACAGAATAAATAAAGATAAAACACATTACCTAGATGTTCCAAAGAAATATCCTGAAGATAGTCATTCTCCTTTAGGTAAGGTTTGCCCCTAAACTCTCTTAACCCAAAGATATTAAAGCAATTCAATTCATTTCCAAGGTAATTTTCCGTAATTTGGAGTTCAAATGTGTGTGTTACTTAGAATATCACATTGTGGAAAAAAGGGAAGAGAAAGACGTTCAAATCTTAAAATTACATAAACCTTCAAAACTGTTCAAGATGAACAGTGAATGCAGAAGACGGGCCAAAAGAACTCCCCAGCTTTAGACAATGCAACAATAGGAACAATTATTAGGTAGAAGCACAGATAGAACCGGACCATTAGTTAATGGCTATTGCAACTCAATCTAAAAGAAAACATTTGCTGGAAACTCTGATCCCAGAACTTGGCAGCTTGCTTGGGCCACATGCAGCCGATGCAGATTATACAGTAAATGATGATGACTAAGGCTGGGAAGCAGGGTTTGATTTCCATAATTTCTAAGGCTGGCAGACATGATGTGAGTTTTCATCCTAATGAAATCGCCATTAGCCCAGAAGTATTTCTTTCTGCTTACGCATCATGGTATCTCATTATTTTTCAACGTCCACTTGCTCTGCTTTATCACTCAGCCCAGAGCTTGGTGAGCCCCACTGCATGACCGGCGGGGCGCTCTACCAAGGATGACAGATGCCAATTTATGCACAGGTAACTCAGGCGGCACAGCCCCAATGAGGCCTGGGTGATATGCCTCTGCCATCCATCCACACTCCTCCTTCCAACAAAGCTCCTCACGAAGCTGCAATTTTAAAAGGAACGCTCTCCCATCACAATTCAACAGCATTTTATAAGCACATACACTTCTTCCTTTTCTGGCCGGCATGAAATTTAATACCAGGATTATTATCCATTTGTCATTTCAGCCTATAATTTAGCCAGCCTATTTGCCTTTGAGTTATGCTTCCCTCACCCCTTCACCGTCAGCTCGCATCCGTGGACCCGTTCAAGATGCCGTCTAGGTCATATTGGTTTGACCTCTTAGAACAAACATTTTCCATGCTTCTCTTTCTGCTTCCCTAAGAGGCCCCATTAAGTTTTGCTCATCTCGATTTAAAGTGATTTTTACCACCCGATAACATTTCAAGTTTTCCATATTAATCTTCATTTTTATTTCTTGAAATACTTAGGCCAGCAACGTAGCTAACACAATCATGCTAAGAGGTGGAATTCTCTTTCTCCTTCACTCCTGTCGACTCGATGCTACCTCTGAAGAAATCATTTTTGCTCTGAATTATCTGAGCACCGGAAGAAAAGTTTAAAAGGCTGACCGAGTGATTTCACGTCTTAAACACTGATAGCTATCAAAGCAGAAAATCTTACCTCCCCTCATTATATACGGGATTCTGTTAATTGAAATAGTTTTGTTTTTACATCAGGTTAGTTTTAGTTTTTACATCAGGTCAAAGATATCTGAGTCCAAATGGAAAATGAAAATAAAATGAAAATTAAAAAATCAGGCCAAAGCTATCTGAGTCCAAATGGAAAATGAAAATAAAGCGCCAACCGAGCCAATTTCGCAAAGCAAACACACACACACAGAGTCCACACCGGGGGTGTGGCTGGTACTCACCCCGCAGCCCAGGCCATGGCCCGGCTCGCAGGAGACCTTCCGCTGGCCCGGTTCTGGAAGCAGCCCCGCCCCGCAGCCCGGGCCGGGGCAGAGCACGCCCCCTAGCTGCAGCACGCACTCTTCCGCCCCGTACTGCTGGTACCGGTTGTACTGCAAAAAGAAAACCAGCTTTTCAAAGAGACAGCACAGATGCGAAGAGCTACAGGCACTCACGTTTTACCGAAATGCTACTATTTGGTGGTTTGGGGGCGTTTTCGTGTGGATCCACTTCCATAACAACTGCAGGGGAGGGGTGGGTGGGGTGGATAAGGTATGGTCCAACCTAGAGAATCCGAGTCCCAACTTACAAAAGAGATAGATGAGGCATTTATTCTTTGTGTTTCTAGAAATCTGTCCTCCAGCAATGTTTTTTCGAAGCTCGGATTTTTGGAATACGACTTTGTTGTTGAGTCGCTCAGTCGCGTCAGGCTCTTTGCGACCCCACGGACAGCGGCTCGCCAGGCCTCCCTGTCCCTTACCATCTCCTGGAGCTTGCCTAAATGCATGTCCATTGACTGAGTCAGTGATGCTATCCAGTTACCTCACTTAATACTGTTACCAGCAGCATTTAATAGACTTTTTCATACAAATTTTAGGGACCGCATCCATACTTCAAGTTATGGACACTCATAGGGAATCACTCTCAATCTCATCAGATGGTATGTCATCATGCCTCTATTCGGGGATCTATCAGTTTTTAAAACCATTTTGAAAAAAGGCGTCAGTGTTCCACCTCTGGTAATTGTTAGCAGCCCACACAATATCAGTGAGCATATTCACTCTGACGAAGAAAGACTAATGTTCAAGAACAAAATTTTCCTTTCACATTATTCTTATTCTTAAAGCATGATTTCTTTTACCCCTGACTTCATTTCTTTGTGCTGTTGCTTGGCTCAGTTCACTTTGACGATTCCTCCAGCCTGCAGAATAAGATTCAAACAGCACAGGCCATCGTCCAAAGCCTTCCTTATCACAGCCCTAAGTCACTGTTCTCCTTGCATTATTTGATCATATGCTCCTCTAAACTCAGCTCAACTCAGATCGATCTGCTCCACAATGAGTTAATTTGTGCAACATTTATTGAGCACCTACTATGTGCCAGACACCTCTGTGACTGCTGGGCTACCGCCCTGAACAAAAGGGCATCTTTACTCTCATCCAAAAGTCTAGAACAGGAAATACAGAAAGGTCAAACTGTATAGCATGTCAGATGGTGATAAGTGGGGAGGAGAATAAAAAACCAGAGACAGATTCAGGGGAAGACGTGAATGACAGTTTTAGAGAGGTGATCAGGGAATCCCTTACAAAAAAGGTTCGTTTAAGCCAACATCTGAAGGAGATTAGAAAGGCAAGCCAGGTGCCACCCGGGGGAAACGAGTTTCCAGGCTGAATACAGAGCATGATAAAGGTGTAGGGGCTGCAGCGTGCTCAGATTGTTGGAGGTCCCGCAGAGGGGCCAGTGTGTCTGAAGTAGTGAATGGGTGTGTGTGTGCGGGTGGGGCAGACAATAGTAGACGAGCCAGAGAGTTCATGGGGGTCCAGGATGTATAGATCCCTGAAGGCCGCCAGAAGAATTCTGCCTTTTATTCTGAGAGATACGGGAACCACTGGAGACTGTGGAGCTGTGGATGACACAATTTGACTAATCTCTTAAAGACAGCCATCTGGCCAATGTGCTCAGCGTAGACTCTCGGGGACAAGGGTGGAGGCAGGAAGCAGAGATGCAGGTCGGAGGTGGTTTCAGTGAGGTCCATGGAGAGATGGTGGTGGTCTGAACCAGGAAGGCAGCCGTGGGAGTGACGATGGATCAGTGGTTGAGCTCTGCATGTACTTTGAAGGTAGAAATGGCAGATATTTTGAGGCGGATTGGATATGTGACGTGAGAGGAAAAGGAATCAAGCAGGATATAATGTTTGTCCCCCAAGGAGAGAGGACGGGGGAGCATGGGGGAGGCTCAATGAGATGGGGGGACATGGGAGAAAGGGGTGTGTGTGTGTGTGTGTTTAGAGAGTTGAGAAAAGGAATCGTTATTTCTGTTGTGATCTATTCAGTTTGTTAACCTCTGACACAGCTAAGTCAAAATGTTGAGTGCCTAACTGAACGGATGGCTTTGGAATTTAGGAGAAAATTGTAGGTTGTAGACACCAGTTTTAAAGTCATGGGTGCACCCAGAGCTGAAAAGGAGAGGATTAGCATCAGGGCAACTATCCATTTTCTCATATTTCTGACCTCATCAGAAAGAGAAAGATGGATTGGTCAAGTCCCCTTGTAAATATGCTAATATTACTTATATACAATGGCATTAGCTAGAAGAGAGTTCTCATCTATAGAATGCATTTAGCGGAAACACTTGATCTAGGTTTGCTTACAGTGAACAAACTAGAATATGTGAATGCATAAAGTAAGGCTCTCTGAAAATGTCATAAGCTATGCAGTTGTTAAGGGGTGAATGGAGACATTTCATCAGGTGGTGAATGGTGAGACAGTTTGTATACCTGAGAGGTTTTGTGTTAGAGATCGTTCTGTGGGCTTCCTGGAGACCTGACACATTGGCTCTTGCCTAGAGTATGTGCCAATATGCTGAGAAAGGACCTGGGCTTTGTTAAACACAGTCGCTGTGTTAAATGATGTGGGCTTCCTTGATTTCGTCTGTGTTTCATCATTGCCAGCATCCTTGAAGTTATCAGTAAAGCGTGACACTGGGCTCCATCTATGATTCTTGTACGTCTGGTTTGACAGTCAGACTCTGTGTCATCTCAGCAGCCCCAAGACCGGAAGAGACTCTCTGCCCTTTGTGGAGGCTGAGATGGAGCCACTAAAGGAGACTGAGATGAAGCAGTCTACTAGGCAGGTGGAAAATGAGAAGAATGAGCGAGTTCTGGAAGCCAAGGGAACACAATGTTTCAAGGAGGGTGTATGTGTCATGACAAATTATGTCAAAGGCTGCAAATAAACCACTTTATCTGGAAGCTGGCTGGACTTAAAAATGGAGATGCTGTTGCAATCTTGACAGGAGCCATGACTTATTGGAGGCATGGAGCCAAAAGCCTTATGGGGGTGGAGTCAAGAGAGAATTGGAGGAGACAGATTCCAAGAGGTGAGCACGGACACTTCTTTCTAGGAGTTTGGCCGAAAGGGCAGCAGAGACGGAGGAGAGCAGCTGGAGGGGCTGTGGGACTGGAAAGAGTTTTTTGAAAATGGGAGACCTCTGTAATGGCAGGGTGCTAGTATGCTGAAGGGCATGAGTGGGAGAGGGGCACTTGGTGGTGCCCATGAGCAGGTCACGCAATGGGAGCTGAAGGATGAGAAGAGGGGTGGTCTTGGAGGGGAGGAAGGCTGCGTGCTGGGGCCCAGGTGTGGACAAGGGAGGCTTGGGGAATTTGAGAAGAGAAGGAAAGGTGTGAATGAGAAAGGGGAAGGAAGGGATAGTCAGGATTGTTGCTGGGCACTAACAGCCCATGATGTGAGCGTTGAACCTTAAAGAAAAGCTGAGCACTGAAGAATTGATGCTTTCGAATTGTGGTGCTGGAAAAGACTCTTGAGTGTCCCTTGGGCTGCAAGGAGGTCAAACCAGTCAATCCTAAAGGAGATTAACCCTGGATATTCATTGGAAGGACTGATGCTGAAGCTGAACCTGATGCACAGAGCTGACTCTTTGGGAAAGATTGAAGACCAAAGGACAGCAAAGTGGGCAACAGAGGATGAGATGGTTAGATAGCATCACTGACTCAGTGGACATGAATCTGAGCCAATTCTGGAAAATAGTGAAGGACATGGGAGCCTGGTGTGCTGCAGTCCATGGAGTCGCAAAGAGTCAGACACGACTTAGTGACTGAACAACAGCCCATCTGGGGTCTGAGACTGAATCTCGAGCAGGCCGGTCAGTAGAGTGCCTGCTTCTCCGCAGCGACACTCAGTGGCAAGTGCAGAGCAGACACGAAGTTGGCTTGAAGCCAGGTGGGGGTTGCTCAGACTTGTATGAGGAAGCCTCCGGCCCCGCTTTGGCTTTGGCACATGACATCCCCTCATATCACTGTGAATGATTCCAGTAAGTGTTTATTGAATCCCTCTGCTCAGCTCTGTACCACTGGACTGTGAAAATTTCTGTCTTGGCCTATGCAAAATGGGTACAAAATTTCAGTTTTACAAAATGGTTACACCCCGGGGAGCTAATGTACAGCCTGGGTAGTACAGCTAATAATTTTATTTTGTAGACTTGAATTTCAGAGAAGGCAATGGCACCCCACTCCAGTACTGTTGCCTGGAAAATCCCATGGATGGAGGAGCCTGGTGAGCTGCAGTCCATGGGGTCGCGAAGAGTCGGACACGACTGAGCAACTTCACTTTCACTTTTCACTTTCATGCATTGGAGAAGGAAATGGCAACCCACTCCAGTGTTCTTGCCTGGAGAATCCCAGGGACTGGGGAGCCTGGTGGGCTGCCGTCCATGGGGTCACACAGAGTCGGACATGACTAAAGCGACTTAGCAGCAGCAGCAGCAGACTTGAATTTGCTAAAATGGTAGCTATTTCCAAACTATAGAGTTTTTACTTAACATTTTCAATTTTACATCTGTATCTTCCTTTTCACCCCCTCCCCACCACTGGCTATCAAGAACACAGAGAATGATAGAGATGTGATACATATATACAATGGAATATTACTCAGCCACAAAAAAGAATGAAATAATACATATGCAGAAACGTGATGGACCTAGGAATTGCCATATTGAGTGAAGTAAGTCAGAGAGGGAGAAATATCGCATGACATCCCTTATATGTGGAATCTAAAAGAAATCATGCAAATGGACTCACAGAACAGAAAGAGACTCACAGACTTAGAGAATGAACTTATGGTTGCTGGGGAGAAGGGACAGTTAGGGAGTTCGGGATGGACATGTACACACTGCTGTATTTAAAACGGATCATGAACAAGAACCTACTGTGTAGCATAGGAAACTTCTCAATGTTACGTGACCGCCTGGATGCGAGGGGAGTTTGGGGAGAATGGATATATGTATATGTATGACAGTCCCTTTGCTGTTCACCTGAAACCATCACAAAATTATTAATTGGCTATACCTCAACACAAAATAAAAAGTTTAAAAAAGAAAAAAAGAGAATGGTAGGATTATCATATTCACAATAGCACATTAGCTTCAGCTTACCTTGTATGCACCGTGATTTCAAAACAGTAATAATATTATCACCACGAATATGATTACTAAAAACTTCAAATATATTTCCATGTGATCTACCCATTCTCCTGCTGAATATTTCTAACAATAATAGTGTATCTAACTGCTGAAACATAGGGCCATTTCATACTACCCCTTCTTTCTAATTGTCATGTTATAGTAACATGTCATGTAATCTAATTGTCATGTTATAGTAACTCTACACACTTAGCTCACTGCCAGCCCTCATGTTGATGTCTGACCAGCAATTCTGGTGGTTTTAAGTTGGTTCTCTAATTCCTTGGGAATATGTCACTGGAAAAATATTCACTGAATTCTTGCTCAGTGACAAATGATTCGGGGCCTTTGTTCTTGAGCATGAGTTTGGCTGGCTGAGTCCCGGGTTCACCTTTTCCCCCCCGCAAGTATCTTAAATGTCTTACTCTGTGTTCTGATGTAAAGTGTTATGGGCAAGCCTGATGATGATCTGATCTTTTTTTTCCTTTATGAGTAAATTGATCTTTTTTGCCCAGATGCCCAAAGGATTTCTTTTTCTTTAGAGTCTAGTAATTTTATTAGAATATGTCTTGGTGAGACTTCTCTAGTGGCCCAGCAGTAAAGAAATCGCCTGCAGTGCAGGAGTCACAGAAGTGGGTTCAGTCCCTGGGTTGGGAAGATCCCCTGGAGGAAGGCTTGGCAACCCACTTCAGTATTCTTGCCTGGAGAAGTCCACGGACAGAGGAGCCTGGCGGGCTACACTCCACGGGGTCGCACGGAGTCGGACTCGACTGACAGGACTCAGCACAGCACAGCACACGTCTTGGTGCTGGTCATTTTCTGGTCAATTTTCACACACATTCTATGTCAGGAAAGTTGTACTGAATTTAATTTTTTAGTATTTGCTCCATTCTCTTGCTTTGATGTTTTTCTCATGGGCTTTCTAGCATACATATATTAGATTTTCTTTATCCAACTTCTAAGTTGGTCAACTTCTCTAAACTCATTTAGAAGTTGGTAAATACAGTGCTCAGTTGTGTCTCATTCTCTGCAACCCTATGGACTCGCCAGGCTCCCCCTGGCCATGGGACTGTCCAGGCAAGAACACTGGAGTGGGTTGCCATTTCCTCCTCCTGAGGATATTCCCCACCTAGGGACTGAACCCCCATCTCTGGCATACCCTACATCGGCAGGCAGATTCTTTACCACTGAGCTACCTGGGAAGCCCAAATACAGTTCATCTTACTTGATTTTCATTTTAAAGAATTTTCTTTCTTTCCACTTTCTATTTCTCTTAAGACAATATCTCCTGTTATTTATCTGCACTTGTGTAATTTCTTAATACAAACACACTGTAGAAAATTCTGAAAGAGATGGGAATACCAGACCACCTGACCTGCCTCTTGAGAAACCTATATGCAGGTCAGGAAGCAACAGTTAGAACTGGACATGGAACAACAGACTGGTTCCAAATAGGAAAAGGAGTACGTCAAGGCTGTATATTGTCACCCTGCTTATTTAACTTCTATGCAGAGTACATCATGAGAAACGCTGGGCTGGAAGAAGCACAAGCTGGACTCAAGATTGCCAGGAGAAATATCAATACCTCACATATGCAGATGACACCACCTTTATGGCAGAAAGCAAAGAACAACTAAAGAGCCTCTTGATGAAAGTAAAAGAGGAGAGTGAAAAAGTTGGCTTAAAACTCAACATTCAGAAAACTAAGATCATGGCATCTGGTCCCATCACTTCATGGGAAATAGATGGGCAACAGTGGAAACAGTGGCTAACTTTATTTTTCTGGGCTCCAAAATCACTGCAGATGGTGACTGCAGCCATGAAATTAAAAGACACCTGCTCCTTGGAAGAAAAGTTATGACTAACCTAGACAACATATTCAAAAGCAGAGACATTACTTTGCCAACAAAGGTCTATCTAGTCAAAGCTACGGTTTTTCCAATAGTCATGAATGGATGTTAGAGTTGGACTATAAAGAAAGCTGAGTGCCGAAGAATTGATGCTTTTGAACTGTGGTGTTGGAGAAGATTCTTGAGAGTCCCTTGGACTGCAAGGAGATCCAACCAGTCCATTCTAAAGGAGATCAGTCCTGAATATTCATTGAAAGGACTGATGCTGAAGCTGAAACTCCAATACTTTGGCCACCTGATGTGAAGAACTGACTCATTGGGAAAGACCGTGATGCTGGGAAAGATTGAAGGCAGGAGGAGAAGGGGACGACAGAGGATGAGATGGCTGGATGGTGTCATCGACTCAATGGACATGAGTTTGAGTAAACTCCAGGAGTTGGTGATGGACAGGGAGGCCTGGCGTGCTGCAATTCATGGGGTCGCAAATAGTCAGACACGACTGAGCGACTGAACTGAACTGAACTGAACCAGTGAAGTTGCTCAGTCCTGCCCGACTCTTTGCGACCCCATGGACTATAGCCTACCAGGCTCCTCCATCCATGGAATTTTCCAGGCAAGAGTACTAGACTGGGTTGTCATTTCCTTCTCCAAATTTCTTAGTATATTAATTCCCTTTGGAGTAGTTCTTTTGGTTTACACCTGACTGGTGGATAGGACCGGTTGCTAAGCACTCATGTCTCTCAGGACACTATTCTGTTCTCCTCTCTGCCTCCTCAGAAACTCTGTGGGATTTGACCTTTTTTCTCTTCTATTGGGATTTTAATTGTTTCTTTCTGTTGCCCTCCTTTACATGAAATTTGTTCTGAAGTTTTAGGAGGAAGAAGGATTCCGAGTAGCTCTTAATGGCCCTATAGTTTCTTCTTCAGTTCTGGGGGAGTGTTCAAAAATATAAGGGCTCGGTTCCTGCCATCTCCTAACTCTGTTACTCTCCTTCCAACTGGACTTTCTCTTTTCCTTTACTTTTCTGAGTGAATCTCTGCTCAGCGTGGGGCGGTGTCCTCGCAGAGGTCTTTGGTTGTTGCGTCTTGTGAGTCATGGGAGCTGCGCGCCCCAGCCCCTCACACCTTCCTGTAGACCCTCCTCACTCCCTCGTCTCCTTCACGGAGCTGTACTCCTGAATTCATCACAATGTCTTGACCATAGGTGTTGCACAATTAATAGCTGTAGAATAAATGAATGAAATTTAACTACATTCTTAATTAAGGAACTCTAATAAAATAGTCAATGACAATGGGAATTAATAAGAGTGGGATAGGATGGTTTTACCTATGTGAATTATTTTCCTATTTTAAATAAATGGTTAAGTAATTAGCTATTTTCTGATTTGATAACAGATCAGCTGTCTATTTAATTTAGTTGAGCAATTTTACTGCTACGATAATACTTTTTCTAGGAAGAAGTTAACCTATGGACAAAGTGCAATAACACTTTAACAGGGCTTGCTGACTACATCTGTCACAGTCTCAAATTCTGACAGAATGTATAAATTATGCTCCTCTTTCCATTTATTAACTAAGGGATTTATAAAAATGACTTTATTACATTCAATCTATTTACAATACACTCTAGGAGCATTTGGGGAAACAATTCCTTTTCTAAAGGAAGACAAATATTTTAGCTTGTATATCTGGTAATTTCTGGTTAAAAAGTACATACAGGGTTTGAATTTACTACATTTACATTGAATTTACCTACATTTACTGAATGCATTTTTTTTCAACATTGTGAAATTTGTAAGAAAAACATTTGACCTGGACCAAGAATGTACTAGCATTCAAGACAGTTTAATGTCCTAAGGAAACAATCTGACTCTGCAGCCCCATACTACGTAGCCTCTCCAGGCTCCTTTGTCCATGGAATTTTCCAGGCAAGAACACTGGAGCCAGTGTCCATTTCCTCCCCCAGGCTCTTCTGGACCCAGGGACTGAAGCCCGGTCTCCTGCCTCCGCAGGCAGGTTCTTTACCACTGCGCCACCTCTGGGAAGCCCTGGGTATGTCATTAGCAGAGGTCACTGTGCAGTTCTTTTCAAGGCATGACCCACATTTACAGATTCCTTTCAACCACTTACTGGCACAAAGTTGAGAGTGCACGGAAAGAAGCCTACTGTATACTTATTGGAGAGCGGTGACAAATTAGCACGAAACAGAGCGGAATGTTAGTACTCACCGAGTGTAAAACACACGGAAACTGGTGAATGGGCAGCACGGGGTGGAGGGACAGTCACCGACCCTTTGATACGACTTGTGTTATTTCCTAGGGCTTTTTTACTTATCACTGTTGAATAGCATTTATAAATAGAACTAACCACTCCAGTACTCTTGCCTGGAAAATCCCATGGATGGAGGAGCCTGGTGGGCTACAGTTCATGGGGTCTCGAAGAGTCGGACACGACTGAGTGCCTTCACTTTCACTTTCATGCATTGGAGAAGGAAATGGCAACCCACTCCAGTGTTCTTGCCTGGAGAATCCCAGGGACAGAG
Organism: Bos taurus; assembly: GCF_002263795.3. Taxonomy (NCBI): domain Eukaryota; kingdom Metazoa; phylum Chordata; class Mammalia; order Artiodactyla; family Bovidae; genus Bos; species Bos taurus. Next base: position 97,164,952 of record NC_037336.1, read on the forward strand.
GAGCCTAGTAGGCTGCCGTCTATGGGGTCGCACAGAGTCGGACACGACTGAAGCGACTTAGCCGTAGCAGCAGCAACTTGGATGAATGGGATTAATTTGTAACATGAACTAGTTCTGCACAGAGAAGGAGTCCATTCTCGGGTGAGCTCAAAAGTAGCAAATTCTCTAAAAATCCCTTCTGCATTGTCTGCCTTTGGAATCACAGCGAGGGTCTTTGTGTGTGCTTGTGTACACATATATATTAACACTTACTGGTCAACTTATGCTGTTTAGGCTATTAAACAAGTTTGAAAATCTCTAGATAAACTTTCATAAAGTGGATAATCTACAGATACCTAACATAATTTCAACCTGACAGAATAACATTTGCAAACATTAAGAAAATTTTAATTTTAACAAAGTATACTATTCCCTGTGAAAGTGAAAGTGTTAGCTCTTCAGTGGTGTCCAACTCTTTGTGACCCCATGGACTATAGCCCACCAGGCTCCTCTGTCCATGGATTTCTCCAGACAAGAATACTGGAGCGGCTTGCCATTTCCTGCTCTAGGGGATCTTCCCGACCCAGGGATTGAGCCTGTGTCTCCTGCATCAAAAGGCAGATTCTTTACTGTCTGAGCCACCAGATACTCATTATACTATTCTATACCTAAGGAAAAAAAAGAAGTTCTTCCTACATTGCATCAGACTATAGTCACAATACATCCTGTTAGATGACCTATCTAGGTAATATCGCAACTCATCCATATGGTTTATATTTTATATATTTGGGAAGTCAATTATTCAGTCTTTATGTGTATGCTCAAGGGTTCTCTTAAGAACAGGAAATACTCATTTTAAAGTATTAAAGTATAAAATGCATAGGAGTTTCAGCAAACTCGTATTTTAAGAATCTAAATAATGAGTCAGGGGAGAGGACAATCAAATAGAGGAGGAGCTTTGGTGGTGTGCTGCAGGAAGAGCTGGGTTGGGTAGGAGAATGTTCTGTAATGAAGCCAGGGCCCCAGTTTCAAGTCCCACATGGGCCAGTTAGCTCCCGTTTCTTGCCGGCCACTGGCTCCATGCTACGTGCGGGTGGTCACCTGAGGGTCACGTCGTGGGGGGTTCAAACCCTCCCCACCACTGGACAGCCCCTCAGAAGGCCTGTCCTCTGGAGGAGGGCACAGACGCTCCTTACGAGGTGTAGTTCCCATGCTTTCTTCAGAAAAGACAGCAAGAGGGAAGCTAATCTTGTGAGAGAAATTAAAAGCACAGGGATACTAGGTAAAAGTAGAATCTGGGGAAACTGGCGAACGTTCTGTTAAAATGAGTCAGAGCTTGTCAGCCGTCCAGGAGGCGCCGCAGTCTTTCAGATCTGAGCAGGAGAGGTGGCTGTTTTTGTTCAGCCGTGGAATTTCCCAGAGTGGCCTTTTGGGGGCACTCAGGTACAGCTATAAAAGCAATCTCTACAGGGACTGTCCAGCTTTTCCCCTGCTGAATTCTGGCCTCTGTGAAGTCCTGGCCACAAGAACCTGGGAAATCCCTCCATGGCCCTGTCTCCTAGCCCCCCTGGAGGTGAGAAATCCCCACTAGAGATACCATTCTCTGAATTACCACCCTGTGCCAAGGACTGTGGGCTTCCCAGGTGGCTCAGTGTTGAAAAATCCTCCTGCCAAGGTAGGAGACACTGGAAACACAGGTTCGATCCCTGGGTCGGGAAGATCCCCTAGGGGAGGAAATGGCAACCCACTCCAGTGTTCTTGCCTGGAAAATCCCATGGACAGAGGAGTCTGGTTGAGCTACAGCCCATGGGGTTGCAAAGAGTCGGACATGACTGAACAACTAACACAGGCCTAAATTTTTCTGCTAGAATGCCTCTCTTTGCACACCCAAATGCCAAGGACTGTACCGACACTGCCTACTCAGTTCACACTCTGTCTGTCCTGGGAAGTGACAGGTGAGACCACCGGGTCATGAAGACATTCAATCCCTCGCTGAAGTTCACCCGGCAGGAAACCCACACCCTCATCAGAACTCGGGGCTCTGGCTCTTGAAGGCCTCCCTTTCCTGATACCAAGCTGCCTCCATTTTCCTTCCTTTTTTCTCTTTTATTAAAAAAAAATTCAGCTCGCTATTCCTTCATCATTTAGAGACTCACAAAAAAGCAGGGTATATGCTTCCTCTTTGGATAAAAAAAATCTAAAATAACTTTATAGAGGAACATGAATTTATGATTAATCCATTTCCACATGCTATGTAGAGAATGCCCTATTTTGTATATGTATTAGAATTAAAAAAAAAAAAACAAACGCTTCTTCAATTCTCAGTAATCTTAATCTTATTTTCCTTCATTTGCAGGTAGTTAGCCCTGGGGAGTTGGTGACAGCCGCTCTGGGGGTGCCTGTCACATTGCTGTTTGTATTCTCAGTTTTATTGCTAATAATGTTCTTTTCATCCCTGGACATCTGTCATCGACTGATGTAGTAAATTGGCTAGAGAAAGGGCTAGACCTTGTTCATTGCTTAGAAAAAAAAAACATCATTAGGATGGCTGAAAGTAAATGTAAGGAGAAAACAGATCAAAGAACACCTGAAATATAATTAGAGAAACAGACTGCATCCTGGATTGCAATTTACAAGGTTTTTTTTTTTTAATATTTTTTTTCCTTTTTCATATGTTTCAGATAACATGATGCCAAAAAGTAACTCAACTTCTAGTAGTCATGGAATCTTCTGGAAAGGAGGTCAAAACTATCGGCTTGTTTGTCCAAGCCGTGGGCCATGTAGTGCCCCACACGAAGGGTGAGGCTTTGATCATTGCAGGAGTTTCCACTGAGGGTGTGACTTCACAGACTTCTGGAAGCTTCTGTTCTGCAAACAGATCTGCTAAGCACACCTTCTGATGGTGCACTCATCAGAGGGCAAGGCTGTCTGTGGGCACAAATTATTTTACCCTTTACTACAGCCCCTGAGAAATGCTTTTGAACAGTGCTGTTAGTCTCCAAACATGAGAGCCTCACGCTCAGGGCAATGGAACTTCCCCAAGAGGGTGTGGTACTCACCACTGCACCCTCTGCCCTGCCTGTCTCTTCCTGGGCTTTGCTTTTCTCTAAAACAGGATTTTCACATCTCTCCCCTTCTCTAGTCTGGAGGCAACTACGTTGGTTTCAAGGTGAATCTGAGGCCAGGAGGAGGGGAGGAGTGACATTTCATTATCTGGAAGTTTTGTGTAAGCCTTTGGTTTGAGGCAATGCAATGGGTTGGTTTCCACTGCACGTTTAATGAACTGATTACAACTTCCATGACCCACATAATTTAAAACATGATTTTCTGGATTGTGTTAGATGGCATTACACTCATCTTTCCTTGGTGTCAACAAGTCTATGATGCCAAGCAAGTTTTTTTGGAGTGAAGGCTAAGTAAGCTGCTTTAGTGCCCAAGAGACGCACTTGAGATAACAACAGCCAGGTAAGATAATGAGAGCCAGGTCTGGCTGTGCACCCCCTTCCCTCCAAAGATCATCATTATGCCTTCCATCATGCCTCACATCATACTTGACTTCTGAGACTTAGGCATCCCCCACTGTTCTCATTGCCATAAAGGTCTCGGTAGTCTCCACTATGAGCCTCCCCTCCCTCCTACATCCTCTCTCTGTGCCCCTGGGATTCCTGCTCCACAATGAAGAAGCTCCCCCAGATAATCAGCCTTTTCAAACATTTCCCTCTCCTTCCTGATTTAACGGAAACTGGTCCATCTCCTTGCAAGCCTCTGAAATGAAGGCTGCTTTTTGTTCCAGGTGTACACAGCTGAAAGCCAGAGGTGGAGCTGGTTGTCTCCTGGTTCTTCAGCGAGGTTCCTAAACTGTTGGACTCTCCTCGCTTGCAAAACCGCACCCCGCTGCTCCTTTGAGAGTTATGCCGCCTGACTACACGTCCTCACCTTCTCCCCACTGCCGCTGCCTGCGGCGGTCATAGGTGGAGAAGTCCCTCATTCTTGGGAGACTTTAGCTCCTAGCTCATGATTTTCACCTCCGCCCTTATTCTTGTCCTCTTTCTGGGGATCGAACCATCCATCCATCAACCTGTTCTTTCAGTTCCTTTATACCTTCTCATTTCTGGGAACCTTTCAAAGAAAATTCTTCTACCGTTCCAATCCCTTTCTGGGCCTTGCCATCCTGAGAACTTGCACCACCTCTGAAACCTAAATTCCAAACGTGTCTCTTTCCAACCATCATCTCCTATCTTTCCTTTCCTGATATTCTTACTGAAGTATGGACACTGCTTAAATTCTTCAGCATCACTGAGACTTCTCATGAGCTGCCCTGACAGTTTCTCCCGGGCCACTCTTTTGTGGGCTCTTAAATCACTTATCACAAATGTCAAATGAGCATTTTTAACTCCCTTGTGACTGTGTTATGATTCTCTAGTAGCATGGTTTCTCTTGTTTCTTCCCAAACTGCTCATATCCCCCACCCCACTCGCCCATTTCCTCCTTGACAATTTACTTCGTATTTCACTAAGAAGACAGAAGTTATGAATGAGGTATTCATTTACTGGGCAGATATTTACTAAGCATCTTCTATGTGTCAAACACTCTATGTGGAGAAGATACAGAAGTGAAGAATGTGTCTCTTTTCCTGGAGCCATCAAACACCAACTTCTCCCCGCCCCCTCTTCCACTATAACAGCAAACACGCCTTCCCCTTCCCACCCCACTCACCTGTGGCTTTCTGTCTTCTTACAACAAATAAAGTGGCTTTTTCCCCTTTAAGGGTCAATTCCTCTCTCTGTGCCATGTATCCAAACACTTAGCATCTTCTAAAGTACTTCCTTTCTTCAGCTAGCTCATCTAACTCTTGAATTACCAAGTAATCCATCTCTGCTGGATCATTTCAATGAGCATAAAACAAGCTCTAGCCTCTTCAGTCTTTAAAGAACCCTCCTGCTATTCTGCAGTTATTTTTTTCCTTTTCATAACAAAAATTCTACAAGAAGTTGATTCCCTTTGGTGGACTCTCCGTGTTGCCATGTGCAAAGGACAGCAGACTGACTTCCTCTCACTCAGCTTCTCGTTAGCATGAACATAAATCTGCCTTTGGGGAACACTTCCTTTCTTGGCTCCATCAACATGGCACAGCTCTGTATTTTCTTCTACTTTACTTGAGGCTCCTGTATGGTCTCCCTTGCTGACTGCTACTCTTTTACCAAGTTTACAAACATTGGTGCTCCTTAGGGTTCAACCGTGGTCCCTCCCCTCTTACTTCCTTTTGGCAACTGTCATGGATGTAAAATGCCACCTACATGCTAACTATTCCAAATTTACCAGTCTCTGACCCCGACCTCCTTCTCTGAGCCCCAGTGCACACATCCAAATCTCGACTTAACTCCTTCTCAATGCTTCAGGCACATCAAACATACTAACATGTTCTGAACTGAACCCTGATCCCATGCTTATCCTTACCTACTGCCATCAAACCCATCTCAGTGAATATTACTGTAGGATTCCTTCATCTCCCTGACTCACAGCTACTCAATCATTGTGACCGTTAATTCTACCTCTCAGTATTCACTTCTTTCTGTTTCTTCTGCCAGTCCTCATCTGGACCGTGTCCATATTGCAACAAGACTGACTTTCTTAGCCCGTGATTTGGATATGTCCATCCCCTGGACATCCATATCCATCCCCCATTGGATATATCCTTCCCTGGTGGCTCAGACGGTAAAGTGTCTGCCTACAACGCGGGAGAACCGGGTTCAATCCCTGGGTTGGGAAGATCCTCTGGAGAAGGAAATGGCAACCCACTCCAGTATTCTTGCCTGGAAAATCCCATGGACAGAGGAGCCTGGCAGGCTATAGTCCATGGGGTCACAAAGAGTTGGACACAACTGAGCTTTCTATCCCCTGCTTAAACTTTCAAGGATTCCCCATTGAGTTTAGAATAAAATCCAGACTCTTAACCATGGCTCACATGGTTTGGATAGTTTTTATCTTTCATCACTGTCCCTCTTGCTCATTATTTTCCAGTCACATTGACTTTATTTAGTGGCTTGAAGAAAGCAGGCCCTCCAGCTCCTCTGGGGCCACTGAACATGTGCTTTCCTTTGCTTCGAAGGCTCTTCTCCCCAGCCCAGTGATCCTAGCTCAGTCCATGGGTGTCCTCTCAACTTTCATATTTCAGAGGTTCTGACTCCTTTTCTAAAGTAGGTTACATCTTAGCTTTTATCATGATTTGTGCCTGTGACTTCCTTGTTTATCATTTTATACGACACTAGCAGAATAATCTATGGGGTTGCAAGAGTTGGACATGACTGAGCGATTGCATAGTTGAGCAACAAGCATATTGAGCAACATATTGAGTTGCATATTGAGCAACAAGCACAATAATAGTAAACAAAAATATTAAAAATATTTGTTGAATAGGTGAAGGTAATTTCCTTAAGATTCTGGTGATTAAACTCAAAGAGGAGGTAGCTGGTAAGAATGGAAGTATGTTTGAAAGGGAGTGCTTCTGAAGACTCTCCAAACCCTCTGAACTTATAGATATCACATCTGTTTCCTTTGGGCTTCCCTGGTGGCTGAGACGGTGAAGAATCTGCCTGCAATGCAGGAGACTCGAGTTCAATCCCTGGGTTGGGAAGATCCCCTGAAGAAGGAAATGGCCACCCACTCCAGTATTCTTGCCTGGAGAATCCCATGGACAGAGGAGCCTGGCGGACTACTGTCCATGGGGTCGCAAAGAGTCAGACACGACTGAATGACTAACACTTTCACTTTTTCACAATCTGTTTTCTTTAGGGCCCACCTGGAACTTTGGAGTCACTCTACTTATGTACAGTGTAATATCTTTGCTAAGTAGCTTGGACTTGGTGGGTGAGGGTCGGGGGCTGAAAGGGGCTTTACGAATGTAAATTGTAAACACACATCAGGGACACGACCAAGAAGCTAAAGTACATGCATTGTTTTAAATTCCAAGGGGTTTTGATTGCACTTTTACTTTAAGAAGGTAATGATTTACAGTGTTTAATGATTTATTTTTAATTCAGATCTCAAAAATCCAGTGCTTATTGAATGAAATTAAAAAGGAACCACATACAAAGCAATCAGATAGCTGGTGAGCATCTCTACCTTCCGGTAATGAACTCAGTAATTAACTAGTATCTGTACAGGTTTTATCAACTCAGTTTTATCAACTTTTAAGTGAACATTACACTGATTATTTTTTAGTTTTTTTCTTTTCCATTATGCTTTCTTTTTAATAGGATATTGACTGTAGTTCCTTGTTATGCTGATTTTAGTGTCTATCTCGATGCTGCTAGTTCGGTCTATTGATGGACTGTAAATAGTACTTAAATCAGAAATATTTTAGTGTAGCACTTAATATCTGCAACTTACTTCGCCATCTTATTTATTTACAAAAATTCTAAGAGATGACTGAACATTACTCTTCCTTTTTCTACAAACTGAAAAGCCAAGTTAGAGACTAAAATGAACTGTCCAAGGGAACTTGTAAAACGCCGATGTAAAAATTTCATTTCGTCCTGTACTATGTAAGTTGCCTCAAGCATCCAGAGAGAGGCTGACGGTTTCAGCAGCTCCTGGGTGAGGCTGTCCACCCCGACAGGCAGGGGTTGTGGTGTTGCTAGAACTCTCCGCTGCTCAGCAGACCTCATGCCACCGTCTGCCCTGAGGCCACTAGATCTTGTCCATGTGTCATAAGGATAGAAATATCCCTGGCTGCAGTGACCTGCTTATATCAGTCACCGAAAAGATTCCTGGCTCCCTGGTTGGTTCTCCCGTCTGACCCCTGACCCCACACACGCGACTTGCCCTTCCTTCCGCTTTACTCCCCTTCTGCCCCTCAATGTTCCTCTCACGTCCTTCCCCAACTGACCTCGGCTTCTGCCCCAGGACGCGACTTGCCCTTCCTTCCGCTTTACTCCCCCTTCTGCCCTTCAAGTTTTCACCACTGCTCCCTTGTGCCTCACCTCATGGATTTTCAACATCCCCAAACACAACAGCTTTCCTTTCTCCTTCTGAAACCCTGCAGTTGTGATTTCAAACCATCAGGCTCTGTTGTTTCTCTTTTACAGTCAGATACCCCCGGCTCCCTCCATCTCTCTTCCCTCCCTGACCCATTTCTAGAAGCCCCAGTTCTTGACTCACCAGCACTCCCTCCAAGTCTGTCCTGATGATAATTCTGGAGGGTCCCAGGGTCCACATGGGCCATCCTTTCCAAGCCCGTGCCCTCAACTTCTCCAGTCATCTTGTCCGCTCCCTTAACTCGGCCCTCTTTGGGGCCTCTGCCTCCCGACCTTGTCACTGCCAATCTCCACACCACCTCCACAAAACCCCGAATCCAAAGGGTCCTTGAACCCACTGGGACCTGTAGCCGGCGGACCCTGTCACATTTCCCCACCCCTTTTTCTTCCCCCTTCTCTCCTCACCAAGCTGAAATCCCAGGCCCAGCTAGTACACTCACACCCAAATGTCTGCCCTGCTCTCCGTTCTCTCTCCTGCTTTTGTTTCATTGGGGTGGCTGGTTAGACCTGACCCTCTGCCTTTTCTACGTCTGTGCCCACATCGATCAGCGTGACAGGAAACCCCCCTGTTGATGGATCTCACTCCAAATTAATTCTTTTTCTTCCCTTATTCACTCCCTACCCTCCTAAATGACACTTTCATCGTCCTTTCCACTCTCTGTAAAACTCTTCCCTCACTTAACTCTCAAGTGATGCCTGTTTCCTGTGAAACACTCAGCAAAATCCTTTCTGTGTCTCCGGCCTCCCCCCCTGCCACCAGGTCCAGCCGTCCCCACTTTTGTCTCTGGCCAAACCTACACTCTGCGAGCTGTGAAATCAAGAGTGTTGCTCCTGACATGCTCCCCTTTCCTCTGCCCTGCAGTCATTCCCATCAGCACATAAACATGGTATTTTGTTGCCTATAAAAAAGAGAAAAATTTTGATGCCACATTCCCTATCTCCAGTTACCTCATTTCTTTGTTTTCATTTATAGCTAAACTCCTTAAAAAAAAAAAAAGTATCTATATTCCCTCTTTCCCATTCTTCTCCCTTTTCCATTGAACCCAATCCAGGCAGACTTTCACCCTCACCAGTCCACTGGTCAAGGTCACCATGACCTCCAAGTTCCAAATTCCAGGGCTCACTTCCCATCCTTGTCCCGCCTGATAAGCGCACGGCATGGATAATCAGGCTTCGTCCCAGACAAACTGTGTTCCTTTGGCTCCCAGTTTACATGTTCCTGGATTTCTTCCCACTTTATTCTGACCACACCTTGTATTTCATACGTTAAAACACTTTTTACATAAAACAAGTCTTAGATATGGTCGCTTCAGAACTCCTGTGCTCGCTTTACTCTCTACCAGGGATCTGTTCCCAGGCCTCACCATGACGCTTTCCTTCATACCTTTCAGGTCCTCGTGTGCATAGCACCTGCCTCAGCGAGACTTTTCTTGACCACCTTGTGTAAAATCTCAGCTCCCCCCACATGCATTGTCCTTCTTTTTGGTTTTATTTTTCCTCCATGGCAATGAAAACTGTCTAACATATTATATGAAAGTGTTAGTTGCTCAGTCTTATCTGATTCTTTGCAGCCCCATGGACTGTAGCTCACCAGGCTCCTCTGTCCATGGGATTCTCCAGGCAAGAATACTGGAGTGGGTAGGCATTTCCTTCTCCAGGGGATCGTTCTGACCCAGGGATTGAACCTGGGTCTCCTGCATTGCAGGCAGGTTCTTCACCATCTGAGCCACTGGGGAAGCCCAACCAAAAGGTGATGCCCCTGGGTGAGTTTGAACCACCAACCTTTCAGTGAGTAGCTGAACGTGCTAACTGTGCCACAGAGACGTGGCGGCTCTGTTAACATATTATATACTGAACACATTTGTGTGTATATAACATGATAGCTTTCCCCAACTAGAAGGTAAGCCTGAGAGGACTCTCTTTTTCACTTCTCTAGCCCTGTAAGAATCATATACAGCATATGAGTATGTGCTTTTTAAGTATCCGTCGAATGAAAGGAAAGAAGGAAGGAAGGACTTGTGGTTTTTTTAGGAGATAAAGATCAGTATTGCTGTGATGCAGTATGTGGCCATTAGCACAACTGATCAGAGAAATAGTGACTTTGATTATGGCTTGATTAAATGCCTGGGAAAATGCAAAATGGCTTGAATTTTATGTAGATCTAAGGAGATGATTATAGTTGGCTTCTTTCCCTACTAATCACCCAATGACTCTAAAACAAATATGGAAACAATCTGCAAATATTGGTACAAGTTAGAAGAGAAGCTTCTATTATCTGAGCAGAAATCTCAGGGTAACAACTCACGGCTGTCACAGGAAAATAGCTGTGAGGGAATGGTGTTTTCATAAGTAGGTATGTTTGGGGTCTGTTATCAGCTTTTGGAACTGCAATATCTTTGATTTGGTTTCTATTTGAATAAACATCCCTGTTTGTTATTCTGGAAATTTACAGTCTGAAAACATGAACGAGGCATATTGTAACCTGCTAATTCAAGGAGCTGGAAATGATTCTGGCTTTTCTTCCTCCCCGAGTTAATCCCCTTTTTGAAATCTCATGTTGGAGATGGAAAGTTCCACTTTCTGACAAACACACACCAAACAAAAACTCACAAACCAAAAACCTGTTGAAAAAAAACTGAGCTACTACACCTTTAACTACATGTTCTCTGATCAGAGTGGGCAAAGACTGCCTTTGGGAGTAAAAATCAATAAGAGAGTATAAAATAGGTCAACCACCATGCTGAAACTACATGACATTTGTTGTTGTTTAGCTGCTGAGTCGTGTCCAACTTTTCTGCGACCCCGTGGACTGTAGCCTGCCAGGCTCCTCCGCCCATGGGATTCTCCAGGCAAGAATACTGGAGTGGGTAGCCATTTCCTTCTCCAGGGGATCTTCCCAACCCAGGGAGGGGACCCATGGCTCCTGATCAGCAGGAGGATTCTTTACCACTGAGCCACCTGGGAAGCCCATAAATTATATGGCTTAAGTATTTATTTTTTTAAAATTTGACTTTAGTTTTTGGCCGCACTGTGCGGCATGTGGGATCTTAGTTCTCTGGTCAGGGACTGAACCTGTGTCCCTGCATTGGAAGGGTGGAGTCTTAACCACCAGACTGCCAGGGAAGTCTGGGCATAAGTATTCAAGGATAACTTGACATCAGATTTAACATAAAAATATGGAGCCTGTAATTCCATATGAGGATTAAGAGATTTATTGCTAAGTGGTCAAAAATGTGTGTGTGTGTACGTATGCATAGGTTAATATGTAGCACTCTGAATTATGAGCACATCTATTTAGAATCTGACATATCTCACTGAGCACAACACAGCATTTAAATAATCAGCTTTAAATGGGCCAGCCATTTATATCAGTCACATGTCCGCATCCATTGAGAACGCAGAGGCAGAGAAGTATAGATAGCACGCGAAATAGAAAATTCTGGCGAAAAGAGCTTGCACATCCCCGCACAGACATCAACCCGGCCTGTCTGTGCCGATCAACCCCCTCAGGCATAATTCCTCTAGGCACTTATTTGTTTGCTTATCGGCCACTACGCCATACCTGCTCACTGCCGCGTCCTGAGATGAAATGCTCTGGCAGGTAGCAGATGTACCCATTAATAACCTGTCGGGTCTGATGGATAAGAGAGGGAAAGTGGGTTCCCACACACAGCGCCTGTGTGGCTCCCTTCCCCATTTCAGGCGTGGGGAGGGGGAGCGGTCAGGAGACACCCCCCGCCTCCCAGGAGAGTGCGTGTTCTCATTACTGTCTGTCTTCCATGACGCTCGGGGCAGCCTGTGAGAGGCCGACTCACCTGCTCTTCTCCAAGAATCCTGAAGTGATGGAGCTCTTTAATCAAGGAGTTGGGACAGCCAGCTGTTGGGAAGAAGAAGAATTAATCACCGATGAGTTATTCCCACTCAGTGCGGTAATATGTTCTCACTGCCGTCACGACTGCCGGTGACCAGTATCGCTGTTGGGAAGGACACAGATGCTCACTTACCTGTAAAACATGGTCTAAAACGACCAGACAACACCCCTCCATCCAGGGTGCTCCGGCTGCTGCCAGCCTCTCACTGTGACTCTGTAGGAAGGAGTTACACGTGACCCTGACCAGCTTTTTCTCCCCTCCCGATTGTGATCTGGACGTTGTGGGGCCCGAGGACACCATGCCATTTCTGCCAGCACATCACTTATCACTAATACAGAGCCAGGGTTTCGTGGGGCAGACAGGGTGAGTTGGCAGGTGTTGGTTCATTTCACTCATTTACCACCTCCAGGCGCGGCTTCTGCACACGGAGGGTGAAGGATGAAGATGGGGCAGCCGGACGCCCTGTCTTCATGGGATGGGGCTAGAGTTTAGAACTGCACCTGGTTCTTCCAGGAGGCTTTGTCAAGATCCTGACGATGCTGCATTTCAGTTTGGAAAGGGTCTATTATGGAGTCTTGTGCCCACCACCTTCTAGTTCCGCTCAGTGAGAACCTACTCAAGCTTGATTCAGAGTTTCTCTTCTTTCTCTTATAAAAGAGAAAGAAGAGTTATTTCTCTTGTAAAAGAAATAAGTAAATAAATCATGTGTGTTGTGTGATCAGTCGCTCAGTCATGTCTGACTCTTTGTGACCCAACGTACTGTAGCCCACCAGGCTCCTCTGTCTTCGGAATTTTCTAGGCAAGGATACTGGAGTGGGTTGCCATTTCCTCCTCCAGGGCATCTTCCTGATCCAGGGATTGAACCTGTGTCTGCTGCATCTCCTGCGTTGGCAGGTGAACGCTTTACCACCGCACCAGCTGGGAAGCCCAAATGAAGCATATCCATACATGTGCACATATGTGTGTGAGTGTATGTGTCTATCTGTCTCTCCACCTATGCCAGGGCACGCCAGTTCCTGTTTAAAAATGTATCCTATCCCTGTCTTTTAAATAGAATTATTCCACAGTATTAATTTGCCATCATTAATAACATAAACTCTGGAAACAGAATTGATATAGAAACCTGTTTCTTTGGGATCAGATCTATGGATGATGTGCTATGTTGGCTTTTCTATTAAGGAAAATGGGTTCTGTGAAAATGCACCTAAGCGACAGCTGAGGCTGAGCTGTCTCTGGGAATCATGACATGAGACGGTGGGAGGCACCAAGGGACGCCGGCCTGGGGAGTGTGGGTGGCCAGGGAGGCGCTGTCTGCAGGGGCTGAAGGAGTTATCCTCTGCGAGAAGGGCTAGATGTGTGTGCTATTCTAGAAGGCAAGACTAGAGCAAATAGGTTAAACGACAGCAGGTATGCTTGGGTTCACTATGAATACATTTCTAATTTAAAATGGAATTTATTTCCTTACCAGCCAGTAACTGGAGGCTTTCAGACAGAGGCTAAATAACTATTTATGCAGAATATTTTAGAGATGAATTTGACTTGAGTTAGTTCCAATTCTGAAACTGTGGTCACATGAAATGCTGGAACAGAGATTTAGTCTTTGTTACTATATTCAATATATATTTGTCTTTGATGTTATTGTATTTTGTACTCTTGAGAAAGTGGTTCGTAAATGTTCACTAAGGCAATACATTAAAAAAAATGAACAAAATATATAAACAGGTGATGTCATCACCTGAAAGTAGGCAAAAAAAATGAATGGAAACCCCAAGGTGGATATTTTGGTGGAAAATCTAGTCAATCAACTGTCATAGGCACATCCTACCTACAAGGAAGGAAAGCTAGACCCTGACGCCGGAAGAAACCCTTGAGGTGTGTTTCTCCCACTGGAGGCCGTGAAGGCTTATGGCCCGAGTTCCCTTTTAGAAGTTGGTCATTTCAGAGTTGCTATTCTGATCTAAGCAATTAGTAAAAGTCTATTCTGGGTTATTTGGTTGGCTGCCATTCAACCAAAAACCGTTGAAGAAATTCAGCCTCCTGTCAGTTCTTGGGAACAAGGGGTCATATTTTTTGTTTTGTGAAAGTCATGAGGAGAGAACAGAGGTGGAAAGAATTCTCAGGACAAATTCCCAACAAGCGAGGGCCGTGTGGTTTGGTGCTAAGTTTACGAGGGGAGGGGTCACCCAGCCCGTCGCCGGGAGGAGGGGTGACAGAATTGAAGTTTGCCAGGCACGGGGTTGCAGGCACTCGGGGCCCCGTGTGCACGCTAAGGACCGGCTTAGTGGGGTAAGACGACAGCACCTTCCATATGACATTCAGAGTTAATTTGAATACTTTTGGTTTTGTGCTTTCATTTATATTTAATTTATACATTTTCAGTTGGGTCTTCTAGCTGTATAGCGTAAAAAGTTTCTACCTAAATTATACTCGGACATAGTTAAGAAACATCATTAAAAATGGTTTCATTCAGGCTTCGAAGTTTTAGAGGATTCTTTTTTCCTTTACAAGTGGTCCTTTGCATCCCTCCGACTTGAGAAAAACTGATTTGACTTATTTTAATGGCAGGTAAAATAAGAAACAGAATTTAAAATGAACCTACCTTCAGAATTTGTATTCTAACTTTCTCCGCAGATGTAACTAAAAGGATTGATGTCAGTGATAGCTCAAATGTAAACATCTTGAACAGACGACTCGCTAATTACCTGAAACACCTGGTCGATGCAACAAAATATGATAAACAAGGACAGACAGGGCTTCAAGTGAGAAGAGGAGAGTTGCAAGGGGTCAAGGTGTTTAAGACCACGGAAGGGCACCTGTCACCGTGCACGTCACAGGAACGTCAGTGCGGGAGATGGACCGATGCAGAGCCAGTGTGACCGCGCGGCTTCAAACGAGAAACGCGAAAGCTGCACGGGGAAAGCAGCGGTGCAGGGAGAAAGGGTGCAGGGGCAGGGACAGCAGAGGAAGACGCGAGGACAGGCGTCCACGGCGCAATCGGAATTCTTCCAAGCGCTTCATGCAGGGTCCACACACACGACAGGGCGTCGCCTTTGGAAGCCCCCGCTCTCTACTTGGACCACATTATGTCTTAAGAGGGTGCAGCCGTCAGCTGCCTTCATGTCTCCATCATTCAGTCTCTTCTTGAGATAACAGCTAAGAGGCTTCCGTTAAAATACGTACATCAGCTATCATGGCATCCGCCACAGGTTTTCCATCTCACCAAGAGTCAAGGCCAAGGGTGTCAGTGGCCTATGTAGGGTGCTTGGCTGCCTGGCCCGCTGTGTAGCTCCTTATCCCTCTTCCGCCAGGGGTCCCGCCAGCCTGCTCTCAGTTCTGACCACCCCAGACAGGCTGCTGACTGCAGGGCTCTGGATTTGCCCCCCCCTCTGTCCAGAAAGCTCTTGACCCTGCTATCTGCGTGGAGTGGTCCCCGACTCCTTCAATCCTTGCTCAAATGCCGCATTCTCAGTGAGGCTTTTCAGGATCACCCCGGGTGAAACTGCAGCCTATCTTCATCCCCCCAATCCGCCGTTACTGCTGCATTTGCTCCATGGCTCTCATCACCTTCTAAACTACTTTTCTGATACAGCATTTTATTTTCTGTCCCCTGCTGCTGAAAGGGAAAGGCGACAAGTGCAGGACCGTTGCTTTTTCGTCGCCGCTCTATCAGCTGTGTCTAAACCACTGCCCGGCTGGATGAACTGCTCAATAGCACCTGCCCCATGAATGAGTCATCCAAGCGGTCACTGCCCACCCAGCTCAGTGACACTTAGGAGGGGCTCCTATCCACCCCTCCTCTCTTTTCACCATGGAGGCCTCGGCTCTGACCTCCAGCCCTCTGTGTGCTTTGCTCATCAGTTAAGTGGACTTTATCTAACCTCTAACCTCTGTCCCCAGCCTGGACCCCACATGGGAAGATGTCAGTGATGCTTGGCTGTCATGACTCCTTTGTACTTTTACTGTACCTTCTTTGCCAATATCCTATATCCAGTTCTGGGCTTGCCTTGTGGCTCAGCTGGTAAAGAATCCGTCTGCAATGCAGGAGACCTGGGTTCTATCCTTGGGTTGGGAAGATCCCCTGGAGAAGGGAAAGGCTACCCACTCCAGTATTCCGGCCTGGAGAATTCCATGGACTGTATGGTCCATGGGGTCGCTAAGAGTCAGACACGACTGAGCGACTTTCACTCACTCACTATACCCAGTTCTGGGTAAACACTACCATCTCTTTTTCCTTCTCCTGTTCTAGTTCTGCCAATCACAGCTGGTGTAGCAAAAAGGGGCTAGAATACGTCCAACGGAGATTCACACCGTCTGCCTGAAGCTGCATTCTTGTTGAGAGTGGTGCTGCCGTGGTTCAGGGCTGACTCGCCGTCAAGCCCTCGGTGCAGCTTGTTCCTATGACTTGGCTTTGGCCAGCCCACCACCCCCATCTCCCTTGGGGATTCTTCCAAAGCATCACCATCCTTCTCAATTAACCTTTAAAACGTCATTCTCAGAATAGGGCCTCCCCTGATACAGGTCCAGAAATGTAAAGCTCCGGTGCTGAACGTGGAGATGTGGGACCCGGGCCCCTGCAACGAAGGCTAGTGGCCACGCCGCAGGAGGACATGAGAGATGCTGTGCCCTGTCCCCAGTCTTCCTCGGCTGCACAGAGCCGCCCCGCCTGAGGTCACATCTTCCCCAGGACCCCCGAATCTGCTGTCTGGGTGAGAGGGAGATGGACCTGCCCAACTACTTTGTCCCAACACGAGCTGCTGTCAGTCGACACTGGCTCCCAAGTCTCTGCTCACGTGGCAGTTCAACTTCACTCGGCCCGATCTGGGTCTCTGCTCCTCCTTTCTCAGAGGCACATCTCCATGAACATCTTGTACTCTGTCCTCTACTTCTGACTTGGCTGACAGAGAACCCGCCCTGTGGCCACCAGCAAGCATGCACGCTAAGTCGCCTCAGTCGTGTCCGACTCTGTGCGACCCCATGAGTCAAGAGTCATGACCAAGAGTCAAGGCTTGGACAAGTCATGGACACTACAGCCCGTCAGGCTCCTCTGTCCATGGGATTCTCCAGGCAAGAATACTGGAGTGGGTTGCCATGCCCTCCTCCAGGGGATCTTCCCAACCCAGGGACTGAACCCGCGTCTCTACGTCTCCTGCGTTGGCAGGCGGGTTCCTTACCACTAGTGCCACCATCCCTGAACTTCATGTTGCTGTTCAGTTGCTAAGTCACGTCCGACTCTTTGCGACCCCATGGACCGTAGCCCGCCAGGCTCCTCTGTCCACGGGATTTTCCAGGCAAGAATACTGGAGTGAGCTGCCATCCTCTCCAAGTTACAACTCCTCTGCCTCCTCCCCCTCTGGTTCCTCCTCCTCAAATCGAGCGTCATTTGTCATCCATCCTAACTTGTCCCCTTCAGCTCCTTATGGTTTAACTCATCATTCACTCAGTCTCCTCAAACTCTACTGCTCTGAAGCTTGTTCACTTCAAACCACATGTGTTATTCAAATCTTCCCCCTTTAAAAATTCAGCAAAGATCCAGCCTTGAGCATACAGTTACCACCCTCTTTCTTTCCTTCTCCTTCCATCCAATTTTCTCAAAAGAATAGCCTACAGCCATTGCCATCATTTGAAAATATAGCGGTTGGAGGTACGGACTATAGAAGGGAAATATCAAAACGGGGGCTTCATGCCTTTTAAAATAAATTCTTGTCATCATGGCCTAGGCTGAAGCTCTGGTTCTGCAACAGCTAACTAGCTATATGCTCTTGGATCACTCGGTTACTCTAAATGCCAATTCCTTTATCAGGAATAATCACAGCTTCTACTTCTAGTTTTGAATGCATGTGAAAGCAGGAGGAAATGACCTAAGGAATTAGAAAGTGAATCTATTGCTGATGATATTAATGGCATATCCATATCTATTGCTTGTTGTTGCTAATTCTTTAAATATTTTTATCTATTTAAAAGGAAAGTAATTGAAATAATTGCTACACAATTTATTGTTTTAAGATATAAAGGTCAAGACTTCTTTTTTTTGTTTGTTTTCAGTTCAAACATGTAAAGGGCTTGAAAGTTATGACTCCCATTCTTATAATAAGAAAAATCTGGGCAAACTGAAAGTCAATGCATTTTCTTGGCTCCATCAGAGAACGATGTTACAGGTCAAAGAACCTCCCTGATATCTGGCAAGTCCAGAAGTCACAATCCAATCTGCTTACCTGGAGTAGAAGCTGCTAGAACAATAAACCAGTAGGAATGTTGAGACAACAATTTCAACGCATACTGTGTGTGCTAAGTCGCTTCAGTTGTGTTCAATTCTGTGCGACCCTATGGCCTTTAGCGCACCAGCCTTCTCTGTCCATGGGTTCTCCAGGCAAGAATACTGGAGTGGGTTGTCGTGTCCTCCTCCAGGGGATCTTCCCCACCCAGGGATCAAATCTGCACCTCTTTCATCTACCTACATTGGCAGGCATATTCTTTACCACTAGTGCCACCTGGGAAGTGCTTTTGATGAATTTTCTATTATATAAATGGGGTGTAGACTAGTATGAGGAGAAGGCAATGGCACCCCACTCCAGTACTCTTGCCTGGAAAATCCCATGGACAGAGGAGTCTGGTAGGCTGCAGTCCATGGGGTCGCTAAGAGTTGGACAAGACTGAACGACTTCACTTTCACTTTCCACTTTCATGCATTGGAAAAGGAAATGGCAACCCACTCCAGTGTTCTTGCCTGGAGAATCCCAGGTACAGAGGAGCCTGATGAGCTGCTGTCTATGGGGTCGCACAGAGTCAGACACGACTGAAGCGACTTAGCAGCAGCAGCAGCAGACTAGTGTGAAATTCAGAAACTCCAGAGGCATGAAATCTTACAGATCTTCCTGATATTTATCTTTAAGAAAAATACTGACCAGGTCCTCAAGGTGAGGATCCCCTTGTGGCTCTGGTAGAGGGAGGGGAAGAGTAAGCATTGTGAAGACTGTCCAGAGCTTTCTCCATAGCAAAAGTCTGCCCTTCAAGGGAAGGACTTTGCTAGCACCTTACTCTGCTGCTATGAGAGAGGGGGCACTCCTCTAACTCCAGTCTGTCTCACTGAATAGGGAAAGAACAGTCGACAGGAATCAGGGCTTCAAATATATAGACTGAGAATGCTACCTAAGGGGGAGGGAGTAGGAGGCAAGGGAAAAAAGAAAAAAAAAAAACCCCTGTACCACTGGAGAAGCACTTGTGAGGCTACAGACCCAAGAAACAGGCCCACAGGAAGACTGAGATTTGATCAGAAGATCGCTGTCACCCCCACAACACATTAACCTTACCACCATACCAGCTAGTCTTTAATAACACAATGGTGGTGGTAGCTGAAAGAGTTTTAAGACATGGATTCTCTCTGAGAAGGAGTGGTTTGCTCACAGTCAGGAATGGAGACAAAAATCAAGAAAACTAGAGGAATCTCGAATGTCTGGCATCTTCAGCTACAGCAAACATTAAACACTTAAACACAAGCCCAACTGCTTGTCAGAGCGACACATATCCTCACATTAAAGGCCCACACCAGCTCCTGTTACGTGTAGAACACGTCCAGCTTTCAGCAGGTAATTACTAGTCATGTCCAAAGGAAGAAAAACACACTCTGAAGAGATAAAGCAAGTGTCAGAATCTGACTCAGCTATGATATAGATGTTGGAATTATCAAACAGGGAGTTGAAAGCAACTATGATTAAGACGTTAAGGACTCTAATGGAAGAAGCAGACAACACACAGATGAATAATGCAGGCAGAAAGGCAAAATCTCTTAAAAGAAAGAAAGTGAAGTTGCTCAGTTGTGTCTCTTTGTGATCCCATGGACTGTAGCCTACCAGGGTCCTCTGTCCATGGGATTTTCCAGGCAAGAGTACTGGAGTGGGTTGCCATTTCCTTCTCCAGGAGATCTTCCCCACCCAGGTCTCTCGCATTGTAGGCAGATGCTTTACCGTCTAAGCCAGCAGGGGAGTAAAAAAAATCCCTTAAGAAGGTGTCAAAAGGACATGCATGGAATGAAAAGGTGTAACAGAAATGAAGAATTTCTTTGATGGGCTGTCAACAAACGACATGACAAGAAAGAATAAGTAAGCTTGAAGAAAGATTGAAACCCAAGCTAAAATCAGAAAGAATGAAAAAAAGAAGAGAATATTCAAAAACTGTAGGACAAAAATAACATACACAGAATTTGAGTACTAGAAAGAAAGGAAAGAGAACAGAGCAGAAGAAATATTCAAAGTAATACAGGCTGAGAACTTTCCAAGATTAAGGACAGATACCAAACCACTGGTGCAGGAAACTCATAGACTATCAAAGTGAAAGTGAAAGTTGCTCAGTCGTCTCCAACTCTTTGCAATCTCATGGACTACACAGTCCATGAAATTCTCCAGGCCAGAATACTGGAGTGGGTAGCCTTTCCCTTCTCCAGGGGATCTTTCCAACCCAGGAATCGAACCCAGATCTCCCACATTGCAGGCGGATTCTTTACCAGCCACAAGGGAAGCCCAAGCAGGATAAATATCCCCAATTCACACCTAAATATAATTAAATATTTATTTTGGCAGAAAACCAAAGACAGAGAATTGTGAAAGAAGTCAGAGGAAAAAAATAGTGATAAAGAAGTGTAAGAATTACAGAAAACTTCTCAGTAGAATGGGCTTCCCTGATAGTTCAGCTGGTAAAGAATCCGCCTGCAATTCAGGAGACCCTGGTTCGATTTCTGGGTCTGGAAGATCCACTGGAGAAGGGATAGGTTACCCACTCCAGTATTCTTGGGCTTCCCTTGTGGCTCAGCTGGTAAAGAATCTGCCTGCAATGTGGGAGACCTGGATACTCTATTATAAGGTTATTAATCTTAATTAAGAACACATTCCTTGTTTTATTGACCTCTCAAAGTGGACTTAGATTAGTTAACATATGTGTTGTAAACTTTAAGGCAACTATTAGAAAACTGAATTATCTAAATCTAACGATAAGATGGATTACCCAAGTGGTTAAACAAGACAAGAAATAAAGGTTAGACACTAAGTCGTTTCTGCTATAAGAAGAAATTCAACAATCTGTTGACATTAGCAGGTGATTTCCCAAGTAAAAGCCTGAGACTGTCTCAGTCAGGGAGGTTTGAAGTTGATGATGGGGTTATGATCACCTCTTCTAATCTTGTATGGATTAGAAAGTAAAAACCACAGCTTCCCATGGGAGGACAAATGTGAAGCTCTAATTTACTTGGAAAACACACTAAAGATGGTTTTAGGGTCAGAAACAAGGAGTTATATAACATATATTACCCTAGGCATTTTAATTTGTTAGTGAAGTCTTTCCTTGGGAAAAAAAAAAAAAAGGCTCCAGAAATGAACTAAGCACCAGGGATACAGCCACCACTGTTTTTGGTACGCTACAAAAAGGACTCTCTACCATCCGAGCCACCAGGGAAGCCCCTACAAAAATGAGAAGAAGTATACTATTGTCTGTGAAGACTTCACAAATCTAGCTGGATTCAAAGAATGTACTACATGGTAACATTACTGCGAGTGAAGAGTGTGTACAAAATGAAGAATATGTGAAGAACAGACACATACATCAGGACACAGAGTCCTTCCCCACACGCCTGGAGAAAGGTGACCATCAGCCAGCGAAGCTGTGTTCACTTTCCTGGTTACCCTCCACTCTCTCTCTCCCTCAGCGGCGGACTCCACCCTCGCTTTGCCTGCCTGTGACCGTGGGGCTGCTCTCAGTTCCAGCAGCGCTCGCCCCCCACCCCAGGTACCCGGCCCAGCAGGAGGTGAGAAACAGCGGTGAAGCAAGAAGAGGAGAAGGAAAAGAAGGGGCCTTTCTTTCCTACCACTAACCAGCTGCATTGTCTTGGGTCCAAGATGTGTTAGCTCTAAAGCCTTCATTTTCTACTTGAAGAAAGGAGAGTAAGAATATATAACTTATGGGGTTGCTGTGGATGATGTGTGTGTGTATCTGTATGTTTGTAACTATAAGTATTATCCAGTACAGTTCATTGTACATAGTAGGCTGTTAATGAATGGCAGTTGCTATTTTGAGAGTCTCTGGAATACGAGGAACTCATGAGACTGTACTCGAAAGGTTGTTCTGCTGCTGTCCCAGAGATACCTTTTTAATCAAATCTTCAATATTTGGAGGCAGATTTTGCTAAAGGAGTCCAATATCCAATTGCTAATTAAGGTTTATTATGACAATGTACTGAAAGACAATAGATGAGCAAGGATGTATATATAGGCATACATCCTTGATCATCTACATATATGTATAGGTGCATATGACCAGATCATATATGCTTAGAAAACTATGGCAAGTATACATTTAAGATTTTAAGTGTGTGGCCTTTTTATTAAGTCATTATTTTCACTGATTCACTACAATCATCTAAAATGATTAATAAGCAACTTGACATCTTCATTCACTTCATGGCAAATAGATGTGGAAACAAGGGAAACAGTGACAGACTTTTATTTTCTTAGGCTCCAAATCACTGCAGATAGTGACTGCAGCCATGAAATTTAAAGATGCTTACTCCTTGGAAGAAAAGCTATGACCAACATAGACAGCATATTAAAAAGCAGAGACACTACTTTGATGACAAAAGTCCATCGAGTCAAAGCTATGATTTTTCCAGTAGTCACGTATGGATGTGAGAGTTGGCCCATAAAGAAAGCTGAGTGCCAAAGAATTGACGCTTTTGAGCTGTGGTGTTGGAGAAGACTCCTGAGAATCTCTTGGCCTGCGAAGAGATCCAACCAGCCAATCCTAAAGGAAATCAGTCCTGAATATTCATTGGAAGGACTGATGCTGAAGCTGAAATTCCAGTACTTTGGCCACCTGATGCGAAGAACTGACTCCTTGGAAAAGACCCTGATGCTGGGAAAGATTGAAGGCAGGAGAAGGGGACGACAGAAGACAAGATGGTTGGATGGCATCACCAACTCGATGAGTCTGAGCAACTTCCGGGAGTTGGTGATGGACAGGGAGGCCTGGCTTGCTGCAGTCCATGGGGTGGCAAAGAGTTGGACACCATGAGGAACTGAACTGATATTTTCATTTGATATCATAAAGCTTTATGACAAATTTTTACCTTTGAACTAACTGGAAATTAAAAAAAAAATCCTCACTAGTCATTTCAAAGTGCATGCTTTACATATCTATACTTACAAGGTGAATTAATAGAGTCAATAATGCACATAACTTAAACCACAGATCCCCAAGCACCTCCACTTATCCAAACATGCAAAAGGGAAACTAACTCAAATTTCCGACAAAAGGGACACTTAGCAACTACTTAATCTACCTTCTGTTTTGCTTCCCGAGTCAGCCATAACACAGAGTAAGGGCATCACTTGAGTACACAATCAACAGATGGATGATTATGGCAAACAAGCTGTGGCTTAAAAACAGATATTCCACAAAGATGTCACAGAAGAGAAGTGACAACCCCTAATTCTGCTTAACCAGAGCTGAAGCTGTTTTTTATTGTGTGTGTTACGTGTGTGTGTGTGTGGGGGGCTCTGTTTTCTACTTGTAGCTCTTTTGTAGTATTCAAGGTTACCTGCCTTTCATAACCCAAGTTGTAAGTGAAGTAAATGACAGAGCTGAGTAACAGACAGTTCTAATCCCCAGACTATGCACTGCAAACTACTTTCTGCCCTGTGAGGGTGGTTTAACAAAAACAGATGTTAGACTTACACATAAAAATGCCACATGTTTAGGATTTTATATACTACATTATTTTAACCCTCAAACTAATAAGATTAGTCTGATTAGCTAGAGTGCACTTCTTGTGTTTGGCGGAGGAAATACACTACTTTAGAGGCATCAAAAATCTAAGCAACAAAGTACAAAAGCAAAACTGAATTTCAGAGGTTAAATGTGTTCCTCATGAAAGTGAAAGGCACTCAGTCGTGTCCAACTCTTTGTAACCCCAAGGTCCATGGCATTCTCCAGGCCAGAATACTACAGTGAGTAGCCTTTCCCTTCTCCAGGGGATCTTTCCAACCCAGGAATCGAACCCAAGTCTCCTGCATTGCAGGTGGATTCTTTACCAGCTGAACCGCAAGGGAAGCCCAAGAATTCTGGAGTGGGTAGCCTATCCCTTCTCCAGGGGATCTTCCTGACCCAGGAATCAAACCAGGGTCTCCTACATTGCAGGCAGATTCTTAACCAACTGACCTATCAGGGAAGTCTGTAGTGACTTAAGGGGTGGGGAGAAACAAAAAACAAGAAGATACTATGAATATGAAACAGAAAAGAACAAACCTGCCTCCATATTGAATCTATTTTTTTGTGCTCTGTTGCCTGTGCTGATTCTTTTGTGAAAGAATGTTGCCTACAGCCTGAAATACACAGTCCATTTTCAAGGCTCTGACCTTCAAAGGTATAATACTTTTCCATTTCGTATAGAGATAAAAAGTTACAGAACATTTGTCTTGCTGGTGGTATATAATAGCACTGTGACCAGACCAACGTGGACAACTGCAAGAGCAAAGAATTACAGCATCGAAAAGTTTGCAACCACCAGTCACACTCCCAATCCTTTTAGGATAAAAGAAGCCTGAATTCTAACCTGAGTAAGACGGTTCTTTGGGCCATGGGTCCACCATCTTCTCAATCTGCTGACTTTCTTAATAAAGTTGCTATTCCTTGCCCCAGAACATTGTTCCTTGATTTATTGGCCTGTTGAGTGGTGAGCAGTACAGCTTGAATTTGGTAAAAAACATGGGCTCTCTTTGGTGGTAGAGCCAGTTGGTACAGTTTTACTGTCTATCATCATACTCTTGAAAAAAGGTAGTACATTCAACTTAAATGTGCTGGTGCACATATAAAGCTCGCATGGATGACAAATAATTAAGTTGATTTAAAAAGCAGTTTGGGGGGCCCATAGGTACAGCGCCTGGCACAAGTTCCATTCACTATAATTGTAATTATTTGTTAATATCTCTGAATTAAGGGGGAAAGTCATTGCCTTTGGTTTTCATGAAGAAGAGCACTGGGAAATAAGTGACTATACGAGCCTGTATAGCATAATTTAAGGGCCTTTGAGTGAAAGTCTATTTGCTCCAGGCACAATGTTGAATTTTTAAACACAAAATATTAGTATACCACTACTCAAACAAGACAGTTTTGTTTTTTTTTTTTTTTAAAGTTTCATTTCCTACTGGTCTTGTCAAAATAAAAGTGATTTTCAGCAAGAGTTGAGCTTTGCTTTCCATGGGAGACAGAGGCCAGGTCTGCTGAGTTGGTTCAGATTGGGGCCACTCTGATAGGCAATTACTCAGACCATTGTGGGAATGTCAGAATATTTTCGTTAAGACAGTCATGCAATTGGCAAATACAATCTAATTATTTTGTTTATACCAATGACAGTCAGATCTAATTCTTAGATTTTATGGACTTGCTGGCATTTAATTTTTTTTTTAAATTTTATTTTATTTTTAAACTTTACAATATTGTATTAGTTTTTAATTAAAAACAAATTTATGTAAAACATAGTCATATATTAAAGAACAAAAATATCTTAGTTTTAAAGAGCTATTAGTGATTACTCTCTCTAGACCAACCTCTCTCAGTACAGAATTCTCTTCTGTAACACTTCTGACAGCTATGTTATAGACACTGACTCAAGATTTCCAGTGACAGGGATAAGAGGATCAGAGAATCAGTGAAAGAATTCCATTCTAATAATGAAACATTCTTGTTGTCAGAAGAATCTTTCTAGATAATAGTTCTAGATTTGTGATAGAGATCATATTGAATCCCTTTCTTTCCTGGGGCAAATGCCTGAAGTAATCTGGAATATGGGCTTTCCTGGTGGCTCAGACAGTAAAGATCCACCTGCTAAGCAGGAGACCTGAGTTTGATCCCTAGGTCAGGAAGATTCCCTGGAGAAGAAAATGGCAACCCACTCCAATACTCTTGCCTGGAAAATCCCATGGATAGAGGAGCCTGATGGGCTACAGTCCATGGGGTTGCAAGAGTTGGATATGACTCAGTGACTAAACAGCAAATAGCAGCAACAGCAATCTGTAATATATGTAAAACTTTACAGGAAGCATCCAGATGTTCATTTCCCTTCCCTCTATTTTTAGACTTGACCTTGTAGTTAGCAACATTGCTGTTCAAATGTGCTATGCAGGAAGTCTCCAGTTCATTTGTTAACTACCACACTCATTCATGTACTTAGTGTCAGACTAAGTGTCAGACAATTGACTAGACGCTGGGGAACCTGAGGTTGGATAGACTGAACCGGGACATTTTGGTACTTCCTTTCAAAAAGGCTTTGACTTTTTTTGGCCCCACCCCTTGGGCCACTAGTGGGATCTTCGTTTCCCAGCCAGGGATTGAACTCACATCCTCAGCAGTAAAGCTCAGAGTCGGATAGAAATGAACTTACTTACAAAACAGAAACAGATTCACAGAGAAGGAACTTATGGTTACTAGGGTGAGGGAGGGTACGGGGAAGGGACAGTTAGGGAGTTTGGGATGGACATGTACACACTGCTATATTTAAAATAGATAACCAACAAGGACCTGATGTAAAAAACAACAACAATAACAATAAAAGGCTTCGAGAAGCACATTCTCTTTACTTGCAAGGTCAGGCTTTTTAGATGAGAGTTCTCATACTTGCAACATTCATTTCTTCATTTTACTTCTGACATCTTACTGGTGGGTTTCCTTCCACCCTACCGATAATGCCTTCTATAATGCCCACCTTGGTTTGGAGACCCAATAACTGAATCCACCCCTAGAACAGACCCCTAATTTGTTGGCCAATTATTTGCCTGAATATTTAAAAGTTATAAATCAAACTAAAAAGTTGTTAAAATATGTTTCAATTTTTTTTTTTTTACTTTGTGTGATACCCCTATGTGAGGATCTGGGAGGTGATGACTTGGAACCCTCAGATGCCTTGGAGGTCTGCTCCTGAACCTGGCTGGATTGGCACAGCCAAGCCCCAACCATGCCCCTTCCCCCTCCTCTGACTCCCAGGTTCTTTTATTCTGAAGACCCCCTCACATGCCTACATGGTGGAACCCAGGTTCAAGTTCTATAGCCCAGGTCAAACCAAGACTTCTCCCTTGGCCACTGCTTTCAGGAAGACAGAGCCAGTAAAGGTCTCAGGACTGTTTATGCAGGGAATTCTGAAGCCAAGGAACCCAGACAGGGCTCAGGGTCTGTGGACTCCTCTGGGGAAACAGTTGTGGATGCAGAGAGGTCCCTAGGGCAGGACCCCTTTGCTCAGTTTAGGACTCACCACCACCAAGGGCCCTTGCCCAGTTCCTGCTCCCTTCCATCTCTCTCTAGTTTCTGACATTAGGTCGACCCACCATTTTTAAAACAATTCTTTCTTAAGTTTTGAGATTCACTTTACTATTCTTTTCCCCACTCTTCCATCTCGTTTCTTTGTTGTCCCTTTGTCTTTCGGTCATCTTCAGCCCATTGTTCTGATTCTCGCCTCCACAGATGTGTGGCAGCGCCCCTGGGTGTGTCTCCCATGTGTCTCCAATTGCCTGCTCAACCTCTGCACCCCAGGGTCCAGCTCTCACTTCAAAGTCAAGAAGTTTCACAGTGAGTTCATATGACTGCTTCCACATTTTGGCTTTGGTGACTCTGAGTTGGCTCTTAATGATTTTACACACACACACACACACACACACACACACACACACACCCCGTAAGTGCGCACATTTGTGTGCTTCTCTTTTTTGTTGTTGTTGATGACTGAAACTGCGATGAAACTCATTGTTTGCCGGTTTTTGAGATTCAATCTTTTGAGATTCAGTCCTAGTCCATCTCTAGGACTTTGAACTCTGTTCTTTCTTTACAGTATTTTGAAGATTCCTGGCAGTGAGTCTGACATTACATTTCCCAGGGACTGGTGGGCTGCCGTCTATGGGGTCGCACAGAGTCGGACACGACTGAAGCAACTTAGCAGCAGCAGCAGCAAAGACACTTAAAATTTTGTCTGTTCCTTGCTCTGTTCTCAGTTTCCTTAAGCACACGTTTCTCCTTCAATTATTTTTCCTGTCCTTTCCAACACGGGAAACATTCTCTTTGCTCAAGAAAACAGGAAAAACAGAAATGGGGTGGCTTTTCCAACTTCTCAACATTGTGCTACCTTTTTCTGTCATTTCCCTATCGTTTTTCTGGTTCTTGACCCAACTCTAAAATGCTGTTTTGCTGTCTTTGGTCACTGAAATCAGAATTTCATCTCCTTCTGGGTTTATCCTAATGATCAGCTCTCAGGTTTGCGTTTTTCGATCATTTTTTCCCAGCCAGGAAAATCCTCACTCATCACGTGCACCTGCTTTCTAAAAGTCTGATCTTATTGTAAATAAGTTGCCTTTTGGGTATTCAAATTAATTATAAAATTTATATAAAAAGCATATGAAGGCAGAATTGAATCTCAACCTTTTAAAGGATAATTTTGAGACTGGGATTTTTATTTCAACATTTACTTTCTTTCTGTTCCCATAACATAAAGATTATTTGGCAATCTAATTGTGAATCTCCTCAGGGAAATGTATTACAAAATCATGGATCATTTCCACAAAGTCACTGATAGCTAGTAAAAAACAAAAACAAAAACCTTTGGGGGAATTAACTGAACTACAACTTTTTAAGAAAGCTTTTGCTGACTTTCCTCAATAACCGTGCTGCGAAGTAGGGAAAACTCATTTGGAAATACATTCCCTTGAAAAGCATTAAAAACCACATGAGTCTTCAATCACTATTTTTCTTTTTAATTTCCTTGCAAATCATCACAGGGGCAATTGTGATATCCTTTGGGTTCAATGGAAAACCGTGAGCACCCGGGCTTGGGATAAAAATTGAAATGGACTTCAGCTCTCTGATGTGCTGCTGGCACTGGCCGCATGACACGAGTAATCTGCAATTTGCAGATTGCTGCTGTTTGGTGTGAAATGCTTTGAGGATTAATTTCTCTCTTGGCTATTGCTTAGAATCCCAAATATAGGCTCAACAATGACAGTTACCTTCTATTTTTCCCTTAAGTACAAGTTCGAAAAAGGAAACGGCTAATGAAATAGCATTAAAAATCAATGATGATTCAATGTGATCAAAGGTGAAGCGGCAAAACACTGGACACCTACCTTTAACAAGCATTACAACTTTAATAAACAAATCAAGTTTATATTACTAGTTCCTTTCTGCTGACAAGTTTTTACTGATTTCAATAAACGATTGTTTAGGAGTGTGTGTGTGCATGCTCAGTCGGTCCAGCCGTGTCCGACTCTTTGTGACTCCATGGACTGTAGCCTGCCAGGCTCCTCTGTCCATGGGATTCTCCAGGCAAGAATACTGGAGTGGGGTGCCATGCCCTCCGCCAAGGGATACGACCTGGGGATCAAACCCACATCTCCTGCGTCTCCTGCATTGCAGGTGGATTTTTTTACCCACTGAGCCAAACTGGGAGGCCCCCATTGTTTATGCAAATAAAAATTCAAGAATTTACAGACCCGAGTTTATATTTATCATGAACATATATGAGCATGTATGGACTTTGAAGAAGTAATACCTTCTAATATAATCACTTTATCAGTAAGCATAGCTTATCTGAGTAGGATAGCACGAACATTTGTAGATTTTGAAGCTTTAAGAATAAACCGAAAGAAGCCACAAATATTATTTATTCATTTTCTCACTTATAAATGAGGGAGTTACTTCCCCCCAAAGCACACAAATTACTCTTCTTAAAGCTCAGAATAGGTGGGTTAAGTTCAGATGTTTGTGAGTTCATAACACAGATGCACACATGATATTTTCTGGTCCATGGTAGCTGCCATATTAATCCAAATATCTTTTTGAGTCAGTTCTCAGTGACTACGAAATGCCGTATTTTCCCTTGAGGAACTGCTAAAGAATAAATCTCACTCATAATGAGACACAATTAGAAATTCCATGTTTTTCCATTTCACTAACAGTTATAGTAAAGAAGGCTGAACGCTGAAGAATTGATGCTTTCAAACTGTGATCCTGGAGAAGACTCTTGAGAGTCTCTTGGAGAGCAAGATCAAACCAGGCAACTCTAAGGGAAATCAACCCTGAATATTCATTGAAAGGGCTGATGCTGAAGTTCCAATACTCTGCACACCTGATGCAAAGAGCCAAGTCATTAGAAAAGACCCCGATGCTGGGAAAGATTGAGTGCAAGAGGAGAAGGTGCGACAGAGGACAAGATGGTTGGATGGCATCACTGATGCAATGGATGTGAGTTTGAGCAAACTCTGGAAGATAGTGAAGGACAGGGAAGCCTGGTGTGTTGCAGTTCATGGGGTCACAAAGAGTCAGACACGACTGAACAACAGTAGTAATAAATATTATGATGGGCAGGAGATGGATTCCATCCCAACATTCATTGATTCTTTATCGAGCAACTCTTCTGCTCGTGTCTACTATATATGAGGCCAGATTCTAATAGAGACGGCAAAGGTAAGTCAGGCTGGAGCTTTGCCTCCATGGAACTTGCAGACAAAATAATATGCACGTCAACAAACCAGACAAATGGAGAAACAGTCAGGTGTGCTGAGAACAACCAACAGAGAGGTGTTAAGAAAAAAAAAGATGAGGGATGGGATCAAAGGCCTGGAGCTGGAAGCACTAAGCGTATTTAGGGAAGCCAAGCAGCTGTTTGGGTGCCGACGAGCACCGAAAGTGCCTGAGTCTACAGGGTGTAACTATTTGGGTTGAGAACCAACCCAAAATAAGACCACTTAGACCTAATTGTTTGCCCCCCGCCCCCTCAAAAAAGAAACCAAAAAACCCCACAAAATCCGCTTTTTGAAGATAAGCCTATAATATAATAAATAACTTCACTGTTTGCCTCAACACATTTATGCAAATAATTAAACCATCTGAGTAGCCATCTCCTTGAACAGAACCATAGCCTGCTCACCTGGCAACAGCTCACACATCAGACCACAGTTTTCGTATCAAGGATCCTTTTTGAAATCCTGTCCATCGTGTCTCCCAACCTCTAACTATTACGTCATGAATGTCGCCCAGTTCCAGTCAGCTCCCTACCAGAAAGATCTGCTTAACTGCGTGAACCCAGATTCCCAAACCATGTAAATCCTGACCTCTCCTTTCGGTAAAAGCCCACAACAGTCAACATGGAGGGGTTTCTCACTGCAGTAGACCTAATAAACGCTGTTCTGCTTGTTTAATAGACTTTCTGATGGTCATTTGGGAGAATTGACACAGGATATATAGAAGTCAAGATAGGAAATAGAGTAGAAACATTAAAATCACAAAATTTTTATCATTTTTATGTTATGTCAAAACAGTTTTAAGTCGTTCTCAGTGTTTTTGGTACTCTGCTACACCTCTGTAGTTCATAAAACTCTTCTTTTGGTATTGACCTATATTTCTGAGGTTTTAACTTAAAATTTCTAGAGGGCAGGTATTTTCATCATCTGGCAGTCCTAGCTTAATTGGGATGGTCAGTACTTAAGAGTGACCACTGGGGTGCAAGGCTCTCAGAGTGAAAAGTGATCCCAATACACTGCTCTCTTTCTCTTGCTGGTCTCAAAAGTCATTTGTGCTTGAAATGAGCGGAGGCAAAGCGGGAAGGAAAGGTGAAGTGTTAGTCACTCAGTCGTGTCTGACTCTTTGTGACACCAAGGACTATAGCCCGTCAGGCTCCTCTGTCCATGGAATTCTCCAGGCAAGAATACTGGAGTGGGTCTCCAGGGGATCTTCCCCACCCAGGGATGGACCGAACCTGAGTCTCTTGCCTCGCCTACATTGCAGGTGGATTCTTTACCATCTGAGCCACCAGAGAAGCCTGGCAGAGGGGGAAGCTATGGAGAAATAGCTTCCTTTTGCCTTTAATATGTTTTTCCATAGATTGTGGAGGTTGGTTTACCCAAGCAAGCACATCAATGTCTAATTAACTTTATGGGGGAAAGAGAACTAATGGGATTGGAATTCCTGAGTGGATCCAATCAGAAAGGAGACCCAGTGAGATGACACATGATCCAAAAGGTTCAGTGGGTCATGTGGGCGACTAACTACCATGCTTATAGTAATGAGATTTGTTCAGGGTATAAGCATTGTGAGTTCCAAACTATATATATATATGTGTGTGTGTATATATATATATATATGTACAAGTTTATGGAACATTCCTTGTTTACGAACTGGAAATTTTTGCTTTTCATTTTTGTACCCTACACTTTGCCTTAGAATGGTTCTTTCAAATTGCTGCAACCACCTGAACCTTCACCAATCCCCACCCTAATCAGGGAGCAACCGTCTACACTGAGGTGAAACTCTCCATGAATAAAAAGGTTACAGCTCTCCAAAGGCTCAGACAACGGCCAGCCTTTATTAGCAATACAATATTTTTAATTAAAAAATAAAAAGAATGGTTCTTTCAAATGAACTTCCTTGGGACATAATTCAGGCCCTACTAAGTTTGAGAAAATAATATCCAAGACAATATTAAAGAAATTTATATATTTGGATTTTAAGATTTGGCACAGTTCTAAAGAGGGCTTAAAAATGAGACGAAGAGATCATTTAGAGAATAAAGGGGGACGGCAGAGGAACATAAAAAACTATTTTTACAAAGTCTTTATGGTATTCTGTTTCTGAATTTTTGCATTTTAATTTATTTCCGTGATTTCCCTTGCTGCTTTAGTGCTATGCATTTTGTTTCTTTTATTCATCTTAGTGTGGGCATAATTGCATCATTCCTGACAGGCATATTTCAAATTTTAAACAAAACAAAACAATAAGATTTTAAGTACTCTAAGTACTGCTGCTGCTTTGGCTTAGATTCATCACTGCTTTCCCGTAGTTCAGATGTTTACAATTTGTATACTGATGTAAGATACAGTTGAAAGAGATGAGATAAAAAAATAAAACCAATAATCCAATTTATAGGACAGCCTCAATGATGGGCAAAAAAAAAAGAAAAACCCACCTATATAGCTTCAGCTATATCATTATTTATACTATGATTCCCCTAGACCTTTATATCTTCCCACATGAAAATTAGTAACCATTCTTTAATTAGCTAAAATAACTAAATATGAGTAATCTTCAGTTGTCGGCAGAGTTATACCAAAGAATTCACGTTTGTCATTCATATTCTGAAGACAGCATTCACAAGCATGAGCGAGGCACCTTTAAAACACAGAAATGGTGAGGTTTAGCCACAGATTTACCAGGTTTCTGGTTACCACACCATCATCTGGCAAGACTGGGGTCCCCTCACGGCTCATGCCTTGCCCAGGTAACAGTGCCTGAGGACAGGTCACTTCAGGCAGTAAATCCAGCCATTCTGCCTGTGCATCTCCACAAGAAGTGTTTTACAGACTCTTTGCTTTATGCATTTGTCAACTAGAAAATGAAAATTAATAGATTCCTATATATTCAGTGTTTCAAAACTGATGATTATCTTACTAAAAACCTTCATCAGTCTGCAACTGTCCTTTTAGAAGTTGGTATATAGACCAACTTTTACTTTCAGAACTTTCAAGGATTTGAGTCAAGTTATTTTAGCGAGGAAACCTGTCAATTCTAGCTTCATCCAAGAGGTGATTTTAATATTTTTATGCTGTCACTTTGGTCTAAGTTGTGGTCTAGACGATTGGTGTTCCTTGTATTTGCAGTGTTTGCATTTTTATTATTCGATGACTTTAACAAATGTCAGCTGACAATCCTGTCTGATAAAGTACAGAAGTGTTCCTTTTGGAGCTGGAAAGAGAGGAGGTCCACAGAGTTTGGTCAGAGGTGACACGTGAAACAGAGATGATGTGTCAGAATGGAAGATGGCGAGAAAATGACAAATGTTACAAATGCAACTGTCACATCAAAGATCATTGATCACAGATCACCATTGTTGCTGTTCCATCGCTAAGTCCTGTCTGACTCTGTGACCCCACGGACTACAGCACACCAGCTTCCCTGTCCTTCACCATCTCCTGGAGTTTGCTGAAGTTCCTGTCCATTGAGTCAGTGATGCTATCCAACCATCTCATCCTCTGCTGCTCCCTGCCCCCTTTTGCCTTCAATCTTTCCCAGTTTCAGGGTCTTTTCCACCACAACAAATATAGTAATATTGGAAAAGTTTATCATAATGTGAGAATTACTAAAATATGCAAAAGACAAAGTGAGCAAATATTGTTGGAAATAAGGCATTGCTTGTCTTTTCCAATTCAGTGTTGCCACAAACCTTCAGTTTTTAAAAGGAAAAAATGCAGTATCTGTGAATCATAATTAAGTGCAATAAAATCAGGTGTGCCTATACTTAATTAGATATCTGAGAGTTGCTATGAGAGGTCTTAAAAAAAAAATCTCATCATAAGGGAAAAAACTAACTATGTATGGTGACAGATGTTAACTAGACTTATTGTGATCACTTTGCAATACATACAAACACCAAATCATTATGTGTGCATCTGAAACTAATATAAAGTTATATGTCAATTATAGCTCAATTAAAATGAAGCAAACAAAACAAAAAACTGTTAGGATTATGTCCAAAGGACTCCAGAACCCACATAGCGGGGTTCATACTAGTATAAGACAGGATAATTTGAGCACCGATAAAGATAAGAACCTTATAAGAACTATATCTTTATAAGAACTATAGTCAAATGCATTGGATATGTTGAAAGTCATGAGTTCTTAAGATTTGTTTAAAAAACACCTCATTTGTCAGTTTTAGAGGATACTAGGAAGACAATTCATTATTCTTAAAACTGATAAATAAAAGGCGGGGTATTGGAATCAAGATTTAAATTGCCTTTAACATAAGAATTGCATCTCTGAGTAACCAAAAAGTCAGTTAAAGAAGACCTCTTCCAATAAAAGCACTCCAGGAATAAATTAATAAGGAATGATAGAATTATCAGAATATATAAAACCAAATGAAATTAAGTAATAATCATCAATGGTTGCTAGGCCCACAAAAGTGGACAAAGGACATTTTGTGCCACTTGATAAAAATACATAAGGCTGTATTTGAAGATTCCTGTGAGAAATTAAAGCCTTCATTCAGATCAAACCTTTGGTTAGAAACGTCCATTTAAAGGTGATGCAGCATGCGGAGGATGACTTATGCCAGTGGTCCTCTGAGTGTGGTGTCATCACGGACCGGCATCAGCATGGTTATCAAGGAACTCGCTAGATACTCAGGTTCTCAGACCCACCCCGGCCTACTGAGTCAGAAACCGTGGGATGGGGCTCAGCAACTGCCTCTCACTGAGCCCTCTTCAGTGACGTGAGCTGCGCGCTACACTTGAGAAACACACCTCCGTGTTCAGCCCTCATAGGAGTGCAGCAAAATTCAAAATGCTCTACAGCAAATGGCCCAACTTCTTCAACAAGCATCACAAAAATTTTACAAGAGACAGGGAGACTTAAGAAGCATGAAACATGGTGCCAGCTGCACTGTGTGGGCGGTTTCTGGTTCCTGGTTTGGAAAAAAAGCTCACTGTAAAAATTTGTTGAGACAATAAGCAAAATTTAAACAATAACTTGCTATCTTTGGTGACATTAGGGATTATAATCTATATTTTAGATATGCTAGAGATAGTGTGGTTATGTTCAGGAAATGTCCTTATCATTTGGTAGCTCTAAATGAGACAATACAAGGACTGGCTGTAAACTGATGACTGTTGTAGCTGAGTGGCAGGTACGTGGAGATTCACTGTACTATTATGCCCTTTCCTTTTTATGTTGAAAACTTCTATGAGAATCCGTAAAAGGACACATAGGAAGATCTATCTTTTGAGCTACATGTATGGTATAGATATGTGTATATATATGTATGTATATGGATACAGATACAGGTATAGGTATACAGATATCCTCTAGATACAGATATATAGATAACCTCTAATTATATATATATATATATATATATATATATATATATATAGTTGCTGCCCCATTGCTAAGCTGTTGGCTTTTTGCGACCCCACGGGCTGCAGCGTACCAGGCTTCCTTGTCCTTCACTATCTCCTGGAGTTTGCTCAGTTCGTTCGTTGAGTGGGTGGTGCTGTCTACCCATCTCACCCTCTGCCGCCCCCATCTCCTTTTGCCTTTGTTTCTCAAGCCTTGTGCATTACCCACCACCCAGGGCCAGGTGCTCAGGCCTCTCATGCTCTTCCATCTCACTGACCATGGTTGGATTCAAAAACTCGGAAACTGTAACTGACATTTCCTTGTACTGAGGCCTTGATTTCCATGCTGACAGCTACACATCTCTGCAAACTCTACACTCTCTGTTATTTAGTGGTTCTCCAAATACCCAGGGGTGAGGGTACAATTGGGGGGAGAGTGATGTGAAACATGGGTGAGGGGACACTGGAGCATCACAGGTGGGACTCAATGCGCTTCCACCTACTGGGGGTGTGATGCTGCCTTGGTGGTAGGGACAAGAGCAGGGGCTTGGAGGGGAAGGTGCTGTGCACTAAAAAGGCCCAGAGGAAATGTTGTAGGCCTTCCCTGACTCACACTCCCCAGGGGTCCTCCCTGTACCTTATGTGTCCAGGGATGGGTCAGAGCAGGGCCTGCTGGTCCTTGTTTATCCCTCTATAGCTGTGAGCATTCACTTGTCCATCCCTCTATAACTCCATCCTTCTATAGCTCCTGCTCAGAGAGCCAAGAACACACACAATCATGAACTCCTCTCCTGCCACTGCTGTCCTCAGTAGGCTTTGCTCACTCACAGTTCAGTGTATCTTCTTTCTATTTTATACCATCAGTTCAGTTCAGATCAGTTCAGTCGCTCAGTCGTGTCCGACTCTTTGTGACCCCATGAATTGCAGCATGCCAGGCCTCCCTGTCCATCATCAACTCCTGGAGTTCACTCAGACTCACGTCCATTGAGTCGGTGATGCCATCCAGCCATCTCATCCTCTGTCGTCCCCTTCTCCTCCTGCCCCCAATCCCTCCCAGCCTCAGGGTCTTTTCCAATGAGTCAACTCTTCACAAGAGGTGGCCAAAGTACTGGAGTTTCAGCTTTAGCATCATTCCTTCCAAAGAAATCCCAGGGCTGATCTCCTTCAGAATGGACTGGTTGGATCTCCTTGCAGTCCAAGGGACTCTCAAGAGTCTTCTCCAACACCACAGTTCAAAAGCATCAATTCTTCAGTGCTCAGCTTTCTTCACAGTCCAACTCTCACATCCATACATGACCACAGGAAAAACCATAGCCTTGACTAGACGAACCTTTGTTGGCAAAGTAATGTCTCTGCTTCTGAATATGTTATCTAGGTTGGTCATAACTTTCCTTCCAAGGAGTAAGCATTTTTTAATTTCATGGCTGCAATCACCATCTGCAGTGATTTCAGAGCCCAGAAAAATAAAGTCTCTCACTGTTTCCACTGTTTCCCCATCTATTTCCCATGAAGTGATGGGACCAGATGCCATGATCTTCGTTTTTTGAATGTTGAGCTTTAAGCCAACTTTTTCACTCTCCTCTTTCACTTTCATCAAGAGGCTCTTTACTTCTTCTTCACTTTCTGCCATAAGGGTGGTGTCATCTGCATATCTGAGGTTATTGATATTTCTCCCGGCAATCTTGATTCCAGCTTGTGCTTCTTCCAGCCCAGAGTTTCTCATGATGTACTCTGCATAGAAGTTAAATAAACAGCCTTGGCGTACTCCTTTTCCTATTTGGAACCAGTCTGTTGTTCCATGTCCAGTTCTAACTGTTGCTTCCTGACCTGCATATAGGTCTCTCAAAAGGCAGGTCAGGTGGTCTGGTATTCCCATCTCTTTCAGAATTTTCCACAGTTTATTGTGATCCACACAGTCCAAGGCTTTGGCATAGTCAATAAAGCAGAAATAGATGTTTTTCTGGAATTCTCTTGCTTTTTTGATGATCCAGCGGATGTTGGCAATTTGATCTCTGGTTCCTCTGCCTTTTCTAAATCCAGCTTGAACATCTGGAAGTTCACAGTTCACGTATTGCTGAAGCCATGCACTCCCTCAAACCCAGGGAAGGAGGTTTGGATTTTGTGTGTGTAGCCTCCAGACTCCCTGTGTACAGTGCTCCTCACACTGCTGAAAGGGGGATTGGCTCACACAGCATCTTGCCCCTAGTTCAGTCCAGTTCAGTCGCTCAGTCATGTCCGACTCTTTGCCACTCCATGGACTGCAGCATGCCAGGCTACCCTGTCCATCAGCAATTCCCAGAGCTAGGTCAAACTCAAATGTGATGCCATTGAGTCAGTGATGCCATCCAACCATCTCATCCTCTGTCATCCCCTTCTCCCACCATCAATCTTTCCCAGCATCAGGGTCTTTTCCAAGGAGTCAGTTCTTTGCATGAGGTGGCCAAAGTTTTGGAGCTTCAGCTTTAGCATCAGTCCTTCCAATGAATATTCAGGACTTATTTCTTTTAGGATGGATTGGTTTGATCTTCTTGCAGTCCAAGGGACTCTCAGGAGTCTTTTCCAACACCACAGTTCAAAAGCATCAATTCTTTAGTGCTCAGCTTTCTTTATAGTCCAACTCTCACATCCATACATGACTAAAAAGCATATCTTTGACTAGATGGACCTTTGTCAGCAAAGTAATGTCTCTGTTTTTTAATATGCTGTCTAGGTTGGTCATAGCTTTTCTTCCAAGGAGCAAGTGTCTTTTAATTTCATGGCTGCAGTCATCATCTGCAGTGATTTTGGAGCCCCCCAAAATAAAGTCAGCCACTGTTTCCACTGTTTCCCATCTATTTGCCATGAAGTGATGGTACCAGATGCCATGATCTTAGTTTTTTGAATGTTGAGTTTAAAGCCAGTTGCCCCCCCCCCATTCTCCCCTTTAAATAGACCACAGCCTTGTCTAACTCAATGAAACTATGAGCCATGCTATGTAGAGTCACCCAAGATGGACAGAAAGTTCTGACAAAACATGGTCCACTGGAGAAGGGAATGGCAAACCACTTCAGTATTCTTGCCTTGAGAACCCCATGAACAGTATGAAAAGGCAAAAAGATAGGACACTGAAAGATGAACTCCCCAGGTTGGTAGACACCCAATATGCTACTGGAGAAGAGTAGAGAAATAACTCCAGAAAGAAAGAAGAGATTGAGTCAAATTAAAACAATGCCCAGTTGTGGATGTGACTAGTGATAGAAGTAAAGTCCGATGCTGTAAAGAACAATATTGCATAGGAACCTGGAATGTTAGGTCCACGAATCAGGGTAAATTGGAAGTGGTTAAACAGGAGATGGCAAGAGGGAACATCGACATTTTAGGAATCAGCGAACTAAGACAGACTGGAATGGGCAAACTGAATTCAGTTGACCATTATATCTTGCCCCCAATCCACTGTTTTTTGCCCAAGTACAAAGTCCTTTTACTAAAAGCACTCTGACTCAGGAAAAATAGACTTAAAGGAGATATTTTAAAAGGCACGTAGCTAATGACAAC
Source organism: Bos taurus (assembly GCF_002263795.3). Lineage (NCBI taxonomy): Eukaryota > Metazoa > Chordata > Mammalia > Artiodactyla > Bovidae > Bos > Bos taurus. The sequence goes on from NC_037336.1 coordinate 97,204,279, forward strand.
CTAACATGTATGGATGTGAGAGTTGGACTGTGAAGAAAGCTGAGTGCTGAAGAATTGATGCTTTTGAACTGTGGTGTTGAAGACTCTTGAGAGTCCCTTGGACTGCAAGGAGATCCAACCAGTCCATTCTGAAGGAGATCAGCCCTGGGATTTCTTTGGAAGGAATGATGCTAAAGCTGAAACTCCAGTACTTTGGCCACCTCTTGTGAAGAGTTGACTCATTGGAAAAGACCCTGATGCTGGGAGGGATTGGGGGCAGGAGGAGAAGGGGACGACAGAGGATGAGATGGCTGGATGGCATCACTGACTCGCTGGACGTGAGTCTGAGTGAACTCTGGGAGTTGGTGATGGACAGGGAGGCCCGGCGTGCTGCGATTCATGGGGTCGCCAAGAGTTGGACATGACTGAGCGACTAAACAGAACTCTTTTGATAATTCATTTTATTTGATAATAGCAGAAATATTACTATGGGAGAAAATCATGTCTTGGGTTAAAATCTTTAGATTATTACAGAAGAATTTATGATCTCTAAGCTGGAAGCACTCCTTTGAAGAGCTACACATTACAATGTTGGGTACACCAGCCATACTCAGAATTGGGGAAGTCTGCATTAGTATACTATTATTAATCTCACAATAAGGATGTAAGTGTCATGAACACAGAAGCTGAGTTCAGAGCTGTGTCTTACGACTCAGATCCACACTCTCCCACTGCCCTGGTGCGCGTGAGCCCCTCTCTGTGGACGTGGCCCCAGCACAGGCCTGGAGCTGGGATAAGACTATGAAACCACTCAGAGGACAGCTACTCAATTCCAACTAACATCTCTCTATTTATATGCCTTACCTCAAAATGCAAAAAGTAATTCTGCAAGATCCATAAAACCTTAAACCAAAAATAGATTCATGATTTACTGGTGAATTCTGTGATGATTAAACTGTAGAGTGTTCCAGAAAACCTGAAGCTTTTCTGTTCGACTCTCAGTTCTCACTTTTTTTTTTTTTTGGTTGTTTTTGATAATGATATCATGCTGAGTGCACAGAGCACAGATTATATCTAGTTCCCTGAATATATACAGCACTATTTACCATCTTTAAATTTTTCAGGACAAATAAGAGAGATATTTATACAGATATATGGCTAGACAGCTGTTAGTACACATGATCTGCTATTCTGAAAAGAACATGTTTAAGACAAAGCCCATCTTGGAACAAGAAATTAAGAAAATTGGGTTTTGTGATGGCTTAAGGGCTCCTCTTGTAGCTCAGTCGGTAAAGAATCCACCTGCAATGCAGGAGACCTGGGTTCGATTCCTGGGTCTAGAAGATCCCCTAGAGAAGGAAATGGTGACCCACTCCAGTATTCTTGCCTGAAAAATCCCATAGACAGAGGAGCCTGACGGGCTGCAGTCCATGGGGTCACAAGAGTCAGACACGACTTAGCGACCAAACCACCACCATGATGGCTCAGCACTATGGGGGGGATACTGCAAAAAGGCATACATATTTTTCATTTCTTAGGCTTCCCAGGTGGTGTTAGTGGTAACCTGCCTGCCAATGCAGGAGATACAAAAGACATGGGTTCAATCCCTGGGTCAGGAAGATCCCCTGGAGGAGGAAGTGGCAACCCACTCCAGTATTCTTGCCTGGAGAATCCCATGGACAGAGGAGCCTTGCGGACTATAGTCCATAAGGTCACAGAGTCGGACACAACTGAAACAACTTAGCAAAGACATATTTTTCATTTCTTAAGAGGTTTTTTTTTTTCCTTATCTAGAAGTTAAGGAAACGTTTAATGTTTACAATTCTGTGTTCTCTTAAAAAAAGTTTTCTGAGTTTTTGTCCATGCTCACTGTAAAACATTAACATCATAGAGAAAATGAAACCCAGCAATTTCACCACTCAGAGACAGTCACCACTGCTATTTTCGTGAATATTTTTCTAGCTAATTCTCTCACTGTACACACACACTTAAATACGTGACCTTAGAGTGTACATGAAATTCTCTCTCTTGCTCTTTTTACCCAGTGATATGAGTGGCGTCTTTTCGTGGCCACACGTCATCATTTTTCACGGCTGCTCCCCTTTCTGTCACATACACTATATCCCGCAACCAAACCCCGAATGACAACGTTCGTGTCAGAGAGTCATCCACACACATCTGTCTGAAAAGTACTGAGACGGCTGAGCGAGGACACATTCTCCAAGTGCAGCTCCCACCACGGTAAGGTGTTACTGCATCTAATGTTTGGATAGCTGCTGCTGAACCCCTCTTCCAGACCTGTCTATAGACCTACGCCCCTAAGAGCAGGCAGGCCATTTCTCCCCTTCCCAGAGTATGGAGAGCTGGCTGCGGCTTTAACATCCCACCCCTCTTCTCCTTGGTTCTGTATGAATTCATCTCCTCTTTCTTCCTGAGATGAAGCTTGGCACCACTCCACTCAGAGAGAAATGAGGACAGTTTTCGCATTTCACCTTAATCAGATCAAATTAGGACAGGTGGCAACCCTGCAGGCAACATAATTAGGAAAAACGTGTGTGCTCAATACAGGCTCCCCTTTCAGCTCCCCAACCAAACGGGACGTCAGCTTCCAACCTTTCTACTTTGAGCTGGTGACTCACAAGGGAGTCACCCACACGCTCTGGATATAATGGTGCTGAGAAATCTGAGATTAAATATAGTCTAAAAGGCATGAAAATCTGTTTTATAAGATTAGCTAATTTAGTATGATAATAGTTCATCTATTACAATTGTTATATGCCAGATAAAGACACCAAAACCCTATGACAGGCCTATTACAGGAAAATCTTTTAACATATCTCCCTTACAGTGTGCCATCCAAAGGTTTTAAAAAAAAATGATGTAGAGGATTCTCTGGTTTTATTATAAGAGAACAACCATCCCGTCCAATAGGAAATGTGCAATGAATATCTATTTGAATAGACTTGAGATAAGCTGATGGTGGAGAAACCATGCTATTCTGCACGAGAGGGATTCTACACCCAGCTTCATTTACGATATTGCTTCTCAGAAGACACGCCAGGCACGGCGATAACAAACGTTATGTCGAAAAGGCACGGAGCAATAATCGCCGCATGAGACTCTGTGCAGCCATTTTTCAGCATGTCAGGGTTATACCATCGCACCATGGAAACAAATTAGACAGCACAAGCCTGGCTGCTGGGATTGCTTTATTAGCAGTGTAGTGTTATTTCGTAAAGGATGCATCGCTTCTGATCTGTCACCTAATGTCAACAACGGCTTCCCCACTTGTGTGAAGCCCGATTTGTTATCTGGGGAAGAAACAAAGGAGAACACTTCAGAATCCGATTGCTTTTCTTCCCAACATTTAAATCAGGAGGAAAAAACCTGGTGGAATCTTTCCAGTAGTCTGGATTTTCTGTAGTCTGGATTGCCTGTAGTCTGGTTGGCATTTTGGGAGGAAATTTCAAGGTGTGAGTTGAACACTAAGGCTCTTTCTGAAGCACACAGGCACCATCAGATGCTTACTGACAGCTCAGACAAGTCACAGCTATAAGATACACATTGTGAAAGAAGGTTTTGTTGATAAATAAGATCCATATATGAGCCTTGGCTTTCTTGGATTCGTGAAAAATGTCAGTCTCATGCCTCAGCGGTGCATAAGTTTTTTTGTGACCGGCGACGGAGTCTTCCTTTGCAAGTGATTTTGACTGTATCAGAATAATTTCGAAAAGAGAATAATCAGTATCAGCAGATGAGGTCTTAGGAATCAGAAGTCATTCCCCTTTTGCAGATCGATGTGCACTTTTCAAAAAGAGAAATTAAAGCTCAAGATTCTAAGCTGAAGGCAAAATAGAACCTGCTACATTTGCCTCTGGAATTTCGTGAATATATCAATGAGGTTTTAAAATTCATCCAAACCATTGCTTGTTACTTTTGAAGTCCATATATCTAAAGTTGGTGATGGACAGGGAGGCCTGGCATGCTGCGGTTCATGGGGTTGCAAGAGTCGGACACGACTGAGCGACTGATCTGATCTGATATCTAAAGTGGAATAGAAACTCCATCCCAGCTGGTTGTCAATTAAAGAGAGATGAAACTGTAGCACAGACCAGCTAAGAATTCCCTGTCTCCCGACACAGACATACGTGTACCAGCGGCATTTCAAGACACAGAGGGGTGGTGACGTCTCAGGGTTTCCTGCAGGAGGTAGGCAGATGTCTGGGTCTTCTCCTGCAATCCTGAAGCCAGATTAGGGGAGTGACGTCATGCAACTACTTTATTAACTCAGATTTCAACACAGTACAAGTCACTCAATCCAGGCAGCAGATGCAACACACATCCAAATCTCCACTCGGCTGGACGACTCTCCTCGCGTTTCAAATCATGCTCTTATCCTCTATAAGGGCAACTTTATTAGGAAGCAGCTCTTCAATCGTTTCTCCCATGCATAATTCCATGCCGAACCTGCAACTTTGGTTTTTGCCACAATATTCCTGGAAGGGAAACTGAGTTTGGTTTTCTGCTCTGGATGCCATGCTCTTGCCCATGTTTGCTCGTTATCTTGATGTTATCCTTTATGGAGAAATGCAACTACCCTCATCCTTGAGGTGCAAACAGGACTTCCCTGTAGCTCAAATGGTAAAGAATCTGCCTGTGATGCAGGAGACCAGGGTTCAATCCCTGGGTTGGGAGGTTCCTCTGGAGAAGGGAATGGCAATCCAATCCAGTATTCTTGCCTGGAGAACTCCATGGCCAGAGAAGCCTGGCGGGCTACAGTCCATGGGGTCACGAAGAGTTGGACATGACTGAGTGACTAACACACACATACACACACTGAGGTGCAAGTGCTAATTCTGTGCTAATAACTTAAGTTCCATTTCTAAAGGAGCTCTTGCTTAAAAAAGAAAAAAGAAAAAAAATCTAAGGACTGAAATCCATCCCCCTCACTTTGCTATTTCCATTGAAAAAAGTTCTTATTTTGCATCTCTAAGTAGAATATCCTTATACCCTTTCTGTCGAAATAGCATGGTCCCAGTATTCCCAAATAAGAAATTTTAGAGGAAAAAAAAATATCTTCAGCATTACATTTTATCACAGAGAAATATAAGCCCCTAAATTAAATGTAAATTCAGCGCCTTATACAAGATGTGTCTGGAGAATTACTTCCGTTGGCCTCTCTGAAAAGTGCCTCGTACGTTCTAGAGGATTTATCCTCACACAGCCTGAAGTCTCAGTAGCTTTTCATGGTGCCTTGTCTCTAGGACCTAGACAGCAGTGATCAGCCATGAAGAAATGGCTCTACGGCTGGTATACTAGAATATGGTGATGGTGGTTTAGTCACACGGTCATGTCTGACTCTTTGAGACTGACTCTACAGACTCATAGGCTGTAGCCCACCAGGCTCTGTCTATGGCATTCTCCAGGCAAGAATACTGGAGTGGATTGCCGTTTCTTACTCCAGGGGATCTTCCCAACCCAGGGATTGAAAGCCCACGTCTCCTGAATTGGCAGGGGATTCTTTTCCACTGAGCGACCTGGGAAACCATTGTAAAGTATACACACTAGCAAACTACATGTCATGAGATCACTGTCTTGTTTCAAAGGCTGTGATTTAAATTTACACATGGGGCCAGTGGGTTAATTTTCACTGCCTTATTCACTACATTTACCATTATTCAAAGGCCTTCAGATAGCTCTGCTATCAGCACTCACTAATCCAAATCAGTTTATAAAAACACCCTCAGATTAACCAATCAATGATACTTACACACCACGAAATTGGTTACCACTTAAAGGCTTTATTCCGACTAGATATATCGCCTGCATAAATCCCACCCTCATGTAATTTAGATGGGAGACAAGCAAGAGGCATGTCTGCTGTCTGTTCCCAGCAGTGTGGGCCAGAAAGGAGAGTGATTCTTCATTACTGATGTATGGCAGCCTGTGTTTAAAAGCTATAAAGAACAAGCAATGAGACTACAGTCGATCAATTCCTAAATTTCCACTAAAAGAGAGTTTAGGAAAATTTAAGGAGGCATTACCAGGACGCTAGTAATTTACTTAAAAATCCAGGTATCATTATGTGTGTGTGTGTGATGGAGATCACTTCAGAAACAGGGCTAAAAATTTTTTACTTTTTCAACTTTAAAATAAAACAGAACAAAACTTGTTTCAAATAAAAATTACTGAATACTTTAAATGCTAACTTGAGGTTAAGAACGGTTAAGACAAATTGGCCCTTCTTATGGTAGAGTGAATGCTATTCAAAGATCATACTTGTCCCTCTTTTTTAAAAGATGTTTTGAACCCATGAAACCGACTGTACATAATATATACTTTCTGAGGGTTCGATTCTGGCAGTAGCATCCATTAAGCTCTTAAAATTGCTTCACTTCAGTCTTTGGTGAGAATTACTCCTAATATTTCTAGAAATGTATAATGTAGCCTGAACTTGGGATTTCTCCTTAAAAATTCAATGTAAAATTTCAGTTCTTGGGACTGATACAGAAATAGTCTGTAAGCATTAGCAAGGCTGCATTAATAGAAAGACAATAATTATTAGGATTAAAATTTTATTTATCCCATGACTGTCAATAATTACGCATTTAGTTATTTAAACCCATCTTAAGACTGCTAGCTTCCCCGATAGCTCAGTTGGAAAAGAATCCACCTGCAATGTGGGAGACCTGGGTTTGATCCCTGGGTTGGGAAGATCCTCTGGAGAAGGGAACAGCTACCCACTCCTGGAGAATTCCATGGACAGTACATGGGATCACAAAGAGTTGGATATGACTGAGCAACTTTCACTTTCTCTATGATTCCTATGGGCTTCCTGGTGGAATATTTTTATTTATCTGAAATTCCAATTTAACTGGGCATTCTAGATTTTACTGTCAAACCTAACAGGCCATAATTTAGATACAGTATTTGTACCAGGAGATCATGTGTGGTATACAGTTTTACATCTTGATTTTGTAAAAAAAAAAAAAAAAAACTCATATGAATAAAATGGGAAGCAGTATATTTCCTAGAAACTAAAGCTTCTAATTTCAACAACATCCAGATGGAGTATAATGAAAGCCATCAAAAACCCTACTTTTGACATATAACAAGAGTTTTGCAGAAGTAAGCGTGAAAGAAAGCTGGGTAAAGAGGGTGTGATGTCTTGCTGGGGGGACGCCCACTGGCACCCTGCAAGAGGCAGCACTCTGAAGACGGTCCACGTCGGAACACCTTTAACTCCGCTCGCCCTGCAGGCTCTCACCTCACTCTACTCTGACGATGCAGTCAGTAGGAAAACAAAGTTTATTCCAGATAAACTCAATGCGCAATCAAACATTTAAAAATAGACGCATTCTAGGCACTGAGGATTGTACCTATTTCAATACTAGACATTTTAAAAGGAAATATGGATTTTTTTTCTTTCAAAAGCCTTGCTACTATGGATCTTCCACTCTGTAGGGAGGAAAATTTAAGCCCTCATTTTTCAAAAGTTTTGACATGTAGGAAAGAGGAAAATAAAGCACACATTCAGTTCAGTTCAATTTAGTCACTCAAGTCATGTCCAACTCTTTGCGACCCCATGGACTGCAGCACGCCAGGCCTCCCTGTCCATCACCAACTCCCGGAGTTTACTAAAACTCATGTCCCTTGAGTCGGTGATGCCACCCATCCATCTCATCCTCTGTCGTCCCCTTTCCCTCCCGCCTTCAATCTTTCCCAGCATCAGGGTCTTTTCCAATGAGTCAGTTCTTCACATCAGGTGGCCAAAGTATTGGAGTTTCAGCTTCAGCATCAGTCCTTCCAATGAATATTCAGGACTGATTTCCTTTAGGATAGACTGGTTGGATCTCCTTGCTGTCCAAGGGACTCTCAAAGAGTCTTCTCCAACACCACAGTTCAAAAGCATCAATTCTTTGGCACTCAGCTTTCTTTATAGTCCAACTCTCACATCCACACATGACTACTGGAAAAAGTATAATTTTGACTAGACGGACCTTGTCAGCAAAGTAGTGTTTCTGGTTTTTAATATGTTGTCTCAGTTGGTCATAGATTTTCTTCCAAGGAGAAAGCGTCTTTTAATTTCATGGCTGCAGTCACCATCTGCAGTGATTTGGAGCCCCCCAAAATAAAGTCAGCCACTGTTTTCATTGTTTCCCCATCTATTTGCCATGAAGTGATGGGACCAGATGCCATGATCTTAGTTTTCTGAATGTTGAGTTTTAAGCCAACTTTTTCACTCTCCTCTTTCACTTTCATCAAGAGACTCTTTAGTTCCTCTTCACTTTCTGCCATAAGGGTGGTGTCATCTGCATATCTGAGGTGATTGATATTTCTCCTGGCCATCTTGATTCCAGCTTGTGCTTCTTCCAGCCCAGGTTTCTCACGATGTGCTCACATATAGGCAGGCTGACAATATACAGCCTTGATCTTCCTCCTTTCCCAGTTTGGAACCAGTCTGCTGTTCCATGTCCAGTTCTAACTGTTGCTTCTTGACCTGCATACAGATTTCTCAGGAGGCAGGTAAGGTGGTCTGGTATTCCCATCTCTTTCAGCATTTTCCACAGTTTACTGTGATCCACACAGTCCAAGGCTTTGGCATAGTCAATAAAGCAGAAGTAGCTGTTTTTCTGGAAGTCTCTTGCTTTTTTGATGATCCAGTGAATGTTGGCAATTTAATCTCTGCTTCCTCTGCCTTTTCTAAATCCAGCTTGAACATCTGGCAGTTCACAGTTCACGTACTGTTGAAGCTGGGCTTGGAGAAATTTGAGCATTACTTTGCTAGCTTTTGAGATGAATGCAATTGTGCGACAGTTTAAACATTTTTTGGCATTGTCTTTCTTTGGGATCAGAATGAAAACTGATCTTTTCCAGTCCTGTGGCCACTGGTGAGGCACTTTCACAGCATCATATTTTAGGATTTGAAATAGTTCAACTGGAATTCTACACCTCCACTAGCTTTGTTTGTAGTGATGTTTCCTGAGGCCCACTTGACTTTACACACCAGGATGTCTAGTTCTAGGTGAGTGATCACAGCATCATGTTTATCTGGGTCATGAAGATCTTTTTGTCTAATTCTTCTGTGTATTCTTGCCACCTCTTCTTAATATCTTCTGCTTCTGTTAGGTCCATACCATTCCTGTCATTTATCGAGCCCATCTTTGCATGAAATGTTCCCTTGGTATCTCTAATTTTCTTGAAGAGATCTCTAGTCTTTCCCATTCTATTATTTTCCTCTATGTATTTGCATTGATCACTGAGGAAGGCTTTCTTATCTCTCCTTGCTATTCTTTGGAACTCTGCATTTAAATGGGTATATCTTTCCTTTTCTCCTCTGCTTTTCGCTTGTCTTCTTTTCACAGCTATTTGTAAGGCCTCCTCAGACAGCCGTTTTGCTTTTTTGCATTTCTTTTTCTTGGGGATGGTCTTGATCCCTGTCTCCATTGTACATTACTGTACAATGTCATGAACCTCTGTCCATAGTTCTTCAGGCACGCTATCAGATCTAATCCCTTGTATCTATTTCTCACTTCCACTGTATAATCATAAGGGATTTGATTTAGGTCATACCTGAATGGTCTAGTGGTTTTCCCTACTTTCTTCAATTTAAGTCTGAATTTGGCAATAAGGAGTTCATGATCTGAGCCACAGTCAGCTCCCTGTCTTGTTTTTGCTGACTGTATAGAGCTTCTCCATCTTTAGCTGCAAAGAATATAATCAATCTGATTTCGGTGTTGACCATCTGGTGATGTCCATGTGTAGTCTTCTCTTGTGTTGTTGGAAGAGGGTGTTTGCTATGACCAGTGTGTTATCTTGGCAAAACTCTATTAGCCTTTGCCCTCCTTCGTTCTGTACTCCAAGGCCAAATTTGCCTGTTACTCCAGGTGTTTCTTGACTTCCTACTTTTGCATTCCAGTCCCCTATAATGAAAATGACACCTTTTTTGGGTGTTAGTTCTAGAGGCCCTTGTAGATCTTCATAGAACTGTTCAACTTCAGCTTCTTCAGCATTACTGGTCGGGGCATAGACTTGGATTACTGTGATATTGAATGGTTTGCCTTGGAAATGAACAGAGATCATTCTGTTGTTTTTGAGATTGCATCCAAGTACTGCATTTTGGACTCTTCTGTTGACTGCTTCTCCATTTCTTCTAAGGGATTCCTGCCCGCAGTAGTAGATATAATGGTCATCTGAGTTAAATTCATCCATTCCAGTCCATTTTAGTTCGCTGATTCCTAAATGTCGATGTTCACGCTTGCCATCTCCTGTTTGACCACTTCCAATTTGCCTTGATTCATGGACCTGACATTCCAGGTTCCTATGCAATATTGCTCTTTACAGCACATGTAAAAATTCATCAAATCTGTGTACATAATTGCTAAATATTTTCCGTCTTAGATATAACTGCCTGAAGATTTTAAAAGTCTTTTATCTTTTATTTAAGTATTTTAAAATGAAGATTGTACAAGATGATTATTAGATATTCATGATGAAATGGCTACTCCAGTCAAGCAATTATTTTCTCACATAGTTAACCATTTTTTGTTTGTGTTTGTGATGAGAGTACCTGAAATCCACTCTCATAGCATATTTCCAGTATTCAATTCAGTATTATGAACTGCAGTCATCATACTGTAGACCTACTCATCCTACAGAATTACAGTCTTATACCCTTGGCCAACATCTCCCCATTCCCTTTCCCTCATCTTCTCTGGCCTTGGTAACCATGGTTCTACTCTGCTTCTGTGAGTTCAACTTTGTTTTCAATTTTAAGATTCCACATCAAAGTGAGATCATACAGTATTTGTCTTTCTCCGTCTGACTTATTTCACTTAGCACAGTGTCCTCAGGTTCATTTGTATCGTCACAGTGGCAGGATTCTTTCTTGCCCATGGCTGAATAACATCCCACTGTATGTCCCTATGGGTGCATGCTAAGTCGCTTCAGGTGTGCCTGACTCTTTCTGACCCCATGGACTGTAGCCCACCAGGCTCCTCTGTCCATGGGATTCTCCAGGCAAGAATGCTGGAGTGGGTTGCTATGCCCTCCTCCAAGAGGTCTTCCTGACCCAGGGATCAAACCTGCCTCTCTTATGTTTACTGCATTGGCCAGCAGGTTCTTTACCACTAGCGTCACCTGGGAATAACGTTCTGTACCACATCTGTATCCACTCCGCCGTCTACAGACACCTGGGTTGTTTCCATATCCAGCTATTGTGAACAGTGCTGCAAGGACCATGGGAAAGCAGATACTTTTTAAAGATATGTGCAGATACTTTTGTTTAATTATCTGATACTGATAAGGCCATTATCTTCTTTATCCATGCATATGTTTCTGCTGAAATCTCCTTTAATGTACAGCTCTATGGCAGAGGATTGATTTCTGAAAAGTAACTGTGATTTATGTAGGCTCCACTTTATGTCTAATTCAATAAGCATCCTAAGATTAGCTTGGCAGTGGAGAAACCTGGCACCCAGCACTCTGACCACGTGGTCCAAGGTCCCACCACCAGCGCTGGGACCACCTGCCACTGGGTGCATAGTGATGTACCGGGAATACACATCATTTCCATGGAACTCTTGCCAGAAATGGACAGCTTGAGTCTGAACATGAGGAAACATCAGACAAACTCACACTGAGCGACGTTCTACAAATAGCTGGCCTGTGCATATTGCTAGTAACTGTTACAAAAGGCCAGGAAGGGATGAGATTCAAGGGCATTAGAGATGTGGTGATGAAATGCAACACGCGAGTTGGAAGGTTCAGACTTCGGATGAATTTGTGAAACCTGAACGAGGACTTTATATGAGATAAGAGTATGGGATCAGAGCTAACTTTCTGACTTTGATCATTGTACTGTGTTTATGGAGGGCTTCCCAGGCGGCTCATTGGTCAAGAAGCCACCTGCCAACGCAGGAGACGCAAGAGACTCGGATTCAACCCCTGTGTCAGGAAGATCCCCTGGAGGAGGGAATGGCAACCCACCCCAGTATTCTTGCCTAGAAAATGCCATGGACAGAGGAGCCTGGCAAGCTCCAGTCCACGAGGTCGCAAAGAGAAGGACACAACTGAGCAACTGAGCCTGCTCACATGCACTCTGGTTACGTAACAGATTATCCTGATATTCAGGGAACACATTCTGAAGTCCTGAGAGGTAAAGGAATACCATGTCAGCGACTTACTCATGTGTACATTTGTATGTATATGGAGAGAGAGAAACGGAAGTGCCACGAACACTTGGGTATCTAGCTGAAGGGTGTATGGAAATTCTTTCTCTTAGTCATGCAACTTTTCTCTAAGTCCAAAATTATATCAAAACAAAAAGTTAAAACAAAAAGCATTTCCTTTAATAAAAAGCAAGGTAATACCATTAGGGGAGAAGTCTGCTTTGTTTTGAAGTTACTGGGCCTGAAGACAACGACATTCAGATGTAACAGCAGGGATGACACGTTAAGCTGTTCCCCCAGCTCCCCAGAGTGGTTCACAGGATGGCTCCCCAGAGCCTGCACTTCTTGGGATGCTTACTGGATATGTCAGTGTTTTCTTCCCTTTTATGGCAGAGAAGGTTTGAGTTTCTATAACATTCGCAGATAATTTGGACTATATCTAATCAAGTCAGTGCAGTATAAAGCAATGTTTCAAACACCTAATGGTAAGGCCAGTTCTCTTTCTTTTTTGATTGCTACTGAATCTAATTGAATAGTGTTATGAATTGACTCAAATGGCATGCTAAATCAACTGAATCGCCAGTAACTCTGTACATTCTATTCCACATTGTTTTTCTCTAACTATAAAATATTCTAACAGAGAACAAAGAAAGGAATAAGGCAATTTTTACCTGACTCTTTATAAGACAAGGTAACCCCATCTTTTCCAGTTGCACATACATTAAAAAAAAAGGAAAGCCTTGCCTTTGCATTGAAGTAATTTTCTGTTACTGTTGTATATAGGAGTATTTTGGACATGTAGAAACTAATTTTTACCTTCAAGATTGAGGACTAAAATATAAAGAAGCCACACATTAATTTTCATTGAATAAGCCAACTTGTTAATTTGATTAGCTTTAATGTTCTCTTATGATCACCTGTTGTGAAGAGCTGACTCATTGGAAACGACCCTGATGCTGGGAAAGATTGAGGGCAGGAGGAGAAGGGGACGACAGAGGATGAGATGGTTGGATGGCATCACCAACTCATGGACATGAATTTGAGCCAACTCTGGGAGATAGTGGAGGACAGAGGAGTCTGGTATACTATAGTCCATGGGGTTGGAAAGAGTTGGACACGACTTAGTGACTGAACAAAAACAATGCCCATATAATGTGGAACCAGTAATAGAAGAAAATGGATGTGGGAAAAAAATGTCAATATCATTTAATACTGGTTATCCATTTTTTCCTTCAACAAATATAGAACAACAAACAAATGCCAGAAACTGGTCTAGATATGAGAACCAGAGATGCTTAGGATGAAGTCCCTGTCTTTGTGAAATTTACATCCTCCTAGGTGGTCAGTTCGGAGAAGGCAATGGCACCCCACTCCAGTATTCTTGCCTGGAAAATCCCATGGGCTGAGGAGCCTGGTAGGTTGCAGTCCATGGGGTCGCAAAGAGTTGGACATGACTGAGCGACTTGACTTTCACTTTTCACTTTCATGCATTGGAGAAGGAAATGGCAACCCACTCCAGTGTTCTTGCCTGGAGCATCCCAGGGACGGGGGAGCCTGGTGGGCTGCCGTCTATGGGGTCACACAGAGTCAGACACGACTAAAGCGACTTAGCAGCAGCAGCAGCAGGTGGTCAGTTTGGAGAAGGAAACGGCAACCCACTCCAGTATTCTTGCCTGGAGAATCATGTGGACAGAGGAGCCTGGTGGGCTGCAGTCCATGGGGTTGCACAGAGTCGGACACAACTGAAATGACTTAGCATGCATGCATGCATTGGAGAAGGAAGTGGCAACCCACTCCAGCGTTCTTGCCTAGAGGATCCTAGGGACAGAGGAGCCTGGTGGGCTGCTCTCTATGGGGTCGCACAGAGTTGGACACTACTGAATTGACTTGGCAGCAGCAGCAGGTGGCCAGTTAATACTCAAGTAAACAAATTAAAGGGGGAAAAAAAAATCTTGCAAACAAATGCTAAATGCTCTGGAGAGAGAGAAAGCAGGTGCTGGAGAGAAGGTAGGAGCCAGCATGTCAGTAAAGGCCACGTTCAATGTGGACGTCCTAAGCAGAGTCACAGGAGGCCACGGAGACATGGAGACATGGGGTGAGCAGAGTGGACACAACCTCCATGGACCAGGCTCTAGCCGGAGGGGAGCAGCAGGAGGGAGGGGGGAGACAGGTGGGATGCATTGGCCAGGAGCCCAGGTCATGATGGTCCTCGAGGCCAGGATAAAGGCTTTGCTTTAGCTCCTGGAGTGAGGAGAGGCATGGAGACTCTCACATGTGGTGGTGACGTGGTGTCCTTATATATATATATTTACTCAGCACGTTTCTTGGAAATCATTTTGGATTTACGAAAGAGTTGCAAAGATGGTTCGGAGAAGTCTCACATACCTTTCACCCAGCTTCCCTTTGTGTTAACATTTTACGTAACTTTGGTACATTTCTCATTATCCTTTAAGTGTTAAAGGGCTGTCTTCTTATTGGGTAGGAAAGAATTACGAACCCACAATATCGGCCAACATGTATCAATCATTTTTGGTGTCCCAGACACTACTCCGAGTGGTTTACACGTCGTAGCTCACTAGGCCTCTCATAATCACTAGGAGTACGTGAGCAGTAGTCTTGTTGTTACACAAACTCACTCTGTCTGGCTCCAAAGCCCAACCGGTGGGAGAGAATGAGAAGCTAAGCTGGAAGCAGGGACACCAGTTAGGCAGCAACTGGTTAGGTTAGTGAGAGGTGAGGGCAATCCAGGGAGGTGGAAGGCAGGTTAGCAGGACTTGCGGATGGACTGCATGCTGAGGAGTAAGAGATACGGAATCATGGATGATGCCTACATTTTCATCCCCAGCAGCTGGCTGATGGCTGGTACCTTTTGCTGAGGGCAAAGGATTGGGGAAGAGCAGGTGGGAGGGGGTGAAGTACTCTGCTTGGACATGCTAAGTTGGACAAGTCTATAAAGCATCCAGTTGTGGCCAAGCAAAGGCAATGTGTGAAGAGGAGAGCATGACCAAGCAGGTCATTCTGTAGAGAGGCCAGGAGGTGGAAGAGGTGGAATCGACCATTAGCTCCCACTCCAAATATATTTTGTGCTTCCCTAGTGGCTCAGTTGGTAAGGAACCTGCCTGCAATGTAGGAGACCTGGGTTCGATCCCTGGGTTGGGAAGATCCCCTGGAGAAGGGAATGACAACCCACTCCAGT
Organism: Bos taurus; assembly: GCF_002263795.3. NCBI lineage: Eukaryota > Metazoa > Chordata > Mammalia > Artiodactyla > Bovidae > Bos > Bos taurus. The sequence continues at coordinate 97,219,624 of NC_037336.1, forward strand.
ATTCTGGCCTGGAGAATTCCATGGACAGAGGAGCCTGGCGGGCTACAGTCCACAGAGTTGCAAAGAGTCGGACACAACTGAGCGACTTTCACTACTACTTCAGAAAACTTGTCAAGAATGTGAAAAGCAACGGGCATTGACTCATGATTCTTATGTCCTCAGCCTGCCTCCTCCCAGATTTCCTTTCCAGCCCAAGGGAAGAGTGTGGGCGAGGAGGAGAGAGGGGAAGGTGGAGGGGCAGTGAGAGAAGACAGTAAGGGACCCAAAGACACAGCAACGAGGGCTCCTCCACCAGAACCACAAGTCACCCTCTTCATCGCCCTTCTACCAAGTGGTTCTGGCTCATTTCTTTCCAATATCAAGATACCCATAAAGGATGATAATGCATTTTTTCTCAGGTTTTTTTTTATTAGAACTCAGTCAAGCTGTCTGCTTCAGAATTTATTATCTGCCCAGGCGTTTTATTTTATATTTGATTTGCAACATGACCAATTAAGCTATTTCCAGCATAACATTTACCAAGCTGAAATACATGGATATTTTTGCATGGAAGTTATGAGATTTCAAATTTACTGAATAACTTAATATTTTGGAAATGTGAGTGGCTGTCCAAGCAAATTAAATGTAATAAAATTATAGTTAGTGAAGAGAACAACCATAGGAGATAAGAAAATAAAGGTAATAAATAAATGGATTATAAAATTATAAGTTCCAGAGAGGAAATGGTCAAAAGCAGTTTATCAGAAGTAGGAAGATACCTAAATGAATGTGGATTAATATGAGTGATTTATCTACATGAGTAAATTGGAACAGAAAGGTCCCAGGGGACCTAAAAGTGAAGGGAAAGTGTAACGTCAGTGAGTCGATATCCTTTGCACTGTTCAAAGGACAAACAGTACTATGAGAACTCTAAATTTACCTTGTAATTATTGACTCCCTGTTGTAACTTTAGCCATAAAGCAGAGACAAAACAGTTATACACATATTTCTATACTGTGTCCGCTAAAATAGCACAAATCCTTGCACCTGCATACTACATGAGCATCAAAGGATGTGTTTTCAGATACTGTAGAAACTTTAGGAAGAAGGTCATGGTAATCTCTCTCATTCGACCAGCAACATACTCAAGGATACTCCCAAGGAAGCTCCCATGTGGCGAGAGATCTATGAACTTCACATATTCAGAGAAGCTATGCTATGTGAGCTCAGGAAAAACAGGAAAGGAGAAGTTCGTGTCATATCATGGGTTTTGGTTTGGCTTTTTATTGTGTAGCAAACTACCCCCTTCCCTGTTTCTTTTATTCTTTCTCATTCTTTTTCCACAAAGTCACTCCGTGTGGTTAACCTGGACTTCCTCACAATGTGGTGGCCTCAGGCGTCTAGATTTCTAACACGACAGCCCAGGATGCCTCCCAAAGGTGGAGATGGAAGATGCCAGTCCTCTTAGGAGTGGAGGCCTGGTATGGTGTCCTCTAAACATTGGTTAAGCGTGGAAGCCTGGCACACCTTCCTCTACATTGGTCAACAGTGGAGGCCTGGAGAAATCAACCTGCCTGACTTCAGACTATACTACAAAGCTACAGACATCAAGACAGTATGGTACTGGCCCAAAGACAGAAATATAGATCAATGGAACAAAACAGAAAGCCCAGAGATAAATCCATGCACCTATGGACAATTTATCTTTGACAAAGGAGGCAAGAATATACAATGGAGAAAAGACAGACTGTTTAACAAGCAGTGCTGGGAAAACTGGTCAACCACCTGTAAAAGAATGAAACTAGAACACTTTCTAACACCATACAAAAAAATAAACTAAAAATGGGTTAAAGATCTAAATGTAAGACCAGAAACTATAAAACCCATAGAGAAAAACATAGGCAGAACACTCTCAGACATAAATCGAGAGCCTCTATAACCCACCTCCCAGAGTAATGGAAATAAAAACAAAAATAAACAAATGGGACCTAATTAAACTTAAAAGCTTTTGCACAATGAAGGAACCTACAAGCAAGGTGAAAACGCAGCCTTCAGAATGGGAGAAAATAATAGCAAATGAAAGTGACAAAGAATTAATCTCCAAAATATACAAGCAGCACATGCAGCTCAATATCAGAAAAATAAATTTTGACCCAATCAAAAAATGGGCCAAAGAACTAAACAGACATTTCTCTAAATAAGACATACACATGGCTAACAAACACATGAAAAGATGCTCAACATCACTCATCATCAGAGAAATGCAAATCAAAACCACAACGAGGTACCATCTCATGGTGGTCAGAATGGCCGTCATCAAAAAGTCTACAAGCAATAAATGCTGGAGAGGTTGTGGAGAGAAGGGAACCCTCTTACACTGTTGGTGGGAATGCAAACTAGTACAGCCACTATGGAGAACAGTATGGAGATTCCTTAAAAAACTGGAAATAGAACTGCCATCAACCTAGCGATCCCACTGCTGGGCATACACACTGAGGAAACCAGAATTGAAAGAGACACGTGTACCCCAATGTTCAGCGCAGCACTGTTTACAATAGCTAGGACATGGAAGCAACCTAGATGTCTTTCAGCAGACAAACGGATAAAGAAGTTGTGGTACATATATACACGGTGGAATATTACTCAGCTGTAAAAAAAGAACACATTTGAGTCAGTTCTAATGAGGTGGATGAAATTGGAGCCTATTATACAGAATGAAGTAAGTCAGAAAGAGAAACACCAATACAGTATATTAACACATATATATGGAATTTAGAAATATGGTAATGATGACCCTATATGCAATAGCAGAAGAGATACAGATGTAAAGAACAGACATTTGGACTATGTGGGAGAAGGCAAGGGTGGGATGATTTGAGAGAATAATATTGAAGCATGTATATTACCATATGTAAAATAGATGATCAGTGCAAGTTTGATGCACAAAGCAGGGCACTCAAAGATGGTGCTCTGGGATAACCCAGAGGGGTGGGGTGGGGAGGGAGGCAGAAGGGGGATCAGGATGGGGAACACATGTACACCTGTGGGTGAGTCGTGTCAATGTATGGCAAAAACCACTACAATATTGTAAAGTAATTAGCCTCCAATTAAAATAAATAAATTTAAAAAAAAGTGGAGGCCTGGCACGGTGTGCTCTATACTGGTCAAAGCAGACACAGGACAACCCAGATTCCCACCACTTAATGAAAAGAGTATCAAAAAATTTGTGGTCAGCTTTAAAACACCACAAGGCTGATCTCCTACATGACAGGACAGATATTTATCATGAGAACAGGAAGGAGATGGTGCTCTGACTTGCAGAGGGAAAGTAGAAGAAAGAACATTCTTGGATCGCTTTTATAGACCACCTGCGACTAAATCCAGTGATAACTTTGCATCCACATAAATGGTTGCATCTCAAACAGGGCACCACGAAACGCCTGCCAGCAACGCTGCTGTGGTCACTGGTAGGGACAGCCGAAAGGCCCATGCAGAAGGACAGAGAGCTGGTGACCTGGGTTCTCCAGGGATCGAGACAGGCTCAGTCGGTGAAGAGCCCCCCCAAAGCTATCAGAATTGCCATTTGCACAAGTCTTGTTAAACCCAGAGGATCAAAAACCCGTCTTTATCCTTCCACGCATTCTTGGCACATTCACTTCGACCATGAGGTGGCATAGCAACTAAGTCCAGTTGTATTATCTACAGAATGATTTACCTCTGGAGAAGGCAGAACAAGAGGAGGGGAAAGTGCTACTATGATTGAAGTAAAAAAGAACTTTCTGGAAACAAAAGTTTTCAACACTAAAAGACTTTCCATCTGAAAGTCAGAGAGTCGTGTATCCTGATGGTTTTTGTCTACGGCTCAGAAAGCAGCTGCTTAAACGGTACTCTACTCTTCAGCGTGCACATTTCTGTTTCTGGCTTTCTCTTTCATCTTTTGCTTTATGTTTCCTTCTTCTTCTTCACTGACTTATTTCACTTCTGCTCAGTTGTCTTTCATATCTGCCTTGCCTTAAACCTACCAGAGGTTCCTGGCAACGTCCACAGGCCACCATGAGGAACGCTCGGCACAAAACCACTGCTGAATACTTTCCTAGTGATTTCTACCCTCACAAGGTGTGGGGTTTTGTTTTTCTTTCTGGTCTGGAAGTAAATCTTGTATAACATTATTTTCTTGATCATTTGAGAGCTAGCAACCCTTTATTATGGGCTTTCCTGATAACTTAGCTGGTAAAGAATCCACCTGCAATGCGGGAGACCTGGGTTCAATCCCCGGGTTGGGAAGATCCCCTGGAGAAGGGAAAGGCTACCCTCTCCAGTATTCTGGCCTGGAGAATTCCATGGACTGTATAGTCTATGGGGTCGCAAAGAGTCGGACACGACTGAGCAACTTTCACTCACTCATTCAACCCTTTACTATAGGGCTTTCCCGATGGCTCAGCAGGTAAAGAATCCGCCTGCGATGCAGGAGACACAGGAGATGTGGGTCTATTTTGTGGGTTGGGAGGATCCGCTGGAGGAGGAAATGGTAAACCACTCCAGTATTCTTTCCTGAAAAATCCCACAGACAGAGGTGTCTGGCAGGCTACCGTTCATGAGGTCACAAGAGTCAGACATGACTGAATGACTAAGCATGCACACACAACCCTTCATTATAACAATGTTCATATTACTATGAAAATTTTGGCAGTTGCTGCTTTTGCTACACAATTGTTATCTACCTTCCCCCCCGCTACTGACAATTTGGCCGAGGATCCTGGTTGAAAGCTTTTCATCTCCTGGCAGTTGGCTCAGTTGACTCAAATAATTTATTTTGACCAGTCTCACTGTGTCACAGGGGTCTACTCCCATTCACAGTGACTGGTTTAGGCGTGTTCATGTAATCCAGCCCCGGACAATGAGAACTACTAGGAAGGCTGGTGAGGCTTCTTAGATATATTTTCTTTCTGATTCCGAGACAAAAACCATAAAGGACAAAGATGCTGTCTTTGTGCTTGAATTTAGGGATGATGATGTGATGTCCGGAGCCATGGCAGCTGTGATCATGAGGTGACGAGTACACGCTGAAGGCAGAAAGCACTCCCGCCCTTGGCAGAATCATTGAGTTCCTAACTGGAAGCCTGCCTACCTCCAGATTCCTCAAAAGGAACAAGTGAATGTACGCACATGTTTAAGTCTCATTTGGTCAGGTTTTCTGTTATTGTAGCTGAAGGCATTTCTTTTGGGAGGAGACCAAGCTCCATGAATAATTTCACATTTCTGCACAATTAGAGCTTATGAGAAAAGATTACTGGCAACCAGTGTTACAGGATGACTGAATGGTAAACATGCCTTGAAAATTAGAGAGAACAAGTTGTTCCTGAGACAGATGAAGGCTTAAATCCTCTGGAGCCATTCACTCACATTCAAAGCGGGGAAATACCTGGGGCCTTGCTCTCTTCCATTCAGAGACTAATTGTCTACATGGACAGACAAAGATTTCTCTCTCCACACACACACACACACACACACACACAAATGCATGTGGTTAAAGTAGATCATGTACAAATGCACACAAAATTTTGTGTGTATATTTTTCTTAGAGCAAAAGGAGAAAGATCCAATAGTTTTCATCAGATTCTCAAAGGAGTCAGTAATTAAAGCAAAATAATAGAAAACAGAAAAACAAATTCATGTTGTATAAATTCCCAGAGTATAAATATTTTGAGGAAAAAAATATAGTCTTAAATGTCTTCACGTCTGTAAGGCCTATCGCAGTGTTTGTCAAAAAGTGAATGCACAATAGAGGTTGGAAATTAAAGGAATAGACAGTTGCTTTGTCCTTCAGCCTTGCTCTAGGCCTACTGCTCTGTGTGGACAAAACGCGTATATGGCTTCTAAACATGAACTCACAGGCTGTACAGGCAAAGAAACAGATGTGTACAAGACAAGATTTTGCTTGTTAGTATTCAATTCTCATAATGTTCTGTATTAGAGATACATGCGATCGTTGCGGGGAGACAAGAACCACAAGTGGAGAGAGAGGGGAGACCACCATGAGCGAGCCTAACACGTGGGCTTATTCACATTCAACAGTCATGTTGCAGTTAAGCATTTCTAGTTCTAAGAATTTTAATCTGTCTTTTCAGCAATGAGAAGCTGGAGTAAAACCCCAAGACATAAACGTGTTTAAGGTTTTTACATTACATGAATTCTGTGTTAAATATGATTATTTTTCTTTAATTCATTATGTCATTTAGCTAAATCATCAGCCCCCACTCCACAGAATGTCAAAGCCTAAAATACAGGGTACCTTAGAATGTATGCTCTCCAAGGATATATAGCATGTAGGTTTGCATACTCTTCCTGTAACACAATCCTTCCGAGTAGCCTTTTTGTTTGGCGGTTGGGTAACAGTGGTATTGTGGGTTGAGTTTTATGCCTCCCCCAATATATCAAAATCCTAATCCCGAGGACCTATGAATGTTACCTTATTTGAAATAGGGTCTTTGAAAATGTAACTTAGATGAGCTCATTGGGTGAGTTCTAATCCAGTGTGGCTGTTGTCCATTTAAGAAGAGAAGAGATACAGAGAAACACACTGGAGGAAAGACCACATGATGTCAGAGGCAGCGATTGGACGGATGCCTCTGAAAGCCATGGAAGGTCAAGGATTGCTGGCAACACCAGAAGCTAAGAGATAGGCCTGGGATAGGACAGCTCTAGTGATTAAGATCCTGATTAACATCCAAGGCTAAATCTGTCACTATATGAAGCCACTCCTAAGGGAACCATCACATTCCATCATCCTCTTCTGAAACATTCTTTTTTCATTGATCTAGGTGGATTTTTTCTTCCAGATGAACCCCCTTGTCAGGGAGCACCCTGACCCAGTGATTCAGTGGTTAATCCCCTACAAGCATCTGCTGATTCTGCTCTGGGCCACGTCCTAGATCACAGGGATACAGAGATAAGTTAGGCACAGTGTCTGCCATCTAGGTGTGTCTTTATTGGTGAACTTATCAATACAGACAGTACTAATCAATTAATATAGGTACTCCATGTAAGGGCTTCCCTGGTGGCTCACTGGTAAAGAATCCACCTGCCAATGTAGAAGACATGAGTCTGACCCCTGGGTTGGGAAGTTCCTCTGGAGAAGGAAACGGTGACCCACTCCCACATTCTTGCCTGGGAAATCCTGTGGACAGAGGAGTCTGGCGGGCTGCAGTCCATGGGGTCACAAGAGTTGGACATGACTTAGCGACTAAACAATAACAACAACATGTAGTGTATACTCTAGACAACTGTGATTCTGCTGAATTGGCGTGTTCATGTTAATGTGGACTAATATCATATCTCTAATACTAATCGCACTTGGACTCATTAACCAAGACAAGGGATATTTTCTGCATGTGTGTGTGCAAAGGAAGAAAATACTCTCACCTGTTAGATGCATCTGTACTATGAATACATACTTTAAAAAAAGAGTTGGCCCAAGAAACACAGAACTCCTTCACATGATTTTGCTGCCTACCATGTTAGGACACAGAAGGTCTAAGATAGCTTATGGAAGAGAGTTAATGAAGTCTGTCAACCAGTTAAGTGGGAAATGGCTCCTCAAAGCATTACAACCATGTCACATCTGAAAGTAGAACTCTTTGTGCAACATTATTTGGCTGGGAAAGTGAAATTCAACAAGTGTGTTGAAGAGGCTAATGCATTCCTAGCTTTGTTCTCAGGGCTGGGGGCAAAGCGATAAGAGAAACAAGCTTTTGTGAACTTTTGTTCTAGGGAGAGGAGGAAACAGAGAAACAACCACAGCAACACAGAAGCATAAACCAGATGGAGATGAGTGCCATATATAAAACCGAAATTATGAAGCGATAAGACGCGATCACGATATGACAAAGATCACTCTAGTTTTGACATGAAGACAAGGGATAGATATCTGCACCTTTTGGGGGAAATCATTTGACTAAAACTTGAAACACTCAATATTGAAAAACCTTTTTTCAGATCAACCTAACAAACACTACTTATAAAAACAGAGTGAGAGACGTTCCTATCGTGTCGCTTTTCTGATCCCCCCCTCCTATGTTGGTAAAGGAGTCTCGGTCCACGTGCAGCTTGTCCACAAAGCAAGGAATTGCTGCTCCCCAGCCCTCCCCCGCCCTCCTATCTTCCTGTCTGTGCAATCAAGTGGACACTGTAGATACACATGAACACAAAGTGCCTCGGAAAACTTTAGCACGGAATGGGCAGATTTTAACTTAATTACAGCAGTGATAACTGGCCAACACAAAAAGATTTCCTGAATAGTAAAAGATGAAATATATGAGAATATATTATATTCCTGAATTGAAGAGCAATTCTGCAAAGATTTTATTCTTCTGAAAAATGTTTCATATTTGTATAGTTTTTCACCAAATTGCAATAGTATTACTTTGGAAACTGGGTAAAATGGATCCAAGGTAAAAACTGATAAGAAATTGTCTAAAAAAAGCCTAAAAATTTTATATAAAAAAGAGAGAGGACAAACCCAAGTTGACCATATTAAAAGGAAAGAGTAAAAACATTTTTTTCCAAATATTCAACAAAGACTTGCTATCCTAAGTATACAGAGAATTTCCATAAATCAACAAAATAAAGAATACCCAATGGGGATAAGGGTTAGGGACAAGAACGGGTAATTTACTGTAGAAGAAATACAAATGTCCAATATTTATCTCCAAATCACAACAAACTACCACAGTGAAGATAATATTAACACACACACAGATACACACACCGCAAATTAGCTAATCCAGATACTATTACATTAATCTTTTGTGTTAGGAGATGATAAGCATTTTAATCATAATAATGAACAGTGTAAGTACTTTTAATTTTTGAATTTATTGCCTGTTATATATAAGGTACTGATGCTGAACTAGTCACGAAAAATCAACAGTTAAAATTAAAAGTTATAACTTAGACAACAATAATTTATATTCCTGAAAAAGCTAATGTGTTTTCAAAAATAAAGCTCTCCTAATTAGGAAAACTACATCTCCTTCCTTCCTTTCGTCCTTCTTACTCTTCCCTTTCCCTCTTCCTGGTATATATTATTAAAACAGCTAAGTCATAATTTTACAGGTCAGTGCAAAAATTAGAATAATTCATAACCAGTTTTCCAATCCCTAGATAAAAAAACCAAATCAAAATCCTATTAAAAATTAATAGCGATTTCCCTTGGGAATCAGTATTTCATTCATTCATTCATAATTCAGTAGTGTATTTCTCAATGAGAATTCCTGAGTGGCAATTTACAGCAAAATCTTCCTTTACTATATAAAATTTTTAAAAAGGCATAACGAGTTAGTGTCTCAAATTACTCAATATCACACATTTAAGATTTGCTGTTTGATTTCATATTGAATGTATCTGTCTTTCTATTTAAAGGAACAAAATGAAACAGAAATGAAAAGTATAATGGATTTTAAGGTCATTATTATTTAAAACACAATGTGTTTGGCAAAACTAAAAGCTATGACTTTTCTAATAAAGTGCTTTACAATGTTTAAGCATTATTGTTGCTGTTCAGTTGCTCAGTTGTGTCTGACTCTTTGCGATCCCATGGACTGTAGCACACCAGGTTTCCCTGTGTTTCCCACATTTGCTCAAACTCATGTCCATTGAGTTGGTGATGCCATCCAACCATCTTATCCTCTATAACCCTCTTCTCCTCCTGCCCTCAGTCTCTCCCAGCATCAGGGTCTTTTTCAATGAGTTGGCTCTTCACATCAGGTGGCCAAAGTATTGGAGCTTCAACTTTAGCATCAGTCCTTCCAATGAATATTCTGGGCTAATTTCCTTTAGGATTGACTGGTTTGATCTCCCTGTTGTCCAAGGGACTCTCAAGAGTCTTTTCCAGCACCACAGTTTGAAAGCATCAATTCTTCAGTGCTCAGCCTTCTTTATGGTCCAACTCTCACATCCGTACGTGACTATTGGAAAAATCATAGCTTTGATATATGGACCTTTGTCAGCAAAGTGATGTCTCTGCTTTTTAATACACTGTCTAGGTTTGTCATAGCTTTTCTTCCATTAAAAGAAGCTAATTCAATATGAAGAAGTTGAATAATTGACATTGCTTGCCACCTCTAAGTGGCTGCCTAAATCTGTTATCTAATTACCATATTTTGATCTAATTTGGGGTGAGATCTATCTTGAAAATAACTATCCAGACGCAATTAAAATCCATGCTATTTCCCAAGTATTAAAACAATGGATTTTCACATCAATTGTGCACGTTATAGAAAAGATCTCCCTTAGAAATAATTTGCTAGACTAAAACTGGGTCCAAAGGAAATGAAATGGGTTTCCTAGGTAGCGGTAGTGGTAAATAATCTGCCTGCTAATGCAGGAGACATAACAGACACAGGTTTGATGCCTGGATCAGGAAGATCCCTTGAAGAAGGGCATGGCAACTCACTCCAGTATTCTTGCCTGGGAAATCCCAAGGCCAGAGGAGCCAGGTGGGCTACAGTCCACGGGGTCACAAAGGGTCGGACACAACCGAGTACATGTACACTCTAGCTTCAAGCGATTGCTCAAAAGAGGATTCTTTCTCTATGCTTACGAATTCAGCATAATCTTTATTTTCTTCACTTCTACATTTTCAGAGCACTCTAAGAATATATTGTAAAATTATGTCTATGTTGATGAAATTTAACAAATGAATGCTTATTGTGAGCAAACTAGGAACTCTAAGAAATATAAACAAGTTGTAATCCCTCCCTCCAAGAGCCCATAGCTTAGCTGATAAAATAGATAAATAAATAATATAATAAAAGGTATAATGAGAATGCTTCTGAAAAAGATCTACAGTTTCCAAATTTCCCTACATGTATTACTTCGCTTGATCTGTACAAGAAACATTGGAGGGACACCAGGCAGACTGAATCATTCCTCATTTAGAAGTGAGGAAAATAAGAATCAGAGCATTAAGGGGTGTATCCCCATCGATAAAGGCAGCACCAGCAGTGCTGAATCGTTGATTCCTTCCTTGACGTCATACTGACTGACTTCTATTCACTCCACTCTGTGTTCTAGAATTTTGTTGAGCTCTCTCATCCGATGTTTCTCCTTTCGCAAACTCTTTGTTCTTGTGCATTTATATTCTTGTTATTCTTTCAGTGTCATTTTGCTGGGGCTTGGGGAGGTAGCAGATATATACACTTGTGGAACTTCTCTAAGAATCAGTGTGAAATGGAATTATTTCTAGCCATAAGCTCTGGGAAAGCCTAATAGGGGAGACCAGATTTGACCTGGGCTTTTAAGAATTAGTAGGACAGGGTGTGTCACTGAGCTGAAAGGAATGCCCGAGGGAGGAGGGAGGCAACAAGAGAGACTTTTAAACCTGCACGATGAGCTAGGTTAACATTAGCCATCACTGCCTTTCTCTTTTTCAGAGCGCTGAAACTCAACAGAAGCCCAGTTTTTAAAACTATACGAGTTCTTGTAAATCAAAAAAAGCTTTCAAAACACACAGACAATCAAGACCATTTTGTTAGAGATGTACTTTCAGCTTATAACTTGAGTAGATTTTCGAGGTAGGATTTATAAAGCTATTAACACATCCTGAAAGAGGCAATATTTACATAACACACATAGAAAGCTCCATCAAAGCATCATGGATGGGGCTGGGGAACAGGCCGGCCTCCAGTTTACTCCACCGCCGCCTCCCCAGGCTGACGTCCATATTTAGGGGCAGAATGGGTGGACAGAATGGAAGTCAAATGGGGTTTATCCCACAGAAGGAAGAACTTGCCATGCATCTGCTCACACTCCACAAACACAAACCTGTCTTACTGGGATTAGACGTGTTTCTGAATGCAGAGTGTGGGTCAGTAAACCGACCACATGCAGAACAGACAATGGGAGTCACTGATCTGATCCTAAAACCAGGACTCAGGCTAGGTGTTTTCTCTTTGTCTAATACAAATATACTTAAATTAGAATAAACCTGAGACTTAAGTTGATATCCCACTGCATTTTTGCATTCTAGAGTTACATATTTGAGTTCTTCAAAATCATTCCTGCATTCTGACTATTTCTGTGAAGCAAATTTCCAGATACAGCTGTGAGAGGCAGGTTAGTGTACCAACCACCCACTTTAAAGGTGAGAATTTCACAGTGGATGATTAAACATGTATAGAAAAATGATTTACAATTCAAAAGTTCATTTTCTTCAGTGAAGAAAAAGATATATGTATGTGTGTATACATGTATGTGTGTGTGTATGTGTGTATATATGTGTGTGTGTATATATGTATACATATGTATGTGTGTATATATATGTGTGTATATGTACATATATGTATGTGTGTATATATATACGCACATACATACACCCTATACATGAGTGGTCCCCCTGTCAGACAGATTTTTCAGGGCAGTACTGAATAGGGGAGAAGATCACCAAATGGAAATGCCAACCTTCTCATGAGCAGTCTGGTAGAGGGAAAGGGCCCCACGGGGTCAGGCAGGTGTGGACACCTGTGTGAAGACCCCCGAGCCAAGAGCCCTGAAGAACCACAAGGAGATGAGTCCTCTCACCTCTAAAGTATTCTGATATTTGGTATGCTCCCATTGCATTTGCTGATCTTCAACCCTGTAGTGAAATCCAGCATTTAATAAACCTCAACCCGGCACACAGAGTCTCTATTAGGTTTTTTTAATACTTAAAAAAATGGGAAGCAAAGGAAGTCAAGATATCTGAAGAAAGCCTTCCATGTGAAAAATGAGACCAAAAGAAAATGAACACGAAACACAGAAAAAAGTTTAGAGAAGACTAGGAAACAAACACTGAACTATGATTAATAGCCTTGAAGAGATAAGAGGATGCTTTAAAGAAAAAAAAAAAGATATTTAAAGGACAAAGAAGAGGTCTTGAGTGTTACAATCGTAAGTATCCTGTGTCACAGGCAGATGCTTTACTGTCTGACCTACCAGGGAAGCCCAGCAATGGTAATGGCAGAAAAATGTAAAAGATTTGGAAAACAAGTTTGGGGAAGTCTCTCATAAAGTGAGGAAACAGGTGGGAAGTAGGAGATGGAAGATTTAAAGGGAGAAAAGAGAAAACCACCGAAGGGTTAACTTTAGAGGCTTAATGTCCAGCAAATGGCAATTACAATTACAGAAAAAGAAAATGTTAAGAATGCAGAAGAGAACGTTTTCAAAGAATTAATTACAAAAGCATTTCCCAGAATAGAAGGACATAAGACTCTAGATCCAAAGAGCCCAGTGTATAAGTGGACCCAGCACAACTGTTGACTAAAGAAACATGCAAAGCCTAAAAAAGTTGAGAATTGTGTTTTAGTCGGTGGACATACTGAGGACTTAAGCCTGGAAGACAATCTCTGGAATCACTGAGGGACTGCTCTCTGTGAGGGAGGAGCAAGGATACACAGGAGTTTTTGCAACAAAAACCAGATAGTCAGAGCATCAAAGGATTACTATTAAAGAGTCAAGAGATATCTCTAGTTAGTAAACTTAGCACTTTTCTATGTATGTAAGATGCAAGACTTGGGGCTCATTAAAATAATCCCTCTGATATGCACCTTAGCTATCTAGGGCCAGGACCCTGTTTTCTCCAACTTGAATCCTTCATTTTTCATAGTAAGAATTGAGTAGATAATCATCAAAATGAAAGATGAAATAGCAGTATAATCCTGCTATGCGGAATCTTTTAAAATTCATCTTAGGATCATTCCCTGGTGGCTCAGACAGTAAAGAATCCACCTGCAATGCGGGAGACCCGGGTTTGATCTCTGGGTCAAGAAGATCTCCTGGAGATTTCTGGCTACCTGCTCCAGTATTCTTGCCTGGAGAATTCCATGGGTAAAGGAGCCTGGTGGGCTACAGTCAGTCCGTGGGGTCACAAAGAGCAGGACTGAGCAACTAACAGTTTCACTTTAGGATTGTTCATTGATTTTTTAAAAGATTTCTAAAATTAGGATGTCCCTTAAATGATTGCCATCAGGTGGCAATTTTGTTATGATTGTTATCATTTCACATGCTCATCAAAACCTAAAGTATGGGTTACAGTAGCTTAGAAGAAAAATCCCAAAGACAAGAGTCAATCACTCTTAAATGCTGCATCTTCAATACTCTTGATTTTTCAGAGGATACTATTGCTTGGTAAAACCAGTTCAAGCTGGGTTTAGAAAAGGCAGAGCAACCAGAGATCAAATTGCCAACATCCGCTGGATCATCAAAAAAGCAAGAGAGTTCCAGAAAAACATCTATTTCTGCTTTATTGACTATGCCAAAGCCTTGGACTGTGTAGATCACAATAAACTGTGGAAAATTCTGAAAGAGATGGGAATACTAGACTGCCTGACCTGCCTCCTGAGAAACCTGTATGCAGGTCAGGAAGCAACAGTTAGAACTGGACATGGAACAGCAGACTGGTTCCAAATTGGGAAAGGAAGAATATCAAGGCTGTATATTGTCACACTGCTTAATGTGAGTACATCATGAGAAACCTGGGTTGGATGAAGCACAAGCTGGAATCAAGATTGCCGGGAGAAATATCAATCACCTCAGATATGCAGATGACACCACCCTTATGGCAGAAAGCGAAGAAGAACTAAAGAGCCTCTTGATGAAAGTGAAAGAGGAGAGTAAAAAAGTTGGCTTAAAGCTCAACATTCAGAAAACTAAGATCATGGCATCTGGTCCCATAGCTCCATGGCAAATAGATGGGGAAACAGTGGCTGACTTTATTTTGGGGGGCTCCAAATCACTGCAGATGGTGATTGCAGCCATGAAATTAAAAGACGCTTACTCCTTGGAAGGAAAGTTATGACCAACCTAGATAGTATATTAAAAAGCAGAGACATTACTTTGGCAATAAAGGTCCATCTAGTCAAGGCTATGGTTTTTCCAGTAGTCATGTATGGATGTGAGAGTTGGACTATAAAGAAAACTGAGCACTGAAGAATTGATGCTTTTGAACTGTGATGCTGGAGAAGACTCTTGAGAGTCCCTTGGACTGCAAGGAGATCCAACCAGTCCATCCTAAGGGAGATCAGTCCTGGGTGTTCATTGGAAGGACTGATGTTGAAGCTGAAACTCCAATACTTTGGCCACCTCATGTGAAGAGCTGACTCATTTGAAAAGACCCCGATGCTGGGAGGGATTGGGGGCAGGAGGAGAAGGGGACGACAGAGGATGAGATGGTTGGATGGCATCACCGACTCAATGGACATGGGTTTGGGTGAACTCCAGGAGTTGGTGATGGACAGGGAGGCCTGGTGTGCTGCGGTTCATGGGGTTGCAAAGAGTCGGACATGACTGAGCGACTGAACTGAACTGAAATATTGCCTGGAAAAACATGGGTCAATTACAATTCTGAGACAAAAAGTGACCTGGATTCTGATGTGCTAGAGACATTCTAATTTATCCATGTTGCTTTTAAATTTTTGATATATATACAAGGGGGATCAATAGTGAAAATTCACACAGGTGGCCAATAGGCACTCGAGAAAATGGTCATCACTAATTAGTAAAGAAATGCAAATCAAAATTACAATGAGGTATCACCTCCCACCAGTCCATGATTCAGGTACAATGAGAATGTCCAGTTTTCTAAAGCAAATTTACTTGATGTGACTAACAGATGAGGTTTAGCTGGCAAAAATCAAATCACATCTACAGAATTTCAAACAAAATCTTCAATATCACTCTCCCTTTTCCCCACCCTTAACCAGTATCCAAATGTCAAGTGGCCATCAGGGCAGTCTGATAAACTAGGAGGTGGATGATCTTGACCTTATAATATTTTTTCCTCCTCACCTCCTTGGCAATAACAAGAGTTTCTTATTTCCTTTTGGGGAAGGAAGGCAGAGAGAGAGAAAGGAGAGAGAGAGAGAGAAGGAGAGGGAGAGAGAGAGAAAAGTAACTGCGTGAAACTGTACATTTCTAAAAAAGGCTAAAGTATGATTAGGTCCTCAGAAGAATGAAAAGGGGAAAATAAATGTTTCTTGTAAGTGAGATGGTGTCTCTATAGAAATGAGTCTTCGACCAATGAGATGCATTTTGTGCTTTTTTTGGTCTTTTGTCTGATTACAGGCTGCCTTTCCGTTGCCCCATGCTGAACCTGCTTTCCTAGACTTAAAAAAAATAACCCCAAAGCCATTATTAAGGACAAGTGAGAAACTGGTGGAAATTTGGAAAGGCTAAAAATATTTTTATTTTAGTGAGTTCTAAGTACCTGCTTTGGGGGCTATCCAGGGTTTAGACATGCTAACATATCAATATTATTAATTATCATTGTGTTACTATATAATATATACTATATATTGATATTATACTATTAATGTTAATTATAATACAGATTAACATTAATCATATATGTATAACAAATATATTAACAGCTGATATTTCCCCTGACCTTCTCAGGATGCGAGGAAATTACCCTCTACTGTGGACGCATCTGGATTTGGGGTTCCTATTGCTTGCAGACCCGAATGGCCCTGGCAGATGTACGCAGTGCTGTCCTGCACTACCCCTGGCTTGCTTTTATTTTCTCTTCCTCTCTGCTCCCGTGTTCGCAGTCTATCCCTGGCTTCATGTATTGACTCTGACACACCGTGGGTCTCTCCTGTGGCTTCTCAACTAGTCTAGACTTCCCTTCCTGCCTTCCTGCCTTCTGTTGCCCCTGCTGACCCCAGCTCCGTGTGCCTCTTTGACTTCGTGGCCTTTGCAGCTTGGAGCAAAAGGTTCTCTGTGTCGGAGAGCAATGTAACATATCAGGTTTGTTCCAGGCTCTCCCCATCAAGGGAGGGGATGGGACTGATCTTATCCCTTTTAAACTTTAGACTAAAGTTGAACTTGAAGGGAAAACTAGTGCGTGGAGCAGTGTCCCCAGCGATGCGCACGCCTCAATCCCATGGCGCTCTTTCTGGACTCAAAAACGCTTTTGGCAGTTCATTGGCAAATCAGGAAGATGCTGATGAGACTAAAATTCGCTTGCTTCATTAGCAATCTGTATTTCCTCAAAACTTTAAAATATGTTCATGAAGATTTTAGAACAAATGATCTTAAAGTCATTTCTGTTTCTGGGGACAGGAATGTGCCTGTTTTGTAGTTAGAGCAGAGTCTTCAAGGAGAAATATAATTATAGACTTTAGTAGGGTAACTAAAGGATATGTGTATATTTTTTTCCTTGTTTGTTTTAGCTATGTTTTCATCATAGAGGAGTCTGAACGAATCAATAGATCATATAATGGTTTTGAGGCATAAACATATTTTGTGTTTGTTATGGTTGAGTTAAGATCCTAGGGAACCATTCCAAGGACTGCCCACAGAAGGTACAACTTTCATATTTTTTTTGATCTGTAGACTCTAGGTTCGTTAGTAGACACTTGGGTTTATTCATAAATGAATTGCAGCAAGGGAAAATACTGCAGGAAGCTGAAATCCTTAAGGACTCCCCTAAATCGTCCCAAAATTTGCCCCTGGAGCTGTGGATGGTAAACCGCATAGGACTTGCCCCCATTTCGGCAGGGAATTATATATAGGCTTAAGAGCTAATCTGTATTCATGATAATTTGCTAAATGAATGTTCCTTTGGTTTTACTACACTTGTTCCAGCAAATTGCAACATATATTTTTTCCTATTAGTGTATGAAGCATTTTGTGTGGAACACTATTTTATGTCCTGCGCTTGTTAATTCTCTGAGCACGGCTCCCGTTTTTCAACTGCTGCTTTGAAAAAAGTTATTTGGTTTGAGAATCCTTTTCCTCTCCTGACCTTATTGCCCCCGGATGTGAACAACTTCAAGGGGAAATGCACAAGGGAACTACTCTGTGCATTACCTAGAAAGTCACAGACATCTTTGAATGCACTGACCTTCTTTCACGGTAAAAAAGCAGGACCAATTTTTTGCTTGCCTAAATTTCTTGGCAGCCTTTCCCTTACTTTATCACTTTCCTCTCCTCTCAAAAATCCTAAAAAATTACACTAAAGGCTTAATCTCAACTTTATGCCCAAACCTACCTACAAACTATACCCTAATACCTAACTGATTAATTATGCATAAAATTTAAATTCTATTGCACTGTTGCATAAAAATGCAGACTCCTTCAGTGGTGTAAAGTCTGGTGCTGAGCTCAACCCAATAAGGGTTGCCTGTCTCAAGAAGGCTTGTACAGATGCAATTATCTCTCAAGTGCTCCAACTGCTTTCTTTCACAACATTTGTTTTATTATGCAGATGTACAAATCTAATTTTAGTCTGTGAGACCATCTAGCAGATTAAAACTTTGCTCACGTCTTGCTTTCACTAAATGTAATTAAAGATATTAATTTTTTTTTTTTTTTTCATTTGAGGACGATTCAGCTGCTCTCAAGAGTTCTTCATCCTTATCTGCCTGCAGGTCAGGGAACCACAAAGAGCTGCCATGATGACCCAGATTAATCTTCATTCTAAGTGGTTCTGGTTAAGCAGAAGTGACAGCAACATGAACCAGAGAGAACCAGAAAGCAGCTGAAGTGTTTTTCCCTGGTAGAGAGAAAAGGTCTCAGCAGATTTCACTAGTGTGGGAAATTTTGGCAAGCTTGTAAAGCAAAACTTTAGAGAAGTTTACAAAGTTTACCAAAACTGTCTTCATTTAAAAAAAAAAAATTAATCAATTCTGAACATCCCTGGTGGCTCAGTGGTAAAGAATCTGCCTGCCAATGCAGGAGACGTGGGTTTGTCCCTGATCGGGGAAGATTTCACATGCCTAGGAGCAACTAACCCCGTTCGCCACAGCTATTGGGTCTGTGCTAGAGCCCATGAGCCGCAACCACTGAAGCCCTCATGCCATGAAACCCATGTTCCTCAAAAAGAAAAGACAATGAAATCAAAAGCCCTCCCACCACAGTTAGAGAGTAGCCCCTGCCCCCAAAACCAGAGAAAGTCAGAGCACCAACGAAGACCCAGCACAGCCAAAAATAAATAAATAAAAATTTAAAAAAATTACAAATTCTCAATACATTAGGAATGTAAAAGACTCACTGCATTTTGAAGACTTAAGTGTGTAAAACAGAATGGAAAATACCTCAATAATTTTTTACTGATTACGTGTTGACATTGTAATCTTTTGGATATATTGGGCTGCATAAAATATATTATTAAAATTAATTTTGAAGGTCAGGAAGGGTGGTGGTGAGGAGATACCCCTCGTCCAAGGTAAGGAGCAATGGCTGTGCTTTGCTGGAGCAGCCGTGAAAAGATACCCCCCGCTAAAGGTAACAGAAACCCAAGTAAGACGGTAGGTGTTGCAAGAGGGCATCAGAGGGCAAACACACTGAAACCATACTCACAGAAAACTAGTCAATCTAATCACACTAGGACCACAGCCTTGTCTAACTCAATGAAACTAAGCCATGCCCGTGGGGCAACCCAACACGGGCGGGTCATGGTGGAGAGATTTGACAGAATGTGGTCCACTGGAGAAGGGAATGGCAAACCACTTCAGTATTCTTGCCTTGAGAACCCCATGAACAGTATGAAAAGGCAAAATGATAGGATACTGAAAGAGGAACTCTCCAGGTCAGTAGGTGCCCACTATGCTACTGGAGATCAGCAGAGAAATAACTCCAGAAAGAATGAAGGGATGGAGCCAAAGGAAAAACAATACCCAGATGTGGATGTGACTGGTGATAGAAGCAAGGTCCAATGCTGTAAAGAGCAATATTGCATAGGAACCTGGAATGTCAGGTCCATGAATCAAGGCAAATTGGAAGTGGTCAAACAGGAGATGGCAAGAGTGAATGTCGACATTCTAGGAATCAGCGAACTGAAATGGACTGGAATGGGTGAATTTAACTCAGATGACCATTATATCTACTACTGTGGGCAGGAATCCCTCAGAAGAAATGGAGTGGCCATCATGGTCAACAAAAAAGTCCGAAATGCAGTACTTGGATGCAATCTCAAAAACGACAGAATGATCTCTGTTCGTTTCCAAGGCAAACCATTCAATATCACAGTAATCCAAGTCTATGCCCCAGCCAGTAACGCTGAAGAAGCTGAAGTTGAACAGTTCTATGAAGACCTACAAGACCTTTTAGAACTAACACCCAAAAAAGATGTCGTTTTCATTATAGGGGACTGGAATGCAAAAGTAGGAAGTCAAGAAACACCTGGAGTAACAGGCAAATTTGGCCTTGGAATACAGAATGAAGCAGGGCAAAGACTAATAGTTTTGCCAAGAAAATGCACTGGTCATAACAAACACCCTCTTCCAACAACACAAGACAAGACTCTGATTATATTCTTTGCAGCCAAAGATGGAGAAGCTCTATACAGTCAGCAAAAACAAGACCAGGAGCTGACTGTGGCTCAGACCATGAACTCCTTATTGCCAAATTCAGACTGAAATTGAAGAAAGTAGGGAAAACCACTAGACCATTCAGGTATGACCTAAATCAAATCCCTTATGATTATACAGTGGAAGTGAGAAATAGATTTAAGGGCCTAGATCTGATAGATAGAGTGCCTGATGAACTATGGAATGAGGTTCGTGACATTGTACAGGAGACAGGGAGCAAGACCATTCCCATAGAAAAGAAATGCAGAAAAGCAAAATGGCTGTCCGGGGAGGCCTTACAAATAGCTGTGAAAAGAAGAGAAGCGAAAAGCAAAGGAGAAAAGGAAAGATATAAACATCTGAATGCAGAGTTCCAAAGAATAGCAAGAAGAGATAAGAAAGCCTTCTTCAGCAATCAATGCAAAAAATAGAGGAAAACAACAGAATGGGAAAGACTAGAGATCTTTTCAAGAAAATCAGAGATACCAAAGGAACATTTCATGCAAAGATGGGCTCAATAAAGGACAGAAATGGTACAGACCTAACAGAAGCAGAAGATATTAAGAAGAGATGGCAAGAATACACAGAAGAACTGTACAAAAAAGATCTTCAAGACCCAGATAATCATGATGGTGTGATCACTGACCTAGAGCCAGACATCCTGGAATGTGAAGTCAAGTGGGCCTTAGAAAGCATCACTACGAACAAAGCTAGTGGAGGTGATGGAATTCCAGTTGAGCTATTCCAAATCCTGAAAGATGATGCTGTGAAAGTGCTGAACTCAATATGCCAGCAAATTTGGAAAACTCAGGAGTGGCCACAGGACTGGAAAAGGTCAGTTTTCATTCCAATCCCAAAGAAAGGCAATGCCAAAGAATGCTCAAACTACCGCACAATTGCACTCATCTCACACACCAGTAAAGTAATGCTCAAAATTCTCCAAGCCAGGCTTCAGCAATATGTGAACCGTGAACTTCCTGATGTTCAAGCTGGTTTTAGAAAAGGCAGAGGAACCAGAGATCAAATTGCCAACATCCGCTGGATCATAGAAAAAGCAAGAGAGTTCCAGAAAAACATCTATTTCTGCTTTATTGACTATGCCAAAGCCTTTGACTGTGTGGATCACAATAAACTGTGGAAAATTCTGAAAGAGATGGGAATACCAGACCACCTGATCTGCCTCTTGAGAAATTTGTTTGCAGGTCAGGAAGCAACAGTTAGAACTGGACATGGAACAACAGACTGGTTCCAAATAGGAAAAGGAGTTCATCAAGGCTGTATATTGTCACCCTGTTTATTTAACTTCTATGCAGAGTACATTATGAGAAACGCTGGACTGGAAGAAACACAAACTGGAATCAAGATTGCCGGGAGAAATATCAATAACCTCAGATATGCAGATGACACCACCCTTATGGCAGAAAGTGAAGAGGAACTAAAAAGCCTCTTGATGAAAGTAAAAGTGGAGAGTGAAAAAGTTGGCTTAAAGCTCAACATTCAGAAGACGAAGATCATGGCATCCGGTCCCACCACTTAATGGGAAATTGATGGGGAAACAGTGGAAACAGTGTCAGACTTTATTTTTGGGGCCTCCAAAATCCCTGCAGATGGTGACTGCAGCCACGAAATTAAAAGACGCTTACTCCTTGGAAGGAAAGTTATGACCAACCTAGACAGCATATTCAAAAGCAGAGACATTACTTTGCCAACAAAGGTCTGTCTAGTCAAGGCTATGGTTTTTCCTGTGGTCATTATGGATGTGAGAGTTGGACTGTGAAGAAGGCTGAGCCCTGAAGGATTGATGCTTTTGAACTGTGGTGTTGGAGAAGACTCTTGAGAGTCCCTTGGACTGCAAGGAGATCCAACCAGTCCATTCTGAAGGAGATCAGCCCTAGGATTTCTTTGGAAGGAATGATGCTAAAGCTGAAATTCCAGTACTTTGGCCACCTCATGCGAAGAGTTGACTCATTGGAAAAGACTCTGATGCTGGGAGGGATTGGGGGCAGGAGGAGAAGGGGACGACAGAGGATGAGATGGCTGGGTGGCATCACTGACTCGATGGACATGAGTCTGAGTGAACTGCGGGAGTTGGTGATGGATAGGGAGGCCTGGCATGCTGAGATTCATGGGGTCGCAAAGAGTCAGACACAACTGAGCGACTGATCTGATCTGATCTGATTTGAAAACTAATTTCACTTGAATGTGGATAATAGAAGGTTAAAATTATGTAACTGCCTCAAACTATATTTCTATCCATCCCATAGGTTTTAGACCCTTAACTCTCACACTGAGTGCCTACCACCCTTGTATAGCGTTTTTTATCACCATTCTCAGGGAAACGAATGAATATAAGAAACGCTGAAAATTGCTCTTGATGAACTTTGGTAGTTTCTTTCACGGAATTGAATTGCGTCTGCTGCGGTGTGAGGGTGGGGTCATGTGGAATGTAAGAAGGGCAGAATTCATGGCTAAATTCAGAGATCACTACCACCACTGCTCACTGTGCAGATGGCACAATCAGGAGATGCTGAATTTCCACTGTGCACTGGCATTTCCTGGACAGGGTTACTTCCCAACTCTATGGCTGCAATTTCAAACTTCCATACCTTATTTTTCTGAATAGTAACTAACAGATCCAATGCACGGACACATGAAGAACTAAATGGAACAAGAATTTTTTGTTACAATTCATCTGTGTTAACAGGTTAAAAAATAAAAGTAGATTATTTTGATTAAAACACAGTCAACATTCGTTGTTTTTCAGTCGCTCAGTCATGTCCGACTCTCTGCGACCCCGTGGACTGCAGCACGCCAGGCTTCCCTGTCCTTCACTATCTCCTATAGTTTGCTTGGATTCACGTCCACTGAGTTGGTGATGCCATCCAACCACCTCGTCTGCTGGACCTGAGATCCATCTTTCTCCCCTCCTTTCCAAGATGGCAGCTCGCGGCATCTGGGTGTGTGTCCTCAGGATGAGGTGGGGGCGAAGGGGAGGAGGGGCGCTGCTCCCTGGGTCTGCGTTGGTTCTGCAGTCATGGCCTCTCTTGCCTCCTGCGGTCACGGATGTCTCTGCTGGTCAGCACTGCTATATCATGTGAACCCTGAACGGTGCTTTTGTGCAGTGCTCTGCGGTCCTCCCATATCTGGCGGCAGTTCCCATGTAGTTCCTGGCCTTGATGGTTGACCTGCAGCTTTTGGCTGTGGACCCAGTCTGCTCTGTAGCCAGCAGCACGAGACCCCTGCCTGGGGCTCCCCAGGGCACCTGGGGATGTCTGGACAAGCATTTCACAGCCCGTGGGTCCCCTGGGTGGCTCCGGGAGCTAAACTCAGGTCCCCTCCAGCTGACCCACGGTGCCCCTGACCTCGCTCTGATGCCGGTGTTCACAGTGAGTGGAGCGAGAAGCTCTCTCTGTCATCACCTCCTTGCCTCCAACACGCCTCCCGTGCCACGGACCTGGGCGAGTGACGGGAAATCAGGAGACGCCCATCCCACAGTCCACTTGGGGCCCGAAGAGATGCTACCTTCCTTTTCTGCGTCTTTTCTGGCAAGAACCTCCCCTATATCACATTCTCCTCTGGGTTTATATTAGCATTATGTCTTCGGGAGAGTTGATTTATGAGGAAGAGAAATAAAAACGAAGAGTAAAAAAGAGCTGGATAAACAAAAGAAACTGGCCAACTAGCTTTCCTGTTTGTTCCAAAATGAATTTTCCACATGCCTTATTGTTTTGTTTAAGCACTGCATTCTCGGAATGCTATAGGTGACTCTGCATTGGCAAAGTGAAAAAAAGAAAGAAAAAAAGAAAAAAACGAGAACGGAAATCAAGCCTAAGCAGTTTCAAAACCACCTGCCTCCGGGACTCATCTGTGCTCCGCACCTCCTTTGGCAAGGGCATCAGAGCTGGCAGCGTCTTGTCGTTCATGCTTTATATTTCTTTGGCTGTTTATTCCATCTGCTGCAGCTATTTGCAATCCATACCACGAGTCCCGCTCTGTCTCTAAAAACCACAATATAAAAATGTATATATATGAAAAATGCAATAAATACAAGGCCCAGGCTGAGGCTCAAGAGCCTGTGGGGAAGCCCGTGGGGGGATGTGCATGGCACCTGCGTGGATGTCCCAGGCACCCCCGAGAGAGCGGGACGTATCGTGACATCACAGTCTTCCTGCATCAATTCAACACGTCTCCGCAGAAAAGAGATGTACACGTGTAGACATAAGTATTTCAAATGCATGTATGGATAATGGGTCCATTACTCTCAGCTCGAAGCAAATATACAACAGGAAGGGAGTGACAGATAGCTTCTTAAAAGCTGCGCTTTGGGGAAACTGTGAGCTAAGAATGCTGCCCGCCATATCAGTAAACAAAGCGTGTTGCAGCCATCAAGCCCTCACATAACAGCCGCCCTGATGCTGGTGAGCCCCAAGGGCCCCAATGCCCCCTCCAGTCAAGCATTCAGCCTCTGCCGTCACCCCCTCCCCCGATGGTGCACCCTGAGGAGACTCAGAAGAAAAAGGCACAGGATACTGGCCCTAGATAGCTGAGGTGCATATGACCTCAATGAACCTAGACTTCTCATCTTCCCATACATAGAAACCTGCTAACTTCATTAACTTGAGATGTCTGCTTTTCTTTAAGTAACTGTATTCATTTGATGTTCTAACTACCAGGCCTCTGTTGCAAAAATTCCTATATATCCTGGCTACTCCCTCCCTGCCCCTCTCGCCTCTTTGGAACAGTCCCTCAGAGCTATCCCAGAGTCCTGTCTTTTGGACTTGAAGTCCGCAGAATAAAACGTAACTCTTAGCTTTTAGGGCACGATTCTTTTTTGTTCAGTCAACGAAACAGATCTAAATAAAATACTTGTTATTTTTCTACAATTGCAACAAAATTGTTGTGAACAATATTACATGATTCCACTGCATTTAGTCTGAAAGTCATATTCTTTCATTATCAATTACTTTAATGCATTTTTGTATTCTCTAAGTTTGGGCAAAAGCTGCCCATTATTTCCCCATGACTCGATGAAACTGTACTGTCTCTGCAGATCGGCCAAAACTGGGTAAAAAAGAACAGAATGGTGGCACGAGAAACAGAAGACCTGTCTTTGGTTAAGAATTTGATCTTTCCTTACACATGTATTTAAATACCCAGTACACATATGCTTATGAATAAAAGAAGTAAGACATCTGTATGTTTGTGGTGAGCTGGCTAATTTGATGGTTGTTTGGACTGCCTACCCAAAGGGTCATCTAATATTTGATAATCAACACAGGATTTTAAAGTTTCAGTTTTCTTTGAATTACAGAAAGAAGGGCCTACTATGAAGAACACTTTCAAAGGTCTCATTATGGTTTTGAATCCTGTAGAAATTATACTCTCTCCTTTTGACATCTTGTAATAAATAAAACTGTTAATATTTTGACTTTCAACAAATTGCTCTTTTGCTCTCAGCAGCTAACGGTTATGAAAAGAGACAGTGCTCCATTAGTTACAGCGATTTAGTTTGGGGACACTAGCAGAAACATAAAATCCATTAGCGGAGCCAACGGCTCTGTCCAATTCTAACAAAAAGGGCTAAGTACAGTTTCTAAGATGAGTCTCAAAACTTCCTTGAAAACAGAAAAGAGTTGAGATGATCATTTGAGTGACTAAAGCAACAGCCCCTGGTTGTATTTAAGCAAGAGACGTGTTTTCAAAATACTGTAACCGATGTGTTCGTGCGAAAATCCACTCTGTTGCCAGATGCATATGAGCTGGGAAGAGGGGTTCCCAGATCACACCTGGGCTCAGTGAGCCTGGGGTCCTGCCCCTGGCGCTGCTTTGTGTTCCAGAAGACGGCACAAACAACAATTATAAGAAAAATTATCATAAATCTACAGTTCTTATGAGCAGTCATACAAGGTCACGGTTGGGAGAAACACATCCATTTCTGCTTCCCACAGGGACTTTTAGGTCCTCGGACATGTACTGTGTTGGCCAAAAAGCTCATGGACAAACCCAAATGAACTTTTTGGCCAACGCAATACTTTCATTCCCCTGGGGAAACCTACAGAGCACAGATGGGTCTCCTTTTCAATTTGGTTGCTAGTAAGACACTTGGTCTGATGGTTTATTCAACAGCATTTCCTAAAAGAATGACACTGTTCCTAAAAGCCTTTTTGGGGACTTCCTTTTCCCAAGGAAAAGTATGTGAAAAAGAAGCTGTGAAGCTATGGTGACATTGACTTGTGCTGAGGAATTAGCCTTTACAAACCATGAGCACCAGATATTAGGAAAATAGAAGATGAAACAAATCCAAAGTGAGTAAACACACAGGTTGTCCTGTACATGCATTACTTAGAATGTGTTATCTTACTCTGCATTTCTTATTGGAACTCTTCCCCAGGGCAGAGCCCTGTATCAAGAGATGGTTGTTCATCTATTTATTCCAAATATAACACATCCCTGAGGAGTCAGCTCAGAGAGGTAAAGTGCCAGCCATGTAGAACCTCTTGGTAACAGTGAGAGGTGAATTCCCTGTGCTAGGATTTCAGCGGGGCAGCTCACAGGTGTATTGAAAAATGCCAGAACATTCTGCAGAGCCCTATACCAAGGTCACAGGTGTGGAGCCCTGTACCAAGGTCACAGGATAAAAATCTCTGGAACTGACCAAGCCTCATAGCAACTGCTGCCATGAGCCTCCAGATCTAAACCAGGCAGTTCCCTGACCCCATATTATGTAAAATACACACCCTACAATCTACCCTATAGCATCTGAACCAGTTACCTAATGCCACCATTCCTGTAGGAATTTTCTGTCTTGAGGCTATAAAAATTGGCTGCAATCCTGCGGAAGCATTCAGCTCTGCCTTGAGCTGACCCACTGTTCTGCCAGCGTCTCCCACTCTAATAAATTTTATTCTTCTGCCTCATGTCTGGAAATTTTGTTTCAATCCGCGCGTGGACCAGGACACATTCCTGCATAGACCAGGCCTCTTGGGATTATTAATCTTCTTCACTTTTCCCACAAATTTCCCTTATAAAGGGACTACGGAATACCAGTGGGAGGCCAAATGTCTGGCCCCCACTGTACCAGATCCCGCCCAACGTCCAATATGGAGAATTGGTTTGACTATAATTCTAAGTGAAATGAAAAGCAGATAAATTGTAGAGATGGACTTCCCTGATGGCTCAGCAGTAAAGAATCCTCCTACGAATGCAGGAGATGTGGGTTTGATCCCTGGGTCGGGAAGATCCCCTGGAGGAGGAAATGGCAACCCACTCCAGTATTCTTGCCTGGGAAATCGCTTGGACAGAGGAGCCTGAGGGGCTACAGCCCAAGGGGTAGAAAAGAGTCGGAAATGCAAAGGAGTTCAACGTAGTCAAACATGACAAACAGCAATAGAGACCTACATCCGGACTGTGTCTAATCTGAGTCCCTCATTTCTGGCAAGGAGACAACGAGGACTGTGGGACCCTTTGTATCTCCAGCCTGCACTCAGGGCCAGGCCAGGCCAGGGTCTAACTCCTCACTGTCTGTTGACTGAATGGAATGAGATAACTGGCCTAGTGCGGTAGACACAGGTAATACTTACATAACCTAAGTATGAAAGTCTGACTTCCTGTGGTTTTTCCTCCGGTCTAGGCTTATCAGAGAAAGTACGGTTCCAGGAATTATCACAAGGTGGGCAGATGGAAGTACCACTCATGTGAATTTATACAAGCCTCTGGCTTGAAGTTCCTTTCTGGGGCACAAAGCCTTCATCCAACAAAGGGAACGTGCTGATACACTTAGATTTAACTGGGTCCTTGTTTACTCGGGAGTCCTAGGGTCCCTGTGGTTGCCCACCAGCAGGGGGCTTCCACTGCACTTGGACAAAAGGCCAGACCCACGCTCTGGTTGTATCTGCTGTTTCTCACTTTGCCAGCCAGGCCTGGCACCGCCCCACTTTGCCTTCTCTCAGCAGGTTCCACTGTTGGCAGAGCCTCAGACCAAAGTGCAGGAAATGAAGGACTCCTGTGGCCTCATCACAAGTGCTAAGGGGATCTTACAAATCAAAGGAGTAAGGTTTAGCCATTACATGGTCTATTAAAGATTACAGTTCTTTGAGAAACGTTTCAGCAAAGCTCTATTTTTCTGGATCAAACAGCCACTAAAATATGTCTTATTTTCTGAAATAACTTTATACAGTTGACCAGAAAGGGAACCACATGGAAAGTGGTACCCAAGTCACTGAGTCAGGTGACATATGCCTGAGATTTAACTCGCTACATTTCTCCTCCTCCTCCTCCAAGGACAAGATGTGTGTAGCTAGCATCCGCAAATACACCCAGAAAACTCATCACCAGGCAGTCAGTTAGGAACACCCGAGAAGGCCTGAAGACCCTTCTTTCAATGAGAATTCTAGAAAGATTGGGAGAACTCAGAGACAGGATGTGCAGTCTCTGGAAGCAATAAGAGGGCTGCTTCCCTGCGTTTGCTGCTGGTGCCTGGGATTCCAGCTTTGGGCACAAACACTCATAGCTCTGGTGCAGACTTGCTTGGCACTTCCATGGGCTGGCTTTACTGCTGCTTCTGTGACCCAGGCTGAGTGAAACTCCCTACACATTTGTGCTGTGCTAACTTGTGCTACTTCCAGTAACAACAAAAAGCGGGAAGTTTTCAATTAAAATCTTCCCTTAAAAATACATTTGGTTTCATGGATTTATAAAGCTCTAGAATGCCTCTGGGAACTTACCCTTCCTAGGTGTTTTGTGGGCAGTTACATGATCTGTGACAAACTCAGACAGCATATGAAAAAACAGAGACATCACTTTGCCAACAAAGGTCCGTAATAGTCAAAGCTGTGGTTTTTCCAGTAGTCATGTACGGATGTGAGAGTTGGACCATGAAGAAGGCTGAGCACTGAACAACTGATGCTTTCTAATTGTGGTGTTGGAGAAGACTCTTGAGAGACCCCTGGACTGCAAGGAGATCCAACCAGTCAATCCTAAAGAAAATCAATCCTGAATATTCATTGAAAGGACTGATGTTGAAGCTGAAGCTCCAATCCTTTGGCCACCTGATTCAAAGAGCTGACTCATTGGGAAAGACCCTGATGCTGGGAAAGATTGAAGGCAAAAGGGGAAGGGAACAGCAGAGGATGAGATGGTTGGATGGCATCACTGAATCAATAGACACGAGCAAACTCCAGGAGATAATTAAAGACAGAGGAGCCTGGCGTATTACAGTCCAAAGGGTTGAAAAGGCTCGGACACGACTTAGTGTCTGAACAATAACAACATGATCTGTATTCGACAAGCAAAACTGACCAGATCAACTATAGGGGATTCCCTGGTGGTCCAGTGGTTGCGAATCTGCCTTCTAAAGCAAGGGATAAGGTTTGGTCCTCGGTCAGGGAGCTAGGATCCCACATGCCTCATGACCAAAAAACTAAAACATAAGACAGAAGCAATATTGTGACAAATTCAATAAAGACTTTAAAATGGTTCAGAAATAAAAACAAAAAATTCTTTTTTAAAAAAAAACATCAACCAAAAGGATGGTGCTACCTATTGGGTCAGTTAGAACAACGACGGACAAAGGAAGTACATGATGTTTCTCAGAAGGATTTTCTGCTTTCCTTTCTTACTCTCTAGAAACACTAGTAAGAACCAATGCCATTTGTATGACATCAGTCTAGGGAAGAGCTGCAGTGGTTCGGCCGTTCACCTCCTTTTGTTCAGGAAGGTGTGTGTAAACATTTACCCCTTGCATGTTTGCTAGTCCAAGGATGAAATCCCAACTAGGTGAGAGCTGTGAGCCCGGCTTTTCAGAGAAATGGTACCTCACAGAGGGGATGTGGCATCTCCAGACTTGGCGGTGCTGACTGTCCAATTCTCACTGTGGGACTGTTTAACAAATATTTAATGTATCCACGCACTCAGGGGGCAGACATCAATCAAGAAGGACTACATGAGGCCCTGTGGGTATGCAAATGGGAGATGCATGTGTCCCGGATGTGGGAAAGCCAAGAGAGAGCATAAAATGACACAAATAACTGGAATTCTGGACTGGATGAAGTGATCATTTGCAGCACATATAGTTTTGTAAGGATTTAAAGGATGGATAATTTAGCATTGAGAAAAATTTTTCAAGAAGTGGTATCGTATAAACTTAAGAGGCTTAGATGTGATGGACAGGCAGAGAAGTGAAGAGGAAGAGAGAGCTGGGCATGTGAGAAGAGCACATGTCAATTACTGGTGCCGTCCCTGGACTCCGGCGGAATGGGGGTGTTAGGTAAAGGGAGATGCGGGTGCAAAGAACGTCCTGGAAGCTCACGGAGTTTGGGGTTTCTTCAGGAAGCCAGCGAGAGCCTCCAGAGATATTTGACTGGAGACATGATCTGTTCAGGGAAGGGTTTTAGGACACTGATTTCAAGAGATGAGAACAGGACTATTTGGGTGCAGGAGACGAGTGGGGAAAAGCTCCCAGTCAGCAGAATCCATCTGAAAACCAGGGACAAGGTGTTGAAACCCGGAGTGCAGGCAGGAGCAATTTCAGAGGGCCATCTGCAGCCTCCCAGACCCTGCCGTGGCCGTTCGGGTCATCTTTTGCCTCTTGTCTGCCTCTCCTAACTCTCGCTCCACATTTCCAACAGTCATCTTCTAAAGCAGACCCGCATTTAACCTTTCTGCTTAACAGCTCTGTTATCTGACCCACGAAGGCCAAAGTGCCCAGCTGGGCACGCAAAGCCCACCACCAGTTGCCTTGCCAACCTTCCCAGCCTCGCGTGTGGCCCCTCCCGCCTGGCCCTGAGCTGCACTGGCTTCCATTTAATGTCCCCTGTCCTGAGTCTGGATCTAAGAGTTCATTCAAGGCTCGCCTCGCCTCCCTCTCCACCCACCTGGCAGTACCTGTTTGATCTTCAGGAAGATGCTGCAAATCAGCTCTGTGCACTCAAGGGCCGGTTAATTCAGGAGCTGAGCAGTCATAAAGCCTTGGGGCCAGAGTGGTTACCTAGTGACTCACATTCCTGAGCTTGGCTAATGAAAGCTTGGTTGACAAAGCCTTTCACCAGCTCTGGCTTCACTTCCATCTCCCACTGAAGGGTTTGTGAAAAGCTTTCAGGCTTGTAGCTGAAGGAGTCCGTGGAGCTCCGGTGCACTCAGAGTGGGACTGTGTCAGTGAGCTCACAGAACCCTCGTTCTGTTTAGTCCCCCAAGCTATCACAAAAGCCTCTTTGGTTTCCGTTCTGATTGGATGTTTATCCTGAAAAGGCATGTTTTCTTTTTTTTTCAGTTCAGTTCAGTTCAGTCGCTCAGTCGTATTTGACTCTTTGTGACCCCATGAATCGCAGCACGCCAGGCCTCCCTATCCATCACCAACTCCCAGAGTTCACTCAGATTCATGTCCATCGAGTCAGTGATGCCATCCAGCCATCTCATCCTCTGGCGTCCCTTTCTCCTCCTGCCCCCAGTCCCTCCCAGCATCAGAGTCTTTTCCAATGAGTCAACTCTTCGCATGAGGTGGCCAAAGTACTGGAGTTCCAGCTTTAGCATCATTTCTTCCAAAGAAATCCCAGGGCTGATCTCCTTCAGAATGGACTGGTTGGATCTCCTTGCAGTCCAAGGGACTCTCAAGAGTCTTCTCCAACACCACAGTTCAAAAGCATCAATTCTTCGGTGCTCAGCCTTCTTCACAGTCCAACTCTCACATCGATACATGACCACAGGAAAAACCATAGCCTTGACTAGACGGACCTGTGTTGGCGAGGTTGGTCACGTCTCAAGGAAAGAGGAGCCTTCGGGGTCTGGATGCCTGGTAGCACCCCACTCCGCCCCTGGCCCGCCCACCACCCACCACCAACTTCCTCTTTTGAAAACTGGACTGGTAGCCTCTTTGTAGAGCTGAAGTGAGAACTGAGCGAGACGCTTTAAAGTAGCCGGCATTATGTGATACGCATGGTATGTTCTTGATAAACAGAAACAACTGTTGGCGTTATTATGCGTATCACCACCATCACCATCAATCTCAGAACGAAATTAATGAAATAAATCCCATTTACTTAAGTCTATCAGGCTCCCCAAAGCAGAGAGTGTCTGAAAAACCTTCCAGTGCTTCCAAGAAGTTCACAGTTCTGATATCTTTCAGGTTCAAAAGTATTCATACCTGAAAGTTGCCATTTCACGAGAATAAAACACACATACTCAGAGCTTGATCCGTCATTTATAATTCACGGAGCTCATCGGGCACTCTCAGCAGGCATCCAAAGCAGCTCATGAGCCTCATTAATAAAGGTGTTCACTGCCCACCCGTGCCTGTGGCCCCACCCCAGGCGCTCGAAGCGATGGATCAAAGACCACACCTTGCTCCCTGCTAGCAAAGGGTTTCCCTTCCAAACCAGACACCTGGGTGGAGGCAGTCCCCCACTTGGAAGAGAACTGAGAGACGCAGCAAGTGTAAACGTCTAAGCACAAAAACCGTTTTCCTCCCAAATGCCTGTCACAGATGACAGCGAGAATCCTGTGGGGAGTGTCCTGCACACCAAGGGCGCCATGAGGCTGTGCTGCCTGGAGGAATGGGGCCCTGCTTGCCGGGCACATGGCTTTGTGACTGCCGGTCCCCCAGGACTGGGCTGCCAGCCTCAGCCACCGCCAGGAGAGGGAGGGAGAAGCCAAGCAACTGTACTCCCCTGGGCAGGTGAGGGTGGGGAGTTTGCCAAAGGGAGCAGGAGTCAGTGTGGAGAACTTCTGGAAACACTCACTGACGACTAAGCCCCAGCTAGGGCTTCAAGTCTTCAAAATGCTGAGCTTCCACGAGTGGAACATCCTCTAAACAATAGGTTTTGCTCTTGTAAGAAGGAAGTCGGAAAGAGAAAGACATACACTGCTTGTTAACGCATACATATGGAATCTAGAAAGATGGTTGGAGAAGGTGATGGCACCCCACTCCAGTACTCTTGCCTGGAAAATCCCATGGACAGAGGAGCCTGGTGGGCTGCAGTCCATGGGGTAGCGAAGAGTCGCAACACAACTGAAGTGACTTAGCAGCAGAAAGATGGTTCCGACGATCCTACGTGCAGGGCAGCAATGGAGACACAGGCCTAAGGAACAGGCCTTGGGACTCAGCAGGAGAAGGAGAGGGCGGGACGACTGGAGAGAACAGCCCTGGAACATGTACATTACTGTATGTGAAATAGACGACCAGTGCAAGTTTGATGCACGAAGCAGGGCACGCATGGCTGGTGCTCTGGGACAATCTGAAGGGACGGGGTGGGGAGGGAGGTGGCAGGGGGGCTGAGGATGGGGGGGTACGTTCACATCTTAAGGTGGATTCACACTGAAGTATGGCAAAAACCATCACAATATCGTAAAGCAATTATCCTCCAGTTAAAATAAATTGAAAAGTCAGTTTGTGGTTTTAAATGAAACCATGTGGCATGTAAAATCTGCAGAGCTCTGGCTGGTAAGTCCTACCAGACCCCTCAAACAGCTCACAGCCAGATTGGTAAGGTCAGACAAGATACGAAAAGCTTTACAGTGTGCTCACAAACGTCGCCAAGTGTGGCACATCCGAGACACGAATGACTACAGGCATTCCGAAAGAACCAGATGCAAGTGGAACATAAAATAATCTAGAAAAGGAACTTTTCACAGCATGAGAACACTTGAATTTAAAAAAAAATGTATCCATGTTAACATGAGGGGGAGTCTTGGTTACCAGGAATTCACTGAACAGTTTATATTCAATGGGGGCATGAAAATGCTTTTGAAATGTTTTGCTCTGATTGGTCAGAGGCATACTCTTCTTTTTCTGTATTTCTATTCTGTCT
This sequence comes from Bos taurus, assembly GCF_002263795.3. Lineage (NCBI taxonomy): Eukaryota > Metazoa > Chordata > Mammalia > Artiodactyla > Bovidae > Bos > Bos taurus. The sequence continues at coordinate 97,253,729 of NC_037336.1, forward strand.
CTCTCTGCCGGTTGCTAGATGTGCACACTTGAGGATGTGTGTGCAGCTGTGCGAGTGCACACACACACACACACACACACACAGAACAATTCCTCAGGGCTTTTCATCCATTGGAAATTTGCAAGAGCTAAAAAAAGGAACAAAGTCCAGTGTCTATGAACAGCTGCTGAAATCAAAACATATCCTGACACATGTTTTTACCCAATTTATCCTATTTAGGACTGCAGAAAGTATTTGGAAAGAAAAACTAATAAAAAAAATGCAAGGAGTTAACTATCTCTTGTTAGAATTCTAATTTCCCCTAGCAGCACATTAAAACGTGCTGTTCAAATTGATAGCGTCCATGTTCAAAGAGCGTGAAAATAAACCCAACCACGTCTGCACGCCCATGTCAGGGAGCTGCTCCTGCCGCCAATTAGAAGCGACACTCCAGTGAGGCCGTTGGCCCCTGAGACGGCCATGGCAGAGAGGGCTTCTTTGGGTCTTTACATTTGTGCTTCAGTTTTAACAACAGTCGGAGCATCACATATTTTGTTCATTAGCAGAGATGAGGCCTAAGGTTACAAAAGCTGTAGAAAGCATCATCCTTAATTGGGTAGGCAGTGCTTCTACAATTTGAGAAGAGATGAATAAATGGCACTCGGGCCAGACATGGGCATCTGTTGCTTCTGGGCAACCTGAACACTCCCATTCAACGAACTTTAAAATAAAGTGAAAGTGTTAGTCCCTCAGTCGTGTTCAACCTTTGCGACCCCGTGGACTGTAGCCCGCCAGGCTCCCCTGTCCATGGGATTCTCCAGGCAAGAATACAGGAGTGGGTTGTCATTTCCTTCTCCAGGGGATGTTCCCAACCTAGGGATCAAACCCAGATCTCCTGTGTTGCAGGCAGATTCTTTTACCATCGGAGCCACCAGGGAAGTCCCTTGCCCTCCTCATATACCCAGCATGTCTCTGCTTTAAAATGCCAGCTACTTTTGCTGGCCTGTAAATTCTATGACCTTCAGTTTTATTTCTTCTGGAAAAAACAAAATACACTACTTCGCTCTGAAGTCCAGGATCTTTTGCCCCTGGATTCCCTCTTTCGCATGGACCAAGTGACAACAGAACTCATTTCACTTTCCCAGAGGTCCCTGAGTCCTTCCCACAATCCAGGGATCTCAGGAGGAAGCCGGCCGATTCCTGGACCTGGAGGGCCCAGCTACTGGCTTGCTACCTGCCGATGTTGGCTGTGGGAGGTGCCCGTCCATGCCCCAGACTGCCTCGTGCAGTGCTGATGGAGAAGGAAGCGGGGAGGCAGGGCCTCCCCGCATACTCCTCTTCTGGGCATGGGTTGGGGGGAGTCCTGTCAAGGAACCCTTAGCAGGGGATATCAGAGGTCATGGTAGGGGGAGTACCCACTTGAAGAATTTATGAAATGGAGTATTCCCTGTCACATGGATAAACAAGGATGTCACAGCCATCTGCATGATTTTAGCCCTCCACATGTGAATTTCTGACCCTGGAGGGCATCCAGGAATAACAATGCCAGCTTATCCGGCAGCCATCAGTCACAGCCCCATCCATGGTGAGCACTGGACACAGGCAACTGAGGTGAATATGAAAGGAACGATTTCAGGAACGCTGACTGACTCTTGCATGTTCCCATACATCAGTTCAGTCAGTTCAGTCGCTCAGTCATGTCTGACTCTTTGTGACCCCGTGGACTGCAGCATGCCAGGCCTCCCTGTCCATCACCAACTCCTCAAACTCATGTCCACTGAGTCGGTGATGCCAGCCAACCATCTCATCCTCTGTCATCCCCTTCTCCTTCTGCCCTCAATCTTTCCCAGCATCAGGATCTTTTCCAATGAGTCAGCTCTTTGCATCAGGTGGCCAAAGTATTGGAGTTTCAGCTTCAACATCAGTCCTTCCAATGAACACTCAGGACTGATCTCCTTTAGGATGGACTGGTTGGATCACCTTGCAGTCCAAGGGAGTTTTAAGAGTCTTCTCCAACACCACAGTTCAAAAGCATCAATTCTTTGGTGCTCAGCTTTCTTTATGGTCCAACTCTCACATCCATACATGACCACTGGAAAAACCATAGCTTTGACTAGACAGAACTTCATTGGCAAAGTAATGTCTCTGCTTTTTAATATGCTGTCTAGGTTGGTCATAACTTTTCTTCCAAGGAGTAAGTGTCTTTTAATTTCATGGCACGTCATGTAATTTCCCATATGTAGAAAAGTGCTAAATTTCTCAACTTGAGGTTTTTGGTTTTCCTTCATTAACAATAATCTTTTGATGTTCAGACTACCTGCCCCCGTGGCAAGCTTCTGTATAAACCAACTCCTCCCCACCAGCCCCACCTGCTCCCAATCCTTGGAACAGTTTCTCAGGGTTACTTGAGACGCTGTCTCCTGGGCATGAAGCCCTAAATATCCCCACCAATAAGACATAACTCTCAGCTTCTAGGTTGTGACTAGTGTCTTAAGTTGACAGATTTAACTGTTGGGACCATAGTAAGTCATCTTTGGTTTCACGAATTGTCTGTCTCTCTCCCCAAGGCCTAGTCGTCCCAGCTGGGAAAAAGATGCATTTTGGACACACGTGGACCTGGATTTGAATCCTGGCTCTGTTTTGTTGCTGGCTGTGTGTCCTCTGATGAGGTAAGTTTCCCGAGTCTCAGTTTCTTCGTCTACAGAGTGGGACAGAGAGCACACCACGGTCAGGGTCCAGTTAGATGTGCTCCTGAAGTCCCAGTGGAGAGCCCCGAGGGATGAGTGGTCCATGCCCTGCCAATATCCAGGAACATGGGCCCAGCCCTGGCCCTGCTCCCCCTGCCGAGCCTTGAGCTCCATTCCCTGCAGCTCAGACACCAGTGCTGATTCTGCTGGGAGAATGATGAAGCGGAAGAGCGTCGTATAAGAACGAAGGGTGGAGTACAGACAATGTATGCATCCATTTTTTGGTTCTCGCCTGCATGCTCTGAATTTTCTCTGCTTGCCTCTACTTTATACATGGAGCTGACAGGAGTGACTGGGGTCAAACCGCAAAGTGAGGTCCACAAAGCGAAGTCACAGCCCGGTGGCCACCCTCCCACACCAGTTTGGTTCCTGACAACCACTGTGTGTGGCGGGTACTCAATAATCTGATGCCCCAGGCAGTGGGGGCACAGAGGTGAAGCCTCTCGCCCAGGCTGCACAGCAAGAAAGGAGCAGAGACAGAACGTGGCCCTAGTCAACGAGGCTCCCAGCAGAGCCGTGTCCTTACCCAGCATGCAACACCACCGCCCGCGGACGGCTATGTGTGTGCCAGGGTTCTCAGCATTGGCTGCACTTGGAAGACACCTGGGGAACTTTTAACAAACACGGATGCTGTTAAGAGCTGGATTGCGTCCCTCCAAATTCAGATGTTGAAGTCCTAAAACCCAGGACCTCAGATTATGACTAAGGGATGCTTAAGGTAAAATGAGGTCATTAGAGTGGTCCCTAATCCAGTATGACTGGTGTCCTTGTAAGAAAAGATTAGGACACAGATGCACACAGAGGGAAGACAAGGTGAAGATAAAGAAAACTGTCATCCATAAGCCTAGGACAGAGGCCTCAGAAAGAACTGACCCTGCCAACACCTTGATCCTAGAGGTCTAGCCTCCAGAACTGTGAGAAAAGACCTGCCTACTGTTTGTTTAAGGCCCTAGTTGCTAGGTGGTTCACTGGGAGAAATCTGCTTGCCAATGAAGGAGACATAAGAGATGCGGGTTCGATCCCCAGGTCAGGAAGATCCCCTGGAGAAGGAAATGACAACCCACTCCAGTTTTCTTGCCTGGAAAATCCCACGGACAGAGGAGCCTGGAGTGCTACAGGGCGTGGGGTCGCCAAGGGTCGGACACGACTGAGCCCAGCACACAGCACAGCAGCTGTGGTACGTGGTGTGGCAGCGCTAGCAAGCAATACACATGCCAAGGCCTTCTCCAGCAATCAGCTTAGAGCCTCTGGGCAGCGCCAGGGCAACCTTATTTTTTTAAAGTTCCCCAGTGGGTTCTAACACGTGGGAAAGCTGTTGATGCCATGTATCACCAGCAAGGCAGCATCTGTGCCAAGCTCCTTGTGTGGCTCAGTGAGATCCTCTGAGGGCTGAGTACATTCCTGCGTGTCAGACCCCAGCCAGGACCCCACCCAGGAGCAGGGCTCCTGCAGGGCACGCCAGGCTTTGCCTTTTGAAGTCTCCCTGGGAGGACCAAGTTTTCTCTGAGGATGTTGCCAGACTCCTTTCTTTTCTTATCCATAAGACCAGTGATGATTTCCATCATGAAAATAAGTGAACATGAGAGAAAATAAGAGAATAAAGAGACAGGATCTAGAATTTTTCTGGCAACTCTGCCTTTGCTTAGTAATAATGGTACAAATTAATTAGTAATTGCCAAAACTTCATCCATTAATCCTCACACTTAACTTTACGGCATTTGGGTGAAACGGAATCTTGATTCATTAGACCTCACTTAAAAAAAAAGTTTTACTTTTCTGTTTTCAGTCACCTTGAAATAATGAAAGTCAAAATAAATCCAAGCGTCTCTGGAAAATGTGTCTGTTTTTAAATATTCAATAAGCCATTTAAAGCTTTGCAGATCATTAAGTATCTCCCTGTATAAAATCTATGGTTCTTCAATTAAAATTCTATCCCAGGCTTGGCTGTCCAAACAATAATGCATTTATCTGGTATAATAAAAATTAAAACTGGAATATTTATTGCAGGTCTGAGAAGCATTTTGGAACAAAATCTCTTTCTCTCACGCATGCGCGTGCACACACACACACACACAAACATACCCAGAGGAGTTAATTTAGTTGGTTTTCTTTGTCTTCTGATTGTCAAACAAGTTTCTCTGTTGAACAGCCTGTAAATCTATCTTTGCAATTCTAGTTTATCATAATGTATTTTTATCTTCCTTATAACTGAGGATGCTGTACCTAAAACTACAGTGTTCCAGGAGCCCACTTCGATTCATGCTATATTCCCATTAGTGGCATTGAATCCTTAAGATATCTTAAAGTCAGATAGATTTTAAATGCTCACAGCATAATAGAGTTGGGGTCTGTGGAAGTTCATCAAACAAATTAACACTATTGACACCTACACAGACACTGGAGAGAGTTGAAAAGAATATCATAGGAATTTTGTAAAAGCCACGTCCCACTGTGGAGCTGAGGAGACTGCAGAGAATAAGTATGTTGGGTGGAATAAAAGAGCGTGGTGCAGTTAAATGATCTGAGATATTGCAAAGCCAGGAGCATCCTTCTCTTCGCTTCCAAATGAATCTTCTGCCACAGAAGAGTGCTTTCCCACCACTTGGGAGGTGAATCGGTTCCCTAAAACTGTCATCATTCAACCATACTGCTCAGTGTCATGTCTCTGTCTTCGAGTCCCACCGACAGAACTCATTTCAGTTGATTTTTCTAACGGGGGGACAAAGACGCAGCCGGAGGGCAGCTGCTCACGCCGTGGGAAACGGGAGGTCCCGCTGTCCAAAATCTCTCTTGTCAGACAACGGGAAGACACTGGGGGCTGAACATGGTGTGTGTGCTGGGGGAGAGGCTGAGTCACCCGGAGAACTTCAGCAAAGCACAGAGGTGGCCCCCACCTGAACTGGGTCACTGGGTCTTTGTTAAGACGCGCACAGGTACTGTCCCTCCGGGGAAGCAGGAACAGGCGTGTGACGCAGCAACGCCTGGAGGGCAGGCTGCTGGCCTCGGGTTTGGACCGACGGGACAAAGAGGGATGCCCGCAAGCTTCCAAGGAGTGGGAAGGCTGGCTCTTCAGACACAGGAGGAGAAACACTGTATGACGTCCCTTACGTGTGGGCTCTAAAAAGACATGACATGAAGGGACTGACTTACAAAACGGGAGGAGACTCACAGACGCAGAGAGTGAGCTTACGGCTGCCGGCGGGAAGGGACAGCTAGGGAGTCTGGGACGGACACGCACGCGCTGCTGTACTTAAAATGGATAACCACCAGGACCCACCGTGCAGCGCGGGAAACCGCTCACTGTTCTGTGGCGGCCTGGAGGGGAGGCGAGTTTGGGGGAGAGCAGACACGTGTACATGTACGGCTGAGTCCCTTCGCTGTTCCCCTGAAACTGTACCAACACTGTCAACTGGCTATCCCCCAGTACAAAATGAGAAGCTTAAAAAATTGCAAAAGTATACGTATAAATAGGGCTGTCTCTTTGGAGACCTGGAGCATGGCAGTGGAGGGGCTCCTTAGGCTGGGTGACTCTCTCAACAGGGGGATATGATATTAAGCTCACTTCTCATTGGTGTGCTGGACCCAGAATAGCTCATTTAATCCTTCCAACGACCCAGAGAGGGACGCAAATATGCACCACCCCGCCCCCACTGCCTGGTCTCACAGAGGCAGAGGGAAGTGCCTTCCAGCATAGTCAAGCAGGTCACCCAGCTAGTAAGCCTGGGGAGGAGGCTGGAAATCCGGGGGTCTGTGCCCACAGCCTCACCAGTGAAACACACTCCTGACCTTGGGTCTATTCAACTCATCTCAAGAGTGACAGAGGATTCAAGCAGACCTGGGGGCCATTTGGAAACGAAGATGGGGGGAGTCTGAGGTTCACTCACTGCCTTTAGGGTCTGAGAAGAGCTTTGTGATTTATCTGGAGGATATCCATTTTGGGTCTAATAAATTTAGATTTTTTTCATCACAGGTTATCCTGCATATTTCTAGGCCTTGGCCAGGGAATGAGAACTCAGAAAAAGGAAACTGATGAACCAATGCAAGTACTTGCCCCTTTATAATACTTTCTCATGATGAAGAGAAAGGAAGAGTTAAGGATCCGCTAAGTGGCTGCATTGTCCTGAGAGCTATGCTGTGGTGTCTGGGATCATCCCCAAAGCAGCAATGATGAAGCTGAGGCCAGGAAGAACTACTGACTGACACAGATGGGCTGGCCAGTGCTCCCTCCTCAAAGCCATGCCCAAGAAGGAAGAATTACACAGCAGCTGAAGGAGACCTTGAAACTCATCCCATTTTCAGTAGGGGACACTAAAGCTGATGGTAGTTGACAGCTTACAAAATCCAAATTCCTAATGGCGGGACAGAAAAGAGAAAGCAGGTTTCTGATTCCTGATGCAGAGATCTTCCCCCTCGAGCTGGGATAAATAAGATGCCCACAGACCCATCAACCAAGAAACGTAAAAGCTAAAGAGAAATCATTTTGGAATATAGTAGAATCACATCTTTCCATAACTGACAATAATCAAAGAACAGGTAGACTCTTGTTTAAATGAATACTGTTAGAACATCTGGTCTTACCAAATGAGGCGATTTACATGTGCTGACAGATGGCCCGCAGTGAAAATGCTTTGCTAGTCTGATTACAACAAATTCTAATAAACCCAAATCCTCTCTGTTGTCAGGTGTCTTCCTGGGCCCCGGCTCACTCGGGAGGCAATCTCTATTATGAAGACAGGGGCGTGGAGGCATTTGTCAATAATTTGCCATGTAAACTCTTTTGAGTGTAAAGGAATGCTTTTGATTTTAAAGAATGACAGGATTTATGCAAAGCTGTTTTCCTTCCTTTTCCTCTTCATGGAGGAGGACCCAACGGAAGGAAGGCTGATAGCTGCATAGGTGGAACAACAGCGGAAATGGGTTAGCGAAAAGTGAAGTCAAAGTGTGAGTTGCTGACTCTTTGCGACCCCATGGACTGTAGCCCACCAGGCTCCTCTGTCCATGGGATTCTCTAGGCAAGAATACTGGAGTGGGTTGCCATTTCCTCCTCCAGGTGATCTTGCCAACCCAGAGACTGAATCTGGGTCTCCTGCGTTGCAGGCAGATTCTTTACCGTCTCAGCCACCAGGGAGTACCCAAGTGTCAAACAGAGGAAGGGGAAGGTAGGTGGAGGCTGGATTGCTGGGTGATTAATGATAAGATTACTCAAAACTAAGTAACATATTGCCCTGGACAATCCAGAAAGAACTCTATTTAAAAACAAAATGAATATGTTGATGCCTTTTTTTGAGAACTTCATCAAATGCACACAGGAGAAAACCTCTGGGACGAATGCACTCGTCCACACTCACAAAGGGCTAAGTGAATGGAGATGCCTCTTCATCCTCAGATGCCCCTCAAGGCTCGGTCCTTGGGCCTGGCACCTCCCTTCCCACACCATCTACCACGCCTGGTAGTTCTCCTCCTCCCCGAGCTCTCTCGGAAGCGCGCGTGTCCATCTCTAACCCACCTAGAGCTCTGGGCAGGTGCTGTGCCCAGACTGCAGGGCACAGGGCCTGGTAGGAGAAGACCAGAGCATGCGGAGTGCTGGCCAGCGTGGAGCCCAGGTCCTGTGGACGGAGAGCCCCAGCATACTGCTGTAACCCAGCTGTGATGACGCACGACAGCCCCACGCAGGCCTCTCCCGCCCCCTTTGTCCAGGCGAACCACAGCATTTATGCACAGAGGGCACCTCTGCCACCCAGCCTGGATCTGTAGGCCAGGAAGCTGGGGAACAGGAGCTGGAGGTGGAGAGTGGGGCTGTGGGGGGGGGTGCCCTTCACCATCTCTGGCCGGGTGGCCATCCCCCCGGAGACGGACTGGGCCAGACCTCTTTGAACAGAATGGCCTTGGTGTTCTGGCTGCTGCTGTTGGCAAATACTATTTCTGCAGGGAACAGACAGGGCTGAAAAGAGTGGAGTGTGTCCCTCATGGGCAGACAGAAATATCCCTTCGACACAAGGTTCTTCCTAACTTAAATGTCTGCCTCGGAGAAGCTGCTTTCTTCGACCTGGAGTGCCCCGTGAACAACGGCATCACTGAAGGGCAGAAGAGCCAAGTCTAAACTAGGAAGGAAGTATGTTAGACCATCGTAGGAAAGCTCAGGAGAAGGCAATGGCACCCCACTCCAGTACTCTTGCCTGGAAAATCCCATGGGCGGAGGAGCCTGGTGGGCTGCAGTCCATGGGGTCGAGAAGAGTCGGACACGACTGAGCGACTTCACTTTCACTTTTCACTTTCATGCATTGGAGAAGGAAATGGCAACCCACTCCAGTGTTCTTGCCTGGAGAATCCCAGGGACGGGGAGCCTGGTGGGCTGCCGTTTATGGGGTCGCACAGAGTCAGACACGACTGAAGCGACTTAGCAGCAGCAGCAGCAGGAAAGCTCTGAGTCCACTCGAGGTGTTTCAAAGCCCCATGTGACCTCCGGAAGGGCCCCGTGACAGGGGCAACGGGGCGGACGTCGAGAGCAGGACAGTTGCTTGAGACGAGCTGCCTGAGCGCTTACCTGGAGACGCTGATTTTACGTGAAGGTGTGCAGGAAAATAATGCGAGCTGTTGAAGGGCCATGCCATCACATAAAACGCCTCCTCCAAATTTATTCACCACGGCCGCAGCCCGAAGCATCTCTGAAAGCTGATGGAGCACGGCCTCAAAAATGGCTTACAGTGAAGCTTTACGTAAACCCCTGCTGCTGGAAGAGGTGAGATGCTTTTATAAACCACTAAATCAGGCTGAAATTGGAAGCTGGTAATTTTCAGTGTTTTAGAGAGTTACTCATTCACGTATGAGATGCTTCTGGGGTTCCCTTTACTGCACTGAGCCCACGCCCTCGTGCTGCCATCTAAATGCACCAGGTGGTACAAGTCCCCATTAAGGCCTGGTGATGGAGGAGGTGACGTCATCTGGGTCGATTTCATTACCATAAATAGATGTCGAACGGCTGCAATACATTTTCTCTGATTAAACTGTCAAGGACAAAATCATGCAAGAACACTGATTTTTTTTTTATATTCATGGTAAAAAAGGAAGAGAAGAAAAAGTAATGAAAATACCTACATACTATTATGTCTAAGGTCCCCAACTTTTAACTCAGAAAAAATAAAAGTCTAGTCATGTATAAGCAGATAAGTGCCTCATTCCCAGCTGGGTCCCAAACTGTCTTCTGTGTGCTGTTAGTGAACAACACTGCATGGTCCCCTCTCCATGCCAGGCACTGGCATCAGTTCTAGAGAAAACACTTAAAGGTATTATAACTTATTGTTGTTTAGTCACTAAGTCGTGTCTGACTCTTATGACACCATGGACTATAGCCAGCCAGCCTCCTCTGTCCATGGGATCTCCTAGGCAAGATTACCAGGGTGGGTTGCCATTCCCTTCTCCAGGGGATCTTCCTGACCCAGGGAATGAACCCGTGTCTCCTGCGTTGCAGGTGAGCTCTACACCACTGAGCCACTGGGGGAGCCACAGCTTATCTGAAGATGAAAACTAAAATAGATCTTTCTCTTTCTCCAAATTAGAAAAAGAAATGATAAGCAAACTGCAAGGCTGTGTGAAGCCTCAAGTTCTGAGAATTGGCCCCAAATCTGTGTAGCATACTATTTTCCAAAGTACCTTATTCTCCAGGAGATCTCTGCTGACCGACAGCAGATGGAGGGGAGGCCGGCCAGTCCGTGATGAGTGGCATCGGGTGTGGCTAGGGCAGCTTCTGGCCCACCAGCAGGGAAAGCAGGAGACTCGGTTTTATCTACACTCTTCAATCTTTTTCTTTCACATCTGCTCATTCTTTGCCATCCCCCTATAGGGCTAACGTATTTTCTGTCAGTCAGAAGGCAGGCAGTGCCCACCACAGCTGGGACTTTCTGTTGTATAAGAGCTGTGGACGTCCTTCACGTTCACCTCTGATTTTTTTTTTTTAACAACCATATCTTTTTAGACAGGCTCTATTTATCACCATTTTACAAACGAGACAGAAGCTCAGAGAGTGACTTGTCAAAACCCGATTCCTGGAAGGTCTAGGATTGGGCAGTGAAGCCCACAGTCTCTGAATTTAGAGCTCCTTCACGTCCGTTCTTCCAGCAAATGACCTTAGGAAGCAACAGAGGATCAAGTGCCGACACCTGGAAAAGTAATTCTTGATGGAAAAAAACCCACCTAGTTTCCTAAATGAAATGACAATGAGGTGTGTGTGTGTCTCTGTGTGTTTTGTGTGTGTTTGAGGTGTGTGCCTATGAGTTTTGTGTGTGTTTGTGTGTGTGTCTGGGGTGTGCATGTGTGTCTGTGTCTCCGTGTGTGTGTGTGTATTGTTGTGTGTGTGTCTAGGGTGTGTCTGTGTTGTGTGTCTGGGCTGTGTGTGTTGTGTGTTGTGTGTATGTGTTGTGTGCGTCTTGGGGGTGTGTGTGTTACTGTGTGTTGTGTGTGTGTTATGTGTGTCTGGGGTGTGTATGTGTGTGTATGTGTGTGTGTGTTGTGTGTGTCTGAGTGTGTGTTGTGTGTGTGTATGTGTGTGTTGTGTGTGTCTCTGTATGTATGTGTATTTTGTGTGTCTGGGGTGTGTGTTGTGTGTGTGTTGTATGTCTGGGATGTATGTTTTGTGTGTCTCTGTGTGTGTGTGTGTGTGTGTTGTGTGTGTGTTTGTGTGTCTGCAGGGCAGGGGCATCCTTTCTCCTGGTGTGCAGCGGAAGCCTGCAGTGGGAAGCCTCAGAGACCGAGCCGGCTTCAGTACCAGCCAGCCCCTCGCTGTGCATCTATGCCACCTTCTCCGTCATTGCTTCTCAGAAACCAGCATCTCAAATTACCCTCAGTAATAGCTCAGAGAATTGCCAAGAACAGTAAATCTTTTCTTACTGTGAAATCTTTGCTTATTTTATATGGTTTTCTTTGATAAGCAGGGTTGACCGGGAAAGAAAAAAACAATTATCTTTTTAAGGGATGAAATACAGTTTAAATAGTGTCACATGAAATAAATTAACTTACGGGAAGGGGATAACCCTGATCTTCCAAAAACCTTTGCTCATTGAGCAGATTGGCCAGTAGGTCCTTGGTGGGATTACATCCCTTCCAAGGAACCATTCAAACTTCTACTCAACATTTTCCACTATGTTCAGAATATGTTCACGGCCTAAGACCAGGAATCTAACGAGGGGAGAGAGTCACGCGGCACTCTAAGACTCCTGTACCCCACGCCGCCCTGACAGCCCGAGTCCCACCATTCCCTGTTGAATTCCACCCTGGCCGATGAATCACACTTCTTACCAAACATTTTTCCAACAGTGATGAAGTTTTAGCCCATATAGAGAGTTTACACACTTTTTTTCTTGAGTTTGCAGAACTAATCATCTAAGAAAAAGTTTAGTGTATAGACTTCTGGCTGGCATAAAATAACGATCCCCCCCAATACTCTGGATTTGATTATCTCATGCAACGGAATAGAAATTGAAGGGTCTGTCTCACTAAAAATAAGAAAAGCTTTGCAAGTTGATTTGAAAATCTACCTTGAAGTTATGTAGCTGTCTGTTCCTTTTGTTTTAGTATTTTCATCTGTCAAGAAATTAGTTTTGTCCATAAATGTAATCCATATGGAATGTAAAATCATCAAATTACAAAAACAGATTTAGAGTTCTCATGATAAAGTGTACCTTAAACTTGAAGCAATACAAATGTAAATTAGATACAGATATTTGGACATCTTGCTTATTACATTTCTTTGGCAAGTGACAGAAAAATGATTGCAGTGCTTGTTTATTTTAATAAAAATTTGATCTCTGTCTAGAATTATTGCAATGTTTATGGAATATAATAGAGGGTTTCTGATGTGGACCAGAACTCAATAATCATCTTTCACTCAGGAAATAAAAGAGAAAGATCAAAGGATTCTTAGTTAAGTTTCTAGTCACTCACTTTTTAGAAAAGAAGAAAACATTAGGAGTCAGGTGAAAGAAGCTGAACTTCAAAAGCAGTGGAAGCATTTGGGGCAGTAAGAAGATTTGGGGAGAAAAAGTCAAAACAGAGGTTCTGGTGAGAACAGACAGCAGGAGGAGGTCCCTACTATGATTAAAATTTGGTGGGTTAATCAGAAAAGTGGTTCACAATTTTATTATTTTAAAAACACATAAGTACACATTTATATCATAATCTTTTCATAAAGGATCAAAGCTTTAAAAAAATTTTTAAAGTAGGGGTCCATATACTGGAATGTCAGGTCATCATTCCAGGTTCAACTTCTTGAAAATAAAACAAGGATGTAATGAGATTAGCAAAGCAACTAAAAGCAGAATTGCTTTAAATTTTTAGTTTTTTTTTCTTATAATTTTTATAGTCATTCCGCCTACAAATAATGCAACAGTAGTTTTCCAATATGCTTTATTAAATATTTCCAAATGCCTCAACTTAGCTTTTAGTAAAAACAACTCTTTTGGCATCCATCAATTTATTTTATTTTAATTAAATTAAGAAGTCTAGGATTAAGCACAAGTAGCAAAACCAGGTCTGGAACAAACGTAACTGACTGCGGTTGAAACACTTGATGAAACTGAAGGGAGCAAACAAGTGGATGAGCACGAGTCTCCACTCTTCAGCGGGCCCTGGGCATCCATGGGGTGTATTTCAGAGGAATTAGGTGACTTCGACTAGCTTGGTGAATCTCTTTTGTATACACTGCTAGAACAACATTTTTTATGCTATTAAACTTAGGTGACTCAAATTCAGTAGTGCTTCCTTTCACTATTTTGAGAAACAAAATATTGTAAGTGGACTAAGTGGACACCTTTACCCCCAAAAGTTACATGTATATTAAATATAGACCAGTGAATAGATATTAAAAATATATCTTGCAACCTACTTTATATGAGTGTTTTACAGGCGTCACACAAGCATCTCTTGAAAAGATTCAGTTCTCAAATCTGTATGATGAATTTAGACAGAGAGGGACACCAGTCTCATCTCAAAAATCATCTGAATCTTGAGTTTTATATACCTTTATTCTCATTAGATTGATACCTCTCCTGACCCACTTTGTACTCTGCTATTTATAAAAAGCAAACATCTAGAAGAAAAAAAAATAAACTTCAATTTTTGGCACTAATACTTACAATAATATCTACAAAGTTATTTGTAATACATTACATACTTTCTCCAAAATCATTTATTTAATTAGCATTAATTGAATATCTACTACTTTCTGACTTGGTAGATGTGTGATTATTTTTAGCCTAAGATCTCTCAGGGGATCATTTCATTAATGCTAAAGGAACTGATGGAGAGCTATTGACATCTGTAGCTAATTCCCGTGACAATTGGTAAGGTCTTGTGGGAGAAAGACCATCTTTCTTCCAAGATGCCTTACTTAAAAGCACTAAAGGAGAAAAAAAATATATAGCATTTCTTGGAGGGGTTCTAACTCCTTGTTGTGAGCAATGAGATATGCTTGGGAGTCAGTTTATCAGGAGTTTTACATGTTTGGAGAGGCCAGATTCTGTCTCAAATTTAGGTTACTGGAGACAAAGTCAGAGAGGCAATATATTTAACAGGGGTTAGGACTCTGGAACACAGTTGACAGTGCATGAAGGACTATTTTTAGGTAAGACTAAGAAATGCTCGTCATTTTAAAAGCCTTTTACTCCCGTAGGTAAGATAGTTGCACATTAGGCAAGGGTATTTTCTGAAAGATTATTAATAGGGAGAAAGTGATGACAGATTCTGACTAGCCTATAGGAAGAAGGTGGTAGATGTGAATTTCGCCAGCCCAGCATCTCTTTGGGCAGTCATATCTCTCCTTGTCCCTAGTTTGATTCAGGTGGGGTTGCCCCATCTTCTGAAGCCAAGCGTGGGCACAGTCAATCACATCTCTTTCTCTCTTTGTGGTTGCCATTACTCTGTACATGTGATTTTGGCTAAGCCAGTGGACTATAAACCAAGAGTTCGCTGTGGTCGTCTTTGTCCCCATGAGGAAAGAGCTTATTTGAGAACAGTCAGCACAGTGGGGGCAGAGCTGAGCATTGGAAAGATCTATGGCTTCAAGAGGACATCATTTTAGGACGTGAATCCAGTTGAATCAATAGCCTAACCCTTTCCTAACCCAGCCAGGAGCATGGATAATTCTCTCTCTCTCTCTCTCTTTTTTACAGCTAACTTTAGTTGAATTCTGATTCTTTGAAAGAATTCAACTAACACAGCCTGACTGGGAGCAGAAGGATAGGTGAAACCTAGAATCCTTCCTCGAAAGCCCATAAACAACCATCCCATGAAATAAGTGGGACAGGGCAGATTTCAGCACCATGTCATTGCAGTGATAAGAAAAAACGAACTTCAAAGAAGTGAAGCCAACTGTCCAACATTAGGCTGTTAACACTTGGCAAAGCAGTGACTAAAACCCAGGCATCCTGATTCCATAGTCTGTCTACTTTCCACTACAATTGTACAGAATGCACAACCAATAAAGCTTAGGGAATAATCTCAGGACTAATTCCCTCAACAAATATGCCTCCCTCCCAAGTAGTTAAGGAAACATACTAAGCAATATTTTTGGATGTCGATACTTAATTTTACCTCCAGATACCATTTAACAGGTCAAGCACAATCTGAAACTTACTTGCAAGGTACGTTCAGGCAAGCTCAGCAAAGTCAGCTTGAATTACTGCTCTCATTTATTCACTGGGATAGATAATACCATTGCTCAATTTCTGAATTCCTGAAGATCACTGTGGTCATCACAGCAATGATTTGAAAATATTCAACTTACAACTTCAGAAAACGGAAATTCTCATTAAAGTCTTGTGTCATGCACAATCCTATAAAGAGGCTTGATTAATTTTAGCTTATTCTCATAGAACTATTTAAATAGTTTTCATGCTATAAGGGTTGTTAATTCCTAACTGTACATGCATATGACATTGCTGCCCAATTAAAACTTCTCTTAATTCATTAGTGACATCACAATAAAGTCTATCACTTTGTATTACATGGGCATGGTGTTTGAGGTCAGAAGAATAACACTGTGCCCCTACTCAAAGTTATTATATACAGATGAAATCATACATCTATGAAGAGCAGCCTTCAGAAGGAAAATAAGTTATAAAAGGGTAATATCTCAGCTAGGTTTTTGTTGGTAGTAAGGATGTAGAATGGTCACTTGAATGATCATTGTATATCCACATGGGTGGTCCTTTACAAAGCCTCCTAAGCCACTGATGAACTAACTGACAAATGGCTCTTTCTGGGACAGCACGAGCAGAACTTGGGCTTCCCAGGTGCCTCAGGGATAAAGAATTCCCCTGCCAATGCAGGAGATGTGGGTTTGAACTCTGGGTCAGGAAGAACTCCTGGAGAAGGAAATGCCTACCCACTCCAGTATCCTTGCCTGGGAAATCCCATGGTAGAGGTCTTTGCAGACTACAGCCCATGGGGTCGCAAAGATTCGGACACGACTGAGAGACTGAGCACAACCAGGTCTTGGGCGCTGGCTACTACAACCTCAGACTTGACTAGGATCTTGACTCTGAGACCTTCAGACTCCTAACAGCCAGATCCCTTAAAATGTATACTGATGATTCCATTGCCACTCTGAAATCCCGAGCACCCTTCTGAAATCTATACGAAATTTGTTTTGCTCCTGTAAGAAAGTAAGTACATTTAAAAATTTCGAATTTCCCTCTGATAAAACAGCTAATCATATTTGCTCTGAAGCATGATAAGACCAGTGACAATCAAGATACATATGAGACATTGGTATGCTTCTCCATGACTGTATGAACTGCTTAAGGGAGTGTAGCAGAAGTTGGTCATGATGGAGTCTGGTGTTCCAGACCTGCCGCCAGGGAGCTGTGTAACATGGGGTGACTCACTTAATCTCCCTAGGACGCATGCCTTTCCCCGTAAGGATTTCCAGTCTCAGTCTTTTCAATATTATTTCCAACTGTAGATTCTAAACATTAGGCAGAAAACACGCAAACAAAGAGAAGGGGGAGGAGACAGGGCATGAGTCTAGCATCGGAGCAAATTCAGCTAACAGCACCTCATGAGCAGACAGGGTTTTCTGCTCCCAGCCGGGCAGCAGTGGCTGTCAGTCACGGCTGAGGTCTTTGATCAGCCATTTGTTGCCGCGTGTGTGAAATCAATGAATATTTAAGAACAGCGCAAAGTGAGCAGAGATGACAAGACGAGCCAACATGACGGTTCAGTCAATTAAATCCTTGTGCCAGCACAAACCGCCTGTGTTTAAGGCTACAGCAGGGATAAGCCCAGAGAGAGAATATATTCCTTGTCAACATTTTCAGTCAATATAAATAGGAAGGGTTTTCCAATTTGGGGTGTGCTGATACAAGCATTCTCAAAATATCGTTGAGAAGAACATATTAGCCGTCTAAATGAAGACATTTGCTAATGTTCTAGAACTTTCTATCTTGGAACAGAATTCTGTTTTCTTTATTTTCCTCAGTGTTAAGCACATCATGTCACAGAAATGATTTTAGCATTAGGAAAAAATTATATATTTTAATTTTAATCCTTCTGGATCATTTCTTTTTTTAAGAAGCAAGAGTTAGCATGCAAAGAGCATAATTAAATTGAGCAATAAAGATCCTGATATTTTCATGTATCTAGGAAACTAATATGTTATGTGATTTGCTGGCATAAAATCAATTCAACAAGCATTCCTTTTTTTTTTTTTTCTCCTATTTGTTATTTACATTGACTTCTATTACCCACATGATGCTCAGGATTTCAGGATGGGTAGAAATGCTGAATTCTGAAGCATTCTGGTCCTCCACCATGCCAGGGGTTATCAGGTGGAGACAAGGCGGGATCACACTCTGAGATCCCCACGTGGTCCTGCTTCAAGGACAGCAGTCAAAGGTAATTGTGGTTTTGCCTTATTATTATTTTTAAACTCACATAGACCACTGGAGGGACCAAAATGCATTTTCAGGTTGCGGAACTGTAACAAAGGCCCCAAAGTCAAGCAGCTCAGCAGGATGTAGACACGGTTTTGATCCATCAGGAAGGAATTGATGAATATGCATCACTTCTGCCCATTATCTCAGTATACAAACGATCGATGCACAGGGCAAGAGTCTGTGTCCGTCAGCGGTTAATGAAGCACTGGGGGAGAGAACACACACTTACACTCATGTTTCCGGGGCAAAGAATAGCCTGTAGACGTTCCTGCCACTGTCCACAGGGTCAGGGCTGTGGGTCGTCATTATCGTGTATCGCCACTTAAAGAAGCAGGGCTGCGCCGGCTATGAAAGGTAGCCACGATAAATGACACCTCCCTCAGTCTTCTAACTGTATGTATAGTTCATTCTCTGGATTGAGATGGCTTCTGTTCGCCTTTGAAATTCACCGCATGAAAAACTATTATTTGCATTTCAAGCGCAGGTTCAGGTGTCTGCAGCAGATCAAAGACTCTTTGTAGTAAACTCCAGCATTCGAGCTCAGTCTAGAACACATTTGGTAGTCTGTCAGCATGTCCTAGAGCCCAAAGTACAGCCACAGAACCACCTGAGAACTCGAAAATATACATAACTGTCAAGAGCCTTGCCTCCCAGGAAAGAAGCAATCAGTTTAGAAATTAAATTTTACTCTTTCTGTGCAACCTTAACTGTGTATACGATTTTCTTCAGGGATTTTAAAAAATGTAGTAGCTGGGAGTTTGTAAGCAACTTAATTCATATCTATGAGTTTAATTACTGTAAGGTAATAGCACAAAGCATGACACAGTTATGACAATTACCCCAAACCAGTTCCAACCTGGGAAAATGGTAGAAAAATACTAAGATAATTCTTCTCAAAATTAGAGGGTAAGGTTTGGAACCCATCTGACTCAAGTTTGCATAGACTGATCCTGACTTTATTCCTGGTCCCCTAGGAGAGGACATTCGCAATGTGCTTGCTGTCCCTGTGCTTGCCCCGGGGGCCCCCATCAATGGCACTTGACTCATTATTGTCCTGATGCGACAAACAGCACTTGAAAAAGTAAGTGCCTTTGGCCTAAAGAAAAGGTTGAGTGATTGGCTGCCTTTCTGTTTGTGACAGTCCGTCTAGTGAAGGCTATGGTTTTTCCAGTAGTCATGTATGGATGTGAGAGCTGGACTATAAAGAAAGCTGAGCACCGAACAATTAATGCTTTTGAACTATGGTGTTGGAGGAGACTCTTGAGAGTCCCTTGGACTGCAAGGAGAGCCAACCAGTCACTCCTAAAGGAGATCAGTCCTCAGTGTTCATTGGAAGGACTGATGTTGAAGCTGAAACTCCAATACTTTGGCCACCTGATGCGAAGAGCTGACTCATTGGAAAAGACCCTGATGCTGGGAAAGATTGAGGGCAGGAGGAGAAGGGGACGACAGAGGATGAGATGGCTGGATGGCATCACCGATGTGATGGACATGAGTTTGGGTGAACTCCGGGAGTTGGTGATGGACAGGGAGGCCTGGCATGCTGCAGTTTGTGGGGTCGCAAAGAGTTGAACATGACTGAGCGACTGAACTGAACTGTTTGTGACATGAGTGTACATAAAATAAAAGAAGTACATGTTTCATTTTTCCCTGTGGCTGATAAGCATTTGGTATGCATTTCTATTGAACCCTGAATATTGATTGGAAGGATTATATCACACCAGAAGAGATTTTTCCAAAGATGGCTGCTACAGTGCTTCTCATGTCAAATACTCATCTCAGGAAGTCACGCTGACACTCCACCTGAATGGTGGGGCATATGTCCTCTGTCCTTGAACCCAGGCAGGAACCTCTGTGATGGACCTGACCAACAGATACAGGGCAGCGATGCAACAGGGCTTCCAAGGCTAAGGTCATGAACATACCACACACATCCACCTCGTTCCCTTGAGAGGTTCCATCTGGGAACTCAGCCACCGTGCTGTGAGGAAGCCCAGGCAACACGGAGGGGCCGCTGCTGGTGTTCCAGCCCCCGGTCAGACCCACCAGGAAGATGCCTCCAGACCATGCCAGCCCCCGGCCTTCACATCTTTCCAGATAAGGACCACATGACACAGAGCTGGGACCAGCTGCTCCCTGTCCCCTGCCTGGATTCCTGACCCACAGGGTCCTTGAGTACAATGTATTTCTCATTTCAGCCACCAAACTGTGGTGGTTTACTTTTCACTAACTATGCTTCAGGATTTTGTCCAGGGAGAGAGAGAATCAAATGGCTCTGATGAAAGACTAAAAATATAGTTCTTAATTTTTTATGATAATGAAGAACCTTCCAGACATTTATAACTTAAGGTGAATTTATTTACTTAGCCCCTGAATGGCCCAGCATGCTTTATCAATGCATTTGTCCCTCCTCTACTCCCCAGAACAACAATCAATGTATGTAACGAGCAAGTTCATGCCATGAAATTTTAAGTGTCATCTGCAGAAACAGAGAGAGACAGAGAGAGAAAGAGAGTGAGGGAGATTTATCTTGTGAATATTCAAGTCATTTTACATAGGCTCTTTAGGCATTCACACTTTGTTTTATAATATGACCAGTACGGCATTTTGGTGTATCTCTTACACCTCAGAGACCTAGTAATTTGTGAAGTCCGTTGTCTGTCAGCGGCCGTGCATGAACTGGCCTTGAATTCAGACCGTCTGCGTTGGAGAATGTTCACTAAATGCACAACCAAGGGGCGTGTGCCTCCGCCTTCCCTGAGTTCTCAGGTCATCCTCGGACAGTTCTTTCCAGTGGTCACTGTGGACCGTTTTCAAGGGTTTGCTACCTTTCGTGTTTCACATCCTGAACTCATTGCACAGTATCCTCATTATATTAAAATCTCCTTCATGACCTTTGTAATCTGTACTCTTGTTATATTTTCCTATGTGCCAGCGGTATACCCAATGATGACAAAGAACTTACTATAAATGTCAGTTTAAGACATTTAAGACAAATAATCAAGACTGCTTTATCACAGGAAAATCCAATGCTTATCGTTTAAGAAAAGAGGTTTAGGTTTAATCAAGACCTACACATCTAAGATTTATTGCTGTAAGTAGATACTTAATGTCTGTGTTTGGAAGGTACTAATTATCTTCTAATTAGTGGGGTCAACACCGGGAAATCAAAGGTACTTGATCCTCTGGGGATGTCTCTGTCTCTACCCCGACTAATCACCTGAGTGCCTCCTGGTCCCAGGAGGTACCAGGCGCCAGCATGTCTCTAACTCTCTGAAATGATTTCTCCAAGTGTGGCAGAGTGACCCAGGTGGTTGGTAACTAGGGAGTTCCTACTGAGTAAGTTCCCCAGGCTGGTTCCCAGGGACCTGCATTTGCCAAGACTGTGAAATGACTCTTAGGCAGAATCTCCTTTGAAAAGTACCATTCTCCAGCCATTCAGGCATTTCCACTTTGACGCTGTCAGGGTTCATCTGATACATGTTCACCCAGCAACCTTTTTCTGTCCAGGGCTGTGAGAAGAATGAAAATGCCCTGGAAGGACCGATAGTTAGTAAGCCTTGCTCAGAGGACAACCATGATACTGGGCAGCTTTTCAGTAATTAAAAAGCTCATAGTACTTTCTAAGTCCATGCCCCTTTTTAAAGTTCATTCCTAAATTAAACACTGCAAAAAGTTTCTTCTCAAAAGAGATTGTAGTTGTCTCCAAGTACTGTTTCTTGTATAAATCATACACATTTACCAAGAGCCCTGAGCTTTGAGCCACAGACAGAAGCCGAAGGTAATCTGTCTCTCCATCATGTAATACAGGTTTAATAAAATCCACACCATCGTCATCTGGGTTATACGTGAAGACATACATCGTCACGCGTTTGCATATTTTGATGCTTCTTTAAGCACAGATTTCCCGACACTCTGCAACTTTTTTCCGACCAATTTACAAATCGTTTTCATCCCTCATTTTATTATCCTACCCTGAGTCAACTTGTTCTTGTGGCACCATCAATCTGACTGACTGGTAGGGTTTCAGAGAGCAGTGTTTTAATTTATGCAGACATCTACCCCAAAGCATCTCAATCACTTAGAGCGTGAAACAGAGGCGGTGTTAGATTTGCAGGAAATGCTGCTTTTGTTATACGCATATATCTAAGGACAGGATCATTTATATCCCAGAAAGCCAGGCTGGTGACAGATAGGACTAATGTGTCAATGTCAGAAGAAAATTCGAGGCAAGAAATGGCGACCAAAGTCAGCCTCCGAAGGTACCTGGAATGCTATCTCAGAATGCCCTTCTGGGTAAAAGGGACATGATATCATCACTGAATTATCAATCACTAATGAAGGTCTATCAAATAGAATACACTACGATATTAACATAAAATCTTGGCACCTTGGGTCCCAGATCTGGGGGTTTATGTTGCTTTCAGTCTTTTTCCAGTTTTATTGTCACATCTGAACTACAGTCCAGGTTTCTGAGGTAGAGCAACGCGCAGTCATCACGGCTGACTGACATTTACAGCAAATTCTTTGTCATCAGTGTTATAAAAAGTGCCCAAGGGATGCACTGGGGCCATAGCGCCTGACACATAACTGGACCCATTCAATACCTATTATCTGCTTCAGACGTTATTTAGATAATTGAATAAGATGCAGTCAAAACAAACAGGGGAAAGAAAACAAAAGCAAAAAAAGTGAAGTCGCTAAAAATGGAACAACTTTCTGAAATCCAAAGAGTCACTTTCATTAAACTCGACTGCACTCTTTTGCCTTTGCACTTGGGCGGGTTCCATCCGCAAACCTGTGGATCTACCAGTTTACACTACTAGTGTACGCAGGTTCGATCCCTGGGAAGATCCCCTAGGGGAAGAAATGGCAACCCACTCCAGTATTCTTGCCTGGAGAATCCCATGGACGAGCCTGGTGGGCTACCGTGCATGGAGTCACAAGAGGTGGACACGACTGAACACTAAGCACCCGCGAATTCTGATAAACAGGAAGTCCTGGGCCCCTGAAGCCCTTCTGATATCACTGCTCCAGGGAAAAGGAGGGCAGATGGCACTTCCTGGAGGGGGCGGGGAGATTAGGGGAAGTGTTCGGCTCACGTGGAAGCGGTGTCCCTACCCGCCGGCGGAGGACACAGAGCCAGGGAGGAAAGGCCAGTGCTTAGCCACTTGTTTCCTCTCCGAAAGGACACTCTGGCAGGTGGTAGCTTCTTGGAGAATTCCTAGCAGGCACATTTTCGGATACCTCAGAGTAGGACTTAGGTAGACTGCTTCTTCTGATGCAAAATTAGGAAAATGCCTGGCTCATTTAGCTGAGTGTGTATTCCACGTGGAACTGTGGCGAAGACAAAGGGTCAGCGAGCTCAGAGGGGTTGCACAGCGAAGGCCGGCCCGGCTGGGGCCTGGGGGTGTCCAGGGCCCAGAGAGAGAGCCCGAGAAGGCTGTGGGTCATCCTACCACACCCCCGGGAGGGGCCCGGTCAGAAGAGGGGGTGCCTGGCTGGAAACCCGGACGACAGGAGCTGTGAGTTGGGCAGGCAGATACCATCACGCGAGCCGCTCAGGATGACCCAAGAGAAGGCGCTCTACTCCCCAAGAGCAGACAGGTGAAGTCACCACAGACTCACGACCCGAAGCCGCCTCGCCACCTATGAGCACCAGTCCCGTGGAGTGACCCTGGTGTGCCCAGCCCTCCGCCTGCACCCGCAACGCCCAGGGCGGATCCCCTGCCTGCGGGGGCGGAGCCCTGCCAAGCCCAGAGAGAAATGCTTCCAACTGTGGAGGGCAAGGAAAGTGACACCACTTGAGTCAACTAGATATGATCATAAAGAGACTAAGCTTTAAGCTTGAAGTGGCTAAAAGTTCATCGAACTGAGTTTACTGAATTGGACTGACTAGGTCTGCCGCTGAGAGAAAATGGCAGCTTGTCAGAGGAAAGTGAGTTTTCACACCTTGATGGTTGCCTTCCGGTTCAGACTTCCTACACACATGTGCACACACACATGCCCTCACTCAATCACACACATGAACATTTCAGTCCCACTTTGGGATTCTTATGTGTAGTATAAATCAGAAAGCAGTGAAGCGCCTGCCTGGTGGCCTCCGGAATAAGCGGTGTGCGAAGAAGCAGCCTTCTAGTCGAGGAGAGGAGTGGAAGTAGGCCGCTGTCTCCAAAAGCGGCTAGTGGTGGCTCAGATAAATTTGGAGCTGTTTTTTCCACTTGAAATATTTTCCAACTTCAAAATATTCAATTGTGGGCAGAAGGTATTTGGAAATAAGACCTGTTGTTTAAATATTGTGTCAAAGAGCAAAATACTTGGGGAGGGAGTGAGGAGCAGGAATCCAGCACCGTGGATCCTGCCTCGCCTCTGGGTTCTCTCTAGAAACTTCCCAGATACTGCTCTTCCAGCTACCTAACTGTAGCTCTCACAGTTCTCTCCTCCACGGTTTCAGACCCGAGGGCTTCTGAACTAATGCTCTGATTATGCATCTGTTGCTTTGGCTTTGATTTTCTTCCCTCCTCCAAAATCATGAAGTGTCTGCTCTGGTGATGAACCTGGCCAGTCCTGGAATTAAGATTTCATCACGATGGCTACAAAGCTGTATGTCCAGCTGTGATCAGTCACCTGAACTCCACATCCCAGCCAGGGCCACAGAGGCTTCTCCTGAACCTGGTCAAGCAGCTTGCCATCTCCTGCTACTTGGTTACCCTCAGCCAAAGTGCCCTAACTGAGCTCCTCCAAATGCTCACTGGCATCTCAAATTATCTTATTTGTTCATGTGTTCATTGTGTATCTATTTCTCCTCTCCTCTCTCTGACTCATCAGGAGGGTGATGTGGTATTTTAAGATAATTCTAAAATCCTGTTTTAGGATCAAATTAGAGAAGCAAATGTGAATGTAAGTTAACTGAAAGTCAGGGCTCATAAGGTTTGTTCTTATGACCTAGAATGGTATTTAGAAAGGTTCTAAATAAATACTTGGTTACTATATAACCAATGCAGTTATATAGTATAGTTATAGTAATAAATATTGGTTACTATATAACCAATGCCTGCCAATGCAGGAGATGCAGGTTCAATCCCTGGGTCAGGAAGATGCCCTGGAGGAGGAAATGGCAACCCACCACAGTATTCTCGCCTGCAGAATCCAATGGGCAGAAGAGCCTGGCGGGCTGCAGTCCATGGGGTCACAAAGAATTAGGTATGACTTAACTGCTGAGCAAGCACGTGCAAATCACCACCCATATACAAGGAAGCCCCCTTCACATTTGTACAGGGCACAGTTTGGATACGGCAAATTCAGTCCAAAGTTGAGTTCATGATGGTTCTCCATACTTTCATTCTGCCTAATCTTCAGTCAAGGTCATCCTGATTTACCCAAATGCTAAATCCACACCCCTGAACATCATCTTACCTCCTAGCTCTGTCCTTCCCCACAAATTGACTGGTCAGTTTGTCCTTGTGGCTACCAAGCTCTAGAACCCCCATGCCACCACTTCTCACATAGGTTTTTGGGATAGACTTCTTTCTAGTTGACCTCTGGGTGGACATGGTTCCACATAGTAGACATAATCCTCACTTTTTAAAAGGCAAATAGGATTAAGATACCTCTTTAAATTCCCCAGTGGCTTCCCATTGCTCCTAGAGCACCACTAAGCGTCTTCAGAAGACCCTGCAGAGCCCTGCATGAGGGTGCCTCTCCACCAGCAGCGTCCCGTGGGCACAGGCTGGCCATTCTGCCCCAGCAGCTTATGTTTTGCAAACCCCTCAGCTACCTGTTGTGCTTCCTGAGGAGGTAGAACTCCATTCTGATACTTTTGACATTCCAAATTCCTAACAAGCTGCCAGTTGAGGGTTTGGGAGTATGTACTCTTCTTACTGTTTCTTGACACAACCTGCTTAGCCATTGAAAATAAATTGGTTTTCCATCCAGCATGAAGCATTAATTAGAAATGCATTCGCTGGTTGAAAATATTCACGTTTTAAAAAGGTATCACACAAATTTTGGCCACTACCCAGAGGCTTCTCATTTTCATTTATCCTGAATGATAAACTCTATCAACAAAAGGAAGTGTGTATACCAAACTGTAATTTTTTTCAGAAATGCAATTTCTTTTTGAGATGACTTTAATCAAAAGAATAATTGCATTATTCACGAGCCATATTCCATTAATTGGAAGAGTTGATAAATTACTACATAAGATAGCATCACCTTTCAATGAAGAGAAAATGGTTTCCCTTTGCTGCTCTGTCAACCACAATTATCACCCCTGAGTCAAGTGACTTAACAACCAGCAGCCAAGTTAATCATTTGAGGCTAGAAATCACTGAAAAGTCAATCAGAGGAAACATGTCTCCAAGAACAATAACAGCTGGAGAGTGTGCTTTCAGGAAATTCAGAAATGCCTCTGCATCAGGATTTGGAGAAAGGTCATAGTTTTAATTAGTTTGGGTACAAACTGTTACAAATCACTGGCTGTCTTTATGGGTACATAAAATTACCAGAGGTGGAACTTGGGGACCTGTTTAATAACAGGTTTCTGTGTAGTTCCTCAAACTTTACAAATATCTCATCATTAAGAAGCAGAAGTTAAAGAAAAACTCACCAGGAAGGTGATGTGATCTGAGACAGTCATAAAACTCTATTTTATGATCAAATAAAACATGCAAATGTCAAGAGCGTGGAGTTGTTTTTAAAGCGGTCCCTATCTTAATCTCTTGTGTTGTCTATGTACTGTTAAAAATCTGTGTGCGAGAATTCTTCCTTTATCCATGAATTCCTTGGTCTAGAAGATTCCAGGCATGTTTCAGTGGACATGGCAAAACAGACGACTGAGGACTAAAGGGGATCCAAGGCTGAGTCCCTAGAACCCCAGGGGTGGCCTAGCACAGAAGCTGCCCTGGAGTATATGTCTTTCCATGTTTGTTGAATTAAATAGACACATGTCATGTATCTTTAGTGTCGCCTACACTGTACGAGGCTCAAAAAAAAGTGTAAGATTCCTCAAAGAAGGAGACATGGACCTCCCTGATAATGGAGTTATATAATTCTTTTGGACACATGCAACACTGCATAAATGCTCTGAGTGTTATATGCTCTATCAGTGAGGGTACAGTTACACCTCAGTCACCTTCAATAGGGCTTCCCTGGTGGCTCAGATGGTAAAGAATCTGCCTGCAATGGAGGAGACCCAGGTTCAATCCTTGGGTCTGGAAGATCCCCTGCAGAAAGGAATACTCCAGTATTCTTGCCTGGAGAATCCCATAGACAGAGGAGCCTGGCAGGCTGCAGTCCATGGGGTCACAAAGAGTCAGACATGACTGAGCAACTAACACTTTCAGTTTCATTTCACTTATCCCTTGAATAGTAAGTGCCATTTACTCGCAGCCACATAAAGCAGAATGCTTTAAGCAGAATCAACATATATGTACCTTACGGAGAATACAGGACTTGGTGTAGCTGAAACCACAGTGTAGATTTGTCTGACAATTGCAAACCCGGAGAATGGAGGGATCAGCAGTCACGGGAGGGGAAGGGTAAACCAGGCAGTGAGCAACACGTTCACTTTTTCTAAGCTGCCATGAGGGAATCGCGGCGCTGTCTGTTCCTTCTGGAAGGCCGGTTCCCTGTGGAGCTTGCAGAACAAGGTCAAGTGTGGACAGACATTGAGCTGGGTGTGAAGGACGGGCAGGGGAGGACTCTTGTTGGGGAAGGTCCCGGGTGGGGGTGGTGTCGCTAGAGTGACTAGGGAGACTCCTGCGCCAGAGCAGGTGAGGTGAGGCCACGTAGGTCAAGGTCAAAAGACGGGGTCTTTGAGGCCCGAGATTGGATCCCAGCTCTGTCACCACTGGCTGTGTGGCCTTGGCAGGTTCTGAGTTAGTCTCTCTAAGCCTCTGTTCCTCTTCTGGAAAGAAGTGACGATTCAAGCACTACGATCATTCAAGCGCTGCTTAGTATCCACATTTACTTGGGGGGTAAGTATGGATAATGACAGATTAGAGGGTGAGTTTGGTTAGCGGTCTGTTATCTAAATCCATTTAGTAACTAAATTCATACAGGGAAGTTCAGGTAGGGTGCTCAGTTGCTTAGTCCTGTCTGACTCTTGGCAACCCCATGCCCTGCAGCCCCCAGGCTCCTCTGTCCATGGGATTCTCCAGGCAAGGATCCTGGAGTGGCTTGTCATTTCCTTCTCCGGGGGATCTTCCTGACCCAGGGATGAGCCTGTGTCTCCCATACTGGCAGGTGGATTCTTTGCCACTGTGTCACCTGGGTAGGGAGGGCGCCAGTAATACCGATGCTGGGTTAGAGCGCTTCTAACAGTTACATCAGACAATGGATGTGAGTGGGACACAGCAAGGTCTCAAAAAGTGATGCGGCTGCCGCCACAGCCGCAGTCCCAGCTTATTTCATTAGCAGGATAGTGGACAGAGGGCATTACCATGTGCCAACAAGCTAGTGTGCTTGATTTCAGGGGTCACTGTGGCTGAGCTCTCACGCAGTGGAATCACAGAACTGCACCAGTGTCTGGTCCAGGGGCCGCCACGGCTGCCACCTTGGGATAAGGTCTTAGTGCAGGACCAGAGAGGATGGGGAATCAGAGGCTCCCGCGACAGCTCAGGACTCCTGAGGGCTGGGGGTTATTCCAGTCTTTATGGAATGCTTAAGGAGAGGGTACCTCTAAAAAAAAGTTTCAAAGGAAAAATGGGGCTCCCTAAAACTAAAGGGAATTTCTGTGAAGGTGAAAGACAAAAGGCTGAGATCTGCAAGAAAAAAGTGGTGGACCGGACATCCAGACAGGTACGGGATGTTTTCCAAAAGAGGGTTTGGCTAGGGAAGGAGGAAAACATGCATCGTGCGTGGTCAGGGGCCACACTCTCTCTGGCCTGCCGTCTCTCTCCAGCCCAGCCCTTGACTTTGGCTGACTCTCCCTCACCCCCCAGGCCTAGACGGCTGGCACTCCAGGCTCAGGCCTCAGCACCCGTCTTTGCTCTGGGCTCTCTCCCTTCTGGATCTCATCTATCCTTCACACCTGCACCCGCCGCTGTTTGCTGCTCATGGCAATGCTTGATCTCATTCAGAGATCTCGGAATATCCACCTGCTTGCCTCTCATTTCGGCTCAAAAATTGAATCTCAAACTATAGTTTTTTTCTTTTTACCCAAACCTGGTCCCCTCACAGCCTCCCTGTCTCACTGACCAACACCCCAACCTTCCAGTTCCTCGCACCAGGTTCCCTGGCGCCATCTGTGACTCTGTTCGTCACCTCACTGCAGGTATGTCACCATATCCAGAAACATCCTAGGCCCCTCCATCGCTGCCTCGGTGGAACCACTGCCACCTTTGATGTGGATTAGAACAGCTGGTTTGTGTGGTCATATGAATTCCATCCACGGACTGTTCTCAACATAGTCGTCTCTTAAGGCCTATGTGAATTCCTTGTTTAGAACCCTGAGTTCCTTCTCATCCCATTTAAAGTACAAGCCAAGAGCCTCATAAGGTCCAACAGCTCCTCTGAACCTCATGTCTGCACCTGTGCTTGCCCACTCTCAGATCTTCTCACACATTCTACTGTGGCCACACTGAATTCACGGCTGTTTGTTCAAAGCGCTCATGGAGCTTGCTGCTACCTCAGGGCACTGGCACTTGCTGTTTACTCTGCCTGGAAATCCCCTCCGCAATATTTACATGGCTGCTCACCCCTTTGGATCTCTGCTCAAATATCATCTCATATACACCTTCTGCGATGACTCTATATCACACAGGAATGCCTCTCTCCAATGCTGCACGGCCCAGCCTCCATATCTGTTTTAGCTTGTCTCACAGCACTTGCCATCTCACTTACTGTATATTTACTTCTTTATTAATTTATTGTCCATTTTTACTACCAAAGTGCTACGAGGGCAGAGACGGTGCATTGTTTATACCGTATCTTCAGCATCTAGAACAGTGTCTGAGAGATAAGTTTAAGTATTGAGCATACTTACGTGGTACAAACAAATAAGTTTTAAAAAATAGAAGTATTGCATTTCCATGTGAAAGCATAATGAAAGAGCTGCACAGAGGGAAAGTGGAAAATGTTGGCCAAAAAAGCCCCTCAGTAAGCCAAAAGAGCTGCAACAGAAAGCTTTAACAAATGCAAACGGTAGAAGTTCTGAGGAGCAATGTGCTGCTTTGCAATGAAATTTAATCTGACAATACCTCTTTGGCTTGTGCTCCCCCAGATGGCAGATTGCTACTTCATCCATTAACTAGGACGTGCATCCGTTTGCCAATTCTAATTCATGCTAGTAGCTTCCGTAGTGACTGAAATGGAGGTGGGTTTTGTTGCCTGTGAAGTGATGGGTGGTGGTTTTGTTTGTCTTAAAACAACAGGGGGTGGGCTGGCTGGTGGCGGACAGGAACACACAGTGGTGGGCGGGGGGGTGGCCAGCCTGCACTCTGGGAGCTGAGTCCACCCCGAGATGTGGACTTTGGCTAAGACCCTAACCACTCCGTGCTTCTATAAGGGGACGATGATTATGCAGGCTCGTTGTTGTTGTGGTTCAGTAGCTAAGTTTTGTCCGACTCTTTGTAACCTCATGGACTGCAGCACACCAGGCTTCCCTGTCCATCACCAACTCACAGAGTTTGTGCAAACTCATGTCCACCGAGTTGGTGATGCCATCCAACCATCTCATCCTCTGTCGTCCCCTTCACCTCCTGCCTTCAATCTTTCCCAGCATCAGGATCTTTGCCAATAAGTTGGCTCTTCACCTCAGGTGGCCAAAGTACTGGAGCTTTTAATTCCTTATATGAAATCCTGGGTTTCAGAATTTATCAAATTTTAGGAACACAGTACAATGTATATACCATATATTATGTACCACACATAGTAGGCTCTAATCTAATTCATGAATGCATCTGCACTGAAATACATGAATATCCATATGTAGTGGGATAAAGTAAGGATATAAATAGCATTACATGGGTGCACGAAAGGTCCTGCCATCAAAATGTTCGGGCCACACAAGTTCTGTCTCCAGATGAGTCAGAAATATTAGCTCTTATCTTCAAGTTGGGTTAATGTATTTAAAAAGTAATAATTTTCATGAAAATGCAAATGACTCATTATTTATGATTTTAAGTAATACTATTCCATTGTATTTAGCTGGAGTTACAATTGGTCTTTCTCTGTTCTTTCTCTGCCTCCTTCTTTCTAGGAGACTCCAAGCTCTCAGTGGCTGGCTCTGCAAGGAGAGGGCAGGTCGTGGAGAAGAGAAGCAGCCCAGAAGAGGGTGGTTATCATCAGCACAGAGCAGAGCCTGGGAATGGGGAAAATTGGCTCCGAAAACTCCGTCAGGCCCAGGGGCACTAATCTTTGCTGTTGTTCAGTCCCTCCATCGTGTCTGATTCTTTGTGACCCCATGGACTTAGCTCGCCAGGCTTCCCTGTCCTTCACTATCTCCCAGTTTGCTCAGACTCATGTCCGTTGAGTTGGTGATGCTATCAACCATCTCATCCTCTGCCACCGTCTTCTCCTTTTGCCTTCAGTCTTTCCCAGCATCAGGATCTTTTCCAATGAGTTGGCTCTTCCCATCAGGTGGCTAAATTATTGCAGCTTCAGCTTCAATATCAATCCTTCCAATGAATATTCAGGGTTGATATCCTTTAGGATTGACTGGTTTGATCTCCTAGCTGTCTTATCCAGCATCACAATTCTAAAGCCTCAGTTCTTCGGCATTCAGCCTTCTTTATGGTCCAACGCTCACATCTGTGTATGATTACTGGAAAAACTTTGACTATACGGACCTTTGTCAGCAAAGTGTTGTCTCTGCTTTTTAATATGCTGTCTGGGTTTGTCATAGCTTTCCTTCCAAGGAGCAAGCATCTTTTATTGGGGGAAATTAATCTCCCCACCCCCCCCACCAATAAATTTAACATTCAAATAAAGTAGTGCTTATAGCAGTTATGCCAACACTTTTCATCTACAGGAGTCTCTTCCCAATGTTCACCCCATCATTACCCTCACACGTCTCTCAAAACAGCTTACAAATTCTGCCCCTGCCCCTATAAGTCAGCCCCTGGAAGGGAGGCTTCTCTGGGGCATGGCACTCAGGAGCTGGAGGATGGCTGGCTCAGCCTGGGTCTATCACCCACTGAACAGGCTGTTTAAAGCAACCGCAGGAGCCCAGCAGGGGCAGAGCCACTAGCAGCTCCAACAGATGTGCTCTTTGCAGAGAAAGAGAAGAGATACAGCTCCTTGCCACGGTTTAAATTTCTCAGGTAGAGACAATCAGAGCAAAAGAAATGGAGGATCTGACAGTTAAAGGAAAGCAGTGTAGAAGCAGCATTTAAGTGAAGAATGTTTGATTTGTTTCAATTGTCAACAGAGACTAAAGTGGCTTCTTTCAGGCTTTCTAAATGGCCAGGCTATTGCCTGAGTACAGTGAGGCTATTCAAGAAATTGTGGCTTTATTTATAGTTACGACCACTTCTAAGAGCTAGTATCCTTCAAGATACAGCCTAACACCAAAGCTAGATGGGAAAAAAAAAAAAAGCCTGGGGTAGAAAATCACATTGTGACTGGTCAAAACAAAGGCACTCGGGACAACTCTCATGCGTCAAAACCTACAGAGAAACTGGATTGTCCATAAATTGGCAGATGGATCTTTTCCAAACACTGAGGCAATTTTCTGGGTTTTAAAACAAGTCAGTTAATTTAAAATAAAACTTTCAGTAAAATGGTTGAAGAAAATTTCTTTCAGCTTATTGTAATAAAACAAAAAACAAAAAATGACTTTAAAATCCATAAACTCAAAGGAAAAAAAAAAGGGTTCAGTTAAATAACCATGAAACGTTCTGAGGTACTTTCTAAACAATGAGAACATATTCAAAGAAACCTTTACTACTTCATGTTTCTAAGTCTGACCTCTTGTCTTTGCTGCTGAAAAGGTTCTCTGGGTGGACAGACCAGGTACTCGAGGCTGACATGCAAGGAGGCATCGGATGTGTCTACCACACGAACTCTGCATATGTAGATCTTCAAAAGGAAAGGTTTCCCGGGCTTCCTTGGTGGCTCAGTGGTTAAGAATCTGCCTATCAATGCAGGAGACACAGGTTCAATTCCTGATCTAGAAAGATCCCACATGCTGCAGAAATCAACTAGGAGTCTGTGCTCCAGCGCCCAAGAGCCGCAACAGCTGAAGCCCATGTGCCCTAGACCTCATGCTCTGAGACCAGAGAAGCCACCACAACGAGAAACCCCAGTAAGAGAAGCCCCTGCTCACCACAACTAGGAAAACACCCTCCCAGCAGAGAAGACCCAGCACAGCCATGAACAAATAAATACATACATAATTTTTCAAAAGGAAAGGTTTCCCTATTGATTTTCTCAGGTTATCTTGACTGCTCGACTGTTTGGTATCCAGACATTTCCATATGGAAGCATGAGGTATCTGACACCCTCCACCTTCACAAATCTGATCGCCTTGATATTCCTTAATGCGTCTTCACGCTAGCATCAACATTCTGGCTGGACACAGAGACGCATCTAGAACTCTCTTTCTCTCAACCTCTGCCAGGTGACCAGCTCTGTCCATTCTACAGCAAGTGGTCTCTTGGCGTTTGGTCTCATCAATGCTTTAGATCAAAGTGGACATTTGACCTACCACAGTGATGTTTAAACACTCCCCAGGGGATGCAGGGGTAAAGAATCTGCCAGCCAATCAGGGGAAATGGGTTCAATCCCTGGGTTGAGAAGATCCCCTGGAGGAGGAAGTGGCACCCCACTCCAGTATTCTTGCCTGGAGAATCCCATGGACAGAGGAGACTGGTGGGCTACTGTCCATGGGGTCGCAAAGACTCAGACATGACTGAGCATACAAGCAATAGTGTATAAACTCAACAACAGCAGCAATAGCAGAACTTGTGGGAGAACCTTAAGAACCTTTATGGGAGAACCATAAAGGTTAAGAATACTTAACCTTTAGGTATTAAGTCTTACATAAGCGTCCATCATGCAGAACGGTGAAATAAAGAGGCTGCTTCAGCCTCGCCGTCACCCTTCCGCCAGCCCCCCGGCAGCATCACCACCCGTCCTGCATGGTAGAGGTCCCCTATCTCCTCTCCCTGGCCCGGCTTCTGCCCACTCTTGCCCACTTGCAGCAGATTCAATTTCCTGCCTCATGGGTCCACCTCAAGGGGCAGGGACGGGGGCAGCCTGTGGAGCAGAGAGGCTCCAACTGC
This sequence comes from Bos taurus, assembly GCF_002263795.3. Lineage (NCBI taxonomy): Eukaryota > Metazoa > Chordata > Mammalia > Artiodactyla > Bovidae > Bos > Bos taurus. The sequence continues at coordinate 97,287,608 of NC_037336.1, forward strand.
TTGGGTTTGATCCTGTAGGGCTAGTAAGCTGCCCAGCTGGGATCATATAGCAGACTTGTGACCTCTTTTCATCTGTGAAGTGGGGAACAAGCAATGATGCCTCTTTTGAGACCCTCCATAGGGTCTTTGAGTCTTCCAACACTCCCACAGAGCTTTTTTTTCTTTTCCAGGAACAAAAGATGGGGTCTACCGTTATTGAATTTAAGTAAGGGACTGAGGAGATCAATGTGACATCGTGACAAAGAAAAAGTGCATGTGAAGTTGGCAGTCTTCCTTTGAAAAAGTCTGACTTTTCCACAAATTTCCTTTATATTTTTCTGTGCTTTGTAATTTGGGATTTTCTTAAAGAAGAAGAAAACATGCCCCCTGGTTGTTCTGAATAATACAAGAGTACTTGATGGCATGCTAGCGCAGGTCCATCATTTCGGCCTTGATGGAGTTAGGATGCTCTTTCCCATCCCACCAGATACACTTTGAAATGGCCCAAGGATCTTGCTGGGAGAGGCTCAGGTGCAGGTAACTGGCACTCTTTAAACCACCAGCCCCGCTTCCCCACCCTGTGGACTGAGCCAGCCACGGGGCAGTAACCCATGCATGTCATCTGAGGGCTTACAACTTCTATGAGAGAGCAGGCTAGGTGGGTAACAAGCAGAATTTACTCTGTGCTGCATTTTATGGGGAGGGAGAGAAGACAATGAATGAGCCCCATTGGCCAGCATCTGTCGTGTGTGCTGAAATGTCTGTTTCCTTAGGATCGGTATCAGTAAAGAATGTCTGGCCACAGAAAAACGGCAGCTCCTAGTCCCAGGGGACCCCTGGGAGGCTTCTGGGAGCTTCTGGTCTGAGCTTTTCCAAGCCCAACTCAACCTGCCACAGAGAAAAGCATCAGGAAAAGTTAGCCATACAAAATACAACCGCTGGTCGCTGCGCACTCTGACCTCGGCTTCCCTGCTGTCCCCTGGCAGGACAGGGGTGTGTTTGCATGTCCCACAAGCTTTGCACAGTCATCTCATCCCCTCTTCCCTTTTCTCTCCCATAGTAGCCCTGCTTGCAAGGTTTTCTCCACTCTCTTGAGTTGATTTTTTTTTTTTCCTACCTGAACCCTCCACCATCATTAGATGGTTTCCTACGGGCAGCACCTAAGAGCTCCTTGTGCTCATGGGCTGGTCCTCTTAATCCTGGTATCCTTCATAGCTTGCCTGGTCCCAGGCATGTAATATGTGGTTGTTGTTCAGTTGCTAAGTTGCCGGGGTCCAGCCCCGGCTGATCCAGGGTATTCAAAGGAGAGACGGCATTGGCGACCTATTTATTTAAATATTCATCAAAGATATAATGAGTAATAGAATGAGGATAGCTCAGTGAGGAAATTCAGTGGAGAAAAGAGGCTGAAATAAGGATAGCTCAGTAGGAAAATTCAGTGAAGAAAAGAGGCTGAATAAAATTCCAAAGCAGGGAATTTACGTCACCTACGAAGGCCGCAGGCGTCCTCCCGTTTTCCAGAAGGAGAGGAGACACTAAGGCCTCCCCGGTCAGATCTTAGAAGCCCAGGCAAAATTAGTAGGCTTGACAAGCTTCCCCGCCTCAGAGGAAAAATTCAGCCAGAAGGTGAAAGAAAGAATGACATGGGGAGACCAAGTTTTGGTGAACAAGAAGAGGCGAACTTTATTTTCCAAAGTAGTTTTATACCTTAAGTTATGCATAGAGGATAATGGGGGAAGGAGTGGAGTCATGCAAGGACAGCAGTTCCTGGTCCTAATCGAAGCCAGGCTTTCAAACTTATCATATGCAAAAGTTCAGGTGATTTACATCATCTTCTGGCCAGGAGGCCTGTTAGCATTTTAAGAAACTTATTTTTCTCTAAAGGTGATTATTCTAAAGTCAGGCGCCAGCTTCCAAAAAAGCATTGGACAAAGCTGCATTCCTATAGGGCAAAGGTGAGGTGGGCTCAGTCAAGAAAAGAATTAACTCAAGGGTCCAAGGTTACAAACATTGAGGCTACTGCTTATATTTCTATACACCCATTATATCAATCAATACACTGCCAAGGACACAGTAGGTAAGGGGTATGGAGACTTAGCAGCAAACATTGGCCCAATAAGTGAAAAACCCTTCACCAATACAATTTCTAATCAATCTTTTAACTACTCAAAGGAATCTGTGTTTAGACAGTTTAGAACATCTCTTGCCTCTCACAGTTGGGAGGCTCTGAACAATCACATGTGGCCGGAAAAACCTATTCAGGCAGGCTAGAGGATTTCCAAAGGAGTTTGTAGGTTGAAACACTGTCACACCCAGGAATTACTAACTGGTGCTGTAAGCTAACTCTTTTTTCAGAGAGAGGTAGTGGGGGACAGCCCCCGTAAAGTCAGAGGTGTAGGTGAAAGCACAAAGCAGAAAGTAGGCAGGCTCTGGTTTTGCGGGTAGATGCTCGAGAATTTCCAGGGGGACTCCCGCCTTTGTGTATGCCGAGCCTCCTTCCTCATGACCTTTGTCATGGGTGGAGCTCCTGCTCCCGGCACTAAGTCGTGTCCAAGTCTTTGTGATCCCATGGACAGTGGCACGCTAGGTTTCCCTGTCCTTCACTATCTCCCAGACTTTGCTCAAGTTCATGACCATGGAGTCGGTGATGTCATCTAAACATCTCATCCTGTGCCATTCCTTTCTCCTTTTACCCTCAGTCTTTCCCAGCATTGGGGTCTTTTTCAATGAGTTGGCTCTTCCCATCAGGTGGCCAAAGTACGGGAGCTTCAGCTTCAACATCACTCCTTCTAATGAATACTTAGGGGTTATTTCCTTTGGGATTGACTGGTTTGATCTCCTCACTGTCCAAGGGACTCTCAAGGGTCTTCACCAGCACCATATATGTTGGCTAAATCAATGACTGGATGAGCAGTATGCTTTAAATTTTATTTTAGTTAACAAAAAGAGAAGTAATGACATAGGAATATCAATAGTTAGTTAAATCCATGGATAATTCTTGTTATGTATTTAAACTTTCTTTCATTTCTCAAATTTTGTATTACATCAATAATTAGAGAAAATGAATGTAGGAGTAAGGAAAAACCGTGACAATTTATTTATACCCCAATGCAGAGAATCAAATACCATTAAGTACTGGTGTTAGGGTTTCTTCATAAGTGTTATGGGCACCTACTGCTTCCTGTATGAATGCATGAGTAAGTGTAATACAAATTGCTTATGGAAATGTTTGAATTTGATTTACATTTCCTTAATTTATTCTGACCTAATTCATTAGCCTTAGTTTTCCATGCATCTCACAGTTATAAGTCCTGCTCATTCAGCTGGGAATAAATCTTTGGTATTACATATGCAGACACTTATTAAAATGCATCAATATCGTCCTATCTTTCAACCAAGACTTTTAGCCCAGAAATAAGACCCTTTGTTTTAAAGAAACCAGGTTCGTCATATACACAAAAAGAGGCATCAGTACAACTGGCAATTTCAATTTCATTTTCAAAAATCAGAGTTCCATGAAACTTGGTATAAATCTAACCTGAAGATTAAAAAAAGATAGAAACGCTCTGACATGCTTTTAAATATACTGCAAAATTGCTCACTTACTAAAAATATGAACAACAATGAACAAAGTTCATGAGTACTAGAAAAAATGATCCATAGATAACATAAGTTAGTCACTGCATGTTTCTATATCAGGGCATGCTATAATGTTGATAAAGATGACTGAAAAAAGGTAAACCACGTGGGCACGCCATGTGTTAATAAATGAAGCTCCAGGAATTCTTGTCTGCTCACATGCTCAGACTCTGACAACTTTTCTCTCTTAAATTTTTAAGAGTCTATGCAGGAGGGCCCATGGCAATGAGAGCTGTGACGGTTTCTTCTGTAGAGGCCCATGGTGTAAGGAAAACACATATTCTTCTTACAACTGCTTGGCACACAGAACACGAGCGATAGGGATTAATTAAATCACTGACAGTTGTGTGGCTCCATAACCAGGGCTCAGCAGGCAGAAGCAGGGAGGTTTTGAGAAAGGGGTGGTGGTGACTGTGACCTCTACTAGCAGATCAGTCGGCTGCCTCACCGGTGTTCTCCAGCCCTCCTCAACTGGACGGGTGTCTGTGACTAAGACCCCCTCCCAGCTTCACAGTGGCCTCTCTTCATTGCTTGTGAAGTGATGGGTCTGCTTCCTTACCTACATGTTCTGCACACACCAGTCAGCACCCTACCGCCTCTCCTGCAGCCAGATCAACAGCAGGGCTTGGAGCCCCACTTTCAAAAAATGACTCTTTCTTGGTTTTCACTATGAGACTTTTATGCACGTGGGGGTCACCTTGCCCATATTCATGTCCTGGTCTGGTTAAGCCAGTTCTCAAAGCACAACTGGGGGAGGGGGTAGAAAATGAAGGGAGATAGTTAGTTTCCTATGGTTCTTCTAACAAGAGAACTGCAAACTGGGGGGCTGGCAATAAAAGAAATCCATTCTCTCTCAGTTCCAGAGGACAGAAATCCCAGAGCCAGGGGTGGGCAGGGCCCTTTCCTTCTGCAGAGTCAGAGAGAACCTATTCCATGCCTCCCTCCTAGCTCCTGGAGGTCGCCAGCAGTGCTTGGCTTGTAGCTGCATTGCTCTGGTCTCTGCTCCATCTTCAGGGGCCCTCTCCTCTGTGTCTGTCTCCTCTTCCAAGGACGTCAGTCTGGATGGATTTGGGCCTGCCCTCCTCCAGGATGACCTCATCTTAATCTGACTACATCTGCAAAGACTCTGTTTACAAATAAGGTCAAGTTTGCAGGTGTTTGAGGGGGCACGATTCAACTCAGAACAGGACTTTTTTTTTCCTCCTAAGGTATCTCAGAATTTTGGTTTCTGAGGACACAGAAACCTAATTCTGAGTGTAAGGACTAGGGCTGCTGTGTGTGTGAAGGAACAACTGCATCCTCCATGCTTTACTGCTGCTTTCGGTGCTTCATTCCTGGCCCCAGATGTGTGGGTGCTTTTCCTCCAAGAAGCAGTTCTCCAGTCCTCTGCTGATACCAACTCTGTGTCCCACAGTTCAATTTTCGAACCATCCAGGGATTCAGGGCTCAGCCCATAGACCAACCCCCCAGCCCCCGAGCCTCGGGTGTCAGTAGTAAAGTCCAGGTTGCCACTTGTGCTTCTGACCATCTGGTTATGAACTGAAGTTCCCAGGACTTCCTCCTCGGGGTTAATCATTCGGCTTGCAAAGCTCAGGAACACAGTTTACTAAGTAGGTTATACATTCAGGAGCAGGCGGATGGGAGAAATTCACCAGGTGAGGTCTGGGGTAAGGGGCTCGGAGCTTCCTGTACTTTCTGGGCAAATGGTCCTCACAGCACCTCCACATGCTCATCAGCCTAGAAGCTCTCAGAACCGCATACTTGAGGATTTTCACGGAGGCTTCTTTATGGAGGCACAATTGCTTAAATTATTGGCCTTTGGTGGGTCACACAACCTGGAATCCCTCTATCATCCCTGGACTGAAAATTCTGACCATCTAATCACATGATCCCGTGGCTGGTTTCCCGGGCAACCAGCATCCTTACAGAGGTTCTCTAGGGCCTTTCCAAAAATAATCTCATTAACATAAATCAGGTGTGGTTGAAAGGACTTGTTATGAATATCAAAGGATACTCATCCACCTTTATCCCCTGGAACTATTTCAGGAACGCTGGACTAAAGATCAAATCGTATAACAAAGGATGCTCTCAAAGCTCTTATCATTTGGGAAACCCCTAGGGCTTTAAGAACTGTGTGCCCGGAAGGGGACAAAGATCAAATATTGATTTCTTATTACAAATCACAATATCTTTACACTGCCTGAGTGTAGTAGAAGGGGAAGCTGTCATGCAAGGGCTTGTGTTTTGCTCTCAGAAACGTAATAAACCAAGACAATCTGGCTGATTTTCAATAAGTCTCTAAAAAATGAGCAACAGCACACTCCCCTTTTAAATACAGTAACGAGGCTGACACGACCAGTCTAGAAGAAAAATGCCTCCCAATAGCATCCCTTCCCGGGGAGCAGAGGCTACAATTCTTTGCACTGAAATGAGAGCAGCTCAGGGGTTTCCCAGGCGGCTCAGTGGTAAACAACCCGCCTACCAATGCAGAAGACACTGGAGGCGCAGGTTTTATCCCTGGGTTGTGAAGATCCCCGGGGAAGCAAATGGTAACCGGTTCACTCCTGTATTCTTGCCTGGAGAATCCCATGGACAGAGGATCCTGGTGGGCTGCAGTCCACGGGGTCACAGGGAGTCGGACACGACTGAGCACACTCGCGCTAGAGGAGCTCAGACCACACGCCCCAGCAGCCCGCCAGCTCCAGCAGCATTTTCAAGACCATACAGCGTCCTGGCGCTTCCTGTTTCTGTTACCGTTCATGCTGTAAGTCAGTCTGTTCAACATTTTAATGCTTCACATATCAATACCTTGAGTGGATTATATATGGACTTAACCTTTTCAATATTCCAAGTATGACTGACTGGCCAGTCTAGTTCCTCCCTTGCTTGTAATTTTAGTAAACCAGAGAGAAGTAAGCTGGCCCACTGATAAAAAGAACAGTAGAAAGAGTAAAGTCATAAAGCCAGCAGTCGTTCAGAGACCATATTAAGGGATTATACTTTTGATATCTCCCAGTTTTTTCCATTCTGGAGCAAGTGATCACAAACCGAAAAGAGGAGAGATGAAAAGTAATGACCGAAATCAACAACGCTGCTGTTTTTCTCAGTTAATGTTCTATTCAATCCCTCAGTGGCCTTGATCACTGTTTGCTACCATCTTCAATCACTGTGCTTTAGAAACATTTTTGTCTCAGTCAGATTTAGTAGAAACTTTTATATAAATTCCTGTTATGCCACAGTATAACCCATGGTTTTCAAAATTACGGTGAAACCTCATGAGCTCTGAAGAAATCTGCTTTGCTGGGCTCCGTACACACAGCTTCTTTGTTTGAGCAGCCACGAATGGATCAGGCCAAGCAGAGTTCAGCTCTCACGCTTACTCAAATAAAATCAACCGCACCAACAGATTATTCAACCTGCAGGTTATACGAATAACAAATGGCAATTCTAACGTCCAGGAAGCATAGTCTGATTTCTCATGAAACATGCATAGAGGCAGATAATGATTTATATACCAAGTGTATAAGTTGTATTATGATTCTGATTTTTAAAATAAGTCAACACCATTAAATAGCCATATGTACTTTTTAAAAATGTTAATGCTAGGTGATAAACAACTCTTCACAGCCTTGTAAATGTCTAAACAAAACTGCAATTGTAAATAATGTATCGATTTGTTTCTCAGTAATTAGTTTTAACAAGCTTTTCATTTAACTACGCTCCAGGAGACAGAGGAGGCTGGCATGCTGAAGTTCATGGGGTCACAAAGCTTCGGAACACAACTTAGAGACTAACAGTTACAACAAATGCTATGGAATGCACCCACTCCAGTGCTCCTGCCTGGAGAACCCCATGGGCGGAGGGGCCTGGTGGGCTGCAGTCCAGGGGGTCTCGAAGAGTTGGACACGACTAAGCGACTTCACTTTCCTTTTCACTTTCATGCATTGGAGAAGGAAATGGAACCCACTCCAGTGTTCTTGCCTGGAGAATCTCAGGGACGGAGGAGCCTGGTGGGCTGCAGTCCAGGGGGTCGCACAGAGTCAGACATGACTGAAGTGACTTAGCAGCAGCAGCAGCAGCAGCATGGAATGCTACTGTTAATCTTCAAGATATCATAGAGCATTATCAACTTAAAATTTAAACAATGCTAAAATAAATAAGGCCTTTCCTGTACTAATCTGGTAGCACTTTATTTCACTGGAATCCTTGAGCTTCTGGCCTATTCCAGAGTCATCCAAAATTAAATTAAATGAAATCTTTTCAATAAATTTCCTACCCATTAGGCATAAAGTTATAATGTCAAGGGGATATGCCTTGCTTAAAAGGATCTAGATTACCACTGATTAGTTGTTTAATAACTATAAATTAATGGATTGATGAACAATACAAAGAACCCTATCATATAACTTCACTCATTACTCATTTGTTTGAAATATAGTCCTGGGGTGCTATCCACTTGGCCTGGCTTTCTGGGCACGGGTGAATCAAGACTGAAGAAAATCAAGACAAGGGTCTGCCCTCCTGGCACTTTTATTCCAGAGGGTAAGACAAAAAACCATGATGAGGATGCTAGGAAACCACCACGTAAGTAGGTAAACGTAAGTCCCGTGGTGATAAACACTGTGGAGTGAAGGCTGTCAGAAGTCCTCAGAGAAGACCACTGGGGCAGAACGTGAGTCATTCAGAAGTTGGGAAAGAATTCCAGACAGAAGGGGCGGAGGCGCTGAGACCTCGAGGGCCAAGCGTGCTTGACGACTAGAGAAATGCCATGGCTGCCATGGGAAGAACGGGGGAGGTCAGTGGCCCAGCAGGGGCCAGGCCGCAGTGGCCTTGCACCACACTGTCTGCTGGATGTGGGGATGCGCAGCACTGGTGATGTTGAATGGCATCAAGATGACTTGGAAGTGAAGCTTTTGGCCTGAGCGCTGGGGTGCTTGGGCTTCCCAAGTGGTGCTAGTGGTAAAGAACCTGCCTGCCAATGCAGGAGACGTAGAGATGTGAGTTTGATCCCTGGGTCGGGAAGATCCTCTGGAGGACGGCAGGGCAACCCACTCCAGTATTCTTGCCTGGAGAATCCCATGGATAGGAGTGCGGCAGGCTACAGTCCATGGGATTGCAAAGAGTCAGACCGAAGTGACTTAGAACGCACGTACACACTGGGGTGTTCATTTACAACAAGGACTTTCCTGGTGGCTCAGATGGTAAAGCGTCTCTCTACAATGCGGGAGACCTGGGTTCAATCCCTGGGTCGGGAAGATTCCCCTGGAGAAGGAAATGGCAAAGCCTGAAGCAAAATAAGGATCAAGGGTTCATACATGAAAGTACAGAGTATGGATGTCATTGGAGTCTATGGGGAAGTCAGGGAGGCAGCTGGAGGGTTAATTTTGGAGTTCAAAGGACAAGTTGGGCCTCGAGGTGCAAGTAGTGAAATGTCGGCATAGGCGAGTAGACCAGTGATGAGTAGATGAGGTGGGAAGAGTGGGGTGTCAGTAAAGAAGAAGAAAGACTGGGGAGAAGCGGTCCAGGGACACAACCTTTAGACCGAGGCTTTGGAGATGGGGAGGAATGATAGTCACACATTAGCATAATGCACCATAAATGTGATCTGAAGAATTTAGCAGTCAGCATAGTGGACTGGCCATCAGAGAATGGCTTTGTCATACTGTTTTTTAATCAGTTATCTCAAAAAATATAAATCGATTACATTGTGCATTTTATATTACTGTACTCAAGAATCATTATTACTGCCATTATACTTCCTGTTAATTTCAGTCGGTTTAATCCAAGAATTTTCAAGGCTTTAATCCAAGAATTATCACGTTTCATTAGTTTTAAGATGCACATTTTACCCCCCCACATTTTAACCTCTCTGAAATCAGAATGTGTCATCAATTGATGGCCTCTTACAATGGTAATTGGTGGCATTTTTTCCTCCTTAGAGGCACACATGAGAAAAGTACTTCAAATACTCCACAGCATCTTAGATTTAATTAAATAAAAGCCACATTTAAAGTCAAGGCTGCTTTCTGCTGCCCCCACTTGATGTAGAAGAGGCCCCACCCTGCTACCGTCTGGGACAAGGGTCTGTTGGGATGATGATGAAGGGCCTAGGGAAGCAAGGAGGTGGTGGCTGCAACTTGTGGGCCCCCTGTCAGTCACCTCATTTTGCCTGGATGTACTCTTGAGCAGCTCTGGGTGGCACACACCTCCACTGACCTTGGCCCCGAGGGAGAATGCACACGAGTCTTAAACTTGCACAGAGGTCTGCTCTGGCTTCATCTTCCAGGCTGTTCCCCTAGATTCAGATACTCCTTAAGAGCAGGAGCCATGTCTCAGTTACCTTTTAATGCCGAGTTTAGTGCAATGCCTGAATGCAACTTGTGCTCAATACATTAAAAAGAAAAAATTAAACACCCCCCTCCCTCCACCCTGCAACTATGGGGTGTGAAAATCTGTGGCCCGCTGTCTCAGAGGAAATGTCTGACTGAATTCCTCCCCAGCTGTGATGGTTGAAGGTTACCCTCTGACTCTGCTCACAGGAGGCCTTATCTGAGTGTTGAGGACCAGATCCTGGTGTGGTCTCCATGGAAACAGAGAGAGGAGCGCTTAGATCCCTGCACAGAAGCAACAAATGCATACTTTAGGATAATAACAGAATGCAGCATTTATAGATAGGATAATAACCCATGTTATGAAACATGCAATTTAATAGGTCTCTCTGATGAAAAGGCAAAGACAACTGCGAAGCTGTAATTTACTCCTGGTGGTGGAGGTGTCCGAGGTTCACGGGCAGTGGAAACGAGCAGCAAGAATTAATCTTCCTCATCTGCTTGTCAATCCATTATACGCTCGCTTGCTGCTTACTAGGCCATTTTGTCGTTTTCCTCTCTTATTATATTTCCCAACTCATACATCCTAACCTACTATTCCACTTAATTCTCCCCTTGCATCGTGACCTGTATTCTATATTCCTTACAAGAATGTCTTCAAGGAATTACAAAGGACTTTTAAAAATAAAGACGTAAAATGTTTTACAGCTCCTACAGATGCCTTTTTGTGATGACGGTGTTTTACATGTATTGAAAACACCTAGGAGACTAGCCATAAAAGTAAATTTGAAACATGTTTGAAATGTAGATAGTGTTTGCGGTCCTCGCGTGATGTTGCTTTAGGGCACAGCGACGTTTCGCAAGCGCTCTGCTTAAGTCTTGAATTATCCTCTGCTCATGGTTTCTTGAATTATGTGACTTCTGAGAAATACTCTAAGACTTAAATAGGTAATATGCGATAGCAACTACGATTCCAAAACAATTCATTTTCTCTGCTGGGCTCTAGAACCTTCTGAGGCTGCAGGGTCTGGGTATGGTCTGTGGCCACCAGGAAACGCAGGATATGAAGAAGAGTTACTGGCCCAGCTGGGCACTCAGTCATCCAACAGAAGTAAGGCTGTTGGAGTAACATCTAATAGTATCTGCAAATACATTATTAAGTTCAAGTAAGTAAGTGTTAGTCACTCAGTCGTGTCTGACTCTTTGCAACCCCATGGGCTGAAGCCCGCTAGGCTCCTCTGTCCATGGGATTTTCCAAGCAAGAACACAGGAGTGGGTTGCCATTCCCTTCTCCTGGGGATCTTCCTGACCCAGGGATGAAAGCCAGGGCTCCTGCATTGCAGGCAGATTCTTTACTGTCTGAGCCACCAGGAAAGCCCCCGGTACATATTAATACATACTATTAGAGTGAAAGTGAAAGTGAAGTCGCTCAGTCGTGTCCGACTCTTTGCGACCCCATGGACTGTAGCTTACCAGGCTCCTCCGTCCATAGGATTTTCCAGGCAAGAATACTGGAGTGGGGTGCCATTGCTTTCTCCAGGGGATCTTCCCCACCCAGGGATTGAAACCTGGTCTCCTGCATTGTAGGCAGACGCTTTACTGTCTGAGCCACCAGGGAAGTCACAAATATATATTAGAGTAGCATTAATAGATACTATTAGAGTATGAGCTACTAGTATCTGTTAGATACTAATAGGTACTATTAGAGTATCTAAAGGTATTTCTCAAGCAAGGATTTTTAAATTTTCTTTGAAATCACGGACCATTGCTTCATAGATTTGAGCTCTAAACTGGAGCTCAAGAAATAAATATTTGAAGATACAGAAAATTCCTAGGTAGCAGTTCCTAAGACTGGCCATTTCCAAGACTAGCTATAATGCCTTACTAAAGAGGTCAGCAAGTGAGCCCAAGAGCTAAGAATAGTTTTAATTTTTTAAAATGTTTGAGGAAAAAAATTAAAAGAATACTATTTCATGACAAGTAAAAATGATACGAAATTCAGACTTCAGTGTCCTTCCCATGTTTTTCGGGACAGTGGCACCCACTAATTTAGCATCATCTCAGGTTCCTATGCACTGCCACAGCACAGCTGGAAAGTTGGGACAGAGACCATATGTCCCGCAAAGTCTAAAATATTTGCTATTTGGCTCCTTACAGCAAAGGTTTGCCAATCGCTGCCCTGGAGTGGCAGGCTCAGGAAAAAAAAAAAAAAAAACAAAAAAACTGACCTGTTCTAAGAGTTTAGTGATTTGGCTTTACTCGGGGTGTCACTATAAGATGTGGTAACCAAATTCTAAAGGATGGAATGGGACACAACCAGGAAAGGACATTCCAGGAAAAATATTGGCTCTGTCAGACCACGGGGTATGAAAAGATCCTTGGTGATGTAATTAGTATTTTAAGTAGCTTTGTCTGAAATGATGCTAATCTCCAGTCCTTTATCATGTTCGAGCAGAGTGCACAAAAACCTCTCTTCTCGCTAAAATTGCAAATTTCCCTTAATGAATATATATTTGCTTTGTCTCCGGTGGTCTATTTTGCATCAGTTGTTGCAATTCTGCAAGTCATAAAATTCCCCAGATTCCTTTCATTAAGGTATTTTTCACCCGGATCAAAAGATGTAACCTGACTAGCACAGCTCTATGTGAGTTACTCAGGAAACAGAGGGAGTACAAATGCATTATGTCTCTTCTGATCTGGAAAAGTGGGTTGATGTAGAAGAGAGGAAAACAAAACAAAATTCTCTCCAATGAAACTTAGCATTGGAGAAGTGTAGAGTGGGGAAGATGGGCAGGGGGAAGGGGTTTAAGAAAGATGCAGATATTCATAAAGTTGCCAGATATCTAATGATACCCCCATCTGATATCATGACGAGCAGGCATACAGAATGTGATGAGCCAGAACTGAGTCTCAGGTTCCCGACTTCATAGGTGACTGATCCAAGACAAACCACTGCCTGCCTCCCAGCCTTGGTTTCCTTACCTGTAAAGTGGCTGCATGAAGCGAGCATTCCTATAATATTCAAATGAGACGGTGTAGACAAGAGCGCTTTCTAGACTGTTAAATGGAAACTTCTATGACTGGTACCAGAAGAGTGTACTGAAAACGTCTATTGAAATTTAAACCTGATGTTAACTCTCTTAAAGTTGAAATTTAAAGAATTCTAAATGGTGACCGTCAACCTCAGGAAGGTGAGAGGAGAAAGTGAAACGTTATTACTGAATCTTGGGCTTAACTAACATTTGGGTGCTTGGGTTGAATCTGATGAACTATTTCTGAGAGAAAATGAAAGCTTTTCCATTGCAGTGAAAGAAATTTGGCAAACAAATTTTTTTTAAAGACATACCCCAAGGGTCTTGGCTATTTATGGTAATGGTAAAAAATACTGGTTTTAGAACTCTCAGGATAACTTACCATTATCATAAAATTTGAATTATTTTTTATTATTTTTTATATTATTTTATTATTAATATATTATATATAATATTAATAATATTATATTATTTATATTATTATTATTAAATTATTATTTAAATTATTACAATATTAAATTGTATTTTTCTTAGTGAACTACATGCCCACAGGAAAGAAAGGAATGTAAACAATCAATTTCTCAATAGAAAACATAGGCTATCACAGGGCTCCAGGGCAAAGGCTGTAGAAAGAAGTCTGGTTCTAATTCCGGTTTCATCACTACTAGCTGTGTGAGTCAGTAAACTGCTTAATTTCTGAGGTTCAGTTTGTTCATGTCTAAAATGGGGCAACTATAATAATGGTGCTATTAATAACAAGGCTTTCAAAGTCATTAGGGATGGCCGTACGTCCTAGCTCCTGAATCCAGATCTCGTATCAATTACGGCATTTACTGAGGGGAAAAGCCTTTAAATGTCATTTTCATTTTGATGCCTGATTTTATTTAAAGAAATAATGTTCAGACTTGGAGAGCACAAAGGAAAACACACCATTTTGTAATACGCTTGCTTATGGGTGACCCTGAAGAGACGTTTTTACACTGTGATTCAGTGCGGTACTGAGGGAAGAACGTCTCACTAACACACACACATCCTGTAACGTAAACTTATCACATGTGCGGACACGGCCCCAGACGCCAGCGTCCTGGGCTGCGGTGACACCTGGCACACAGCCATCGCTCCACTTCCAGCTTGAATCAGGACCGAGACTTGAGGTGCACCAGCCCGTGGTGGGTTTGGGTCTGGGGGGTGTGATGCTAAGTAGCTGTTTCGGCGTCAAGGCTGGCAGGACAACTACAGTGAGAAGCAAGGTTCTATCTTTTCAAAGCGAGGATATTCCATGGAGGCTTGTCTGCTGAGGCTGCTAAAGATGCCTGCAAGACCGGCCTGAAGGAGCCCCTGCCACTTGTTCAGGAGCGGAGCTGCGCCCTGGTTCTGACCCCTAGAGCTGCCCTTAGGGGGAGTCCGGTTCACAGGCTAGAGTCAGAATGTTCCATCTCCGGGCCCCTCCCCAGTGGCCTTTGAAGTGATTCCCATCTGTGTTCCTAGTCGGCAAGCTGGAGTTCAAGTCTAACCTAGAGAGCATCAGACAATACAAAAGCCCCTAAAGGCGGGGTGGATATGTTTCTGTAGGTTCATACCTTTTCAGAAATAGGAAACAATGCTTTTCAGTGTTTTCGATTGAGAACCTGCTTATTGTTAAGAGGCATGATGCCAAAACGGTGGGCCTTGTTGCTGGGGCCAGTATAGGGGCACATCTGTTGTTCCAGATAACCTTTCTGATCAAGAGGTGGAAATTCAGTGACCGTCGAAAAGGATGTAAAAGAACCTTTTCCCTCTCGCTCAGTATTTACAACGAATTAGGCTGGCCTAGTAAACTACAGGAAATAAATCTGCTGAACAGTTCCCTTTTCTGATTGCTAGCTAGGTTAACATGCTTTCATAAACAAATAAATACCTCCATATGGACTATTATCCAAGGTGATTGTAAATCATCAGAGCACTGGGCGGGGTGTGGCTGGACATCCCTGGACCAGCTGAGTTCCGCCGCTGTCCCCCAGCATGCCCTGGAGCAGCTACCTAAAGGAGGGGTGCCCTTCAGTGATGGAAGAAGGTGACGCTTTGATTAATGCAATGAGCACACTGCCGAGTGCTACAGTGAGTATTAAAATGGCACGTGCTAATTTAACATCGCAGCTGTCATTAGACTGGAGTGCAAAGGGGAGTCACCTTCTCAGAAGAGCATTTTCCTTCCACAGGGAACAAAGCAGGGCTGACCGGTGGCTGGTTCAGGTTTCCGGGAAGCCCTGCTCTGGTTCTGAAAACATCCTGAAATAAATGTTTTTAATGCTGAAACCGTCCCCCCGCCCAAAAAAAAAAAAAAAAAGTTACCAAGAAGCTTCCTTGTGGAAATGTACAAAATGAAAATGGAGATTTTAATAAAACTGAGGTTGGGGGGAGGTCACAAAATAGAAAAAGGACAGAATTAAAAAATGATGTTTTAGAAAAGTGTCTTTTAAGAAAATCATCAGCTCTTACAGCACTGAGGAAACGTCTTTCATCCTGACTGCTCTGTCAAGACCTCAGTCACGTTGTGCGCATCCATCGATAGGTATTTAAAGATGGGTATATGCTTGCGGTCAAAAGATGGATTCCCGACTGCCACTGAATGCAAGTCATTATTTGGAGTTTTTCCTCGTAATCACTGGAAGGAACTACACAAAGGCAGATAAGTTCTGAGTCATCAAAACTGTTTACCTTTGCTTTTAATTGCAATTTCTTAAAGAGTCAAAATAAATATTTTTTTTTCTGTCTCTGAAAGTTATTGTTTAAGGAATACTTTCATTTCAATGGTGACTAAGTGTATACGTGACAACACAGATAAAAAGGCATATCATTTCCTAAATTGCTATTTGATGAATTTTATTTCAAGAAGATCAAAGACCCAATTCACTGGAAAAGACCTGGAACTGGGAAAGACGGAGGGCAGGAGGCAAGGGAGGCAACAGAGGATGAGATGGTTGGATGGCATCTCTGACTCAATGGACATGAGTTTGTGCAAACTCCAGGAGATGCTTAAAGGACAGGGAAGCCTGGCGTGCTGCAGTCCATGGGGTCACAGAGTTGGACATGACTGAAAGACTGGACAAGAGCAACAACAGTTTTAAAATCAGAAGCTCAGGTCACCACTGCCTGCCATCTGCTTCCAGGCTGGGGAACTGGGTTCTCGCATCCTGACCTGTGCCCTGGTGGCGGGGGACGGACCGGGCCAGCTTTGTCCACCTGTGTTTCTTTTTCCGAATTCCAGTGCTGGCCAGCCCCATACCTGCCTCGGAGGGTGTTTATGCTGTGGGGTCCCAACAAAACACAGCTGCTGGTGACTAGCGACCACTCTCCAATTCTTCGTGGGACCCCAAATTCACTAATTCCAGGAGCCCTAGAGCCAGGAGGGACAGACACAGGGACTTTGAGAGGAAGAGAGTGGTCAAGATAGACGGCAGATGCTTCCAAAGTGAGAGAGGCCCAGGGTGTCACGTTCCATGATCGGTTCCCCCGCAAGAGTCCAAGGGAAGTTTCAGGGGCTGCCGCAAAGGCGGCTCCAGCCAGCTCCGGGGCCGGAGGGCAGACTGCCCGGGGACACGTGGGCTTGGAATGCCACAGAAGCCTCCCGGGCTCCTGGGGACCCACGGGGGGCTCTGTAAGTCCTGACACTGCATGTCCGGGTCAGCCGGGAGTCGGAGCTCACTTGGTTGGAAGGAAATAAAGAACTTTGGCATTTCTTGCACATTGTGGTTTAAAACATGAACCCGCCAAAACACCAAGCCAGGTCATCCTGTGCACCGTGTTCACAGGACGGACGGATACGGTGGAGAGACAGAGGAAAGAGAGCTTGACTAAGGTCCGGAAAAGGCTCTACAGAGCCAGATGCTGAAGCCTGAGGACAAGCGAGGGGACGAAAGATGAGGGGCTGGCGCTCCAGGTACTAAATGCAGGGGAGTGATGTGACAGGGGAAGTGGAGGGTCTTTTGCTTTTAAAATTCTCATTCGCAAACACTGGGAGTCACAACAGAGAGCAGAAGGCATGTTTTGCAGCAGGAGGCCTGACGAGACCGGCAGGGAGGAGTGCACGCGGCCCGGCGTGAAGGGCTGCCCCTCCGTGGGCCAGAGGGGAGGAGAGACGCTCAGGACGGGCCGGAGCCCCCAGGGAAGTCCTTCACCACTTGGGGCCTCGGTTTCCAGGCTGGCCCGAAGGAAAAATAGTGTCCCCTGCAAAGCTGCTGTGCAACCAGACAAGATGGCGACCAGAAGGTTCGCCAGGCACACCCGGCACAGGTCAGGCGCTCTCCGCGCGGCCGTCTTTATCCTGAAGCAACCGGGCGCAGCACCATCGCTTTCTAGGGACAGCATGGCGGGGCCGCACTGGCCCTGGAGGAGCCGAGGCTGACGTGCTGGGCGGGGGTGGGGGGGGGGTCCCCCGCACCCGGGGGAGAGCCTGCGAGGGGCGCTGCGTTCGAGGTGGCTCAGCAGCAAAGGCGCGAAGAACCGCGAGGAGCGGTGACCCTTAGAACAGCCCGGGGACAACTCCAGTCCCTCCTCCACGCGGTCCCCCAGGCAGGAAGACAGGACAGGAGAGTGGGGAAAAATGGTTTCATCCTACTCTGCAAAACAGGCGGCCTGTGGGCTCAACTCGAACAGAGTGGACAGCACGCGGCTCTTCTCTCCGTCCCCGTCTCTCCCACCTTTCCAAGTGGCTCTGACATCCCGGCATCCGAGGGTGCTGGGCAGGGCGGCGAGCCGGCCTTGTCCGTCTAGCGGAACCTGCGGGCTAACGAGGAGTCACTCTGTCCTCAGGTACTTGGGAAAGTGAAAGTGAAAGTTGCTCAGTCGTGTCCGACTCTTCGTCCATGGAACTCTCCAGGCCAGAGTACTGGAGTGGGTAGCTGTTCCCTTCTCCAGGGGATCTTCCCAACCCAGGGATCAAACCCAGGACTCCTGCATTGCAGGCGGATTCTTTACCAGCTGAGCTACAGGGAAGCCCGGTACTTGGGGAACACAGCCCCAAGCAAGAAAGGGGACCTTTGAACCTTTTGACTTACTGGGGTACTAAGACTAGATTGACGAGTTAGGCTGGTGGGGTCTGGGATTCAGAGGAAGGATGGGTGTGAGGAGAGTCAGGGCGAGAACACCAGCCAGGAGACAGTGGTGACGATTTAAGGGAAAGGATACAGGACTCACTTGAAAAAGTGCCAAGGAGACACAAATCCTTCATTTCAACTTAAGATCCCTGAATTACCCATCTAAAAACAAATGGTAAAAGGAAGAGACTGGATTGTCAGTGCTGGCATGGGGACACCCATATAAGTATAAAAATAATAATATATTTGAAAGTAGTTTTTAAAAGTATATAGTCAAATAACTAAAATTTTCTCATTCCTCTTAGGAAAAAAGATGTTAGATATAAGATATTAGATAATTGTTGAAACTGGTCTAAGAGTGTTTAAGAATATGTCCACTTGGAGAAAACATTAGAAAAATATTTCAGGAGAAAATCCGTTTTTTGGCTCCTGTCAATCAATGACCAACAGTCAGACTTTCTTCCCAATTGGCTAAGATCTGTCACATGACAGAAGTCATAATAGTCACAATGTTATATCCAAAGCTTTGTGTAATACCTCTCTATTTCACTGCCAATAAAATCTGTTATACATTTCATTAAAGAAAAACATGTCCAATATCTGGAAAACGTATATAGTAATGACCTGGAAATAACCACCATTCTAACACCAAATGCAGATTTCTAGATCTATAAAACATTTTCCAAAAAAAAGATAATTTGGCAAATAAAAGTTTCAGTGACAAAACCATAATTATTTCGACAAGGTTTCTTTTTTTTATGATTTGAGTCATAGAAAATGCTTTCATGAAAAATACCAGCTACTCCTGTGCAGCAGTTTGCAGATTTCAAGTCATCATTAAACAACTGAGAAATGAATTTCTTTTCAGAACAGAAGGACCAAGCATCACTTTGTTATATCTGCATCTAGCTGATTAGCAATTGAGTTAACATTTCTTCATTAGGGATCAGAAACCTTTGGGAATTGAAATCAGTTCTTTCTCAAGGCCGGTGGTAACATAATCTCATTGTCTACTGGAGACAATGGGAAAACTCTTGCTTGTTTGTTTTTTCTTTCTATCAAAACATGTATAATTTTGATGGTTTTGCTGCTATTTCACTCGGCAAACTCTTTTACTTCATCTGGTGGTAAGAGCCACCAGTCCTCCCCGCTCCCCGTGTGGAATGATCTTCACACAAAGGATCGTGCAGATTCTCATCGACCGCAAACGTGTTCTGGGACGAGAAGGCCCACCACCCTGTTCGTTCTGTTTGGGGTCAAGGCTCCCACACGTTGGCTCCATGACGATCCAGCTGGTGAGCACTTGAGTACCTTACAGTTAGTTCACTGCATCTTGTCTTCTCTTTTGTTAAATATTTATGCCAATGGAAACGAAATGCCACGTTTCTCTGCTTATGGAAGGAGACTTCAGGTGGCCTGGGTGTCCCAGGACGGAGGAACCTGAGCCCCTGACCTTGGAGCCACAGCTGCCGTTAACTCATTTCCTCAAGGACAAAGTAAACTCACTGAAGACAGAGGTTTCTGATAACTCCTCCTGTGCTGTGCACATGATTAGAGATTGAGAAAAAAAGTGTTACACTGAATGAATCTAAACTAAGAAGTAATGTCTGGGTAGTAGAAACGGAACGGACAATACCACTTGCAAAAGAATACAGCAGAAGTATTAAAATAACATACATCTTTTCAATTATATACTAGGCATGTTTTCCCACCTTTAGGATCTGATGACATATAGTCGTGCCATCAGATATCCTTGGGGGCCTGCTTTCCAATGGAAATATTTGTGCACAGCTGCATCCCACTTCAATTATTAAAGGAAGAATATATGTGGGCTCAGTTACTCAGTCCTGTCCAATTCTTTGCAACGGACTGTAGCCCGCCAGGCTCCCCTGTCCATGAGATTTCCCAGGCAAGAATACTGCAGTGAGTTGCCATTTCCTTCTCCAGGGGATCTTCCCAAACCAGGGACTGAACTTGCATCTCTTGCGGCTCCTGAACTGGCAGGTGGGCTCTTTACCATGAGCAGTTGAGCTGGGAAGCTCAACTGAGGAAAGGAAAACGTAAAATTGTAACAAGGATGGTTTCATAATGTATTTTCCTTTGGCTTCTCCTTACCTCTTGTTTCCATCATTTTTTTTTTTTTTAATTCATATCTTTAATCAACGTAAAGTGAACTTTATTTCCTTTTCTCTTCAATCTCTAAAATTTTTCTTCCTCATTCCTAGTGCTGCTGTTCTACTCTCTCCCCCGACCAGACTTCCTGTCACTCACAACGTGTCTCAGTGTTTGAGCTGCGTTGCTTTTCTGTGAATTATGCTGACTCCTTAATGAAGGAGACAGACACTGGCACCTGTGTGTAAACACCATACGTGGGTGCTGAGTGAACTCCTGATGATCTTCAGCCTCCAGCCCTGGAGCTGAATCCAGCCTGCCAGTCCCTTGTTAGGGGAGAATTTGCCTACTGGAGGAAGTGATGACACTGCAATTTTCCCCTTCTCCTAGGGAAAAGTGGGGAGGATAAGAGGACGAGAAGGGAGTATATGACAAAGTACATCGAAGTATATCAAGAGCACATCAAAACACAAGTATGATAAGAGCCTATGTTCTCAGTGCTTGCACGCATACACGCTACGCTGCTTCAGTTGTGTCTGACTCCTTGTGAGCCAATGGACTGCAGCTCGCCAGGATTCTCTGTCCACAGGATTCTCCAGGCAGGAACACTGGAGTGGGTTGCTATTCCCTTCTCCAGGGGATCTTACAGACCCACGATTGAACCCGCATCTCTTGTGTCTGCCCCATTGGCAGGTGTGTTCTTTACCTCTAGCGCCACCGGGAAGCCCACATTCTCACGCTTCAGTTCAGTTCAGTCACTCAGTCCTGTCCGACTCTTTGTGACCCCACGGACTGCAGCACGCCAAGCCTCCCTGTCCATCACCAACTCCCGGAGCTTGCTCAAACTCACATCCATCAAGTTCATGATGCCATCCAATTATCTCATCCTCTGTTGTTCCCTCCTCCTCTGGCCTTCAAATTTTCCCAGCATTGGGGTCTTTTCCAATGAGCCAGTTCTTCGCATCAGGTGGTCAAAGTATTGGAGTTTCAGCTTCTGCATCAGTCCTTCCATTGAATATTCAGGACTGATTTCCTTTAGGATGGACTGGCTGGATCTCCTTGCAGTCCAAGGGACTCTCAAGAGTCTTCTCCATCACCACAGTTCAAAAGCATCAATTCTTCAGCACTCAGCTTTCTTTATGGTCTAACTCTCACATCCATACATGACCACAGGAAAAACCACAATTTTGACTAGACAGGCCTTTGTCAGAAAGTAACGTCTCTGGTTTTTAATACGCTGTCTAGGTTGGTCTTGGCTTTTCTTCCAAGGAGCAAGCATCTTTTAATTTCATGGCTGCAGTCACCATCTGCAGTGATTTTGGAGACCAGAGAAATAAAGTCTGTCACTGGTTCTATTGTTTCCCCATCTATTTGCCATGAAGTGATGGGACCAGATGCCATGATCTTAGTTTTTTGAATGCTGAGTTTTAAGCCAGCTTTTTCACTCTCCTCTTTCACTTTCATCAAAAGGCTCATGCTTACATAGTACTGAAAATGGTTTTCATCAGAAACCACTACTAAACCCGTTAAGTGCTGCTGCTGCTGCTAAGTCACTTCAGTCGTATCGACTCTGTGCGATCCCATAGACGGCAACCGACCAGGCTCCCCCGTCCCTGGGATTCTCCAGGCAAGAACACTGGAGTGGGTTGCCATTTCCTTCTCCAATGCGTGAAAGTGAAAAGTGAAAGGGAAGTTGCTCAGTCGTGTCTGACTCTTAGCGACCCCAGGGACTGCAGCCCACCAGGATCCTCTGTCCGTGGGGTTTTCCAGCTAAGAGTACTGGAGTGGGATGCCACTGCCGTCTCTGCTTTAAGTGCAGGCAACACTTTTAAAATAAGAAAACTATAACATTTTTAAAACATAAATTTCACTCATTTATAAACTTCAAGTTGGCCGCCACCAAAAACACAGTTTCTCTGATTCTGTGCCCCATACTTTTCTTGCAGTGAGTGTGTACTGAGTTCTTGGTACAGGCAGGTCCTATTCTAGGTGGTGTAAATACCTCCTAGAATAAAAAGCAGTAAGCTAGATGTTCATTCTCAGGGCTTAAGTCGCTCAGTCGTGTCTGACTCTTTGCAACCCCATGGACTGCAGCCCAACCGACTCCTCTGTCCATGGAATGTCCCAGGCAAGAATACTGGAGTGGGTTGCCATTTCCTACTCCAGGGGATCTTTCGAATCCAGGGGTTAAACCCATGTCTCTTGTGCCTTGGGCATTGGGAGGTGGATTCTTTACCACTAGCGTCATCTGGGAAGCCCTAGATGGGCATATCTACACTCAAAGAATGTATGTTTTTGTGGGTGAAATAGACAATAAAATAGCGAGTGAATAATCCACCATTTTGCTGTTCTTACCTATTCAGTAAAGCCACATGGGCTCAGAGGGGCTGTGGCCCATGCTCTCAGGAATGTCAACTGATGGCAGTCCCTGTATGTGACACAGAGTTTGACTTAAGAAATGGAGAGAGACCCAGAAGTTTGAATTTCCGCTTCCAAGAAAACAATTCTACACATGATTACCAATTCATTTGGAGATGGGTGTGCAGAGCTGGGCTGAGATCTCCAAGGGAGACAGGAAGCTTATTGCCTTCCAACTTTATTTCTTTGAGTGCAAAGACTATGAAGATAATCACTTCTCAGTCAAAGAAAAATTTAATATAGCACTCCCTGATTTCCCGTATTAAATTCACACTCCCCCAGCAGTCCCTGAAGTGCATTCACCGTGTGTTTAAGGTTTGCCTTGGTGTTTGTTTGCATCAGAGAGAGAATTAAATTGTCCACAAAAAAGTGAATCCAGATCCCCGTTCCCTCAAGGCAGGCCTAAAAGTTATTGGTTTTGGATAAGTTTTAATCAACCATTTCTATAATGTTGTGTACGCCAACTCGTTTCACTGCTAACCCTTTTATTTTCTAATGATTAACCTTAACACACAGAATTTTGCCTTCGCTTAGCCATTCTAAGTCAGATAACAATTGTGAAGGAAAAGTTCAAATTCATGAATTTCTGGACTGTTCAGCATCCTACAGGGACTATCAAAATCCTTTTTTAATAAAAGTTATTATTTTCTATGCCAGGAAACCACTGGGTCGTGGGAGACAGTGGGTCCATTTGCTTGCCACCCGGTCACGCATGCAGTGTCCTCAGTAAAAGCCTTCCTGGGGGCTAACCTATAAGTTCTGCTCTTGCAACAGAAGAGTTTTCATGACCTGCTTAAACATTTATCAGAGTTTTTAATGTTGAAGTAATTCTGGGAAGGAATAAAAGATTTAACTCATAATTAGATGAATTAGAATACATTTTGCAGCGAAAGAGGAGATTCCGTGTTCTAATCTCCCTGTACAGCCACACGATTAGACTATAAAATATATCCTAAAAGATGCAGTCAGTAGCACCTGGTTCCCTCTGCTTCCAGCGGACTGTCTACTGCTACCTCTTGGCCTGTCCACTTAGAGAGGGCTGTCCTGGCATGGGAGGCACTGCCATGGGCTTCCCTTATCCCCGAGTCCAAAGGAGAGCACTAGTGTGCAGTGGGACTTGTAGGGGATCTACAGAGGAACCGGACGCGGGATTTGAGCTCCACCCTGGAGGCTACCCTGGTGGCTCAGACGGTAAAGCATCTGCTTGCAATATGGGAGACCTGGGTTTGATCCCTGGATCAGGAAGATCCTCTAGGGAAGGAAATGGCAACCCACTCCAGTACCCTTCTCTGGAAAATCCCATGGAAGGAGGAGCCTGGTCGGCTAAAGTCCATGGGGTCGCAAAGAGTCCGACACAACTGAGCAACTCCACTTTCCTTTATCCTTTTCTAATGTCAAGAGTCCAGGCTCCTTTATGGGCAGCCCCCACCCCCCACCCCCCAGCATCCTTATAAGAAGAACCTGGAAGATGCTTGGACCTCATGGTTCTAGATCCAGGCCTCACTTGCTTCACTAGTAACTGTCTTACCTGGGGACCTGATAAACCTGTAGTTTACTCTCCCAGCCAGACACTTTGCAGCCTCTGACCCTAATCTCTCACTTTTGAGCCCAGCTGCTTTGTTGTTTAGTTCCTAAGTCACGTCTGACTCTTGAGCTCCGTGACTAAATGAACAACCTCTTGGGCCTGAGTTTTTTCTTCAGCCTCCTCCAGGTTTGCCAGACCTCGGGGTAGGACCAGCTCCCCTTTCTGTCAGATACTCTTAATCCATAAATTCTGTTTTCTAACACATTTTTTTTTTCTTTCTGAAATTGAGGGTCAAGAAAGACTGGGGCTGTAACCAAAATAATCAATATTTAGGAAAAGCAATTACTTGACATGGGGAATGGGCTTTTCTGAGTCTGGATTTTTGAGTCCTGGAGAGTAATTCTGAAGCCTATACTAAAAATGGTTCCAGGCTACCTGAGTGCAATGAACACATCTCTACTATGTTTGAAGAAACTTGATGGGTGAAAATTTGCATGTGCAGAAAAGGTATGAAGAATTAGGAGTAAATATTTAGTTTGCAAAAACTTTAACCATACAATCCTTTGAAAGAAGAAGTCTGGTACATTTAAATTATAAATCTAGAATTAGGTTTTGATTTAAAAGCCCACTTGCAAAACACAAACACGGTATGATGTGATACACTCTTGTATCAGTTGATTCTCCTATTTGCAGCAATTATGTTCCATAAAGTCATTGCATCACCGAATGAGCAAACACCCGAGCATTGTTCCTGGGGGAAACAGCAAGTTAGGTTCTGTGAGCCTCTGGTCTCTCTACATTTTCATCACCCAGTTGATACATAACCTTGTTTGTGTGTGTTTCTGCTCACCTGATTTCATTCAAGTTGTTGATTTATAATGAGGGTACGGTCAACAGCAGTGCGATTCAGACCTAGTGGAGCTTCCCCAAGCACGCCACAGTCCTCCTCTGCTTAGAGACGCTGGAAGGCCCTTCAGTGCTATGCTTCGCTGCTATTTAGTCACCAACTCATGTCCGACTCTTGTGAGTCCATGAACTGAAGCCCACCAGGCTCCTCTGTCCATGGGATTCTCCAGGCAAAAACACTGGAGTGGGTTGCCATTTCCTTCTCCAGGGGATCTTCCTGATCCAGGAATCGAGCCCGTGTCTCTTGTGTCTCCTGCATTGGCAGGCGGGTTCTTTACCACTGAGCCTCCTGGGAAGCCCATGCTGTGCTTTGGGGCCATTTTAAAAAGCAAAGTCAAAAGTCTACAAGCAATAAATGCTGGAGAGGGTGTGGAGAAAAGGGAACCCTCTTACACTGTTGGTGGGAATGCAAACTAGTACAGCCAATATGGAGAACAGTGTGGGGATTCCTTAAAAAACTGGAAATAGAACTGCCTTATGACCCAGCAACCCCACTGCTGGGCATACACACTGAGGAAACCAGAATTGAAAGAGACACGTGTACCCCAATGTTCATTGCAGCACTGTTTACAATAGCCAGGACTCGGAAGCAACCTAGATGTCCATCAGCAGACGAATGGATAAGAAAGCTGTGGTACATATACACAATGGAATATTATTCAGCCATTAAAAACAATACATTTGAATCAGTTCTAATGAGGTGGATGAAACTGGGGCCTATTATACAGAATGAAGTAAGTCAGAAATAAAAACACCAATACAGTATCAGTTCAGTTCAGTTCACTTCAGTTGCACAGTCGTGTCCCATGAATTGCAGCACGCCAGGCCTCCCTGTCCATTGCCAACTCCTGGAGTTCACTCAAACTCACGTCCATCGAGTCGGTGATGCCATCCAGCCATCTCATCCTCTGTCGTCCTCTTCTCCTCCTGCCCCCAATCCCTCCCAGCATCAGAGTCTTTTCCAATGAGTCAACTCTTCATATGAGGTGGCCAAATTATTGGAGTTTCAGCTTTAGCATCATTCCTTCCAAAGAACACCCAGGACTGATCTCCTTTAGGATGTACTGGTTGGATCTCCTTGCAGTCCCAGGAACTCTCAAGAGTCTTCTCCAACACCACAGTTCAAAAGCATCAATTCTTCTGTGCTCAGCTTTGTTCACACTCCAACTTTCACATCCATACATGACCACCAGAAAAACCATAGCCTTGACTAGACGGACCTTTGTTGGCAAAGTAATGTCTCTGCTTTTGAATATGCTATCTAGCTTGGTCATAACTTTCCTTCCAAGGAGTAAGCGTCTTTTAATTTCATGCCTGCAGTCACCATCTGCAGTGATTTTGGAGCCCCCCAAAATAAAGTCTGACACTGTTTCCACTGTTTCCCCATCTATTTCCCATGAACTGATAGGACCAGATGCCATGATCTTTGTTTTCTGAATGTCAAGCTTTAAGCCAACTTTTTCACAGTATATTATAACACATATATATGGAATTTAGAAAGATGGTAATGATAACCCTGTATGCGAGACAGCAAAAGAGATATAGATGTATAGAACAGTCTTTTGGACTCTGTGGGTGAGGGGAGGGTGGGATGATCTGAGAGAATAGCACTGAAACATGTATATTATCATATGTGAAATGAGTCGCCAGTCCAGGTTCAATGCATGGTACAGGGTGCTCAGGGCTGGTGCACTGGGATGGCCCAGAGGGATGGGATGGGAAGGGAGGTGGGAGGGGGCGTTCAGGATAGGGGACACATGTACACCCGTGGCAGATTCATGTCAATGTATGGCAAAACCACCGCAATATTGTAAAGTAATTAGCCTCCAACTAAAATAAATAAATTTAGATTAAAAAAAAAATAAAATAAATAGCAAAGTCACCACCAAGAAGCACAAAAATATGAAAAGTGTGGCACTAAATAGACTGTGAAAAACCCACATTTTTAGTCTGAGAGCTGAAACCAGAGGGCAGTGTCCCCATCTTACAACCTGAGCAGAGAATGGGCTCTACCTATGGCTCAAATTTCCTCCACTCTCCGGGTATCTCAGATGTCCATGGAACACCACAGGGACTGATTTTGGGGTTAAAATAAATATTAGTGAATAGTAAATAAGTAAGTAAAGTCGCTCAGTCATGTCCGACTCTGCAACCCCATGGACTGTAGCCTACCATGCTCCTCCGTCCATGGGATTTTCCAGGCAAGAGTACTGGAGTGGGTTGCCTTTCCTTCTCCAGAGGATCTTCCCAACCCAGGGATCAAACCCGGGACTCCCGCATTGTAGGCAGACGCTTTACCATCTGAGCCGCCAGGGAAGTCCATTAGTGAATAGGTGAATATGCAAATACAGAATCCATGAATAATGAAGTTCTGACTGTCATTGCACACTGAACACAAGATTTTTGGAGTCTGCCAATTTATGGATTATCCTGAATTTGTGCTAGACTTTTATTCTCTATGTTTTGCCACTCTCCATGTCAACAGGCAACGTCCCATAAAGGAAAAGGGAAACAAAGATGCTAGAGGAGCTTGGGTGTTGGTGTGGGATTTGAAAGGCAAGTGCTAAAGTCAGATTTGCCTCTAATGTAGGGAGGATGCTCAAACTTGTGGGAGTACGACTTTAAGATGAAAATATTGCTCTAAGGGAAAAAATAACTAGAGGAACTTGAGTCTTAAAATAAGTACCGAGAATGAGAAAACATAGTAAAAACACAAAAACAATTTCCTTTTACAGACTAAGATTCTAAAGAAACACTCAAAAAAGCAAAATTAAACCTCCAGACTATAATCACCCATCAAATGAGCAACATACAGATAATTACTCTCTGTTGCTAAAATCAGCACATGTTCCTCTCCTTAACTCCAAAACTTGAAAGAGATCAAGGAAGAGCCAAAAACAATAAACAGGCAATGCTTTAAATTTTTTTTTTGGAAGGCTTTGACATTCTGGTCTTCCTAGTGATCTTTGTGAGGGAAAATTGTGAATATGGTTTTAGAAGAAAATCTTAATAACTATAGGATGAGAAGTTTCTATAAGTAAAGCGGGTACAATCACTACATGTTTTCAGGTGAAATTGGCTTTAGCAATCTTGGTAAATTTTTTTCCTTGATAAAGATTATACATCTCTGATTACATGAAAATATTTTTCTGGTAAGAAAAATAGATGCTAAATTTTTAGAATTTGAAAAACACATAAATATCAACATATGAAGATGACTTAAAGAAGAACCAAAAAAACAGAATGAAAACCAGGCCTAAGGCTTTTTAAGGATTTTTGAAAATCAATTATAATATCATTTTAAATGTGTCTTTCACAGAATAATATCAACATCAGTTTTTAAAAGATAGATTTATTTCTTGTCTTCATTATCTAAACCAATAATTGCTTATTTCTTCCTCCATTTTTATAAGAGAGGAGATATTTTATTTGAAGAGGTTTCATTTTTAAGGGGAAAATATTAATATAAGTCATTTAGTCACTCTTCCAGGTGAAAGTTTAATATAGGCTGACCAAATAACAAAATTCACAAGTTTTAAGCATATTTTTTGTATTTAAATTCTCAGGGGAAAAAATACTCAAAATTCTCTGTCTTTGGTAAAAGTTACACTGAATTATGATGAACAATAGGAATTCTGGAGGCTATAGCTCTAGCCTTCAAAATAAACTGGAAATGAAGTCTTAGAAACCCTCCCATTTATTTCTAATATTGGAAAAAACACATGTCTTTTAAAATTAATAAGTATTATGAACAACTCATGCTTTCCTTAAGTTAATCATCACTGAACCACTTATGATAGGCTTTCTACCCCAGACTTAATTTTTTGGAAATACTTATACCTAATTACTTCTTATAATTGGTGCATAGATATTAAATTAAATGATGTACAGCCAATTCCCAAGGTTTCAAATGGATAAATATTAGCCTAATGTGCTCAATCAATATGCAGAAATAGCTCTAAGCCCTTCTGTAAGGGAAAATATTTACCATGTATCACAGTTAGATTAGCTACAGGCACTAACAGCTGATGGAGAAGCCTAGAAATCCTTGTACAAATCCTTGCATGTCTGTGAAGGACATCCTCAAAAGACAGAAAAGAAAAGGGAAAGAAAATGCCCAGAGCCGTGGTGCTACCTTGAGCGTTGTCTACAGCACAGTGCTTAGAATCAGAGTGTATCTGAATATCACTCTGAGATACAGAAAGTCTCTTTGCTTTTAATAAAATGCAATAAAGATTACAGAGGACTTTAATATTTTCCATCTACCACCTTATTCATTGCATAAGCATAGTTTATAACACTGGATTAAAGTTTCAACAACAAAAAAGCTTTTGAGGACGAATTATGGAGTAACCATGATCACAGCAAATCAATTGTATCCATGAATCTGACTTCAGAAAGATCAGAACAGTGAAATACTAATGAGATGCACTTCACATAATTTGGCCCTACTTTATGCTTAATTGGGGTAAATGTACGTAGCATAAATGCCCTCTATTGTTTCAAAGGCAATTAGGTGTGTAATGTATAATTGGCAGCTACACACTGTGAACCAACTTGGCCCTTCTCCATTTGAGAAAAGTCATCATGGGTTGTTTTTTTCTTTGAAAAATTTTACCTGTAGAAAAGAATGGTCTTATTTCCTTTCCTTAAATAAGAAATTCCTGACATGTCATGTCCTTCATATTCCAGTCCTCGGTTTCAGCTAAGAACTAGAGGAACGTGTAACTTTCCAATCCCTTTTCTGGTGTCCACAGATCGATTCGTCTCAGAAAGAGGAGCTACATTTCACACGCTCAGTTGTGTCATATGGCCAGGGGGCTCCCTGTTGGCCAGTATCAGGGAAAGAGTTGCAGATTTCAACGCAACCTAAGGGAACATTCCGAGCAGACGTGCTCTGAGTGTGACATGGCCCTGGCTGCTCTGTGAAATGCGGGCACCCTGCACTCACTCAAGGTCAATGTCACTGTGCATCAGAGTCTCCTGGGAGTTTTCCCACCACACGGATGATCTGGCCTGACCCCTAGAAGTCACTTTCAGTTCTCCTTGGGTGGGACCAGGCATCAGCGCCTTTGAAAAATGCTCCCCAGGATTTTAATGGGCAGTGAAGTTTGAGAACCCTTGGATTAATCAGAGGCCAAGGTGGCCTTCTGAATGTGTCCCCAACCCCTTGTCCCACCTAATGACTGCTATCACCTCTGTCAAGGGAGGATGGATTCGAAAAGCAAGGCTCTGCCTTCGTTGACTAAATTAGGAATTGAGAAGGTCAGAGGGTAGCATGGACATGGTGGTGGAACATGCTGGAAAGTCCAAATACCTGAAATCAGGGCCATGTCTCTAAAACAAAGAATAAGAAACAGTCCTGATATTGTTTTGATCTAATAAGGATCAGTCCAGGGATACAAGGAATTATTTTCCCCCTACTATATGCTTTTCTGCTCTTTGCCCACTTCTTGGCGGACCTGCTCACCACCCTCTTAGGTCTACAAGGCCTCCCCCATCCAAAGGCATTCTCAGGAAGGGCCCGCACCTCACCATGGAATTTGAATGTAAGTTCACCTGCTTACCACATTCGGAAGCACTGCATTTTGAGGCTCAACACTCCATGGAATAAAAAGCTTTCACTGTTTTGAAAGGAATTTTGAGAACAATTGCGGGATTGTAGAACAGGAGATCTTCTCCTGTGGCTGTGAAATCTCTGCATAGATGTGGCGGCTAGAGAGGAGACGAGAGGCAGGAGAGAACTAGATAGGAGATTAGTCTCCGGAAGGGAAAGCAGGAATGATACAGCCAACTGTGAGAGTTTAGGAAAACAAGATAGAAAACAGTGACTAGATTCCTTCACTTCTATAAAAGATAAAGTGAGAAAAGAGAAGGTTTAATTCACAGAGAGATCAATTTCAAACAAATAGTTCATCAGAAATGCCTTTCTGATTACATACTTGAATGGGTGATGGGTAGAGGTTGCAGAACTTACTTTAATGGGTGTATTTTAAAGTAGGTTATCTTCGCATCTGTAGAGAACACTCAGAAGCATCCTGTGCATCTCTCTTTCATCCACAAGAAAAGAAGTAGAGCTACATGACTGTAAGGCTAGAGCGTGAAAGAGGACAGCTCGAGGTAGTCCCGTGGGGATGACTAAATAGGGCTTGGAATAAGTAAATCAGTGTATAGTTTTAGGGTATCATGTTCTCCCCCAAGGTGAAGATATAACATCCTTCAGGGCCTTTGATCCTCAGTATATTTTAGGGGTGGTTATCTATTTTTCCTGGCCTAAATATCTGAGTAGGCTATTGGGAAGTTTCCATCCTATTGAGCTAAACTCAGTTCAATGAATAAAAGAACTGTGTTGAGTCTCATGCAATTTATTTAAAAGCCCCAGGAAAATGTAAAAGTAGAGTGGACCATTCATGTTACCACCGCAAATTTCAACATGCCAAATGTTCAGTTTAATACACCTAAGAATGTAATGGGCTTCTCTTGTGACTCAGCCGGTAAAGAATCCACTTGTAATGCGGGAGACCGGGGTTCAATCCCTGGGTTGGGAAGATCCCCTAGAAAAGGCAAAGGCTACCCACTCCAGTATTCTGACCTGGAGAATTCCATGGACTGTATAGTCCATGGGGTCACAAAGAGTCAGACACAACTGAGCGACTTTCACTTTCAGCTTTCACTTTTCTCAAGGATATAACAATGAAAAAAAAAAAAAACCCCACACCTAAATCTCAGGGCATTCTTAACTCCTTACACAAAGTTCTAGAGGGTATTTGATAATAACACATATTCAGTGGTTATCCTGAAAGATACCATTGGCCTTTCTAGTTCCAGTATAGTTTGTACTTTATTGTGAATGGATTTCCTAACCAGTGTATTTCAAAGTATGTTACACTTCGCTATGAAATTTTTATTTATTTTAAAGAGTATTTCAAATACACAAGATAGAGATATAAACATGTGTGTTAAATTTAGCTAACCACTGCTATGTATGTGAAGACGCTATTTGTGTGTGTGTGTGTGTGTGTGTGTGTGATTTTTACCATAGAAAACAATATGTGCATGCTTGAACGTGAAAGTCACTCAGGCATGTCCTACTCTTTTCAACCCCGTGGACCCAATTCCATACAGTCCGTGGAATTCTCCAGGCCAGAATACTGGAGTGGGTAGCCTTTCCCTTCTCCAGGGGATCTTCCCAACCCAGGGATCAAACCCAGGTCTCCTGCATTGCAGGCGGATTCTTTAATAGCTGAGCCACAAGGGAAGCCCAAGAATACTGGAGTGGGTAGCCAGCCTATCCCTTCTCCAACTGGGGTCTCCTGCATTGCAGGTGGATTCTTTACCTACTGAGCTAGCAGGGAAGCCCTGTTTGCATGCTTGGTCGGTCTCAATTCTAAGCATCCAATTGCCCAACCTGCACTGTTTTGTGGGTAGAACTGCGCATCTGGACAACACGTCTGTAAGCAAAGGCACCATGTCCAGCCCACATTCCCTTCTTGAAACAGCATGTGCCTGGATGGCACGCAAGAAGGCATTACTCAGGGGCACATAGTGCAGCTCCCCTGTCCTCAGTATGAACGTGGGTGTGGGAGCAGCTCAGGATCACCTCCACTACACAGAATCTTAAGGGATCTTGAGCTTTTCCTTCATGTGGCTCGGTATCAAATGGCCTGTTGGTGCCTAAGTAACGATGCATGAGCGAATCATACTGCAGTGTTTGAAACTTGGCACCATGAGCAGTTCTCCAACTGGTATGACACCTCACCTGAATGTTAAGAATCAGAGCTTCTTCATGCTTCCTGAAGCTCCCCTTCTGAGAGAAAAGCCAGTGACATCATAGAACGCACTGGAGAATCTGGTCTCCCACAGTAAAAGGCTGCAAACCTAAACCTGACCAATCACTCTCCAGCTTCAACATCCTTCATCTGTGCTGTTGGTTAACTTACTCCTCTTCACTGGCTGCATGTAAAATACACTTCATACCCGCCATGACCAAGTAGCAGGATCAGCATGGTTTCTCCTCTCTTCCCTGATCTTTGAAGTCATAGATAGGTTCAATAGCTGTTTCCAATCACAGTCTCACTGACCATCATCTAGAAAAACTCAACCCATGGTGACCTTTAAATTGAGAATGCACTTTAATTAAACAACAAAGGGGAACAATTATTGAAAATCAATCTCTGGCATTTTCTAACTGCCGTGTTTTCCATGAGAGGATCCCTGTTTATGTAGACTATTTAACATTTTTATTTTTCATTTTCATTACTCCCCACCCCCTAAATTCCATAACTAAAGGTTCATTCCCCACGAACTACCCTTGTAAGATGTTTCAAGTATCTTCTGTTCATCTCTTACGTTATAATGTCATGACCAAAATTTAGCAAGGCACCTGTTTCATCATAAAACACATTAACATAAGTCAAAATCCAACCAAAGCTTCTACCATGAGACTAATCAAATTAATCACAATTAAATTAATTAAATGAATCACAGACTTAGAAAAACAAACTTATGGTTGCCAGTGGGGAAGGGATAACTGGGGAGTTTGGGAAGGTCATGTACACACTGCTATATTCAAAGTGGATAACCAACAATGGCTTATTGTATAGCACATGGAACTCTACTCAATATTATTTACCAACCTGGATGAAAGAGGTTCTGGGGAACAATCAATACATGTATATGTATGACTGAATCCCTTCACTATTTACCTGAAACTACCACAACACTGTTAATTAGCTATGCTGCTGCTGCTAAGTCGCTTCAGTCGTGTCTGACTCTGTGCGGCCCCAGAGATGGCAGCCCACCAGGCTCCCCTGTCCCTAGGATTCTCCAGGCAAGAACACTGGAGTGGGTTGCCATTTCCTTCTCCAGTGCATGAAAGTGAAAAGTGAAAGTGAAGTCGCTCAGTCGTGTCCGACTCCTAGCGACCCCATGGACTGCAGCCTACCAGGCTCCTCCATCCATGGGATTTGCCAGGCAAGAGTACTGGAGTGGGTTGCTATTAGCCCAATACAAAATAAATAAAAAGTTTAAAGATTAAAAAAAAAAATCTAACCGAAGCTTCTACTGTGAAACTAATTAAATTAATCACCACTGAATTAATTAAATCAATTAAAATAAGAATGTCACTGTATGTAACATAGATGACCAACAAGGACCCACTGTATAGTACAGGCAAATACACACAGTATTTTGTAATAACCTATAAGGGAAAAGAATCCAAAAAGGAATACACATCTGAAACACTGTGCTATACACCTTAAACTAACACAACAGTGTAAACCAGCTATACTTCAATACAAAAATACAAAGAAGGCCCTATTTCAATGTACATTTAAAGGTCTACATATTTACAATTTTAAACAGCAACATGCAAACAAAAACCAACAGAAAACAATTACACTGACGCAAGTATGTGTAGAAAGAAAGGTCTAGCAGTGGGTCTTGTGTATCAAGATGTTGTAAACAACAAACACATGAAAATAGTACACAAGCCAACCAAGACCATGACTGATCCCCTGAAACAAGGGCCTATTGAGGATGACTGGACTGCAGCCATGAAAGTAAAAGATGCTTACTCCTTGGAAGGAAAGTTATGACCAACCTAGATAGCATATTCAAAAGCAGAGACATTACTTTGCCAACAAAGGTCCGTCTAGTCAAGGCTATGGTTTTTCCTGTGGTCATGTATGGATGTGAGAGTTGGACTGTGAAGAAGGCTGAGTGCTGAAGAACTGATGCTTTTGAACTGTAGTGTTGGAGAAGACTCTTGAGAGTCCCTTGGACTGCAAGGAGACCCAACCAGTCCATTCTGAAGGAGATCAGCCCTGGGATTTCTTTGGAAGGAATGATGCTAAAGCTGAAGCTCCAGTACTTTGGCCACCTCATGCGAAAAGTTGACTCATTGGAAAAGACTCTGATGCTGGGAGGGATTGGGGGCAGGAGGAGAAGGGGACGACAGAGGATGAGATGGCTGGATGGCATCACTAACTCGATGGATGTGAGTCTGGGTGAACTCCGGGAGTTGGTGATGGACAGGGAGGCCTGGCATGCTGGGGTCGCAGAGTCGGACAGGACTGAGCGACTGATCTGATCTGATCTGGATTAAGTTTATCTAAGAGCACACAGTTGGTAGAATGCATCTCAGTTTAGGAACATGGTATATTTCTTATGTTGAGCATTTACTGTGTGATTGGCAGTGTGTTAATCTTTGATTTCAGTATCCCATTTAGCTCTCACAACTCTATGATTACACCTGCTGTACTGAGAAAGTACCAGGGACTTACACAGGCTGAATAACTTGACAATGCCACAGAGCTAGGTAATAACAGAGCTTGGAGGTAACTAAACTTCCCAGAAGTCAGAATTGGGATTGACTTGTTACTTGGGTAAATTTAAGGGCTTCCTTGGTAGCTTATACAAACAATCTGCCTGTAATGCAGGTGACCTGGGTTCTCTCCCTGGTGGAGAAGATCCCCTGGAGAAGGGAATGGCTACCCATTCCAGTATTCTTGCCTGGAGAATCCTGTGGACAGAGGAGCCTAGCAGGCTCCAGTTCTTGGGGTCGCAAAGAGTTGGACAAGACTGAACAACTAACACTTTCACTTTCAGGCACAAAAGTAAATGTAGGGGGTCCCTCAGGCTCCAAAGCCTGTGCTCTTCAACAGTGCATCAGAAGTCCCCTGAAATGAAGCTTACTCTAAACCTCCAATTTTTCTTATCAATTTGTTTCACACTTTTCATGAGTTTAACTGAACATTACTTCTTAAAAATACTTAATTCAAATACTATAATTTAAAAAAGTACTATAATTCAAATCAGAACCAAGAGGAGAAGAAAGTGTTGAATTATGCCCAAAGGAGCAGACAGGTTAAGGGAGAACAAGGACAAAGACCTTTGAAACTTTCTGGTTTTGTTGATTTCTTTTTCAGTTTAGTCGCTCAGTCGTGTTTGACTCTTTGTGACCTCGTGAATTGCAGCACGCCAGGCCTCCTTGTCCATTTGGGATTGTTATAAAGCTCCCTTCATAGGCTTGACTTTTTCTAACAGCTTACTTCTATGGCTATCAATTTATTCATATCCACTAATTTAATCAAATCATATGTTCTCACAATTCTGCTCTTGGTCAAGAGGGAGTAACAGTGACCAGATATATCCTCCCTTTTGAAAAAAAAAAAGACAAAATAAATTAAAAATAATGTTTTTCAAGACATAATATATCAAGTAGTGTAAGGTAGTGACCCCTGAGATGACCCCTGAGAAATGATTCCCAATTAGGTGACCCTACTGGCAGCCAAGCTGGCTGTGTGGGGAGTTATAAGGCTGAAACTCGGGAAGGAAAAGCCAAGTGGAAATCACATGACTTCTTGAATCAAGATGTAGCTGAAAGTCTGGGGAGAACACAGAGGCCAGAGTTCTCAGAACGGAGTTCTGAGGGAGGGGAGAACTGCTTTGAGAGAGAACACTGGAGGGTCCCCTTGGGTATTCACGTGTGTGTGGATCAGCACACGTACGTGAGGAAACTACCAAAGAGCCGTCCGAAAGGATGACGGAACAGTGTCTGTCTGCATCATCCAGACTGGAACAACTCTAGTAATGGGGAATAACTGATCTTAGGCCATGCAACTAGCCAGAACTAACTAGAACCCATCTAACAAATCATAAACGCAAGATATAGAAGGATCAAAATATTTCTAAAGAAATTAATGGCACTCCAGGGGGGGAGAAATCTGAAGAATATTTATAGAAATACAAAACTATCTTAAAATTCACAATATCGGCCATCCAGACAAAGATGACCAGGCATGTAAACAAGTAGGAAAACACAGTCCATAATAAATGAAGCTACAATTGACACATTAGAGTTAGCACACAAAGACATTAAAATATTACTTGATTACTTAAAGAATATCTTAATAAATGGAATGATATACCTTTTATGTGAGTAAAGAGAAATGATATGGTAAGGATGTCAATTTTACCCAAATTAATCTATGGATTCAACACAATCCCAATGAAAATCTCCACTAGCTTTTTTTTTTTTTTGGTGAAGAATTGATAATTGATTCTAAAGTTTACATGAAAATGCAAAGTATCAAAATAGGTAAAATATTTTAATAAAAGAACAAATTTGCATTAACAAACACTTCTGCCTTCAAGACTTAGTATAAAGTCAATCAAGATGCTATGGTTTTGGTGTAAGATAGACACCAGATCAATGAAATAAGATGGAAAGTTCACATGGACACTCACATGTGTAGAAAACTGCTTTTTGACAAAGATATAAGGCAATTTAGTAGAGAAAGAATAGCCTATTCAACAAATGGTGCTAAAACAATTTGATATCCAGATGCAAATAAACTTTGATCCATACCAATGAGCACAAAATAGATAACAGACCTAAATGGAAAACTTTATACAATTTCTAAAAGAAAAAAAGTAGAGAAAAAGTTTGTCATCTTGGCTTAGTCAAAGATTTCTTAGCTGTAACACCAAAAGCATGAGCCACAGTAAAAGAACAAATTAACGAATTGGACCTCATCAGACTTAAAAAACTTCTCCCTGAAAACTAAAGAAAACTTCACTTAAGAAAACTAAAAAGATAAGCCATACACTGAGAGAAAATATTTTTATACAGCTAATAAGGAACATGTAACTAGAATGTAGAAATGACTCAAAAGTCAATAATTAAACAATCCCATTAAAAAATGACAAAATATTTGAAAGAATACTTTAATCAGAGAAGATATAATGATGGAAAATAAGCACATGAAAAGATGCTTACCATCATTAGTTATTAGGTAAATGCAAATTAAAAATACAATAGGTACTGCCACACACCAACTGGAATAGCTAAAATCTAAAACATCCACCATACCAAGTGTCGACAAAGATGTAGAGGAACTGGCATCTCATTACTGCTGATGACAATGGAAAATAGTACAACTATGTTTGAAAAAAGTTTGGTAGTTTCTTAAAAAGTTAAAATGTTCACCATACAACCAGCTATTCCATTCCCAAGTATTTACTCAATAGATACTAAAGCACATATTTCTAAAAATTTATACATGAATACTCATTGTCACCCTGCTTATTTAACTTATATGCAGAGTACGTCATGAGAAACGCTGGACTGGAAGAAACACAAGCTGGAATCAAGATTGCCGGGAGAAATATCAATAACCTCAGATATGCAGATGACACCACCCTTATGGCAGAAAGTGAAGAGGAACTCAAAAGCCTCTTGATGAAAGTGAAAGAGGAGAGTGAAAAAGTTGGCTTAAAGCTCAACATTCAGAAAACGAAGATCATGGCATCCGGTCCCATCACTTCATGGGAAATAGATGGGGAAACAGTGGAAACAGTGTCAGACTTTATTTTTTTGGGCTCCAAGATCACTGCAGATGGTGACCGCAGCCATGAAATTAAAAGATGCTTACTCCTTGGAAGGAAAGTTATGACCAACCTAGACAGCATATTCAAAAGCAGAGACATTACTTTGCCAACAAAGGTCCGTCTAGTCAAGGCTATGGTTTTTCTGGTGGTCATGTGTGGATGTGAGAGTTGGACTGTGAAGAAGGCTGAGCACCAAAGAATTGATGCTTTTGAACTGTGGTGTTGGAGAAGACTCTTGAGAGTCCCTTGGACTGCAAGGAGATCCAACCAGTCCATTCTGAAGGAGATCAGCCCTGAGATTTCTTTGGAAGGAATGATGCTAAAGCTGAAACTCCAGTACTTGGGCCACCTCATGTGAAGAGTTGACTCACTGGAAAAGACTCTGATGCTGGGAGGGATTGGGGGCAGGAGGAGAAGGGGACGACAGAGGATGAGATGGCTGGATGGCATCACTGACTCGATGGACGTGAGTCTGGGTGAACTCCGGGAGTTGGTGATGGACAGGGAGGCCTGGCGTGCTGCGATTCATGGGGTCGCAAAGATTCAGACACGACTGAGCGACTGAACTGAACTGAACTCATAATACTTTTATGTTTAATAGTCTCAAACAGGGATTGACCTAAATGTCCACTAACAGGTAAATGGATAACACACTGTGATATAAATGGGGTGAATAAAGAGGTATGAACTATTGACACATTACAATATGGATAATTTTAATAATAACGCCAGTGACACATACTTCCCTTGTGGCTCAGTGGTAAAGAATATGCCTGCCAATCCAGGAGATGCAGATTTGATCCTTGGGTTGGGAAGATCCCCTGGAGGAGGAAATGGCAACCCACTCCAGTCCTCTTTCCCAGGAAATTCCATGGAGAGAGGAGCCTGGTGGGCTACAGTCCATGGGGTAGCAAGAGTTGGACACAACTGAGCGATTAAATGAAAACAACATATATCTCAACACAATTATATAATTATTCTGAGTGTAAGAATCCAGGCAAAAAAATATATGTACTATTACATAAAATTTTAGGAAGTGCAAAGCAATCTATGTGCTCAGTCACTCAGTCGTGTCTGACCCGCCAGGCTCCTCTGTCCATGGGATTCTCCAGGCAAGAATACTGGAGTGGGTTGCCATGCCCTCCTCCAGGGGATACTCCTGACCCAGGGATCGAACCCTTGTATCTTAGGTCTCCTGCATTGGTAGGCGGCCAACTGGGAAGCCCCACAAAACAATCTATAGGGTTGACAAAAAGCATCAGTGGTTGCTACGAGAAGGGAGGAACTCTTAGGCCGAAGAGATTACAGACGGGAATGAGTAAGCATGTGGAGGTGAAGGAAATGTTCATTATCTTGACTGTGATGGTGGTTTCATAGGTGTGCACGTATGTTACAACTTAACAGGCCGTACACTTTTTAATACACAGTTACCTCAATGAAGGTGTTTCACAATTATCCCATCTCCCAATTTTCCCTCTCCTCCATTACCTACAGTTGTGAATTAGTCGGAAAGCTTCAGAAGCGGGGTTACTGGATGAAACCATATTGGTTTGCCTGAGAGGTCTGCAGTCAGGGGTCTTCCCAGTCTTCTGTGGC
This sequence comes from Bos taurus, assembly GCF_002263795.3. Classification (NCBI taxonomy): domain Eukaryota; kingdom Metazoa; phylum Chordata; class Mammalia; order Artiodactyla; family Bovidae; genus Bos; species Bos taurus. The sequence goes on from NC_037336.1 coordinate 97,327,611, forward strand.
CCACTTTCTCTTCATTTGGTTTCCATTCGTGCTGGTATCACAGGCTCCCACCTCACTGCTGGTTTCATCACTAAGACCCCACGTTCTCTATGGCCTGTACACACTTTTTTTCCCATCTTTTATAATTACAGTGCTGGTTCAACTCCTGCTGGCCTCCTAGGCTCTCCCCTAAAATCTGATGCCCAGCTAAACTAACTCTTCTGAATTCCCTCATTGCACCATACTCCACTTTAGATACTTGAGTCTTTTTTATTAGGAATTTTCTATTTCTGGGAAACTTTCTGTTCTCTTTCCTCCTGGCTAATGTCTGCATACCCTTTTGGGTCTCACTTGCATATTGTTTTCTTGGGAAAGTCTAGTATTTCTCCCATCAAAGTTTTCCTCAAGTGACTCTGACATTTGAGCCCTGAACCTTTTCCACAGGTCTTTGCCCCACTGCACTTTCTTCCCTCATTTCCTGTCCAGTATTCCCGTAGAGTATAAGTTACTCGATCTGTTCTGACTGGGGACTTGATATGAAAAAGAGATAATTAATTTGACTGTTAGAGTCTATAATTTCTCCATTTACCTGGAGAAAACATAAGGATGTCTCTGATTAAAATGGAACAAAACATTCATTCGTTGCCCCGGAGAGTAATACAAAAAGTTCAAAATGAGTGATCAACTCTCTTATTGAGCATTTGCACCAAAAGAGGACATTTTGGTCCTAAGAGATACTTCCGTGTAGAGTTTTAGGGTAAGGACATTTTGAAGGTAAAGTTGCCAATACATGCAGGCTTCTTGAGCTTGACATTAGTGTATTAGTGTATCTTACTCAAGCAAAGATGAAGTGGAGATCTCATCCAATTTGGGACCCCCAGAGACATTCTAACAAAGGTAATATTTCAAATGATGGGGGTTGGTTGAATGACTAATGCACAGGAGCTAAATGCCTGGCAGTTTGTCTGTCTGTCTGTATGGACGCAGTACATAAAAATAGAACAACTGTCCTTGTATAGATTTGGGAGAAGAAACTCTTGAGATTTATTATGCAAATCTTGTTCAAGTTTATCATTCCTGTAAGGGCACATGATGATCTCTAAATGGTTAAGAAAAGTAACAGGAACTGAAGTAACCAAAGCAGAAAAGCATCACAGCAAACTCTTCTTGATATTCTAACAACCCCTACAATTTGCTCTCTGTGTGGGAAAGAGTTCTTGCCGTGGATTAAATGGCAACATTATTCAGCCTCAAGCAGAGACGTCTGTCTTTTTCAATTTTGAAACACAGTTTCCATTATTTGCAGTCCATGCCATTTGTAGGCAACTGGGAGGTGATGTCCTTAATACTTTAGATCTCAGAATACCTTGGAAGAAACAAAATAAAACACAAAAATAAAGTTGCTGGGTTTTTTATGCCTAAACTGTGGAATGCTGGCAAACAAGGTATTTAAAGTATAGCCTTTTCAAAAAAATTAAAGAATATCTATAAGAAATGATCCCCCCTTGTTATATCATCAATGGTTCTTCTTGTTTTTAATCTATTATAAAGTTCTAAATCACTGAACAATATCCTAAATAAATCTTGACAGTTATAGGTCTATATTGACTTCTGTTGATCAATGTTATCTGTATGTACATAATGTGCCTACAATTTTATCCAAGGTAATGATGTTGATGATGGTTGCTAAATGTGCATATTTGACTTTAATTTAGACACCAACATTTCAAGATATATTTCAAGTCCTGCTTTTCTTGAGGGGCGTTTCACATAAGGTTTTTTCTTTTTTTAATAAGTTTATTTTTTATTAGAGTAACATTGCTTTACATGCTGTGATGGGTTCTGCCATACAACAGTGGGAATCAGCCGTAAGTATACACACTCCTTCATGTACATGTGCAGCATATACATATACAGCCTCCTTCCCCTCCCCCATCACAGAGCGCCAGGCTGGGCTCCCTGGGTTACACAGCAGCTGCCCACTGGCCATCTGTCTCACATCGGAGCGTGTATACACGTCAGTGCTACTTTCTCCATTCGCACCCCGTCCTTCCCTTGCTGTGTCTACATGTCTATTCTCTGCATCTGTGTAGATCTCTACACTTTCGTCTTCCTCTCGGTATCCACATCCTAAATTCTACCCGTCTAGTTTGACCACTTTTAACCACCCTTTCTCAGTGTATTAATCTTTAATTAGAAGATTTCATGAGATCGCTCAAGGGCCGTCAGGAAGGGCTTTTTCCATCTAAAGAAGCTCTCCTGGTCTGTCATGGTGGACACGGTACCATCCTTACTCAGTCTTTGCTTTACGATATTGAAATCCCGAGTAGTTCAAGTATTTCTGTGAGCCGCCGAGCCCTCAAAGCAGTCTTCGATTTCTGAATACCGATGAGCTTCCTGACATAGAACAGTCTCCCCGGAGTGGACACGGGCTAGAAGTGTGTCACTGGAGAGGAAGGGTCAGCAGTCACGGCTCACCCCTGGGCCGTTCTCCAGCAACTTTCCTATCGGGTAAATCCAATCACTAGAAGCCTTTGCTGCACACATTCTGAAGGCTTCTCGAATCCAGAGACTGGTACCTACATTCACCTGGCTGCTCTTCAAAGCCTGGTGGTGGTGGTTTAGTCTCTAAGTCGTGTCCCTTTGCGACCCCTGGACTGTAGCCCGCCAGGCTCCTCTGTCCATGGGATTCTCCAGGCAAGAATACTGGAGTGGGTTGCCATTTCCTTCTCCAGGGGATTTTCCCCACCCAGGGATGGAAGCTTGGTCTCCTGCACTGCAGATGGATTCTTTACCAACTGAGCTACCAGGGAAAGCCTGGTAGCCTGGCTTGACTCCTCTCTACCCCAGCATCTCTGCATGACAGCTGCCTCATTCTCTGGACTTCAGCTAGTAGAAAATCAGCAGCTCCCCAACCCCACTTTCACCTTGTCCTTGCCCTGCAGGATCATATTCTTTCAGGACTTAGTTCAGGAGTCATCTCTTTGAGGTCACTGTCTCTGGACTCAGGGGTCAGGTGCCCATCAAAGTGCTCCCATCAACCCTGGCTTCACTGCTCTCAAAATGCTTCTTAGGTACACAGTGGAACTTCCTTAGGCTTCCACCTGCTTCTCAATTGCATCAAGGGTACCTTGTTCGTGTTCCGGGACTAGACAACCACGTAGGAAGAAATCAACAAGTAAAAGACACAAGGAGAAAAGAGGTGCGTTCTAATCTACACTTGTAGTATTCCAGGTGGATCATTTGTTCTGTTCTTATACATTGAAACAATATTAAAACAGCCAGAAAGAGAAACTTTTTAAATGTTATTTCACAGTAATTAGGAAAGACAAAAAATATATCTTTAGAAAAACTGTAGTGAAAAATTATAGAAATTTTAACTCTCCAAACCATGGTTACCATGTATTTCTCATAAACCTTTAAACTATTCACGTTTACTTGTTAGTCTTATAGATGTGTTTGGTAGCTACAAAACAACAGTAGATTGTTTAGGCTTAATACATATCAACTTCAACATTGTGGTTAATTTCCAGTGGAATGCTATGCTACCTTCTTAAAAAAGAACCCTTGGAAATGTGGTTACTTGTCATTTACACATTTCAATGTTAGCAATAAAATGGAAGGTGGCTAAGATTAATAAATCTGTACAGTTATAAGAGAAAGATGGAGATTAATTCCAAGTGGGTCGTGGCTTCTGCAATCAATAGAGTATATCATAATCGTGCATTAAGGGACTGTCATATGGTCTGCTGAAAGAACAACAGTCACTAAACCAGTGGTCTCTTGGGAGTTAATGAAGAATCTTTCTCCAATATGAAAGGAATGCTTTTTAAAATTTATAATGCCATATGGACACTCAGGCATATGGATGGCTCGTAGATGCTCTACATTAAAGTGTTATTTTTACATTTTCAACATAACAAATACACTAAACAGGTGTTTTAAAATGTCACACTTTGAACAGCAGTAATTTAATTAGCATAAAAATTCACTGTTCTTAGTAGTATCCCCGAAATATTAGTGGCTTAGAGGTTTTTATATCCAATGTGCTTCAACAATATATTTATAGGTGATTTTGGATTTTAACAGGTATTTTTTTTTTCTCTTTTGTGAAATCAGAACCTAAATGTCAGTGATCTAGTTATTCTGCAATATGATAATGGATGGGTCTTTTTTCTTCACACCTTTGTCATGGGTTGCTGCTTTGTTTTATCCAAGTAAGGACTTTTCCTATTGGATTCAAACTGAAAATAAATTAGTAAGGACTCTTGGCTACTTGCTCTTACAATGGTAGAGTAGAAGTTCTTTAAGAGTAATGTTCTCTAAAAAAATCTAAAAATAATATAAATATTCATTAAAAAATTAAGTGAGAAAAGTGAAAGTGTTAGTCGCTCAGTCGTGTCCAACTCTGCAATCCCATAGACTTAAAAAGTTAAGTAGATACCATGTATTCTATTTTTTGAAATATTTTACCTTCATACAATAATATATTTTAAAAGTGTCTAAAAGTGTGCCTAGCATTTGTCACAAAAATGTCTGTTTCTACTGTAAGTGAATAAATGATTTTTTTTCCTAATAATGTAGAACAGTTCTAATAATAGAATGGTTTAGTGAAAGGAATAGAATATGCAATTTTACTTGGAGCATCACAAGCTATGTTTTAGCTTATACACTAAAAAAAAAAAAAACCTAAAATGACCGTGTCTGATGGGAGAGGGAGAGGAAGAGGGCCATTTATTTTATAATTACCATTCTGCTGCTGCTGCTAAGTCGCTTCAGTCGTGTCCGACCCTGTGCGACCCCACAGACGGCCTCCCACCAGGCTCCCCTGTCCCTGGGATTCTCCAGGCAAGAACACTGGAGTGGGTTGCCACTTCCTTTTCCAAAGCATGAAAGTGAAAAGTGAAAGTGAAGTCGCTCAGTCGTGTCTGACTCTTAGCAACCCCATGGACTGCAGCCTACCAGGCTCCTCTGTCCATGGGATTTTCCAGGCAGAAGTACTGGAGTGGGGTGCCATTTTTCTTTAGTGGAATTATGTAACTTTGAAATGAATCAGGTAGTAAAATATCACAAATAAACACTATTTTTTCTATCGTATGTCCACCCCAATTACTTAGTTTTGAATATTTGTTTTTTTTTAAGAATAAAAAGAGAAAAATAACAGAAAATTGGAAGATTTTTTGTGTATTTGGGGGTTGGGGATGTTTCTGGATTGTCCATTCTTTCACCAAATAAGTTTTACAAACAATTGCAGTAACAATAGCGGCTAGTGCACAAAGACCGCTTCCTCTCCTTTAGATTTCAAGCCATGGAAGATCTCACTCAGCCATTAGAACAGCTGTGTTAGGCAGACATCAACTTTATTACAAAAGGGAAAATGAAGTCTGCCTGGAAGTCCACGGAGCCCATGCAGCTGTGAAGGATGCTGTGCTTACTGGGAAGGCCAAGGGCAGGGCTGGATGACGAACATTCCAAGTGAAGTCCAGTCTCTGCCCTTGAGAAACTGAACAATCCAAAGCTCTGCTTTCCAAAAGAACTTTCAGTAATGGGGGGACACCGCACATCTAGAAGGTCCCACCCAGCGGCCGCCCACCACGCGTGGCTGCTGAACGCTGGAGATGGGACTTTCAAGATTCAATTTTAATTAATTAATCTGCATTTACATTTCAATAGCTAAATATGACTAGAGGCTACACAACTGGACATCTCAATTCTAAAGGTTGAGGCAGGGAACTTCTTGGTGGTCCAGTGCTTAGGATTCTGCACTCTCACTGGTGGGGCCAGGGTTCAACCGCCACTTGGGGACTGAACACAAGATTCCACAAGCCTCGTGGTATGGCCAAAAAAAAAAAAATTAAAAATTAAAATTAAAAAAATTTTAAAATAAAGATTGAGGCAGGGATAAAGTGGCATTTATAAAATAACATTCCAAGAGCTAATAATATGTTTTAAAAAATAAAATAAAATAAAATAAAAAAAAAAAAAAAAAAAAAAAAATCAAACAGTAATTCAAATTGTTGGAAATGGTAATCTCTGCTATGACTGTAAAATGTCTACACTGGCTTTTCAAGAATAATTTAAAGTTTCTCACTTTAACTGGAGATATAATTTTAAATGTTTTAATAAAAATAACTGTCATCCAAGTTGTCAGCCAGCATATATTTATTTCTGCTCAAAAGTAAATTTTTTAGAATCAAGTAGTTATTTGAATTAGTTTTAATTGTATGTGCAAGGAAGCACTGTTGTTTAAAGAAAAAGTATAAAGAAACCAAACATACTTGGTTTCTTCCTCAAAAATGAGTGTGTCTTCAGTCATATCTGACTCTTTGTAACTTCATGGACTGTAGCCCACCAGGCTCCTCTGTCCATGGAATTCTTCAGGCAAGAATACCGGAGTGGGTTGCCATTTCCTTCTCCAGGGAATCTTCCTGACCCAGGGATCAAACCTGTGTCTCCTGCACTGACAGGCATATTGTTACTCTGAGCCACCAGGGAAGCCCTTCCCTCACTATGATTATCCCCTACTGTACCAAGATGAGAACTAAGTCTCCTGAGGCACTCTGCTACTAAATTCAGCCTTGGAGTAAAATTCTAATCTTTGCTCTAAGTGTACAAATGCTATATTTTAAAAAGAGCACCTTGGGTCAATAAAGCATGCATTTAGTTTGATTAATATTAAATCACAAGACTCAATAATTTGAACGAAGTGCAGAGATGATAAAATCCTTAACTTCAGAAGCCAAATGCTTCCCTGGCTATTTCTTTTAATTTATTGTATTTGATTTGCTATCTCCATTAAATGTCAAATTTTCTTCTAAAATCACTCAGGATTTCCATGCATTAAAGTATTAAGCCTTTTACAAGAATTCTCTATGTGAAATATCAAAGATAAAGTTTAAGGATGAATAAAAATCAACTCTAAAAACCAAAAATTGCCAAGATACTTTAACTGTCACTGGGATAAATTACAACGTAAATAATTTTGTAGAAAAGCAAATACATTAGCAAAGTTATTCCTTCTAAGTAAAATGATTATTCTTACTAAGCAGTCAATACTTCGTGGAGGTTATTAGATTTCAATTAGTTTTCTGGGTGGGCTGCTGATTAAATGGCTCCCATGATTAAGCTCAACTCAGTTCAGAAGACTGGTGTTTGCATAGATTTTACCCTAAAGATACCATGTGTGCAGATGATTCAAATCAAACATCTGCAAGAAAAAATGAAATGTTTCTCCATGAAGTTTTGCCAATTGTTCAATTCATCCATCCCTTGGAAAAAGAAATCTAGATGTCCTGTCTCACCTTTAAAAATAAAACAATAGCTATATGTATCCTTGCTTCTTTTCTTTGATATCCTCTCTGTCAAGCCAAGAATCAAAGTGTGGGGTGAGTGTGTGTGTGTGTGTGTGTGTGTGTGTGTGTGTGTTGGAGGGGGTATGGTTCACTGACCTAAGCAAGTACAGACATTCTGGGAACGACTGATCAGACAGGCTTCTGTTAACAGCTCTAATCATATTCCTCTTCTGCGTTACTGTTCTGGGCAAGACTGCCAAGAGGCTGAAGCTGACTGACCACCTGGCTCCATCTACACGAAGCGGAGAAAGAAATGGGGCAGTGTCTTGCTTTCCATGGCTATAGACATATTCCCTTTCTCCCTCTCCTCTCCCTCCTGCCTTTATCCCTCCCTCTTTCTTTCTTTCTTTCACTTATTTTATGCAGAAGGAGACATGGAGAAAGAATATTTCTAATATCCACTGTCTAAAAGACAAGCATGATAAGAAATTGCAAAACCTATCTTTTGGGATACTTTTTAAAACTAGACACAGGGGAAGGTAGTCAAACCACCTCTCTCTATATATATCCATCTAGCCCTCTGTCCACAAAATTCTCCAGGCAAGAATACTGGAGTGGGTAGCCATTTCCATCTCCAGGAATACACACACACACACACACATATGTAGTAGAGGACATATCAAAAGAGGCGTGTGTGCGTGCTAAGTTGCTTCAATTGGCGCGACTCTTTGAGACCCTATGGAATGTAGCCTGCCAGGCTCCTCTGTCCATGGAATTCTCCAGCAACAAATACTGGAGTGGGTTACCATTTCCTTCTCCAGCGATCTCCCAGACCCAGGGATAGAACCCATGTCTCTTACATTTCCTACATTGGCAGGCGGCTTCTTTGCCACGAATGCCATCTATTTCACATGTGGTCATGTACATGTTCCAATGCTATTCTCGCAAATCATCGCACCCTTGCCTTCTTTCACTGAGTCCAAAAGTCTGATCTTTACACCTGTGTCCCCTTTGCTGCTCTGCATGGAATAGTCAGCATTGTCTTTCTAAATTCCATATATATGCATCAGTATACAATATTTATATTCCTCTTTCTGATTTACTTCACTCTGTATGATAGGCTCTGGGTTCATCCACCTCATTAGAACTGACTCAAATGCATTCCTTTTTATAGCTGAGTAATATCCATTGTGTATAAGCACCACAACTTCCTTATCCATTCATCTGCTGACGGACACCTAGGTTGATTTCGTGTCTTAGGTATTGTAAATAGTGCTGCAGTGAACACTGGGGTACATGTGTCGGAAGATTCATGTTGTCTAGTCACCAAATCTGTCTGACTCTTAGCCACCCCATGGACTGCAGCTTGCCAGGCTTTCCTGTCCATCACCATCTCCTGGAGTATGCCCAAGTTCACGTCCACTGAATCAGTGATGCCATCCAACCATCTCATCCTCGGTCCTTTGTCGTCCCCTTCTCCTTCTGCCTTCAACCTTTCCCAGCATCAGGGTCTTTTCTAATCATTCAGCTCTTTGCAACATGTGGCCAAAGTATTGGAACTTCAGCTTCAGCATCAGTCCTTCCAATGAATATTCAGGACTTATTTCCTTTAGGATTGACTGATTTGGTCTCCTTGCAGCCAAGGGACTCTCAAGAGTCTTCTCCAGCACCACATTTCAAAAGCATCAACTCTTCAGGGCTCTGCCTCGTTTATGGTCCAATTCTCACATCTGTACATGACTACTAGAAAGACCATCGCCTTGACTCAATGGACCTTTGTGGCCAAAGTGGTGCTTTGCTTTTTTAACACAGTGTCTAGGTTTGGCATCGCTTTCCTGCCAAGAAGCATCGTCTTCTGATTTTTTGGCTGCAGTCACCATCCACGGTGATTTCCGAGCCCAGGAAGAGGAAATCTGTCACTGCTTCCACCCTTTCCCCTTCTATTTGCAATGAAATGATCGCATGGGAAGCCATAATCTTAGGTTTTTGAATATTGAGGTTTAAGCCAGCTTTTTCACTCTCCTCCTTCACCCCCTCATGAAGAGGTTCTTTAGTTTCTTTTTACTTTCTGCCATTAGAATGGTATTATCTGCATATCCGAGGCTGCTGATATTTCTCTCAGAAATGTTGATTTCAGCTTGTAACTCACCCAGCCTGGCATTTTGCATGATGTGCTCTGCGTTTAAGTTAAATAAACAGAGTGACATTAAACAGCCTTGTGGTCCTTTCTCAGTCCTGAACTAGTCAGTTCTTCAGTACAAGGTTCCAGCTGTGGCTTCTTGACCTGTATACAGGTTTCTCAGGAGACAGGTAAGACAGTCTGGTATTCCCATCTCATTCAGAGCTTTCCACAGTTTGTTATGATCCACAGAGTCAAAGGCTTTAGCACAGTCTAAAATTCATGCCTATTTTGAATATGAGTCTCTGGGATCCAAGTTCTAATATAAGAAATGACAGATGAAATCTACCCTTTGCAGGCTTCCACCATACTTATTTTTCTCCAGGTTAAACTTCTTCTTCTTCTTTGGGCCTTCCTGTTCATCGCTGTTCTGCTCGCATTTGTTTCTTCATATTTGTGTGCTTAGTAGCTCAGTCGTGTCAGACTCTTTGCAACCCCATGGACTGTAGCATGCCAGGCTGCTCTGTCCATGCGACTCTCCAGGCAAGGATACCATTCTTGAAGGATACCCATTCTTGAAGTGGGCTGCCATTGCCTTCTTCAGGGGATCCTCCCAACCCAGGGGTTGAATCTGGGTCTCCTGCATCTGCAGGCAGATTCTTTACCAACTGGGCCACCTGTTCATATTTACTTTGATCTTAAAAGGAGAGACTGAGATTGTAATGCAACGATCCATCTGTGGCTTGACCACAGTGAAATACCCTGAGGTCTGATTTTAGCAACAGAAGACCAGCAACTATGACCTTGGTGAATCACAGATACACAGAAGAGAGGTGGGTAAGGAGAGCTCAGCCATCATCCGGAGACTTTCAGAAGTGGAGGAGTGTCCATAGACTTCATTTACAGTAGCAAAAATCAAGATAATATAATGTTAGATTCCAAACACTGAGGAGAGAAAAATAAAAGCAACCTTCTCATTTAACTCACACCTAAGGGATATTTCTTAAAGAAATACATGGATAAGTGAACACATTATGAAAAAACATAGGAAGTGAGCACTTCTATTATTCCCAGTACAGAAGCAAGATAGATATTCTGTTGGTTTTTGGCTGTGACTCCAAAGACACATATCAGTTTCCATCTTTGAAACTGGTGTTTGCGGGTTTGGAAAATCCCCACCATAAACTTCCAAGTGCCCACATGTCTTTCAAATACAGCAACTTTAGCGTCTAGCATTATACTTTCACTTTCCTTCGTAGAACCATTAGGAACCACAGATGATGACATTTCTAGCCCTTAATGTGGCTGAAGGCTTTAATGCCACAGTTATAAGCAGACATGCATCTGTTCAGGCACATTACAGGGTCCGTATTATGAAAATACACACATTAGATCTTTTTCTAGTTTTGCCTTCTTGGAGGTGGAGCAGCTCCGGGACCTGTCATTCACTGATAGGAGGAGGTTGCCCATGGCAACACACACTCTGATGTAGCAGATCACAAAAGGCAAAGAGAATTTGAATTGGAGAATTGCAGGCCTGGAAGACTCGATAGAATTAATTCTGTTGTCTTCCTAACCTTTAGAGTGATTGGAAATATCTCCAATTACCTGGTGGCCTTTTCTTGGTGATGGGATTAAGAGTATTTCTGGAATTAGGTGTATTTCCATTCAATGAGAATGTATCACTTTTAATATGAATAATACAAATTCTTTTTCATTTAGACATAGATGAGATTTAGTTAGTAATGATAGTGCTTTGTTCACTGAAGGAAGGGTATTCCACAAAGCTTTTACAGAAATAGGGTAACTTGGCTGGCTAGTTCCAAAGGAAAATTGACACCGTTCCTTCTTAAGAAGGGGGTGGCAGAGAAGTCACCACCATTGCCCAGGCCCTAAACCACCACCAGTTGGCTTGGATGTTGCCCCCACATCGGAGGAGGTGGATGTGTGCACACAGCCCGCTGACAGGGACCAGAGCACCCGTTAGGAGGGGTGTGGCTGGTGGAAGTGGGTGTGGAAGGGATGTGGAAAACAGTCCCAGTCTTCCCAGGCCTTCTGCACCCACCAAGGCATTCCAGTCTGCCATCTGTTCCAGCAGTGGTTCTCAAAGGTTGGAGTCCCCTTGGCAACATCAGCATAATCTAGAAATTTCCTAGAAATACCAATCACAAAGCTCCTCTCTAGACCGACTGAATCACAAAACTCTGGGCATAAGGCCTAGTGATCTGTACTTTAAAAAGAGACACGTGTACCCCAGTGTTCATCGCAGCATTGTTTATGGAAGCAACCTAGCTGTCCATCAGCAGACAAATGGATAAGAAAGCTGTGGTACATATACACAATGGAATATTATTCAGCCATTAAAAAGAATGCATTTGAATCAGTTCTAAGTAGGTGGATGAAACTGGAGCCTATTATACAGAGTGAAGTAAGTCAGAAAGAAAAACACCAATACAGTATACTAACACATATATATGGAATTTAGAAAGATGGTTAACAATAACCCTGTATGCGAGACAGCAAAAGAGACACAGATGTATAGAACAGTCTTTTGGACTCTGTGGGAGAGGGCGAGGGTGGGATGATCTTAGAGAATAACAATGAAACATGTATATTATGATATGTGAAATAGATTGTCAGTCCAGGTTCGATGCATGAGACAGGGTGCTCAGGGCTGGTGCACTGGGATGACCCTGAGGGATGGGATGGGGAGGGAGGTGGGAGGGGGGTTCAGGATGGGGAACGCGTGTGCACCCGTGGCTGATTCATGTTAGTGTATGGTAAAACCACTACAATATTGTAAAGTAATTAGCCTCCAATTAAAATAAATAAATTTAAAAAAAAGAAAAAGCAAAAGCTCACCAGGAGGTTTTGACCAGACCAAGAGATTCAGCTGGAATAATTTGGTTCATCATGAAAACTCTTCTCCTTAACCACCTGGAGGGGCCTCTGAGTGTCCCTGTGTCTCGAGCCCCTGGGGAGGCACAAACTCACCCAGAGGAGACTGGGCTCATCCGGTGGGAGCAGCGACCTTGCCTCTGAGGCTCTGTTCATGTAACTGCTGTTGGAGCATTACCCTACAGCGGGATGTCAGTGCTGACTGGGGATTCAGAAACGGGCAAGAACTAGAGGCCTTTTCCGGGCCTCTGCTGTTTCTCTTTATTTCTCACCTGCCCCTGGCATGAAATATCGCTGGGCTGCCTTGAAAGCAGCAGTGCCATTTTTTTTTTTTTTTTAATGTACTGAAATCCCTTCTCCTCCTGTGTGGGTGGCAATTTGCTGTGGGTATAGCTTCAAAACCACGGCTGCAGGATGAAGAGAAAATGCTCTTAGAGGCTGAACCCTGTTGACCTCCTCCTCCCAAACAAACACATAAACCCAAATGCTGTGTCTGAGCCCATCTGTCAACAGGCACTTGCTGCTACCACTGTGCTTAAGGGATTTTATGTACTAGGCGTCTCGAGAGGGAAGAAAACAAAGACAGTCCATGTACTTAAGGTCTTTTCACTCTGGTTGGGCAGAAAAGGCTTGAGAACAATCATAAGGAGATATATTGTTCCAACGACAGTGAAGCAAAAACAGTGCGAAGTGAATCTCTGACTGCAGAGCTGGGCATCGGGAGGTGGTGTGGGAGGCAGAGAGCCCGCGGGAATTCTGGCCAAGCGGAGGGCTTCTGCTCGAAGATCTGGCTTAGAGAGAATAAGCAGCAGGCAACCACTTTGGGCTTTTGAGTAAGGGAACCATAAGCTGAAAATCTTATATCGTAGTCAGAGAAGGACACACCCAGGGTGCGTTACTTCCCTAACAAGCCCTAGACGCTGTGTGCTGAGGCTGTGTTACGGGCCTGGCTGGCAAAGGTCCCGTTCTCAGGCGCCTTTTGTTCTGGTAGGGGACAGACCTGTCATCACCGTGGAAATAAAAACACAGGATCATTCGGGATAACCATCAGGGCTGTAAGACCAACAGCACAGCAATGTGATAGTGATGCTGTGTTAGGATCCATCGGGTCCTGACATCACAGTCCTGACAGAAGGTCACCCAAGCCATCCAGTGACAAGACAGTGCAGAGCAGGACTGTAAAGAAGGAGAGATGTGGTCAAGGCCACGGGGAGGTGGGAGGGAATGGCCTTCGGTGTTCCGAATGCATGGATATTTTGATTCTTGCTCATCGCTTCTTCCTGGCAAGTTAGTATATATATCAGCATCTTAACTTTGAAATACGCTTTGTGACAGCTATGATAAGCCTGGGAGGTAGACAGAGGACGCCCAGTCCTGCAGTCTGGGACTCACAACATGCTTTATGAGACCAAGTCTTCATCTCTGCTCAGTGGTTGGAGGGAAGGTCTTCTATCCCTCAGACGCTATCATCCAGGGAGGCATTTGAGAATAGCTTCTCTTGATTAAAGAGACGCTTCTCTTGCCCTTCTGATTAAAGGGCAGTGACGTGGCTCTGGCAGCACCTCATGATGTAAGATAACCTCCTGGGACAGGCTAATTACTTCTCAGGCCCTCTGTGCATAACCAAGACTGTTATCAGTAAGCCTGACAGTACTGCCCATCAGAAACCTCTGTTGTTTTAATTACGCATCATTGTTGTCTTCAGACCAACTTGTTATGCAGGCAGACTATTTTTAACCAAAGCTTTTGGGTTTGGGTTATTTTCCGGAAGGAATCATACAAACATTTTCCCCTATGGTCAGTAATCACACCTATATATATAACATGTAGATGTCAGATAGCATTTGATCCATAGTCAGAGATCCTTTGGATTTGGTAAAATTTCTCACCGGCTATGGTTTTTCCAGTGGTCATGTATGGATGTGAGAGTTGGACTGTGAAGAAAGCTGAGTGCCAAAGAATTGATGCTTCTGAACTGTGGTGTTGGAGAGGACTCTTGAGAGTCCCTTGGACTGCAAGGAGATCCAACCAGTCCATTCTAAAGGAGATCAGCCCTGGGTGTTCTTTGGAAGGAATGATGCTAAAGCTGAAACTCCAGTACTTTGGCCACCTCATGCGAAGAGTTGACTCATTGGAAAAGACTCTGATGCTGGGAGGGATTAGGGGCAGGAGGAAAAGGGGACAACAGAGGATGAGATGACTGGATGGCATCACCGACTTGATGGACATGAGTTTGAGTGAACTCCGGGAGTTGGTGATGGACAGGGAGGCCTGGCGTGCTGCGATTCATGGGGTCGCAAAGAGTTGGATATGACTGAGCGACTGAACTGAACTGAACTCACTTTGAGATACATAGTTCACTCTAGAACAACTCAGAGGTCAGGGGTGCCAACCCTGTACAGTTGAAAATCTCGGTAGAATTTACTGGTCCTTATAATATCTGTGATTTTCTATCCTTTGATTCCACAAACCTTGGCTCATGTATTTGTTGAAAAAAAGCCATGTAAGGGGACACACACAGTTCAAACTTGACCATCCAAGAGTCAGATGTAAATTGTTACTGTCTTTAACTAAAGAAAAACAGTAAAATGAGATTTTTATCTAACTATGTATGTGCTGGATAAAGTTAAAGAATTTAATTGTTAAAGTATAAAATGGAGATCTCCCTTAAAGTAAGACTTGTACACTGTATGACTTGTATGATGTATTCAAGTCTACTTCACTGGAATTTATACAGTATATTTAGGTTTTTTTTTACTTTTCAAACTTTACTTTTATAGTGAATTTAGCATACATATTCAGATATAGTGTTTTCCACAAGGGCAGCCTAACAGCATTGCCAGTATCTTTCCTAGTGCCAATATTTAAGCAATAGTCTACTCTCTTGGATAAAAATGGAGATGCAAAATGCACACAGAGGGCACTAAAATTCTAAGATGAAGCAATGGTTATTTACTTGTTTTTACTTGTATTTAAAAAAAAATAAAAAGCAAAGAAAAATTTTAGAAGGCTTCTAAGACCAGTCTTGGTGTAGTGCAATGATATTTTACGTGGGTTTTATCACGTGAGTGTCTGAGCGCTGAGTGGGGCGCCCACGTGCCCGGAGTCTGGGTGAAGCCAGCTCAGCCGCTCCTTCCTCTGCAACGTGCTGCCTTCTTCGCAGGCACTGCTTCCCTGGGCCATGGTGTTGTCCTGCTCACTCAGTGAATAGGAAAAAGTTAGAAGACTTAAAGATCACTGTGGAAATACAGTTCTTCCCCTTGGGCAGTGGCAGTTTCTGTGGGTCTCAGCTGTTACATATTAAGCAGAACTCTGTCCTCCAGCTCTCAGCTAAGGATGAGAAGTGTTTGAAAGGGGATTAGAAGAGACCTTAGAAGCACTTGGTCTAGAAGCTGTTCTTTTCCACTCAAGATAGGGAGGAAATCTGTTCAAAGGACCAAACGTCACACCTTCCTTTTCCATCTGGGACGCTTGCCTCTAAGACCCCCTGGGGATACAGAGAGGGCTGGTCAACCTTCCTGAATCCCATCTAGTTCCAGATAAGCCCTTAGCATCCATCCCTCCCTCTCAAAACCCCCAAAACTCTCTTCTGGTTATGCAGAAAACTTGAAAAAACAGGAACGCATAGACCCTCATAATACTAGTAGCACACAAATACCATAGTTAATGCATTTTTGTGTGTACATTTTTATAGAACCATATTCATAACATATATATTGTTTTACAATACATTATAATTCAGTTAGTGTATTCCATATGATTAAACACTTATTTAAAATAAGGAGGTGTTACTAGCTGCAGAATATTCATGATGACAGAGTAGCATAATCTAGTTAGTCCAACACCTATTCTTCAACTTCTTCACACCTACAAAAATGCCTTAATAACAAAAATGGGCAAAATTCTGCTTACATGTCTGAAATTTTCTTAGGATGAATTCCTCACAATATATTTTCTGGTCCAAACATATGAGCACTTAAAGATTTTGATATATCAGCAAATTTTCCCTCAGAAAGTTTATATACACTCAGTGGCCTTCCTGATTCCACACACCCTTGACAACATGGAACATTACACGCCTTATAAAAATACTTGGTAATAAAAAAATATTCTCGGTAATTAGATAAAATGATGTTCTATTCTTTCCATCAGGCATTAAGCTGTCTACTTTTCCTGTTTAAGGAACTGTTTGGGCTTATATTTTTCCAGTTTTTCAATTACAAAATTATGAGTCTTTTCTCCTGACCTTGGGAGATTTTCCTCTACTTTTAGCTCTTAAAATGTCTTTCAGATGACCAAGCTCCCCGTTTTCTCCTATAAACAATCCTCATTTAGGCATTGAGAATTCGGTATCTACATGATTAAAGCAACACAACAGGTCACTTTCAATCACAAGTCCTTCTATCATCATATTTTTAAATGCATGGTGCTACATTCATATTTTAGCCCTAACCTATCTAACTGTCTCCTATTCCCACTACCAATTAGAATGAGGATTTCAGGGCTGTGAGGCGCCATGCCAAATGCCTCAGCGGTAAGGAACCCGCCTGCAATGCAAGAGATGTAGATGTGGGCTGGAGTTCTGTCTTGACAAGATCCCGCAGAGAAGGAAATGGCAACCTACTCCAGTACTCTTGCCTGGAAAATCCCACAGACAAAGGAGCCTGGCGGGCTAAGTCCATGGGGTCACGAAGAGTCAGATACAGCTGAAATGACTGAACATGCAACATAAGGGCCCGTGAAGGCCCCCTCGTTGAATGACCAGAACTGGAAATTGTCTACCTGTGTCAGTAGCTTCTGCTGAGGAACCAGCAGGTTTCAGACACAGCGCTGACCCCACAGGCAGATGGTGACACTCAAAGTGCGTGCGTGCATTTTTGTGAACACACACACACACACCGGATTGCTAGTGTGGTTTAGTGGCTTTACTGAGCTTTAAGGCCCTCGGTTTTTTTTTTTTTCTCTCTTCTCCTGTAATTTCGTATTCGTGGCTGTGCCTTCTCCCCATAAGGTCTCCTGGGGAGCATGGGGCACTATACTCTAATCTGACTGTCCTACGAGAGCTTTTGCACTCACTTTCTAGGCTTTGGTTTCTCTCCAGACCTATGGACCTACCTTGCCAGCTCCCATGTGCTGTCTCTTTCATTCTGACATTTCATCATCCTGTCTGTCCAGGGATCTGTCTGGGAGGGGAGTTACAGCTTATGCTGGCTTTACCATCTGGAAAATATTGGCTTTCTAGGTACTGCTGCGGTTGGGGGCAAGGAGACTGACCCATGGCCTGTGTGCAGCCCTGGATTGTGAAGTTCAGACTCAGAGATGGAGAGATTGAAGGATGAACACGTTTTCTCATGAATGTGAATGGGATGAATGGCCTGCGTGACACCAAGTCTGCCACTTTTCACCAGGGCCTTTGGTCACCTCGGAGGCTGACTCACGTGTCTCCAAACACTCAGGGCAGCCACGGGCCCAGGCACAACCCCCGCCTTGCTCTGAGGTGCTGGGTCTCCTCTTTCTCCTGTGGATGCTCCCCTCGGACTTAGCGAAGACCTGCCCTTCCTCACCGCCACAATGTTGGAAACCAGGGAGCAGAAATGGGCTTGGCCAACAAATCCCCAGCTCCGAGGTCTACTTCACCTTGTGTTCCCTGCGCTGGGACTGTGCATTGCAGAAAATGTAGGGAGGCAGAGTTGACAGCATTTCTCTCTTAGTGACGTGGGGGGAAGTGAAACTGTTTGCCTAGGGAGGAAGGGAAGTCTAGCCCTATGGGTGCCCATTTACTACCCATAAGGAGGATGGGCTCAGGGGACAGTTGCCTCTCTGCCAGGTCCTACTGCTATGACCACAGAGGGAACAGCTGCACAACAAGTACCTCCCTTTCATGTGAAATCAAAAGCAATATGGGGACTTCCTTGGTAGTCCAGGGGCTGGCAGTCTGCCTGCCAATGCAGGGGACACAGGTTTGATCCCTGGTCCAGGAAGGTTCCGCACACCACAAGGCAACTACGCCGAGAGCCACCACTACTGAGCTTGCACTCTGGAACCCGAGAGCTGCAGCTACTGAAGCCCGCACGCCCTACAGCCCATGAGCCACAACAAGAGAAGCCATCACAAGGAAAAAGCCACAGACTGCAGAGAAGAGGGCAGCCTCCCCTCGCTGCAACTAGAGAAAGCCTGCACAGAGCGACACAGACGCAGTGCAGCCAAAAATAAACAATAGTTTTTAAAAAATGAGAGCTGTTGTTAAAAACAAAAACAAGCAAAAAAAGCAATATGGGATGTTACCTTTCACGCACTCAGAAGCTCTCTAAATTGATAACTATACATACGCACAGATACCGAGAGACTATGGTCATGCATGTGTGTGCCGTGCTAAACTGTTTCAGTCGTGTCCAACTCTTTGTGGCCCCGTGGACTGTAGCCTGCCAGGCTCCTCTGTCCATGGGATTCTCCAGACAAGAACACTGGAGTGGACTCCCATGCCCTCCTCCAGGGGATGTCGCCACCCAGGGATGGAATCTGCATCTCTTACGTCTCCTGCATCGGCAGCTGGGATATTTACCACTAGCACCACTTGGGAAGCCCATATGCATAGTCATACCACATAGATGCATATTTACATTTGTAGAAGGTCCTCCTTGAGGAGTTTTCTAAGAATTCATCCTTTGGGGCACCACCTATGTTCCAGGGAGGGTGGTTCTGATGATAGCGAGAGCTATAGACCTGAAAAATTACACCCTTGGTTACATTTCCAATTTCTATTCAAATTTTTACTCACCCAAAGCCGGGCTTACTTTATCTAGTCACCTAATATCATTTGGTTTCTGGGTGCTATAATAACTTTCATAGTGCCTGAACTAAAATGCTAGATTTTGCTATTCCTCCATGGCTATCACACAGTGCAGAAATATGAATTCTCCTTTATAATTCTGGGACCAGTTAAGTAGGTGGAAGTCTAGAGGTTACTGGAATTCATCACCTATTATGTTAATCTTACTGTTATTAATGAAGGTTAATCGTGAATGAATGTCCAGAGGATAACATTTTTTCACTATAGACATTTCAACAATCCAGCAATCCAAGTCTCTGAAAATAAAAAATGGGGGATACTGTAACCTCAGACTAGTTCGCCAGATCCTAGATTGATTGAAGGAAGCAGGCTTAGGACAAATACAAGTAAGAAGTGCATTAGCTGGTGCCCGATAAAGGAAGGACTCAATTACCTTCAAAGATAGTATCAGCTAAATATTTAATGGGTTCACAGATGGCAGATGGAAAAATGGTTTCCTAAAGGGCAGCCAGGGCAAAGCCTTAATCTGTCGAGGCACAGATAATACAGACGACAACGGTGTTCCCAGAAGGCCCCTCGTAGCTCCCACGCCCACCGTGTACTCACCGCCTGTTTCGCAGGCAACTGCGTCGCCACGAGCACAGTGCAGGGAGCCCACGGGGCTCCAGAGGGGAGTCGAGCCCAGCCGAGCGCTAGGACTTCTGAGCCCTGGGGCTTAGGAACATCGGTTTCTCCTCACCCATAGTTTCCTCACCCACACCATGGATAGAATTCTTCTGTCTCAGGGTTGAAAACCTGGCTTAAAACTCAACATTCAAAACACTAAGATGGTATCCGGTCCCATCACTTCAATGGGAAATAGAAGGGGAAACAGCGGCAGATTTTATTTTCTTGGGCTCCAAAATCACTGTGGATGGCGACTGCAACCACGAAATTCAAAGACACTCTCTAGAACAAAACCTATGAGAGACCTAGCCAGTGTATTAAAAAGTAGGGGCATCACTTTGCCGACAAAGGTCCATCTAGTCAAAGCTATGGTTTTCCCAGTAGTCATGTGCGGATGTGAGAGTTGGACCATAAAGAAGGCTGAGAGCCAAAGAACTGATGCTTTCGAACTGCTGTGTTGGAGAAGACTCTTTAGAGTCCCTTAGATAGCAAGGAGATCAAACCAGTCAATCTTAAAGGAAATCAACTTTGGCTATTCATTGGAAGGACTGATGCTGAAGCTGAAGCTCCAATACTTTGGCCACCTGATGCAAAGAGCTGACTCATTTGAAAAGACCCTGTTGCTGGGAAAGATTGAAGGTGGGAGAAGGGGACAACAGAGGATGAGATGGTTGGATGGCATCAGTGACTCAATGGACATGAGTTTGAGCAAACTCTGGGAGATAATGAAGAACAGGGAAGCCTGGAGTGCTGCAGTCCATGGCATTGCAATGAGTCAGACACAACTTAGTGACTGAACAAGGGTGAAGTGTTATACGAGACAACTTTGGCAAAGATCCCAGTTCCACGCCTGGCACCCACTGCGATCTACAGTGACAAATCCCTCGGCTCCAGTCCTCGACTACTGCTCGTAATGTTCTGATCTACTGCACAATGTCAGAGCAGAAGGGTAACAGCAGCCCTGAGTTCTCTCCTTTCACATAAAATACGCTCCAGGTTTATTTCAGCATGTTCAATGACCATTATGCTAGAAGGAGGTAGTATTGAGTGCAGCTGAGATGAGGGCTTTGGCTTCACAAATCAGACAGTGTAAAGTCAGGCTGAGGCCTCTGTTATTCTCAACCTGTAAATCTGGGTCCCTGCTACGAGACACTTGTTCCTGAGGAAAGGGGTTGAAATAAAATCTAGCTCACTTCACATAATAGAAATGACATTTATTCTACGTGAAAACGGCATCTAGGTGGATTCAAAGATGTGCTATATCATTCAGGACATCTCTGGAAACTTTGCTTTAAGGAGTCTGCAGTCCAAAGGAAGGTACAGATAAATAAAAGAACACATGTAGATAATAATAAAGATGGTTCATTCACTGCATGTGGAGAAAAGTCTGCTGCCAAAGTAACTCGTGTGAAAGCACCTAACAAGTTATCTGCCACACAGCAGGTGCTTACTACATGTGACTGCCCCTTCCTGTTCCTTCTCCTAGTGAAGGACTGAGCCCGCTGGCCATCTTGACTTGAATCCAAGAATGTCTCTCTGAGAGCATCATTCCAATACAGCTTTTCAGATAGATGCTAAAATCACCATTCACAAATAATCAGTTCAGCCAAACGACCCTTCTTTTCAATAGACCTAGATCAGTCACACTTTCAAAATGATCATATCCAATTGAATTGAAAAGTTGTGGCAGAGAAATTTGATATAAGACATTAAAATTAAAATAAAGATGATAGTAATAAAATAGAAACACAGGAGGGAAAAGAGGTAGATGGAAGCGTAATATTTCAGCCAGCTCTCCAATCAGGAACCACAGCTCATTTATCTGAAACTATGAAAACAAAAGCCGGGCCTATATTTCTTTTCAGTTAAGTGAAGCTCTTTCAGTTCTAGATCCTCGTTCGGCTCCTCCAAACTAGTGAGAACCGGAAACCACGTCTGAAGAGCTGGCTTCTTTGGTCCTGGGTATATTGTTGCTAAATCGTAGACGGGCTAGTCCTGCCTTCCTGATTCTCCTCCTCACCTGACTCCCGTGAGTGAGCCTGATTTTGAGTGATGCTCAGTGATCCTTCCATGGACCCTGGCAGCACGAGAAGGAGCGGAGAGGAGGCCACAGACGGCTCTGGGGCCACAAAGCTCACGCAGCCACCAGTTAGTTGCAACCTCCCCACAACGGGGGCCCTATTCTCTGGTCCTGAAGAAAGGCAGGACCAGCGGACAGTCCCCACCTCAGGAGTGAGTACTCTCCCTGCTGTGTGGATGCTTTGGTTCCCTGCTGTTACCCTGAGGCCTGCCTTTTCCACGGAGGAAAGAGAAGGGGGGCAGTGCTCCAAGAAGGCAGCCCTTGACCTCTGTCCCCTTGGGAAGAGCGACCACAGTCACTGGGCGATCCCTCTCATAAGTAACAGGGACTAGGTTGCCTGCGGGAGAAGGGATTGCTTTCAGATATCTAGGATAATCTGGAAGCACCTCAATGAAGAAGATATGCAAACACTTATTTACCGATCAATAAACACAATCTAACTGATTATGGAGAGAGTCTTAGCTCTGTTACTCGGGTCCCTCATCTTAGGGCCTTTTAAAGATTCCCTCAGTGAAGATGCTGCGTGGGTGGATGTCTTTCAAAGAGAAGGAGAGGCTGAAGTCCCTTTATGACCTTCTCTGTCTTTCACACTTTGAAACACAGGCGTTGGAACACGGGTCACTGCACTGGCCTTCAGCTCTAACAGACTTCGTGGCAGATAAAGGAAGCCAGTGGCTTCCCAAAAGATTGGCGGGTGCTCTGTAACTTACGAAGACCCAGAATGTTTGGCTTTTCTTGCTCTAAGATTGGGTTTACGGATTGTTATGTATTAATACATAATGCAGTGCTCTTCTCTGCATAGTAAGAGATCTTAATGGGGGAAAAGAATCGCTGCAACTCCAAAAAATGACCCGGCACATATTATTTTGTGAAACTTAGATCTTTTTTAAGTGATTAAATAAATTGAGAACTGGAGACTCAGGTATTCTAGAGGAAGATGCCCAAGACCATTCATTTTTGCTGCACTGATGATTTAAGAGGGAAGGTTATACTTCCCTGGTGGTCCAGTGGTTAAGAATCCACCTACCAATGCAGGGGACACAGGTTCGGCTCCTGGTCCAGGAAGACTCCACAGGCTGCGGGGCAACTAAGCCCATGTGCTCTAGAGCTCTTGCTCCGCAACTAGAGAAGCCACCACAACGAGAAGCCCACGCGCCGCCTCCAGGGAGCAGCTGCCACTCACCTCAGCCACACCAAGTGCGCACACAGCAGTGAAGACCCAGGGCAGCCAAAGAAATCAATAACGGTTTTTAAAAGAGAGAAGGCCTTTGTCTCATTGTTAAAGCCTGAGGCTGCATGTCCATTCAGTTACTTTGAACATGCTGGGAGAGCTTTTGGCAATTTGGAAAATGTACATGTGTTTAAACTTCTCTTAGGTCTCAGCAGGTGGAGCTAGGAGAGTGGTTTTCACCCCCATCAAAATGTAAGAGAAAGAGAAATTTTAATCACAGAAAATTTGTGATTCCCGGTTTGGGACCAACGACAGCTGCTCTTTCTTTAGTGAAACTTGCATCTCCATCTGTGAGTGAGTGAAAGTCGCTCAGCTGTGTCCGACTCTTTGTGACCTCATGGACTATACAGTCCATGGAGTTCTCCAGGCCAGAATACTGGAGTGGGCAGCCTTTCCCTTCTCCAGGGGATCTTCCCAACCCAGGGATCGAACCCAGCTCTCCCGCATTGCAGGCGGATTCTTTACCAGCTGAGCCACAAGGGAAGCCCCAGAATACTGGAGTGGGTAACCTATCCCTTCTCCAGTGGATCTTCCCAACCCAGGAATTGAACTGGGGTCTCCTGCATTGCAGGTGGATTCTTTAGCAGCTGAGCCACTGGGGAAGCCTTCCATCTACCTTTTCTCAAGGAGCTCCATCCACAGCGGCCTTGCTGTTCTCTCTAAACCCTGTTTCAGGGGCTCCAGCCAGACCAGTTCCCTACCTGCTGAGGATAAGCTGAAGGAAATCTTTCTCATCTCTCCCCACCTGACCGAAAACAAAGCATAAGTCTGGACAACCAGAACACAAGTTTTCTGTACAGGTTTCTGAGAGAAATATTCTAAATATTATTTAAACTATCAACAGAGTAATAGATGCTCATGGCTAAAAACAAAGAAATGGGGGGGGAAAAAGAGACTTTTTTCAAGTGTGCATTTGCTTATCTCCTGGTGGAGCATTAATTTGAGAGGAGGCATTTGAACCAAGAAATGCCCTCATGAGTAAGGGGAGAGGTCAGACTTTGCACCATCGGATGACAATACACACGTTTCTGAAGAAGGAGGTAAAACAACCGGAGGTGATCCCAGCTATACTACTCTTCACAGGACATCAGGCCAAGCCAGGCAGAAACCCAACAGCAGGAAAGCATTGTGTTCAGTAAAAGATGTACTTTCCTGCCCACTTCACACACCTCCTCTCTTCATTGGCCCTTCCCCTACAGGAAGAATGACCATGGAATTCTGCATTATGCCAATAAGAAGTCAAACTCAGACATACAGCTGTTTACCTAGAAGTACACCTAAAGCCTCTGAGATAATTCTATTACTCAAAAACTGTGAGGATGACAGAGATAAACAGGAGTTAATTAACACAGGACAATTACTTTTCCTCTGTCCAACTCTTCCCATGAAATACGATTTACCTGGCTATTGTAATTCTCAAATTCAACTCAATCGATCAAGAATCTGAGAAACTGTATCACTGATCTTTAATTAGGAAGGCGTGATAATTGTTCATGGAGACTTCTGTACTCTTCTGTATGCTCGGACTCAGCCACCTGGATAGTACTACAAGGCAATGCCAAGTGGAAAACAAAGCTTTACATGTAACCGTCATGGTTAGTAGTAAAGACTCCATCTGCCAATGCAGGAGATGCAAGAGATGTGGTTTAGATCCCTGGGTTGGGAAGATCACCTGGAGAGGGAAGTGACAATCCACTCCAGTATTCTTGCCTGGGAAATCCCATGGACAGGGGTGCCTGGCAGGTTACAGTCCATGGGGTTGCAAAGAGTCGGACATAACTGAGCGACTAACCAGAAGAAGAAGGATTAAAACAATTAAAGAAAAATACTGACTTTTAATGAAATTTTACGGATATAATTCTTCTCTCTTAATAATTAAAGAAGAGAAAGATTTATTCTATTTGGGTAAAGTAATAGCCTGATAAGTTGTATTTTTAAGCAAAACCATTATTATGTTTGGTTATTCTAGGTTGGATAAATGTCTCCAGGTAGAAAAATAACCAATTTAAGACCTATACTGAAATTTTATATTGGTAGACCACCTTACATCTTGAGAGCATTTTTCATTCCTTATTTCATTTAATTCAATTAAAAAACTCAGTGCAGTGCTTCCTTAACCTGAATCTCTGATTTGTCCAACTCAGATGTGATAAATGCCAAAATGAGCTTATAATTAACAATAAGGTACTAAAATTTGCAAGTTAAAAAAGTACAGTAGAGTATGCACCAGGTGAAACTCATAAACATGCCACTCTGGGGCGGTTGCATCTGGCGTGTTTTCTTGTGAGGGAAGTTACAAACTGGAGGTGTGCCCAGGGTGATAAGAATAATACGCAGACAACGGGCACACCCATAGTTTGGGCTTGGACAAAACCCGTTTGTTGGATAAAATAGGAAAACAAGGATGTGAACTATTGGCAAGACCTACCACATGGTTGGTATCTGTTTTGCTACTTTGAAATCTTCGTGACTGTTTATAATAACTGCAGGCATTTCTAAACATGTACTGTTTCCCTGAAATTAAGCTAAGATTTTATCCATGTAACACTAAGCGAATTCACTTATTTTGAAGTCAAGCCTCGGCATAGGCATATTTCAAAATCAATGCATTCGTTTTGAGCATATACTTCCTTGTGCTGCGCACACTGTGCATTTTGAGTGTTTTATCTAATAAAAGATTTAAAGGCTTTAGGAAATCCAGATGTGGCTGATCCATATAAAGAACTCTGAACTGAAGAAATGCAAATGACAAATTATAGGATGAACAGAATGGGCTTTCCATCAGAAATTAGACTCTTCCAAAGATAAACAAAGATTGTCGAAGACAAAGAAGTGCAATTGGACAGGAGGACCAATTAAACAAAAGTACTGAATATGAATAAGCAAGGAGCTAAACTTAGCATGGAAGAGAGACTGAGCGTAGAGTGTACTGTGAAGAGACAGATGTCAAATGTATATGCATATCTTATGTGAGTAACTATGATCATCTGGGAGAAAGGCACATATTTCATTAGGAGCATCCACTACATTCAAAGATGTATGAGTATCACGGGGTTATTTGAGTCTCAGTCACGTGTCCAGGGTGGTCTGTGCTGTCTGGACCTCCTCACGCATGATCTCCTATAAAATCAACGTGTGGTCCTGCCCTCACCTGGGGTGCTGTGCAGATCTAATTAGCCTCATGTGGATTTTCTGGAGGACAAACAGTGATCTCTGATGTCACCTTTATGTCCCCCACTATGAAGCAACAGCCCAATGATCAGGCCACAGCAACTTCCCAGTTAATGCTGCCCTTCTACTTGAGAAAATGATGCTTATGGATCAAACAGATGGACTTCTATCAACTTGATAATAAGACAATGAATATAAGCCACTGAATATATGACTCATTATCAAAGATATTAAACAGAAAGATATCAAATTTACTCTATACTTCTACTAGGTATATAAGAAAATGTGTCCAAATTTAATTTGATTTAGGGCAATATGAATTTTTATGTCTTAAAACTAGTGGGAAAGTCTAAAGACTCTCCTTACATGGAAAAATCCAAAAACAAACGTAAAAAGGTGAGTAAAATAATTTCATAAATTCTTTTACAGGTTTAAAATTTTATTTTTTTACGGTTACAATGGCTGTGGCTTATGAATTCTAATTTTATAGTTCCGCTGCACCAGGCGTGTTGCACAGTAACACTCAAGCAGATAATTTTCAGACATGAAAGGCTACTGCATATACATTCTGGGGGGATAATAAACCAGAATATTACAGGCAGTAAACTTTGGG
Organism: Bos taurus; assembly: GCF_002263795.3. Lineage (NCBI taxonomy): Eukaryota > Metazoa > Chordata > Mammalia > Artiodactyla > Bovidae > Bos > Bos taurus. The sequence goes on from NC_037336.1 coordinate 97,354,450, forward strand.
AGTAACTACTAAACCTCCCAGAAGTTAAAAAAAATCCCTCAACTTCCAGCCTGATGTTTGTTCCTACAACTTGATATAATTGTCCAGAATTTAGTTCTAAAGGTAATTCAGTTTGCTTAATTGAAACAAAGCGTTATCCCCAAAGACAGAAAATGTCCCATCCTTGGCAATACAGTTGAACTGACTTCATTTCCTCTGGGTTATCACAATAGCCAAACAGTGGAGACAAGCTAAATGTTCATGGATGAGTGAATGAGTAACGGAGAAGGCAATGGCACTCCACTCCAGTACTGTTGCCTGGAAAATCCCATGGATGGAGGAGCCTGGTAGGCTGCAGTCCATGGGGCTGCTAAAAGTCTGACACGACTGGGCACTTCACTTTCACTTTTCACTTTCATGCATTGGAGAAGGATATGGCAACCCACTCCAGTGTTCTTGCCTGGAGAATCCCAGGGACGGGGGAGCCTGGTGGGCTGCCGTCTATGGGGTCACACAGAGTCAGACACGACTGAAGGGACTTAGCAGCAGCAGCACACACAAAAGGGAATACTATTCGGCCATAAACAGGAACCCCCTGACACGCTGCACAGCATGGAGTAACCTTGAGGACATGATGCTGAGTGGCACAAGCCAGTCTCAAAAAGACAAATTCTGCATGAGTCCACTAATATGCAATAACTAGGGAAGTCAGAGAGAGAGAGAGAACAGAATGGTGGTTGGTGGGGCTTGGGAAGGGTGACATGGGACCTTACTATTCAAAGGGTACAGAGTGTTCATCAGGCAAGATGGAAAAGTTCTAGAACTCTGCTGTACAACTTGTGCTGACAGTTGCCAACACTGTCACACAGGCAACTGTTTGCTGAGAGTAGGTCTCATGCGAGGTGTTATTTAGCACAATCATAAAATTCACACAGTAGACGGACAGAATTAAATAAATCTCAACTCTAGCTTCCGGAAAAAAAAATGCATGATGTAAGCCACTAAATTTATGGTAATTTGTTAGGCAGCAAGACTTACAAATGACTAATTTCTCCAGGAATTCAGGCAAATTTAGGGAAAAGTTCTTGGCATAGAGATTTTAATGTTGAAGTTTTCCAACAGTTGGTTCTTTCACCTGATGGTTCATAAATCACAGAGAACTGATTACACCTTTCAAGCAAATGATGAAATGATGAGACGGACTTGAATGGCTAAAGTAATCCCACTACTTACATTATCGATGGAAATAAACACATTTCACAGTTTCACTAAACCGTCACAAAAGTCTTCCCTACTTGCCTCTGTCCCAGTGATGCATAGAACATGGTGATGTCTGAACATTGATAACACCAAGATTATTTTCCTTTTAGAGCAGTCGTTTTAAGTAAACTCAAGCTTGCAAACAGACTTTTCTTAGAAAAAAAATATTTTTCCTTGTACCATGCAATGTAATTTTGGGAAACACAGATAAACAAAAAGTATTAACGAATCACCTGGAGACTCACCATCCAATGCCAGCCTTGGCTGTCTTGTTACCGTGTGTCATTGGCTCTCATGCTCCATAAAAATAACTATAATGCATGTGTATCTAGCTAGAAAAAAATGGTACCCATGAATCTGTTTGCAGGGCAGGAAGAGATGCAAATATAGAGAACAGACTTGGACACAGCCTGGGAAGGAGAGCATGGGATGAATTGAGAGAGTAGCGTTGACATATACAAGCACCATGTGGAAACAGACAGCTAGCCGGAAGCTGCTGTGTGGGCACTGAGCTCAACCTCGGGCTCTGTGCCAACCTAGAGGGCTGGGATGGGGTAGGGGGTGGGGGGAAGTCAAAAGGGAAGGGACTTATGTAGACTTATGGTGATTCACCTTGGTGTATGGCAGAAACCAATACCACATTGGAAAGCTATTATCCTTCAATCAAAAATAAATTTGCAAAAAAAAATTCTTTTAAAGAATTAAAAGATAATTGTAATTCTCAAAAATATTAAAAAATGAATTAAAAAATTAAACAAAAGGAATTTAAAAATAACTATTCGGAAAAGTGAGATAATAAAAATCTATCATGTACCTCCTCTTTAAAAAATTTTTCCTTTTGCAAAAAAAAAAAAATTCTGGCTCAATAAATATTTCTTGACCATCTGCTTTAGAAATGTGAGATAACACATCCTTCCCTGGGGTGATGGGAATAAAACGATGCATCTGTTCACCATTTTTCACTCACTTGATTCATTCATTCACTGATTCATTCATTCACTATTTCCTGAGGTCTAATGTGTGGGAAATGTGTGCGGCACACACAGAGGAAGACAGAATCCTGCTGGTCAGAGAACTCAGTCCGATGCCAACACTGATACTCAAATGAAGGATTACCAGAGGGAAAGGGGTGTTGAATCGTAGAGACTTCTGCTGATATCTGGCCACTCCTGTTTGTAGCTTATAATCTTGGTGAATGCCTCTTTTTGCACCTTTATGTGTTGAATTCAGACTATCTACCTTTCTGAGCAGCAACGAAGATTGCTGTTGTTGTTTAGTCGCTAAGTCACACCCAACTCTTCTGCCCTCCTCATGGACTGTAGTCTGCCAGGCTCCTCTGTCCATGGGATTTTCCTGGCAATTTCCTTCTCCAGGGGATCTTCCCGCCCCAGGGATAGAACCTGAGTCTCCTGCCTGTGTCTCTCTTATTGCAGGCGAATTCTTTAGCACTGAGCCAGCTAGGAAGTCCAGCAGAGATTAGGAGAGAGAACAGACGCAGGGCATGTAAGGTGGGGCTTTAGGTGCTGGTGGCTAACTGGTTGCCCTGTGATGTGAATTCTGTGACAGTGTGCTTCTGAGAGGAAGGGGTTAAAGCAGGCTGCTTTGACCCACTCCCTTTTCCAAGTTATCCCATGGGGCTGGCATGTGGTCTAATCTCCTTGTCAACTGGAGTTGCTAGGAGAAAGAAGTCTTTTTTCTGTAATACCCTTAGCAAGATATCCCTGGGTAAAGACTGTTGTTCAGTCGCTCAGTTGTGTCCAACTCTTTGTAAACCCATGAACTGTAGCACGCCAGGCTTCCCTGCCCTCACTATCTCCCAGAGTTTGCTCAAACTCATGTCCGCTGAGTCAGTGATGCCACCCAACCATCTCATCCTCTGTCACTCCCTTCTCCTCTTGCCCTCTGTCTTTCCCAGCATCAGAGTCTTTCTTACCTGTAGCTAATAGAACCCGGGATCTACAGGATGTGGTCTCTCTGTTTATCTGAGGCTTTCTATTGCCTGCATCCTCAACATCCGTTTCATAAAGCTTGGTTGTGAGTAGGAGCTCAGGTGTGTGTGAGTCAGCATTAAAAAGCTGCCTGGACATAGCTCAGTGGACCTCTCATGGAGGAAGGAGCCTGGTGAAGGGAGACTCAGAGGGAATCCGCACACAGAAGACAGAGAAGGGAGGTGAGAGAGGCACGGTGTGGAGTGAGAGGCCCAAGTTCAAGCTCAGTGGGGAGGAGAGAGGCTGATTGTGAGGGTCAGGTGCGCCCAGGAAAGAAATAAGGACTTTGCCATGAAGGCCAGGCAAAGCCACAGAGTGACTTTCATAGGGGATTACTTGACCAGAACAAGGGACCTTAAGAGGGGACTAGGATAGAGTGACTAGGGCAGGGAGTGCCCTTGGGAAGGCTGGGGTCCCGATCAGGGGCAATATCTGAATAAATGAAGAGCACAGGCTGAGGATGAGAGGAGAGAAAAGATTTGAAAGCTATTTAGGAATATATATATGGAGAAGGCAATGGCAACCCACTTCAGTACACCTGCGTGGAAAATCCCATGGATGGAGTAGCCTGGTAGGCTACAGTTGTTGGGGTTGCAAAGAGTTGGACATGACCCACTCCACTTCTTAGGAATATCCAAGACTTCAAGAAGCCTTAATTTAACAAAGGAGTTAAAATATGGATAGAGAAGAATACAAAAGGAATGATAAGAATATTTGATCATGTTTTTGAGCTCTGACATTGCACCAGAAAATGTAGATATATGCTTTAAATACATTAACTCAGTAAAACCTTATACTGACTCTGGGAGGTAAGCTCTGTTATTATTGCCATTTCAAAGATGTGGAAAGTGAAGCCTAGCAACATTACACAGCCTTGGGCTGTAAACCAAGACAATCCAGAACCCAAACCCTTAACTGTTACAATATTAGAGTATTCCACAAACATGGCAGAAAACCACAGAGCTCTAGGAGAGAATGTACCCTCCCCCTGCGACCCCCCGCCCCGCAAAGAAAAGGATAACTGTTCAGGGCAAGTGTGAGTTCTAGCTCGTCATACATAAGGTCATGCTAGAAGAAAGGGTCAGAACACTCCACACCAGGGGTCCCCAGCCTTTCGGCCACCAGGGACGGTTTTGTGGAAGACAGTTCGTGCACAGACTGCAGGGGCCGGAGGTGGTTTCGGGATGATTCAAGCACGTTACACTTCTTGTGCACTTTATTTTTATTGTAAATCGCTGCATCGTGATGATGTGGTGATGCGAGTGATGGAGAGCGACTGTAGATGCAGATGAAGCTTCGCTCGCCACTCACCTCCCGCTCTGTAGCCCGGTTCCTAACAGGCCACGGACCAGTAATGGTCCACGGCCCAGGAGTTGGGGACCGCTGCTCTGTATCATCTAAGAACACTGCTTGTTACATCTGACATATCACATACTAAATGCTGTAATCCATTAACTTATTTTTATACTTTGGATAGACCATATTCACATGCCTCTAAAACAAATTATTTTTTTGAAAAAAATACATTGAACAAGTCCTCCTATCTAAATCTGGCCTGCCTTCTTTGATAAGACTTCAACATCAGAAATAGCAGATGCGAGATTTGACTCCTGTTCAAAAGTGAGTTCAAAAGTGAGATTAGAAAGCAGATTTTTCTTAAAATGCAGCTGATCCCCTTCCTTTAGGTTTTATTATATAAAGAATAGGAAAGAAAGCTTTAAATCTTTCTTTGAAAAGTAACATTAAAGCTTCACCCAAAAAAGATGGAATAACCCATTACCAAGCAGGTGTGTCTTTCTCAGGAATTTAATTTTGGGAAAAAGAACCTTCATCATTTCGAGGTGTACTCAAGCAAATAGATGATTATAATACTCACTGCTAAGAAGAACCAGCCATGCCTGCTTCATCTTTGCAAACTGCCTTTCCACGCTCCATATTCTTAATTCACATTTTATGACCTTTATCTTATTGGAGAGAGATTTACTTAGCTTTTGTAAACCTGAAAATTCCCTGACACAGACCTAACATTGAAGGGAAGAGAAGGACATGGCGTTACTGTCTCTAATCTAACATGGAGAAGGGGAACGGGTCCCTGAAAGATGGACGCATGAGGACCACATGGGATGGGCCCACCAGCTGTCACACGTACTGAGGCTTGGGGGAAAGCGGACCCAGCGCCAAGCAGGGTTGATGGAGAGCTGGTGTGAGGCTGCCAGTCACAGAGGCCACGCCTGGCACCGCACTAGATGCAGCTTCCGTTAGATACATGCTTCCTGTTTCTGGAGCCCACACCCTCCTTCGTCCTGCAGATGAGCTGTCCTGGTGGGCGGGCTGGCTGGCCGTGTCTGCAGCCTCTCATCTGGATCCAAAGTATAAATCTAGGTGTTCCTGTTTATAATAGTCAGGACATGGAAGCAGCCTAGATGTCCATCAGCAGACAAATGGATAAGAAAGCTGTGGTACATAAACATAATGGGCTATTACTCAGCCATTAAAAAGAATATATTTGAATCAGTTCTAATGAGGTGGATGAAACTGGAGCCTGTTATACAGAGTGAAGTAAGCCAGAACGAAAAACACCAATACAGTATACTAACGCATATATGTGGAATTTAGAAAGATGGTAGAGATGACCCTGTATGCGAGACAGCAAGAGACACAGATGTATAGAACAGTCTTTTGGACTCTGGGAGAGGGCGAGGGTGGGATGATTTGGGAGAATGGCATTGAAACATGTAAATTATCATATGTGAAACGAATCGCCAGACCAGGTTCGATGCATGAGACAGGGTGCTCAGGGCTGGTGCACTGGGATGACCCCTGAGGGTTGGGATGGGGAGGGAGGTGGGAGGGGGGTTCAGGATGGGGAACACATGTACACCCGTGGCAGATTCATGTCAATGTATGGCAAAACCACCACAATATCGTAAAGTAATTAGCCTCCAATTAAAATAAATTAATTAATAAAAAAATCTGGGTGTTCATCCACATAAATATGTCACAGGTTGAAAATGTCTACGGTCAACCTTGTCAAGTATCTAGAAGGAGAATCTAGTAAGTTGACTATTAAAGACGAAGTTGACTAAGTACTAACAAAGAAGAAACATGTAAGGAAAACTGTAGGAAGTTGGTGTATAACTGTCGCTGAGAAGGTCTGGGTTGAGGTAAAGTGCCTGCTGGAAATCAGGTGACCTTGGTGGCCCAGGACCTCTGGGTGAATGAACTCATCTGACCTCACCGTGTCTGGATTTCTTCAGTTGTCAATAAACGAGGTACCTTATTATTTTAAGTTTCTTTTATTTGTAAAGTTTACAGCTTTTATTTGAATCACAAAAATTAAAGAGGCATAATAGCTGTCTATGGCTTCCCAGCTGGCGCTAGTGGTAAAGAGCCCACCTGCCAATGCAGGAGATGTAAGAGGCAGGGATTTGATCCCTGGGTCAGGAGGATTCCCTGGAGAAGGAAATGGCACCCCACTCCAGTACTCTTGCCTGGAGAATCCCATGGACGGAGGAGCCTGTCGGGCTACAGTCCGTGAGGGTCGCAAAGACACGACTAAAATGACTTTGCATGCATGCACACAATAGCTGTTCTGTAATTAAACTAGCCTGGGATAAAGTCTACACCTGTTTCTTCAAGTCCTTTCAAAATCAACATTCCCTTCCACCGTTTTCCAAACTACTGTGTTTGAAAGATGTTTGTCTGCCAAAGAAACAATAAGTACTTTTCTCTAGCTCTTTCCCTCTTTTTTCCTTTCTTCCTCTCATTTTCTAAGTCAAAGACACATGTTACTGTTAATGAGGATTCAGGTCAGCCTGAGTTAATCACTATTATCAGACTGAGTTGATGCAATTTCTGCCCAAAGCAACTTGACATTTCAGTTAAACTGTGCAGGCTTCTCAAAGGAAATTGTACTTTCCTTTAGAAAGTGAAGGTCTGAAAGCGTTAGCTGCTCAGTTGTGTCCAACTCTTTGCAACCCCATGAACTGTAGCCAATCAGGCTCCTCTGTCCATGGAATTCTCATGGAAAGAATACTGGAGTGGGTTGCCATTCCCTTTTCCAGGGGATCTTCTCAACCCCATGCGTCTCCTGCATTTCAGGCAGATTCTTTACTGTCTGAGCCACCACGGAAGACTCACACTTTCCTTTAAGCCCTTTTGAAATATGAAAGGTGGCACCTGGATGCCCAGGGTTGTCCTGTGGGGCCCAGAGCTGGGACTATTCCCCTGCTCTCTGCTCCTTGCGCTGCAGGGCGCGCGTGCTGCTGGTGGTTCTGCTCTGTGTCAGCTCTGACTTTTCAGGTGAGGCCCTTCTCCTTCCCCTGTGCACACGGCTCATCACCGGTACCTGCCCAAACTCAGTCTCCTTTGATCTGAAGGCTTCCTAGAGCCTTCTCTGGTGGTTTATCCTGGAAAGTCTCTCTGATCACTGGGTCCAGACAGAGGACTTCCCAGCCAGCTGCCATTCCTGCAGAGGGCCTGGATCAGCCCCAGGTTCTCCAGTGGGGCTTCTGAACAGGCTGTTCATAGTATCAATGGACACGTTAGAAACTGGATGTGGTAGCTGAATCAAGGTCAGGCTTTACGGCTGTAACAAATGACTGACACTCAAGCAAGCAACTTTATTGTGAGACAACGTGGGGAACAGAGGGCCTGAGCCTCCCAGAGGACGAAACGCAGAGGGGAACAGTCAGAGGGCCTGAGCTTCCCAGAGGAATACATGCAGAGGATCACCTCAAGACCTCTGACCTGCTGATCATTAAAGAAGAATTTATCAGTCAGTGCAATAACTTTTGATGAAACAGAAGAGGAAAGCCTATCAATAAAACAGCTGACAGTCCTGTATGATCAAGAAACAGACAAGGCGGACTGCATTCTGATCTCTGGGAAAAAGGTAAAGCTTACATGTGCAAAAAAAAAATTACCTCACTATCTCAACTGAGTTGATAGTTCAGGGGCTCTAAAATACAGATAAGCCTAGCTTAAGAATAATTGGATAAATTTACACACAGCTGATGACTACCCTGTAAGTCCAGAATCTACCCAGGTACATTTGCTCATGGGTCTACAGACATGTATTTTCACTCTTAATTTAGCCAATTCCCCAGGGTCCATGCTTGATTCCTGACTTCTGACATCATCCTGAGATTACTCCGAAGACTGTCTACTCCGAGAAGCTTAAAAGCATCTGTCAAATCATTAGACAATTTCTCCAAAGGCCTGTATGCATGTAAGGGTAATTCAAGGGATTTATCCGGTGGTCATGACATCTAATTGTTTCTCTGAGGACCTGATTAAAAACCTTTACAAGTGAAGTCTGGGAACAGAAACCATCTCCAGAGGTAACAAGACGTTTGCAATGAAAAATCTCAGAGACGCAGTAAGCAGACTGAAGGGAGGTGCCCAAAAGGCTGAAGGTGGAGTCTCAGGGGGACATGCCAGCAGGGATGAAAGCATGAAGGCAGAGTCCGTGTGGCCGGCACATTACTGCCAGGGGCTCCTGTCTTTCCAGAGCTACTGTCCTGGGCTCTTCACCTCAGAGACAGCAAGACCCCCACCGGGGAGTGCTGCTCGTTCCACATCGGCACCGAGCCGGAAGCTCGCAGCCGGAGCTGTCAGAACCACCGAGATGGGGAGCACACTCTGGGGAGCTCTTGCTGTGGTGCACACAGGGGGATTTAATTTGACCTCTTTGACTTGGGAAGAACAGGGCTTACACCATTCCGAGTTAATAAGAACTCTCCCCTAAATAGGGGCTTTCCAGGTGCCACTAGGGGTAAAGAACCCACCTGCCAAGGCAGGAGATGTAAGAGACTCAGGCTCGATCCCTGGTTCAGGAAGATCCCTCAGAGGAGGGCATGGCAATCTGCTCCAGTGTCCTTACCTGGAGAATCCCACGGACACAGGAGCCTGGCAGGCTACAGTCCGTATTGCCGCAAAGAGTAGGACACGACTGAAGTGACTCAGCACACACACGTCCCTAGATAATTCCCGTTTCACCTTCTGTAGTGTTCTGGATGAGCTGTGTTTAAAAAATTATTTCAGCAATCTCCATGTGTGCCCTTTAACTGCCCCCAAGACCTTGGAAGCAAGAAGTGGAGATGTCCCTCAGCAAAGTCCTCACAGGTTCAAGGAGAGTTTCTAGCTTCCAGGGCCCCTGGTTATCTGCTTGTGACCCACTCTCTTCACTTTTCTGATGATAAAAATGAGAACTCCAAGCGGTAAAGCAAGGTGGTCTCTGGAGCTCTGCGAGGCGCCCTCACAGGTCGGCCCACTTCCTTCTCGCCCCTGCCTGCAGAGACAAAGTTCTCCATGGCGTTTTGTAGAGAGGAAGAGACAGAGGGTGCAGACGCGGGGGGAAGATCTCAGCTCTTCTGTCTGACGACCAGGCCCACCTTTTTAAGGTCATGGGGGTTGTGAGAGGAGAGTCTGGGGTTTAAAATCAGTTCTGCTTCTGAGACTTCCCTGCTCCTCGGTGCCTCTGGGCGCACGGGCAGCATTTGCTGGACAAAGCGACAACTGTGGCACAGAGCCTGGTGGGGACACTGCACCACTCGGAAGACAGGCTCACACACGGCAGTCCTGTCTCTTCACTGTCTACTTTTTTTTCCTTTCTAGGTAAACCATGTTGTTCTTCAAATTGGCTTACGCGCACGTGTGAGTGTAACCAACAATGTCATTCGGAACAGAGTACAATTCTGGCAGCGATTCTACCACTGAGGAGTTTGGTCAGAAACAAACTTCCTGCCTCAGCTGTGACCACAGGAAAGGAATACCACACTGGCGTGCGCACCTTTCTTACTGCGGTCTCTCTGCTCTCAACAAGCGGTCACCAAACAGTGCTACAGAGCCCTCTGGTTCGCTCATGACCTCGGAGGCCTCTAAGAGTAGAGAACACGGAGGGGCCCTGGGAAGCCTGCTTGCTCTCTCCAGCACATCTCCTCCGGTTCAGGTAGCTTATGGTTCACAGTTCATAGGAAGACACTACATGATGGGTTTCGTTGATTTGTATGTAGGTATGAGCCTTTTACGGAGCAGGCAATGGCACCCCACTCCAGTACATTTTTCAGCCTGGAAAATCCCATGGACGGAGGAGCCTGGAAGGCTGCAGTCCATGGGGTCACTGAGGGTCGGACACGACTGAGCAACTTCACTCTCACTTTTCACTTTCATGCTTTGGAGAAGGATATGGCAACCCACTCCAGTGTTCTTGCCTGGAGAATCCCAGGGACGGGGGAGCCTGGTGGGCTGCTGTCTCTGGGGTCGAACAGAGTCGGACACGACTCAAGCGACTTAGCAGCAGCAGCAGCAGCATGAGCTTTTAAAAAATTTATTTTAAAACCACTTGATAATTTGGCTAATTTTATTCTATTATTTATTATCTTTTTTTTTTAACAAATTGGGTGTAATAAGCCTGAAACTGTGATACTCACAAATCATTTTGTATCTGAAACTTTCAGATCTCCATGCTAAAGTTTCCAAATAACCATACAAAGGGCAAGGATAGGAATGGTGGGTTAAAAAAAAATGCTTGCTCTGGATTGAACCACAATCCAAATTATCACAAAAATTGAAAAAAAAAAAAAAAAACAGTAAGTGAGAGGTAATATTAGATACGGGACAGAGAAGCAAGAGGGCCCATTTCTACAATGAAAAAACTACCACTTATTAAGTAGCTATTTCTAGCTCTGCATACCTTACTTCTAACTTTCATTCAGATCAGATCAGTTGCTCAGTCGTGTCCGACTGTTTGTGACCCCATGAATCGCAGCACACCAGGCCTCCCTGTCCATCACCAACTCCTGGAGTTTACCCAGACTCACGTCCATCGAGTCAGTGATGCCATCCAGCCATCTCATCCTCTGGCGTCCCCTTCTCCTCCTGCTCCCAATCCCTCCCAGCATCAGTCTTTTCCAGTGAGTCAACTCTTTGTATGAGGTGGCCAAAGTACTGGAGTTTCAGCTTCAGCATCATTCCCTCCAAAGAAATCCCAGGGCTGATCTCCTTCAGAATGGACTGGTTGGATCTCCTTGCAGTCCAAGGGACTCTCAAGAGTCTTCTCCAACACCATGGGAATACATTAATGAATTAGGAATAAGATTAAGATTCCTGACATGAGGAAAGATGACCAAGAGGATGATTTACCTGGCCAGGCCACAAAGTAGAAAGATCCCCCAAACAGTGTTTAGTCCTGGTATTTCTGTCTCCAAAGTCCCTGGCCTTCCCATCACCATCCTCACACCATCCCAGCTTCAAAAATGCCATGTGGGCAGGTTTCATAAAGTTTGTCAAGTGACTAAATGAAATATGAGTCTGAAAAAATGTACCTTCCACTGGTGATTCTAGCTCAGGTTTTAACAAAAGCCAAGCCAATGGCATTTGAAATCACCCTTCTGATTGCAAGGACAGTGGTGAAGGCAGCAGGAGCCCCCATTTGGTAAGAGCTCACCGTGTGCCAGGTGCCAGGCACCGCTCTGAGCACTCATCCTGTCTCTACGAGTAGATGTGAGTATTGTGCCCACTTGACAGGTGAGACAGTTGAGGCCCAGGATGGCTGAGGAGGGTGCCTAGTTTCACGCAGCAGAGGAACGGTAGTTGCACGATATTTGGACACAGGAATGTTGGAACGTAGCTACTCTGACTCCAGAGCTCAGATTTTTAGTGCTGAGCTCCAATTTGAAAGCATAGAGAACCATGAAAAATATATTATTCATAATATGGAAGTTACATGAGCCCTGATTCTTCCCTGAAATGAACTGATCATTTGATCTGGGAGACACAAAGCATTGAAATGATTGTGTGTAGGATTGAGGTTGAGAGAGGGCACCCTCATTGCGGACTTCATCTGAAGTCAGGACAGACTTCATGGAGGAGGTGGGCTTCCCAGGGTCCTGGAAAAATACACAGTTTTGAGCAAGGCTGGAAGTATTTCCTAACAGGGGAACCCAAAAGCACCCCTGTTGAACACCAATTTACCAATTATTTACACCAATTATTGAACACCAATAGCAGGATTTATTTTTGAGCTCTCAGTTTTGTTCCGCTGATCTATATGTCTGTCTTTATGCAACTACCATATTGGCTAGATCACCATAGCTGGTATTAAGTTTTGAAGTTAGAATCTTCAAGTCCTCTAACTTTTTTCTTCATTTTCAAGTGTGTTTCAGATATTCTGGATTATTTGTTTTATCAGGCGAAATTTAGGATCAGCTTGTCAATTTTTTTTTAATTTTTGCAAAATAAAGGCACCTTGGATTTTGAAAGGGGAAAAAATTAAGTTCCCTCTTGAAGATCATAAAAATTGTTTACTCAAAGTTTTATGTTTTGATAAATTGACTAGATATCCTCTTTCAAGGCCTTAGTTTTGAAGTAGTAGACTTAAATCCTAATGTAAGAGCAATCTACCTTTCCTTTCCACAAATCATGCCAATAAAAACACCAAAAACAAATATCCATTGTATACATACATGGATATAGAAATATGGGACAAATAAGGCAAGAGTCTAAGAGCAGAATTGCCAGTAAGATGAAAACAGAGACAAACCATGGGAGAAACACAGGTTTAGATCTTGGAAGGGCAAATCTTGACTTTAGTAACCAGACTGCAGTGAAAATAGCATACAGGGAATACTCCACTCAAAAGTGTGATATGGAGACAGATTCTGCAATGTCGTGGACTTTCCAGGTAAGAGGGGAAGATCCTGGGAGGGGGCTGGCCAGGGAAGATTGCAGGTGGGCTCAGGGATGAGCTGACGTCTGCTGTCTCCGTATAAGCCTGATGGTAAGAACAAGTGAGGGTTATTTTCCAGTCAATTAGACATAAAGCATGATTGTTGCAGCCTGGTATGTATTCAATTAGGATCATAATATGATTGTGCTGAGGGCAGGCATTTTGTAAATTCTCCCTGTCTGTACTTGACAGCAAGGCTGAACCAGAGCCCGTTGTCTGGCCACAAGCTGAGAATCAGTATCACTTCCCTCTTCTGAGAGGGACCAGAGGTCTTCATCATAAGGTCCCTGACCTGCCAAAGGAAAGGCATTCTGGGGCTGGAATGCACACAGAGAAACCTGTGTTCACTAAGAACCCGCCAAGATTCTTGGAAGGAAAGCTATGATAAACCTAGACAGTGCCTTCAGAAGCAGAGACATCACTTTGCCGGCAGAGGTCTGTCTAGTCAAAACTATGGTTCTTCCAGTAGTCATATACGGATGTGAGAGGTGGAGCATAAAGAAGGCTGAGCACTGAAGAATTGATGCTTTTGAACTGGGGTGTTGGAGAAGGCTCTTGAGAGTCCCTTGGACTGCAAGGAGATCAAACCAGTCCATCCTAAAGGAAATCAGTCCTGGGTGTTCATTAGAGGGAATGATGCTGAATCTGAAGCTCAAATCCTTTGGCCACCTGATATGAAGAGCTCACTCACTGGAAAAACCCTGATTCTGGGAAAGATTGAAGGCAGGATGAGAAGTGGACGGCAGAGGAGATGGTTGGATGGCATCAGTGACTCAATGGACAAGAGTTTGTGCAAACTCTGGGAGATAGTGGAGGATGGAGGAGCCTGGTGTACTGCAGTCCACGGGCTCGCAAAGAGTCAGACACGACTGAGCGACTGAACAACAGCAGCAAAGATTCAGGCAGGCCTCCTTGTCTGTCACGATTCTATCTGTGAACTAGGTATTACTGTCCTGATTTTACTGATGAAAGAGGATGAAATAGTGGACTGAGAGGCCAAGCAATTTTCTAAAGTGGTGCCAAGGTTCAAAAACGAGTCTCTTTGCCAGTAAAATCCAGGATGTTTTCACTATGTCATACCGTCTCTGTGTGTGCTATGACAGCTTTGGGAGGGGTTGTCCAAGAGCAGAACTGATAATACTCCACTGAGCACTCCTGCGAGACCTAGTCGTGGGGGCAGAAAGAGACGCTTGCTTGCACAAGAAGCAAGTCCTTACCTCTAACTAGGTGGTAACTGGCTGGGTCTACATCCAGCTCCTCCCCCAGCCTAAAGCTCAAACACACACGCGGAGAAAGACAAGGAGAAAGGCAGGGAGACTGGGGATGGAGGGAAATCACCTCCGTGAGCCAGTAAGTGGTGACTGGTAGGGAAGGGGAACTCATACCTGTCTGTGTATGTGTGTGCGCATATAGTATCAAAGTTCATATAAGTGACTGCCTTAACAAAGATCTCATCCATAAATATAGTCATAACTCTAGTCCTCAAACTTCATGCTCAGTAATTCACTTGTCATATTGTAGAAGCATTTTTCAGTTGATTTGGACGCACTCATCAAATACCGACTGAGGGCTTTCTAGATAGAGAGCTGGCAGAATAAGCGCCTTTTGAGTCCATTAATTGAGCATGTATTGTGTTCTGGACTCTGAAGATTCACATGTAAAAGATAAGGTCCATGTCCTCTAAGCAAACGCTGCTTGGAACAGACAAGAAAAAGAAGAACCTGTCGTCAATTCCCGGTCCCCTCTTTTGAGATTTCCATCAGAGACGATGAAAGCTACAGCCACTTTAGATGTCCACCTGCTCGCCTAGAGAGGAGCTGAACAGAAATCATCCTGATCTCACATAAAGAAAATGTAATTGAAGTGATATGAGATTCTTTTTTCTCATCAGGGTATTGATTGCTTGGGGGAAAAAAAAAATTGCAGAGAGAGAGGAGAGAGGACGTGATGGGGGTGGAAGGAATGTATGTGCTTCAAGTTGATGCATGAAGTGTCCCAGTGTCTGAAGCTGCTGCGATTCTGTAGCGCTGCCAAAAATTAATGGAGACAATTAACTGCAGAAAACACGTGGGCACAGTATTAGCTGCACATAATCCTTTCTAGTTAAGAGGTCCTTACTGGATGACTGTGGAAATGCTCTGGAGTTCTAATTACCTGTGGAAGTCCCACTAGGTTACGGCAAAACATGGTAATTAGACGGCTGTAATCTAAGGTGTTCACAGGGGACTGAGGGTTCGCTCTAAGTACCGTGGTGTTTTCATGGCTATTTACTGAGCAGAGTACCGGAATGTAATGGAATTTGGTGGAATTCTCCAATGGCTCTTGTGTGCATGCAGTCAACAAAAACGTGACTTCACACGAGTTCCCTGGGTTTTTGTGGAAGGGCTGAACAGTAATCCTTAGCTAATATATGGAAAGCACATAACCTGGGTGAGGAGGGTTATGTGGATTTCTTTGGGGGATTTATTGCTCTCATCTTCAGGAGGCATTTTATTCGGGGGTATTACCCAGCTTTGAGATCACGACGTCGCTAGGAAGAATGCAGCTTTAGAAAGGAAATGCACACAAGAGCACACAGCTTCTCTCAAACCTGGGCTGGCACGCCTGTGGGTCAGTCTTCTTTTACAGCAGAACTGGAACATCATGACACATGTTTCCTAAGTTTTGAGGAAGCACCTACAACCCACGCGTGCATGGAGAGAGACACTGTATGTGTTTCAGTGATAGGAACCATCTATTTATTCCAAAATGTTGGTAAATATAAAAATATATCAAGAATGGAGTGGGAGTTTGGAATTAGCAGATGTAAGCTATTATACACAGGATGGATAAACAATAAGGTTCTACTGTACAGCACAGGGAACTAGATTCTGTATTCTGTCATAAACCATAATAGAAAAGAATATAAAAATAATATATATATATATATATATATGTGCATAACTGAGTCACTTTGCTGGACAGCAGAAACCAACATTGTAAATCGGCTATGCTTCAATAAAAAATAAAGTAAAAAAACATGTATGAGTTGAGTGACGGAGACAGGTCTTTCTCTTCTTTACTTTTTGCCAACCCCGAATCACCCTCTCGCATTTCCTGGTCTGTGTATTTCATTTGTGTACATAAAAATGAAACTCCGACGATAAACTTTCCTATGCTCCCAGAATACAGAACATAAAAGTAATCTAAAGAACAGACTGGCATAACATGCCTATCCAGGCTCTGATCGGAGCTCGGGAAAGCAGCTCGCCTTTCTCAAGGGCTGGGAGCGCTGTCCCGGCCAGTGATCAGGAGCAGCGCCAGGCCACCGGGAAGGCACGTGCTGGTGGCCTGTGTCTCAGGCCAGCTGGGCACTCGCTGGAGCGTTTGCAGGCGGCGTTAATTAAGAGCCTGTTCTCTTCCGCCTTTCCTTCAAGGCAAAGGCGAAAGGAGGCGGCCAAGGTTGCAAAGCGCTGGATGTGGCTGCTGGCTGGAGGCCCTCCCTTCTAAGATAAGCCCCATCTGCTTCAGCCACTTGCGTGCGTGCTCAAGTCACTTCAGTCATGTCTGGCTCTGTAGCCTGCAAGGCTCCTCTGTCCACAGGATTCTCCAGGCAAGAATACTGGAGTGAGTTGCCATTTCCTCCAGGGGATCCTTCCGACCCAGGTATCCTACACTGGCAGGCAGATTCTTTACCCCTGGGAAGCTTCTTTACCTCCTGGGAAGCCTGTACTATGGCTCCCGTAGCCGAAAGCCTCCTCTCTAACCTGCAAGCAGAGAAGGGCACAGCTGTTCTGCTGAAGGACTTTTAGACACAAGCTGGCAGTGAAAGTGCTCCGTGGCCTTCCTGCCCCAGGGAACTGCTACCACGCGAGACAAGATGGACAGAAAGCATGAAACCAACAAGCAACAGGCAGCCGGGAAACCCGTCTGCTGTGCAGAGAGATTTGGCAGAACTGAGAAGATTTGTGCAAAGAGATTTGGCAGGACCGAGGGGAGAAGGCAACTCTTCACAGCGGAACAGGAGCTGGTGCGCCCTGAACTCTGATTGCATCCTATTAGCCCAGCAGGGCCTACCTGCTGGCAGTAACTGCACCTCCAGCCTCGAGGGGCACAGCTCATCTCTGACCGCTGTGAGACCCAGGAGGCCAGGCGCCATGCCAGTCTGTTAACCACACAGCGACAAGCAAGGAGCCATGCATGTATATAACATGGGCATACCCGTGTACATGCAGTGTCCTACTTACATATAAACACGTAACAAGGCATCATTTGTACGTGTTAAATTGTACCTCATTTTACCTCTTTCCAGGAGGAAGGAAATACTGATTTGCAGGATGGGTTTCTAAGAAGAGGTGATTCCTGGTGTACCCTAACGCATTAAAACGCTTTCCATGTCTTTGACTCCAGCAATGTAAGCTTTACCCAGGACCTGTGGTTATGCTGCCTTCCTTCATTTGTACCTCTTATCATCCCAAGGGAACAAGAGAAAAACACAATCCCTTCCTTGTAGTGCTCTGGAATATTCTAGATCCTTCTGAGGAGCCGGTGCAGAGGATGAGTGGGACGTTTGTGGAAAGAAGGGTTGAGTTTTTTCTATAACCCACTGATATCTGGGCTGACGCCCTTCAGATGCTGTCCCTGGGGAGCCTCCCACTATGAGCAACTCAGGTGATGCCATCTATAAATCCTCATCTCCTCCCCTCTTCACCATCCCTTCACTCCCTGCCATTTTCCTGCATCTCTCACCTACAAGAACTAAAAATTAGAACACTCTGGAAAACAAAGTAAGAGAGAAACAACTAATTTTATCTTTTTAAAAGCCCACTGTTTCTACATATTTATATAAATGCTAAATTTATAGTCTCTGTGTTTGCATGGTAGCTAATTCCTTTCTATAACTATAAGGAGGGATATCTTAGTTGAAGCAATATAATTTGACTGGCATGTTTTACATTAAGAGGACATTAATGAAAATAGCACAAGTATATATTTCATACATATTTATTTTTTTAAAGACAGGATAAACTTGTTTTATCTTCTGACATATAAAGCCTGGAAGCACTATCCCTTTTTTTTCTTGTTACGCTGACATGTTGAGAGTTTTTAAATCTTAGCAAAATATGGGCTGTAATTTAATTGACTTAGCAACCCGACCAAGTAACACATTTATTCCCCAGGGAAATTTCTTTTCATGCTTTCTATTGGGACTTCTAATTGACTTCTATTTCTGAATAATTGTGGAAACTAATAAGTTGGAAGGGCTGGTGATTTCAAAAAGCTATGAATGAGGTATCAGAACCGTTTTTTTCCTTCCCTCCCAGTCCACAAGTGAGTTAATATCTTAAAAGTCAGTACTGAAAATTCTGTCCTTTGAATTGATTTAAGGGATGAATCAGTAAGTCTAGTGTGACCATCGTAAAGCAGAAGATTAAGATCCAGGTACACCAAGTATGTAATTTTATTAGAGTTAGTCACTCAAGAGGTGATGTGATTGCGTTTCACTAGGCAGATAAATAGCAACTGGAAAAAAGTAAAAACCTGCAAGAAGTTTAGATGACCCTTATTTGTAAATTTTTTTTTTTGGGTTTTTTAAAAGATTTTTTTAGATTTTTTTTGGATTTTTTTAATAATAAATGTGTGTTCCGAGCCCGGAGCACACACTCCGCACTCTCAGCACTAACCGCCGGGGAGAAGGGGCTAGATGACCCTTATTTGGAACTGTCACTCTCAGGGTGGGCACATGTGGTTTAAAAGCAACCACGGATCTCCCTAACATTGGGTTTCCCAGGTGCCTCAGCGCTAAAGAACCTGACTGCTAATGCAGAGATGCAAGAGAGGCAGGATTGATCCCTGGGTTGGGAAGATCTAGTGGAGAAGGAAATGGCAACCCACTCCAGTATTCTTGCCTGGGAAGTTCCATGGACAGAAGAGCCTGGTGGGCTGCAGTCCCTGGAGTCGCAAAGAGTCAGATATGACTGACCTCACATGAGCACAAGTTCCCTAACATCATCAGTTATTTTTCTTTCACTGGCAATGAGATATCAATGTCACAAATAATGCATATTGATGAAATGTGTAGGAAAAAACGTTCAACAGAAACAATTTACAAACAATGTAAAATATTCGGAGTTGGAATAATGTCATTTACAGGGGTCTATTTTCTTGCTCAAGACATTAACTTTTCCTAATCTTGATCAATGCCTACACGTATGAGATAAGTAAACCTCTCTTCAGGTTAGAGCTCTTCTCTGTTTGGTTTCCTCCAAGAGGAAAGAGAGAAATGATGCTCTCCTCACATTTCAGATCCATCATAATTCCATTAGCTTGCTCAATAACCTGGTACACCCAGTGCCTATCAAATATTAAAGCCTCCCCATTTTTAAATTTCAAATAACAGCTACGTTTGTTATCTAGCACTCAGTCTGTATTACATTACAGATTTATGATCACCTGTAAATTTCACGCTGATATCTAAGTTTTCAAATATGTTATGCTTTTAAAAGTGTGTGAGAACATAAACAAAATCATGCAATAATAAAAAGTTAAGAATTATAGCGGCAAAAATACTAAAGTCTAGGTTTTATCTGATACGCATTTGCATTAAGTAACGCAACTGGTATTTCTTGGGTTCCTGTCCCCACTATGTGCCGGCAGACATAGTGAAAAGTGCTGAGAATTCAATTGTGAGCAAGATGACAGTGTCCCTGCTGCTAAAGTGATGCCGTCAAACAAACAAACAATTGCAAATTACTACACGGAGTATAAAGAAAGCAAACAGGGAGCCATGACCAGGTGCCTGGCTTATATATTAATAGCATATGGTTAAAAACTTAAAAGCTGAGACTTGAAGAGGGAAAAGGGCAAAGGGTGGAGTGGTAGGAGGCAGGGAAAAGAGTGTGGGCAAAGACCTTGAACCGAAAGGACCAGGGAGGAGGCCAATATGACTGCAGAAGGGTGGGGGAGAGAGGGAGAGAGAGAGAGGAAGGGAAATTTCAGGTCTTCCTAGACCTTAGGAAAAAATTACATTATTTTCCCTAATGAAACAAGCAGCCACTTGGGTGACAGGGCTGTAAGCACATCCCGGCTTGTGTGTGGTCCATGGATTGTGATATGCTCGAGAGAGAGATCCAGCTAGTAGGTGATCACGGTAGTTGAAGAAACAGACGGTACAGGCTTGAACCAAGGTGACGGCCCAGAGATGCAGGGAAGTGAACACATTTGACACACTTTGGGGAAGGGAATCAACAGGAAGTAGTGATGGATTATCAGGGAATCCAAAAAGGAAGAACCGAGAACAGTGCTGAGATTTCTCAAGTAAGCGTGGACGGGCGACACCGGGGAAGGTTAGGGGAACAGGTCTGGCACGTGTGTGTGTGGGGTGCAGGGGTTAGAATCAAGACTGATATTTAGATTGGCCGAGGCTGGGAGGCTTTTGATGGCTTGGAGAATCTGTATGGGTTTTCACGGAATCAGCTTCATGTGAAATCCTACAGGTCTGAGGAGAGCTCAGGATATAAAATTTTAAGTGACGCAAATGGGTGTTGGAGGAGAGGCAGAGAAGAAGCCATGGAGGGAGGCTGAGCTGCGCTCAGGGCAGAAGAGACATCATGACGGGAAGCCCTCAGGGGGCACTCGTCACACCGCTCTGTCGTCACCTCAATTTCTTTGTTAAGTGGGATGTTCCGGTGGAACGGAGGGACCAAAAGCCAGCCCGAAGTCAGAGAAGAAGAAAAGGCAGGTAAGTTAAGTGCAGGGAGCGGATGACGGGCGGGGCGGGCACGCTGACGCCCAGCTGTGCCCAGCTGCCCTGCAGGCACCAGCGCAGGGGAGACACACGGGGTGAGGGTAAGGGTGGGGCCAGACGGCTCTCCTGGGGGGAGGCAGGGTTTGGGGGGGCCGCCACGCTTCAGTGACTAGGCAGGAATGACCTGTAGACCCAACGTCACAGGACCAGGAGGCACACACGGTGTCGGGATGAATGCCGTGAGCCTCGGGGGCACCTGGGGCTAAAGAGCGAGACAGGGACCCAGAAGAGAAATGGTGGGTGTGCGGTGGAGAGGGATGCTGAGGACGGGGTGTCCTGGGGCTGACCTGGTGCGGGCGAGGGGCACAGGCTGGAAGGCAGAGGATACAGAAAAGGTCACTAGGCATGGGGGTGTGTGGCTGGCGAGGGCCCAGGGCGGGTTCAGGAAGGTGAGTGCGTGGGTGCTTGTGTGAGGGCTCCGGAGGGTGTGGGTGAGTGGTGGGTGACAGTGTGCAGGGCAGTGGGACCCCCAGGGAGCAGGGAGGCTGGGGGGTCCCTGAGGCCCCCTGCAGGGCTGGGCACCCGGAGTCCAGCACTTCCTGCCCACGGTGAGACCACTCCTGCTCTCCATGTTCCTTTTCTTTCTTCTCCTTTTGGCTCTCGTTGCTTTTGGGCAAAGGTGACAAATACTGTGCTCGAGAATTTCAGAGTAATCCTTACACCTAGTTCAATTAGTGTAGACTCTCCAAGCCTTATCTTAAATTAAGGTGCCGCTGTCTTGACACTATACCGTGACGTTCAACCTCTTTGGTCTGTCCCAAGGTCTTTCACTGAGAATCTTCTGAAGCTTACATGACCCTTCCTCCCAAAACGGGGTTGAAAGTTGTCCCCCAGCTCAGGTTTCTAAGTGGGAATCCCTACTCTGGGGAGAAAATTGTACCAGTGTATCACTGTCCATGGAATTAGCAAGGAAAATTTTTTTTTGGGGGGAGGGAGGGGGCGGGTGGTGGAGATGTGGCTAACAAAGTCTCGAATGTGAAGTATTTTATTGATCACTTTACCCGAATTAATGCTTTATTGGCTTATTCAGCCATAACATCGAGCACCCACAGTGTGGGAGGACCTACTCAAGGGGCTGGGGACACTTGCCCACGAGAGTGCCCTTGAGGGAACCTGCGCTAGGGAGGGAGTTTATATTATCCTTATCGTCTACGCTCTCTGTCCTCATGGGAAACATTCTTCTTGAAACACTGAGCCCTGTGACATCAGCAGGTCCCTGTAAGTGAGAAGGGAACCTTAGCAAAAAAGATGCGGAGGAAAAAAGTCCCACAAACTCTCTATCAATTCTTGGCAGCCTCTCATATGAGCGTAATTACCATCACTCAAGTCGTGTACAACTGTTCTATCAGAAGGGTCCGATAACCATTACCACAAAAGGGACTTGATAAGAAAATAGAAGGACTGTCCATCCAGATTCCTTTTGTGTGAAAAATACATTAAAATCCTAACTGATGGTGCGTTACAGGTAGCATTTTTATATACAGGAGGAAGCATGTATTTTAAATAGTGTCTCATCTATGGTAAGGAATATTTAAGTCATTGCTATTATTATCACAAGGATAAAATAGTTTATTTCTTCTGTCGCGAGACACACTGCAAAAATGGTTACTAGAAAAATACTATTCATAACGATTCAAAATGAAGCTACTGGAAGTAAAACAATGTACTATTATCCAAAAAGTCATCATTTAGCATTTTGTTAATCGGGATTTAGGTGTATCATAGGCTGCCTATCTTACTGGTGGCCAATCCACGGAGAGTATCGCATAAAGCAAGTGACTCTGAAACACACTTTCTCCCCAGAGGCCTGTGGAACTGGCCATCGCCCCCCTGCTGCCAATAGATGGTGGCCATGTGTTGTCAGACAAGACGTGGAGCGCGTTTACACGTGAGCCTTGAGGAAGGACTCATCGGCAATTAACAGTGAATAACCCTGAGGGGTTGAAACTGATAAACGAAGGAGCTCAACTGATTAAAAATGGACAAGGCCGATTAAAGGCAAACACAACAAAGTTAATGGCTTTTATTTAGTTCACACACATTAGTTGAACTAAACGTTCTATTACAGAAAACTTTTTATCAGCTTTTAATTTATTATTGCTGACTGTTCCCCCATTCTTTCTTTAAAACTGTTTGGATACACAAGACCAACAGAGCTGCCTTTTGAAAAACTGAGCTCTACGTCTCAGAGGTTAAAGTGTCTGCCTGCGATGCAGGAGACCTGGGTTCGACCCCTGGTTCAGGAAGATCCCCTGGAGAAGGAAATGGCAACCCACTCCAGCATTCTTGCCGGGAGAATCCCATGGACAGAGGAGCCTGGTAGGCTACAGTCCATGGGGTCACAAAGAGTTGGACACGACTGAGCAGCTTCACTTCACTTTTACGTCTCAGCAGCAAAGTGAGGTTATTAGCATGGAACTAAAGACCCAGAGACACAAAGACCAGTCACAGCCTCCTTGCTGAGATTGTGAGTCAAGAGAAAACACCAACGGAAACCTAGGAGCCTAGACCACTTTGCTCAATGAATGGTGTTTCAACAACTGGATATTCAAACAAAAAATGAACTTTGGTTCATACCTTGCACTGTACGCAGAAGATGATTCAAAACAGATCAGAGACCATAATATAAAACATAAAACAAAGCTTCTAGAAGAAAATGAATGAGAACACTTTTGTGACTTCTAGAGAAGATTTCATAGGTGTAATACACTAACACAATCTACAAAAGGATAAATTGATAAACAGGGCTTCATCACAATTAAAATTTTGGTTTTGCAGGATATTGTTCAGAAAATGATAAGAGATAATCTTCAGACAGGGAGACAATATTTGCAAATTTTATCAGATAACATACTTGCATCCAGAATAAATAAATAACATGTAAATGTTTATAATACAAAAATAAGTCAATTTTTTTAAATGGCCAAAAGATTTGGACAGATACTTCATCAAAGAAGATAAAAGAATGGCAAATAAATGTATGATAAGATGTTCAACATCATTAGTCATTAGGGAATACATCTTAAGACCACTAATAAGATATCACAACCCACTTAGGAGAACATCAAAATTCAAAAGATTGATTGCATCAAATGTTGAAAAGGATACAGAACAACCAGAACCCCATACACTCCTGGAGGGAATGCATAATGGTACAGTAAACTCAGAAAAATAGCTTTGCAGTTTCTTAAAAAGGAAACTTTAAAAATATGATCCAATCATTCCACTTCTAGATATTTACACACAGAAAAGAAATCTATGTACATACAAAGACTTGCCTAAAATTTCACAGGAGCTCTATTATAACCAGAAACTAGACACAACCCGAATGTTCATCAACCACAGCTGAATGGAAAAACAGATCGTGGTTATCATCATAGAACAGAGCTCAGCAATAGAAAGGAATACATTTTTGATAAACACTACCCAGGGATCACTAGTGGTAAAGAACCTGCCTGCCAGTGCAGGAGACATGAGAGACACAGGTTCTATCCCTGGGTCGGGAAGATCCCCTGGAGAAGGAAAGGGCAACCCACTCCAGCATTCTTGCCTGGAGAATCCCATGGACAGAGAAGCCTGGCTGGCTACAGTCAATGGGGTCGCCAAGAGTCAGATATAACTGAAGCGACTTAGCACACATGCACAATGATAAAATTCCCCAATAACTTTGCTGTACAAAGAAATCATACAAAAAAGAGTATACACTATGCAGTAGCATTTACACACAATTCTAGGAAAAGTAAACAAGAAGTGAACACAGATGAGTCATCACATGGAGAAGTGGGGGTCGGCAGGGACAGGTTGGCATGCATGTGCCTTCTGCTGGTCACGGTGATGATTTCACTGGCGTTTACATCCGTGAAATCTATCGTTTATTTAAAACATGGGCATCCTGTATCAGCCCCACTTAGAGAAGAATCCATTCACTTAGAGATCAGGCAGCCACATCTCAGAGGAGTGAAGTCACTTGCTTGAGGTCACACAGGTCTAAAAGAGTTGAAATTCTATGTCCTGTCTGTCCAAGCAAAAGCCCTTTTTCCCACTATACCATAGCCACCTGTCTTAACCTTTCTAGGTCTCTATTTCCTCATCTGTAAAATATCCAGGTGGGTAAAATAATCCCCAAGCTTGCTATCAAATTCACAGGTCTATATGAAGCAAACTGATTTCACGTATAATCTCATTCATTAAAAAAATCTCTCATTTCAGAAGACACCAGATTTCCTCCAAACGGTGAATGTAAACCTTTGAGGATGGACACACGCGCTGTCCTACAATGAGGACAGCGAGCATTGCAATATGAGCTGAGGGCGCCTTTGCTTTGCTTCCCTCAGTGACTGATCTCTAGACTCCCTCTGGCACACCGTTCATTGTAAAGGACGGTGGGGCCAGCTCCCTGACCATTCATTTCAGTGTGTTTGGTTGCAACGATTGGCCATGACAGTAAGTGAATGCTTCCAAAAGCACCAAAAAGCCATTACAAGTGAGAGACTAACGAACCATTGAGTTGCATTTTCAGTTCTAATAACCATGACTCCTTTACCTTCAGGACTTAAGACGCTAACCATTTTAATAAAGGTTAATAGCAATTTTTCACCACCAGATTTAAGGAGCATTCATTTCTTACTTTTCAGTCTGCATATGTTCTATGCTACTATATGTACCATGCTTCAGTGATCATTTTCTATTCACTGACTCAGGTACATTTAATTCCTATATGTTGCTTTCCCATTGTTTGGTTGATGTGACTTTATTGCTGTCATAGGTTGTACACAATGGTCACGACATTTCAGACTGTATATCTCAGCTTTCAAGTGTGTTCTGGGGTTCCCTGGATATAGAAATATATATATCCAAGCAGAAAACTGGGTTCAGTTTTCTTAAGTGCAACCAATTAGTTGACATGTTAGTTCAACACAAAGGAATCTTTGTGATGAAATTGAAGGATGAGGTGCATCACAGCATAAATATAATGGATTGAACTACAAATCATGTTTGTCAATCAAATGCCTTTTTGTCTTTCTTGTCTCTAAACATACCCTTTAACCACACAGCTCCTTCTTGAAAAAAAAAAAAAAAATCCTGTGGTCATAATGTCAAGTGCTAACTTTATTTTCTGTTTACATCATCCACTTATGAATACCCTTTTCTTCAATTTAATTAATTAGTGTCATTCACACTCTAATTGGTAACAGTGTAAGACTGAGCTGAATTTAAAAATGGTGCCACAAGGTCAGACTCGGTCACATCAGTCTTACAGCAACACCCCACAGCCAGAGCACTACACACCTCTCCTGCATACATCTGCGTACTGAAACCGATTTTTTTTTTTTTTTACATTTTCAGCTTCATGAAAAAGATATACTAAATGGATTAAAACAACACCTTTAAAGAGGGAAAGATGCATGTTTCTCCCCTCAATTTCAGTTCTGATACCTTCAGTTCAGCAAAATCAAAACTCAATGCACAAGTGTGTGAGGTGAAGCATGTGTCCTCTAAGAGTATAAGTCACCAAATCTCGCTGATGTTTCCTGACATTTGTGGGTGTCCAGCCTGTCTCTGCACATATGGACATGGTTACTGATGACGTGAGCAGTCAAACGTTCATTAAGGCAGCAAGTGTTTCCACTCAAAGCTTACACCGTGGCCACAAAGAAGTACCTCTCCCCGTGCCACACTTTTAGCATTTAGCAACAATTTCAGGAGGACAGACTCCCTTAGAATTGACGCCAGATCCCACCAACAGAAACTCCATCACTTAACTAGATGTTCTAGAGAACGGCTGAGATTTATGTCCTGGTCACAAGGCAGCACAGTCGTTTTTATTAAGAACAAATACTTCAACGGACCATGGTTCTGCAACGGACCATGGTGCTGCAATGAACGACAGTAGGTATTTGCCTCAACTCTTCACTGTGAGTCTTCACTGCCGTATTGTTGTATGTCTGTTTCCAAACAAACTGGAAGCTTCCTGAGAGGAGAAACTGTCTTTTCTTAAAGACACTTTTCCATTTCCATTATAAACACTGTGCACTGAGCTTGGGAAAAATCAAGCTTGGGCAAAACTGGATGGACAGATGGATCTGTGCCACGTAGCACAAAATAACAGGAGACCTTGATAGAGGGCTGCAAAACGCTCATGTGCCAAATGGCAATCATGAGATTTACCAGATGTGTAAGTTAAAATCAGCAATAGCTATCAGCTGATAATATCACGATATATGTATAAGGGCACCTAAAAGTAAAACAGCTCAGAAAACTGACTTTACCAAACTACAGAATTTTGAACTGATAGAACCACCAGAAACCGCCTAGGCCCACCTTCTGACTTTACAAGTCAGGAACAGGAAGCAGAGGGATGACCGGAAATCCAAGGTGCGGACTTTGCCCCATGGTTTACACAACCTCAGCACTTCAACTGCTACGGACTTAAGAAGGAGGAGGCTGGCGCTAGGCAAAATGGGGAATCCAAACAGAGAACAAGATGTAAAGGTTGTCTTGGGGGTGCTTACAGTCTAACTGGAGTTACCAAGAATGATTTATATCAGGTAATTAAACTGCACAGGAGATGAGCATCTTGAGGACATGACCTTGGGCTGAGGGAGGTCTAGGCAGACACCTGAGGTCTCTGGAGTCACAGAGAGGAAGGGACAGGCACCCCAAATACGGGGACAGAGACAGGAACAGAACTGCTCCAGGTGAGACTTCAAAAGCAGAACAGCACTCGTAGGGCAGGTGTCGAGAGTTCACGAGACAGGAATTCAGGCAGTCAAGGGAGAAACGTAGGCTGATGTGATCCTTAATTTCAGACACAATGTGAAGTCTCGGGAGCTTGACCTGAACAGAGATGCGGTGAAAACGGAGCTGTGTTTTGTGTAAAGACATGAGCAAACGGACAGTGGTGAGAGGATCTAGGAAGAGGGTAATGGATTCTGAGACTCCTGCAGGGCTTCCCTGAGAGCTCAGCTGGTAAAGAATCCACCTGCAATGCAGGAGACCCTGGTTTGATTCCTGGGTTGGGAAGATCCACTGGAGAAGGGAAAGGCTACCCACTCCAGTATTCTGGGGCTTCCCTTGTGGCTCAGCTGGTAAACAATCCACCTGCAATGCGGAAGACCTGGGTTCGATCCCTGGAGAAGGGAAAGGCTATCCCCTCCAGTATTCTGGCCTGGAGAATTCCATGGACTATACAGTTCATGGTGTCACAAAGAGTCACACATGACTGAGTGACTTTCACTTTCTTTTCACATAGAAGCAAACCAAAAAGACAAAAGCACCGGAATTAAGATTAAGAAAGAATCAAAAGGTCTAAGTTAGGGTCTTTTGATAAGTTAATTTCAAGCTATTAGTGAGGAAATTTCAGACTATCTGATGTCATGTTGTGCAACAGAAACTTCTGTGATGGTGAAAATGTTCTGTATTTGCTCTAATACAGTAGCTAGTAGATATCTTTCAGTTGTTTTATGGTCAGGAGAACCTGAATTTTAATTTTATATAACTTAATTGATATAGGAGCACATATGATTGGTGGCTATGTATTAGATCATGCAGGTAATTCACACTATATACTGTGGAGCCATGAAATAAATGCTTAGAGAAAAAGAATAAAATCCTACAGGTGGTATGTTGTGTATACTACTGCTGCACTCTTGCTGTATTCTAGGCCACTGCTAAGTCGCTTCAGTCGTGTTGGACTCTGTGTGACCCAATAGACAGCAGCCCACCAGGCTCCCCCGTCCCTGGGATTCTCCAGGCAAGAACACTGGAATGGGTTGCCATTTCCTCCTCCAATGCATGAAAGTGAAAAGTGAAAGTGAAATATCAGTCGTGCCCGACTCTTAGTGACCCCATGGAATGCAGCCTACCAGGGTCCTCCATCCATGGGATTTTCCAGGCAAGAGTACTGGAGTGGGGTGCCATTGCCTTCTCCATTCTAGGCCACAGTTGTTCTCAATCATTGGATCACCAGGAAAGTCTCCTACTATTTTCAAATGGGATTTTTAATTTATCAGTTTATTCATGCCACATCCTTGAAAGGATTTGAGACTGCTGTACAAATCTACACAAACAGTAAGATTAAAGTAGATGGACAATTGAAGAGAATAGAAAACAGTTAAGAGATGATTAAGGCCAAAGACTGAGGATGGCATAAGAAAGACCCTGCCTGAAAATAGTACACTTGCTGAAAATACACCTTGGGGGCTCTGATCTTTCCAGTGGCGGGAACAGAGGAAACACCATGGGCCTTCACGGTTGCATCACGGGCATCACAGAAAGTAGCCACGGAATTCAGGAGAAGCCACGTTTGTCCGGCACTGCTCCTGGTTTCCAAAGGTATGATATCTTTTAATAAAACGAGTCAGCTGACCAAGGCATGAGACTTTGTCAATTTCAGTTTGGGAGCGAAAGAAGGATGGTGGGTTCCTGCTCTGGAGGCCAAGAAGCAAAGGAACCTGGTTTACAGCAAGAAAGGAAGGAAGCAGAGAGGCAGAGGCAAACGGGATGGACAAGGAGTCTTTCCCACACCTGTCTGTCCCTGGGCAGCAAGAAAACTCCATCCCTAACAGTACTCTTCTCTCTTTATGTCAGCTTTATGTCAGCTCTCTTTATGTCAGGCTTCTGTCCCTGAAACCACAAGGGACTTGGTTCTCACAGGAGAGGTTTCTTCAATGAGTTGACACTGTGTTACTGGACACAACCCTCCGAGGAACCTACAGGAAGAGATTCTGAATCTGTCTGTTCAACAGCATAACCCCAAAGCAAGTTCAGCCGGAGGAATTCAAAGAATTCCATATTATTAGCATTCTCACTGGGCTTCCCTGGTAGCTCAGATGGTAAAGAATCTGGCTGCAACGCAGGAGACCTGAGTTTGACCCCTGGGTCAGGAAGATCCCCTGGAGAAGATATTAAGAAGAGATGGCAAGAATACACAGAAGAATTATACAAAAGAGATCTTAATGATCCAGATAACCACGATGATGTGATCACTCACCTAGAGCCAGATATCCTGGAATGTGAGGTCAAGTGGGCCTTAGGAAGCATCACTATTAGCAAAGCTAGTGGAGGTGATGGAATTCCAGCTGAGCTAATTAAAATCCTAAAAGATGCTGCTGCTAAAGTGCTGTACTCAGTATGCCACCAAACTTGGAAAACTCAGCAGTGGCCACAGGACTGGAAAAGGTCAGTTTTCATTCCAATTCCAAAGAAAGGCAATGCCAAAGAATGCTCAAACTACCACACAATTGCACTCATATCACATGCTGCTGCTGCTGCTAAGTCACTTCAGTCATGTCTGACTCTGTGTGACCCCATAGACGGCAGCCCACCAGGCTCCACCGTCCCTGGGATTCTCCAGGCAAGAACACTGGAGTGGGTGTTCTTCTTCTCCAATGCATGAAAGTGAAAAGTGAAAGTGAAGTCGCTTAGTCATGTCGGACCCTCAGCGACCCCATGGACTGCAGCCTTCCAGGCTCCTCAGTCCATGGGATTTTCCAGGCAAGAGTACTGGAGTGGAGTGCCATTGTCTTCTCCATATCACATGCTAGTAAGCTCAAAATTCTCCAAGCTAAGCTTCAATAGTACATGAACCGAGAACTTCCAGAGGTACAAGCTGTATTTAGAAAAGGCAGAGGAACCAGAGATCAAATTTGCCAACATCCACTGGATCATAGGAAAAGCAAGAGAATTCCAGAAAAAACATTTAGCTCTATTTAACTGACTATGCCATAGCCTTTGACTGTGTGAATCACAACAAACTGGAAAATTCTTCAAGAGATGGGAATACCAGAACTTAGCTGCCTCCTGTGAAACCTGTATGCAGGTCAAGAAGCAACAGTTAGAACCAGACATGGAACAACAGACTGGTTCCAAATCGGGAAAGGGGTATGTCAAGGCTGTATATTGTCACCCTGCTTATTTAACTTATATGCAGAGTACATCATGCAAAATGCTGGGCTGGATGAAGCACAAGCTGGAATCAAGATTGCCAGGAGAAATATCAATTACCTCAGATGTGCAGATGACATGATCCTCATGGCAGAAATAAAAGAGGAACTAAAGAGCCTCGTGATGAAGGTGAAAGAGGAGAGTGAAAAACCTGGCTTAGAACTCAACATTCAAAAGGTGAAGATCACGGCGTGTGGTCCCACCACTTCACTGCATATAGTTCGGGAAACAATGAAAACAGTGACAGACTTTATTTTTTCAGACTCCAAAATCACTGCAGATGGTGACTTCAGCCATGAAATTCAAAGATGCTTGCTCCTTGGAAGAAAAGCGACGACCAAACTAGACAGCATATTAAAAAGCAGAGACATTATTTTGCCCACAAAGTTCCATCTAGTCAAAGCTATGGTTTTTCCAGTGGTCATGTATAGATGTGAGAGTTGGACCATAAAGAAAGCTGAGCACCAAAGAATTGATGCTTTTGAACTGTGGTGTTGGAGAAGACTCTTGAGAATCCCTTGTACTGCAAGGATATCCAACCAGTCAATCCTAAAGGAAATCAATTCTGAATATTCATTGGAAGGACTGATGCTGATGCTAAGAGCTAACTCTTTGGAATAGACCTTGATGCTGGGAAAGATTGAAGGCAGGAGAAGGGGATGGCAGAGGATAAGGTGGTTGGATGGCATAACTGACTCCACGGACATGAGTATGAGCAAACTCTGAGACTGGTGAAAGACAGGGAAGCCTGGTATGCTGCTGTCCATGGGGCTGGACACACTGAGCGACTGAACTACAGCAGGAACATGAAATAAGAAGAGTAAAGTTATTAGGGTGCTTTCTGTAGTATGAGTAATTAATATTTGCAACTTAGAATTCTGTCTCCTTACAATGTAGAGTCTCATAGGAAAAGCGCATGCTTAAAACAATAGCTAAATGCCTTCAAGTGTTCTTTGAATTAAATCCCTCAGGAATCAAAATAGCTCCTTTGTCTTTTCTAGAATAGTGTGTCAAAGATTCAGAAACATATTTTATTGGCATCTGGAAACCAACTGCAAATGTTTCTCTCATATTTATTTAAAGTCCTTAATAAAAAAAAAAGACTCCATTGCTAAGCTCTGACAAATGTGCTTCCTATCAGCACACTGAGTTCCTTTGCAAACACACAATTCACAATTATAAGCAATTTTCTAAAATGCATGCTATTTTCCCAGGAGACGAGAATGCCTTGGAGTGGTTAAACATGTAACTGGGTTATTTTCTGAAATGCTTATTATTTACTTGAGTCTCATTTCAGGCTCTCTTGTAAACAGAATATTCCTGTTAATGATTATCATCCCCCGCAAAAGCTTCTGCAATTGTCAGTGTTCCTCTAACTTTCTCATAAACACACCATATAAGTTGGGGTGTAGAGCATAAAAAACAGAGGTACTTGTGCCAGCCTCCTGTTCAAATGGCAAGGTGGGCCTCCTTTTCCCTGAACAGTTTTTCCGGATTTCAGACATAGTGGAAAATAAATAACAGGACTTTTAAACTTTCTCATGATTTAGATTGTGTCTGAGCTGGTTGCAAATCTCATTATCAGCTTTATGGCTGTTTGCCTACCATGATTTAGTTTTATTTTTTTGGATCAGAAAGAAGAATGGCAAAATTGCAACCTAGAGGTTTCTTTGAAAAATAAAGTTTGAATTTAACTGTTGTTGATTTATACCGAGTGTGCTACACTTAGCATGTAAGTACAGTTAAGCATACTTCATAGGTAATTACTCCTATTGATATGAAGGTAGGTACAGAAATTATGCCTAGCATGAATGCAACACCTGGTTCCTGAAACAGTACCTTTTAAAGTGGTATATTAGGTAAATAAACTCTGATGATGGTGGTGGTATTTCATCAACAAGAAATCTTGCTCCCTCTGAACCAACATCTTTTATTATTTGCCTAGCTACGTACGAACGATAAAAACTCACCAAGACCACTGATTTAATGGAAGGGAATAATAGAAAGTTAACAGTCTCTAACCGAAATGAGCACATTCAAATTAAAACAAGGAGTAAGAAATTCAAAGGAAAAATTGCTGTGAGTTGTTTTAGAAGGTGAAGTGCCTCAAATTCTTTTATGCCCTACTAAAAATATTCTATAAAGAATACTTTAACAGTAACAAACTCAAGTTTCCCCTCTATGTCAATTCTACAGGGCAATTAAAATTTGGATTTTGCTACTTTTAAATTATGCTATTTTAATTCACAGTGCAAAGTGTATAGTTCTTTTACTCTTCAGAAAACATTCTATAAAGAAAACTAAACTACTTAAAACAAAGTTTCTGCTATGACTTGACTATAGACCTTCTCTTTTGCCTAGTGTCATCTTGATAAGTACTGACATAGCACCTAAGTTAATAGAACAGGAATAACTGACGCACACTGCTTCTGCTCGCCCATTTCCTTCTACATAAAATCATCCTTGACGTGCTATGTGGACAACCCCTATTCTCTTGGTTCCATGGAACACAGTTCGATAACCACTGATCTAACCACATAGATGTGAGGATCTTGTACATCTATTAACAGGTACTTTTTTTTACTCACTGATTGGACTTGGTTTTTCACCTGGAATCTGATAAATGTCATAGAAGTAAAAAGTAACTCTTGGTTTAGGGGACAACAGTCAAGGATCTTAGCATTTTATGAGGTGGAAGAAGTCCTGCAGATGAAAAAAGGTAAGACAGTGATAAGAGAGCAGACCCTCCTATTGATTTCAATACCCTTAGACCATAAAGTTTTTGCAACTTGCTTTATGTCCCTGGATATGTTGCAGTGTATTCTAGTTTACAGTCGATGGGAATTTGAATAGAATTGTATCCCTCTAATCGATGGATGTGAGTCTGAGTGAACTCCGGGAGTTGGTGATAGACTGGGAGGCCTGGTGTGCTGCGATTCATGGGGTCACAAAGAGTCGGACATGACTGAGCGACTGAACTGAACTGAAATGAATGTGTGAAACACTTACTCCTTGGAAGAAAAGTTATGACACACCTAGATAGTATATTCAAAAGCAGAGACATTACTTTACCAACAAAGGTCCGTCTAGTCAAGGCTATGATTTTTCCAGTGGTCACGTATGGATGTGAGAGTTGGACTGTGAAGAAAGCCGAGCGCCAAAGAATTGATGCTTTTGAATTGTGGTGTTGGAGAAGACTCTTGAGAGTCCCTTGAACTGCAAGGAGATCCAACCAGTCCATTCTGAAGGAGATCAGCCCTGGGATTTCTTTGGAAGGAATGATGCTAAAGCTGAAACTCCAGTACTTTGGCCACCTCATGTGAAGAGTTGACTCATTGGAAAAGACTCTGATGCTGGGAGGGATTGGGGGCAGGAGGAGAAGGGGACGACAGAGGATGAGATGGCTGAATGGCATCACCGACTCCATGGACGTGAGTTTGAGAGAATTCTGGGAGATGGTGATGGACAGGGAGGCCTGGTGTGCTGCGATTCATGGGGTCTCAGAGTCAGACACAACTGAGTGACTGAACTGAACTGAATGTGTGAAAACTGTATAAATTTTAATAATGTTCATTATTAAGGTTATTATGGTTAATGGTGCTTTTCAGGTCTACTATATCCTTCTGTGGAAAATTCTTAAAGAGATGGGAACATCAGACCACCTTATCTGCCTCCTGAGAAATCTGTATGCTGGTCAAAAAGCAACAGTTAGAATGGACATGGACCAACAGACTGGTTCCAAATAGGGTAAGGAGTATGTCAAGGCTGAATATTGCCACCCTGCTTATTTAACTTATATGTAGGGTACATCATGAGAAATGCTGGACTGGATGAAGCACAAGCTGGAGTCAAAACTGCAGAGAGAAATATTAATATTAACAAAGTGAGAGACTTCATTTTCTTGGGCTCCAAAATCACTGTAGATGGTGACAGCAGTCATGAAATTCAAAGATGTTTGCTCCTTGGAAGAAAAGCTACGACCAACCTAGATGGTATATTAAAAAGCAGAGACATTACTTTGCCAACAAAGGTCCATCTAGTCAAGGCTATGGTTTTTCCAGTAGTTATGTATGGATTTGAGAGTCGGACCATAAAGAAAGCTGAGCGCCGAAGAATTGATGCTTTTGAACTCTGGTGTTGGAGAAGACTGTTGAGAGTTCCTTGGACTGCAAGGAGATCCAACCAAAACCAGTCAACCCTAAAGGAAATCAGTCCTGAATATTCATTGGAAGGACTGATGCTGAAGCTGAAACTCCAATACTTTGGCCATCTGCTGTGAACAACTGACTCACTGGAAAAGATCCTGATGCTGGGAAAGACTGAAGGCAGGGGGAGAAGGGGACGACAGAGGATGAGATGGTTGGATGGCATCACCAACTCAATGGACATGAGTTTGAGCAAGCTCTGGGAGTTGGTGATGGACAGGGAAGCCTGGTGTGCTGCAGTCCACGGGATCACAAAGAGTGGGATGCAACTGAGTGACTGAACTGAACTGATATCCTTCTACTTTTCCGTATAGTCATTCTGTTAATTTTTGAGAGTTGGACATTGAAATTCCAACTAAAAAGTTTTATTTCTCTACTTAAAAAATAATTGTAATATACAGTAGAACTATATGTAACTGTTTTGTATTTTTCAAGTTTCCTGTAAATGTGTTATCATACTTTCATAATTAAAAAAAAGGAAAGAGGAAAAAAAAGGGTAAGGAAAAGTTAACTTTGGAATTAGGCAGACTTGTGTTTGAATTTACCTTCTGAGGGTCTTAGTTTTTTCACTTGACAAATGGGATTATTAATATCGACCACACAGAATCATCAGTTCAATTCAGTTCAGTTCAGTTGCTCAGTCGTGTCTGACTCTTTGTGACCCCATGAATCGCAGCATGCCAGGCCTCCCTGTCCATCACCATCTCCCGGAGTTCACCCAGACTCACGTCCATCGAGTCAGTGATGCCATTCAGCCATCTCATCCTCTGTCGTCCCCTTCTCCTCCTGCCCCCAATCCCTCCCAGCATCAGAGTCTTTTCCAATGAGTCAACTCTTCACATGAGGTGGCCAAAGTACTGGAGTTTCAGCTTTAGCATCATTCCCTCCAAAGAAATCCCAGGGCTGATCTCCTTCAGAATGGACTGGTTGGATCTCCTTGCAGTCCAAGGGACTCTCAAGAGTCTTCTCCAGCACCACAGTTCAAAAGCATCAAT
The DNA here is from genome assembly GCF_002263795.3 of Bos taurus. Taxonomy (NCBI): domain Eukaryota; kingdom Metazoa; phylum Chordata; class Mammalia; order Artiodactyla; family Bovidae; genus Bos; species Bos taurus. The sequence goes on from NC_037336.1 coordinate 97,390,338, forward strand.
TCTTCAGCGCTCAGCTTTCTTCACAGTCCAACTCTCACATCCATACATGACCACAGGAAAAACCATAGCCTTGACTAGACGACCTTGGTTGGCAAAGTAATGTCTCTGCTTTTGAATATGCTGTCTAGGTTGGTCATAACTTTCCTTCCAAGGAGTGAGCATCTTTTAATTTCATGGAAGCTCAAATGAGGTTACATACACACAAGGCCTGCCTAGTCCCCACTTGGAGTAAGTGGTCTGAGCCCACAGTAACAAGGTGTTGATTTAATGGCAGAGTCAGGACCGGCCTCACGTTTAGTTCAACACTGCTTCTACACCAGTAGTCTAATTTGAGAAACAAGTTCAAGCGCACTAATGAATCCATCTCATTGTAGACTCCAAAAAACACATTGTAAGCCCACTGTTACCATTTCCCTTAGAAGTATTAGCCTGGCAGAAAAAATTACACTCAGAGAGAAAGCTGTGAACTGGAATCACTGTATTTCTTTTGAACCTCTAAGGACAGAACAGATTATTTATGAATCATAACACGATGGAGAAATAAACACGGTTGGAGGCTGTTATTTTTTAGGCTATTAGAATATTTAAAGTGTATTTCTTTAAAAGCTACTGAATGAGAGTTATGAAGTTTTGGGGCTTGGGGGTGGGTGGGAGTGAAGGGTGGCGGGAGTCTGATCTTTGCGTCATTGGAGGTCACCCCCAACACCCAACTGGGAGTGGGGTGGGAGCTCCATCCAGAAATATACTCCTAGAGCTGCCATACTGTCTCTAACTTTGGTAATAGCATTCCCGAAAATTAAATGTATATCTGTATACCTAAAACCGGAGAAGGCAATGGCACCCCACTCCAGTGTTCTTGCCTGGAGAATCCCAGGGACGGGGGAGCCTGGTGGGCTGCCGTCTATGGGGTGGCACAGAGTCGGACACGACTGAAGCGCCTTAGCAGCAGCAGCAGCATACCTAAAACATGTTTTGTTTTTTTTTTTAAATTAAGTTGTGCCAAAATTGCACATGTTTTATCACATATTTCTAGGTGACTAGAAGAATGGAAGGATGGCTTTTCTACTTTATTCAAACCTATATTAATTGCCAATATTAATTTGATATAAACATTGCTATTGTATATATATTTAAACACATACACAAATTAAAGGGTGATATAAAAATTAAACAGCAGCTGTAAAGTCGTCTTCTGCATCACACAACAGATTACTTCTTTCAGTGCGTCTCTCAATTCCTTTAGAATAATTTAGACTTCAGACTACATACGTGTTCAACATTGTACTTGATAATAGTCCAAAGGCACTTAAGGGAAATTTACTCATTACTCATTGGTGGCCGAATCAGAATACACAAGTTTTGAGGGAGGACTTAAAAGTCATACAAGCAACTAAGATAGCGCACTGATCCTATACTAAAAGAAGGGAAATAATAAATAACGGTAGACTCGTTAATGCGCCTATTTAGATTTCTACACATATCACTTTTATAAAAGACTAATTTAGAAAACCTGGTTATGGAGAGTGAATCTAATTTAATGATTTTAATAAGATCTTGTATCAATAATTTCTAGAGTTTTGTTTTGTTTTTTTTTACAGGATTATATTTATGTAATGTTTTAAACTTAAAATGTTAATTCTTGACTCACAAGAATTATATTTCCATTTGTTGTTAATGCGCTAATGTAGAAAACACCAAAAAGAAATCATATTCTCACTTTTTAGCCAGGACACCTTAATTAAACCCGAGCTGCAGCTTCACCTCTCCTGCTGGAACTGTTAAGTATCTAGAAAACAGGCTGCGATGCGTGGTGACAGGAAAGCCGTCACCCACAGAATGCCTGTGCGGCGTCAGGAGGCGTGCCTGTCATCTTTACACGCACTTTCATTTCACCCTCTGAGTTAAGACTTATTTTCATTTTAAATGCGGGAACTCAGCATCTGGGAGAGCAGGTCTGAAACTGGAGCAGCACCATCTGACTGCAAAGTCAGGGTGTGGCCCAGGATTCCTGAGTCCTGGGTGAGCAGTCACACCCACCACGTGGAAGCTGAGCCCAGCTCCAAAGGAGGAGGGTCTCTGACAGAGACTGCCAGGTTCTACTGCACGTGTCTTCTCTGCACATAGGTGTTTCTCTAGACCTCATTTCCCAGGCTCCTTTGCAGCCCACAAGGCCACATGGCGATGGGCTAGCCAATGACTGAGCAGACGTGAGCCACGCCCAGGCTGGGGAGATAGGAAAGATGCATGTCCCCTCCATCATTTCTTTCCCCTTTGCCAGCTGGACTGTGCATGTGGGGGTCAGTGTGAACATAAAGGTAAGTGATAAGCCCTAATGGGATGGCAGAGACAAAAGATACAAGCACCACTTTAAAGGAAAGCACCCCCCATCCCCCGCCCACTTGCCCCAGACTAGAAGAGCTCCAAATCACTGCAGATGGCGACTGCAGCCATGAAATTCAAAGACGCTACTCCTTGGAAGGAAAATGTTGACCAACCTAGACAGCATATTATAAAGCAGAGACATTACTTTGCCAACAAAGGTCCATCTAGTCAAGGCTGTGGTGTTTCCAGTGGTCATGTATGGATGTGAGAATAGGACTACAGAGAAATCTAAGCGCCGAAGAATTGATGCTTTTAAATTGTGGTTTTGGAGAAGACTCTTAAGAGTCCCTTGGACTGCAAGGAAATCCAACTAGTCCATCCTGAAGGAAATCAGTTCTGGGTGTTCAATGGAAGGATTGATGCTGAAGCCGAAACTCCAATACTTTGGCCATGTGATGCAAAGAACTGACTCATCGGAAAAGACCCTGATGCTGGGAGGGATTGGGGGCAGGAGGACAAGGGGACGACAGAGGATGAGATGGCTGGATGGCATCACTGACTCAAAGGACATGAGTTTGAGTAAACTCCAGGAGTTGGTGATGGAGAGGGAGGCCTGGCGTGCTGCAGTCTATGGGGTTGCAAAGAGTTGGACTCGACTGAGCGACTGAACTGAACTGAGAATTGAGCTGCATTTGTGAGTCAGCTGTGATATTCAGGTTCTGTTGGTTAGGCCCTTTAGAGTACAGTATCCAGCCGAGCTTTCTTCAGGGGCCTTGGTTTGGGGGAACCAAAGACTAAGGGCTGCGAATGCTATCATGACCACCTCCATCTCAGAGATGATCACTGTATTTTTATTTTTACAAAGGATGGAAAAGTTCAGAGGATCCTTCCTGAAATGTTTGTCAGGGAGCCCAGATTTTAAAATTAGATAATTTGCAAAAAAAATGTCCTGCATTCCTCAGGCATACGGATGTTGCTACCTGGGAAACCAGACACGGCTGAGTGCGGGTGGTGGGGAGAGCCTGGGTGGTGGGGAGAGCCCAGGTGGTGGGGAGTGGGGAGACGAGGGGTGAAGAAGAATCCACATCTCAGGAGCAGAGCATGTACACAGGGCCCATGTTCAGTGGGGCGGTCTCAGACTCTGGGGGCCAAGTATTCAGAAACTGCTTCAGAGTCTCAAAGGTGGCTATAACAGATGAAATTGTGTCCCTCAAAAATTCATATGGTGAAGCCCCAACCTCAGAATGTGACCGTATTTGGAGACAGAGCCTTAAGAGGTAACCGGAAGCTATGAGAGCATTAGGGTGGACTCTAGTCTGATCTGACTTGTGTCCTTACCAAAGGACATGAGCAGACACAGAGACCCCAAGCTGTACACACGGTGAGACGACCGTGTGAGGGGACACACATCATGACGGCAGCGGTGCCCAGGCCAGGGGGAGAGTCCTCCATGGAAACAAACCTGCTGGCACCTTGCCCTTGGAGTGCCAGCCTCTTAACTGTGAGCATAGGTTTCTGCTGTTTAAGCCACCCAGTCCGTAGTATCTTGCTGTGGTGGCCCTAGAAAACTAATACAGCGTCGTTGTTGTTCAGCTGCTCAGTCGTGGCCAACTCTTTGAGACCCCAAGGACGGCAGCAGGCCAGACTTCTCTGTCCTTCACTATCTCCCAGAGCTTGTTCAAACTCACGTGCATTGAGCGGATTATGTCCTCCAACCATGCAATACAAGAGGAGATGAACAGACACGATGACAGTTGCAGAGGGACAATGACAAAAGCCTTCACACGGCAACAGCAAGGAAGATCCATTACTGGCAGCCGGGGAAGCGGGGTAGGAGGGGAGAGAGAACACGGTTTCAGAACGAAGGCAGACAAAATGGTAACCACTTCCTCGAACGCTATCCCTGACCCCCCTCCTTTCAATATTTCCACTCTTTTCACACAGTGTTTCCCTCTATAAATATATAACTCCAAGACTTCTAGTAAAAGCTTGAAAAGCTGAAAATATAAGAAATATTAATTTTCCAAACTCCTAAGTGGAGTCAGTAATAGAGCATAGAAGATGGCCTGGCAGATGTTCACATTTTCCTGGGAATATATAACATAATTACTTGATTCAGATATCATATATTTATTTCCATCTTGACACTAAAATGTTAAACCACTCCTCCTCTTGCTAAATTGATCTGCATTTAAAACATTAAATTGTTTCACTGTGCTCCTTAGCAACTCAGTGATATAAACTCTCATGAATATGTAAATCAACCCCTCTAAGCACATTATTAATTATTTCAAAGATAGTTGGAGGTCACCAGCTCATAGCAATTTCTATGCATGAAGTCTCATTAATACAAGACATCACACAGTAAGGAAGAATAAAGTTTTGTCACGGTGACTGTGTGTGTGTGTGTATGTGTGTGTGTTTCAAGTGGCCAAAGTAACAGACAGAACTAACCCCATTCACCAGGAGGCAGTGAACACAGCTCGTGGACAATGATGAGGAAGTAATAAAGGAAAATACATTCTTCAACTGGAACTATTTTTAAAAAGGCAACATCTGTCCAAATCAGGAATGTGAACTTAAAATCCAAAGCAATTTCTGTCTCAAATAAACTTAAATTTTCCTGACCTAGAGGCCACAAATAGCCCCAATTTGTCCAGGGTAAAACTGCGACAAGCTCAGCAAATGTGTGGCTCATGAAGATAGGGCAAAGCTCTTTCCTGAGACACAGCAGAGCGGACGCAGAGGGTCCGGCCCGGGTGGCTCTCACTCTCTGCCCTCTGCCAATCGCCTCTTTGGCAGCTGGAAGTCAGCCTCTCCTTAGGCGGTCCTCAGCGGCTGAAATGCTCTGATGTAAAGCGTGGGACAGCTGCCGTGGAGCGGCCACAGAATGAAATGCAAAGCAGTCGACAGTGGAGCCTAGAATTACTCAGCAATGAAGGAGTACATTTAACAGTTAGTGGCCTGTACTTTTTAAAATTCATAATCTAAGTGTAAGACTTATTTTCACCAAATAGTGATAAAATTGATCTTCTTGCCCAAGTAACTCTTCAGAGTCCCTACCTCAGTTTGCTTTTATATCTCTAAATGGGAACTCAAAATGCACCTGCCGAAACAGCTGACCCAAAACTGTTTTCACACAGGACAGCACCTGAGATGAGGAAGATAATCAGAAGCAAAGCTATTCTCTAGTGTGATTAACACAGTATATGTAACAAAAGTAATAACGGAATAACAACACTGGAATACGTTGTTCATGTGCTCAGAGCTTTCTGAAGATATAACTGGAATGGACGCTGGCAAAACCAGTCAAGCAGCCATTTGAAAGTTAAAAGCAAGGAAATATTTGTATTATCTAGAGGAGTATGGCACCCCACTCCAGTACTCTTGCCTGGAAAATCCCACAGATGGAGGAGCCTGGTAGGCTGCAGTCCATGGGGTCGCTGAGGGTCGGACACGACTGAGCGACTTCACTTTCACTTTTAACTTTCATGCATTGGAGAAGGAAATGGCAACCCACTCCAGTGTTCTTGCCATGGACGGGGGAGCCTGGTGGGCTGCTGTCTATGGGATCGCACAGAGTCGGACACGACTGAAGCGACTTAGCAGCAGCAGCAGAGGAGTATAGACATAGGTGTGATGTTACAGGAAAAGCAAGGTGATGAATATCACAAAAGTCAAGATAACATTTGCATCGGGAGTTCCCTGCTGGTCCTTGGGCTTCCCTGGTGGCTCAGACAGTAAAGAATCTGCCTGCAATGTGGGAGACCCAGGTTTGATCCCTGGATCAAGAAGATTCCCTGGAGAAGGGAATGGCAACCCACTCCAGTATTCTTGCCTGGAGAAGTGCATGGACAGAGGAGCCTGGTGGGCTAAGTCCATGGGGCTGCAAAGAGTTGGAGACGACTGAGCGACTTTCACTTTGCCTAGTGGTCCAGTGGTTAAGACTCAGGCTTCCAATGTGAGGGACCTGGGTTCAATCTCTGGTCAGGGAACGAAGATCGCACATGCCTCGTGGCAAAAAAAGAAAAAGATAATAGTTGCATGAAGGCTGGGATTGAGGAGGGCACATGGAGGGTGTCTGGACTGTTGGCGGTACAGCTTTTCCTGATTTGCGTTGTGGTTACAGAGGTTCTCCGTGATGATACAAATCTACACATAACAATATCAATGTGTTTAAACACTGTTGTGTATGCATAGTTCAGCTCAGTTCAGTTCAGCTGCTCAGTCATGTCCGACTCTTTGGGACCCCATGAACGGCAGCATGTGAGGCCACCCTGTTCATCACCAACTCCCGGACTCCACCCAAACCCATGTCCATTGAGTCGGTGATGCCATCTAACCGTCTCATCCTCTGTTGTCCCCTTCTCCTCCTGCCTTCAATCTTTCCCAGCATCAGGGTCTTTCCAAATGAGTCAGCCCTTCGCATCAGGTGGCCAAAGTGTTGGAGTTTCAGCTTCAACATTAGTCCTTCCAATGAACACCCAGGACTGATCTCCTTTAGAAGGGACTGGTATGCCTAGTATGTCTCATAATAAAGGTACAAACACCTCAAGCCATTTAAAATGATGCACATACAGGTCAGTTAACATTCTACTGACTCTGATTATGATCCTTCCAGCCTCAGGAGAGCTCCTTCTGTACTGTTAATGCCAAGTGCACAGACTCGAAAACCATGCCGGCTGCCAAGAAGGCCAGGGAGAGGAACAGGGAATATACACTCTAAAAGAAGAGGAAAGACTAAGGACAGCTGTTCTGAACAACTCTTGGTGCTATCTTAAGGATTTATAAGCAGCTTTCTAGAATTCTTTGGATAAGTAATAAATTCATACTTGAAAATGGTTTGCTTTTGACCTTATAAAACAAAGGTAGAATGCTCTTGTTAAGAGTTCAGGGCAGAAGTAGGTGGAAAGAAATTGTCTCTGCCTCCTGCTAGCTATTCAAGGCATTACCACTTTACTTCTGTTATTTAAAATGCTATTTTATTTTTAACTACTTAATAAGATGCAAGAAAAGGCAAAAGGCGATTTGGAAAGTAGAAACCTGAGAAAGTGAGAATTGGGGTGAGGTTTACTGGAACACGGGCTTCCCTGGTGGCTCAGGTAGTAAGAATCCACCTGAAACATGGGAAACCCAACCCACTCCAGCATTCTTGCCTGGAGAATTTCATGTACAGAGGAGCCTGGCAGGCGACAGTCCACAGGGTCACAAAGAGTCGGACTTGGTCAACACTTTCACTTTCACTTACTGGGACACGGGGCTCCTCTGGAAGAGAAACAGAGCAATTCTTCTGCTGGTAACACCTCAAAGCGGCAGAGTCCCTTCATTTGTAAAACTCTAAAGACGCACGCAAGCATCAGACAGATGTGCAGGCCTCTAGTCCCCAGTGAAGTAGGGTTCCACACAGGCAGCCTTTCCAAGGCCAGACACCCGCCTGCACAGACAGAGCCTGTGGACCCGGCTACAGTGAGCTCCTGAAGGCCATCAGCTCTGACCTGCAGCTCTGTCTGCTGTCCTTGTCCGTGTACCAGTCACTCCTTTTAAAGAAGCTCCGTGATGGAGTGCTGTGCCGATCTCAGGTGGGGAAAGGAAAGCTAAAAGCCATTCAATAAGTTTTACGTTCTCCATCCTCTCTGCCAGTGAGAGAGAGGGCTGTGGGCTTGCAGTCCTGTCTGCTTTTCCTCCTGCGCACACAGGCAGACCAAAGCCCCCCACTCCAGGTCTCCCACCCCTCACCCTGTGTGGTTGGGTGGGGCCATGCGGCTGAGTTCTGGAATAAGGACTATGGGACTAAGTGATGGGGGCCGTTCCCAGGCCTGGTCTCTAACCAACCCTCCCCGCCCACCACCCCCACCTCCATTCGATGCTCCTGCTCTGGCTTCCTCTGCCCGCCCGCCTGGGTGAAGAGGGCGCTGTGGGGACTCCGGCTGAGAACAGCAGAAGCCCTAGGTGACAGGAGGCTGAGTCTGACTCCCTGAATGACGGTGTCGGGCACAGCCCCCCACCCCCACCTCCAGCCAGCCTGCCCTGGAGCATGACACCATGACAATCAACCTGCATTCTGATCAGCCTTGATTTTGTTAGAGAAGTTAGGTTACCATCCTGACATTCCCCTGCCTCATACATCCAAACCAAAGGAAAGCTACCAGAATTATTAAACCACCCCCCAAAGAAAGAACAAAAAGTTTAGCAGCATTAACCTCAGAAAATTAGGAAGTTTGATTTAATTTCAAGTAATTTTGAGGCAGAAAGAACATTGGCTTTGGATGGCAAGCTCGTCAGCTGCTTGGATTCTCTGCTGCCATCTTCACAGTGGCTATTACAATTTGTCAAGATCTTTGGCCTCCTGATATGAAGAACTGACTCATTTGAAAAGATTCTGATGCTGGCAAAAATTGAAGGCAGGAGAAGAAGGGGACGACAGAGGATGAGATGGACAGGAGTTTGAGCAAGCTCCAGGAGTTGCTGATGGACAGGAAGGCCTGGTATGCCGCAGTCCATGGGGTCACAGAGTCGGACATGACTGAACTGAACTGAACTGAGGGGCTAGGAGGACAGGCTGCATATTTTGATTTTTAATTTTTTAAAGGATTTAGATGTAAGTTGTGTTCGATCATTCTGTGCACAGCACACTCTCACCAGCCTGTGGAAGGCCCCTCAATCTGTCATTTGTTCTCACTTCCATTTTCCCCTTTGCCCTTCAACCCTCCTGCCTGCACCTGTCTCCTTCTCTGCCCTTGTCATGGGCCCGCACCCTTGAATATTTGCAACATCTAGAGAATGTGTGCATGGACAGGCTTCTAGGCAGTTTGCTAACATTTCAGAGCTCTAATATGACTTGCCAAATCACTTTTCAGAAATATTTAAATTCATATTTTACCTCATTTGAATATATGTCCATGTTATATATTATGCTTTAAAGTAGCAATTCTTTAGCAACTAATTATACTGAGTTTTCAGTATATGTAGTGACCGATTACACACCTTGTTTGGTGACCTATCTTTTAATATACTTCCTACTTTTCGATGTGGTTTTAGAAATGATATGGACTTGGATTATTTGTGTGTATTTGGGAAAGCAATGTTCAAGAGCCAAAACTATCATTTATGTTGGATTTTATGCTTAGCCTCCTGAAAAGTCGTCTAGGAACCGGTCTTCTTGACTCTGCAGACATCAAGAGTATTCCTGTTTCTCAAAGGCCAGAACGATCTGCCTCATGCATAATCACTTCCCAGGTGGTGCTAGTGGCGAAGAACAAGACACACGGGCTTGATCCCTGCGTTGGGACTGTTCCCTGGAGGAGGGCATGGCTACCCACTCCAGTATTCTTGCCTGGAGATTCCCATGGACAGAGGAGTCTGGCAGAGTTATAGTCCATGAGGCTGCAAAGAGTGGGACATGACTGAACAAACTCAGCATCAGTTCAGTAGTCATTCAGTACTATCCGACTTATTGGGACCCCATGGACTGCGGCATGCCAGGCTTCCCTGTCCATCACCAACTCCCAGAGTTTACTCAAACCCATGTCCGTTGAGTCGGTGATGCCATCCAACCATCTCATCCTCTGTTGTCTCCTTCTCCTCCCGCCTTCAATCTTTCCCAGCATCAGGGTCTTTTCCAATGAGCCAGTTCTTCACATCAGGTGGCCAAAGTATTGGAGCTTCAGTTTCAGCATCAGTTCTTCCAAAGAATATTCAGGACTGATCTCCTTTAGGATGGACTGGTTGGATCTTCTTGCAGTCCCAGAGACTCTCAAGAGTCTTCTCCAAGTTCAAAAGCACCAAGTCTTTGGTGCTCAGCTTCCTTTACAGTCCACCTCTCACATCCACACATGACTACTGTATGCTTAGCGTGCACGTATGTAAAATCACTGACCAGACACTTAGGCCACTACGGGACTGAGGTCGGTGCGTGTCAGCATAGACGTGTCATTCTATGTTACACGAAGACGGGAACTGTATGAAAAGTGGACTGCGAGGAGAAAGGAAACAAAGGGCAAGTGCTGAAGGCAGAGAGGGGGTGCACTCGCACCCCACATTACAGGGAAGGGGGGAGCTGCCCTGGGACACCCCAAAGCTACAGGACACCTGTGTACCAGGACACACAGTGGACTAGAGGAAAACACAATTTCCAGAGTCTTCATCATGTGAATTCTATTTTTATTTTAGCTGCTCTTTAAAATGTGTCTGCATGCCAAGTCACTTCAGTCATGTCTGCCTCTCGAGACCCCATGGACTGCAGCCTGCCAGGCTCTTCTGTCCATGGGGATTCTCCAGGCAAGAATATTGGAATGGGTTGCCATGCCCTCCTCCAGGGGATCTTTCACACCCAGGGACTGAATCCGCGTCTGTTACGTCTCCTTCATTGGCAAGTGGGTTCATTCCCACTAATGCCACCTGGGAAGCCTGAATTCTACAATAAATCTGCCTAAATCCCCGAGGCGCCACCAAGGTGGGTGAGTGACGCTCCGTGCTAAGAGCAGATCCGCAAAGCGCTTTGGCGCTTCAAGTCATTCCTAGTAAGGAAGGTAATAACAGTAGACACAGCAAAAACACAGCCAATATTTCACAGTAATTATGAAGTTTTCCCCGAAGCCCTTAACTTCGTGCAAGAGTTTGTCAGAGGCCCTGGAAACAGGCCATTTTGTCCGTGTTTGTCCACCTCTTTTTCAACTCCCTTAATGTTTATTGAAAAACCTTATGCTGGATAGCAAGTCATATCACTCGTGGGAAAACAGGTAAGGGCAGTGGGAGTATTTTCAGGCTTATTAATGCTACGATCTCCCACGGAAAATACCTCACTACCCAGAGAACACTCACCTGGAGGAAGTGCTCAAACTTTTAAATGTGGGGCCTCTATCAGATACAAGGGCCACCCCCAGAGCACTGCGGCTTGTGCCATCTTCTCATTGTGGCATGGAGGAAGCCGACACAACACTGTAAAGCGATTATCCTCCGATTGAAAATTAACAAACAAGCAAACTGCCATGTTATTGAAACGTGCAGTACAGGCTGAGAAGCACAGTCCAGAGAGAAACAGGGTGGGGGTGGGGAGAAACACAGAGCTTCGGTGCAACCAGGGGTTGAAATCTCAGCTCAACCCTTCCTGACTCTGATGCTGCTCACTCAATCCTGCTGCTGCTGCTGCTAAGTCACTTCAGTTGTGTCTGACTCTGTGAGACCCTATAGACAGCAGCCCACCAGGCTCCCCCGTCCCTGGGATTCTCCAGGCAAGAACACTGGAGTGGGTTGCCATTTCCTTCTCCAGTGCAGGAAAGTGAAAAGTGAAAGGAAAGCCGCTCAGTCGTGTCTGACTCTGAGCGACCCCATGGACTGCAGCATACTAGGCTCCTCCATCCATGGCATTTTCCAGGCAAGAGTACTGGAGTGGGGTGCCATTGCGTTCTCTGACTCAATCCTACTGAGTCTATATTTCTTCCTCTGAAAAATACAGAGAATTCCTACTTGTCAAGTTTGCTTCTGGTTTAAATATGAAAAAAGTGCCCCAAATTAGAGACACTCTTCCCCTGATGCTCTTTCCCACAGAGCTTTTAGAGGTATGGCACTTTGGTGTTTACAGGCTTATCGACTTGTATAGTGATTAAGAGCACACTTCTAAAGCCACAACTAGATGACTAAATAACATCAGTTCTGTTCAGTTCAGTTGCTCAGTCACGTCTGACTCTTTGGAGACCCTATGGACACCAGGGTTCCCTGTCCATCACCAACTTCTGGAGCTTACTCAAACTCATGTCCATCGAGTCAGTGATGCCATCCAACCATCTCATCCTCTGTCATCCCTTTTTCCTCCCGTCTTCAATCCTTCCCAGTATCAGGGTATTTTCCAATGAGCCAGTTCTTCACATCAAGTGGCCAAAGTATTGGAGTTTCAGCTTCAGCGTGAGTCCTTCCAATCCAAGGGACTCTCCAACAGCACAGTTCAAAAGCATCAATTCTTTGGCACTCAGCTTTCTTGATGGTCCAACTCTCACATCCATACATGACTACTAGAAAAACCACAGCTTTGACTAGACGGACCTTTGTTGCAAAGTGATGTCTCTGCTTTTTAGCATGCTATCTAGTGATAAGGAGGAGAAGGATGAGATGCTGGATGGCATCACCAGCTCGATGCACATGAGTTTGGGTGAACTCTGGGAGTTGGTGATGAACGGGGAGGCGAGGCGTGCTGCGATTCATGGGGTCACAAAGAGTCGGACACGACTGAGCGACTGAACTGAACTGAACTAGTGATTAAGAGCACACTTCTAGAGCCACAGCTAGCTGGATAAATACCGGTTCTGTTACATACTAGCTGCAATACCATGTGCAGTTTAGTTAACTTCTGTGAGCCTCAAAGTCTTCATCTCTAAACTGGAAGAATGACAACATCCAGCCCAACAGGGCTTTGTGGGGATTAAATGAATGTATGTATGTAAGCATCCCAGTGGGACCTTATACAGGGAAAGTACTCAGTAAGGGCTCTAATCATGACTTATTTTTAACTATCAGGGAAACAAAATTCAGCATTCCACTCTTATAAATAGCATAACATAATTTCTGGTCAAATGAGGAGCTCATACAAAAGAAGCAGGATTTCTACTTGAATGGTATTTTGAGGCAGTTTTAATTGTTCATCATAAAAATTATGGCAATGGAAATAGTTGGTTCACTGTTGACTGGTCACACCTTGAAGAAGGCATCTGTCTAAAATAGAGCTTTGAAGGCATTTAGCTTAAGGAGGTTGGAAAAGATTTGGAAGATCAGGTTTGGAACAAAGAACATCTTATTACAGACATTTTGAGGGTAAGGGGTGTTGGACTTTTATGCAGATATGGTGGATTTACATGGATACTGTTAGCTGGACATTTGGTATGTGAGTCACACAGCAACAGAAATAACTGCTTTATCTAGCTCTCTTGTGGCTTATACGGAACCAGTGTAATTTGAAAAATATTTAATTGTTTGCTAATTCTACTTACAGTCTCTACTTTTTGATATATAGTTAATAGTCCCAGAAAACTGATCTGTGTTAATCTCTGTTTTTTACTCACGTGTGTGTGTTTTAGTTGCTGGGTCCTGTCCGACTCTTTGTGACCCCATGGACTGTAGCCCACTAAGCTCCTCCATCCATGGAGAAGGAAATGGCAACCCACTCCAGTATTCTAGAGCAGGGGAGTCCTATGACACAGGCTCCTAGAAAGCCTTGCTTTATCAGATCCCTTTTGGAGAGCATTATCTGCAGGCAATGGCACCCGACTCCAGTACTCTTGCGTGGGAAATCCCATGGACGGAGGAGCCTGGTGGGCTGCAGTCCATGGGGTTGCGAAGAGTCGGACACGACTGAGCAATGTCACTTTCACTTTTCACTTTCATGCACTGGAGAAGGAAACAGCAACCCACTCCAGTGTTCTTGCCTGGAGAATCCCAGGGACAGAGGAGCCTCGTAGGCTGCCGTCTATGGGGTCGCAGTCGGACACGACTGAAGCGATTTAGCAGCAGCAGCAGCAGCAGCATCTGCCCTTGGCTAAAAGAATTAGGGACGAATTCTCTCATGTTCACCCAACCAGCTCTGTTAAAATACTTAAGTGACTTTAAAAGGATCGAGCTTCTTGCAGAGAAACCATTAATTAAAGATAGCACTAAGCAAGTAAAGCAGAAGCCAAAGAAGAGAACAGTGGTCCTCAACGCTGTGAGGAACTATTACCCTTAACAGGGCACTTCATCTTCTGACTACAATAAGCTCTGAGATATAAACTGAGGAAGGTCTGAAGCTATGACACACAGCACGGCATTTAGAAACTAAGCAAGTAATAAATGTGAGGAGCACCTCTGCTGAGCGAACAGTCAAGATAATTCAGGTTGTCTTTTACAACAGCAAGAAACTACAATAGCATCAGAAGACCTGTTTTCACGTAACATGTCAAATATTGATAATATAATTTGAGTCCTCAAATTATAAAATAAAGAAGGCTGGAATAATACACGGCAAGTAATACAGTGACGAGCTGAACTGCGTTTTGTTATGAGTGAGCACTTTTGGAGACACATATCAAAGCACCTAGAGGATGTGAAGAAGCAAGCCTCGGCATGAACTGCGCAGTGTAGGAGGTTTACCACCCAGCAGAACCGCTGTTTCCAGCCTGTCTCAGTTTGTGGTTATTTGCTACATTCTCTTTTAATAACAAAATGTACAGATAGGCAGCTTTCTGCCTCCTGTTAAACATGAAAGCAAAGATGTGTTAGAGAAGATTCTTTCTCAATGGTAAGTGGCCTTTTAAAAAACAAAAGCAAGACTTTATGGAATATTACATTTATATGACTGGTAATAAAGTAGATATAGTCACTAAAATATTTGAAAGGATTCCCCCCAAAAAAACATGCAAAGTAAGCATATTTAAAACTCATTCATTCCCTACCTCATTCACAGTTAAAATGAAGAAGATGAACTCAGGAATGCATAGAGTTATAAAAATGTCATTAACACAGTTAATGTAAAAAAATGGTATTTAAAAGATAACTAACCATAGTAAATTCATATAATGCATTTCAATGAGATACAGCTTAATCAGGCAAATATTTTATTTCACTTAGAAGCTGTCAGTTATCCTTTGGCAAAGAAATAGCAAAGTAAAAGCTGGTTGACACACATTCGTTATAAAAATATGAGAGACTGAACCTCGTTAGCTTTTCCTGCTGCTGTAAGGGACTGTCAAATGTGTCCTATATAGAAAATACTTGTAAAGAAAAAAAATATATAATATATTCACTTAGCCTATCCCTTGATAAAAAGGTGAGATTTTTTTAAGTGATGGAGAAAAAGAAGTGTAAAAGGATCTTAAACTTAAGATACTCAGCCTCGTTCAAAATAAGAAAAAATATGTATGTGGAAATGCCATTTTTGCAAAGGTAAGATTGGAAAGTGGCCCCCAAAGGCCTGTGGCTGCTCTGTTGGTGAGGTGGTGTGGGACCTGCTGCTCTTACACGTCACTGGTGAGAATGGAAGACAGCACACTTTTGGGGAGAAGAGTTTGGAAACATAAAAATAAATACATATTTTTCCCTTCAATACAGCAGTTCCACTCTAGGAATCCATCTCAGTGATACTCTGATCAAGACTATGAAAATACATGTGTATACAAGTCTATTGGTTGTACCAATATTTGTAATAAAAAAAAAATGAAAACTAAGTGTTTACCATATGGGAACAGTAAAGTATAACCACCAAATGGAATTCAATAATGCTAATTTTTCTGTGAAGAAAATATACACATATTACTAGGGAGAGATGTACAGAATATATAATGTACAGTTTAAAAAAAAAAAGGAAGGTGGAGACAGATATGCACAGTATTCTACTTTTTACTTAAGATTCAAATCTCTTCAATATCTATATCATCTATAATCTGTTTATGCGTTTTAAAATGGGAGCTTTTTCAAATAGAGGTCTACACATAGAGAAAGGAATATTCAAGAGAATGGAAATAAAATTTGTATTTCTTTGAACATAATTATTTCATAGCTTTGATTTTGGAATCATGTTAATATTTTATATAAATATAAAAATATAAACTATGAAAACAAAATACATTTTAAAATAGTTAAAAATATGTGTGAAATTGGTGACATAATTATACAGTCACTGTACATGACTCTATATCCCTATAACAATATGCCCTAATGACAAAATAAACTGCTTTAACACTGTGTTCAGTAATCACACTTTGGTGATGGTGTTGGTATTCTGAAACAGATACTACTGTATACGTATTATGAAATGAGACAAATGAGTAATTATGTTAGTATCACTCAGAAATGAGATTTTTTTGCTAAGTGAGGAAGCAATGACAGTTTTAAGATCAGTGACTTCAAGTAAGAATTCCATAACCCTGGATATAAAGTGAAAATGTCAGTACAAATGCAGTTTTCACCTTTTAAAAAATGCATGTCTCCTAGCTCTTTCAGCTCAGCCTAGAAAGAGTGACCAACCTCATAATAGTGAGCACACCCAGCACTAGGGCTGTGATTTCTAAAGCCATTTCCTATTTTTAAAGGAACCAGACCCCCTGCCACACTCCATATATAGAAATCAACTTAAAAGGAATCAATGACCTAAATATAAGAGCTAAGCTATTAGAAAAAGCATAGGGGTAAATCTTCATGAAATGGGATTTGGGACTATATTCTAAAGTTTGACATCAAAGGCACAAGCAACAAAAGAAAATATAAATTGGACTTTATCAAAATTTAAAACTTTTGTGTATCAAAGGACATTGTAAAGAAAGTGAAAAGACTCAGAATGGGGGAAATGCTTGCAAGTCATGTAACGGTGAGGCCCTAGCATCCAGAATAAATAAAGAGCTCTTACAACAACTAAAAGACAAACGACCCAATGAAAAACAGGCCGAGGACTTGAACAGACGTTTCTCCAGAGAAGATGTACAAGTGGCAAGTGAGCATGTGAGAAGCTTTACCATCAGTGGTCATTAAGGAAACACACATCAAAACCATGAGACGCCACTTTATATTTAATAAGATGGCTACTTAAAAAATAGAAAAATTTAATAGCAAGTGTTGGTGAGAATGTGGAGAAATAAGAACCCTTGTACGCTGGTAGTGGAAATGTAAAATGATGAAGTGGCTGTGGAAGACAGTTTGTTGGTTCCTTACGAGGTAGAATTACCATATAATCCCAAAACTGCACTCCAAGAGAAATGAACACATACGTCCAGACAGAAACAAGTATCCAATGTCTGCAACAGCATCATTCATAACAGCCAAAAGACAGAAAGAATGCACACCAATGGATGGATGGATCAATAAGTTATGGTATGTCCATATAATGAAATATTATTCAGCCACAAAAATAACAAAGTACGGGTCCTTATCACAACTTGGATGAATGTCAACAACATGCCAAGTGAAAAAGGCAGACACAAAAGGTCACAGATTTTGTGATTCCTTTTATATGAAATATTTAGAATGGGCAAGTCCATAGAGACAAAAAAACAAAAACAAAAACACATGTAGTGCTTGCCAAATGATGGGGGAAATAGAGAATGGGAAGTGACTACTTAATGGATATAGAATATTATTATGGAGTGACGAAAAAGTTTTGAAACTAGAAAGAGGTGGTGGTCACTGTATAACACTATTAAAGCAAAAAATGCCACTGAATTGTACACTTTAAAATGGTTAATTGTATGTTATGTGAATTTCACCTCATTAAAAAAAAAACATCTAATGATAACGATACAGCACAAGTAAAGGATGTCTTGAAATGTTGGAAGATATAAAGCTTTTAAACAGATATTTCAGCTTTGTATCATTCTTTCTTTTTAAATACATGTTCTTTCATATAATATTTATGTAGGTGTTCAAAACTTTTAGCAATAGAGGTGTATGATAAAAAATTGCTCTAAATCCAGGTTAATAAATTTCTACTTCTCAGGGTGAATTGATAGACATACTTTGTATACATTGGCTGAATAATATTTTAAAATTTATTTTCAATGCCTTTATGTAGATTATACATTTTCTAGTTCAACACAGGTCCTTCAAACCCTAGGGTTTTATATTGTGATTCAAACATTAATCTTCTTGCCCAACCATGATCAAATAGATTCTGGAGTTCCAATTCCTCATTAGGGAATTGGGTATATTTAAGATAGTTTTATATCAACAGTTCTCCTTTTTCTGTTCTTAATCAATTAGAAATGGAGGAAACAGTGGTAGACTTACCCACACAAGGCAGAGAGTAGCCAAGCTGCGGGTCGTGGACAAACTGCCGATCATTGAGTCTGGTCACGCAGTACAGGTGGAAACAGTCCAAGCAGATCACGTGGCGGTGTGTGCACTGGAAAACCAGGACGGGGCTCCTGCGGAGGCAAAGACATTTCCTCTAGTCCTCCTCAGGCTGGAGATGCAACGTGCGGCCTAGGACACTTTCCGGAATCTTGTAGGGTCGCTTAGGGCATGCTCCATGAGGAGAACTGTGCTGCTAAGCCCTGGGCTCACACATATCAATGCTACCTCTGCAAAACTGGAAACGCCTTGCAAACTATGAAGATTGATTTTCTTAACTTTTATTTTTCATACAACCATATTGACCAATCAGCTATTTAAATCCAAGTTCAGACACAAGCTCTTTCTAGAAGGCTTTGACTTATAATACCCAATTAACTTACTCATCATGCCATCCACTTACATATATTTCTAATGATTCACTATTCCATCATGATATTGTTATGTTTCTCTTCTCTTGTAAGACTATGATCTCTGTGAAAGTAGACACTGAGTCTACTTGATATCCATATTCTCATAGCACCAGGCCTTGTAAGATTTTAAATAAATGATCCTTGAATTTAGCTATAATATTAAACAGTATATAAACCCAAACTTCCTCCAGGTCAAAAGAAAAATTATCAAAGCATGTTAAAGAGTCATTCATATCTCATTGGCAAATAGAAAAGTAGAATTTAGAAATAAAAGATTATCTAACAGAGATTCCTCTATGACAAGATTTTGTCTATTATGCTCCCCCAATCTAGTCAAATACTCAATTTCTTAAAGTTAGGGGAGTACTAATAAATCAATATATATAAGTCCTAAAAAGTTTGGTCTTCCTTAAAAGACCACAGAAAAAAATCTGCCAAGTAACCACGATTTTTTTTTTTTACTAGTAAATCAACTGCATGAATTTATGACAAAAAGGAGACAAAAATAATATATTAATTTGAGATCAGCCCCAAGGCAATTTTAATAGTAAGAAAGTCATTAGATTTTATCTTGATAAACCTATTTTCTAAGTGACGATAACAAACTACAAAATATTTTTCATTTCATACCCAGTTCTTAACAGAGAAAAGCTCTTCCCCTAAAAATAAGAGAACAGAAGATAACTTCATAATAGTTTACAATATTTTAAAATTTTTGTTTTCCTACTTATTTCAAAACAATATATAACACACACAAAAAGTGGAAAGGAAACCTTGGTATTTTAGTGTCTTGAGCCAATAGGATGATGGTCAATCCGTCTGAGTCAGAGCGTCACTGAGGTTTTTATGTGCTTCCATTTCCCTGCTCTGAGCCCACTGATAGCCCCTCAGGGCCATTTCCATTCCCGGGGCCTTTTTCAATTGGGTATTGACTGTGTTCTGAATTTTCAGCCTCCTCCCTTCTAACAGCCTCCCCACTAAAGACGATGAAATACAATGCTTGCCTGTTTCTAGGAGCAGAGTCAGGCTTGCACACACGTACAAGTCACACACACCTCACCCCCTCTAGACGACCCTATGGACCTGCCATATTTACCTCGTTCTTTCAGGACTACGTTCTGTGAAAAAGGTTATTCATTCTGATTTTAGCAATGTGGTTGACTCAGCCTTTACAGACCCCTGATCTGCTATCAATACAGAGAAACACTGGAGAAACTATGAGAGCGTTTATAAAAATCTGCCTATATATAACTAGGTTAAAAAAAAAGCTTGGCAATTACCAGATAGAAGAAAAATAGAAAGAAAACTTATATAAAAGCCAAAGCAGTCAGTATGGACTGTGGACTCTGGCAGGGTCCCAGAGAGATGTTAAGATGCGTGGCATGTAGCCACTCGTCTAGCAAATATATTCTTTCCATCCCTATTAATAGAAGGAAGAATAGAAAGCGTTCTCTTTCATGTCTAGACAACAGTACACATTTATAGTTTTGCCTTTCAGTTAAAATATGTTTCAGTTAAAATAAGTCCAAAAGAACTTACACCACTTTGTCAACTCATAGAACATCAATTGCTCTGCTTTAGAGATCTCTTCAAGAAAATCAGAGATACCAAGGGAGCATTTCATGCAAAGATGAGCACAATAAAGGACAGAAATGGTAAGGACCAAACAGAAGCAGGAGAGGTAAGAGGAGGTGGCCAGAATACACAGAAGAAGGGTACAAAAAAGGTCTTAATGACCCAGATAAGCATGATGGTGTGGTCATTCACTCACAGCCAGGCATCCTGGAGTGTGAAATCAAGTGGGTCTTAGGAAGCATCACTACAAGCAAAGCTGGTGGAGGTGATGGAATTCCAATTGAGCTACTTCAAATCCTAAAAGATGATGCTGTGAAAGTGCTGCACTCAATATGCCAGCAAATTTGGAAAACTCAGCAGTGGCCACAAGACTGGAAAAGGTCAGTTTTCATTCCAATCCCAAAGAAGGGCAATGCCAAAGAAAGTTCAAACTACCACACAATTGCACTCATTTCACATGCTAGCAAGGTAATGCTCAAAACCCTTCAAGCTAACCTTAACAGTACATGGACTTCCCTATTGGCTCAGACAGTAAAGCATCTGCCTACAGTGTGGGAGACCCAGGTTCAATCCCTGGGTTGGGAAGATCTCCTGGAGAAGGAAATGGCAACCCACTCTAGTATTCTTGCCTGGAAAATCCCATGGATGGAGGAACCTGGTAGGCTACAATCCATGGGTAGCAAAGAGCTGGATATGACTGAGCGACTTCACTTAGCTTAACAGTTCGTGAACTGAGAACTACCATATGTACAAGCCGGATTTAGAAAAGGCAGAGGAACCAGAGATCAAATTGCCAACATCCATTGTACTATACACGAGAATTCCAGAAAAACATCTACTTCTGCTTCGTTGACTATACTAAAGCCTTTGATTGTGTGATCACAACAAACTGTGGAAAATTCTTAAAGTAATGGAAATATCAGACCACCTTACCTGCCTCCTGTGAAACCTGTATGCAGGTCAAGAAGCAACGGTTAGAACCAGACATGGAAAAATGCACTGGTTGCAAATTGGGAACTGTTTATTGTCAAGGCTGTATATTGTTACCCTGCTTATTTACCTTTTATGCAGAGTGTATGCTAAGTGACTTGTCGTGTTTGACTCTTTGTGACCCCATGGACTATAGCCCGCCAGGTTCCTCTGTCCATGGGTTTCTCCAGGCAAGAATACTGGAGTGGGTTGCCGTGCCCCTGTCCAGGGGATCTTCCCAAACCAGCAATCGAACTTGCATCTCTTACGTCTCCTGCATTGGCAGGTGAGTTCTTTAACGCCACGTGGGAAGCCCCTATGCAGAGCACGTCATGCAAAATGCTGGTCTGGATGATCACAAGCTGGAATCAAGGTTGCTGGGAGAAATATCAACAACCTCAGAGATGCAGATGACACCATGCTAACAGCAGAAAATGAAGAAGAATGAAAGAGCCCCTTGATGAAGGTGAAAGAGGACAGTGAAAAAAGTTAGCACTCTTTAGCAGCTGAGAAAAGTCTTTGGAGGTCATTTTAATACATCTGACATGAGTCACTAAGGGATAGGACCACATTGTGCTGGCGGATCTAGGAGTGGAAATGAGGAGATGGATATGAGTGACATTTCTGAGGAGGACCTGCCAGGACCTATATTCTCATGGGTCTTTTTCTTCCTTCTGACATTCCTCTCTGCCCTTTGCTCTGACTGCACATAAATGTTAATTGACCAATCCAGAAAATGATTTTACCCCAGTGAGCCAGGTTACAGAGAAGTTAATCAAAAGCTAAATAAAGTTCCCAACATATATAAAAAAATCACATACAAATGCTGCACTTGACATGACTTCAGAGTTATTTGTAAGCAACGATGTCCCTGCTTTTATTAAAGGAGTGATCCAAAGACCCTTTATTCAAAAAGGAGAACTATCATATGACATCTGTGTGTGTGTGTGTGTGTGTTAGTCACTCAGTCGTGTCTGAGTCTTAGTGACGCATGGACTGTAGCCCGCCAGGCTCCTCTGTCCGTGGGATTCTCCAGGCAAGAATCCTAGAGTGGGCTGCCGTTTCCTTCTCCAGACATCTCTTATATGTGGAATCTAAAAGAAATTATATGAATGAAGTTACTTGCAAAACAGAAAGTGACTCACCGACTTAGAAAATGAGTTTATGGTTGCCAGGGGGAGGGGCAGTCAGGGACGTTGGGAAGGTCATGTAAACATCGCTTTATTTAAAACGGACAACCAACAAGGACATATGGTACAGCACATGGAGCTCTGCTCAGTGTCATGTGCCAGCCGGATGGAGAGGGCGAGAGTGGATGCAGGTAAGTGCATGGCTGAGTCCCTTATCTGTTTACCTGTAATCACCACAACATTGCTAATTGGCTATAACCCAGTACAAAATGTTTTTGGTGTTTATTTTAATAAAAGTATTAAGCATAATTGAGAGAGTCCTAGTAAAACAGTGAGGCATTCACATACAGGACAGAAAGTAGAAGACTGTTCCACAGTCATCTGAACATTGAAACTCGTGTAAAATTAGTTCTCTAGTACCTACAAAATGGTACCCATTTTTTTTCATAGTTTTCTGATAAAATGCACAGTTTTCTACCTCATCCGTTTTCTCTCTTTTCACACACACACACTTGATCTCCTTTACGTTCCCTCTCTCTGCCAAAACCTCTCCATCTCTGTCTGATATTTTGTCACAGATACATTTTCATGTATACCCACTAAGAGAGAGGCTGTGGTTCCAGCTTCTCAAATGAACGTGACATATACTGAATGCAATGTGCCAAAATTTTCAAGATATGTAAAGCTAAGGCAGCAAGTCTAGACTCTAAAGAAAACGAAAATCTAACAGAGCAGGTAGGGAAGGGACACACGTAAGCGTAACACAGGGCAGAATATTTGAAGTTATGCTAAAGATTAGGAAACGGTAAGCAGCCTCTAAGACGCTCCCCCAAATCCCCACCACCTGGTCTTCATGCTTTCGTGTACTTTGTTCCCACATTATATGAAGTGACCTGCTTGAACTGCAGGGAAAATGCAGAAATCCCAACATGGGACTTCCAGGACTAGACCGGAAAAGACACAAACCGCCTGTGCTCTCTCCCGGGTCACCGGCTCTGAGAAAGAGAACGGCCACGTTGTGAGGGTCCTCGAGCAGTCTGTGGAGGCGTCCACACTCATGTCCATCGAGTCGGTGATGCCATCCAGCCATCTCATCCTCTGTCGTCCCCTTCTCCTCCTGCCCCCAATCCCTCCCAGCATCAGAGTCTTTCCCAATGAGTCAACTCTTCATATGAGGTGGCCAAAGCTCTGGAGTTTCAGCTTTAGCATCATTCCTTCCAAAGAAATCCCAGGGCTGATCTGCTTCAGAATTGACTGGATGGATCTCCTTGCAGTCCAAGGGACTCTCAAGAATCTTCTCCAACACCACAGTTGAAAAGCGTAAGCTTTGTGATATGTTTTTTATGCAGTGCTATACGACTAACACAGGCACAGAGGAGGAAGAGATCATGTTCAGACAATAGGTAGGAAAAGAATTCATGAATGTAGTGGCGTTTAAAGGAGGATCAAGATTCCAGCACGTGGACCTAGAGAAAACATTCCAGGTCTACAGAAGAGAGGGAAAGTACAGAGCGTGGAAGGTGACCGCTAAGTTACGTAGTACAGCTGGTTTATTCCTTGACCCCAGCAAAAAGCAAAATTAAGAGAAATATTATGTTTAGCAATAGTAGAACTTGAAATACAACAAAAACCCATGAATATTAGAATAAAAATGTTAAGTATAAAATCATTGAGGAGTTTAAAAAGTGCAATTTCCTCACTGGAAGGAGAAAATTAGCTCTCAGATTGAGCTAACATTTGACCCTTGAAAATGCACACGCTGTTTAGTTTGTCCTGCAGTCACACAGCTGTTATGCTCCAGTTAGCAATCTTACTGAGCTCTCTTCAGACTACTTGTACATGAGCAACGATGACTCCTGGGAATTTAATAAAGCATTTGATTAGATAAAAATAATTAGAGGGAGAGAGCTACACCATTAAATAACTCAAGTTTATCTTCTTAGCAACTGTCACTGTGAATCCCTTTTAGTTAAGAGATTGCTTATAAACAATAAATAAATGACCGAAATCTCTGAAACCAAATGCACTTTCATCTATATTTAGCGACAATACCTACTAATTGCCCAAGTGCATGACCGACAGAGAAGTACCCGAGCCCGCACCTCCCTGCAGACACGCTGGGGATAACATCTTTAGCCCACATATGTCGCACAAGTTCATTACTCGAGTTAGCCAAGTGAGCAGTCCCCGTCGCTGGAGAGCCCCCTGATCCGAGGTACTAATTCATAGATCCAACTTTTAGAAATTAAAATGAGCTTCAACAGTTGAATGACCTTCAAGATTCCTCCCAGCAGCCAAGTCAAAATCCTGAAGTGAGTTCACTTGCCCATTAGTCAGCTTGGAATCAGAATCCTATTAAGGCCCTGGCAGATCTGACACAAGCTCATTAACTGCTTCTTCCAATTTCTTCTTGCCTCCTCTGCTCATGTCCTCCTGGCTTTATCCGGTTCTCTTTGCTGCACACACACACGAGTTGACCCCGGCTCTGTAAGCTTACTTGCAGAGGCCCCGTATTTCAGTGTACAGACCATACCTAAGATGAAGACGCCTTATGTTTATATTTTTGATTCACTTTTATTCATCCATCCTGCCAGTAACTTTAGAAAAATCACTCCATGCCATGTCCTGCCGATGTGAAGAAGGCACGGTCCCTTTCTTCAGGGTCCAGTGGGGCTGAGGACGACAAAGTAATTGTTTCAGTGCAGCTAAGTGCTACCACAGGGATGACTTTAGAGACCACCTAACTTGTCTCTGGGTTTCCCTGGTGGGCCAGTGGTAAAGAAGGCAGGAGACACAAGCTTGATCCCTGGGTTGGGAATAGCCCCTAGAGAAGGAAATCACAACCCTCTCCTATATTTTTGTCTGGGAAATCCCATGGACAGAGGAACCTGGCAGGCTGTATATAGTCGATGGGGTCGCAAAAGAGTCAGACATGATTGTGGAAGGGCTTGCAAGGTGACTCAAGCCTCAGAGCATTCGGCCCCTGTAGAGCGATGACAATGAACAAACTAAATGGCTTCCCTTGTTGATAAAAACTTTAAATAAAATACGTTACAGCAAGATTATTCTAAAATAGCTTTCACCATGGCAGTTCTTGGTCAAATTATGAATTAATTACCTAAGGCCAATGTATTACGACCCCAGGTCTTCCTCTGGCTTCCAGAGCCCTCTTTGGCTTAGATTTCACCCTGCAGTATGTATCTCCCATATTGCCACTCATAAATCTTTCTGTTTCTCTCAGGTCAGTCTCTTTGTAGCTTCGGGACCACCCTCTAATGCTCTTATCTCTATGTGTACGATTCTTCAATTTGTCTTCACTTTCCAAAAAACTGTCAGGGTTCAGCTCCAATCCAATCTCTCTCAGGAAACTTTTATCAGCAAGACTCTGGTTTACATGGATTCACTGCCTGATTTCCTGTAAGCCTTCTGTTTATAAAATTCCATTCTGTGCTAAACTCGGTATTTTACAGCCTGCCATTCGCATCGTCCTCCATCACCTTTATGAGCCAATGTCAGGATCCCCAACTCACATTCAGCACACAGTTTTGAAGCTACTGTGTGCTGGTTCTTTTGGGCAAGGAAGGGAGGGGAACACAGAGTTCTCGTCCTCAAGGACTTCTGTTTGCTGGTGAGATAATAAGCCTGGGACACTTTTTGGAGGACAGATGAGAGACAGCTTACTCCAGCGTCGGTTAGGCAGAGAAACTGTCCTTAAAAAAGTAAAGTATAAACTAAGACCTAAAAGGCAAGAATGAGTTTTAGTCAAACCAAGAAACTACAGGGAAGTGAGGACACCTGTGAAAAAATACTTAAAACGGAATAAAATTAGTTCGGGTTAGGAAACGACGTCTTATAATTTCATATCAACGCCTCAGCCTCCATCAAAGTTCTGAATTCCTTCAAAAATTAAAAATGAAACTAGGAAGTTAAGCTACTGTTTCTACAAGTCACGTAATGTAAGTCTCTGTCTTAGGTTTATATGACACCTTAAGTGTAGCTGAGTTAGGTTGTTTTGAACCATTAATAACAAGCAAGCTATGCAAAACAGAATATAAAGCATGGCTATAAGAATTCATGGACTGTTAATTTCCTCCAGATGGTGTCAATCTTTGAGAACATTATTTTAGTATAGCTTACATATTGTGTTTCTAAAAATAACTACTATTGACGGGTTGAACCCAAATATAAACCATTAACTTCTAGAAGTTTTAGATTGTAAACATTTCAATAAAATTATATATCATTTAAAAATAAACACCTTTTCTTTCTTAAAAAGTTAAAATTTTAAAAGCAAAGACGTCACCCCTCTTTTATAGCAATTCATTAAAATGATTTGATTTATCAGCAACACTCCAACTTTTCTTACTAAGGTATTTATACCACTAAACAAATGCTGAAAAGTAACTATAAATGGCAGGAAAATTATAATAAAATAACTGCTGTGTGTAACAAGGAAATAAAAAAAACAAAACTCCAAATGGTATTGGCCTATGGAAGGAAAATGCATCTCATGGAAAATTATATTTCTTTCTTATCCCCCCACCTAGTACAATTAATTTCAATTCTCAAAATTATATTTGCAAAAGTCTAAGGATGCTTAAAATTACATTCATGAGTTAAGTGCTTCTGAGTTATAATCTCAGAGCATACTGTATTCAGACTGTCAGTGTATATAGCTAAAGAGAGCTAACACCAGATTTAACATAAAATACTTCCTGGGTCACATCATTTGCATAGAGCTATTATGTGGCACCACTCAGAAGACGCCATCTGAAACATACACCAACTCATGCACATATCTTGTCTTTGGTTTTTCTTTTGTGAAAAACAGCTAGGAGCAGCTAGAAGCTGCAATAGCATTCTGCTAAATTGAGAAAGATAAGAAGACAGATCTTGTTTAGATAGGAACCCCGCTGTGAAATAAATTGTTCTAGCATATCCCCAAATCTCATGATAGGAAATATTAATGCGTGGAGAATCAGCCCAGTGCCTCCAAATATTAGGAGGTATTTAACATAAGAAATTATTACTGACACAGAGTGATTTAAAAAAGATACATTTATTTGCTATGAGATCACAAAAACCTTGCAGGGGGATCTCTCCACGGTCCTTCATTCATCCGTAAGATGAGTGGATGAATGAATGCTAGGAGAATGCTGACTTTCATTCCTTTCAGAAACATTAAACCGAGGTCCTCTGAAGTAGAGTAGTTTGAAATGAAGAACCCACCTTTAAATAGATTGCAGACAGCTTAAAACAGTTCTACCATGAAAATATCGCAAAATGAGGAGGTATTATGAAATTTCTGTGGTATCATTAGATGAATGCAGCACGAAAATATTAACAATTTAAGAACTTTTTGCACATGGTAACATTATTTTCCGAATTGAGTTTTTCATTTTACATGTAGCTGGAGCTTCCCAGGTGGTGCTAGTGGTAAAGAACCCAGCTGCCAAGGCAGGAAACATAAGAGATGTGGGTTCGATCCCTGGGTCGGGAAGATTCCCTGGAAAAGGAAATGGCAACCGACTTCAGTATTCTTGCCTGGAGAATCCCATGGGCAGAGAAGCCTTGGGGCCTAAAACCCATAGGGTTGCAAAGAGTTGGACACAATTGGAGTGACTTAGCACGCACGCATGCACGCATAGCCAGGAAAGCAGTGTATAACATGATAAAATGTTTCCCTAAAAAGTATAAAGTTCAACTAGATAGAGCCATACATATCCGACTGAATTCACATCGAAAACCTAGAAAAGGAACCCTGCAAGGGCTCCTCTCAAGAAGTCAGAGGTCGGGGAGGCTGGAGCGAACCTGGGAGGTGGTGGGAACAGCCACACCACCAGCCGGCCTGGGAACCCAGTTTTGGAAACAGGGATCTGTGAAGCGACAGGGTAGCTCTAACAATCCCTGAAGACCGGAGACTTCAGAACCTTCAGTCTGTGTGATCACCACATTTCTTCCTTCCCATAACTGTGGGGAATTTAAAGTTTACTTGAAACAATGTATGAAAGAGATTCATAATTCCAGCTTTGCAACCTCTTGAATGAACACATGAGCACATGTGCTCCTTACAGGAGTAAGAATCTGGGGATTTCTGGAGATTTCACTTCCAGGAAGACACATCTGGAGAAAGGCCCTGAACCAGAATATTGAAGGAAAATCAGAAAAGGTATTTGGGTATTTAAAACAACAACAACAACAAAATATCTTATATATAACTATATAACTTATATATAACTTATATATAAAATATCTTATATAACTCTCTCCGACTCTCTCTGTCGCCTACCAGACTCCTCTGTCCATGGAAATCTCCAGACAAGAATACTGGAGTGGGTTGCCATTCCATCTCCAGGGGATCTTCTCAACCTGTATCTCCTGCATTACACACAGATTTTTTACTGTCTGAGCCACCAGGGAAGCCCTATATAACTCTCAATAAATAACAATTTAATTCTAAAGTACTTTTTCTCTTGTTTTTCTGGTCAGGGCTGCAAGAGGATAGAGTCAACAGGAAAAAACAGAGGGGCAGGTGCCCTTGGATGTGCTCCTTGCCCCCACACTGCCTGAGCCACTCTCACAGCCCATACCCCAGAAAAGTCAGTTATTTAACCTTCTCTCCAGACTCTGATCTAGAGAGGTCAGCAAATTCCAGCTGGGATTGAATCTGGCCCCCCGATATACTTTTGTAAATAAAGTTTTATTGGAACACAGCCATTTTTACATTTTGTCTATGGCTACTTTTGCTCTATAACGACAGAGGTGGGTAGGTGTGACAGAGACTGTACAGACCACAAAGCCTAAACTGCTGTCCAGTCTTTTACAGAAAGGGTTTCCTGCTTGAATATTTGCCTCCATTAATCCAAGGGCCATCTTTTGGTCTCTCCAGAGCTGGCCAAATTCCCCAGCTGTTTGAGCAGATGACAGAATGACTATGAATGAATAGGGACACATGGGAAAGGCAAACGGGAAGAAAAGAGAGGCCAACAAAGTTGCAGGATTAAGAGGTGTGCAGTAGGTAGCCTGTTTCAAGCTAAGCCATGGATACTACTTGTCTAGGCTGCAAACAGCATCGTCCTTCAACCGGGCCACTTCTTTGGATTAAGCTGATCCGGCCTCATCCAGGGTGTCCAATGCTTGCAACACCCACTTGACAGAAAGGGAAAGGGACTTTGCTTAGCTAATGGACAGTGATGGCAAGAAAATAGGACGGAATCATGTGATGGTGGCTGGTGGCTGATTGAAGGCCTGGGGACAGGATGTTACACCGATCCCTGAATGGCCTGCCACACACAGATCTGATGATGCAAGAGGCTCTGGGGAAGGAATAGCTGGTTAAAGGTCCCTTTAGGGGGAACATCTGGGTGTGTCTGAAGAATTAAGGGGAAGGCCAGTGTGATGAGAGCACAGCAAGCAAGGGGAGGGTGGGGTGAGATGAGGTTAGAGGAGGTGGGAACGACTGTGGGAAGAGAAGCCTTTGTCTAAACAGTCAGGCTTCAACTCTTAGACAACGTGAAGCCACACAAAGTTCTCAGCAGGGGTGTAACACGATGGCATTTATGTTTAAGAAAATGCCTCTAACTTTGTGGAATGAGTGACTTAGGGTGTGGCAAGAAAAGGAGAGGTCTCATGGACACTATGACATCCTCCTGGGAGAAAGATAGTTTGGACTAAGTGATGAGGCCAGAGAGATGTGGATGGATGGACGTTTGGGATGACATGGCATTGGCATGTCTCCAACTGAGCTCTTTTCCTTTTTTACTAACATTTGTGGACTTCTCCACTTTTAAGAAACCTCAAGATCATATCCCCAAATCCTAGAGACCACTGTTATAAAATCAACACCTTTCTAATTACTCTACATGAAGATGGAGATTTTCTACTGGGTTCTAAACAAATGTAAAGCCAAATCTTCATCTAGAGACTAAATTAAATGATAATAAATAATAATAAAAAAGCATGTTAATGAAATTAAAAAAACTATAATTCTATTACTCACTGCTCTCTTATAAAGTGTCAGGCGCTGGGCTTCATGTAGGGCACAGATCAAGGGACCAGAGACGGTCTGAGGAGCCACCACAGGCCAGGTCAGGGCCGCCCAAGTCAGTGAGTCTGTGGGCAGCAGTTTCTCCAAACAGGGCGCTGATTTTGGTGATAGCAGAGTTAGATTATGGGAAGTAAAGCTGCAAAGACTCAGAGGTTAATGATCCTGAGGCAGAAGGGAGACTCAGGCTATGTCTAGCTTCTCCTCTTAAACGTTTATTGGATGCCTCTACTGTGCCAAACTCCCTGCTAAGTGCTTTTCCCACATTATTTATTCAATCCACCGACTTAGACAAGTCTCAGGTGGGCAGGGCCAACGCCTGTGTTTCTGTGGTCTTGCCACCTAACACTTGTCTGTAGGAGGAGTTCAAAAATATGTGCTGAGTGAATGGATGGATGACTCCCTCATCCCTCCCATGACAACAGCAGCAGTGAACTACCCCAGCGCAGGGAGGAGCAGGTGAGGACACGGGCTTAGGGGGCTCGTGAGTGCCAAAGCAGGCACCAGGGCTGACTGTCCTCAGCAACCTCGGTGCCACATGATGTGGCCTTAGTCCAGGCGGGGACATCGGTGACGTTCGCTGACGGAGCTCAACGGCTGGGAGAGGAGTGGGACCGGAAGTACGGACGGAAGACTTCTTTCGGTTCTGCACTTGCCACGTGTGGGATGTCTCTGGCCTGTCACCAAGCGTGTGCAGAAGTCAGTTCAGCACGTGGCTCTTAAACTCAAGGAAAAGACCACAGCTGGAAAACGCTCTGGAGACCCATCAGCCAGAGAGGACGATTCCAGCCTGGGAGCCAGTGAGATTGCCGGTGCTTGGTGAATAAAACGAGGAGAGGGGGGAGGAGGTGGTTGGCAGAGAGCCCTGGAGAACACTGACTTTACATGGTAACTGGCTTGATAAAGGGACTCCTGCTTATTGAGCTATGGACGTGAAACTTGTTCACTTTTTTCCAATAACTGACACGACTGGGTTCTGTAGAGCACACGGGCTGGGCAGTGGTGCCCCAGCGACATCCCAGATTCCATGGCTCCTGGTGGCTTTTAGTTATTCCAGTAATCTAGCACTGGTGACGGAGCCCCAGGCAGTCCATTCTGAATTCCCATCTCACTCTGCACTCGAAGGTCTCTCCTCTCTATGGGGAGACCACACTCACGTGCCAGTGAACTTTTGTAGTTCTTCATTACTCAATCTGAACTGACCAGTGACCTTCTG
This sequence comes from Bos taurus, assembly GCF_002263795.3. Classification (NCBI taxonomy): domain Eukaryota; kingdom Metazoa; phylum Chordata; class Mammalia; order Artiodactyla; family Bovidae; genus Bos; species Bos taurus. The sequence continues at coordinate 97,421,808 of NC_037336.1, forward strand.
TGTATTTTAACTGTTATCATAGATACTGTTTATTTATTGATTGATTGATGCATTTCAACTGTGGTGTTGGAGAAGATTCTTGAGAGTCCCTTGGACTGCAAGGAGATCAAACCAGTCCATCCTAAAGGAAATCAGTCCTGAATATTCACTGGAAGGACTGATGCTGAAGGTGAAACTCCAATATTCTGGCCACATGATGTGAAGAACTGACTCAGTGGAAAAGACCCTGAAGCGGGGAAAGATTGAAGGCAGGAGGAGAAAGGGACAACAGAGGATGAGATGGTTGGATGGCATCACCAACTAGATGGATATGAGTTTGAGCACACTCCAGAAGTCAGTGATGGACAGGGAGGCCTGGCGAGCTGCAGTCCATGGGCTCACAGAGAGTCAGACGTGACTGAGTGACTGAACTGAACTGATATTGTTTACTGTTGGCCTCTTATCACTAGAATGTAAAGCCATCAGGACAAGGATCATGTTTGCCCATTATTGGGTCTCAATGCCCGCCACACAGACGATGCTTATCACACTGGTGTGCAAAAAAATGAAATGGAGGTCAAGTCACATCCCCAAACATTATCCCAATCTAGGTAGGTGGGCCCTGTCCCCTTCTGATTCACTAAAAGGAAGGAAAGAGGAGTGGGTGCAGCCCAGGCACAGAGCTCAGGTGCATCCCGGAGACCCTCTGCCCCACCTCCCTCCCTTCCATCGGTGAGGTTAGATCCACAAGGAAGAGGAGGCAATTGGTTGGAAGGACTGAAGCAAACCTTGGTGGGTTGGAGAGATTGGGGCATGAGGTTAACAATTTATGGAAAATAACCCGAGGCTCTATTTCTACAGAAAATTCTAAGAGTGTGCACTCTTGGATCTAGATACCGCGCCAGTACCACACTGGGTTTTAGAGTTTTGCAATAACAGCAACAAAAACAACACAACATAGTATACAGTTTCAAAGGTTTTCCATGATCTGAAAGACAATTTCTAGATTCTGTTTCCCCCAACAATTGCTGTGTCTTAGCTCTGCTATAGCCGAAGGACCAAACCCACTACTCAACCTGCAAAGCCTGATGTTTTCCACGTGTCAACAGGTCATCATGACTTTCTACTTTCACAGATAAGAATGTGAGACTATTAACTGAGGTTAAATAACTCATCAGGGGTGAGGGTGGCCTGGCATAAATCAGACTGCGAGTTTCAACTCACATGCTGTGAGAATCTAGGTCGTCATGCTGCCCACTTAACCGCACTTCCACTTCCTGCCACCACAAAAGAACGTAAGTGGAGGCAGCTTCACAGTGGGGGGCATCTGAAAACAGGCAGGGATTTTCTGCCTGGGCTACTACAGAATCACACACGTCCAAATCATCTTCCCCGACTCAGGCAGCCCCTCTCTCCTGGCAACTCTGTTCTTAACATGTGCCCCCTGTTCAACACTGCATGACGAGAGAAATGCCTTTTCCAGTGTCCAGCCTCACAGACCTTGCACCTTGATCAGATCCAGGAGTATGCTTCTGAATATCTTTTGGGGACCTTCCTGAGCACATACACATATACACACAGGTGTACACACTTGTACACATATACACACACCTGTGTACACATATGTACACGTGTACACACGTGTGTACACATGCACACCCCCAGAGCTTCCTGCTTGTGCTCTCATCACGTGGGTGATCCCCAGGCAGCCACTGCTTACTGAACAGAAGCCCTAATACCCCACTCCTGACAACACTCACTCTTGGCTTTCCCAACACGGGACAGACTGTGTGCAGTCTTTTGACCCCAGAAGATCTGTCAGATTTCTTCTTCCCCAAGCCCACGTGTGCGTGCTTACATGCTCAGTCGTGTCTGAATCTTTGCGAGCCCACGGACTGTAGCCCACCAGGCTTCTCTGTCCATGGGATTTCCCAGGCAACAATACTGGAGTGGGTTGCCATACCCTCCTCCAGGGGATCTTCCCAACCCAGTGACTGAACCCACACCTCCTGTGTCTCTTTCATTGGCAGGCGGAGTCTTTGTCACTGAGCCATAGGCCCTCCAAGCCTATGCTTGGCAGGAAAACTTACCCTGTTGGCACTCAATTTTATGAAAACCCTTTAACGAGAGACAGCTCACGCAATACATGATCGAACGCCAAAGGGGAGGGGTATCACTGAGTCATTACGAAGGAAGACGGGAGGGGGCCAAGCATGCTGTTTGACGCCCATTCCTCTTGGGGAGGACAAATGGCTCCGTACAAAACAAAAGGCGAGGTTAATGGCTCAGCTTTTGCCTAAATGTCAAATTAAATTTGGTTGAGCATCCACCAGGCATCTAAATGTGTGGTGGAGGCCAGGAGGAATTTTATATAAAAGTAGAAAACAAAGGCCCTTTCCTCAGATCATAACTGAGTTGGAGCGGTACTTGATATTGAACTGGGAAGAGACTCACTCAGAATCAACTGAGTATATTTGAACATTTTCACAAACAGTGAGGAATCTTGTGACCACTGTCTCAAAATCCTTCCCAGTTTCCACTGTAAGATCTATCAGAACTTACTGGGGATGGGACTTAGAGATTTCCAAGGAGTTTTCTTTCACTAGTTGATTTGCCTGAGAAGTATTATTCAAATAGTAAACATAGTCTAATCTTGAGCAGAATTAAAAGGCACTGATAATTATTTCATTATAATTTGTACTCTTTCATATAAAATAAAGGGGATGACAGAGGATGACATGGTTGGATGGCATCACCAACTCAACGGACACGAGTTTGAGCAAACTCCGGGAGTTGGTGACGGACAGGGAGGACTGGTGTGCTGCAGTCCATGGGGACGCAAAGAGTCGGACACGACTGAGCGATTGAACTGAACTGATATAAAATGTGCTGTCTGACTCAGTACAATTTTGTGAGGTTTCTGTTTAGTCAAGTGGCACGCTGAAAATACGGGAACCAGATCGTCCAGATGTGACCATGGATCCTTAAGTACCAACCAGCATGTGGCGATCTCAGTGCAGGGAGACGGAAGCAGTAGGTACAGAACAAATGCTGGGAACACGTGCAACGCCGGGTACATTAGCGCTGATGTACTAATTCGCTAGGGCTGCCGAAAACCAGGGGACTGGAAACGACACAGATTTGTTCGCTCACAGTTCTGAAGGCAGAAGGTCCAAGATCAAGGAGTCTTCAGGGCCACAGTCCCTCTGACACCTACAGGGAGGACCCCTTCTGCCCTCCCTCCCAGCTTTTGGTGTTTGCCAAGCAAGTCCTGGCGTTCCTCTGTACACAGATGCCTCGCTCCCATCTCTGCCTCTGTCTTTACGTCACCTTTCCTCTGTGTGTATGCGCCTCTGTGTCTCTTTCCTTCTGATTATTGGAAACAATGATGTTCAAGACACTGGGTGGCGATGAAGGACAGCACCTCAGGAGAGGTGGGAAATGAATGAACTCTTCGGCTCACGGTCCTAACAGGGTTTCCGGGCCCTGGATCGGGGAAGAATGCAGGAGAAGCCCAGAGGACTCAGAATGGAGGGGCACGCCTGGGTTTCCTGGGAGGACGAGGCCGCTTGAGCGCTGCTGTTTAATCACTAAGCTCTAGTGCACAGCACTGAGTGAGGAGGGGCGAGAACAGAGAGCATCAGAGAACTGCGTGGGGCCGGCAGGGAAACCCTTACAGCGTAAACATAAAACTGTGCAACCGCTTTGGAAAACGGCTGCGCAGTTTCTTAAAAACGTAAACACGTACCCAACTCAAGATCCAGCCAATCCTCTTCGAAAGATCCAACCAGTGGAAAGGAAAGCATATGTCCACACAGAAACTTGTCAAAGCGTGTTCATAGCAACTTTATTTCTAATAACCTCAAACCAGAAATGACCAGACGTTCCTCGCTGGTGAGTGATAAACTGTGGTAGGTATATCCATACAAAATACTGCGCGGCAAGAGAAAAGGAACGACTGTGGACAGATGCAACAACATGCGTGAATCTCAAAATAATTCTGCTGCGTGAAAGAAGCCGAAAGCAGAAAAAAGAAAAAAAGTACATCCTCTGTAATCCCACAGAAAATTCTAAAACATGGAAACCAATCTTCAGCGACAGAGCAGATCGGTGGTTTACAGGGGACGGGATGGGGGGACAGGGAGGGGTGGGAGGGAGAAAATGCAAAAGACAAAACGTAACCCGAGCAGACTCTCGGGGGCACTGGAGATGCTCACGCCCGATGGCAGCAGTGGTTTCGCAGGTGTGTGTGTGTGTCGTAACTAACCCAGCTGCAAATGTTCAATGCGTGTGTTCCATCAGATGTCAATTACACCTCAATAAAAGCTTAATGAACAGAAAAGAGAACTCCGAATGAAATGGTTTCTTTAACAAAAGGCTTTTCATACCTGACTACCTTCTCACAATTTAGTCAGAGGGAGGCAGCAGCTAGAGTCTGTTCACACATGGTCGCTTTCTTAATCCCACTGTCGTAACTGAGCTGTCTATAAAAGAATGGCTACCACGCTTCACTTCAAAGCATGCTCTATTTCAGATGCCCCAAATGGCAATCAGGTTTTTAACCAAGAGAGCAGAGTCGCAATAATTCTACATATGTCTTGATTCCTATCCTCGCAAATAGGGCACTCACGTCAGGCCTCCCTACTACAGGGGACTGAAGAAATAGGTCTTACTCTAAGCTTTAGTTATATTCAAGAGCACACACATATATCACATGCATATATGTTTACACACCTACATGCATAGATATAATATTTTTGCTCTGTTTCGTTACTGTAATTTCTGCTTTCATTTTCTCAAGAAGAGATACTGGGTCGTAGGATTTGAGCAATTCCGTTGCTGAAACGCGTTCAAAGTGTATTGGAAGAGAATTAATATAGAATCACATAAAAATTTCTGAGACCCCACCACTATCACTTCTGAAGGAAATGTACAGGAAGGAAAAAACCACCGGGCTTTGTGTATTCACAGACTTCTGCTAAACTCTGGACATCAATCCGGTTTCAATTTTGTTGTTTGTTTAGTCACTAGTTTGTGAAAGTGGCTCAGTCGTGTCTGACTCTTTGTGACCCCACGGACTATACAGTCCATGGAATTCTCCAGGCCAGAACACCGGAGTGGGTAGCCTTTCCCTTCTCCAGGGGATCTTCCCAACCCAGGGATCGAACCCAGCTCTCCTGCATTGCAGGCAGATTCTTTACCAGTTAAGCTATCTGGGAAGCCCTTGTTCAGTCACTAAATCATGTCCAACTCTTTGCGGCCCCATGGACTGCAGCATGCCAGGCTGCCCTGTCCTTCACTATCTCCAGAGTTTGCTCAAACTCATGTCCATTAGGTCAGTGATGCCATCCAACCATCTCAGCTTCTCTGCTCTCTTCTTTTGCCTACAATATTCCAGAGCATCAGGGTCTTTTACAATGAGTTGGTTCTTTGCATCAGGTGGCCAAAGTATTGGAGCTTCAGCTCCAGCATCAGTCCTTCCAATGAATATTCAGGACTGATTTCCTTTAGGATTGACTGGTTGGATGTCCTTACAGTCCAAGGGACTCTTAAGAGTCTCTCTAGCACCACAGTTTGAAAGCATCAATTCTTCAGCACTCAGTTTTCTTTATAGTTGAACTCTCATATCTTTATGTGACTACTAAAAATACCATAGCTTTGACTAGACATACGTCTGTCGGCAAGGTGATGTCTCTGCTTTTTAATACACTTCAATTTTAAGAGGCTCTAAACCATGGTGGCGCTTGAGTCTTTCAGGTAAAGTGAAGCAGCCCCTTCCAGGGGCAGTGGAAGTAGGGCTACGTGTGTTGCTCAAGTCCAGTCTGCAGGGAGTGAGGTTTTACCTCTGACTAGCAATGAAAGCAACTTTTCCCATTTGAAAGAAAATCCTTTGTTTGGAGGTCATGCTTTCTACTTATGTTGAAATACCTTCCTTATATTAAATGATATTGAGAGTAGATACTTCTGTTTTTAAACATCATTCAGATCAGTTCACTTGCTCAGTCGTGTCCAGGTCTTTGCGACCCCACGGACTGCAGCATGCCAGGCCTCCCTTGTCCTTCTCTATCTCCCAGAGTTTGCTCAAACTCATATCTATTGAGTTGGTGATGCCATCCAACCATCTCATTCTCTGTCATCCCCTTCTGCTCCTGCCTTCAATCTTTCCCAGCATCAGGGTCTTTTCAAATAAGTCAGTTCTTCATATCATGTGGCCAAAGTATTGGAGTTTCAGCTTTGGCATCAGTCCTTTCTATGAATATTCAGGACTGGTTTCCTTTAGGATAGACTAATTTGATCTCCTTGCAGTCCAAGGTACTCTCAAGAGTCTTCTCCAACACCACAGTTCAAAAGCATCAATTCTTCGGCACTCAGCTTTCTTCACAGTCCAACTTTCACATCCATACATGACCACTGGAAAAACCATACCTTTGACTAGATGGACCTTTGTTGGCAAAGTAATGTCTCTGCTTTTTAATATGCTGTCTAGGTTGATCACAGTTTTTCTTCCAAGGAGCAAGCATCTTTTAATTTCATGGCTGCAGTTACCATCTGCAGTGATTTTGGAGCCTAGGAAAATAAATTCAGCCACTGTTTCCCATCTATTTTCCATGAAGTGATGGGACCGGATGCCATGATCTTAGTTTTCTGAATGTTCATCTTTAAGTCAACTTTTTCACTCTCCATTTTCACTTTCATCAAGAGGCTCTTTAATTATTCTTTGCTTTCTGTCATAGGGTGGTGTCATCTGCATTTCTGAAGTTACTGATATTTCTTCTAGCAACATTGATTCCAGCTTGTGCTTCATCCAGTCTGGCATTTGGCATGATGTACTCTGTATATAAGTTAAATAAGCAGCATGAGAATATATAGCCTTGACATACTCCTTTCCCTGTTTGGAACCAGTCTATTGTTCCATGTCCAGTTCTAACTACTGCTTCTTGACCTGCATACAGATTTCTCAGGAGGCAGGTCAGGTGGTCTGGTATCCCATCTGTTTTAAGAATTTTCCACAGTTTGTTGTGTTCCACACAGTCAAAGGCTTTCGCATAGTCAATAAATCAGAAGTAGATGTTTTTCTGGAACTGTCTTGCTTTTTCAACGATCCATGGAAGTTGGCAATTTGATTTCTGGTTTCTCTCCTTTTCTAAATCCAGCTTCAACATTTGGAAATTCCTGGTTCACGGATTGTTAAAGCCTGGCTTGGAGAATTTTGAGCATTACTTTGCTAGTGTGTGAGATGAGTGCAATTGTGCAATAGTTTGAACATTCTTTGGCATTGCCTTTCTTTGGGATTGGAATGAAAACTGACCTTTTCCAGTTCTGTGGCCACTGATGAGTTTTCCAAATTTGCTGGCATATTGAGTGCAGCACTTTCACAGCATCATCTTTCAGGGTTTGAAAGAGCTCAACTGGAATTCCATCCATTGATGGACTATACAGTTCATGGAATTCTCTAGGCCAGAATACTGGAGTGGGTAGTCTTTCTCTTCTCCAGGGGTTCTACCCAACCCAGAGATGGAACCCATATCTCCTGCACTGCAGGCAGCTTCTTCACCAGCTGAGCCACCAGAGAAGCCCAAGAATACTGGAGTGGGTAGCCTATGCCTTCTCATTATTTTTATCTCTCTTTATTTTGTCAGGTAAATATCCTTACCTGACAAAATAAAACACCACAAACCTATACTGTTCCCTCTTCCTTTCTCTCTCTCTTTTTTTGAACATTTACTTTGTAAATCCTAAAGTCCTGACTTTATCATTCAGGACAAATCAACAATTTTATTGACATTTTGGATTTTGTTTATATAAGCTAAGTTGTAAGAAAACCAATGAATCTTGAACATAATCAATCACATGTGGTCACAAATGACAATGCTGTTTCTATGGTGTAAGAAGCCTCAACTTTAATTTCCTCCATGCAGTATCTTGAGAAAGCTTGCAGACCAAACAAACAAGGAATCAGGATAATCACTGTTGCTATATGGAGACCACAGGACGCCTGGTGATGCAGACCTGTGATAAGGGAACTAATGATTCTCTGAGGGTGTCCTTAGAGAGTGGGCCATGGAGACAGAACAGCACTGGTAATAATGAAGGATACGCTTAGACAGTAATACAGACATGCATTAATAGGACCGTATGGAGCAACATAACATAGACGGACCTGGTTAGGCTGTGTAGGGGGAGAAAGAGGAAATGGACCACAGCCCAGTGTGTGTCTCTACTCTCCCCGCTCGCCAACTCCCTGAGAGACCAGGTCTGAGTCACCCTGAAGTGTGTGCAGATGAAAGCTCAGGGACCATTTTTGGATAGGGAAAGTCCTCATGAAACTCGAAGCAGAGTAAGTATGATATTGGGGTCATAAGCACAGAAGTTAAAGACAAAGTGGGAAAACTTGGGCATCCTATTCACTTTTAAGCAGAATTTAGCAAATGGGAAAGTTAACTGAGAGCAAGGAAAAGCGTTTTCACAGAGGGCCCTACAAGTGCCACATGGTATGGTATTTCCCTCAGACAACGAGAAGGCAGCTGGATTCCAAAACCAGCGGCCTGGGACTTCAGCACACTTACTTCTGCACACTCTTCGGAGTTGCACCCAACTGAAGAGGGCTGACAGTGATGAGTGAGAGGTTGTAGGTGAGATCCTATTGTTATAGAGATGGGAACTGAGAGCCAGCAAACGAGTGTACAGGTTAAAGTGGTCTTATTCCTTTAACGGTCTGGTTGGGCATGGAGACATTCAATGCAGAGTGTCTAACTCTATAAATGCTTCAAAACCCTTAATTTAGTGGGGTTAAGGGTTTCCCAGGTGGAGCACTGGTAAAGAATCTACCTGCCAATGCAGGAGATGCAGGAGATGCAAGAGACAAGAATCTGTCCCTGGGTTAGGAAGATCCCCTGGAGAAGAGAATGGAAACCCACTCTAGTATTCCTGCCTGCAGAATTCCATGGACAGAGGACCCGGATGGGCTGCAGTCCACGGAGTCACAAAGAGCAAACATGACTGAGTGCATGCACACACATGCTGTTGAAAATGTACATTTTGTTCATAAGTAAGTCGTAGCAATATATTTTTGAATCTGTCTCCTAAAGAAATGGAAATAAAAGCTAAAACAAACAAACAAAAAAATGGGACCTAATTAAATTTAAAAGCTTTTGTGAAGCAAAGAAAAGCATAAACAAAACAAAAAGCCTGCTGAATGGGGGAAAATATTTGCAAATGATATGAGCAATAAGGGATTAATATCCAACATATATGAACAGCTCATAGAATTCAACACGGGAAAAAAACCAAACAACTTGATTTAAAAAATTGGCAGAAGACCTGAATAGACATTTTCCAAAGAGGACTTGCAGATGGCAACAGGAATATGAAAAGAGGCTATCATTAATCATCAGAGAAACCCCAGTAAGATATCACCTCACATCTGTCAGGATGGCTATCATCTAAAACAACACAAATAGGGCTTCCCTGGGGGCTCGGTGCTAAAGAATCCACCCGTCAATGCAGGAGACTAGGTTCGATGCCTGGGCCAGGAGAATCCCATGTGCCGCACACCAACTATGCCCGTGCGCCACAACGATTGAACCTGTGCTCCAGAGCCCGGGAGCCACAGCCGCGGAAGCCGAGCGTCTAGAGCCTGTGCTCTGCAGCAAGAGAGACGGCTGCAAGGGGAAGCCCACGCCCCGCATTAGAATAGCTCCCACTTGTTGCATCTAGAGAAAGCCCACACAAAGTACAGAAATAAATAAGCACAGCCAGAAATAAATAAGCAAATAATAAATATTTAAATGAACAAACAAAACAGCACAAATAATAAATGCTGACAAGGATGTGGAGCATCAGGAACCCTTGTACATTGTTGGAGTAGGGGTAAGGGGATGAAGAGGTACAAACTGTTATGTATAAAGTGAATAAGCTACAAGAACATATTGCACCACACAGGAAATACAGCCAGTATTCTGCAGTAACTATCAATGGAACATAATCTTTACAAATTGTGAATCACTCTGTCGTACACCTGTAACTTATGTAATGGAAAAAGGGGCTTCCCTGGTGGCTCAGATGGTAAAGAATCTGCAAAACTGTATATCAGTCATACTTCACTAAAAATGAAAAAAAAAAAAAGTAACTAGGTAAGTAAAACTTGACGAAATATGAGCCACAAATAATACTGAAAAAAAAAACATTATTATCCTCAATATATAAAGAGTTCTTGTAATTCAGTAAAAAAAAAATGCTGTAATATAATCATAGAAAATGCGCCAAGGACATCCACAGATCTTTCCCAGTAAATACTTGAAACTGTTCATTCAACCTTATTATTAACAGCAATTTAAATTTAATAAGATGCAATTTTGCCTATCAAATTTATAAGCTTTTCAAAACTAAAATTCTGTGGCTGTTAGTTTTGTAAGATAGACTCAGACACACACTGCTAGGGAGAGTATTCACTAGCAAAATCTTTATGAAAAACAAATTAGTAATATACTTTTTATCAAGAGTTTTAAAAACATACCTCTATGTCTAGCAAACTCACCTATGACAAAAATCCAAGACAGGGACAGAGACTGTGTACAAATATGTTCATCACAGCATTATTTATAAATAATAATGAAAATGGTAAATAATGACCATTTCTACTCTAGCGCCCCCTCTGGTACAGTCCTCTTGTGATAGGTGGTGAAAGTGAATGCGTCAGCCACTCAGTTGTGTCTGATTCTGCCACCCACGGACTGCAGCCTGCCAGGTTCCTCTGTCCTTGAGATTCCCCAGACAAGAATACTGGAGTGGGTAGCCATTCGCTTCTCCAGTGGTCTTCCCCACCCAGGGATTTTGCATTGCAAGCAGAGTCTTTACTGTGCTAGGTGGTATTACGTGGCAGTGGGCATTTGGGGGACCCTGTAAAGGGGAATTTGAGCTGGATATACATTTTGCTTGTCATTCAGCAATATACACATGTATGGGGTTCACAGTACTTTCTGCACTGAACTAACTTATTGCCAGGTATTCCTGTGTCGGAACACCTTCCAGGAATTGCCTAGCACTGTCAACAGCCCTAGCTGACGTCAGGATCAGGGTTACGCTATGGCACCAGAAATACATGGATGGGGGCAGGAACAAGGCCTGAAATGTAGAGAGGAGGTAGCTAGGCTGTGGATGTTTCTGCCACTCAACAGACGTGTGAAATGATAAACAGATCTATTCCCACTGATAATTTGTCGGGTGGAAGTTCTTTAGGGACAAGAATATACTTGATATGGTTTATACGATTATAAGTGCAACACTGACTCTCTTTCTTTTCTTTTGTAAAGGAGAGCGCTTGGCACAAAATTTACATAGAACTCCTGTGTTTGAAGCTCAGAACCTGCAGTGTGGCTCCAGTGCCTGTACTGACTACGAAGCTGCACGTTTCCTGTAGTTCGATGGATCAGGACATGTTCCACTGCATGCATCCGACAACATCTTAACTGGAAGACATCTGGACTCTGGATGAAACAACGCACACACTGCCCCTGCCAAACGAAAGGCCTGAAGAAGCTGGTCTCTATTCCACTGGCCAAATCCTTACATTATTCATCAATAAACATCTGCATGTAATAATGAACGGTGTGCGTGCTAAGTCACTTCAGTTGTGTCTGACTCTTTGGGACTCTACGGACTATAGCCCCCCAGGCTCCTCTGTCCATGGGATTCTCCAGGCAAGAATACTTGAGCGGGTTTCCATGCCCTCCTCCAGGGGATCTTCCCAACCCAGGGATCAAACCCACATCTCTGATGTCTCTTGCACTAGCTTTATCACTAGCACCACCTGGGAAGCCGAAGCAATGAATTGGCCATTCAATTATTTGATAGTTAATGAAGAGGAATAATCACAGGGCCCTAATGGAGAAAGGTTGAAATGCTTTGCTACTTTGATATACTAACACTGACAAAAGCAACATTAAACTCATACTAGGGAAATAGATGGGGAAACAGTGGAAACAGTGTCAGACTTTATTTTTCTGGGCTCCAAAATCACTACAGATGGTGACTGCAGCCATGAAATTAAAAGACGCTTTCTCCTTGGAAGGAAAGTTATGACCAACCTAGATAGCATATTCAAAACCAGAGACATTACTTTGCCAACAAAGGTTCGTCTAGTCAAGGTTATGGTTTTTCCTGTGGTCATGTATGGATGTGAGAGTTGGACTGTTTAGAAGGCTGAGCGCCGAAGAATTGATGCTTTTGAATTGTGGTGTTGGAGAATACTCTTGAGAGTCCCTTGGACTGCAAGGAGATCCAACCAGTCCATTCTGAAGGAGATCAGCCCTGAGATTTCTTTGGAAGGAATGATGCTAAAGCTGAAACTCCAGTACTTTGGCCACCTCATGCGAAGAGTTGACTCGTTGGAAAAGACTCTGATGCTGGGAGGGATTGGGGGCAGGAGGAGAAGGAGACAACAGAGGATGAGATGGCTGGATGGCTGGATGGCATCACTGACTCGATGGACGTGAGTCTGAGTGAACTGCGGGAGTTGGTGATGGACAGGGAAGCCTGGCGTGCTGCGATTCATGGGGTCACAAAGAGTCGGACACGACTGAGCAACTGATCTGATCTGATCTGATAGCAATATAAGGAAGACTCTGAGACGTATTGATGAATTCTGTCAGTGTATGGAGTATTTAAGAGTAGTTAGTATGCCAGAACACTTGAAATGCTATGAAATCTTACAGATGCTTTACAAAAGAAAATGACTAGAGGTTTTCTCAAATTTAAAAGTAAGCTTAAAACTTCTCATGTTCCCCAAAGAAGTTGTGAAACTGAAAGTTACTTTCAAAGCCTTCAATAATACTAAAAATTTTAATCAACTAGGGTATAGATTATCTTCCTATTCTTTTTGTAGAAAAAATACTACAAAGATCCTTGCTATAAGGCCATGGAAGAGCATGCGGTCTTACAGAGGAGAGTCACGTGTTCACTACGCCTAAACACTGCTGGTGCTGCTGCTACTAAGTCACTTCAGTCGTGTCCGACTCTGCGCGACCCCATAGACGGCAGCCCACCAGGCCTCCCCGTCCCTGGGATTCTCCAGGCAAGAACACTGGAGTGGGTTGCCATTTCCTTTCCAATGCATGAAAGTGAAAAGTGAAAGTGAAGTCACTCAGTCGTGTCCGACTCTAGCGACCCCATGGACTGCAGCCTACCAGGCTCCTCCGTCCATGGGATTTTCCTGGCAAGAGTACTGGAGTGGGGTGCCATTGCCTTCGACGCCTAAACACTAGGTCCCCTTTTTATGGTGTCTGTTGGCTTCTTAGATTTATGGTCTGTTAGGAAGTATTTGCTTATTCTCAACTACGAAATGATTTTGTATTCCTTTTCAAAAAGAAGACTCCCAGAGTGGTGTGATCTGAGATCCCACAAAACCTGAATCGGTCTCTACTTCAGGACTTTCAGCCCCCCTTGCCCACTCTTACGTTTCTGAAACGCCTTCTGAACCGGGCTGCTCATACCCTGCCCACCTTTGCCAGTAGTGCCCTAGTTAAATGCTTGGAAATTTAGCTTTAATCCAAGTTAAGGTCTTGGGTTTACCTGCCCCTCAGTCACGCACAAAGAGCCCTTTCAGTATGGAGCTTCCTCTCTACATCTAAGCTTGAATGCAACTGAATGCAAAGTGACAACCTCCTGTGCAGGGGATTTTGCAAACAATCTGAGGATGTAAACTGGATTGGGGAATGGGGGTGTGTAAGCACAGCAGGAGGCAGACTTTGATCAAAGGTGATGGGGGATATGGCGAAGCTAGCTGATAATTTCTTCTCCTTTCTGCTTCCTAGGGGTATCTAAGTTGTGGATTTTTTTTTTCTCCCTTGTAAGTTTTGCCCCAAAGCCCTCCATCTCTTTATGGTCTTCTTAAGTAACTGCACACAAATTCATTAAGTGGCTTACTGTGTCTTGCTTAATTCCCCTGCATTTTTTCACCCTCAGCTGATCCGAGCTTCCACTTCCCAAATAAGATGTGTGTGTGTGTGTGTGTGTGTGTGTGTGTGTGTATTGTCTCAGGCTCTGCTCTGTAGAAGACTTCGGCTAAAAGGGAAAAGTGTGGGAATCCAGCTTGTGGGAAACAGTCGTGACAGTCAGCTGCTGTCACTACCACACAATCATTCACATCAAAACATGGCAGTGTCACGTGACTTCGTATTACTGCTCGGAAATTCTACATGAGAGATACGAACAGTACATGGAACTGGTTAAAAGGTAGAAACCATACATTATAGAAGAGAAGAATACGGTATTAAACATAAAGTACTAACTTGGAGAATGAGAGTCTTAAAAAATAGACTTCCTTTTGGTAAAGCCGAGAGTGGGTTAAGTTGTAATAAAGCACATACTTAAACACACAAATACCTACAACGAACATTGCAAAAGTAAAGCGTTTCTGTTCACCCTGAGGAAAACCTGTTACTGTACAAATGCAAAAAGCGACGGCCCCTAACAGTTCAATTTGTGTCTGTCCACACCCGGGTTTTGTTCGCTGTCATTTTCCTCCCGTGAAAAGTGGTGACCACTCCTGTCTCAGAGGCAGGGCGAGCTAGCCTGTTCCACCCAGTCAATTTCAGACAGATGGCCAACACACATTTTTGAATCATGCCAAAACAAAGATTGAATCTGGCAGAAGCCTTAACCCATAACTTCCTTTCCCAAAGACATTAAATACATTTGCTTGGTAGCCTTTCTGACAGCATCAATTAAACACAGGGGCATGTAGAAACCAACACACTGAGCTGAGTTGGAGAGGAGAAAGTAACGCAGACGTGCATGACTGAAATCGGCCTGGCCAAGCAGGAAGTTATGTGCTCCTCTGGAAATAAAAATTCCACAGAGGACATGATTTTGACTTCTGTCTGGAGTGTGGGAATACAGCTCAACAGATGGCCCCGTGCTGCATCCAGTCAGGGACCTGAGGACGGTGGTCTTTATGGTGAGGACATTCTCAACTGTGGGTGTGTAATACAATTGTAATAGCATCACTGAGTCACTGGACATGAGTTTGAGCAAACTCTGGGAGAGAGTGGAGGACAGAGGAGCTGGGCGTGCTATAGTCCACGGGGTCGCAAAGAGCTGGACACGACTTAGTGACTGAGCAATAACACCACCACCAATAATAAGCTTGGAGGACCACCACGTGTGTAAAAGAATTCTGCCTGCCTGACTCACATGTATTCCACGACCAAACACCATCCATAGTTGGCACGTCTTTTCATGTCTAAAACAAAGGTCCTTGGCAACGGCACACTTGTTCTCACTCGCACTGAATCACAGTGAGTGCAAGTTACTGAAGGAGCACCGGTCATCTGGAGCCCATGCTAATGATGTCCTTTACGAATGGCACTCTCGTCTCAGGTCACAGACACTCCATGGAGCCCAGGTTCTCCAACTGCCGCATTCTAATGTAATTGACAGAAAAGTGTAGGAAGACAAGTGTTTTCTATTTTGTTTTTTTTTGACACAGAAAAATTATCAGTGCAGGTAGGTATTCAGATTCAGGAATGAATACATCTGTGTATCCGTGTCATTGGATTTTCAGAAATACAATCAATTTGTACTAGAAATTAGGGCTCCATCTCAGATTCACCTAAATTGATTTGCTGTTTTAAATTGTAGCCCGTTGGTTCAAATCAGTAAAGCCCAACAAGATTCTATTTCCAACCAGGATTATTTACTAATGATTTACCAAGCTTACTAATCACCACCACATTTATTCAGTCCCTCTTCCTTTTCTAGCATGCCATTCGCCTGCTCATTAACTTGAAATTGTTTCTATTCCCATCACATATCCCCAGGTAACCAAAGGACAAGCTTCGGACCTTTAAGAATGAAGCAACCACCTCTCACTGTGTGTTTTGAGTGTAAGGATGTGAACAGGTAGAAAAGCTCCCTTTCAATCAAACTCGATTTACCACACGACCTCTGAAAAACTGAAAAGTGAGTGTTAGTCACTCAGTCATCTTGGAAGCTTTGTGATCCCATGGATTGTATCCCACCAGGCTCCTCTGTCCATGGAATTCTCCAGGCAAGAATATTGGAGTGGGTAGCCATTCCCAAGCCCTACATGACCTCTGAGTAACCAGCAAAATACTGTGGGCAGTGAGTCATCAGACACTGTTTCTCTCTGCAAATAATGTGAAATTAGTGAATCAAGACACAATAAAGCTTTGCTAAGAATGATTCAGCATAATACTTTCTCATTTTCAGCTATTTTTTGAAAAAAAGAAGAGCCCTGCATAAAAGACACTTAAACTTGCAAACATTTTTAACCTTACATACTTTAAGTACACCCTGACATACCTTTTTGTTGCCAGAAGTATTACAGGCAGAATCATGTGGTCCCAGGGCTTCAGGATGAGCCGTGATGGACTTGAGCCCAGCCAGGCCGCATGGAGTGGCTCAGTGGGCTCTGCTCCCTTCGGGTTAATCTGCCCCAGTCTTTGTGCTTCTGCCTAAAGGGGCCGTTGGCTGTGGTGCCCAGCCCCCTCTCCCTCAGTGGCCCCCTCCCTTGTAATAACTGCCCCATGCTGCACCCCGTCCCCTGGCTCAAAGGTGCTGCTTCTACCTGCTAGGCTGGGAGCAGTCACGAGAGGACCATGCAGAACAACAGCAACCAAGGCACAGGAAGATGTGGTGGAATATTACTCAACCGTGAAAAAGAATGCGATTGTGCCATTTGCAGAGATGTGAATGGACCCGGAGACTGTCATACAGAGCGAAGTAAGTTAGAAAGAGAAAATCAAATATTGCATACTACCACATATAGTGGAATCTAGAAACATGGGGTAGATGATCTTATTTACAAAGCAGAAATGGAGACACACCCAGAGAGAACAAACATGTGGACATCAAGGGAGGAAGAGGGGTGGGAGGTGTGGGGAGGGTGGGCTCAACATGTAGACACTACCATGTATAAAACAGGTAAGTCATGAGAACCTGCTGTGGAGTGCAGAGCACTCGGCGCTCTGTGGGGACCCAAACGGGAACCAGGGAAGTCGCTCAGTCATATCTGGCTCTGCGACCTCACGGACTGTAGCCCGCCAGCTCCTCCATCCATGGGATTTTCCAGGCAAGGGTACTGGAGTGAGTGGCCACTTCCTCCTCCAGGGGATCTTCCTGACCCAGGGATCAAACCCAGGTCTCCCGCATTGCAAGAGAGGCTTTACCCTCTGAGCCACCAGGGAAGGAAATCCAAAAAAAGTGGGGATATACATGGACATATAGCTGATTCACTTTGCTGTATACTGGAAAGCAGCACAATATTGTAAAGCAACTACACACCAATTAAAAAAAAAAAAAAAGAAGCCTAAGGAGGAGCGTGCCTTTCACACCTGGGAGCCCAGGGGCTACAGGGTCCTGTGGGCCCTCCTGAGAGTAAACTGCTTTGACGAGCTTATTTTTGTCACCGTTTTCTTTTTCCCTCAGAGACCTTCTCATAAACATGGGCTTTGGGTGCTTTTCAGGTGTATTTGGGCTCGCTGCCTTCTCAGTGGTCCGACAGTCAGACAAGTGAGTGATGCTGGATACAATTGGAGTCAGAGACGATTTCGGGGGCCGACTGGGTCCTTCAGGTTCCGCTCCCTCTGCCAGGGGGGTCCCAGGGCCCTGGAAGCCCCAGGCAGCTGCTGCTCCTGGGAAGCCCCGGGAGATGCCTGCCCTTCCAGAGCTTGGTGAACAGGATGCCTGCGGCTCACCCCGGGCCAGCGAACGGCAGCCCAGATCCTCAGCTCCTGCAGCTCAGGGAAGCTGCTGGGGAGACAGACAGAGCCTCCAGATCTGTGAGCCCTCCTGCCACTCAGCGCTGAACGCCAGGGCTCAGGATGGGAACACATCTTACAGGGCCCGTTTAAACCAGGGGATTTTGTCCCCGGGGGTCTGCGGATGTTGACTGCTCTTGCTTATTCTCTGCTGTGGGGCAGACGCTGGAGAATGTGCTGGCGTCCTGCTCTTGACTTCGACTTCGTGGTTCTCTCAAGCACCTTGCAGAGCAGTGACAGGCCATTAGCCCATTTTCGGGGTGAGGCAGGTAAGTTAAGTGATGCTCCACAGTGAAGACGCACAGGATCTGTCCCCAGGCCTCCCTGGAAGCACTTCCCCGCCACCGACCCTGTCACCCGTCACTAATGGCAAACTCTCCCTGCCACATTGCCACTTGACCTGAGGCATCTTTAATCTTAAGCCTGTCTGTGGGATGAATACAAATGTCTTCACGTGAGATTCTCTGCTTTGTCCACAGTTTCCTTCTAAAGGTGTCCAGCTCATCGAGGAGAGCAAAGAAAGCATCCCTGGGTGGCTCCTGGCACAGAGGAGGCCACAGTTTTGTCTCCTGTGACTCAGTGAAAGTCAAAATGTTAGCCTCTCAGTCTTGTCTGACTCTTTGCCACCCCATGGACTGTAGCCTGCCAGGCTCCTCTGTCCATGGGATTCTCCAGGCAAGAATACTGGAGCGAGTTGCCGTTCCCTCCTCCAGGGGATCTTCCAGACCCAGGGATCGAGCCTGTGTCTCCTGCATTGCAGGCAGATTCTTGACCATCTGAGCCACCAGGGAAGCTGGTGCTCAAGGCCTGCTCCCAGCTCATCAGGCCAACAGTGTGCAGGGTGGGGAGATGAAGGCTGCCAGGATCCAAGTCCTGGGTTATCTCACCTGCATCCAGCTTCCTTTTGATTAACAGCAAATGTTTGCTCTCTGATGATGGCAACGTGGTCTGGCTAGACCAAAGTAAGAGCCTCTCACTGACCCACAGGGCAACTGAACCCACACTATCTTGGTAGTGATAAGGCTTGAATCGAGAGACTTAGGGAACTAGACAGACACACAGAGGCCCTTAGAGCATCAGTAAGACAAAACACAATGAAATCAAAAGAAAAGCTGTGTATTAAGAATAGGCCTCTATCACCCGACTGAGGTTTATTGGAAGTGAAGCTGTTTTCCGTCCGGAGGTATTTCTACGTTCATGTGACATGTCAGCCGCTCAGAGATCACTGCTTCCTCTTCACACATGCAGCTCAGCGGCAACATGAAGGGACAGAAGGGAAGGAATATCAGTGTCCTGCATTCAGCTCACAAAACCACCCTGATGTGTCAACTGACAGCAGAAAAATCCCAGGCCCCCATCAAGGTTCCTGATTTTCATAACACCGGCCATGATTTCAAGGAAATGCATTTGGAAATAATCAGCTCTGAACCCAGGGCTTGGGCAGGGAGCACTGAGTGTGGAGGAGGAGCAGGCATGCTGTTCCTTTCTTAGGTTCTGGGGGCTCTCACCGTCTAGCCTTAAGGGGAAACAAAATCTAATTTACATGGATTCTTTTCATCATGGTGTACAGGTCAATGTCAGCTAGCTTGGTGCTGCCTTCATAGTCCTGAAGCAACAGAAGCTAAAAGAGGGAGACAGGCATGCTGGAGATGGGGGAGGGAGATGGAGGGAGGGGAGGATGGAGGGGGATGGAGGGATGGAAGGGGAATGGAGGGAGATGGAGGGGGAGGGGATGGAGGGAGATGGAGGACGGAGGGATGGGAGGGGAATGGAGGGAGATGGAGGGGGGAGGGGAGGGAGGGAGGGGAGGATGGAGGGGATGGAGGGATGGAGGGATGGGAGGGGAATGGAGGGAGATGGAGGGGGACAGAGGGATGGGAGGGGAATGGAGGGAGATGGAGGGGGGAGGGAATGGAGGGTGATGGAGGGATGGAGGGGGACAGAGGGATGGGAGGGGAATGGAGGGAGATGGAGGGGGGAGGGGATGGAGGGAGGGTAGGATGGAGGGGGATGGAGGGATGGGAGGGGAATGGAGGGAGATGGAGGGGGGAGGGGATAGAGGGAGATGGAGGGATGGAGGGGGATGGAGGGATGGGAGGGGAATGGAGGGAGATGGAGGGGGGAGGGGATGGAGGGAGGGAGGGATGGGGGGTAGAGGGGGAAGGGGATGGAGGGAGATGGAGGGGGGCAGGGGTTAGAGGGGGAGGGGGATGGAGGGGGGATGGAGGGGAATGGGGGTGATGGAGGGGGAGGGGGATGGGGGGAGATGGAAGGAGATGAAGGGGGGAGGGGGATGGAGGGGGATGGAAGGAGGGGAGGGGGATGGAGGGGGATGGAAGGAGGGGGGATGGGATGACCTGGTGGAGGGGCGGGGGGGTTGGGGTGGGAGTCTAGGAAGCAGACAGGGAAGGAGAGAAGACGCAGCCTCTCCCACACAGATGACGCCTGCCTGTCCCTGGTCTGCAGCACCAGGAAGGCTCTGCAGCAGCAGCTGTGACTACTCGGGACCTGCCAGGTGGCCACGAAGGTCCCAGGGCACCTCCCTCCGAATGTCCTCTGAACGCTGGGGCCCAACAGTCATCTGACAATCTTGAGTTTATCTCCATTCGAAGCGTCTCCAGTGGAGGCTCTCCTTGGCTTCTTAGTTACCAACTGGATATGCCTGTTGCCCTTGGACAGCGTGCAAGCAAGGGTCAGATTACTGCATCCACATGCTCTTCCTTTTCAAGTCACTCGGGCCACCTTATTTACTCGGGAAACTTTTCATTTGGTGACCACTTTTGCGAAAGTGCAGGTTCAAAAAAAAAATGCAAAAGTTTGTTAGGGATGTCTGAATTTCAAAATCAAAATAGGAATAACTTTCTGGGGTCCCATAGGAACAATGGGTTTTGATATTTTAATGCTTTACTGAATGGAAGCATGTTAATGAGAATTAGATGCTAAAAGACCCAAGCTGAGTATACAGAGAAGCTGTATCTCAGAGGCAGACTCCTAAGGCTTCCCTGGAGCTTCACATCCACGGGGTGTTTGGACAGGTTCACCTCTGACCTCACAGCAAAGGGTTCCTGCTCAGCACTGCCCACAGGTGGGGCTAGGTGGGTACTTCTCTGTTGTGGGGGGCTGTCCATGCGCCCCAGGATGTTCAGCAGTCCCCTGCCTGGTCTCCACACACTAGATGTCAACCGTGCCCTCCCCCACAATTGTGACAATCTAAAACGTTTTCAAGGACTGATGTTGAACTCCAATACTTTGGCCACCTGATGCAAAGAGCTGACTCGTTTGAAAAGACCCTGATGCTGGGAAAGATTGAAGGCAGGAGGAGAAGGGGATGACAGAGGATGAGATGGTTGGATGGCATCACCGACTCAATGGACATGGGTTTGGGTAAACTCTGGGAGTTGGTGATGGATAGGGAGGCCTGGTGTGCTGCGATTCATGGGGATGCAAAAAGTCGGACACGACTGAGCTACTGAACTGAAAATGTCTTCACGGGCTTCCCGGGTGGCTCAGTGGGAAAGAATCCACCTGCAGTGCAGGAGACATAGGTTGGACCTCAGGATCCGGAATATCCCCTGGAGAGGGAACGGCTACCCACTCCAGTAATTGTGCCTGGAGAACTCCATGCACAGAGGAGCCTGGCGGGCTGCAGTCCGTGGAGTTGCAGAGAGTCAGACAGCATTGTGCAGGCATGCACCACCACACTGCCGATGTCTCACTCTGGGCGGGAGCAGGGAATGCACAGACGGGGAGGACTCCCCCCGCCTCCTCACGCGCCCCTCCAAGAGCCACGGTCCTGGAAGCCAAAAGAGGTATTATTACTGCTGTTCCACTTCACAGATGGGTGACACGTGGGTGTCACCTGTCTCCGATGGGTCAGAGGGAGGAATGGACCTGCCTGAAGTCATACAGCCCGGTCTGCATGCATGAGCTCATTCTAGACGGTGCCAGCGAGCCATCCTGTAAAGGCTTCAGGATGAAAGAGACAGAGTTACCCCCCACCCCCATGACTCAGGCCTCCCTGCTTTCTGACCGACTTGGCAACAATGGCTCACAAACCAGGGAAGCCCAGAATCTCAGGAGGTGTGACCACTCCTGGCTCAGGGGCCCGATTTCCGGAGTCTCTACGTGGGCCCTAAATGGACACAACCTCCTGTGTGGCCGAGTAACTATCCTTGTACTGAGACATTTGCCCTGAAGGCTGAGTTATTTCCTAATCCTTACGCTTAATATCTTCAGAAAGTCCCTTGTAAAAAAGAGAATGAGGCTGTATTGAGATTAGTTAGGCTGCTTATCATGCAAGGAACAACGCCTCGCCCAGAAAAACGCAAATGAAAAGATTTTAACTAAAATGGCTAGTCTCTAACCCAATGTTAGCACTTTATTGCTGTCCTAAGCACTTGACATTTTTGTATCTGCCTTCCTTGGTTCTAATAGTGTGACAAATTTTCCTAAAAAGCAGCTTTCTCTGACACCCCCAGGGGTGCTGAGCAGGATGGCATGAGCAGTTCAGGGCAGGAGTTAGGTTATGGCACCCTGGAGAAACGAGGCTGGCACCTCTGAATGTTCACTGGAAGGACTGATGCTGAAGCTCAAGCTCAAGCTCCAGTACTCTGGCCACCTGATGGGAAGAACTGACTCACTGGAAAAGACCCTGATGCTGGGAAAGATTGAAGGCAGAAGGAGAAGGGGACGACAGAGGATGAGATGGTTGGATGGCATCTCTGAGTTGATGGACATGAGTTTGAGCAAGCTCTGGGAGTTGGTGATGGACAGGGAGGCCTGGCGTGCTGCAGTCCCTGGGGGTCACAGAGTCGGACACGACTGAGTGACTGAACAACAAACAGCGACCTAGCACGGGGGTGCTGCGCACCTGCCAGGCTCACAGGCGTGTGTGTGCGGCGGGGGCGGGGGCGGGGGCGGGGGCGGTGCAGGTAGTGGCTGGAAGGACCGAGGTGCTCAAGCCCATCCATCAGGCTGCTGGGGCATGCCAGTCTCCAACCAGAACCTGACCTCGAGTCTTTTACTGTAGAAACACACTTTGAGTTAAACTAGTGACTTCAAGGAATTCATGATTTAATATATTTGAAGCCATGCTTATGACGTGGCTCTGATTTCTTGGGCAAGCAATGAATTAGAAAACAAGCTATTCTGGGCCTCTAATGTGATCAAACTAAAGGATGGGGAGAGAAAGCATTCTGTGGCTTAAAAGAGTCCCAATCAAGAGAACTGTGCTATAAGAAGCTTAAGAAAGAAGTGTGAGTACAAGCTACGGGGTAGCTGGGTCTTGGGGTCACAGGTGGGGGGGTGGGGGTGGGGTCGCATCTCAGCTCCTCTGTCCTCACACCCCTGCCACCCACCAACCGTGGCCTCAGCGGGAAGCTTTCTCCCATGCCCACACACATTTAGGCGCTGACCTGGAGGCAGAGACGTGTGCTGGGTAAATGCAACGGGTTTGTCAGAGCACTTCCCTCCGAGTGGAAGTGCACAGCCAGATAACAGAAGACTGCCTCCCTCCTTCACTGCCTGGAGGCTGGAACACATCCTCACTGGAAAACCAATGCATGGGAGCATCTCGGGCTCACGATGAGCCACACCTAATTTACGGGACAGAACAAAAGCACCCGAGTACACAGGCCTGAGCGTCACACTCGCAAAAAAAAAAAAAAAAAGCCTGTGGAAATCAGGCACTCTGGTGCTTCAGTGGTTCTGACTCATAAGCTGTTTGGGAAAATGTAATACACTGTTGCTCAGGGTGAATAATAACTGGAGTGAGACGAGATTCCTCACCATCCTTCTACCTGAGAAATGTGCACACTCGTTAAGAACAAGCTGGCTGGAACCTCTGCATGTTACGGATGGTGCGGTCCCCAAACCTCTCTACACGTGGGGTAGAGGGCGTCTCATGGGGAATGAGATGATGACACCCCGACCCAGAACAGTTTGTGGGGTTTCATGCGATGTGTGTGAAGCTGATGCTTGAGGGGTGGGTGGTGAGCGGTGCCTGCCGTGGAGGTGGCCCACGGGGACTAGGGCGACCCTCTGGGGCGTGTGATCCAGCTGACTCCCAGCAGACTCCGAGCAAGGTGCCAATCCCACGGTCTGCCCCTGGATTTGCGGTGGGGCTGCAGGTCCAGCTGCCCTGCAGAGCTCCGTGATCATTAAACATGCAGCAAATAAACACACGGGCGCGCCAACCTCCGAGCCTGCGCCCTCAGGAGACAGGGCTCAGTCCAGCCTCACTTGGGGTCATTAGTTCCCCTTGGCCAAGGCACTCCAGCCATGTCTGTCCCTTGCTGATTTGTACTAAATTTCTCTTACCCCAGCATGTACTGTTGCCCAGTCCTGTCCTACTCTCTGTGACCCCATGGACTGTAGCCCGCCACGCTCCTCTGTCCATGGGAATCTCCAGGCAAGAATACTGGAGTGGGTTGCCATTTCCTCCTCCAGGAGATCTTCCCGGCCCAGGGATCGAACCTGCGTCTCCTGCATTGGCAGGCGGATTCGTTACCACTGTGCCACCTGGGAAGCCCTCGGAGTCTTATTCTGGAGCTTCATGATGTTTAACAATTCTGCAAATTCTTTTAAAGTGTGAAATATCAAAAGACTTAAATATGCTCTAAGGAAAAGGGAGGACTCATCTCAAATTAGCACTTTCCGAGAAATTAGGAGCCTGGCTTGTTTAACCCTCAGGAAGGTATGAACGTTACTAAGTAACGCAGGGAAAAGGGAACTGACTGGGAGGTAATAAGGAGGGGCTGCCCGGACCAGGGAGAATTTGGGGAACAGATCCAGATGCTTCCGGTGCCGCACCCCCCCACGGGGCAACTTGCTCCGTGGGATCTGCAACATTGCTGTTGGAATGCGTCATTCGAGGAGTTACAGCTGATGTTACCGCCTGAAGCAGAGCTGAACCAAAATAAACAATCTGCTCTGTTCTTCTTAGGCTAACACGACAGTGATGTAAGGCCCGGCGTGCCGGCAGCAGCGGCAGAATGCCTTTTCCACACCGCGTGTCCGTGACCATGCGTGCTGGGTGGGGGGCCCTGGGGCTCTGGTCGCTGTCGACCCTGGTGAAGGGACCCGGGAGGGGCTCGGGCAGAAATCAAACATGTTCCCTCGGTCTGCATCAGTGAGATTCTGTTTCTAACAGCCAGGAGAACAAGCTTTTAAGCCGAAAACACACAAAGCCTTTTTTCATTTGCTCTCCCTGGGGCGTGCGTGACCTCTGTGTTTCTGAGTCTGGAGATGTTGCAGCTACACTCGCTGGCCAGTGGGCGTTGTCATTTGAGTGGCTTCCAGTCTAGAGGGATTTTTGAGCCGCCCACACAGACACGTTTCCAGTTGTCTTAAATACCCAATCTATCTTTTTGGTATCACTTGCCAGCAAGTGCTCTCTTGGTATTTTTAATGCATTTCGCCACCAAGGTAACAGGAATTTGTCTTTAAGTGGCTGGGGGAGTGGGTTGTTATTTCCCCCTAAATGGCTTCTTTTCTGAAGAGGGGCCCAGGCTCCCCGTTGGGGTCACTGAGAACAGGGCCCCTTCCACAACCACTTTCAGCAGTGCTGTTTGTGTGTTCATCTCCAAGCCCGGTGTTTTCCGTCTGAGTGTAATGTTATTCTTGTGTGTGTGCGTGTGTTTGAAGTTCCCACCAGGGTCCCCGGAGCCTTGCCATATGGAGGCCGCTTACTCGGGGTGCACATGAGGGCTCCGTCATGCCAGCGGTCACGGTGGGCTCCCTAATCAGGTTACACCTCCACTCAGGCACTCAGGACCGCTCGCTCCGAATGAGGGGAAACTGCCGTACATAATTGGGTTAAAATCGTGAGCTTGAGCGGCCCGGATTGAAGCTGGCCTCCTCCACGCAATCAGTGTTCAATTTTGCCAGCTCATGGTAAGCAAAGCGTGAACGCGAGTTCAGTGAACTAGGGCAGAGATGAGACGGGATCCTCTGCGAGAAACTGAGGGTTTTTAAACCTTGTTATTCTAAAGGGCGGGGCTTCCTTCCTGGCTCAGCTGGTAAAGAATACGCCTGCAGTGCGGGAGACCTGGGTTCGACCCCTGGGTTGGGAAGATGTCCTGGAGGAGGTAAAGGCTACCCACTCCGGTATTCTGGCCTGGAGAACTCCATGGACTGTATTGTCCATTGGGTTGCAAAGAGTCGGACACGACTGAGCGACTTGCACTTTTCATTGTAAACGGGGGTTTTCTAAGCGTGAAACCAGAGACAGCTACACTTACTGTATACCTCTGCAGGATTTCTCGAGGGATAGAAACCGAAGAGTGAGTGCACCAAACAGGAAGGGAATGAGAAGGCTCTGTCCTGTTGGACGGCAGGCTGGAAGCACTGCCCCACTCCTGCCAGGCGCCCCCTCGCCCACATGAGCCAGGCTGCAGAGGGTGTGGGGCCTGGTTAGGGGCACAGGTGTGTGATGCCCCTTGCCTTTGGGGTCTGCATGTCCCCCTCTTCTGTCCTCCCCCACCTGCCGCGGGGCGGATCTCACGACACAGGTCACCCATGTCTGCTGGACCACACAGCCGGGCACTAAACGAGGAGGCGTCCTGGCTAAATCCACAGCGCAGACAGGTAATGCTCTGACAGCGACACGCGAGGGAGGCCCCTGCCCTCACAAGGGTCCACCTCTCCCTAAAACAGCTGCGGCTACCCTGAGGGGCTGACAAGTGATTCTCTGGCAGGCAAATCTGTGAGTTTCCCCTTCTTCCCATTCACGGGATAGCGTGAAGAAACGCTGAAGAGGAAAACAGAACGAGAGGGAAAGCCACGCAGCTCCTCCTCTAGATGGGGCTCCTGTCCGCACGCGTCCTGTGTTTGGTCTTTAAAATTCAGTTCACTGAAACTGAGACTGAAATTAGGTATCAACAGAGAATTTACAATTTAAATCAAACTTTGACTCATGTAATTAAGTCTTCAGTCCTGTGAACCTCATTCACAGCCTCTGCGTTAGGCTGCGGTAGGATTCCGATGGATGCATTTCCATTTCCTGGGTGTCTGCTTATAAAATATAATTTTTTTAAATTAAAAAAATCAAATCCTCAATACTGAGCAAGCTAAAAGGAAGAGTCACGAGCAGTTAATGTTCATGTGTTCTCGAACTTTAGACCATGGATAAGAAGAGATTCGTGGAGAGAAGAGACTTTCCAAAATGCTTGGCAAAACCCCGGGTAAATTTCAACTCATCTGTTTGGTAAACAAGTCTGAGGAAGGAAAACCACATTCCAATTGGCATCAATAGTTTGCACTGCATTAAAATACTAGAAAATAATAGTACTGAAAGCTTTTTCAATGTTTTCAGAACTAGAACTGCAGGCAATCTTATTAAGGAAGCAAGAATACTGGGTCTTTCTGTGTTACTTCTGACACACCGATCACAACAGTGACAGGAAACTATACACAAAGTCATCAGAAGGAAAGGTTTGCCTGCATCATCTCTTTAGGCTTAACCTCCACGCTCAGAACAGAGCGGAGTGTCCCTGCCGCGTGCATCTCTTAACCCTTCCCATCAGGGGTGGTGCTGCTGTTACTATATAACTGCCGAAACAGGGGATGTCCTGACTCTACAGTGTATATCAGACACTGTTTCAACTGTTTCCTATACATTGACTCCTTTCATCATTAAAGCATGTGGTGATTTAAGTATTATTATAATCCTCACTAGAGAAATAGGGAACTTGTCCAAAACCATGGCCCAAGCTCTTAATCCTTACTTTAGATTCTTCTAAGACTTGAGCCACTGAACACTCAGTGGACACTTAGAAGCTTGATCCCCTAATATACAGACGGGCACCCTATTCATGGGACTTCCCAGGTGATGCAGTGGTCAAGAATCCTCCTGCTAATATAAGAGATGCAAGAGACATGGGTTTGATCCCTGGATCGGGAAGATCTCTGGGAGAAGAAAATGGCAACCCACTCCAGTATTCTTGCCTGGAGAACTCCATGGCCAGAGGAGCCTGGTGGGCTACACTCCACGGGGTCACAAAGGGTCAGACACGACTGGGCGACTGAGCACACACACACAACAAGCAACAGGACACGTGTTAAAATGTGCCATGTTCAAGGTGACATGGGGCTGGGGTTGCAAAGAGTTGGACATGGCTGAGTAATCACACATACACCCTATTCATTAGGAGGTGATGTGACTTAAAAATGAGGTTTGCAGTCAAGATAGACTTACACCAACTCCCCCACCCCTAAATGCTCCAGGGCATCCTCTGACTTCAGAACTGAACTTGAACTCTTGAAAACCTTCTGTGGTTTAGGGAGGCAGCCTGGATGCAAAATGGAGATGCCCAATGAGCATTCAGAGGCCACTGATTCTGACTTCTCGGGACCATAGAAAATCATCCAATGGATGATTCAGAAGGCTTATCAGAAGGCATATACTAGTGGGCAAATACAATGAATCTTATTATAAAATTTTATTAACAGTGACAGTTTTAAGGGAGGTTTAGCAATATTTCAAAATCTGGCATCAAAATCTGACAGATTCAATTTTGTGTTTATCAAGTTATCTGATAACATACCAAAAAAAAAAAAAAAATTCCATAATCTTCAGGCCACCCCTTCACATGCCAAGTGCTGCTTGTCTACCGCTGGAAGAGCCAAAATGGAAAGCATCTCTCCTCTCTGAGGAGCAAAGGAGGGCTCAGCCAGGCCCCCACCCCGCAAATGGAAACACTCCCACAGTGCTTGGCACCTCTATCTCTAGAGCAAGTGCGTCTCAAAAGAAACCCCTTGGCTAAGCAGGCAGGCAATCAAACGGAAAGTGCAGACAGTTTAATTACAGAGGGATGGAGGCACGCTGGGAGGGGACATGGCATCCCACTCCAGTGTTCTGGCCTGGAGAATCCCAGGGACAGAGGAGCCTGGTGGGCTGCTGTCCATGGGGTCGCACAGAGTTGGGCACGACTAAAGTGACTTAGCGTGCATGCATGCATTGGAGAAGAAATGGCAACCCACCCAGTACTCCTGCCTGAAGAATCCCAGGGACGGAGGAGCCTGGTGGGCCGCCATCTATGGGGTCACACAGAGTTGGACACGACTGAAGTGGCTTAGCGGCAGCAGGAGGCACGCTGGCATTGGGGGCACCACAGTGAATAAGCAGCCTGTCCCGGAGATGCGCAGATTAGTGCATCATTGCAGCAACTTGAACCAGCGCTAAAACATGTCTAACTGATTGTCCTGGGAGCTACCACCTCGGGATGGCCAAGAGCTGGAAAAAACTCTACTTGGAAGATCACCAGACTCGCAGGTGTCAAGCCCCATTTCCCTTAATACAACCCAGGAACAAAACAGAAGGCGATGTGAGGCACAGCGAAAGGTCCCCGCAGCCGCACCAGGGTGGACGACGAGGGAATGAGCCCACTTTACTACCTCCCAGATCGAGTTTCTTTTCATTACTCCTTACCGCAGGAGGCAAACAGCACCCCACATGTCTACTTGCGTATTAAGTGATGGCATGAATGCAGCTAAGCTCAAATTCCTATTTCAGCTAGGATAAAGCAAACGAGAAAAGAGTGTTCGCTAGGTAATCCAAGTGAAAAACACGAGCCTCAGTGGAGAGCGAGCCTGCTTGTTGATTTCCTGGGGCTCCATCTCTGGCCCCACGGAGGACTCCACCTCCATCTCCTCTTTATTCCTCATGATGATGCATATTCTCACTTGACAGTTTCCAGGGATCAAGGCTGAATGTTAAGTTTTCTGCCAAAATGGGTTCAGGATCTTGTCAGCTATTTCCTTCAGTGAAATGCACTTTCATCTTTAATCTACTGAAGAGTGCTATTTATGACAGGCGCTCCTTAGAGGAAAGGAGTCTGAGGGGTGATCTGCTACCATATTTAAATTGGCTTTACATAGATAAGTAAATACAAAGAGAAGGTCAAAAAAGGTTAATAATTTATACTCAGGAAAGCTTAAAAGGCTTGCATAATTTAAGCCTCTTGTGAAGGTCTGACACCAAACTCAATGTGATACCTCCCAAGCCAGCTTGACACAACGGCTTTGCTTTGTTCAAGCTAATGGAGCCATGGTTCTCCAGGTGGCGTGGGCCCAAAGCCAGGGAGTTGCCAAGGACCCCCTCTGCTTCTTCACAGAGTAGATTTTTAGTCCCCGGTTCGCCTCAAAACCATTCTATTTTATTTTTATTCTCGCATGGACAATTGAGAATAAAACTCTTCCTTTTACTCTGCCTTGATTGAATCCATCGTCCATTTGCAATATTTTCATTATGCCCAAGTATCGTCGTGAGGTTGTCGCTTCAGAGTGAGGTCACATGCCGGGTGAACCTCCTCTCCTCCCAAGGAACCCGACTAGGACGTCAGCTGCCTGGAAGCCTTGAGGCACGGTCCTCACCCTGTGGCAAATTCAACTTTAAAGTCTTTGCACTACCATATGATCCAACAATCCCATTCCTGGGCAAGGATCCGGGGGAAAAAAAAAAAAAAACAACCATAATTTGAAAAGACACAGGCACCCCAGTGTTCACTGCAGCACTGTTTGCAACACCAAGACACAGAAGCAATCCAAGTGCCCACGCCCGGAGAGACGGACAAAGGAGACGCAGCACGCACATAAAATGGGCATCACTCAGCCACAGAACGAGCACGGAGGAGAATCTGCAGCAACGTGGATGGACCCAGGGACTCATCTGAGTGAAGGCGCACAGAGAAAGACCGGTATCAGGGGGTATCGCGTATGTGTAAAACCTTAAAGGAACGGTGCAGATGAACTTATCTGCAAAGCTGAAACAGCCACGGATACAGAAAACCTACGGCTACCAGGAGGGAGAGGAGGGGTGTATTGGGAGACTGGGACTGACGGACGCGCACGGCTGTGTATACAGTAGGTAACTAACAAGGACCCACCGTGTGGCACAAGGAACGAGAGTCAGTACTCTGGAATGCCCCGTATGGGGAAAGGACCTAAAACAGAGGGACATACGTACAGTTACAGCTGATTCCCTGAGCTGCGCAGCAGAAACTAACACAGCCCTGTAAATCAACTCCAGTAAAAAATCAATTCCAGTAAAAAAGTTAAAAAGAGAAAACAGATGTTTAAAAATGAAGTCTTCGTGTGTAGATGAGGACACAGAAAGAGAACGCGACGGTTCAGGGAGCAAGACAACTGCGAGTGGAGAGCGACAGAGCTGAGGAGCTGGGATTCTCAGCTACTGGCAGCCCTCATAAAGGCGAAGGTGCGGGTTCCGGTTCCATAAAGGCGAAGGCCTCATAAAGGTGAAGGTGCCCCATCACCTTGCAGAAGCGCAGAGCCAAGCAACA
Source organism: Bos taurus (assembly GCF_002263795.3). Lineage (NCBI taxonomy): Eukaryota > Metazoa > Chordata > Mammalia > Artiodactyla > Bovidae > Bos > Bos taurus. The sequence goes on from NC_037336.1 coordinate 97,452,865, forward strand.
AAAAGAAATTTTAAAGGTTGAAAGAGCACAGGGAATCTTTCAAAAATGTATTCCTCGCTGATAACAGCGTCAAAAACTCTTTATTTCTTACATAGCTGGAAGTATAAGGTAGCTGTACAAGCAGAAATAAAAGTCTCCAGAATGGAGGCAGAATATTTTACCCTTAAAGAAAATAATTATCCAGTTTGCTAAACAGCTAACATTGACCCTGATGGTTGGGCTAAGACATCAAGACTGAACAGCCATTGTAAGGGACTTTTTACGGAGCTGGCCAACAGAACATTCTGCTTTGATGGAAATGTTCCGTGTCTACTCAGTCTGTACACTGGTCACTGGCCACCCTGGCACCTGAGTGATTGAAGGGTGCCTAGGACAATTTGGGAACTGGAGGAAACTCAGGCCTAGGAATTAAAACTAGCTCAGCCAGGATCACAAGCTTAATAAACAGTAGGTGCTCAGTCACTAAGTCCTGTCTTGAGTCTTTGCAACCCCAGGGACTCCTAGCCCGCCGGACCCCTCTAGAATCAGGCTTAAATCGGCCTCTCTCCGACTCACTATCAATGGGCTCTGAAGCACTGAACATTTAAAACAGGACTGGGCTTGAGCTGCTCAGCCCTTGGCCACGGACTCAGTTACCCGTGGCCTCGGGGCTGCGGGGGGCCCAGCACACTCAGAGCTCCAGGCCGGCGGCCTCTGTCCGGAGGCAGCGCTGTCTGTCCATCCTAGGGAGACCTTTTCCTTCCATGCCATGAGGCACGCATGGAGGGCACGCGCAGGACTTTTCTGGGAAAAGCCCATGGGCCCAGCCCCAAATTAGCAAGGACTCCTGCACGCCCACGAGGACCACTGGACGCAGGGCAATTCCCTCAGGTGCCCGGAGATTTCAAAATCTAGTTTGCAGTAAAAGGAATTATAAATGGGACAAAGTCAGAAATCACCCTGATGTTTAGTTAAATTTGTGAGTAAGGGTGAGAAAATTAAGATCCTAGCAGTCACTGGGAACTTAGCTTTCCTGATACAGTAAGAGAAGTCAAAGCTCAGTTAATACACTCCGTGTGATCCTCATTCTCAGACATATTGGCTGAATCAGGTGTTTCCACTCGACTCTCCACGATATCTGAGTTCTTTCAGGATATTGGAATATTTGTAAAGCAAACCCAAGCATCGACCCCCACTTACCAAATCTTTCATCAATCCCCACCCGAGGAGGTGTTTCCCAAGGGTCTGTGTGTACAGACTTCACCTGTGGTTACTAACACTAACTGGAAGGAGAAGAGAGGAGAATTAGGGGAGAAATAGGCCAACAGTGGATTTTTAAGTCTTCTGTTGCATATTATTGGACTTTCCTTACCTTCCCCGTCCAACAGGAAATAAAAGTAGACTCTAAGATTGTGTCCGACTCTTTGTGACCCCCTGGACTGTAGCCCACCAGGCTCCCCTGCCCATGGGATTTCCCAGGCAAGAATACTGGAGTGGGTTGCCCTTTCCTTCTCCAGGAGATCTTCCCGACCCAGGGATCAAACCCATGTCTCCTGCTTTGGCAGGTGGATTGTTTACCACTGAGCCACCAGGGAAAACCTCTAAGATTTTTACTCCATGTTAAAACAAGGAGGGAATATTCAGAATGTTTGAAAAGTTATTTTCAAAATTAACTGCTAATTGATTCAACGGATACTTGTTGAGTATCTGTCAGGGGCTAGGTCATGCTGGAAACCTTGGGGATACAAGTGGAACCAAAGCCATCTCTTCTTGGAGTTTACATTCTACTGCACAAGGGCTGAGGAGGAGGAAGGAGCTAAAGATGGAAGCTCTGGCTAGACCATCAAACACAAACAGTGTGTGCTGATGGAGGAAGGTCACTGCCCTGCGCTTGGGGGTCTAAGAGGAGAAGTGGGTGGTGGGGCTGTAGGAAGACCGGGGTGTCTCACTTATTGTACAAGTGAGGAAACTAGTCCCAACAGAGGCCGAGCTCATTATCGGAGGCCTCCGGGCTGGAGGCGGCCTGAGGCACTAGGTCTCAGTCACAGCGTCCTCTGGAAAGCTGCTGCTGCTGCTGCTGCTAAGTCGCTTCAGTCGTGTCCGACTCTGTGCCACCCCATAGGTGGCAGCCCACCAGGCTCCCCCGTCCCTGGGATTCACCAAGCAGGAACACTGGAGTGGGTTGCTACAGGAGGCATTTGTGAAGGTCAAGATAAAACAGCAGGTTAGCCTTATTTTGGTCTTTTCCTCTTTCTAAAGTTACATTTTCCCTTTTGGATCACTGCTTTGTATTAGATTCACATTTTCAGTATTCTCCCGTCATTTGTGTAGGATTAGTTCTTATTAGGGGAGAAGGCAATGGCACCCCACTCCAGTATTCTTCCTGGAAAACCCCATGGGCGGAGGAGCCTGGTAGGCTGCAGTCCATAGGGTCACGAAGAGTCAGACACGACTGAGCGACTTCCCTTTCACTTTTCACTTTGCTGCATTGGAGAAGGAAATGGCAATCCACTCCAGTGTTCTTGCCTGGAGAATCCCAGGGACGGGGGAGCCTGGTGGGCTGGCGTCTATGGGGTCACACAGAGTTGGACACGACTGAAGCGACTTAGCAGCAGCAGCAGCAGTTCTTGTTAGAGAATTAATCTCGTATTTCCAATAATTTATATGAGCTGATGTCAATAGTATCTGGGTAAATTGATAAAGCATCAAAACAGGCTTTCTCTACCTTCATGTCCTATCATATAATGCATCCTCTTACCATCCTAGGGAAATTAAAATATGTCTCTTTAAATCTTTTTTGTTTTTCAAACTTTGAGTTTAACATGAATGATATATATTGTAAATCACAGTCAAACATTTCCTTCTTACCTCATCTGATTTAGCATGATAAAATCAACTCCATCTATATGTATGTCTCTTAGAAATATATCTCCATTTTCCCCAGGTGGATATGTCTTACATCTAATGCTTCAGAAAAAATTCCAGTAGCACCTCCCTGGGGGATCTGAACTAGCCCCTGATTATGCTAATAGAAGCCAAGACATTTTGCAAAGCCAAAGAACTGTAATAAATTATTCATAAATAGGTCTCTCTTTTGATGGTTTTGGTGTTTCCGGATTTTCCAGACCGGAGAGGATACTTGATGTGATATACGCAAGCCGAGCTGAAGATGTAAGGGAGGGAAATGGGAATGAGAAGGTAACTGCGGCTTTAGTGCATGGCATGTTTTTCACTGATGGTATTTGCAGGAATTGGTTGTGCAAAAGCAAGAGCCAGGAGCCCTCTTATCTGATCGTCCTCAGTGGCTGCAGGCAAACCTTAAGGTCAGCGACTTGTTTCTGACACAGCTGTGGCCCAGCTCCCAAAGGAAATGACTGCCTAGTAAAATAAAGGATGACTCCCTTGTTCACCTGCCTCCTTTAAAAAAAAAACCCAGGCTTTCTTCCTTCCATCTGAGACTCATCAGTGGCGCTCTCTCCATGGTAATGACCCAAATGAAATCATCTCCTTAGTTGTCTAGGGCGCTTCATCTTCGACACTGAGTAGACCTCAATTGGTACTATATCCACGGTTAGCCTTATGATTTCAGAAAGACTGAAGAAACTGAGGGTAGCTGGATTTGAAAAAGGCAAGAATGAGGTGGGTGAGAGACTATATAAGTCCTGATGTACCTGGACCAGTTCAGATGTATAACAATTATCTCAGGATAGGTATTAAGAGCATTCCCTACGACTCTCGAAAGTATCCTGGTCTAAAAGAACATGATATCACTAATATAGGGAAACTAAAATATAACACAAATGAACGCATCTACGGAGTAGGAACAGACTTACAGATGTAGACGGCAGACTTGAGGTTGACAAGGGGGAGATGGAGAAGGACGGACTGGGAACGTGGGATTTGCAGGCGCAAACTGTTATATACAGACTAGATAAACAATCAGGTCTTCCTGTACAACACAGGGAGCTATATTCGATACCCTGTGGTAATTCATAATGGAAAAGAATATGAAAAATACTGTGTATACATATATATAATTGAATCACCTTGCTATACAGCAGAAATTAACACAACATTGCAAATCAACTATACTTCAATTAACATTTTTTTAAAAAGTATTTTGGTTCAGGCAAAGAACTATGTGATCATCAGCTACTATTATAAACCCAGCACCTCAGCATGGTCCTAGGCATCGAGCCAAAACTCATTGACTGAAATGCAAATAGGAAGGTGCGAAAGACTATTCACCTTCGCTGCCATCTGAGCTACAGGAAGCTGGCTCAACCACAGAGTTAAGGTCCCGCAAGTCTTAAACACCAGAAAGCAGTAAAATCTCCATGGCTGGCATTCTCTTCTTAACTAGAATAATTGATTAAATAGTTTTAGTTTGTCACAGATATATCTTAGACTTGATGATGACCTCTTAAGGATTTCCTCAGAGAGAGAAATCCATGAATTGTTTCAGCCTTTGCTCTAGATGGGTACATACGTAATGGATTACTCACAATTGATCATGGATATTTATGACCATGGGTATTTACTGTCAATATTTTTCCTAATATCCACTAAGGAAAAATTAATTTGAGATAGCAGGATGGAATACTCAATATTCAATCAACTGGTGGAAAGCAAAAGAAAGGTTAAATAACTTTCAGAGGATGAGATGGTGGGATGGAATCACTGACTCAGTGGACAAGAATCTTAGCAAACTCCACGAGACAGCCAAGGACAGGGAAGTCTGGTGTGCTACAGTCCATGGGGTCGCAAATAGTTGGACAAGACTTAGTGACTGAACAATAACAACAAAAAAATTTCCAACAAAATAGAAATATCCAAACATTTTATCTTGTCTTTATAAGGGTTGGTTTCACCAGATAATACTTTCCCTTCCAATGGTAGAAAGTTTGAAACAATGTCAGGAATGTCCAGGGTATTTTGAAAGCCCATACAAATCTAGTCTAATTTCTTCATTTTGAATTTTAACAGGTTATCCCATTTATTGTGGCTTACCTGGTGGCTCAGATGGTAAAGAATCTGCCTGCAATGCAGGAGAGCCAGGTTTGATCCCTGGGTTGGGAAGATCCCCTGGAGAAGGAAATGGCAACCCACTCCAGTATCTTGCCTGGAGAATTCCATGGACAGAGGAGCCTGGCAGGCTACAGTCCACGGTTGCAAAGACTTGGACACAACTGAGTGACCAACACTTTCACTTCACCCCATTTGTTACCCCTCTTGCTAGCAGTGATGCTCCATTTCGCAAGTCATACTAATAAGACTGCGCTGTAGGATGTGCTCTGCAGTGTGCACTATTGATGAGTCAGTGCTGTCACCACTCTTTTATGATCTCCTTTCCTATGCCATCCCTCAACCTCTTTCAAATATTCAGTATTCTAAAGACAACTGAGTTTATGCCAGGGAGTTTCCATGATAAGAGAAAATTTACTTGGTGCCCCAACATCTACAAACACCTATATTAAATTCTGCACAAATACAGTTTCTTTACTTCTTATCATGGCAGAGATGATAATCACAGAGGGAATTTTAAAAACAGACAATCGCAATCACAACAGGAGAATGGACGAGGAAGCAAAAACCACACAGTGTCAACCAAGAAGGCTGAGAAAAGCAGAATGCTGGGATTTAAGGATAGAGATCAACACTCAATTCAAGCTATATTGAATACGAATTTACAACAAGACGAACAATCTGGTAGGTATTATAGTGAATATAAAAGTAATATGAACCTCTTGTCCTAAGATAATTTAGATTTTCTGAGGAAATATTAAATATACATGTAAGAGCTTTGAATGTCTGATAGCATATGGCAAATATTCTCTTGCAATGGAATGGAAAAAAGACAAACAACAAAAATACACAAACAGAAGGTGTAACTCTGACTTTAGTAAATTTAGTAATAGCTACTTGAAAAACTTTAGAAAGAATAGTTTTGGTTGTTAATCAAATGCAGCTAATAGGATTCAGAGTGAGCACTGAATGGGCATCAGAGGTTGGGAAACACGGAAGCAGAGAAACGAGACGATGAACAAAGCACGGCAGTGAACATAGCCAGGAAGATAGGAGAAAGCACACCATGGCCTGTTTTCGCTTTATGTCAACTTTAAGGAAAACTGGTGTTTTCCTAAAACCATATGTATTTGATGGAGAAGTTATGCCCATTTCAGTAGCAGTATGACTTCACTATATCACTGGAAGAATTCAAGAACTGAGAACTGGAAGACAGGTGTTAAGTTATACATTTTATATTAATACGGAAATATGGAGTGAGATTTCAGAACTCTGAGATAATATAACCTTTTACTTTCCCAGTGATCTAACCCTGGCTTTATATTACTAACTTTTTAGGAAATATATTTCTCTGAATACGGTTTATTTTATTCAAGTGATAGCTTAAAGATAGTCATTCAAGGACTATTGGGTCTATAAATCCAACAGTTTGATAATAGTGTTAAGCAACTTTTGAAAGATTATAAGACAACAAAAGGAAGTTTTGTTCCAAATAAGTTCGGACAATGACATATTTTAACATAATGTTTTTTGAAAGTCAGTTTTCATTTTTAAACCAGAGGAAGCAAGCTTTTTGCTTTTATCTCAAGTATATTTCAGAGACTTAGGTCAAGCACTAAATTGAAATTGTAGTGTGCAATATGGCTCTATTTCATAGAGCTAGGAATACTGCCAATTTGCAAAGGCTGAGTTGCTTAGACTTTTTTTCTCAGAAACTGGAATGATTTTCTTCAGAACTTACTGTCCTCATAGATTTCCAGATATCATTGCTTTATGTAGGAGGTCTTCACTCAAAAACGCTCATATCACACAATTTCATAAATAAGGCAAAGAATGAAAGCATTGAGTTGTTGGTCAATCTGCAAAATGTTGACAGGTTTTTATGCTCAGCTCCGAGAATTTTATAGAAACGTTATTAGTCTTCTCATGCCTGTTCAGTGGCAAAAGCAGTGAAAATGTTCCAAGTGTTAATTCATTTGAGATAGCTCTGGGACAATGAAAAGAGAAGGACTGAAAATTTTAAAGACTAAAAATTTACTGAAACTGAGAAATGCTTCTTGCTGCATTTATCATGAAATGTTGGTCACAAGGAATGAGCGTGAAGGGCAAAAACAAGCAAACATCAACTGTGAAAAGTGTGTTTTGTGTCTCTGCAACCCACAGTGATCAGGCGGTTCTATTTGCACAGTAGGTTGGAGAGCTACTACATGATCTGTGTAAACTTAGGTTAATGCTTTTTTCAAAATAGTAAAGAATAAAACAGAAAGCTCCCATGATGAACAGCCTTCTAGAAGGCAGTCACAACAGCAGGATTAATTTATTTCTTCAGCTTTTCTCCTGGCACTTATATCTATTCTTCTTGAAATCTACACAGCAAATTTAATATCCTATTCTTAGATCTAGAACAGTGGGTCCCAGTCCTCATCAAGCATTAGGATTATCTAGGGAACTTTAAAAAAAAAAAACTGATGCTGGTTTTCCATCACTCCCCAGCCAGAAATTCTTTCAGCAATGGTTTGGGTTGGAGTCTGGGCATTAATAATTGTAAGACCTTCTCAAGTGATTCTAATATGCCACTAGAGTTAACAAACATTGGTTTACAAGGAGTAAATTTGAAACATCCTTATTCATTCATTCTCAAATCCTCATTTTTACTACTTTATCCTTCCTTTAGGATTTGGATAGGGATCCAAACAGTATTAAAATTAACTTAATATGTCCACAACCATTAACTCATTTATTTATTGCCATACATTTATAGCTCAACACCCCAGAACTTAGTAAAGGACTCCAGACACAGACTGCTAAAACCCTACTGGCTGAGTGAGTCAAATTCCTTTTTGAACTTTTAAAAATGTATTATTTTTTAAATTAATTTTTATTAGAGTATAGCTGCATTACAGTGTGGTGTTAGTTTCTGCTGTGCATCAAAGTCAATCAGCTTTGTGTGTCCATAAACCCACGATCTTGTGGATTTCCTTCCCGTGCAGGTCAGCACAGAGCACCGAGGAGAGTGACCTGTACTGCAGAGCAGGTTCTCATCAGTCATCTGTCTCATAAGCACAGTGTGCACATGTCAGTCCCAGGTCCCCAGTTCACCCCAGCCCTTTCCCCTGCTTGGTAACCACGAGTTTGTTTTATATGTCTGGAGTCACTTTTTTTTTTAAATTGTTCACTCTTATAACGACAATAACTTTATGCTTCAGAGTAAGCTCAAATATAATCCCCCCTTTATGACACGGTTTTTAACTGGATTTTTTTTTTTTTTACATTGTAATAATATTTAACAAATAATCCTTATTTTATATAACTTATTTCAAATATTGAAAACAACCTTATATGTGAGACTAATATAACCTTAATACTAATATAACTGGATAAGAATATAAGAAAGTCACAGGCCAACTTCCCAAAGGAATATAGAGCGAAAATCCTTACAGAAGACTGTAAGGATTTTTTCTTTTTTTTCTTAACAGAACCAAGAAAGGTTTATTCTCAGGATGCAGGAATAGTTTAGAATCAGAAAATTTGTTTATGTGGTTCCTGAATGTAATAGACTGGAGGAGAAAATACTTGGAAATGCTACCTTGAAAGATGCTGAGAAAACATCAGAAATAGTTCAGTGCAGACAGACAGAGACACGGACAGACAAACAGACAGAGAGAGAGTTACAGATGCGGCTTCCCAGGTGCTGCAGTTGGTGATGAATCTGCCCATCGACGGAGGAGATAAAGAGACACAGACTCGATCCTGTGTCAGGAAGATCCCCTGAAGTAGGAAATGGCGACCCACTCCAGTATTCTTGACTAGAAAATTCCATGGACAGAGAAACCTGGAAGGTTATGGTACCTGTGGCTGCAAAGAGTCAGACATAACTGAATAATTGAGCGTGCACTCACATATAAGTTTATATATAGATATATGAGGCTGATGCAAAAATAGGAAGAAAAAGGAATTTCCTTACCATGATTAAGTGTATGTATTTCAAAAGAAATCCTCTTCCTTTTACAAGGAAACATCACATTTAATGAAGAAGCTTTAGACACATTTTTTCCAGAGTCAGAAGCAAAACAAAAATGTTTATTTTCACTCCTACTGTTTAATGTATATTACCACATGTCATGGACACTACAATAAAAAAAAATCAGAAATAAGAGATATAAAGATCATCATGGAATGGAAAGAAGAGAAAAAAATTTTAACTTAAAGATGACAAGCTCATGTACATATATCGCAAGGGACCACAAGCAACTTATCAAAAAACGATAAAGTTCCAATAGATAACCTTCAGGTAGACTTGATTAAATGAAGGGATATACTCCATTCTATAATGAGAATACCTAATCATGTGGATTCCAGTTTCTCTTCAAATACTCCATAAAATTAGTGTGGTTTTTTGAGGGGGTATGCTTTTGAAATGTAGTGTTGGAGAAGACTCTTGAGAGTCCCTTGGATTGCAAGGAAACCCAACAATTAATCCTAAAGGAAATCAGTCCTGAATATTGGTTGGAAGGACTGATGTTGAAGCTGAAGCTCTAATACTTTGGCCACCTGATGCAAGGAGTTGAGTCATATGAAAAGACCCTGACGCTGGGAAAGATTGAGGGGAGGAGGAGAAGGGGACAACAGAGGACGAGATGGTTGGATGGCATCACCGACTCAATGGACATGAGTTTGAGTAAACTCTGGGAGTTGGTGATGAACAGGGAGGCCTGGTGTGCTGCAGTCTGTGGGGTCTCAGAGTCGGACCCCACGGAGCGACTGAACTGAATGTATGGTTCTTTGCGACCCCATGGACTGCAGCCCACCTGGCTCCTCTTTCCATGGAATACTCCAGGCAAAAATACTGGAAGGGGTAGCCATTCCCTTCTCCAGGGCATCTTTCCGACTCAAGGATTGAACCTGGGTCTCCTGCATTTGCAGGCAGTTTCTTTACCATCTGAGCTACCAAGGAAGCCCTGACATATAGGATTATTTTCTAACTAGTTTTCTCAACCTTCTCACAAATGCAGTATAAAGCATATGCTACCTAACAATACTTCATAGTTTTTATAAACTGTCACAAAACAGTAGGCAAAATGAAAGGTGCAGTGGGTTTGCAGTCTGAGTGCTTCCGGTTCTCCCGCCAACAGGATGCGTCAGCCAGCTGCAGCATATTCCTTCCCTGAAAACTCCCTTTCTTCACTGATAAAATGAGGTTAGACAATAGCAGCTATTCTTCACATTTTGAAATGCATTCTTTATTGTAATTAGCTTAGAAGTCTAATAACACCCACCATGTCTTCGCTCTGAGTGCTCCCCGCCTCTACCTCCTACAACTCATATCTAAACTTTCTGACATAGTTCTTTAGGTAATATTCTCCATATTAAGACAGAAGATGAACTCTGTCTTCCACTGAACTTCAACAGTGCTGGTATATGCTTTCTGTAATGTGACTCAGGTCTTTATTTTAAATCTTCCACATAAATTTATCGAACATACTAGATTTAATCTATTAGAAGATATACATTCAAAGTGTTTCTGTTTTTAATTTGGTGGTGCTTATAATAAGTGGTCTTCCCAGGTGGCTCTGTGGTAAAGAATCTGCCTGCAATGCAGGAGACACGGGTTTGTTCCCTGGGTCAGAAGTTCCCCTGGAGCGGGGCATGGCAACCCACTCCAGTATTCCTGCCTGGGGAATCCCATGGACCGAGGAGCCTGGCGGCTACAGTTCATAGGGTCGAAAAGAGTCAGACATGACTGGAGCGATCTAGAATATACACACTTATAATAGTGAGTGGAACTGACAAAACATGATTTTCAATATATTTTTACAAATACACATCGCCCTCTTCCCAGGCTGTAATCACAGGGGAAAGAGATCTCTAGGTTTCTAAAACTCTGGCTTGCTGGTTTATTCTGAGGTGCATCGGAACACCAAAGTTACCATTGTTTCTCCTTTCTCCCTTCTCTCCTTGACAACAGAAAATGGAAGATTCCAAGCACCAAGATAGCAGAGTTTATATACATTAGAAGTGATTTCTTCTTGAAGGTCAGGCTGTCCTTAGGGTCACTGCTAACACTAATGTGCATTTGCTGAGATCAGGGGTTGACACGCATTTTTGTAAAGGATCAGACAGTAAATGTTTTGGCTTTGTGGACCATATGTTCCCTAGCAGAACTACTTCATTCTCCTCCAGTGCATGAAAGCAACCATAGATGAGTGAGTTTGGCCGTATTTCAATAAAACTTGATTTGCAAAAACAGGCTGTGGACTAGATTTGGTACATGGACCCTAGCTTGCCAGCCACCAGCTTCAGTGTGGTTCACACACTGAACAGGTGTGTCCTGTTTCGAAAGAGGGGCTCACATGAGCATAAGCAAGTCTCTCTCTACTCATTTCAAATGAATGAGATATTTTTTCAAATGACATTATCAATTGATACAGAAGGATGTGTGTGTGTGTGTGTGTACATATGTACACACTGACTTAACACCCTTTTATTTAACATTTTTAGACACAGTCATATAAACAGAATATCGGCTCAAAGCAGTTCTAGCAAACTCAGTTCGAAAAATAACAATATAGGTGTTGTGTTATTAATATGGCCACTTCTATACCTGGCCTGGTCTCTCACTGGGTTCATTAATAGTAGTTCAAGTACGACGTCAGAAAACGATAACTTCAAGTGAACTCGAGTCTCCTGCCAAGCTATGAAGTTATAAAGGTGAAGATAAAACTTCATGGAGAAGCAAATTTTTCACGCCCTTAACACTGAGGAAGTGTTAAATGGCTACCAGGTATCAGCCAGACGAGTTTTGCTGTAGCACCCAATTATCATGTTGGCAAAAAGCCACTCAGTAGATAGCCTATAACAAATGACCAAGGATCTGAAAATCACGCGTGTGTGCTCAGTCTAGCAGTCGTGTCTGACTCTTTGCAATCCCCTGGATGATAGCCAACCAGGCTCCTCTGTCCATGGGATTTTCCAGGCAAGAGTACTGGAGTGGGTTGCCATTTCCTCCTCCAGGGGATCTTCCTAACCCAGGGATTGAAACCACATCCACTGCACTAGCAGCTGCAACTGAATTTAAAAAAACATATTTACCATCATTCCTTCTCATGCATAAGTTTTTCTACAGGGAAAGAAGGTACTGATAAATAATAGAACAAAAGAACTAGAAGGTCATCATTACAAAAGAGTGATAAAGCAATTGAGTCCTTTTAAATATATTCTATCATTAAGATATCATTTAGATATCATATCCCCTGGAGAATGGAAAGACTACCCACTCCAGTATTCTGGGCTGGAGAATTCCATGGACTACCGTATAGTCATGGGGTCCCAAAGAGTTGGACATGACTGAATGACTGAACTGACTGACTGACTGTGCACCCTGTGAAAAATGGATACGCCATGTGGTTTGGAGAGATTCTGATGCTCTGGGAACCCTTCTGTCCATCAAGGTAGTAAAGGTCAGAGCAACCCAGAGACTTCTGCTTGCTGAGTATCCCCTTCTTGGCTCTTCCCTTAATGATGCTAATGGAGCCCATGTACTTTCCGTTTCAGAGTGAGTCTGAAACAGCATTCTCTTGGGTGTAATGTTCTCTCGATTTCTGGGAGAGTCATCCCTCTGTTCTAATCCTTGCTCCCGTCAGAGGAGAAAGAACACCGCTCTTCTCTTAGGGGTCCTAAGATGACAGCTGGTGGCCTTGAGACAGCTCTGTACCCAATGGGTAATTGTTTAGTCATGCCTTTCAATTAGGGCTTCACTGGTGGCTCACTGGCAAAGAATCCGGCTGCCAGTGCAGGAGGCACAGAAAAATGGGTTCGATCCCTGGGTCGGGAAGATCCCCTGGAGGAGGAATGGCACACCACACCAGTATTCTTTCCTGGAGAAGTCCATGGACAGAGGGCCTAGCGGGCTACAGTCCATGGGGTTGCAAAGAGTTGACCATGACAGAGTGACTGAGTGCACAGACACACACCGCTGAGCGGCTTTCTACTTGCTAGATGCTGTACTGCCTGGTCTATGAACAACGATCAAAGCCAGTAAGATCTTTAAATTGACTCAGCAGAATTTTGAATTTTGTTTCAAGAGAAAGAGTATGACAGTCAAGGACGCAACAGCACGTGACTCTATAGCAGAGTCATGGTAGATGTAGATAATACAGTATGTGCGCAGGTAATCAGACCTTCACAAACTCTTACTTTAGAGTACAAGATAAACTGATTTTGACCTAAATGTAAAGGTCATAAAGAACCAAGCTGTTTTTGGGCTAACATTATCAGCAGTGTCTCAAAGCAAGCAAAATATCAGACGAAATAAAGAGATTTGAGAGTGTAAGTTGGAAATTATTTGCCTGCAATTATTACAACTAGTTTTGTACTGTTCATTTCTACAACACACTTTTCCCAAAAGAATTTTCAATTTTTAAGAGAGAAGACTAATATAAAAGATTGTTTCAAAGAAAGAAAAAAAAAAATGTTCCACAAGATTTTATAAATATATATATATATATATATATGAATATGATACGAATTTCTACTTTCCTGTTTGTCATTAACAGCTATTGATTTTTTAAAATAAGGAACAGTTCTGCACTGTTGTCTCCAAGTTTTTACATTAACAAACTGCTCAGAGCTCACAAGCATGAATGAATCTGATACAAAAAGTCTGGAAAATAATTTATGTTTAACAAGTATGCCTCCCTTTTCCTGTGGGTGTGTCCTACTCTTCAGGAAAAATGAGTTTGGGTATCACTTACTTATGTGATTTCTCAAAGTTGAATGTGATATTTCCAGGAGGTAATAGTGAAGGTAATTCGTATCTGATGATAAATAACCCCGTCATCAGAACAGCGGCAGCAGAGCTGGGGTGGAATCCCCAGCAGTCTCGCCTCCTCCCCCAAGTGAAGGCATTGCCAGGTGTCGGGGGGTGCGTGGGGGGGGGGGGGTGGGAGTCCACGGGAAGCTTTAACACTGGAAGGTACACAGTTTCTAAAAGGAGTGCTGCAATTGCTTACGGGGAGCGTAGGCATGGCTATTTTACATAATTTTATGGAAATATTGCAGATTCTGAAGAAAGTCTTGGTTAATTTTTCCCAGCCCACGTGGGTCTTCATTTTGATCCAGGCCCTGAGCCACATGTTCTGGCAGAAAGTGGACAAGGTGTGTACACGTAAGCCATCAGTCTTTATATCTGTAATGGATGTATCTGCTCTGCACTGTGAGATGATTCTCCATCTTTCATCCTGAGACTATAAAGCCCTGGAAACCTGTCTTTGATCTTGACGTAGTAGCTTCATTTTTTTTCCCTGTCAAATGTCTTGAAAGGATCTGATAGAAAATATCTTACGGTTTGAGGCCTACAGTCTCTGTGGCAACTACTCAACTACCGCTGTGGCTCAAAATCAGCTGCAGAAACCTGAAACAAACGTGTGGGGCCGCATCCTTCCAAACCTTGTTTATGGGCACTGAAAATGGAATTTTCTACATAGGCACACCTCGTTTTGTCATGCTTTGCTTTACTGCACTTCGCCGATAACTGTGTGTGTGTGTGTGTGTGTGTGTGTGTGTGTGTGTGTGTTTTCCTACAAATTGAAGTTTTGCAACAGCCTTGCATTTTCAGATTGATGGTTAGGATTTTTTTAGCACTGAATTATTTTTCACTTAATATATGTACATTGTTTTTTAGATATAAGGAAATGGCACACTTACTAGATTACTGTATAGTGTGAACATAACTTTTATAGCACTGAGAAACTAAAAAATAAAAATAAATCTGTGTGACTCACTTCACTGGGATATTTGCTCTTATTGAGGTGATCTGGAACCAAACCTGCAGTATCCCCAAAATAATAGCCTGTGATTTTCAGGTACCACTGTGTTATTACTAAGCCAATAAACAAATAAGAAACTTACAACCTCTTAAGCATGTAAAATCTGTCCTTAGCCCATGAGTTGGTCACAGTCACTTTTGGCCCATCCTCTGGTCTACAAGAAGGTCATGAGAAAGTACACTTTTGACAGATGAAAAGATGATGACGAGAGTAAAAGAAAAAGGTGGTGAAGATGCTGGCTACTTAGATTAATGACATAGCGGATACAACTTGCCATTGTTAAGGAACTGTCTGATGCTGCAGAGAGGCACACATTATTCCCAAGAGAACTAGGTTCCAGTTTCTAGTTTCTGATTTTAGCAATATGTTGTGGGCAGACTTTGTACTTGAAACAGTTTGGGACCCAAGTGGGTTGAACCTCCTTTATCCCTGATAAAAATTTATGAATATGAGGCTATTTCTGTGATAGCCTCTCTCAAGCCCAGACCCATGATCTGGAACAGCACTTCATAGAATGACATAGTATAGGCTTTAATCCAACAAGTATTTCCTGATTATAAGACTCTATTCTAAGTTGGAGAAGGTGACGGCACCTCACTCCAGTACTCTTGCCTGGAAAATCCCATGGATGGAGGAGCCTGGTAGGCTGCAGTCCATGGGGTTGCTAAGAGTCAGACATGACTGAGAGACTTCACTTTCTCTTTTCACTTTCATGCATTGGAGAAGGAAATGGCAACCCACTCCAGTGTTCTTGCCTGGAGAATCCCAGGGACAGGGGAGCCTGGTGGGCTGCCACCTATGGGGTTGCACAGAGTTGGACATGACTGAAGTGACTTAGCAGCAGCAGCAGCAGCATTCTAAGTTAGGCAGATAGAAAATATAGATGAATGCAAAGCATAAGTCTTGCTCTCTAGGAAATTATAGTTTGGTTAAAAAAGTACAAGTTGACCACAAAATTTTAAAAAGTATTTGTGTATTATTATTTAGTTACAAAATTATATGGGACCAAAAATTGCTAATGCAAAAATTGATAAAAGGCATTGCAACCTCTGACTGGTCGAAAGGTCAGTAAGGTTTTTCGTTGGAAGGACTGATGCTGAAGCTGAAACTCCAATATGTTGGCCACCTGATTCGAAGAACTGACTCATTGGAAAAAACCCTGATGCTGGGCAAGACTGAAAGCAGGAGGAGAAGGGGACGACAGAGGATGAGATGGTTGGATGGCATCACCGACTCGATGGACATGAGTTTGAGCAAGCTCTGGGACTTGGTGATGGACAGGGAGGCCTGGAGTGCTGCAGTCCATGGGGTTGCAAAGAGTCGGACACGACTGAGTGACTGAACTGAACTGAACTGAACTGTGCTCAGTCATGTCTGACTCTTTGCAACTCTGTGGACAATAGCCCACCTGGCTCCTCTGTCCATGGAATTTTTATGGTGTAATATAATTAAAATTGCATTTAAAAAAAAAATTGCTGTCCAGCATTCACATACCCTATAAATGGCAATAAAAAATAATGTGGAGCTCACTGGGACTGAACCACATTTTTACATTTTTCTAAAGCAAAAGATGTTAAGAAAGAGAAAAGATCAGTTTTCATACCAATCCCAAAGAACGGCAATGCCAAAGAATGTTCAAACTACTGTACAAGTGTACGCATTTCAACATGCCAGCAAAATGCTCAAAATCCATCAACTCCCTTTCATTTTCCTGCAGACTTATTTGCTGTCTTCTCCCTGGACAGACCCTCGTTCTGGCACACACTGGGGATCTGGACAAGGAGTCTGTGAATGGGAGAAGGGAAGGCAGGTCTCAAATGGTTCAGGAACCAGGGCCATCTAGCTGCACTGACTCAGATTATCCACAAAGTTTCAGTTTAGTTTATGAACTGATTTCACCCCTATTTTCTTACCTCTGTCCTTCCCTTTTTACTCAACCAATAAATATATCTTGAGCATTTCTTGCATACAAACAAAATGAAACAAAATGGCAGCCAGCTACGGAAGGGACCTAATATTAAGATCTTGACCTGTCCAAGGGGTGCCTGCAATGCAAACTGAGAAGACAGGCAGTGTAAAGAAAAGTGACAGCATAGGAAGCCCACACACAGCTCAGCACATGGCCAACCGAATCAGCAGTACAGACTCCAAGCGTGGTAGGTTCCAAACAGAAGGAGATGACTATGTTTTAACGTGCTTTAACTTTATACTCAATTAGACAGGTGGACTAGTTTTGTACAAATTAGGCCACACCAAACAAAGCCAGGTGAATTCTCTGACACACTCCCCACTCACATACGCTCAACATAACGATCTCATGTTCGTCTCTCTGGATTTATTTATGGCACTGTTTCCTTTTGTTGGCATGAGTCAGAATTGCCAGCTTAAGCTTAACACAGTTTATTTACTCTTCCACCAAAGTAATATTTTATATGCCTCATGATCAGAGGACTATCAATATTTTATATTAATTGCAGAGAAAAGACATCAGAGGCACTATTTAAATATTCTTCTGGTCTGTGAATGAAAGGCAATAAAAAAGTAGGGATTAATTATTAATAACTGGTAGTATACTTTGTGCCAGGGACAGTGATAAATGTTTTCATGGACTCCATCTATATCAGTTCTCACTAGGAGCACTGATGAGTCTCATTATGAAGAATGTTCTTAGTGCTAACTATAGAACTCTGGGGGGCTAATCTGGAATTGGCATTATGGAATGTGCCTTGTGCTTAAATTAGAAATAGGGGGTGGAGACTGAAAAACACTTTTATTAAGAGAAGAGTTTAGATGTAGCCTAATTACCTACTCAGTAAAGATAAGGAAAAGAGAGAGAGAGAGAGTAAATGTACAGGAAAGAGAGCAAGACAGACCCACTGACTGTATGGAAACCTGCTTGTTTTTGTACGTGGTCGGAGAGAAAGAAGATTTCCCCTAGAGAGAGCTCCAGCCTCCGGTGAGGGGCCCAGGAACAGGCTCTGGACGTTGTCTGCCGGGCAGCACTCACGCAGCCTCCTCCGTGACTCCGCACCGCCTTCCGACAGGGCTCTCAAGGCTGGGGACAGGCCCGGAGGGGACCAGGCACACACCGCCTGGGGTTCCACCAAGTTTACAGTGTACCTGGGAGGCAGGTTGAAGATCAAGCTGAAAACTTGGCATACATTACTTTTAATCATGCCAACAACCCTGTAAGGTTGGACATTTTTGCCCAGGAAAAGGATTAAGACACTCTACAGCCTTTCCCAGGGAAGCGATGGGCTCTCACTCACCAGTGTTCAGAGGCGGGTGAGGGACGGAGCAGGACTGGCCTTCAGGTCTGGCTGACACTGAGGGCCCTGTGCAGCCTCCCTCGTGTAACTCCCTACTGGAGCGGGGAGGAGGAGGCCAGACGAAGGAGCGAGAAGAGAAGAGGGTTTCCTCTCCTTGCCCTAAATGCCAAAGGGCAGTCTCTCTTGAGATATTCTACTGAAAAAAAAAAAAAAAATTAAAAATCAAAACTTGGATGGGAGAACTTTTCCAGATAAGGGGACCATCTCTTAGTTCCAACTATGATTAAAGCGGAAACATAGAAAAGTTATCTTTAAAAAAATGAAACTAGAACACTTTCTAACACCTTACACAAAAATAAACTCAAAATGGATTAAAGATCTAAACATAAGACCAGAAACTATAAAACTCCTAGAGGAGAACATAGGTAAAACACTCTCCGACATACATCACAACAGGATCCTCTATGACCCTCCTCCCAGAATATTGGAAATAAAAGCAAAAATAAACAAATGGGACCTAATTAAACTTAAAAGCTTCTGCACAACAAAGGAAACTATTAGCAAGGTGAAAAGGCAGCCTTCAGAATGGGAGAAAATAATAGCAAATGAAGCAACGGACAAACAACTAATCTCAAAAATATACAAGCAACTCCTACAGCTCAACTCCAGAAAAATAAATGACCCAATAAAAAAATGGGCCAAAGAACTAAATAGACATTTCTCCAAAGAAGACATACAGATGGCTAACAAACACATGAAAAGATGCTCAACATCACTCATTATCAGAGAAATGCAAATCAAAACCACTATGAGGTACCATTTCACGCCAGTCAGAATGGCTGCGATCCAAAAGTCTACAAGCAATAAATGCTGGAGAGGGTGTGGAGAAAAGGGAACTCTCTTACACTGTTGGTGGGAATGCAAACTAGTACAGCCACTATGGAGAACAGTGTGGAGATCCCTTAAAAAACTGGAAATAGAACTGCCTTATGATCCAGCAATCCCACTGCTGGGCATACACACTGAGGAAACCAGAAGGGAAAGAGACACATGTACCCCAATGTTCATCTCAGCACTGTTTATAATAGCCAGGACATGGAAGCAACCTAGATGCCCATCAGCAGATGAATGGATAAGAAAGCTGTGGTACATATACACAATGGAGTATTACTCAGCCATTAAAAAGAATACATTTGAATCAGTTCTAATGAGATGGATGAAACTGGAACCTATTATACAGAGTGAAGTAAGCCAGAAAGAAAAACACCAATACAGTATACTAACACATATATATGGAATTTAGAAAGATGGTAACAATAACCCTGTGTACGAGACAGCAAAAGAGACACCGATGTATAGATCAGTCTTATGGACTCTGTGGGAGAGGGAGAGGGTGGGGAGATTTGGGAGAATAGCATTGAAACATGTATAATATCATGTATGAAACGAGTCGCCAGTCCAGGTTCGATGCACGGTACTGGATGCTTGGGGCTGGTGCACTGGGACGACCCAGAGGGAGGGTAGGGGAGGGAGGAGGGAGGAGGGTTCAGGATGGGGAACGCGGGTATACCTGTGGCAGATTCATTTCGATATTTGGCAAAACTAATACAATATTGTAAAGTTTAAAAATAAAATAAAAGTTAAAAAAAAAAAAAAAGAAACAAAAAACGGAAAGCGGTAACATACTGTGATTTTAGAAAATGAGCAGGACTAGCTAGGAAAATTCCATCAGAATCTGTGAATGAAAAATAGGTATGCTTCGGAACCAAATGTGGTGGTCACATGCTTAGCAGACACTGCAGCAGAACAAGCCTTACAGATGGCTCATGACTATCAGGAACTTGACTCCCGTCACTTACATGGTGACATTCTAAACGTGTACGAAACATTTCTAGAGTTTTCAGTAAACAGGCCATGGTGGAATGATGAGTGTTTTATTTTAGTAGAGGTATGCATCTCACTTCCAGTGAAATGTCTGCCCAGAAGTCTCTGATAGAGAGCATATAGAATCACTGATGCAATCACTGGAAGAATACAGGGTTAGATCCTAGTTTGCATGCATTTGCGTCAATCAAGAAAGGGCCTTCAGAGAGGAAGCCATGTAACCATTGCTTCAGACACTTTGCAATCACGTGTGCACTTAGCCGTGAACACACAGGGTGCTCCAGGCTCCTGTCAAGCTCTGATGTTGCACTGTACTCTTAAAAGTACAGTAAAAAGTGCCACGTTTTACAGTTTGACTCTAGGAAGAGAGACTGGATATTTCCAGGGATCCTTAGTGGGCAGAAGGACTAGAAGACCAGAGCCCCGTCCTCGTGGGTTTTTACAGCACACAGGTCTCTGTGTACAATTTTGAGACACAAGTACACATTTGAAGGAATTTGGTGGCTGTTGCATACACTTCCAGGTGTGTGTCTATTTTTCCCTCTGTGAGTAAGGATAGGAAATCACACCGGGTTCTTAGTGTGTAATTCTCAGCTGGTTTAGTCCACGCGCAGAACTCTTAACATGGCTGTGGTTCTGCTAAGTGGTGTCATTCGTGTCCAACCCTCAGCGACCCCATGGACTGCAGCCCACCAGGCTCCTCCATCCCCGGGATTCTCCAGGCAAGAACCCTGGAGTGGGCTGCCATTTCCTTCTCCAATGCTACGACACTCCAATTGCATGTCTGCCTTTGGGGTACAGTGTGGGATCATGAAATAGAGAATTCTAGCATTCACTGATGGCCTTCTCTGGGCAGAGCCTCTACAGGCCACATACATAAATTTCTCCTTTAATGTTCACAGAAATTAATTAAATCGATAACTTCATTGTTACATCCTCAGTAAGGAAATATTTCAATGACTCTTCACAGAAGTTTTGCTTTTACTAGGTACTGTTCTACATCCTGGGGCTCAGTATTGCTCAAAACACACAAACTTTGACCCTATTTGGCTTACATCCTGGTGTTGGGGAGAGAAAATAAGTAAGTGGCAAACAGATGCACAATATGACCTCATATAACAGTAAGCACATGAGGAGCTTACAGCAGGATGAGAGATGGAGTCCTCTGGAGGGGGCAGCATGTGGGTTGGGGGCTGTTTTTCAGAAAGTGATCAGGAGATGCCTCATTGAGTGGACCTGGTGGAAGTGAGAGGATGAGCTAGCTTTAAGTAGTTAAGGAACTTTCCCAAAGTCATCTTGCTAATTCATCTGCAGTACTTTAAAAACCTGGGGAGTTTGTGGGAGAACGGCTACAGGTACATGGATGGCTGAGTGCCCTCACCCTTCATCTGAAACAGTCACCACACTCTTCACCGGCTACACCCCAATCCAAAATAAAAAGTTAAATGAAAATAACTTGTACTTCCCTAAACTAATAATTTAATAGGGGCGATGTTTGGCATTCATATCATATCGTATTTCTTAAAATTTGTCTCTGGTATCAAATATTAACTCTTTTTATGAACTTATCTTGTGGCTCGATGGTAAAGAATCCACCTGCAATGCAGGAGACCTGGGTTTTGATTCCTGGGTCAGAAAGATCCCCTGGAAACGAGAATGATTACTGACTCGAGTATTCTTGCCTGGAAAATTCCACGGGCAGAGGAGCCTGGAGGGCTACAGGCCATAGTGTTGCAAAGAGTTGGACACGACTGAGAGACTTCACTTTCTTTCTTTCTATAGTTCCTTTTGGAGAAGGCAATGGCAACCCACTCCAGTGTTCTTGCCTGGAGAATCCCGTGGACAGAGGGGCCTGGTGGGCTACAGTCTATGGGGTTGCAGGGAGTCAGACACGACTAAGCAACTAACACACACACACACACACACACACACACACACACACACACACACACACACACACACAGACTTCCTCGTCCATCAGCTGCTCCCCTGCTCGGCTCTGTGTGGATCCTGACCAGCTGCTCATGGTGAATCCTAGCACTTGGCCTCCCGTGCTGGCCTTTCCCGTTCATGCTGCCCCAGAGACGCTCCAGTACTCCTGATGTATAAACAGGGGTCCCTTGTACGGAGCTATCAGATGCCCTTGACATCAGCCCGAGCCAGGCACTGGCATCCCCAGCTCCCTTTCTTCACCCCCGGGTCTGTGACCCTTGTGCTGGCATCATGGGCCCATGGGCCAACATGAAGTACCATCCAGCACAGAGCCCTCCCGCTAGGCTCAGCTTTCTGGGGAGCCCAGACCTTGACACCCCCTCGTAGACTCCCAGATCCTTGGAGAGAGATACTCTATTTCCATTTTTCATCTCTCTTCAGGTCGCAAATAGAGTTATTCTCCTGAGGGTTAACAAGAAGCTATCATGTTTTTGGTTAAATAGTGAACTATGGCCATAAGAAATGCAGCAATTGCTTTTAAAAAGGCCTAGATATAAGCTAGGTTGCTGCTGGTTATCAGGTAGGAAAGGGGCTGGGAGCAATGCAGCCATGGGAGTACAGTGTGAGATTTAGAAAGGCTGATGGATAATATGAATCTGCTGAAAGTCCAGAATCAAATAAAAGCAAGTTCTCAATGAATCCGGGCGGACTACCCAAAAGCCCCACCCAAACGCCAATCGCCTTGTGTTTGCCTCTTTTTTCCAAGCACCTTGGGAATCTTGGTGGTTTTCATGTCTGGAAACTTTCCCAGACTTGCTGTTTTGTACCCTTCTCTGTAGAAACTACTGTCTCCTCTACCCAGAAATTCGCTTCTTATTGGGAACAGGCTGAATCCCAAATCAGACGTCACAGGGCCCTAAGCTGCATCATGGACTGGGTCGAGGCTATGTTAGCCTGAAATGCATACAGCCATCAGAGAGGGCAAAAGACACAGAGAACGAATCTTTCAGACCCAGTTTTACTGGATAAGATCATAAATGCAATGCTAGCTGTATTTTAAAAATTCTGAGGACTCAAAAGGCAAATCTTAATTAGTAGCTGCCCCACACCAAGCAGGAGTCACATGGATAGTCTGAGAGAAAACGGAAATCCTCCTTTTCCAAAGAAAATAATTATTTCATATTCCAAACTGTAAAAATCAAAGCAACAGCAACCAACAAACAAACACTCTAGTCTGCAGGCTGACATGTTTGATTACAGAAGTGAAGTCACTGCAATAAATAAAGCGACACTTGTCAGAAAAGGCCTTTCGCTGCGTGAAGCCTTTCTCTAATTTCCTCTTTGTCTACTATTAGCTTATCCCTCTGCCTGCCAATGCAGGAGATGCAAGAGACAAAGCCTCGATCCCTGGGTTGGGAAGATCCTGTGGAGGAAGAAATGGCAACCCGCTCCAGTATTCCTGCCTGGACAATTCCCTGGGCAGAGCAGCCTGGGAGGCTGCCATCCATGGGGTTGCAAAGAGCCGGACACAGCGGAGCATGGGCACGAAACACTCCTTTCCCTCTAAGGCCCTCACATTCCCTAAAGGCTTGTGGTTAGTTCATCCTTCTAAAGGATACATGTGGGATGTATTTAAGGACTCTTTTTCTCTTTTCCTGGACTATTTTTCTTTATAAATACATTTTCATCAGTATCTGCCAACTGGCTAACTACCTAAATAGGACTAGGATCTCTGCTTGATGCATTGAGCAATAATCATGATCCTTCTCACGGGATCATGAGATGGGATGGGACAAGAGACTGCTTAGCAGGTCTTGCACTATTTCACGTGGGGCCCTAATGACTCGGTGACATGGTATTATTATGGCCATTGACAATACTTCTCTGAAAAAACTGGCCCACAATTATACTATTAGTAAGTGGAGGCACAGAGAAGGCAATGGCACCCCACTCCAGTACTCTTGCCTGGAAAATTCCATGGACGGAGGAGCCTGGTAGGCTGTAGTCCATGGGGTCCGCTAAGAGTCGGGATACGACTGAGCGACTTCACTTTCACTTTTCACTTTCATGCATTGGAGAAGGAAATGGCAACCCACTCCAGTGTTCTTGTCTGCAGAATCCAAGGGACGGGGGAGCCTGGTGGGCTGCCATCCACTGCGTTGCACAGAGTCGGACACGACTGAAGCAACTTAGCAGCAGCAGCAGCAGCAAGTGGAGGCAATGGAATATAAAGATTGTCTGATGTCAAAGCTCACGTTCTGTGATGGCCTCCAGGTTTTTTCCCATGCAGGGACATCTGGACTCAGGTAGGACATTTCCAAGTGGTCACTGAGTCTAATTAATTAACCAGTGATTTTCTGCTTTCACCCAACAGCTGTACAACTTGAGACTTATAATCACACTTGGGAAAAGACTGCCAGAGAGGTAGAGAAGCTAAAACGTACTTAAATACATCTGATTACAGTACTGCTTTTATTTCTGTAAAGGCTGCCAAATGAATTATTAATAAAATCTGTTTAAGATTCTTGCCCTGTTTTAAGTTATACTGAGTATTAGTCTTCTGAGTACTTAACAATATAACAATATACTGTTGACTACTGATCAAATATTATCATCCTTGATTTTGAGATTACTGAGTTCCTATTTTTTTGCATTTAAGGTTGTCAATAACTGTCCCTTGTTTTTACTTTTCATATCAAAAATGCGTAGTGTCTAGTACAGCTATCTCAGTTCAGTCGCTCAGTCGTGTCTGACTCTTTGCGACCCCATGGACTGTAGCATGCCAGGCCTCCATGTCCATCACTAACTCCAGGAGTTTACTGAAACTCATCTCCATTGAGTCAGTGATACCATCCAACCATCTCTTCCTCTGTCGTACCCTTCTCCTCCCGCCTTCAATCTTTCCCAGCATCACGGTCTTTTCCAATGAGTCAGCTCTTCGCATCAGGTGACCAAAGTATTTGAGTTTCAGCTTCAACATCAGTCCTTCCAATGAACACTCAGGACTGATCTCCTTTATAGCTATAGTCAAGGTCTGATCATTGACACATTCAGGATTTTGAAAACTTTTAACATTTATTTTCAATAATTATCAATTTTCTACCTCATATAAGAGTTGGATTTTCAGAAAGTCTAGTATCTGTAAACTGTTTCAAGTTTTATAAGATAATTGATGACATCAAACACTAATAAACTCCTTCCTTAAAAAAAAAATAACCTCTGGAAATGATTGAAATCTTTCATGCTCAGGCAAGATTTCAATAGTTTATTAAAATTCAATTATTCTCAAAATATTTTCATTGTGATTTTTAGAAGTATTTATGTTTTATATCGACTACCAAGAAATTCTAGTTTCAAATCCAAAGGCCCCATTCTAAGAGATCAGGTCATTTTTATATTTACATACATATACATACATATTTACATACATACATATACATACATATACATACATATTTGTATGTATTGACCATTACAAAGGATGCAAATGGCTCAGGGTCTGAATTCTCATGTGGATCCAAACCTTCTCCTTGGCACAGAGATGCTCTCTCAAATCATCTAACTTTTCTGAGCCTTCATTTCCACTTTAAGTGTACACAGCAGTACAACTAGGGCAGAAGAAAATCATGAGACCACCGAAATCCCACTGGCGTCCTCAGCTGGCGTCTTCCCTCCAGGAGGGTGGGCTTCATGCTCCTGTTACATGGCCCCTGCTCAACATCACCTTGATTCTGAAACACCCTCACCACGACCCCCTGACTTGCTATGAAACACCCCTGAGAATTTTACCATTTAATGGCCAAAATGATGGATACTGCAAGCAGAATTAAGGGCTGATGAAACCAAGAAAGCATTTAGCATATTAATGAGCTTTAACTCAAGGGGACTGAAGGAACAGTTTGAAGCTTCCCGGTAGACTGGTAGAAATAGCATTTGAGCAGGATATGTTTTTGTTATTGTTCAGTTGCTCAGTTGCATCCAACTCTTTGTGACTGCATGGACTACAGTATGCCAGGCTTCCCTGTCCTTCACCATCTCCCGGAGTTTGCTCAAATTCATGTTCACTGAGTCAGTGATGGCATCCAACTAACTCATCTTCTGTTGCCCCCTTCCCCTCCACCCTTCAATCTTTCCCAGCATCAGGATATTTTCCAGTGAGCTGGCTCTTTGCATTAGGGAGCCAAAGTATTAGAGCTTCAGCATCAGTCCTTCCAATGAATAGTCAAGGCTGATTTCCTTTAGGATTGACTGCTCTGATTTCTTTGCTGTCCAAGGGACTCTTAAGAGTCTTCTCCAGCACTAAAGCTTAAAAGCTAGGTCTTTTAGTGTCCATCAAATAGCCCCAAGTAGACAGTTATATATGTCAAACACAGGTAGGAATGGTTCTTAATGAGAGTAGGATAAAAAGTTCATTTTATGCCAAAATGATACAGTTGAATCAACCCAATGGCATGCACTTTGAGGTGTTTTGTAGAACAAGTTTTCTAGTAATAAGAGGTCAACCATTTACTCTGTGTTATCTGGCCTCTGGGTCAAAGAGCAAATATCCTGCATACCACTGGCCAGAGAAAGCTAGGGAACAAATGACTCAGAGTAGGGAAATGCTTTTCAAGGGTCTTTTCAAATGAGTTAGCTCTTCGCATCAGGTGGCCAAAACACTGGGGTTTCAGCTTCATCATCAGTCCTTCCAATGAACACCCAGGACTGATCTCCTTTAGGATGGACTGGTTAGATCTCCTTGCAGTCCAAGGGACTCTCAAAAGTCTTCTCCAATGCCACAGTTCAAAAGTATCAATTCTTCGGTGCTCAGCTTTATTTATAATCCAACTCTCACATCCATACATGACTACTGGAAAAACCAAAGCTTTGACTATCCTCACTGAAACTTGAAACTGTCTCTTTTTCAACCTGGAAATGTGCTTAAGTAGATTTCTATACTGAACTCCAGACCTAACTAAATACGTATCAATGTAGCTTTTCTCCAGATTCAGTATTTTTCAAAGCTTCCTAAATGATTCTTCACTAAACCAAGTTGGAAACCACTGCTCATCTAATGGGCTATCTCATGATGGACCGACAAATGTCCTCGTCACGACATGGGCGTCAGATACAAGTTGAAGGATTGAGAATGTCGAGGGCAGATTGTTACCTTGCCAGGAAGACAAGAAAGCGAGAGACAAGCCAACTAGAAGTACCCGGGCCGGAGGCACTTTGAATGATTGCTCCAGAACTGTCTGCACTTGCGGAGTGCCAGGGTTTAAGAGCGAGGACAGTGTGGTAACTTTCCTAAAGTCGTACTCCTGATACTCTGAATATACACTTCGAAAATGATCATTTAGAGCTTTTTTCATTTTCAACCTTCTTCACAACCAAGATAATCACGATGGTGTGATCACTCACCTAGAGCCAGACATCCTGGAAGGTGAAGTCAAGTGGGCTTTAGAAAGCATCACTAGGAACAAAGCTAGTGGAGGTGATGGGATTCCAGTAAATTAAAGTAAATAAAAACCACCCTCAGGCTTTTCAGGTCTGAATCACTATCGGAGAGGAGGAAGCCACAGGAGCCGAGTATGTTTTAGCTATTTTCCTTCAGTTTTGTGTTAAAGCAAAATTATGTGAAAATGATGAATAAGGTTGAATAAAGGAATAACTGTAGGTAGGTATTCCTATGTCTTTAGAACTTGCCTTGTATATCTACCTATCCATCCATAGACCCACTGAGAGAAGAATATACAATTAAAATTTAACATTTATCCAAAAGATTTAACACATTTTAGGTAAAAAAAAAAAATCAATAAAATAAAAATAAAAGTTTCTAAACTTTCATTTAATCACGTGCTTTAGACATTTAACATCTGAAGCACAACACTGAAGACCACTAACCAACGTGGACCCAGAGGGAGCAACAGAAAACCCTGGCAGAAGAGGCAGATAGGATAAAATCATTTTCTGTCTGTTGCTCTTGAAAATCCCATCTGTGGAGGGGGCAGGAAAGTGACATTAAATATAACACGGAATTAACTGGTA
The DNA here is from genome assembly GCF_002263795.3 of Bos taurus. Taxonomy (NCBI): domain Eukaryota; kingdom Metazoa; phylum Chordata; class Mammalia; order Artiodactyla; family Bovidae; genus Bos; species Bos taurus. Next base: position 97,480,805 of record NC_037336.1, read on the forward strand.
ACCTAGTTTACTTGATAATTTCTACAGGATTTCCTTCCAGGCTATACCTTTCCCAAGGGTACTGCTTATCACCTAATATCTTGTACAGCTTTATGAAATACATTATGATAATAGAAAATAATCACATTCTGAGGTGTGTTGGTATGTTTTTAGTGTCGTGATTTCTATGAAGATGTGTCTTTTCAACTAATTCTACCAGTTAAGTATCCCTATCAGTTTATATAGCATGAAAATGAAATTTGAAGACCTATGACAATGCACAGCAGACCACAGCTATGAGCTGAATTTAATTTTGCAGCTTAGCTTCATTTTAAAATTCTACTGTGACATATTTAGCTAGAGAAAGATATCAAATCCAACTCTTGTGTATTTAATTATAATTCAACTCAATGTGGTGTTACTTCATGTGACCTTAAAATGCTGGATATGCAACTTCTGATGTAGGGCTATATTTTAACTGTAAGGATTCAATCTGAATGGCCATTATTTTTTCAGGTAATTTATTTTTTACTGTCCTGGTTTCTATAATTCCTGATTTCATTGAAATAGCAAATCTACTCCAAAAAGAATAACTATTTAGCCCATAATGTTATGCACTGAAATTGGATCCTACACTTTTTCTGAATCTGTAGTATTCAAAAGAATCTAGATGGATGGTTATCCATGTGTTTATGTAAGAATGTTGTCTAAGCAAAAGAATCCCTATTAGTTGCCAGGCAGGTGGACGATGGTGCCCTCGTTCAGGCAGCTTGTCCCTCGAATGTGCAGAGAGCCCAGCTTCCTGATGGGAGAACGGGGCTCCCACCCAAAGAGGGCAGGGAGTGTGGTGCCTTCATCAGCACAAATCTGGTTTCGTCCTAATGACTGCAGTGTATTATTCTGATTTACACTTGAAGGATGGAGCGAAATGTGTTCTCTAGGTTTAACTCAATGAATCCTCCCACAACAAATGCTTTCCAATGCTTCCTGCACAGAAGCTGTGAAACCTAAAACAGTACTAATAATGCAAGCACGGCTGAACAGCGAGGGAATGAGAGTGCTATTACCTTATCTCATATGTTCTATCCATGTACTACATTATGAGGGCAAAATAATAAGAGTCGACATTTTCCACTTGAAATGATAAATAAAATGGTGATTATCTGAAATACAGATTCATATTTACTGCCATCAATGATAAATCTCTCTCTAAAGGGATATAGTACCTGGTGACTTCAGATAATAATTGGATGAAGGCATTGTTATTAGCAAAACTTTTAAAAGCTAAGCCTTCAGAACATGAAAACAAACTTCAACAAAATTTTTTTAGTATTCAGGTAAGCATCGCATGACCTAAAAGCTTTGCACCTTAAGAGAACATTTTTCGTGTGGCAACAAAAGTGGCTGAAATGAGGACTGGTGATGTCCTGGGTAAGAATCTGCCTGCCAGTGCAGGGGACATGGGTTGGATCCCTGGTTTGGGAAGATCCCACCTTCCTCGGAGCAACTGAGCCTGCGCGACACAACCACTGGGCCCCGCTCTGCAGCCCGAGGGCTCAACCACTGAGCCTCTGGGCTGCAACAGCTGTAGCTGCGCACCCGACAGCCTGCGCTCTGCAACACGAGAAGCCAGGGCAACGAGAAGGCCTCTGCCACAGCCAAGAGCAGCCCCGCTAGGGCAGTCAGAAAAAACCCTGTGCAAGAGCAACGAAGACACAGCACAGCAAGAAATAAGTAATAACTAAGGTGAGTAAGTTCAGTTCAGTTCAGTCGCTCAGTCGTGTCCGACTATTTGTGACCCCATGAATTGCAGCACGCCAGGCCTCCCTGTCCATCACCAACTCCCGGAGTTCACCCAGACTCACGTCCATCCAGTCGGTGATGCCATCCAGCCATCTCATCCTCTGTCGTCCCCTTCTCCTCCTGCCCCCAATCCCTCCCAGCATCAGAGTCTTTTCCAATGAGTCAACTCTTCACATGAGGTGGCCAAAGTACTGGAGTTTCAGCTTTAGCATCATTCCTTCCAAAGAAATTCCCAGGGCTGATCTCTTTCAGAATGCACTGGTTGGATCTCCTTGCAGTCCAAGGGACTCTCAAGAGTATTCTCCAACACCACAGTTCAAAAGCATCAATTTTTCTGTGCTCAGCTTTCTTCGCAGTCCAACTCTCACATCCATACATGACCACTGGAAAAACCATAGCCTTGACTAGACAGACGGACCTTTGTTGGCAAAGTAATGTCTCTGCTTTTGAATATGCTATCTAGGTTGGTCATAACTTTCCTTCCAAGGAGAAAGCGTCTTTTAATTTCATGGCTGCAGTCACCATCTGTAGTGATTTTGGAACCCAAAAAATAAAGTCTGACACTGTTTCCACTGTTTCCCCATCTATTTCCCATGAAGTGATGGGACCAGACGCCATGATCTTTGTTTCCTGAATGTTGAGCTTTAAGCCAACTTTTTCACTCTCCTCCTTCACTTTCGTCAAGAGGCTTTTTAGTTCCTCTTCACTTTCTGCCATATGCTGGTGTCATCTGCGTATCTGAGGTTATTGATATTTCTCCCAGCAATCTTGATTCAAGCTTGTGCTTCCTCCAGCCCAGTGTTTCTCATGATCTACTCTGCATATAAGTTAAATAAGCAGGGTGACAATATACAGCCTTGACGTACTCCTTTTCCTATATGGAACCAGTCTGTTGTTCCATGTCCAATTCTAACTGTTGCTTCCTGACCTGCATATAGGTTTCTCAAGAGGCAGGTCAGTTGGTCTGGTATTCCCATCTCTTTCAGAATTTTCCACAGTTTATTGTGATCCAGTCAAAGGCTTTGACATAGTCAATAAAGCAGAAATAGATGTGTTTCTGGAACTCTCTTGCTTTTTTCGATGATTCAGCGGATGTTGGCAATTTGATCTCTGGTTCCTCTGCCTTTTCTAAAACCAGCTTGTACATCTGGAAGTTCACGGTTCATGTATTGCTGAAGTCTGGCTTGAAGAATTTTGAGCATTACTTTACTAGCGTGGGCTGCTGCTGCTAAGTCGCTTCAGTTGTGTCCGACTCTGTGCAACCCCATAGACGGCAGCCCACCAGGCTCCCCTGTCCCTGGGATTCTCCAGGCAAGAATACTGGAGTGGGTTGCCATTTCCTTCTCCAACGCATGAAGGTGAAAAGTGAAAGTGAAGTCGCTCAGTCCTGTCCGAGGAGATGAGTGCAACTGTGCGGTAGTTTGAGCATTCTTTGGCATTGCCTCTCTTTGGGATTGGAATGAAAACTGACCTTTTCCAGTCCTGTGGTCACTGCTGAGTTTTCCAAATTTGCTGGCATATTGAGTGCAGCACTTTCACAGCATCATCTTCCAGGATTTGAAATAGCTGAACTGGAATGCCATCACCTCCACTAGCTTTGTTCGTAGTGATGCTTTCTAAGGCCCACTTGACTTCACATTCCAGGATGTCTGGCTCTAGGTCAGTGATCACACCATCGTGGTTATCTTGCTCATGAAGACCTTTTTTGTACAGTTCTTCTGTGTATTCCTGCCACCTCTTCTTAATATCTTCTGCTTCTGTTAGGTCCATACCATTTCTGTCCTTTATTGAGCCCATCTTTGCATGAAATGTTCCCTTGGTATCTCTAATTTTCTTGAAGAGATCTCTAGTCTTTCCCATTCTGTTGTTTTCCTCTATTTCTTTGCATTGATCGCTGCGGAAGGCTTTCTTATCTCTTCTTACTTTTAAAAAGTGGTTGAAATCATACACAGAGAATGATATGGAATAGATTGGTACACATTTGTTAAAAATTGACTATTGAAAGATGCATAGAAATTATTACTGAAGATGTGAGGAAGCAGGTACCAGAATGCATAGAGTAAAGACAATTGGCTGTAATGTTGGATACACGTTTCTCTCATGTGTTAACAGTGCTTTTCTTCTGTTCTCTTCCAATAATGAAGATGATAAAACATATTTTTATGAGGCCAATAAGTAAAGTTTTATGGTCTCAATATAAACAGTTTCTTGAATTAGAAAATATTATTTGATGGTTATGTGGGATGACTTAACCACTAATGGGGTGGCTACCTTGATTAGATTAAAAAAAAAAAAAAAGACTCAAGCAGAATGGTTAGAGAATGAGAAAATTCATTCAACACATGATTTATGGGTAAGGTGTTGAGCAAAGAAGTGGAAGCCAGAGGTAAAAAGCACTGAAGGTGTCACTGATGTACTTCCTCCTATAAAAGCAAGACTCCTCTAATGTGGCAGGCTTTCCACCACACTTTAGTTGAAATATGGAGTGGTCGTGAGACTTACTTGTAACACAGAGTTTCATTGTTTAACTCACAGTACAAACTTTGGAAGTGCTGTGAAACTTACAGTTTCTCATTTTGCTTCTGATAAATTTGTGAATCTTTTCTAGGTCTTCATGTGTGATGGGATAGGTGATGCATTGAAGGATTTCAGGGGGGTACCATTTGCATGACTTACAATTTGTAGATTCACATTTCTTTATTCCCCCTCACATTTTGAATTGGTAGCAAAATCTTGAGCAAGGGGGATTTTAATATATATATATGTATATATAGGCAGAAGTGCTACACCCAATAGTGGCTGGCTTGACTCTGCTGTATCACGTGGCTACCAAAGGAAAAAACAATCGAGTGGATATTTTAGAAAAAAATGAAGTTCTCTATTTTATTAGGGTTATGTAATTTTTTACCAGGCACAAAAATATCTCGCCCTATTTTTTTTTTTTTTGAAGCAACTTGGGTTTTATAGAGAACATTTTGAAAACAGAGGTTTGGAAGTGTTTTCATTTCTTTATTGCTTTATTTAGGGGAAAAAAAAACAGTATCATAAATACAGTCATATCTACACACTTACACATAGGTGGAATTAAAATGCATTCTGTTTAAAAATTATTCACATGAGGAGTTTCAGTGAGTTTTGAACATATTTAGTTAAAAATGTAACAATGACCCACCTTCTAGAATTGCTTGATATCAATGAAGAAATGTACTACTCACATTTCAAGAAAAAAATCTTTGTTTAGTTAGTGAATATGATTCAAACATTAAAACTATGACTCCATGGGCAGCCTGATGGCTCAGACAGTAAAAAAATCTGCCTGCAATGCATGTGACCCAGGTTTGATCCCTGGGTCAGACAGATCCCCTGGAGAAGGAAATGGCAACCCACTCCGGTATTCTTGCCGAGAGAACCCCATGGACAGAGAAGCCTGGTGGGTTACAGTCCATGGGGTCACAAAGAATTGGGCACAACCAAGCAACTAACGCTTTCATTTTTGTGAGCACAACATGTATGTTAAAACATTCACCCAGTCTGACCTCAATCTCTTTTTCTCCTCAAATGGTGGAATCCTCTGTCCTTCTCTTCAAGGTCACGTCACAGAGCAATGGTTTTCAATCCCGAGTAGTTGCTGTGGCCCCATCAGGATCAACTGAGTTAGCCTTTCTAAAGGTAAAGCATGTGTACCTGTATTTACAGTTTCTTCCCAGTTGATTCTGAAGCACAGAGAGCGTCTGGCTTAGTCTTGTCACTCCCAATAACTGGGCATGATCTCCGGAATCCCCAAGCATGCTCTGATCACCATCTTCTGCTCTCAGATCAATCCCTTTGGTAATCTCACTTGAATAATTCTTCAGCCTCTTCAGATCCTTCAATCCACTGACCCTACCAACTTTCCATTATTCGTGGCTCTTCATGTTTGTGTTACCTCCTTATCCAATTTAGATTTCAAGCTTCCTCAATCCATTTGCTGAAGTTTTTTTCTTCATAGCTTACAGGCAAACTCCCAAAAGGGGATGACTGTAGTTCACATTGAACTCTTTGATTGCCTCTGAAGTTAATCTCGCGCAGACAAAAATTCACATCCGTACCCACTGGTCTGAATTTAAACATAATTGCCAAAACCCAAATTTGTTTGTGTGAAAATTGCACATGGAAGACTGGCAAGGGAAAAAAAAAAATAAAGACATAGAGATATGGAAATCTTTTTTAAAAAATATACTTCTAGGTAAAAAGAAATCCAACACAACAATGACAAGTTCAGAGACTTAGAGAAGCGTGATATTTAAATGTCCCAGAAGAGAGTCTCAGAATGGACGGATGGACAAAATGATCAAATTCTGGGGGAAAAAAAGAGAGAAATGGAGACCTATGTTTACACAAAACTCTGCTCAGTAAATTCTTACAGTAGCTCTAGTCATAACTGCCAGAAATTGGAGACATCTAAGTGCCCTTCAAGGAGTAAATGCTCACACAGTGGGGACTGTGTACAATGAGGCCTACTGAGCGCTGGCAGGGACCAGCTATGCAAACACACAAGGCCGTGCGTGGATCTCAAGGCATCATGCTGAATACAGGAAGCAAGTCTTGCCAGTTCCCTCCTATACCGTTCTCTTCGTGCAGCAAAGTCAAAAAGGCAGCTGCAGGAATGGACCGCAGACCCAGGGTGCAGTGAGAGAGGGGCCCAGCAGGGACTGATTATGAAGGGAGAGTGCCAGGAATGTGAGGTGAGGAAGCCTTCTGAATCCTGGTTAGGGCGGTAGGCCCACTAATTTACCCACGGGTTAGATTCAACTGCATGTCAAAAAAAAAAAACAATGTCAAACTGTAAGACCATTAAAAAAAATCGTGCTGAGAAAATGCATTCATTAAGGGTAAGACTTCATTATTCAGAACTTTAAGGAAATAGTGCAAAAGGTTTAGGAGAATCTAGGGCTGATGAAATATAACTTCCACTTACCTGTGATGTCTTTAAAAATCTTTTTAAAGGATTTATATTTTATTTGCAAAGAAGGATAAAAAATGTAGTAAATTTTTTAAACCAAGAAAAAAAAAAAAAAAACCACGTAATAAGTCAGGGTATATTCCAAGTGACATGTGTCTGGAGAGCAGCTGGGGTCCTGGGGCCCCTCAACCCTCGGGCCTGTGGGTCAGAGCAGCTCTTATTCCTGCTCTCCAGACCCCATTTCTATTATCCTGCCATCTCCCCCATGTGACTCGTGAGCAGTGAAATGATTCATACATTCGAGCCTTATGAAAGTCAGTTCTTATTTCACAGTATTCTTAGACACTTATCTTCCTTCCTATCTTTTTCAAAAGGCTTTCTTTCCTCCTAAGAAGCTATTTCTCAAAACCAGATTTATTCCTGAAAGAATCCCTCTTCTCATTACTGATCTCATCTTAGCTGGTAAACTTCTGTTCTTTCCTTTGGCATGAAGGAGAGCTGAATCCATCTCAGACAATATTCTGGACACGGCAGCCTGAGGTCTTGGCATCCCATGCCATTTACCCTTGGTAAATGGTATACAGCTTCCAAACATCCCAGGCTTTGGGGTTCACTAACTGAGATGATGGTCAAGCATTTAGAACATTTAGGAGGAAAAAAAAAAAAATCTCAAAATGTTTGGGAACTGGATCATTTTTTTAAAAGACAAAGAATATATAATTTAATTCAAAGTAGAATTCGGCAAAGAAATATTTTGAGTAAGTAAGGTTATATGTATAAAGAGACCCTGGACTTTCTGTTTTCAACTGGAATATTTGAAATACAGGGTTTCTGCATTCTATCATGAAGAATATAATCTGTCCTTAGGGCAGGTTCCTGGGTTTGTTTTTGTTTTAAGTTATAGTGATTAAGGCCAAGTCCGTTTATATTGCTTTTTCAAATGCCCCAAATGGAGGCAAAGTTACAAATAAATACATTTCAGACTGAACTAGTTCTACTCACAATAGTCTTATTTCTCTACCTGCCCCATACAAGTGTTCTGGTAACCTGAATGGCTTTCCTTCCCCAGATGGTTCAGAGACCCAATTTCCTTGGATCTTAGGCCTTCACCAACCCCTGCATTTTCAGTTCTCTCCTCCCAGCCAACAGAAGGAAAAGGCAGAGAGGAGAAGTCATACTTCCTGCTGCACTGGCCAAGAAGGGACTTGGAACATGTCTACTCACATTGCATGGACTTCACCCTGAACTTGTCCCGTTTCCATCTAGATGTGGGGGCCTGGGTAGTGTAGCCTCTGGCTCACAAATAAGTAACCATACGGCTGCACCACAAATGTTCTTTTAGAGCTGGGAGCCATTGTGCAGTGCACCCCTTGTACATAAAGTTAGGTTTCTTTCTACAAAAACTGGTATTTATTACCGAAGGGAAAAAATGGGTTAATCCCAAGTGAGTTGCACCTCAGAAGGGAGGAGAGAGAAATTCTTCTCCCTCTGGGACCAGGGAAGTACAGGGGCCCAGACTCTGGGACAGTGAGACACTTTAGAGACGTCCACTGAGACAGGGTAGATAGGCCTTCCACACCTGGAAGCCAGCATGAGTTAGGCAAGGATTCTGAGATCAGGCAAGACCTGGCAGTTACACGCAGCTTCTAGCGGGAGGTGTTAGTCGCTTAGTTGTGTCTGACTCTGTGATTCCACGAACTGTAGCCAGCAGGCTCGTCTGTTGGTTATTTTTCCTGTATTACTTCTATTATCTCTAAGAATTTGGTCAAGTCTTGTAAAAGTTAGAACTTCTTCTTCTGGCTATGAGGTGAGAAAATTGGGAAGATGGCCCAAGTTGGGGTCATCTGAGCTGGTCTCCAGGAAAAACACAACGATGCCCAGAGGAGCGGCAGTCACCACCATCAGGGCAGAGGCCCCAGCACGGTGACAGGATGAGACATCTGGAGCGGAAGAACCCGAGGCATCCGTTTGTGGATGTGCCTGCGGCAGAGCCTGGAAAACTGTGACACTGACTCCACCAAGCCCACAAGAAGTTTGTGTTTGGGAGATTTGGCATAAAAATGAAACATGCTAACTCTATTGCCATGTGTAGGTGATCAAGATAAAACGGGTGCATACATATTATTTTTTAAATACTCTTAAACACAGTGAAATTTTTAAAAGTGACAACATACCATCATATGAGAGTTTTGTTCTGGGTAAGAAAGGAGAGAACAAGGTCCAAATACAGCGATCCATACGTGTGCGTGTTAAGTCCCTTCAGTCGTGTCTGACTCTTTGCGACTCTATGGACCGTACACCTCCAGGCTCCTCTGTCCATGGGACTCTCTCCAGGCAGGAATACTGGGGTGGGTTGCCACACCCTCCTCCAGGGGATCTTCTTGACCCAGGGATCGAGCCCGCGCCTCCTGCACTGGCAGGTGAGTCCTTTACCACTAGCACTACCTGGGAAGCCCTTATACACATTACACATTGAGAAAAGTAAGCCGAGTCAGAGTCTCACATGGTGGAGGTGAGGCACGTTCAGAGGGTGTAGGCAAACCCTGGGCAGATGGTGAGGAAGGGCCGGTGCCCTTTCAGACTTAATGTGGTCCTAACAGAGATGAGCAAACAAAGGTAGTAACCCTTGTCTTTCCTCCTAGGTCTCTGTACCTGGAACGTAAGTCCTGCTCAGGGATTTCCCCAGAAAGTCTGTCTTCCTCTCTTCCAAGCTCTGTTGATTCACACAGGGAACCTAATTCTAAATCCCAAGAAGTGGATCCACAACACAAAAGGGAAATGAGGACTTCTGGTTTCCAGTAGAGCTTACTCCCCATGATGCTGTTTCACAGGAAACTCAGCTCCATCCCCCATTTCTCAGCCTCCAAGGTCTTAGAACAATCACGCCTTCCACAGGAGGACACTACCAACCAGGATAGCAGACAGCAGTCAGAATGTGCCTTTATGACAGAAAATGAAGTGACGGCTATGATCTATGGCGGGTATTTCTCAAAATACCCCAGGGGAGATTTCACTCATGCTACAAAGTAAGAAATAACAGCAATAACAATCACTGCTGCAATAGGACATTTTAGACGGGCATTCTTTAAAAGCTTCTAAAATGCTACTGCGAGAGTTTTATGGCTGTGCCGAGTCAGAACTCAACCACGTTTAAAGCGAGGGGACGGGGGATGGCGGTGGGCCGGAAGTGTCACAGGTCAGCACTGGCTCTGCAGTCTCTCTTTGTTGACAGTATCGCCAACTGAGCTCACGGACGCCCCAAGGAGACACACGGCACAGCGTGAGCTGTTCAAAACAATCTTACTATAAAAGCGACTTTCCTTTTAAAACCAAAAAGCACTTTCTGTAATGAGAGGTTAAAGCTAAGACACCAGTGAGTACTGCCAGCTTCTGTTTACTTCCTCCAATTTCCTGTTGCTCTGGGTAGGAATGAAAATTGGATATCAAAGACAAGAACTAGGGTTATTTTGCTGGATACCTATTCTCCTAAACATGAGGCTCCGAGGTCTTATGACCAGGAGCAATTCTTCAGAAAGTATGGAAAGTTGGTTCTCAGAACGTCCTCCAAGCCTCAGCTTTTGCTCAACACATCTAGTCACTAAAACATTTCTACCGAATGTTCCAGGACCCCAAATTGCAGCCAAACTACAAGATAGCTCTGTTGGGGCGGGGCACGCGTATCTGCAGGGGGGAGACAGAGGTATCTTGACTCCAACATAATCTGGGGTTTTCAGAGGTAAAAGCCTTAAAAGTGTCTGAGCCACCTACAGAGAAAGCAGTTAGATCTAATTATAGCTCTTAATAGAGAGAATTGGCTGCTTTGAGAAACGCAAGCCTGTAGGTTAAGAGCACTGTAAATCTTCAGAGATTCATGCCATCACGGGCTTCTTAAGAGTGATGCCCTTGTGCAGTCCTTATTTAGATTTCTTACAACTATTCTTGTAGAGTCTTCTTGAAAGTGGATGGTTTACAAATTCCCAATGTGTTTTCTGTATATCCCAACAGGCGCTTGGGTGACCTTTCTATCTTATAAACAGCAGATATTTTAGAGTTTGAAATAAGGCAAACAATCACCAAAGCTGTTATTATAAATCTTCATCTTTTCCAAGTGCTTGTATCTTCATATTATTAAAATAATGGCAATTTAGTGAAAAGCAAAGACATCACTTTGCTGACAAAGGCTCGCATAGTCAAAGCTACAGTATTTTTAGTAGTCATGTACAGATGTGAGAGTTGGACCATAAAGAAAGTTGAGCACCAAAAAAAATCAATGCTTTCAAACTCTGGTGCTGGAGACGACTCTTGAGAGTCTCTTGGACTGCAGGGAGATCAAACCAGTTCATCCTAAAGGAAATCAACCATGAATATGCATTAAAAGGACTGATGCTGAAGCTGAAGCTCCAACACATTGGCCACCTGATGCAAAAAGCCAATTCACTGGAAAAAACCCTGATGCTGGGAAAGATTGAAGACAAAAGGAGAAGGGGCAGCAGAGGATGAGATGCTTGGATGGCTTCACCAATTCAGTGGACAGGAACCTGGGCAAACTCCAAGAGACAGTGAAGGACAGGGAAGCCTGGCATGCTGCAGGCCAAGGGGTTGCAAAGAGCTGGACACGCCTTAGTGACTGAACAAAAGTTTAGTGAAACTGGTCATCTGTTAAAGGCTCTAGAGAACATATCTCATGAGAGATACCAACAATTTATTTTAAATGTGCTTATAAAGAATTACTTCTATCCCCTTTTATAGTGTTAAATCAAAACCTGTTTTCAGTAAGTCTGGTCAAGCAAAGGTAGAGTGAGTCCCAGTCATCAGGATTTTATGAGTAACTGGAAAGTAGAGCTAATATAAGATTGTATTATACGAACACATCAATGATTGATTTAGCTAGTTAAAGCACAGAACATATGAGATTTAGTCACAGGTTTATAACCCCATGTCATCCACTTGGCTTTGCTCTCATTAGGAAGCAAAATATGGCATAGATCAGTGGTCCCCAAACTTCTTGGCATCAGAGACCACGTTTGTGGAAGACAGTTTTTCCATGGGCCGAGGCGGGGCAGAAGTGGGGGATGATTTGGGGATGATTCTCACGAGGAGCCCGCAGCCCACGTCCCTTGCAAGCACAGTCCCGTCGGGTTCATGCCGCTCTGAGAATCTAATCCCACCGCTGATCTGACAGGAGGTCAGGGGGTAATAAGAGTGAAGGGGGGTAGCGGTAAATACCCCCCATCACCTCCTTCTGTGTGGTCCAGTTCCAAACAGACCACAGGCCAGTACCTGTCCATGGTCTGGGAGCTGGGGACTCTGGCCATAGATGGATTGTGTGGATAATAAAGAGGATATGGTTTAAAAGAGATACTGGGCTTAAACCTCATGTACTGTCTGCATCCTCACCTGACCTGTGTTCACGTGGAAGGATGGGGGGTTTACTGTGTGTGTGACTGTGGACAAGTTGCTGATCTTACCCAAATGCCAGTTTCCATTTGTGAAACACATGCTACCATCAGCAGGCTCTAGGAGGACTAAATACTAAAATGTCTTTAACACACAGAGCTTGGGGCTCAGCAATAATAACTCAACCAAAGTACGGTTAGGGTCACGAGCATGACCGACCAGGCTCACAAGGCAAGTAAGAAATACTGGTGTGGAGTTTCAAAGGGGCCGGTGGGTCTTTATGATTCTGCTACTGTGCTGATTCTAAGACTTGCTCACGACACCTCGTGCCTTTCTCCTCAAGGAAAGACCATGTGAGTTATCTAGGCACTGGTAACCTCTGCAGCACGCTGCTTGGCACAAAGAACACGATACATTATTTCTGAATAAACAAACATATTGAGTTGAAAGCTATATTCATCATGTAAGTGACTTTCATCCCAGCTAAGCCCAACACACTCCTGAGCTGACTGTTATAAATGGAAGGCTTTCACTCTGCTCTCAGATGGAAAGTTCCAAACCTTGGAGACACTTGTGACACAACCCACTGTATTCATCCGCTGCACAACTCACCCGATAACCCTCTCCCCATCATCGGCCCCACCATCAGATGGTTGGAAATCTTCTGGTGGCCACTGCCTCAGTGGCTTCCCCACGTGGCCCTTCCTTTCAACTAGTCACTGCTCCCATTCAACACTTGCTACTTTACTACAACACTATGGTGGTATTATAACTATCCTGTTTAGCTCTAATTCAGACTAGAAATGATAAAACGTTATTCTTTTTCAATCATAGCTGTAAGAACAACCATACTTTCTCAAAAATTTCAGTAGAGTTCCACTTCTTTCTAAACTGAAACCAACCCATCAGGATAGATCCAAAGCTAGCCTCTATATGGCACCCGCCTTCCTTTACAAGACTCATTGCTTACTTGGGCCTTGCTTGGAGGGGCTTCCCCGATGGCCCCAGTGGTAAAGAATCTGCCTGCGATGCAGGAGACACAGGAGATGCAGGTTCAATTTCCGGGTCGGGACAATCTTCTGGAGGAGAAAATGGCAACCCACTCTTGTATTCTTGCCTGACAAATCCTCTGGATAGAGGAGCCTGGAGTGCTACAGCCCAAAGGGTCACCAAGAGTCGGACGCGACTGAGCATAAGCATGGCCTTGCCAGGACCTGAACCATCTTAAAAACTTGCTTTTTCCAAATCTTTCTTTGCTCACGCATTTCTCTGTACCTGGAACACGCGTTCCTCCATACCTTCACCCTTGAAATTCTTTCCGTTTTTGCGTTCCTAGTGAAATGACACTTTCTCCATGACACCTTTTGCAAATCAACTTCTCACTGTTCTTGGAGATCTCTAATATGTGCTCATCATCACTGTCAATGTCTACTTGCTACATTGTCTTAATCATTTTCAAATTATTATTTACAAGCATTAAAATGGTAGGAAGATTGGTTAAATGTGTCCTATTATTTATAACTCTATTCATTTGATGCTGACATTGTTTTGTTCTGTCCTCAAAATTTAATGATGTGCTCATCACACCAAGTCTGACATGGTGAATTTGAAGCAACTCCAAGTTCTGAGGTAGAAACAGATGTTGTCTTGGAGATGCACATCTCACTCTATGTATTCTATACAGCACTTACTTGGTGCTTTATAAAAATCTTTTTATTGATTTTTCTTACATTTGGTTGCCTTCATGAACAGGGGGAAAAAGTTTCAGTAAAAATATAGCTGAAAAGAATACGAGAGAAATGGTAATATAAACCCTCATGGTTAACAGCCACAGCAGGAAAATTCAAAATTAAATTCCAACCCTAGCTATTAAACACCTTGATCAAACCTCCCTCCAACATCACTGAGCCAGGCAATTTTTCTCTTTTTCCCCACTGATTCAGAGTCAGCAAGAGAGAGAGGTGAGTGGTTGGCAAAAGAAAATGAATACACTCTGTAACACTGGTCTCAGGGAGCTGGAGCTTGCTAACTGTGGCCTGACCTGCCTGCATTCTGAGGATATTAATAATGTTGAGAGCCTGCAACACAAAACTGCTACACTACCTGGAGACCCGCATCCTCAATTTAGCTCCTGGGGTTAATGAGATCGCCCAGCTAATCTCTCCTTACGCTTTGCCCCGGCTGTAGTTAGCCGTGGTGTCTACTTGCGCCTCAATAAATATTTGTTAAGCAAATAAGGAGGCAAAGGATGAGATGGTTAGATAGCATCATCGACTCAACGGACATGAACTTGAGCAAACTCTGGGAGAGAGTGGAGGATCGGGAAGCCTGGTGTGCTGCAGTCCATGGGGTCGCGAAAAGAGTCAGGCACGACTTAGTGACTGAACAACAATGACAAGCAGATAACTGAATAAATAATTGAGCGAATAAATGAATAAATAAGGGAGCAGTGGGGACAAGGGACAGGGTCTGAGGGGAGGCTTTCTGAAGAGGCTGAGTACTGGAGGGCAAGCAAGAGCTATCCAGATGCAGGCCCTTGGAAGGCCCTTGAAGGGCATTTAGGCAGCTTGACTGACGCAAACTGAATGAGTACCACGAGGGGCTGGAAAGCGCTGGGTCAGGAGTAGGGAGGAAGATCCACTCAGCAGGCCTGAAGAGATTATAGCGGAGACAAGCAGGTCAGATATGATGAGATACAGTGATAGGTGAGGAATCACACAGGACCAGATGGTTGGAGGGCATCACTGGCTCGATGGACATGAATTTCAGCAAGTTCTGGGAGCTGGTGACCGACAGGGAGGCCTGGCGTGCTGCAGTCCATGGGGTTGCAAAGAGTCGGACACAACTGAGCAACTGAACGTGACTGAACTGTCCCATATGTAGCAACAGATAACTACAACGTGACATACACAAATTATTCAGGGGGCTAATATAGTCTTATTTTCACAGGGCCAAGCCTTTATATATGCTTTTATAAGATGGGAATCACTTTTACTATTACATCTCTTGGCTTTCTGGTTCGAGGTTCACACTCCCCCCCCGACCCCCCGACCCCATATCTCAATTTTTGAGACTGCAATTAAATTTGGAACAAGACTGCACTGGATCTATTTTCTGGTCATGTTTCCACACAACATAACGTTTGGAGAATTGACTGAAAATCTGTTATTGTTCTTGAAGAAGGGAGCATTCAGCATGCAATAGTCCTAGCTACCCAGGAAATGTATCTGGGGGCAACTTCCCTCCTCCAGGACAAGTGAAGCAGAAAACGATATGATCCCAACAGTCCAGTCAATGGCAGACGATTCTGTTTTTAGAGTATTCCCGGTCTGTCCACTTTTCTTCTCTACAGTGATGTTTGACATTGTCACTGTCCTGAGCCTTTGACCCAGGAAGAGGATAAACAGCTGCTAGCAGGGCCAATGGCGTGGCGGACTCATAGTCTCTTCTTGTCCAGGCTGAAGTTAACGAATGCTATGTTCCTTCCTACCTGCAGCATCCTAGAGCCCCAGAGCCCGAGTCTCTTACTTAAGTTTATAAGCGAGGAACACAGCGAAGCACCATGCTGAAAGGGTAGCTGCTGCTTATGATTCTTCTCCCTGATCATCCCTTCTATCAGCATCTCTTCTTCCTTTCCAGGTGTGCTATCACCTTACGTGTGTATACGTTAAGTCTCCTTCTTCAGAATCCAAAGGTCTAAACCAAGATTTTGCTGTGAAGAATGATTATCTCCATTTAGGCTCATTTTCTTTCTATAACAGGAGAAGTATCTTTTACTGATATTGGAGAACACAATAGTTTTATGCTTAGATTAACAAAGAAATGCAACTTAAAATGATAAATAATAGATTTAGATACTATATGCGTCAGTTCTTTAAATTACCTTTGCTTCCATACCACATTTTGGTTTAGAGGGTACATATCCCCCTTTGTTATAACTTATGGTGTTCATGGCATATGAAATGTCTTCTCATTTTACAGGCAAAGATTTTCTCATCTATTCTGTCTTCAAGAAAACCAAGAACAGATTTTTGACTATTGAATTTTGAAAGACTGAATGTAACAAAACAATCCAGAGCAAAAGCAAGTTTCCCACAGTACAGCCAAACTCCTATAATTGACACTTTAAACTCCCTTATATATGACTCTTTTCCAGTTAAAAAGAGTCTGGAAAATTAAAATACTGCAAATGAATCACAATGAGCAATCAGGCTGTTTGGGTACAGTGAGTCCTCTGAACCACAAAAGTATTTTACTTGAAAAAAAAAAATTGATGCTCTTGAAACTGAGTCAGGATATAAGGTAGAGAGGAAATGAGTTACAGGTTTTAGAAATCATGAATGCACCACAGCCAATAATATTTATTCGCTACTTCTGCAGACTGTGTCACATTTTCACAGTATCACTTCATCTACATTATTTGAGTGTGTAGTTCACAGCAGCTCTCCAAGACGGATATAATCTTCATCATGTGGATGAGGAAACAGAAGCACATGCATTGTAATCATCACAGTCCTTGTTCCTCTACAAGTGCTGTGTTTCAAGGAGGTGATGCACGTGTTTAGGAAGTGAGTGGTTTCAAGGCTAAAGTTGTTGGAGTCTTTGCTGACAGTGGGATGTCAGCATCTTTTAAAATCAGGCAAAGCCATGTGGATAGATGGAACTTGCAAAATACTTGGGTGATTTTTTAGAAAGTTTTCACGTTTCTGGATCCATAGTTAAACCATGGTTTAACTGGATGAGAATTGGGGAGAGCCCTCTCATTGCCCCGACCTTGGAACAATTTTAAGAGCACTGCGCCAACTGTGGCCAATTTGTACTGAAGATTTATACTTGTGGCTATTTCGTAACTTGCATAGGAAGGAAGTGCAGTGACTGGGAAAATGTCTACAACAGTTCAGATTATAATCTATGGCGAATCATAGGCTGAAGTCAAGGGCAACGAGCCTGGAAACGCTATGACTGTCTGCCTACAGAGTCCCTTATTGGAGACTGGCAGCTGGCTGAGCAGCAGCCCCCGTCGCCTGCAGGCCAGGCCAGCGTGGATGGCCTTCAGCCGGCAGGTGTGTCAGTGCGGCCTCAGTGATAGATGTGAACGGGGAGGCCCTGGGGAGTCAGCCACAGATCTCCCAGTTCTGCTGCAAATAAGAGACATCCGAAAAACGTTTGCATAAATATATTTCCCACTGTCCGAAAATGAGGCGAGAGGGAGACACCGTTCAGTGCATCCTATGATTAGAATCACAAAATGGCATTACATAAAACCATATGTATAAAAGTCACTATAAGACTTATGCCAATAGGTGATGGATGCTCTACCTCTATAACTGCAACTCAGGTCACTCTAGGGGCGCCTTGGGGAAAACCAAAAATAATAGTCTTGTGCTTTTATCAAATATTTTCTTAGAAAGGTCCTTTCTAAGAGTCTTCGTAACTAACCACTTCCTGGAGAAAACTGTCCTTCTTTTGCCAGCATACCTGGGAAAGTACCAGGTATGATGGGTCTTCCCATAAATGTCTTAATTTTTCAATAAACAAATCCAACCAACATAGAACTGTGTTTTTCACTAGCAAGTAGGGTTAAAGACAATATTTGTTATCTTATTTATGTGTTTCCATATGCCATCATAGCATACGTTATGTTAAGTCACTTCAGTCGTGTCCGACTCTGTGTGACCCCATAGATGGTAGCCTACCAGGCTCCCCCGTCCCTGGGATTCTCCAGGCAAAAACACTGGAGTGGGTTGTCATTTCCTTCTCCAATGCATGAAAGTGAAAAGTGAAAGTGAAGTCGCTCAGTCGTGTCCGACTCTTAGCGACCCCATGGACTGTAGCCTACCAGGCTCCTCCAGCCATGGGATTTTCCAGGCAAGAATACTGGAGTGGGGTGCCATCGCCTTCTCCGATCATAGCATACGGTACCTTTATAAATAAAAAATTATTCCTTAATGCCTTGCCCCTCTCTTCAGCCTTTCCATGACATCACCTGGTTACCTTCAGTCAAGTCAGAATGAACAACTATTTCCTGAACATACTTTGTCCATTTTCCTAATTGTTTATTATTTCTTTCCAGTTATCTCCAAATATACCTTTAAGACATGTTATTTCCCTGGCACTGTACGCTGTGTGTATTGTGGCATTGAATATGACAGGGAAGTAATACACTAAAAAATATAGACAAAATATTTTAGGTTCATTCAGAAGAAGAAACAATTGAAAGTTGAAGCTATGAAGAAAGTCCTTCTGGAACGAGATTGGAAACAGATGGGATTTTAACTTGTTGAAATGGAAGTAAAAATAGGTCCAGTTAGAAGGAGCTGTGGAGGCGGGATGAGGTGATCTGGGTGATGCCCATGAAACGGCAGTCGAGATTCTGCTGTCACTGGGAGTATGAACAAATTGGAGACAGAAATACTACGGAATAAATTTAATAATAAAAGTCAAGACAATTCAGATCAGCAGCTCAAGGAATAGAGATGTAACAGATCTGATGAGTTCAGAGAGAAGAAATGTTCACCATCAGTAGTTACACCGAAGGATAAATGAAATAAGGCTGAGGGGGATAGATAAAGGTGCCTGCCACAGCTCTGTTCCTTGAGTGAATGAATTCTGGTCTGAATTTTCTCATGTCCCGGTACTCGCATAATAGGATATTACAAAAGTTCGGTGAAAAGACACCTCAGATTCTTCTGACAAGGTCCACATTTTAAGTCTCCCATTCTACTATCCCATTACTAACTCATGTTGTTTTTTTGGTCTGGTATACAGAACAATGGCATTCAGATAAATGACTACGATCGATGGTGAGGATCTCATTTAAACAGAGAGGAGGACATAAAAATGAACGTATCTGTCCTAAAGCACACACTGAATGATGAGGGTTTTCTTTACTGCATTTGGTAAATTCATCTTGGCCACAGGAAATATTCAATAACTTCATGCACTTAAACACAAGTAGGCATGACGGCAAAAGAAGGCAATTTTCCTCCAAGGAGTTAGCTGAGAAGACTCTGAGAAGGGACCTTTTGACCCTGCTGCTGCTGCTGCTTTCGATGCTTCAGGTCGAGGCTGCAAAGCTCAGGCTTGTCGGGGAGAGAGGGACTGGCTGGGTAATGGGGCCGGCAGCCAGCCAGGTCGGCACATTAAGTGATGAATCAGAGCAAGCAGCTCAGTCACGTGAAAATTCTTTTCTGAATATTGCTTTCTTTCCATTACAGAGGGCAAATTTGTCTACCTCTATTTCAGGGCAATATATGGAGAGCAGCCTTCTCCTTTGACTAGGGAAAATGGAATAAAAGGAGTTTCGTATAAAATCGACTACACATCCAAAATAATTGTATCTTTGGGAAGAGAATGGTTTAGACTCACTGGGGTGTGTGTGCATGTGCATATGTGTATGTGTGCATGCTTGAGTGTGTGTGCGTGTGCATGCATGTACATGTGCATGCGTGCATGCTTGAGTGTGTGTGCGTGTGCATGCATGTACATGTGCATGCGTGCATGCTTGAGTGTGTGTGCGTGTGCATGCATGTACATGTGCATGCGTGCATGCTTGAGTGTGTGTGCGTGTGCATGCGTGTACATGTGCATGCTTGAGTGTGTGTGCGTGCACGGCATTTGTACTTGTCCTTCAGTGTACGTGGGGAGCTGGTTGAGGACAGAGTTGGTTCCAGGGCAGGTGTGGTTTCAAAAATCTACAGATGCTCAAGTTCCATGACAAACCCCCTGTTTCTACAGTTCTGCATGTGAGGATTCACACACACACACACACACACACACACACACACACACACGGAGAGAGAGAGAGATTCTCTGAAGAACCTTGACTAGCAGACTCATACACTTAATAAAAGCTTGGATAGGATTCCATGTTGAAAGCATATCCCCTTCCAAAACTGTTGACAGCACTTCCTGGATTCTAGTCTGAACATCGGGGAACTTCGGTGGTGAGGGGAGTGCTTGGGAGGTAGCAGGCCTCACTTGGCTGTAGGTAGGAGAGATCACAGGAGAGAGGCTGGGTGCCACCCAAGCCCAGATCATGACACTATTCCTACATTCTGACTGCTCTTGGTTAGATGCTAAATACAATTTCCAGGAGCTTCTTTTGCTATTAATTTTGTGATTGATTTTATAACCTTCTAGGGAACAATGTGAGTTATATTCAGTTTCTCTCTGAAGAGTGTAATT
This sequence comes from Bos taurus, assembly GCF_002263795.3. NCBI lineage: Eukaryota > Metazoa > Chordata > Mammalia > Artiodactyla > Bovidae > Bos > Bos taurus. The sequence goes on from NC_037336.1 coordinate 97,501,113, forward strand.
TTGGTTTTGTTCTTTTTTTTTTTTTGCCTTTAGAGACTAAACTCCTTTATTTCATTTTGGAGAGCATTATTTGTGCTGGTTGTTAAAGACTTTCAGTGGTTTAACAGAAACTTCACTGTGCTCTGACTAAATATGGGGTAAAAGTTTCAATGGCTTTTCTACTACTTGGAAAAAAAAAAACAAAACGGTAACAGAAGACAAGTATTGGATGGATTGTTCACTGTTAAGGTAATTAACATATCTATTCTACACACTGAAAAGTCATTTCTACAAAATAATCACAGTTGCAAATGCCTAATCTTTATAAATACAGATACACAGTCTACATGTATACTGACATTTTGCTCACAATTTGTATTTACTAAATCATTCTAGACCATAGAATTTATTTTCATATTTTCATCCTTACTTTGGTGCTGAACACACCATGCCCTTTTTGTGTGTGTACACTGGAGATACAGGAGAGGACAATGGTAGGATAAACATCAACACTCACGTGTAAGTGACGGGAAATGTGAGTCAAGATGGTCTGTGAAGTTCTGTGTATTTGCTCAGGTTGAGAAGACCAAACCACTTTCATTTAGCACAGCTATAACTTTAAGAATATAAAGGATTTTCTATGGAACTGAAACATAAAACTCATCACTTGTGACATATGTGTGGACAACAGTATTTAATCAATTTAGCTCGGAATCACCAAGGAGCAGTCGAGCACGTGAGAGTTTCGGGGACTGATCCCTGGTGCACAGACCGCGCCTAGAGGATTCCTGGTCTCAGCGAATCCTCTGGATCCACCATCAGTATCTTGTTGACACAGTCCAAGTCTTCCACTGCGAATTCTGCTGTGTTCTCTCTCTCTCTCCTCCCACACTGTCAGTTACTTAGAGTAGAAGCCTATCTTTCAAATATTCTAAAGCACCTCCCACTCTCTGACAAATAAACTGTATTCTGGAGACTGAGTGAATTCTATTTGATGACAGAAGTGCAGGAAAATGGTATGAAATCATTTTGACAGGGGTTAAAAACATTTCATTTTACAGTTTTACTACATTCTTCTATCTCAAATGATTTTAAAAAATCTAACTTTTTAATTTAGAAGCCAGATTTTTATGTAATTATCACAAAAATCAGTAGAGTTCTTTGCAAAGAAAGATGTAGCAGGTCTATAATTTGGATATATAAAATGTAGCATGATGGCAGGGTGGTTTGGATCAGAACACTTCCTAAGCTTTTGGGACATGGGATGACTCTCATCTGCAGAAAAAAGTATGCACATTTTCCTCCCTAAAAGCAGGTTTTACACTGACCAGTAGAGATCCTGCCTCTGTGGTAACATTTCTATGCACACGTGCAAAGTCACTTCAGTTGCGTCCGACTCTTTGTGACCCCACAGACTGCAGTCCGCCAGGGTCCTTTGTCCATGGGAGTCTGAAGGCAAGTATACTGGAGTGGGTAGCCATTCCCTTCTCCAGAGGATCTTCCAGACTCAGGAATAGAACTTGCAACTCTTACGTCTCCTGCATTGCACGTGGATTCCTTACCAATAACGACACCTGGGAAGCCCACATATTTCTCTACATACTCTGTAAAAGAGGGAACATATCACAGCTACAAGGAGAGACAAGGCCTTCAGTGAACAGTTCATAAAACTACAAGAAAACAACAGAAGGGGAAAGACCAGAGATCTCTTCAGGAAAACAGGGAACATCACCCAAAGATGGACACAGTAAAGGCCAGAAATGACAGAGCCTCGGTAGATGCTAAAGAGATCAAGCAGAGATGGAAAGAATACATGGAAGAACTGTACAAAAAAAGATCTTAATGAGCCACATTACTATGATGATATGGTCAGCCACCCAGAGCCAGACATTCTGGAGTGTGAAATCAAATAGGCCTTAGGAATCACTGCTGTTAATAAAGCTAGTGGATGCGACGGAATTCCAGTAGAGCTATTCAAAACCCTAGACGATGATGCCATCAAGGTGCTGCATTCAACATGTCGGCAAATCTGAAGACCCAGCAGTGGCCATAGGACTGGAAAAGGTCAACTGTCACCCCAATTCCCAAGAAGAATAGTACTAAAGTATGTTCTGACCATCAGACAATTGCACTCATCTCCCACGCTAGTAAGGTCATGCTGAAAATCTTGCATGCTAGGCTTCAGCATTATGTGAACCAAGATCTTACAGTTCTCCAAACTGGGTTTAGAAAAGGCAGAGGAACCAGAAATTAAAGTGCCAACATTTGCTGGATCATAGAGAAAGCAAGGGAATTCTAGAAAAACACCTAAGTCTGTTTCACTGACTGGGCTAAAGCCTTTGACTGTGTGGATCATAACAAACTGTGGAAAGCTCTTAAAGAGATGGAAGTACCAGACCATCTTACCTGTCTCCTGAGAAACATCTATGTGGGTCAAGAAGCAACAGATAGAACCCTGTATGGAACAATTGATTGGTTGAAGATTGAGAAAGGAGTACAGTGGGGCTGTCTTCTGTCACCCTGTTTGTTTAATGTATATACTGAGCATAGCAGGAGAATTGTTGGGCTGGATGAGTTATAAGCTGGAATCAAGATAGCCGGGAGAAACATCAACAAACTCCGATATGTGAATGATACCACTCTAATGGCAGACAGTGAAGAGGAACTAAAGAGCCTCTTGAGGAGGGTGAACAAGGAGAGTAAAAGAGCTGGCTTAAAACTAAATATTAAAAAAAAAACTAAGATCCTGGATCTGGCCCCATTACTGCATGGCAAATAGAAGGGGAAATGGTGGACAGATTTCCTCTTTCTGAACTCTGAATCACTGCAGATGGTGACTGCAGCCATGAAGTCAGAAGATGATTCCTTCTTGGAAAGAAAGCTATGACAAACCTAGACAGTATGTTGAAAAGCAGGGACATGACTTTGCCAACAAAGGTCTGTATAGTCAGGCAATGGTTGTCCCAGTGGTCATGTATGGTTGTGAGAGCTGGACCATGAAGAAGGCAGAGTGCCAAAGAATTGATGCCTCGAACTTTGGTGCTGGAGAAGAATCCTAAAAGTCCTTTGGACAGCAAGAAGATCAAACCAGTCAATCTTAAGGGAAATCACCCCTGAATATTCACTGGAAGGACTGATGTTGAAGCTGAAGCTCTAGTAATTTGGTCATCTGATGTGAACAGCTGACTCATTGGAAAAGTCCTTAGTGGAAAGATTGAGGGCAGAAGGAGAAAAGGGCATCAGAGGATGAGATGGCTGGATGGAATCACTGATGCAATGAACATGAACTTGGGCAAACTTTGGGAGATGGTGAGGGACAGGGAGGCCTGGTGCACTGCAGCCCATGTGGTCACAAACGTTAGACACAGCTCGGCCACTGAACAGCAACAATCATAATTACTTGGTAAGTGAATTAATTAAAGTATGAATCAATGATTTAATGACTTTTATCATGGTTATATATGCAAATATTTACTGGGCAATACTGAGATTTTTAAATAATTTTTTTTCTGTACAGTAACAATATAGATTAGTTGTGTGATAAGGAGCTATTTTCAGTTAAGAAATCAGTTTACTTCAGTTCAGTTGCTCAGTTGGGTATGACTCTTTACAACCTCATGAACTGCAGCACGCCAGGTCTCCCTGTCCATCACCAACTCTCAGAATTTACTCAAATTTATGTCCATTGAGTCAGTGATGCCATCTGACCATCTCATCCTCTGTCGTCCCCTTCTCCTCCTGTCCTCAATCTTTCCCAGCATCAGGGTTTTTTCCAGTGAGTCAGTTCTTTCCATCAGGTGGACAAAATATTGGAGTTTCAGCTTCAACATTAGTCCTTCCAATGAATATTTGGGACTGATTTCCTTTGGGATGGACTGGTTGGATCTCCTTGCAGGCCAAGGGACTCTCAAGAGTCTTCTCCAACATCACAGTTCAAAAGGATCAATTCTTTGGCATTCAGCTTTCTTTATATTCCAACTCTCACATCCATACATGACTACTGGAAAAACCATAGCTTTGACTAGACGGATCTTTGTTGGGAAAGTAATGTCTCTGCTTTTTAACATGCTGTCTAGGTTGGTCATAACTTTTCTTCCAAGGAGCAAGTGTCTTAATTTCATGGCTGCAGTCACCATCTACCCATAATATTTTACAAATATTCATGGAGCAGGAAAATCACATACTTGAAAGCAAATTTTATTGAACTCTAGTTGACTTACAGTATGAAATTCATTTCAGGTGCACCACATAGTGATTTGATATTTTTGTAGGCTGTACACCCATTATGAAATAACTAAGTTACAGGGATATTATGTACAGCAGAGGAAATAGAGTCAATGATATAATAAAGTGGTGTGGTGTGCAATCTATAAATACCTACGTATATAAATACACTTTCTGTACCTCAGGAGAACATTTCATTTGTGCCGTTTTCTGAAGCAACCAGCAGATAAGAGGAGACAGGTAGGGGCAGCCCTAGGGAAGAAGCCAGGACCTGTTACCCACAGGCCTGTCCCATCCCATCCCATCCTACCTGGGCTGCCTGAGTGATGAGGAGGAGGAGTCAGGAATGACACCGCAGGCCCAGGTCCCCAGGTGGGAACGGCAGCGAGACTCGGACACATGACAAAGTGATTCGTGACTACCCACCAATCGTAATTCACACGAAGACAGTCACCCAGGCTCCCTGGTCAGTTTTCATTGTAGTATCTATCATGACAGTTGCTCAGTCGTGTCCAACTCTTTATGACCCCATGGACTCTAGCTGACCAGGCTCCTCTGTCCATGGAATGCTCTAGGCGAGAATATTGGAGTGGGGTTCCCTTCTCCAGGGGACCTTCCCAACCCAGGGATCAAACCCAGGTCTCCCGCATTGCAGGCGGATTCTTTACCAGCTGAGCCACAGGGGAAGCCCTGTAATAAGGCTTAAATCCCCTTCCTGCATTCTATAGGAAAGGACATGGTGACACCAGGAGTTGTTTCCTGAGCCATTTCTCTTTCTGAGTTGCTGTACCCAGCCAGGTATCTCACCTCTTGCAAGAGGTTCCTCCATCCGTCTCATGTCACCCAACCCTGGATAACGTCTCTCTGTTTTCCATGTATTTCAAATCTACTATTCACAACAGTAAGGTATTATTGTTGATGCAGGGAAATAAAGGAAGAGCAGCAAATAGACAGTACGGAAATGCATATGCATCAACATTGGAATTTAGTATACAATAAAGATGCTAGTTCAAGTCAGTAGGAAATGAAGGATTCTCCCACAGACAGCACTGGAATAGATTAAAAAAAAAAACAAAACAGAGTTTAATTCCTATCTCCATTTCTTCTTGAAAAATGAAGTGAATCTAGATGAGACAAAATTCTAAATGTGGGGGAAAAAAATCAAAGCACTGGAAGTATTAAAAGAAACAATGGATGAGTTTTCTAGTTTGGGGATAGTGCAATTCTTTCTAAGGCAGCACTAAAACCAGGAGCCATAAAGAAGTAGACGAAAGTACCTGACTGCCAAGAAAAGTTTTAAAAAATTTCTATGGCAATAAAACAAAGAAACAAAACCCCCAAAATACCTTCTGGTAGTCTGCTATACTGCTGGTTGCCAAAAATCCCCATGCCTTACAGAAAGCTGCCCTGGCTTCGCTCCCTCCTCTTGACTCCGGGCAGGGTACGTAACCTGTTCTAACCAACAGGAAGTGAAGGAAGTTTAAGACCAAAGCTCCTGCCTCTGCACTTCTGGATGCTCTTGGCTGCCAAGTTAGACACCCGCTACTCTGCAGGAAACACTGGATTAAGAGGTCAGGTGGAGGGGTCCCGTGGGAAGGAGAGCCCCTTATGTCTACTTTGTGGAAAACCAACACACCCAGCTGGCCCGAGAGCTAAGGCCCCAGAACGAGGACCCTGGTCATGCCGATGCAGCCAGCCGCCAGCCTCCCTGACTTCACAGCTGAGAGCTGGATACCTGGATGAAAAAGATACCCAAGCGTAGCCCCGATACGCATCACGCAAAGTCACACCGTTCTCCCTATGCCCTGTCCAGATTCATGAGCCTCGGGATTCTGAGAAGTAAAATTAGTTTTTTGAGAGACATGGGATTATTTGTTACAAAGGAATCAGTAACCGGGACCCTCCAACAGTCAAACAGCAAATGGGGAAGAGCACAAGCAAGATGTGCTGCAAGGGGCTAGTTTCTCGGATATACAAAAAAGCCTTAGCGTCAGTTAAAAAAATGACAAGTAACTCAATACAGAAATAAACAAAAGGACTGAAGAAGTAATCCAAAGGACCAAAATCAAAGCGGTCAATAATCTTCAGAGAGATGTTCAAGTTCACTTCTAATTTTTTAAAAAATGAAATGAAATTCCATGATTTGCCTATTGGAGTGGAACATATTTAAAAGCTTAGCAATAAACAAAGTGGGGATGATACAGAGCTACTCTTCTCATGTGCTACCTGCTGGAAGCAATTTATAATGTTTATAAAAATGCAGCTTATATATTATTTGACACAGCAATACAATCTCTAACAAGATGCTTTAGATAACATTTTACTCAAGGATGCAGAGACATATGGAATACTATGAACCGAATGAATGTCTGTCTTCCCAAAGAGGACGCCCTCATGTCCACCGTGATGGCACTTGGATGGCAGGCCTTTGGGAGGCGATCATCAGATGAAGTCGTGATGGCGGACTCCCATGATGGCATGAGTGTCTTTTTAAGAAGAGGAAGAGAAACCTGAGCATTGCCTTTCTCTCTCTCTCTCTGCCATGAGAGGACAAGGAGAGAAGGTGGCCCTCTGCAACAAATTCCTGAGAGAGCTTTCAACAGAACTGCACCTGCCGGCACCTTGGACTTCACCGCCTCTGGAACTGTGATAAATGTATTTCTGTTGTTCAGGGCACCCAGTTTATGGTATTTTATTATGGCAACAAGAACAGACTAAGGTAAGAACAGAGATGTTCATTAAGCACCATTTACCATATCTTAAATGTTGGGCAGTTTCACACATCCATTCACAAGGACCTCATTTAAAACGTTACAGGACAGATTTACAATATATTACTGCATAGCTATTTACAATAAGGTAGAATGTGTATATATACACATTGGAGAAGGCAATGGCACCCACTCCAGCACTCTTGCCTGGAAAATCCCATGGATGGAGGAGCCTGGTGGGCTGCAGTCCATGGGGTCGCGAAGAGTCGGACACGACTGAGAGACTTCACTTTCACTTTTCACTTTCATGCATTGGAGAAGGAAACGGCAACCCACTCCAGTGTTCTTGCCTGGAGAATCCCAGGGATGGGGGAGCCTGGTGGGCTGCCGTCTATGGGGTCACACAGAGTCAGACACGACTGAAGCGACTTAGCAGCAGCAGCAGCAGAATGTTATATACTGACTTAGGAGGGAATCTAGGTGCTAATAACATGAAAAACAAAATCAAGTTGCAGATCAGAATAGACTGTGGGATACTATTTGTCAACTTTTATGAAAAAAAAAATACAAGCGCACACATACTGGACATTTGCATACATGGATACTTATTTAACATTTCAAAGTGGACACGAGAAACTACTGAGTTCTGAGAGTTGGGAGTACTGAGCTGGCAACATGGTGTGAGAGGAAACAGAGACTACCTTTTCACTGTTAACACTCACCTATACATGTTAGCTGTTAACATGTAATTTTTATTAAAAAGTAAAGAAAAATAGTGAAATCTCCAAAGGCCTTTGTGCAAAGAGCTCCACCACCCCCAAGGTTAGAACACAGGAGCACTGTCGGTCTTCATCTGTACAGAGAGTTGTGCTGGGTGATATGCAAACACCATCCCTCTCTCATCCATCAGCTGGAGCAGCTGATGGTTACTGATAGGCTGGTGCTTACTATCCCAGATTTTATCTTACTATCCCAGGGTTGGACACTACAGAAGCAACTTAGCAGGCTCGCACAATTGTTAATGAAGGGCTTCCCAGGTGATGCTAGTGGTAAAGAATCCACCTGTCAATGCAGGAGACACAGGAGACCTGGTTTCAATCGCTGGGCAAGGAAGATCCTCTAGAGAAGGAAATGGCAACCCACTCTAGTAGGGTTTCTGGGATAGAAAGAAAAGCAGTTTTTTTTCTGGGATAGTAAGAAAAGCACATTACCCCAATGGGGGTATCAATGGGGGTCAATGCCAAGACGTGGATGAGTGACCACAGGTTCCCCTAACCAGCTGACAAGGCATGCTGTACTCACCCTGCCCCCAGGCTCACCAATAACAACCTGCCTAGGGAGCGGTGAGGTTGTGGAGAAGCATTTAAGGAACCCTTGGCATTCTGAGCCTCTGCATTCAGATTCTGCATTCAGATGGGAAGAAATGGATAGGTGTCCTTAACAGTTGTTGTGCTTAGTTGCTCAGCTGTGTCCGACTCTCTGAGGTCTCATGAACTGTGTAGCCCACCAGGCTCCTCTGCCCGTGGGATTCTCCAAGCAAGAATACTGGAGTGGGTTGCCATTTCCTTCTCTAGAGGGCCTTCCTTACCCAGTGATTGAACCCAGGTCTCCTGTGTCTCCTGCATTGGCAGGCGGATTCTTTACCACTAGCGTCACCTGGGAAGCCCTTCGTTAACAACTGTACGTGCCTGCTAAGACACTTCAGTAGTGTCCGACTCTGTGTGACTCTATGGATTGTAGCCCACCAGGCTCCTCTTTCCATGGGATTTTCTAGGCAAGAAGACAAGTGGGGTGCTGTGCTCCAAGGGTCTTCCTGACCCAGGGATTGAACCCGCATCTCTTACGTCTCCTGCTTTGGCTGGCAGGTTCCTTAACTTAACAGATGAGTTTTCCTGAATTAGAAAGTTGTTTTGTGGGAAAATATCTTATTATTTGATGTTCAAACAGAATCACACCCACTCAAAGCTTCACTTAGATACGCTTGCTCTGATGTATTTTTAAGGGCCTGAAAACCTAAAAAGATTTTTAATTTTCTCATGAAAAAACACAAGCCTTTATATCAAAGTGTTTCTTAATATCTTTTGTGTCTTCACTTGTAAATGTGAGAAATGAATGATCTCTGTTAGGCGTGTGTGACAGACCAAATCTAAAACATGGTTGGAGGCAAGCAGACCTTGAAAATCGTGTGGAACTGGAACATTTTCATGCCCCACGCCAGGCATGTGTCAAACAGGCATGCGGATCGGCTTGCGGATCTAGCAGGGAGGTGCGGATGCAGACATGCATGATTGCTGTGATAGTTTCATTCAGCATCCTTAATTTCGAAAACATGTTGATATATGTGAATTACTAACTGGGAAATGTCCAAATAGAATCAGTGTTGTGGCTCAAAAATAGCTATCAAGAGACAGAAAGAGAGAGTCACTTTAGATTGAATAACAAATGAGCATGAACCCACAGTGCAAATTGGAAGGATGATCAAAGATGTGGAACCTGAGTTATGACTAACAACCACACATAAAATTTATTTCCAACTATATCCACTAACAAAGAAAATAGCTGTACATTTGCTGAAAACAAAACAAAACACTATTCCATTTGGTTAGAAACATAAAAGGCAAAAAAAAAAAAGGAAAAGAATGGATACACCCAGTTGGAACTGAGAACAACTAAATGTCACAAAAGGTGTTGAGAACACTAACATTTTTATAATATCTGTAGGCTGTACTATGTATGAATGTCTGGGAATTTTTCAGGAAGAAAACTGAAGTCTATTTGGGTGTTTTAGGTTCCAGAGAGCCAAAGCGTTCTCTGAAAGGATTATAGAGAAATGGGAGACTGCGAGAAAACTCAGGAGTGAATCAAGGAGATGGGGCTATTTATGAGACAGGAAAATCCGCATATGACGGCACTCGGACAGTGGGGAGGAGTCTGAAGGGCAGTGTCACTCTGTAGGAACGCAGTGCACTCTGCCAGCAGCTGCCCTGCTGTTCAGGAGCTCAGCAGCATCTCACTGCAGCACCCCGGCTCTCTGTCCCTCAGTAACTGAGGGCCGCAGCCAAACTGGAAAAACAAAACAAAACAAAACAAAAACAAACAGTAGATAAAATGTAAAGCTTCTAGGTGGAAAAATGCTATCATGAACGGCTGATAAGATTATATTTGAAGTTTGAAAAAGATGTCATGAGAAGGATGCAGGATGAAGCCGAGAAGAAAGGAGCTATCAGGCTACTGCAATAGTTTGAGTTCTATTGGTATCTGCTCTTTCCTTAGTCACATTGGCCCCTTATTTACTATCCATTCCCTCTTCCTCACTATTTTCCTTTCTATTTATTCCTTTAAATTTCAACTTTATCTTTCTTTTCTGTATTAAACCAATTATATGAACATTAGCTTATGTTCTTTATTTTTAATTGTCTCATTTCTACTTCAAGTTTACGCCATATGTTTTGGATTTTCTCTTTCAAATTCCATAAAATTTAAAAAACATTTGGAGATTAATAACTGTGGTAGTCATGAGATTTTTATTTGATAGTTTCTTAGTCTTTTGAGGTGGGAAAACAATAGGTTAAGATGATTTCTTAACCGTCAATAAGGCTGGGAAAACTATATGGCCAAGTGAATAGATTTTTAGGACAGGCGGCTTCAGAAAGTTTTTATGAAAATCTAAGAGATTCATAGCAACAGATTTTACAACACTTGGACATAATGGCCTAAGTGTACAGTAGCTACAAATACTAAGCAATACTCAGAGTCTGAATACAATCAAACTCACTTTGATTGTAAACATTTAGTTCTCAATTTGCCTCCCACTGCACAGAAGTAATGTATCAGGCGGTTCGTTTTCACATTTGAACTCCTGTTAACCACAATGGGTGAAGGAACGCGAGATGCAGGGTTTGATGCTTATGTCACACAGAGGAGAACATTCCAGCACAGGATGACCTATCAAATCTCCTTGACAGGCGCTAATTCACTTGGATCTATCCTTCACCACAATTTCATTGGTGGGAAGGACATACATATTTATAAGTGTGGAAGCAGGCTGCTGTTGTTCTGTTTGTAATTTACAGTAACAAAGAATTCATTTAGATTTCCATACGACAAGTCCCAAGGTGACCCCGGAGTAGACGGCAGCCCCCTACTGCGGAGGATTCCTAACATAATAAAGAATAAAGCAAAACAACAGCACATCACGACCTGGGCTCCTGGGTAATCGATGCACATTTTTACCACGGAAACAACAGCGCTGTGCGAAGCAGCGTCGTTACTACAGTTTGATGATGAAAACCCTAGGGATCCCAGGAAGTATATCTGCCTGGAAAGCAGCTGATTAATCGAAGTTACTCGTGCTTTGTTAAAGAGTTACTGTTTCAATCATAATTAACAATAAATAGTTACTCATGGAAAGACTGCAGAGAAGACACAGCTCAGCCCCTTGTGAGGCAGATGGCTTTTATGCCTTTTTAACCATGAATTATCAACAAATACATAACAAAACAGAGAACCAAATGGGAGAAAAACGATGATTTTGGGGCCAAAGGTTAGATTTAGCATCTCATTAGCTATGAAACAAACACACTGCATTTTATACAAATATCTCTTAAGTGACATGACCCTGGTGCACCATTTTCGTATCGCATAAATTGCTTTCAAAGCTCTGCGGGGTGAATTCTAAGGGCATCTCAACGTCTATGTACACAGCAAACATTCACAGCAAACATTTTAGCAAAAATCACAAAAATGCATTGTGTGATTTAAAAAATGCCATAATTAGGCAAAATATTTGAAAAGCTATTTTACTAAAAAAGCATGTATGACTGGATAATAAGCACATGAAAAAGATGCTTAATAGGATGAGTAATTAGATAAAACAGAAGTAAAACCATAAGAGACCACTGGGCTTGAGTGGCTCAGCGGTAAAAAATCCTCCTGTGATGCAGAAGATGAGCGGCTTCAATCCCTGGCTCAGGAAGGTCTCCTGGAGGAGGGCATGGCAACCCACTCCAGTTTTCTTGCCTGGAAAATCCTCATGGACAGAGGAGCCTGGCGGGCTACAGTCCATAGGGTTGCACAGAGTCGGACACGACTGAAGCAACCAAGCACCCAGGCAAGAGCTCACTACACACCCACTAGAATGACTGGGATGAAAGAAATTGAGAATATGAAGTATTGATGAGAATATGGAGAAGCTGGAACCTCTCCTGTCTGATGGATGTTAAATGTTACACAGTGAAAACATTTAAGGAATTTTAAAAAGACGTTCAGCACACATTACCACAGGACCCAGTGATTCCTCTCCAGGGTATCTAACGGAGAGAAGTGAAATCATTTATCTGCACAAACACTTGCATACGAATGCCCGCAGCTCAACTCATAATAATCTCAAATGGAAGCAACACAAATGTCCATCAACCGGTGAGTAGATAAACCCAATGGGTCCCATTCATTTAGTGGAGTTTTGCTCGCCATGAAGACAGACATAGGGGTTTCCCTGGTGGTCCCATGGATAAGTCTCAGGCTTTCAGTGCCATGGATCCAGGTTCAATCCCTGGTTGGGAAACTAACATCAGCGGGGTGGTGCAGCAGAAGAAAAAAAAAAAGAAAGAAAGAAAGGAAAAGGAAATACATGCTATGCAACACCTCTGAAAAAATCTCAAAATAATTATGCTGAGGGAAATCAACCAGACAAAAGATTACATACTACATGATTCCATTCATATGAAATGCCTAGAAAGGCAAAGCTCTACAAGCACAGAAGAAATCACTGACTGCCTGGAGCTTGGGGTGGGAGTGGGGATGTCTGAAATACGCAGGAGGAAGCTTTTGCGGCTGACAGAAGGAAGCATTCTAAAACCGGGCGTGAGGCTGCCTGCAGACTGCTGCAGATTTACTGTCTAGCCGTACACTTACACTGGGTGATTGGCATGATTTGTAAATTATACTCCAGTAAAGCTATCAAAATGCATCAAGGCATAAACAAGATTTGTGAAGTCTTGTACATGTTCACAATTAAAAAAAAAAAAAAAAAACAGGTTACGTTAAAAATAAATAAATAACTCTGTCATGATTACGCGTTAATAACGGCATTGTTTTTCTCCTGGAGAGGGTATCCTGAGACTTTCCTTCAGAGAATGAAGAATATAGCTTGCTTCCCAGATGATTCAGTGGTTAAAAAAAAAAAAAAAATCCACCTGCCAATGGCAGGAGATGTGGGTTCAATCCCTGAAGATCCCCTGGAGGAGGGCACGGCAACCCACTCCAGTATGCTTGCCTGGAAAATCCCATGGACAGAGGAGCCTGGTGGGCTACAGTCTATGGGGGTCACAGAGGGTCAGACACAGCTGAGCACACACACATGCTGTTATGGTGAAAGGCTTCAGGGATTCCTTTCTATGATCAGACCACTGTGCACAGTCATGTTCCCAAACCACTGACAAGTCTTCACAAGTGCTCTGGGTACAGGGCCTATAATTTAAAAGGGGCAGTCAGATCCTCAGTTGGCCAGTCAATGGTATGTATTAGCCATTCCAATTACCTCACTCAGCAAATGCTGAGACTGGTAAGTGCCAGAGACATTTTCCCTGGAACCGGACAACTTGATTCAAGAATAGCGCCAGCATTTCAGCAGCTTTGTAAGGAGTGATGGTGACGCAAAGCAAGGGTTGAAAAATGAGATTCTCTTCCTTCCATAGCAAGGGTGGCAAGTGCAAATTTTTGTTTTTGTTTGTTTGTTTGGGGGAACTTAGCTCCACGACGCAGGCGATGGCACCCCACTCCAGTACTCTTTCCTGGAAAATCCCAAGGACGGAGGAGCCTGGTAGGCTGCAGTCCATGGGGTCGCTAAGAGTTGGAGACGACTGAGCGACTTCACTTTCGCTTTTCACTTCCGTGCATTGGAGAAGGAAATGGCAACCCACTCCAGTGTTCTTGCCTGGAGAATCCCAGGGACGGGGAGCCTTGTGGGCTGCCGTCTATGAGGTCGAACAGAGTCGGACACAACTGAAGCGACTTAGCAGCAGCAGCAACTCCACGACAAGGGCTCGAACCTGCACCCCTTGTATAGGAAGGCGAAGCCTTAAACACTGAACTTCTAGAGAAGTATCTATGCACAAATTTTTAATCGTTAATGTGATCTTCTCCTTCATCCATTGAGGAAAAGCATCATGAACATGTCCTACAGCTGCAGGGAGGCATTTATTGATCTGCCAGAAAATCTCCTGCTAGAAGCCTCATGAAACATCATCATCTGACCCACGATTAATTCTTAGAAGGAACACAAGTAGTGCGTGATGGGCTGACAGCTGAAATGAACACGGAGATAAGGCCCTTTGCACCACTTCCTGTGGAACAGCATTTCAATTAGGGGTTTAATTAGGGGTTGGTTTGTATTTGATTAATTACATGGATTTAGTGTTTGTGTCCGGAGAAGGCAATGGCACCCCACTCCAGTACTCTTGCCTGGAAAATCCCATGGCTGGAGGAGCCTGGTAGGCTGCAGTCCATGGGGTCCCACAGAATCGGACACAACTGAAGCGACTTAGCAGCAGCAGAGAAAGTGGGCTTTCAGGATGCTACAAGGCAGATGTCAGCCTCAAATGGTTAAATCTGAGAAACGTTGACTGAGTTTCTCATAAGCAATAAGAAATCCCACATCTAATTCAGATTCATGTTTAAAAAGCCCAGGAAATTAACAGTTACCTACAATAAGGCAAGTAATGCATTATTAACATTTCGTTGCCACTCAGGATTCAAACAAAAGAGACCCTAATAAACCCCTCAGTTGTCAAAGGAAGGGGAAACTGGCAGCACACCAACTGCCTCCCAAACCTTTATTTTTCATCTTTTTTTCTAGTTATTCCCTGCTTCTGCCATTCGCATTAAGTCTGTGGTTCTAAAAAGAAAAGCTTTTCCTACCCCACCAACGTGCATGTGGAAACCCCTCCAGTTTCCGCATGCAGAGTCTGTTCAGATGTTGTCCACAGTTCTGTCACACTCTGGCCACCTGATGCGGAGAGCTGACTCACTGGAAAAGACCCTGATACAGGGAAAGACTGAAGGCAGGAGGAGAAGGGGTCCACAGAGGATGAGACGGTTGGATGGCATCATGGACATGAGTCTGAGCAAGCTCCGGAAATTGGTGATGGTCAGAGGAGCCTGGCATGCTGCAGTCCATAGGGTCGAAAAGAGTCGGACACAGCTGAGCGACTGAAGTGAACTAAACTGACAGTTCTGCCATGGTGTGCAAGAATGATGTCTATCATTCCTCACATTGCATGCAGACACCCAACTTTTTTCTAGACTGCATTTGAAGCCTTTGTGATAGAGACTAAGTCTAACTTATTTAACTTTATAAGCCTAGTACTTAGCAAAGTGCCTGGCACACGGTAGAGTTTAATAAATACTTTTTGAATCAATGAATGAAGACCAGTAATTCAGAATTCAGAATGAATTTCACAACCTAATGTACAAAATAATTTTTTTCCAGACTAGGTTGGCAATTGATTTTTCAGGGAAAGTCCAGATAGGTTAAATCATGCCTCAGGGCCTCAGAAATACCCTAACGCCCAGGGAAAGTTATTTGCATGCAGTGTGAAACTTTGTGTGCTGATTTTCAAGTTGCTAAAAAAGAAACCTTGAGGAAATTAATTCTTCTGAGCAGTCAGTTTCTCACCGTTTCCTCAGCACTAAATTCAATGTTAGATTTGTTTTTTAAACAAACTGAACAGGCAGGAAGTTGAGACAATCCACTTGGTACTCAAATAAAATAGCAAGAAGTCAGTGAAAGTGTAAACTGTGAAAGTGCCATGTGAATAGAAGGGGAAAATCAGTCTTTCAAATACTGCCATGGGGCGCTCCTACAAACGGGATGCAAACTCAGCCTCTGGCAGTTCAAGAACATGCGTAGAATTTACTAGGCATCACTCTTGAGGTCAAGGGTCACTGGGGAAAATACCCTTTTGTTCTTCCCTAATGACTTCTGGGGAAAACACATCAAGGCTCTAATGAATGACTAACGTCACATGATACAAATCTGGGTTTGAGAATGAAAGGTGTTCAAATTTGTCCTTACATGAAGACTACATAAAGGTTAGGTAGTGTTGGTGCTGGTCGAGTCTCTCGGTCATGTCTTGTCTGACTCTGGCAACCCCATGGATTGTAGTCCATCAGGCTCCTCTGTCCACGGGATTTCCAGGCAAGAAAGCCAGAGCAGGTTGCCATTTCCTTCTCCAGCAGATCTTCCTGACTCAGGCATTGAAGCCAGGTCTCCTGCATTTGCAGGCAGATTCTTTTTTACCACTGAGCCAGCAGGGAAGTCCCCACTTACATGGTAAAATTGTAAATGTGTATTCTGCAAAACTCAAATATATAAGACTTTACACGATGGGCTAATATAAGATTATACCTCTAAAATTCAAATAGAAAAGCATGTCTTTGACTTTAGAGAAATGTTTAAAAATCTTTTTAGAAACTCCTGTGCTGTGCTTAGCTGCTGTCATGTCCGACTCTTTGTGACCCCATGGACTCTAGCCCACCAGGCTCCCCTGTCCATGGGGATTCTCCAGGCAAGATTACTGGAGTGAGTTGCCATGCCTTCCTCCAGGGGATCTTTGCAACTAAGGGATTGAACCCAGGTCTTCTGCATTGCAGGCTGATTCTTTCCCATCTGAGCCACCAGGAAAGCCCTACATTAGAAACTCCTATATATATCCAAATTTGTATCTAAAGAAGAGTTATTTTCTATGTCATTAGTCTAGTTCGACTTGCAATAACATGCATTAAGAACATGATTAAAGTTATTGACAAACTTCAGGTGTCCTCTCCAGATTTACAATCCACGCTAAGAACATGAGTGAGTTAACACTGCAGGGTCGCAAGAGCTGCCTTTCCTCTTACGGGCCTGTGAGGAGGTATTGGCTAGAAAGACAAACCACAGCCTGTGAAGTGATCCTAAAACAGACCTGTGCTCACAGACGGAAGACTGTGCGGGGCAAGACCACGGATTTCCCCGTTATACGTACTTGTAGCTGCATGCACGCCTCACGCTTTTCACTCGACCTTCCCTTCATGGCGTTGGATTGAGGTCTATCTCCCCATGGGACTTCTCCTCCAGGAGGGTAGGGAACTCCTTTGGCTTTGCTTACCACCGACTCCCAGAATCTCCCCTCGCGTTTCAGGGAAGCAGCAGTGCGTGAGCATCCGCTGAGTGCACGAGGCAGCCCTGTCCGGGCTGATGCCGCACTGAGTCCGCAGCACACGAAGCCCTTTTCTCGGCCCCTCCCCAGGGCCATGCGACCCCTCTCCAGGCTGCTCTCAATGCTCATCTCGTGCTGTCTGCAAATTGCGGAGCACACTAGTCGGTGAGCTTTAGGTCCGGCTGCACTTTGGTTTTCATCCTGGGTGTGCGTGAAAGAACCAACTTTAAATTGAAACATACCAAGTTTCTTTGGACTCACTCTAAGTCCAATGAGTGCTACGAGATAATATAACTGTCTTTCCACATCAGATGTTCAGATAAGCTCTGAGGCACAACAAAGGGTTCACATAGGATCAAAGCCTGGGAATCTTCCAGCAGAAGCAAACAAACCGAGTCTGTGAGAGAGGCGCTCCCATCTTTCACGCCTCCTTTGTAAAGACAATAATTCATATTTTGATATATAAGGCTCTGACATATGAAAACAGTCAATTCTAAAGCTGACCTGTCCTAGAATGACTAGTAGGCAGAAAATTAAAGCTTTCCATATTTTGTGCGGGAAAAAGCTAATATATATGAAAATGGGGGAAAAGGTACGCTGTGTGTTAAACAGGAAGTGTTCCTTATGCACTACTTCCTGGAATTCTAACAAGCAGTCTGCAGAGGAGGGTGTTATTTCAGCTTTACCAGACGAATAAATGAAGGCTCCAAATGCAGTTAAGAAACTTGATAAAGGTCACATGCTTCCCCAGGGGCACACTGGACCCTGCTGATTTTCAAAGCTTCCCACCACCCCCAAGCCTTTAGAGTTGAGACGGGGACTTCGGTATTTCTTAAAAACTCACCCTGGATGCATCGTGAGGAATGGGCTCAAGTTCTTCAAAAAGTGAAACACAGAATTGCCATGGAGAGAGAGAGAATGGAGAAGGACGTGCTCAGTCATGTCTGACTCTTTGCGACCCCATGGACTATACAGTTCATGGAAGTCTCCAGGCCAGAATACTGGAGTGGGTAGCCGTTCCTTCCCCAGGGGATCTTCCCAACCCAGGGATCGAACCCAGGTCTCCCACATTGCAGGCAGATTCTTCACCAGCTGAGCCACAAGGAAAGTCCAAGAACACTGGAGTGGGTAGCCTATCCCTTCTCCAGGGCATCTTCCTGACCCAGGAACGGAACCGGGGTCTCCTGCAATGCAGGTGGATTGCCATATGATTCAGCAATTCCACTCCTATCTACTCCAAAGAAGTAAAACTGAGGACTGAAATACACATCGTACACAATTGTTCATAACAACACTATTCATAATAGCCAAAGGTTTAAATAACTCAAAGATCTGTCACCAGAGGAATGGATAAACAAAATGTGGTGTGTGTTTCTGGGTTTGTGTGTGTACGCGTATTTGAACCATAAAAAGAAGTTCTGATACATGTGACAGCATGGATACAACTGGCAGCCAAGGTGGCAAAGTGGTAAAGAACATGCTGCCAATGCAGGGGGCATGAGAGACTTGGGTGCCATCCCTGGGTTGAGAAGATCCCCTGGAAGAGGGCATGGCAACCCACTCCAGTATTCTTGCCTGGAGAATCCCATGGACAGAGAAGCCTGGAGGGCTATAGTTGGTCTAATGACCCTACTTAGCAGATACTAAAATAATTTTCTGTGCTTTAGAATGAATTTATTATGTCTTTGATTATTTAAGACAGAAAAAAAAAATTTCAACACTTATGAGCTCAGATTCTTTACAACTGCCTTGTCTGCTGTTTGTATTTTAAATAACATGTTGTTACTTTGCTAAGACCGACCTTTTCTCAAACATTCATAATCCTATCTTAACTTGGTAACGATATCTCCTCTAACAATTTTTTTTAAAATTTTATATTCTCCAAACTGGACATCAAATATTTAAAAAAAAAAAGTAAAAATCTTAGGGTATTTTTATGTCTAAAACTATTTCTGAGGTTTCCCCCAAACTCCCGTTTTGGGAGAAAAACACCAAAGTTTACTCTTTTCTCTTAGAAATAGATGCTGGAAATAAATCTGTTTAATGTATTATTATATAAACAGTCACATGAAAGGGACTGTCAGATTTGAGGAAAAATTCAGCCCCTACATTATGGTTTTATGGGCAAATAGAAGTATTTCAGAAATTGTATGCTTTATGGAAAGTCCCTGGAGATTTCCCAAAGCCCTGTCTGTCTGTAATATGTTCCCACTATCAGGAAAACACACATACAAACTCATTGAGAGTAGAGAATTTCATTGGCTTCCATTTTGATAGTATTGGTTACAGTAAAGATAGCTTCCAGGTCTTTGTAATCTACAGAGAATTTGATCTCACTCTGAAACCTTCCGAAGGCCTGCTGCATGGTATGGAGCATAGCATGTTTCTTCAACAAAGTAGAATCTCAGAGCTCTTTGGAATAGGACTATACCAGGTATCCTCAACTACAACTGAGTTTTCAAATCACGCTTGGGTATAGTTTTCTCCGCTGACAGTGCTTAGACAAATTTGAGATGTATCAATAGACTGAGTTAGGATTTCAAGGATTCTTTTTTAAAAAACAAGTTGTTTTTTAAAAAACAACTTTCATATATAACATACAACAGTGTTAATTAATCATGTACATTATATCCTTGATACTTATTTACCTTGTAAATGAAAGTTTTTAACTTTTGCCCATCTTTGCCACCAAAAATAGTTTGTTATAATATTATTGGTATTTCCCATGCTATACATTTCATCCCTGTTCAGTTCAGTTCAGTCGCTCAGTCATGTCCGACTCTTTGCGACCCCATGAATTGCAGCACGCCAGGCCTCCCTGTCCATCACCAACTCCCGCAGTTCACTCAGACTCACGTCCATCGAGTCAGTGATACCATCCAGCCATCTCATCCTCTGTCGTCCCCTTCTCCTCCTGCCCCCAATCCCTCCCAGCATCAGAGTCTTTTCCAATGAGTCAACTCTTCCCATGAGGTGGCCAAAGTCCTGGAGTTTCAGCTTTAGCATCATTCCCTCCAAAGAAATCCCAGGGCTGATCTCCTTCAGAATGGACTGGTTGGATCTCCTTGCAGTCCGAGGGACTCTCAAGAGTCTTCTCCAACACCACAGTTCAAAAGCATCAATTCTTCGGTGCTCAGCTTTCTTCACAGTCCAACTCTCACATCCATACATGACCACTGGAAAAACCATAGCCTTGACTAAACGGACCTTTGTTGGCAAAGTAATGTCTCTGCTTTTGAATATGCTATCTAGATTGGTCATAACTTTCCTTCCAAGGAGTAAGCGTCTTTTAATTTCATGGCTGCAGTCACCATCTGCAGTGATTTTGGAGCCCCCCAAAATAAAGTCTGACACTGTTTCCTCATCTATTTCCCATGAAATGATGGGACCAGGTGCCATGATCTTAGTATTCATCCCTGTAACTCATTTATTTTGTACCTGGAAGCATGTACCTAATAATTTCCATTACTTATGTCACTCATACCCCTACAACCCTCCCTCTGGCAACCATCTGTTTGTTCTCTATATCAATGATTTTTTTGCTTTGCAGGTTTTTTCATTTGTTTTGTCTTTTAGATTCCATCTAAGTGAACTCACATAGTATCTGTCTTGGACTTTTTCACATAGCATAATGCCCTCTAGGTCCATCCACGTTGTCACAAATGGCAAGACTTAATTCTTTTTAACATTTTATATATGTGTGTGTGTGTGTATATACATATATATAGTTGTTGTTTTAGTCACTGAGTTGTATCTGATTGTTTTCCAACCCCATGGAATGTTGCCTGTCAGGCTCCATATGTATATACCACATCTTTTATCCATTCATCTAACTATAGGCCCTTCGGTTTCTTCTATATCTTGGCTATTGTAAATAACGCTGCAATGAATACAGGAGTGAACGTATGCTTTTGAATCAGTGTTTTTGTTTCTTTTAAAAAGTACTCAGAAGTGGAATAGCTGGACTGTATGGTAGTTCTGTTTTTAATTTTTTGAGGAAGCTCCATACTGTTTTCCGTCATGGTTCTTCCAATTTGTGTTCCCTCCAACAGTGTTTGAAGGTTCCCTTTATTCCACATTCTCTCTTTTTTTTTTTTAAATTTTATTTTATTTTTAAACTTTACATAATTGTATTAGTCTTGCCAAATATGGAAATGAATCCGCCACAGGTATACATTCCTACAAAAACGTGTTACTTGTCGTTGTTTGGACAATAGCCATTCTGACAGGTATCAGATGATATCTTACTGTGCATGTGATTTGCATTGCTCTGATGATGAATGACTTTGAGCATCTTTACATGGACCTGTTTGCCATTTGTATGTATTCTTTGGAAAAATGTCTATTCAGGTTGCTATGCCCATTTTTTAATCTGATTGTTTATTTTTTATAAATTTGAATTTTATGATTTCTTTGTATATTTTGGATATTACCCTTTATCAGAAATACCATTTGCAAATATCCCCTCCTATTTAGTAAACAGCCTATTTCATTTTGTTGGTAGTTTCTTTTGTTGCACAAAAGCTTTTTATTCTGAGGTAATCCTATTTATTTTTGCATTTGTTTCCCCTGCCTGAGGAGGTATATCTAAAAAAATAAATATTGCTAA
Organism: Bos taurus; assembly: GCF_002263795.3. Taxonomy (NCBI): domain Eukaryota; kingdom Metazoa; phylum Chordata; class Mammalia; order Artiodactyla; family Bovidae; genus Bos; species Bos taurus. The sequence goes on from NC_037336.1 coordinate 97,522,832, forward strand.
GACCAATGTCAAAGAATATTTTTCTCCCAGGAGTTTCATGATTTCAGGTCTTCAAAATTTTTAGTCCAATTTTAGTTTATTTTTGTACATGAAGTGCAAATGGTCCAGTTTTCTGTTTTGCATGTAGCAGTCCAGGATTCCCATTACAATTATATGAAGAGGTATTTCCTTCATTGTATTGTTGCCTTCTTTGTCATAGATTAACTGGCCATAAAGTGTGGGTGTATTTCTGGGCTCTGTATTTGATTCCATTGATAAATGCATATCTTTTTGTGTCAGTACCATACTGTTTTGTTGGCAGTAGCTTTGCAATGTAGTTTGAAAGCACGATATCAAGGAGCTTTGTTCTTTCTCACGAATTGTTTTGGGTATTTAAGGTCTTTTGTGTTTACATACAAATTTTAGAATTATTTGCTCTAATTCTGTGGAAATGCCATTGGTACTTTGATAGCAATGAATCTATGAATGGCCTTAGATAGTATGGCCATTTTAACAATTTTAATTCTTCCAATCAATGAGTACAGTGTATCTTTCCACTTGATTGTGTCATCCTCTCTTTCCTTTATCAGGGTCTTATAGTTTCCTGAGTACAGGTCTTTCTACTAACGTCATCTTGGTTAGATTTATTCCTAAGTATTTCATTATTTTTGATGCAATTAAATGGAATTGTTTCCTTAAATTATCTTTCTAAAAGTTTGATGTATTTTTGTGAGGAAAGACAACAGGTTTCTATATGTTAATTTTGTATACTGCAGTTTTACCGATTTTTTTTTTTCCCCAAAAAATCTATGCAGACCATACAAGGAGCAGCCCGGAGAGGGGTGGGGAGAGGTGGGGAGGCGGCCACGGCGGGAAACTCCCCCAGGAAGGGGCCCTGCTCCGGCCCTTGGGCCCCGGGCTTCGCCTAGGTCCTCCGCCCCGGCTCCCACTCCCCTGACCTGGCCCCCTCCTCTCCAGGAGGGCACCTTCGCCCCCGTTGCCCCAGCTGGGCCTGAATCTAATTATTACTTTCTAATAGCTTTTAGAGATGCCTGTAGGATTTTCTACAAATAGCATCGTGTTATCATGGTATCATTCTATCTGCAAATAGAGACAGTTTTACTTCTTCTTTTCCAATTTGGATTCCTTTTACTGGTTTTTCTTTTCTGGTTGCTGTAGCTAGGACTTCCAATACTATATTGAGCAAGAGTTTCAAGATTGGGCATCTTTGTTTCGTTCCTAATCTTAGAGGAAATGCTTTTTGCTTCTCGCCATTGAGTATGATGTTAACTGTAGGTTTCTCATAATTGACTTTTATTATGTTGAGGTATGGACTTCCCTGGTAGCTCAGCTGGTGAAGAATCCACCTGCAATGCAGGAGACCTGGGTTCGACCCCTGGGGTGGGAAGATCCCTTCGAGAAGGGAATGGCAACCCACTCCATTATTCAGGCCTGGAGATTTCCATAGATGGTATAGTCCATGGGGTCGCAAAGGGTCAGACACAAGTGAGCGACTTTCACATGTTGAGGTATGTTTCCTATATCTCCACTTTGTTGAGAGTTTTTGTCATACATGAATGCTGAATTTTATCAAAACCATTTCTGCATTTATTGAGATGATCACACTTTAGTTATTCTTCAATCTGTAAATGTGGTATATCACACTGAGTGATTTGCAAATATTGAAACAACTTTGCATCACTGGATAAAGCCCACTTGATCATGATGTATGATCCTCTTAATGTATAGTTGAATTTGGTTTGCTAATATTTTATTGAGGATTTTTCCATCTATGTCCATCAATGATATTCTTCTTTTTTTTTTTTTTTTTCCGGTTCTTTTCTTGTGATATCTTTGTTTTTGGTGTGTGCATAATGCTGGCCTCGTACAAATAGCTCCTCTTCAATATTTAAAAATAGTTTGAGATGGATAGGTGTTAATTTTTTCTTTAAATGTTTGGTAGACTTCGCCTGTGAATTCATCTTGTTCTGGATTTTGTTCATTGGGAGTTTGTAAATTATTGACTAATATCATTACTGGTAATTGGTTTGATTACATTTTGTATTTCTTCCTGATTTAGTCTTAGGAGCTTACATGATTCTAGCAACATATTTCTTTCAGGTTGTCCATTTTATTGGCATGTGATTGTATTTCTTGTGATGCTTTGCATTTTGTGGTGTCAGTTGCAACTTTTCCTTTTTGGTTTCTGATTTTATTTGTTTTTGACATTTCTCTTTTTTCCTTGATCAATCTAGCTAAAGGGTTTTCAGTTTTGTTTATCTTTTCAAAGAACCAATTCTTATTTTCATTGATATTTTACATTTTTGTCTCTATTTCTGCTCTGATCTTTATGACTTTTTCTCTAATAACTTTGGGTTTTGTTTGTTTTTCTTTCTCTAGTTCCTTTAGGTAGAAGTTCAGACTGTTTGAGATTTTGTTTCCTGAGGTAGGCTTGTCTTGCTATACAATTTTCTGGAGAACTACTTTTGCTGTGACTCTTGTCTCCAGGTATTTTTAAAATTTCCTCTTTGATTTCTTCAGTGACTAACTGGCTGCTTAGGAGCATATTGCTTAGTAATCACGTTTGTATTTTTTTTGTAGCTTTGGTTGTGTTGTAGATTTCTAGTCTCATGGTGTTGAGATACTTATATTATTATTGATACTTAATATTGTTTCTATACTCTTAAATTTCTGAGATTTATTTTGCAGCCCAGCATGTCCTTGATAGCTCAGTTGGTAAAGAATCCCCCTGCAATGCAGGAGACCCCTGTTTGATTCCTGGGTCAGGAAGATCTGCTGGAGTAGAGATAGGCTACCCATTCCAGTATTCTTGGGCTTCCCTTGTGGCTCAGCTGGTAAAGAATCTGCTTGCAATGTGGGAGACCTGGGTTCGATCCCTGAGTTAGGAAGATCCCCTGGGGAAGGAAAAGGTACCCCCTCCAGTATTCTGGCCTGGAGAATCCCATGGACTGTACAGCTCATGGGGTTGCAAAGTGTTGGACATGCCTGAGCGACCTGCACTTTCATGTGATCTATTCTGGAGAATGTCGCACGTGTATTTAAAAAGCTGTGTATTCTGCTGCTTTTGGATGGAATAATATATGTATCTATTAACCTCATCTATTCCCTGCGCACCCCACTCCAGTACTCTTTCTTGGAAAATCCCATGGACGGAGGAGCCTGGTAGGTTGCAGTCCATGGGGTCGCCGGGAGTCGGACACGACTGAGCGACTTCACTTTCACTTTTCACTTTCATGCATTGGAGAAGGAAATGGCAACCCACTCCAGTGTTCTTGCCTGGAGAATCCCAGGGACGGGGGAGCCTGGTGGGCTGTAGTCTATGGGGTCGCACAGAGTCGGACACGACTGAAGCGACTTAGCATCAGCAGCAGCATTCCCTGGTGGCTCAGACGATAAAGCGTCTGTCTGCAGTGTGGGAGACCCGGGTTCAATCCCTGGATTGGGAAGATCCCCTGGAGAAGGAAACAGCAACCCACTCCAGTACTCTTGCCTGGAAAATTTCATGGACTGAGGAGCCTGGTAGGCTACAGTCCATGGGGTCACAAAGAATCGGATACGATTGAGCAACTTCACTATTAACCTCATCTAACACAACGTGTTGTTTAAGGCCAGTGTTTCCTTATTGTTTTTCTGTCTGGATAATCTGTTCGTTTTTGTAAGCAGTTGTGAAAGTCCCCAATTATTATTGTATTCGCTTTATGTGTTTATGTGCGTCTATGTTGGGAGCATGTATATTTACAATTGTCATGTCTTCTAGGTGAATCGATCCCTTTATCTTATGTAATGTCCTTCTTTTTCTCTTGTAATAATCTTTAAAGTCTTATTATCTTCTTCAAGTATGACATGCCATCTTTATTTTTGTGTATATTTTCATAGAACACCTTCTTCCGTCTTTTCCCTTGTAGATTGTGTGTGTCTTTAGATTTGAACTGAGTCTCTTGTGGGCTTGGCATTTCGTTTGCTTGTTTTAATCCATTTTGCTGCTCTGTGTCTTTTGGTTGGATCATTTAGTCCATTTACATTTAACATAATTATTGATAGGTATGTATTTATTGTCATTGTGTTAATCCTTTGGGGATTGTACCTCATTTTGTTCTTGTGTTAATCTTTAGTGCTCTTCTGTTGTGATTTGTTGACTATTTTTATTGCTGTTTTCGGTTCAGTTGGTCAGTCGTGTCCAACTCTTTGCAACCCCATGGACTGCAGCATGCCAGGCTTTCCTGTCCATCACCAACTCCCGGAGTTTGCTCAAACTCATGTCCATCAAGTCAGTGATGCCATCCAACCATCTCATCCTCTGTCGTCCCCTTCTCCTGCCTCTGATCCATCCCAGCATCAGGGTCTTTTCCAATGAGTCAGTTCTGGCTATAGTAAGTAATTGCTATGTTTAGAGTCCTTCATTTTTTTATGTATGTATTTATTACAGAGTTTTAGTTTGTGATTACCATGAGGTACACATATACGATTATTTTAAGTTGATGATTTCTTAAGTTTGAATGCATTCTAAATACCCTTCATTAATATAATAACATTAAATTAATTTACTGACTGAAAGTTTTAGAACAAGAGAACATAAAGCCTAAATAATACCTAGGCTTTTGATAACAGATAATATGCTTTTTCTTTCTCTGATGCCTAAGTGATTTATAGTTCCTATGCTCCTTTGTTTCAGATACTTTACAGAAGTGTAATAAATTCATTAACTTAATTAATTGTCATTCCAGAATCTTAGAAAGAAGAGCCAGAAAGTGCCTTTTCAGAAATTAGAATGTCTGTGTTACATGTGGCAGGAAAGGAGATAAATTCCTGCTTTCTGCATCCATGCAGTTGAAATGCAAGACTCACAAAGGCTCAGTTTCTGCACAGTTACCTCTCAGAGGCATTGCTAGATAACAGTGTTCTTTTTTCCCAGCTATATTAGATTCTCCCTTTGCAGGTCACACAATTCATCCATAATACTCTGTTTCACCACACAGTATTATTGCTGAAAGGACAGAATTAACTGTATATAGACATTGATAGAGGGCCTAATGAAGAGATGAGATGTGGAAGAAAGGGCATGGAAATATAGATAAGTGTACAAGTTTAGGACAAGATAGAAATTATTATTAATGGAACAAACCAGCAGGCATTTTACTTTTGGTCTAAGTTTTTAGTAAACATTTTGTTTATAATATTTTAAGTAAAGCATAAGAGAGGGCTAGTGTTTATAGAGAAGAAAACAAAGATATATGCTTATAAATTACAGACAATTTGAAATATGACCCTGGAGCTATCAAAATTACTGGAACATATTTGCAGTCCTTAAAATTACAGATTATTTTTCCTCACTGGTGAACAATAGGGATCTCTGGGGAAAGGTAGAGCATTTTCCTGCTGCTTCTACTAAAAAATTCATCTGAACCAAAGGCATTTAAAATTACTCCATTCAACAAGCTTTTGTTCTGAGATGCTTCCTTTTGTTCCAATTCAAATATAGTGCAATACATTGGAATTGCAAATTGATCTCATTGTAGTACTCAAAATGGAAAAACTCAAGAGATTTGATCAAGAAATAGGAACACCTTCACAAAACAAAGTAAATGAGAAAAGATGGTTGATATCATTTATTTGGAAACTTTAAGGTGGAAATCACAATTTCAAATAAGGACAAATAAATTTATATTGAATATCAGTAATAAAAAATACAGCATATATCTTTTATATACACACATAAAATAGCTGGAGTACCTACAGATAGGCATTTTGAGGCAAAATTTAAATTAGACATTTGCAAGGATAATGATTAGCAAGGATTTTTTTTTTCCTACAATATATTCAGGCAAGACAAAAACTCTTTATTCTTATCTCAGTTGCAAATGGTACTTTTTACCACAGGAATGCTACTTACCTCTAGAGTCAGCTAAAAGGCCATCAAACTTTTCATTTTAATGCCTTCTTAAGCTAAAAAGTACTTTAGTTTTAAGGTATTTTATGCTTATTAACCTCAATAGTGAACTTGGAAGATTTTCCATTAAATCTGCTGTCCGTCAGCCTATTTTAGATATATTACAATTCTCCTGCCAATATCTTGTCTCCTTTATGAAGGTGGCAGGAGGTAGACGATGATTCGATCAAATTAGAAAAAGACAGAAAACTCTATTTGTTATCATTCAACAAATCCTATTGACATATTTTGTGCTAAACATTGTGCTTGTAGAGGAGGAAAATGACATTATTTGTCATGTATTCTATTTTTATTCAGTTTTGACTCTGCAAATGCACAAATGAATAAGTTGATTTTAGATATGCCAAGTTATATCTGGGTAGTATATTTTGAAGAATATAATAATTTCATGTCATTTCACAAATGACCATTTTCCACCTTTAAAGAGTTTTTCAGTAGGTAAAAGTTGAAACAAGCCAAATTTCTCAGACTGCACTGAAATGAAAGCCGTATTATTGGGACTCTGCAACACCTTCTGTAATCTTGTTTCATACTATCCATAATCTCTATGTGATATAACACCAAGATCCCATCCCTGTTGTTTGGTTGCCCAGTTGTTGCCAGCTCTTTGCGAGCCCCTATAGGCTCTTTTGTCCATGGGATTTCCCAGACAAGAATACTAGAGTGGGTAGCATTCCCTTCTCCAGGGGATCTTCACGACCCCGGGATCCAACCCTGGTCTCCAGCACTGCAGGCAGATTCTTTACCTTCTGAGCCATCAGAGAAGACAAAGCTCTGCAGCTGGAGGCTTAAGGCATCAGAGAAGTTAACAAAGTGTTGGGGGAGGATTTACCAGGATACCCAGCAGGACTATGTGGGTTCCAGATCTCCCACCCCACCTCCCTGCAAGGCCGGGCACATTCTAGATGCTGAATACAGAGCAGCTGCTGTCTTTCTCTTCACTCTAGTCTCATTTCCTTTCCACTCTGCCTCCTTCTTGGGGGATCACAGACTCACCAGAGTTTGGTCTGACTCCTCTCTGCCTTCCTCTGCTATGCTGCCTACACCTCACACTGTCATTTCCCTTTGATTGTGACGCTTTTTATCAGTGTAGACTGAATCTCTTTCTCAGTCCCAAGGACAGTAAAACTTGGGGCCAAGTCTCGTAAGATATCACTGAACTGTCTGAATATAAGAAGAGTGTCTCCAAAGTAGCCACTCTATGAACTGGATCCTTATAAAGCAAAAACCAAGGTGTCACAAGATTGATTTCATCATAGCTAAGAAGCTAATGTTAGATGAAAATAACCCTTTTCTCAGCCTGGCAGAGACTTTAATTAGTTAACTTTTGCTGGATTGCGGTGACCTATTTATTTAATGCTATAAAGAATATAGAATACATGCTGTATTTACAAACTTCAAAGGAAATCAGTTATTTGCATTTTTATCTGTAGGAGAGGAGAGAAACATGCTCCCTTTTTGACCTTTTATCCTCAAGTTATATATGAAGAAGATTAAGTTTGTCTGTATTGTCAGTGTAATCCATTTCGAGTTGAGAATCATAACAGTGGAAAATATCAAGATTGACTTTAAAGCCTACTGAATGTAAATAACTTTTTAAAATATTGGATAAGAAGCTGAAATGGGGAGAGGAAGTCTCAGCTGTTAGAGGTCCAATCAGAAGATGTTTTTCAAATAAAAATCAAACATAATGGGTATCCTATTACTTGAATACAGAAATTAAATTTTTTTTCGCTTTTTCTAGCATGGGGAGAAGAAAACTGAGTTATCATTAAAGCCTTACATTGTAGTCTACTCAAGGATAGATCATATAGCTTGAGTAAGCAAAGATGCCCAGACATCCCTGCACAAGTTTTTTCTTTTTTCCTTAAAATACAAGTAGGGATTTTTGTCTAGCTCAGAGACTTCTAAATAATCTCAATAAGAGATAGCAGCTTAGCATAAATGGAACACTCTTGAAGTGTAGAAATGAGGGATCTTGTTTATCAAGTGTCCTACAGAGGCGTTTTTAATCTAGTTACCAAAGTGGCTTATTAGGCAAAATTATATCTCAGTCTAGAATCATAAAGAGATGAGAATAAATACACACACAGACAGACAGACACACACACACACACATGTTCAGTACTAAAGGAACAGATCTAAACCTGTCTTGACCCTACAGTATCTGAAAACGTATACATTTCAGGGCATTAATAGTGACAATGATAAGGCATCCACATAGTGAGTTACTCTGAGTCCGCTGGCAGATTTGAACTCCATCTGCCCCTTCTAAGAGTCACCAAAACTCACACCAGTCTGTTCGGATTGATGCTAGAACTTAGTTCTATGGCTTAGAAAGTCTATTCCTAGTTATCTGTTTTTGAGAAATGCTTGCAAGTCTTGTAAATGCACATGTACACTGTTGTTTGGAGAAGAAAAAAAAGCAAGCGATCTTAATGTTCACAAATAGAGCAAAGTTTAAAAAAATTACAGTACAATGGAATATTCTACAGCCTCGATAAAGAGTGAGGTATGTCAATGGGTCCTAGCTTTAAAGGCTGTCCATGATATATTGTTATATCGTTAAGTGTAAAAAAACGTGCTGTGAAAGAAGGAAAAAATTCAAATTGTTGAATGCTATGTATGTATGATCTCATTTCTGAGTGATACTGCCTGTGTGAGCTTACTTGTATTTATGAACATGCATACATGTACACATGCATACATCTGAATGTACATCTGTACCTGCATGCACTCATACATGTATATACATATACATATGAATGTGAATATAAATATTTATATATAGGATTCTACGTGAAAATATATAAATTGCATATATACAAATTTAATACTTCATTTAATCCTAGATTTAAAAGTGTGGAAACATTCAGAAAACAGTTAAAATAATTTCCTCTTGTGGGCTTAACGGAGGGAAGTGTGAATTCTTACTCTATTCACTTAGAAATATATACCATAAAAATGTTGTATGAGTTCAAAACTGTGGAATCTATTTTTATTTGGGGGTCTGGCCCCCCATGTTGTGAATCAAACTTGCAATGTAGCTGAAGCCTTTTCCTAGTAATGGCCACTCTTATTACAGGGTCCTGGGATTCTGTGGTTTCAAATGGTCTCCATCAGGGTGTGTGATGTAATCCTTTGAGGTGACTGCCCCTGAGATCTCGATGGGCAGAGCAGCAGTGTGCCCGACCAACTCACACCTTGCCGTCACACCTGTCTGGGCCTGGAGGCCCATGGTGACGAGCACTGGAGTTGTCCATCCTTATTTCCTAGAACCAGCTTTGGAGAAAAGACGTGCATGGGACACTAATAAAATGCTCTAATACTCAGATGCTCTCCATGGAAGCAGACCTTATATTCATATGTTAAACTGGCCACTACAGTGGACTTACAAAATGAAAAGAAAGTTCACTTTTGGTGAAACAGAGAGTTATATAGCATGGTTATTCAACTTTCAAAGGGTACTTGTCACACCAAAAGATGATTCAACATAGACTTTGTTTTTATTTTTTAACTTTTATTTTTATTTTTAATTGGAGGATAATTACGTTACAATAATGTGATCCAGCCATAGGTATACATATATTTCCTCCCTCTTTAAACTCCCTCTCACATCCCTCCCCATCCCACCCCTCTAGGTTGTCAGAGCACCAGCTTTGGGTTCCCTGTGTCATACAGCTAGACTTTTTAAATGAGCTGCCTTAGTACATTTTTGAGATGGACTCTGATTTACAAATATTTAACTTTTACTCACACACTCAGCAATATCTAATATACACCACATACACCTTCTGCTCAAATTGGAGCTTGAAATCAAACTGGAGGCATGCTCTCCTCTGCCAGCCTCTTAGAGCATATTTTGGGCTGAGAATATCTATTTTCTGTTCTCCTACCATACATCACAGGATGTAGTTTCAATAACAGCTCTTACCAACTATTTTTGATCTTCATTCTGGGTTCATTCATTCATTCAGGAGATATTCATTAAATTCCTCCTTCCTTCTACTCACTCTTGTTAAGCGCTGCAGTACAAGTGTGAACATGAGGGACATAGTTCAAATCTACTGAAAGCAACGGACTGCAGCTCCATGGTGCCATAAAAGAATGTAGAATATGAATCATATTATGATACGCGGAGAAAGAGGAAGGAGGAAGGTGAGGCGTCTGGTGGCAGGGTGTAGGCATTAGGACTCGGTGGTCTTCTCTGTGCAAGGGATGTGCAAGCAGAGACCTGAACACTGGCTGGGAGTCAACTCACGAAGAGTCACCTACGGTTCTTCTAGCAATGGGATGTGCAAAGGCCCTGAGGCACAGAAGGCTTTGGACCATGCCTGGGAGTGCAATTAAGTCTCCGTGTGTCTGGAGCGCAGAGAAGGACTGCGTTAGGAGAGGAGATATGATGTGTGCCTGGGTGCTCGTCAGTAAATACATGTCTGTGTGAGGCTTTCACGGTAGGGCTGACATTTCAGCTCAGATCTTTCTGACAGTTACTTCACATTCATCATATCAGCCTGCGATTATCTGTATATGTTCTTCTGTAATATTACAAAGTCACATCAAATTCCTTGGAAACTTGCCCCAGGATGTCAACAGAAGTGCAGCTCTCTAATTCCACCCAGGAGGCTGAGAGACGGAAGGGAAGAGAGTAGAGAGGAGAGGTCATGGGTTGGAGAGGACTTGAAGGAAACTTCAGACTGCTTGGGGAACACAGTTTGGGATGAATGTTTTCAGCTGGGTGCATCTGTGTAGAGTGTAACCTGTGCAATGGAGAAGTCCTGCTCCCCACACGCCTAGCCACAGCCATCAGAATAGCCTTCTTAAAACATAAAACTGGCCATTTCATCTCCTAACTTAAACTCCATAGATGCCCTCGTGACTCAGTGATGGAATCACCACTCCTCGGAGGATATATAAGGCCTTTTCAAGTGGTGCCTAAATTCTTTTCTCATACTGTGTTCTTTCTCTTTATTGAGGTCAAACTCCAATTTCCTTTACTCCCCATCTGGGTCAGCCCACGTGGTTCTGTGATGTCAAAAGTGTTTCTCTCTTTTAGGGATAAGTGACCACCACCCTTCCATGTTGACCTCCCACTGATCTTATGAGACAGTAGGTCACATCTGTCTCCACTGAGTAACAACTTTTGTAGGATGGCATGATGAGGAAAAAGTGGAAACAGTGAGAGACTTTATTTTCATGGGCTCCAAAATTACTGCAGTTGTGACTGTAGCCATGATATTAAAAGATGCTTGCTCCTTGGAAGTAAAGCTATGAGAAAACTAGATAGCATATTAAAAAGCAGAGACATCACTTTGCTAACAAAAGTCCGCCTAGTAAAGGCTATGGTTTATCTGCCGGTTGTGTACAGATGTTAGAGTTGGACCATCAAGAAGGCTGAGCAGCAAAGAACTGATGCTTTTGAACTGTGGTATTGGAGAAGATTCTTGAGAGGCCCTTGGACAGCAAAGAGATCAAACCAGTTAATCCTAAAGGAAATCAACAGTGAATATGCATTGGAAGGACTGATGCTGAAACTGAAGTTCTAAACTTTGGCCAACGAGTGGATTCAGTGGATAAGACCCTGATGCTGAGAAGATTGAGGGCAGGAGAAGAGCATAGCAGAGGAAGAGATGGCTGGATGGCATCAATGACTCAATGGACATGAGTTTGAGCAAATCCTGGGAGATGGTGAAGAACGGGGAAGCCTGGCGTGCTGTGGTCCATGGGGTCGCAAAGAGTCGGACACGACTGAGCGACTGAACGATGACAACGTGGACCGAGGAAAACAAAGGATGCGCCCGGTTACCCAGGGAGCTGAGGTCACCAGGTGGCCAGTGGGTTCTAGGTGCTGATGCCAGGTGGCGCTGACAGCCAAACCTTTGTTTTTTAAGCTTCCTCTCTTATGTAAAGTTGTCAGGGAGCGGGGTGGGTTTAAGGTGAGGGAGACCTGGAGAACACTGCACATGACGGAAGCAGCGGGTGCCTTGGTGCTGTGGTGAGAGGGAAGAGACGGAGCAGAGTTTGCTGCAAGACCGGGAGGGAGAGCTCTGGATCCAGAGAGTGAGGAGATAAGAGGAAACCACCAGAGGGGGCTTGGATTATGTTTCTGAAGACTGCAACTACCGTTTACTCTAATTAAATGTTACTGGACTGACGGTGAATCAACATTCATGTGGAATTGCAGTCTACACAACATAGAAAAAGTTATTTTGGGGCTCCAAAATCACTGCAGATGGTGACTGCAGCCATGAAATTAAAAGACGCTTGCTCCTTGGAAGAAAAGCTATGATCAACCTAGACAGCATATTAAAAAGCAGAGACATTACTTTGCCAACAAAGGTCCATCTAGTCAAAGCTATGGTTTTTCCAGTAGTCATGTATGGATGTGAGATTTGGACCATAAAGAAAGCTGAGCGGAGAAGAATTGATGCTTTTGAACTGTGATGTTGGAGAAGACTCTTTGAGAGTCCTGTGGACTGCAAGGAGATCCAACCAGTCCATCCTAAAGGAAATCGGTCCTGAATATTCATTGGAAGGACTGATGCTGAAGCTGAAACTCCAATACTTTGGCCACCTGATGCGAAGAACTGACTGGTTGGCAAAGACCCTAATGCTGGGAAACATTAAAGGCAGGAGAAGGGGACAACAGAGGATGAGATGGTTGGATGACACCACCGACTTGATGGACATGAGTTTGAGTAAGCTCCGGGAGTTGGTGATGGAGAGGGAAGCCTGGCGTGCTGCAGTCCATGGGGTCGCAAAGAGTCGGACACGACTGAGCGAGTGAACTGAACTGAACAACATAGAAAACACAACGGACCCAACTCTGTATTAAATTGGTCCTATCTTGACAGCAGTGAAGAGGACAAAAAATAATACAAACCAAAATACAGTAGGGGGCACTGATAAAATCTGGTTTGACAAATTCTTACGAGGTGGCAAAGTGCGTGAAAGAGCAAGGAATGTCAGGGCTGGAGGTGGTGCGTTGACCAGGGCCTTGATTATTGGGGCAACATTGTAGTACTGACACAAAATAGAGTGGGAACCCCAAAATAAAGAGGCTTCAGAAACGTCATCCAGCATGTGGCAATCTGCACTGGGTTTTCAAGCACTGAAGGAAGGGGGTGAAGGGCTAGAGGCAGAGGTCCCAGGAGAAGGAGAAGCAACATCAGGATTAAGGTACTAAAACGGGAACACCAATGACCGGTGTTCTACGGGCTCTAAGGAGAACTGTCTCTGTGGATAAAGGTGATTTTTAGGAGAAAAGGAAAATAATTAAAAAAAAGAAAAGAGTATTAGGAAAAAATTGTCAAAAATGAAAAGAAAGGGGTTGAAAATAATCAGCCAAGAGAACATTCCGAGGTGAACTGCAATTTTGTTCACAAGAATCTACAGATGGGGTTCCAAGTTACTATCACTTACCTTACTTCAGGCAGAACTTAGCCTGGAGGAAATTAAGAATTTCTTGATAATTAAAATATGCAATAGTGTGGCAAGAGAGGATGGGGACTCTCCAGGTCTCTTTTAATTAGGTGTTAAAAATAGATGTTTCTAAAAATCCTGTTTCCTTTCTAGGCCTTCCAAGGTTCTGGAGAAGTGTTTTTAATCTCAGCAACGTGCTAATTGTGTCTAATGGCCTGTAAACAAACTCCCTAAACTATTAACCTTCTCTCTTTAGCCAGAGATTCAGGAAATTAGTATTTGAAAGAAAAATCCCCAGCTGGTTGCCCAAAGGTGTGTCCCAAAGTACAGAAACTGTCACTTTATTTGGAGGAGACTCAAGGCCAGATCTGACACAAGCTTGTGGTGTGGGATAGATAAGCTAAAATCTTTTTAGAAATAAAGGCTAACTCCTCCACCCTTTGGTTCAGTTTACTTGTGCTCCTATCTGTAGGGAGAAATATAATTGATAGCACCTCTCAAATAGCTTTCAGACACAAAAATCCATAATTTCAGGATATTTAGAAACAGTAAAACAATATCTGACAATTAACAAAAATATGTGAAGTTGGATCCTTGTAAGTTAAAACTGATGTTATATTGAAAATGGAGTTCAGTTTAGCCTAAGAAAGGGAACGGCCACTGAACCTTCAGGGTGTGACGGGGGTGTTTGAGCTGCCCTCTCTGCTTCCTTGGTGGCTCAGCCAGTAAAGAATCTGCCTGCACTGTGGGAAATCCAGGTTCGATTCCTGGGTCGGGAAGATCCCCAGAAGGGATTGGTAATGCACTCCAATACTTTTGCCTGGAGAATCCCATGGACAGAGGAGCCTGGTGAGCTACAAGTCCATAGGGTTGCAAAGTCAAACATGACTGAGTGTCTAATACACATACAACACACCCACACACACACACACACACCGTTTCCACTTATCTTCTTTAGTCCATGTAAAAATTCATTTGTTTCTAAAAGAAGAACAATCCCAGACTAGCCAAAAATGTTATGAAAAAGATGGTCAATGATGTCTTTTCTACCTGTATTTAAAATTTTACTTACAGTAATAAAACTATGCGCTTGGCACCAAATGAGTGATGACCAGAAGCAGAAGCCCAGACAGAAGTCCAAAAGAGATACAATATATTAGTGAGATTTCAAATGAGAGAGATACTAGACGACTTGATGACAGGTGTTAGAACAGTTAACAGAGCAACAATAATGATATAAAAAGTTTCTGCTTTGAGCATTCCTCAACACAGACAGTTAGGGAGCTGAAAAAAATCCACTGTTAAAAACACTGGAATTGTAAAACGATGAGAATACAACACAGGTAAATCAAATCAATAAGCCAGCATTGGCAAGAGGTCAGAAAAAAAAAAAAGATAACTAAATACATAAAATTTAATGCTTGGTATGGAAAAACGCTGAAAACAGAGTAAAAGAGACAAGAAATGGAGAAACAGGTAAATGTATTACATGTAGAGGAAAGTGCCAGCGTTCTCGGTGTGTAATGATGAAGACTGTGCCTGTGGTAAGCTGCTTCTGTCGTGTCCGGCTCTTTGTGACCCTATGGACTGTAGCCCGCCGGGCTCCTCTATCTGTGGAATTCTCCAGGCAAGAATACTGGAATGGGTTGCCATTTCTTTCTCTAGGGGATCTTCCTGACCCAAGGACTGAACTTGGGTCTCTTGTGTCTTTTACACTGGCAGGCAGATTCTTCACCACTGAGCCGCTCAGAAGCCCCGCACCTGGATCTTTAGATCCCTGAAAAGTCTTTCCTGGATGCATTTAGCAGTCACCAGGCAACACGCAGTGCGCTTAGGAATGCATATATTTTAGCGGAAGGCCTGGGTTTGGGGCCCTGTATTCACTTTTCAGCTGTGCAACATAGGATACATTTCCATAACTCCTCCCACTAAGCCTCAGGTGGCTTGTGTGAGGACTGGGGACAATAACCTGCTTCAGGGGACTGTTGTGAGTGTTGAAGGAGGGATGCCTGTGGACGCATTTAGCAAGTGCTACCAGGAAGAGGCGATCTGCTCCACAGCCTGGCATGGTGGCAGGAGAACAGGGGACTGGGTTGATACGAACCTCCTGTCCTCACGTGCAGCCTAAAGGTGGCTTCTCTAATCCACAGAAGCTAACACGCAGAAACACACAGCTTCTGCAGACATGGGCTGCGATTCTGAGCGCTGTCTCACCTACCAGCCCTACTAAAGATGAGAAACCTGTTACAATCCCAACAAGAATCAGCTTTCAGCCAGAAACGCTGCCTTCTGCATTACCACTGTCACAGGTGACCCACAGCAAGACTGAATTTCAAGGCTGGCAAGATGCTCCTTCAATACAGATCTCTTTGGCCTGACCTTCTTTTCTCCTCCATTCTCTTTGCTTTCTAATTCTCAAACAGTATGAAAAAAATTCTGCAATAATTCTGAAATCACACTGATACATAATGGGGGATTTTTCTTCCAGAATGAAACTCAATGACTTTTGTAATTGGTTTTTTAGAGAACCACAAACATTTTAGTTCTTCACGAATTTACGGATTCAGTTCCACCATGCTGGGGGCGGAGGGGTGGGTACAGCTCACAAATTCAAAGGGTGACACCTTTTAAACCTGATTGAAGTCTCTGGAATTTATTTAAAATACAGAACTTAAAAATCACAGTTGGTTGGCCCAGGGAAATGAATTTCAGGATTGTTTATCTCTGTACAGCAGACGCAACCTCTCTTCAGAGTACACACTTTCTAATCACAGCACTGCCCGAGACCCACCAACCATGCTTTCCAGTGCCCGCTAAGCCTGGGTTTCTTCCCTAGTTTATCAAAACCCCGCAGGAAAGAGCCAGCCCCATGGCTGAGTGGAAAGGGCAAGGCATTCTGTGAACAATCTACAGTTTGGAACAGAGCTGCAAATGATTTAGAGGAACAGTAGCATTTGGAATCAGCAAGGTTTTCAGAGTTCAGATGGAGATAGCAGTCTAACAGGAAGTGAGCTTCCTGCCCATGGCAATCGGAGTGGGCGGGCTCCACATCCTCCTCCTCCTACAGCAGGTTTCCCAAGCTCAGTACTTGATGCAAATCAAGGCCCCACACTGCGGGACCTTCCTGCCTCCCTAACCATGTGGCAGTAGCTCCCCACACCCCCGCCTCTGCGTTGTGACAACCAAAACTGTCTCCAGATGGTGTGAAACCACCCCTGCTTAAGAACCACTGACCTACAGCTAAAGAACCAAAGAGCCTCTTGCTGAAAGTGAAAGAGGAGAGTGAAAAGCTGGCTTAAAGCTCCACATTCAGAAAACTAAGTACATGGCATGAGGTCCCGTCACTTCACGGCAAACAGATGGGGAAACAGTGGCAGACTATTTTTCTGGGCTCCAGGATCACTGCAGATGGTGACTGCAGCCATGAAATTAAAAGACGCTTACTCCTTGGAAGGAAAGTTATGACCAACCTATACACCATATTAAAAAGCAGAGACATTACTTTGCCAGCAAAGGTCCATCTAGTCAAGACTATGGTTTTTCCAGTTCATGTATGGATGCGAGAGTTGGACGGTAAAGAAAGCTGAGTGCCAAAGAATTGATGCTTTTGAACTGTGGTGTTGGAGAAGACTCTTGAGAGTCCCTTGGACTGCAAGGAGATCCAACTAGTCCATCCTAAAAGAGATCAGTCCTAAATATTCATTGGAAGGACTGATGCTGAAGCTGAAACTCCAATATTTTGGCCACTTGATGTGAAGAACTGACTCATTGGAAAAGACCCTGATGCTGGGAAAGATTGAAGGTGGGAGGAGAAAGGGATGACTGAAGATGAGATGGATGGATGGCATCACCAACTTAATGGACATGAGTCTGAGTCAACTCCTAGAGTTGGTGATGGACAGGGAAGCCTGGAGTGCTGCAGTCCATGGGGGGACAGAGTCAGACACGACTAAGCGACTGAACTAAACTGAACCTACAACTGTGTAAGAATATTATAGCTATGGGTTCTTTTCCCTCACTTCATACCATCAAAGCGAAAAATCCACTTCACATAGACTATCAACTAAATTTTATGTAGTCATATCTATATCCATAAAAGCATAGAACTGGCCTTAAAAATATTACTTTTTTGAGAGGAAAATAAGATACTCCCATTCAACTAGCTAATGAAAGGCTTGCTTGCGAGAAGTTTTGTCAGATGACATCTGGGATGTGGGAGTAGACATACCAGTCGCAGAAAAAAATTAAATACTCTTTACTTATGTTTCATCAACCCAAGGTTGATGCAAGTTTGGAAAACAGAATGCAAATGAGACAAGACCAGTAAAAACTAACTTACAACACATTCTTTCAGTTAGCAATCCAGAGAGAAAATCTCAGCTAATGTCTGCTGTGGCTGCTGTGTGCCAGGAGATCTTCAACCTCTATCTCATTTAACTTTCAGAACCTTTCAGAGAAGTCAGAGAACCCGGGGAAGCAGCCCAGAGAACAGGACCATCAGACGTGGAACTAGGGTTTGAACCCAGCATTCTGTCTCCAGAGCCTTCGTCTTTTGTATGTCAGAGGCTGACTTGGTTGGCATCGCTGAGTGGCTCCAGTGCAAATCAATCTATGCTCAGAAAAAAAATGTCAGTGGAAACTGGGAAATAGGAAAATCAGACGTGGTGAGAGACTGGGGGAGGAGAGAAAAGTCTGTGCCTTCTGTTCGTCTTGTTACAGAACAAGCGTGGAGTAAAATAGACATCGCAAATGGCCAAGCAGCACGCCGCAGTGCTGAGGACGGCATGGCATCCTGCTTATGCGAAAAAGAACACGTCTCAACTAAGCCATATCATCAAGATAAACATAGGGGTAATTCCACCTGTTCGGTAAGGATACCAAAAAATTACAGTTCAAAGACCGAGATTCATTTTCGTTTTTAATTTTCCGAATCAAAATCTCTTTCCATATGGACTTGGCGTGGCAAGAGCCAAAAATATCATTCCAGAAAGGCAGATTAGAGCCGAACACAGACAGCTCTGAGAAAGCTGATGTGTGTGATGGGATCACCATGTTCCAAGCATTTTATCATTTTCCTAGAGTACCATTATGCGTAAATTCTGCAGAAAGAATTGTGATACGGCCCCTCTAGTTATTATCTTGGAGAAGGCAATGGCACCCCACTCCAGTACTCCGATTGGAAAGGATACTTAAGGAAATTTCCATGGATAACTTACACGTTTAGTATGGCATCTAAACTCTTCCATGCACAGTTCCCCAAGAAGCTTGCACACTGGACTCTGTGACAATGGGAGGTCTGAGTCCTGGGACCCCTGCTAGGTGGGCACATCCATCAGCCAGCCAGCATCACAGCACTGAGTCGGGGTGAGATAGCACCCTACAACACCTCCTCTCAGGTCAAACATGCAAGCCTCTAGCGTAGCAGAGACTAAGAGGGAAGGTCAAATCTGGGGTTAAGTGCCCACTGGTGG
Source organism: Bos taurus (assembly GCF_002263795.3). Taxonomy (NCBI): domain Eukaryota; kingdom Metazoa; phylum Chordata; class Mammalia; order Artiodactyla; family Bovidae; genus Bos; species Bos taurus. The sequence continues at coordinate 97,541,672 of NC_037336.1, forward strand.
TAACACTGGATAGAATTTTACATTTTATGATGCACCTTCACATGGATTTTAGTATTGAACTATCACCTCAACCCTGATGATCCTTTTAAGAGGGTATTGTCAGTCTCAGTGCATACAACGGTAGCTGAGGGGTGAATGACTATCTTGAGTTTATGTGTGAGCCTGCTAAGTCACTTCAGTTGTGTCCAGCTCTTTCTGACCCTATGGATTGCAGCCCACCAGGCTTCCCTGTCCATGGGATTCTCCAGGCAAGAATACTAGAGTGGGTTGCCATGCTCACTTTCAGGGGATCTTCTGCACCCAGGGATCGAACCTGTGTCTCTTACATCTCCTGCATCAGCAAGTGGGTTCTTTACCACGAGCACCATCTAGGAAGCCCAGGTTTATATAACTAGCATTTCTGTGTGCTGTTCTTGGTCGCTTAGTTGTGTCCGACTCTTTGGGACCCCGTGGAAAAGTAGCCTGTCAGGTTCCTTCGTCCATGGAAATTCTCCAGGCAAGAAGACTGGAGTGGGCTGCCGTGCCCTCCTCCAGGGGATCTTCCTGACCTGGGGATCCAACCCAAGTCTCCTGCATTGCAGGTGGATTCTATACCATCTGTGTCATATAGGTTATAATTAACTTCAGGTCTGAGCTTTATTTTGTTTGCTTTCTGCTCCACCATGCCACCAGGAGTCGAAGGATTCAACTCAGTGGGGAAGTCTTACCAATGCCTCCTATTCAATCCAGGCATTAATTCAACTATTAAGCTACTCTTTCTTCTTTTGTGGAGGATTACTTTAATTTAGTCAAGTCAGGTTTTATCAGGGACATAATTTAAGGTTAACTTTGCAGTGATCACTGAGAAAATATATTTGTAAATATAGTCCTTTAAAACGGGCATAAAAACAATTCAAATTAAGAAAGTCTAGTTGACAATAAAATGTAATTCCACATGCCAGAAGCTCATGGAATTCCATAAAGCTTCAATTGTTAATATCAAGTCCTGGCACCATGAAAAGGCACAATTAAAGAGATACAGAATGACTGCATTTAAGAATCAGTGAATTAATATCAATTTACTAGGGCATCGTTGATTATTTGTACTGTGGGTTAACTTTTAGAGCAACTAAAGTATTTCTTACAAGGCACTTGGATTGTTCATCTCTTCTCATGCTTCTTAAACCAAATGGAGTTTTGAATATGAAACTAACTTTTGAAATTTATTTCCTAAACTTATAAATTTTCATTATTTAAGTAAACTTATGTTTTTAAAAAGTGATTGTTTATGATATAAATGATCATCTATGATCTTGTGACAGGACTTGAATTTTATGTAAGAATGTCTGAGTGTATAAGTGATAAGATAGTTCAATCTATTTCTGCTTTCAAATCTGTATATTATTCTACTGAATGGAGTACATTCTTGGTAATCATATTACATCAATTAGCAGAATAGGTTAAATGGGACTATTCTTGTCATTAATAAGATATGGAGATAACATCACTCTTATGGCAGAAAGCGAAGATAACTAAAGAACCTCTTGACGAAGGTGAAAGAGGAGAGTGAAAAAACTGGCTTAAAACTCAACATTCAGCAAATGAAGATCATGGCATCTGGTCCCATCACTTCATGGCAATTAGATAGGGAAACAATGGAAACAGTGACAGACTTTATTTTGGGGCTCCCAAATCACCAGAGATGGTGACTGCAGCCATGAAATTAAAAGATGCTTGCTCCTTGGAAGAAAAGCTATGACAAGCCTAGACGGCATATTAAAAAGCAGAGACATTCCTTTGCCAACAAAGCTTTGTCTAGTCAAAGCTAGGGTTTTCCCAGTAGTCATGTATGGATGTGAGAGTCGGACCATAAAGAAGGTGAGTGGTAAAGAACTGATGCTTTCAAACTGTGGTGTTGGAGAACACTCTAGAGAGCTCCTTGGACTTCAAGGAGATCCAACCAGTCAATCGTAAACAAAACCAGCCCTGAATGTTCATTGGAAGGACCGATGCTAAAGGTGACGCTCCAGTACTTTGGTCACCTGAGGTGAAGCGCCGACTCGTTGGAAACTGCCCTGAAGCTGGGAAGACTGAAGGTAAAAGGAGAAGGGGGCGACAAAGGATGAGATGGTTGCAGAGCATCACTGACTCAATGGGCATGAATCCAAGCAAACTCCAGGAGATAATGAAGGACAGGAGAGCCTGGTGTACTGCAATCCACGGGGTCACAAAGAGTTGGACATGCGTTAAGAGACTCAAAAACACAACAACAAAATGAGGAGACTGGTTTGCATACACTTACATCTATGTTCTCTGCCTCTGTCTCTTCACATGTACATGTGTGAAGTACACACCTGTACTGGGAATGGTTTGGAGTCTGAGAGATGCATGAAGCCACCAGGCCAACAGTTGGTGGGATCAATGAAAACTGTAGGAAATTACAGATTCACTCGACATGAAGTATGTACAGATGAAAGATGGGCAGGATAGAGACCTCATAAAAGTAGTCAGGAGACTTCTGCTACAAGGCTTTTTGTCACTTCTAGATTACAAAAACAGATTATTTACTGTGATTGTTGGTATCAGTTATTTAATTTTATGGTTTTGGAATAAATGCTTCCAACAGTAATATATTAAAAGCAGAAGTACATGTTAAGTTCATAAGATTCTAATACTAATGTCAATAAGCGGGGCCCTTCCCCAGCACCACGCAATGATCTGATACCAGCTGAATGACCTACAGTTCATTTCTGACACTATGTACTAGGGATAGCATCAGATTCCACAGGTTAAGTGTACAAAGCTCCTCCCTCCCACCTCCAGAGGCAAGTCTAGGTTGTCACCTGGGATTCTGACCCACCGCTATAGATCAGAAGTCCCGTGTCCCTCTCCTTGGGTTTCAATCCTTTACTACAATGGCTCTTGGAACTCAGAGAAATATTTTACTTGCTAAATAACTGGATTATTGTGAAAGGATAGCACTCAGAACAGGCAGGTGGAAGAGCTGTAAAGGCAAGACATGTGGGAAATGCCATGTTGTTTGAGCACAACTCTCCCTAAATCTCCACATGTTCACCAGTGTGCAAGGCCTCTGAACCCCATTCTCTGGGGTCTTTATTGAAGCTTCACTGTATAGGTACCACTGATTAAATCGTAAGTTATTGTAGTTGAGCTCCATTTCCAGCCACTCTCCCCTCTCCAGACATCTAGGGATGACACTGAAATTTCCCACCCTCTAATCACAAAGACTGGCTCCCCTGGAAAACAGTCTCCATCCTCACTTGCATCCCAAACTAACTTCCTTAACAGAGAGAAAGGCGCGATCGGTGCTCTCAGCACTTAAGCCATTTCAAAGGTTTTAGGAGCTCTGAAGGGGGACAGAAAACAAATAGAGATTTCTTATTATAAATCACAATATTGCAGTATAGAATTTCTATTTCTCAAGAAAGTTCATCATGACTACAGAAGTTTCACAGGTCTTTGTAAGAGTTTCTATCTACCAGAGGGGTTTTTAAAATATCACTGAGCAGACATAGACTGGAGACACAAACCTGATGAAGAAGCATCAGCGTCTACTATAAAGTCTAGTTATTATAAAAACACTGTGCACAAAGAATTCAATTTCACACATGCAGCTCAGAAGGTACATTTATATGTGGTGCATTTATATGTAAGCCAGTGAAGTGTGGCTTTTCATTTAGATCAAATGACTGTTCTGAATTAATTTACTCAGTTTTGATTCCAGGTTTTCCTGTGCATGTACCAAAAGCTACGTGAGAGCTATCAGTGTCCGCTCGCCTAGCAGAAGAACTTCATACGGAGTTAAACTGAATAGTGCTCAGTCAATGTCACTGTATTGGAATGGACGAAAAGTTTGTTCAGGCTTTTCCACATGATGTTATAGAAAAAGCTGAACCAACTTTTTGGCTAATCCAATGTAATAAAAATGGAAAACCTCTTAAATCTAGTAATTGTTCAGTTTTTCTTTTCATTTAATTCATTGACTCAAAGTAAAGCATTTGTAAGTTTATTCTCTTAATAGTGAAATACCTGAATTTATTGTGAATTCTAGTGCAAATTCAGTTTAAAAGTCCCACATTGAATATATTCTTTCTTTTTCACAGTGACAATATAAATATATTGATATATTTCAGTGAAATACACCATTATGGTTAAGAACAACATCCTTACTAAAATTAGAAATCTGTGGAGCATGCTTGAAAGTAATCATGCGATGCGTTTAACTCATAACTCTGTTCAGCCAAGCTGTGATCTTCTACAAATCAACCCAGAAGCTGTAGTTGTCAAAATTTACAGTAACTGAACCACAAAAGAGCGACAAACCTGACCCTGGATCCAAAAGCGTCTCTGCCGTCTGTCTGTGGCCCATTATCTGTCAGACTTTTAGGCAAGTTTCAGCCTTGACTCAACTGCTGTATAAATCAAGTCTAGTGTCTACTGACGGCTGGCAGAACATGCCAACCCCAAACACGCCACTTTGGCATAATTGAGCTGAAGCCAGTTGAGAGGGAACAGACGTTAAGAACAACTCTCTGCTCTCCCTTATTTCCTTCAGCAGGACATACATTTGTAAAGGTAGCCTCCACCCCCCCCCCCCCCGCCCTTATCAAGAAGGACAGAAGTTAATCTACAGAGGTACCAGCCAAGAGGGCCGTGTACTTAGTCGTGTCCAACTCTTTGGGACCTCACAGACTGTAGTCCGCCAGGCTCCTCTGTCCATGGGATTTCCCCGGCAAGAATACTGAAGTGGGATCCATTTCAGAGGACTCTAAACATCAAACTTTACTATTTCTTATCATCCGTTAGTTCCACCCTATATTTAATTTCCCACAATCTGCTGCCCCAAAAGTTCAATCTCCTTTTCCTTTGTCTTGTCACTGATCTACAAATTTATTGTTCTTTGGTTGAAAGGCTACAGAAACCCAAGCTCTAACCATCTGTTTGAGTTACTCATCTCTAGATACTCCCTTGGGTATGTGTGTTGCATGTGTTAATACATTTCTTTTTTTTTCTTCCTTGTTATTCTGTCTTTTGCCAGAAATCCAGGTGGAAAACCTAGGAGAAGAGAGGGAAACTTTTTTTTCCTCTCCCATACAACCTGAGCAGCAATTCCTTTACAAGAAAGAGTCTTCCAAATTTCTTTGCATTTTGTTCAAAATCAGTCAGCAATATTTAATCAAAGTATTGAACTAATGAGTGTCCTAAACCTTCAGCTTTTGAAGCGCTAAGTAACTATAAATCACTGAAAAATGTTTGCAAGAAGACATTGAAACTAATCCCTATAAAAGTGGGGTGGGGGACCGATCTGAGAACTCAAATGATACACTGGATTTCCATTCTGAAATCTGTAACTAAATTTTTGGAATATTTCTGTTGGTAGGAAGAGTCAGGGCAACTCCTATTTTTAATTAGTGATTTTTATATTGATATCACAAAGAAGTGGAATTGAGAAAACTGATTCTGCTGCAGTGTGGTAGAACTTTCAAAATATGTACAAATAAAAATATTTGGCAAGCTCTGTTCTGTAAAAATGCTTGTCAAAGAAAAGTTCTCTGAGTGAAGCAAAAAACAGTACTTAAGATAACATTCTGTCAAGAATACTTGCCCATTTTAATTAAATGTTAGAATTGAGATTACTGTACCAAAATTTTCTTGGAGCTTGCTACAAGTAGAGGTAATTTTCTCAGTTACAAATTATGATCTGTCGAGAAACATCCATTGGAGGTGTTAATGATTTTAAATGCTTCACTCACACTACAACGTTGAAGGAGACTCCAGGCAGCTGTATTTTTTTTCAGTTAAAAAAATACAAACATATATTTTAAACAAAATGTCTCAGGAGGAGGAACCAGATGGAGCCAGATGGAGCCCAGCAAGGACAGCACCAGGTGACGGACTTCAGCTTCGGGGTCAAGGTCCTTTCCAGGGTGACATGCAAGGGGGAAGCACCTCAGCAGAGCAGGCGGTGTCGGGCTCTAGCTGGCTGGGTGTTAGACAACCGGGAATGGGTTAATTGGTGCACGCCCTACCTACACGCATACAAATTGTATCATGCATTTTTAAGATGCTGTCTTGGTCAAGTGAAAAAGTGAGTAGGAAATCTTGGTCTAAAGAAATAAGTTCCGGTCCCTGTTTCCCTGTAGTGATACTACGGATGCGTGGTCAAGTTCTGCCTCGCCTCCACGCACCCACCTCCACCTTTCAGCCGCAAGCCTGTGCCGGTGGCATCTGCTCTCCCTTCCCCCCTTAAAAACATGCTTTTCAGCCTGAAGCACTTCCCTGAGTCACAGACGGGCTCAATGAATATCAGTGGAATGAACAGCATGATGGGTTTTCAAGTTCTCTCTTTAAGAGAGGAGGTGCTAAAGATTATAGATGCCAGAATAAAACTGCTTTGCCAGTGATGTTGATATTACAGGATGCTGGCATCTGTGTGCACCCTTCTGCACATCGATGGGTAGGTATGAGGACTGCACGGGAAGTAGCCCTCAGTGTTGTGAAAATCCACAGGTAGACCTAAAAACCGTTGAAATCCCATTCCCAGTGCACCTGAGATATAGGATTGGAGGCCATGTTTTCTTTGATGTAGAACTGATCACATTAACAAGAGACAGAATCAACACATCATGACTTAGTTCACTAAATAGCTTGTCTGAACTCCAGGTTATTGAGACTCTTGCTTATTTGGCTGCAAGTACAACCTGTGAAGCCAGCAAGGACAAATCTTCAAATTGTTATTGTTTAGTCGCTGAGCCATGTCCAAATCTTTGTGACCCTACGGACTATAGACCGCCAGGTTCCTCTGACCATGGGATTTCTCCACGAATACTGGAGGGGGTTGCCATTTCCTTCTCCAGGGGATCGCTGAAAATACTAATTCTAAACCTCATGGGAAACATGGTGTTTGTAGAGAGTGAGGTAGATTGCATCACTGTTTACTACTAAAAAATATTCCAGAATACAGATGCTATTTGCAATAGACATAATTTCTTTCCCTCACCGAGTTATAATCAATTGCTAATTATGAGGATATAGTTGCAATTAAAAACAAATGCACAAGTCACAATATTTTTCTAAGCAAAATTAGCTCTGTAAAGACTCTGTGGGCATTTATTTCTAAGAGAGTTGGACTTAAAAATAAGGCTCGGCTGTCACCAAAGTCCTAGTGAGGGCACTTGGAGGCTGAGGGAATACGGCCGCTTCTTAACATCCACCATCAGAAAATGAACTGCTTAAAATCCAGACGGTTACAACATGCAAGGTTGACCTTAACGGGTACAAAATTGGTCCAGGAGGATTTGCAATATTGCCCTACTAGCGCCAGCGGGGGCTGCTGTGCGCCCGCAGTGACAGTTAAACGAAAAGGTGAGGCTTATGAATTTCATGCCCAAGCACCTGTAACGTTTCCAGGAAACCCCGCTGATGCAGCCGCTTGGATCTGAAATCTACAGGGTTCGCCGCGGGAGAAATGAAGGTCACTGACTGACATTAGAACTGACATGGCTCACATTTCAAAGCCTCAGTGTTGATAAAATACTTCTTCTGTTTTTATAAGTAAGTGACCCCAAACAGTATGGCTGAGTAATCTCTCTGAGTAGGACTTTGAAACTTGACTTTCTCCCTTATATCTAATAGTGCCTTAAAACTCTCTATTGATTTTTGATTAACTTATCTAATTTAGTTTTGGAAAGTTCCACTAGATGCAGAAGAGATTTTTAAAAGTAGAGTGTTCCATATAAAAAGAACTTGTTTTCTGTCTGTTGCACTGCATAAAATGGATTTACTTATTCAGACCAGCAAATATTTATGAAAACCTATTGAATGCAAAGACTTATGCAGGACATTGTCGCTCCGGTCACATCTGCACCTCAGTCAAGCTTGGACTGATCCTTCACGCAGCCTAGAACTTACAGCAGACAGCCAGGTATACAGCTGTTTTCTTCAACTCTTTAAAGAGTTGGTTTTTAAACTGTCTTTGGATCTCGCTTTATTGCTAGTAGCTTCCTTTTCACACGCAAACCTACTTTCCATCTTCACTAGGTAGCTTGCCTTTTTCTGTCCAGTGAGAACTGCATACATGAAGAAGGTAAGGTGTGATGAGAGGAAAACATGTCGACCGCACATGTCCTGGTGGGTAGGCTGCTACAACCAGTTCCTCGTGGTAAGACTGCATGCAATTTTTAAAACGCCTTAGCTTCAACTTCTTCATATGTAAGAAAGATAGACGTTCAAATAATTTGAAGTTAATTTAAGTAAAGAGTTACAGTTCATTAAGCACCATGTTTGAATTTCAAAGGAGGCAATGAAATTACCATTATGGAAGGTTATGCCCACACAAAGGAATCTCCTTTCTGAAAGGGTGCAGGGTAGAAAGATTTATTCTCCCTCAAGACTGGATCAGACTGAGGTGTGCACACTTTTTCAGCCAAGAGTGACTCAGCCCTAATGTAGAGAGATCTTACTCCCATGGGGTCTGAGCACTGTTGTGAGGTAGCCTGTTTTGAGCTTAAGACACATCTTTGAAGTTTTCTCTTTCATCTTAAAAAGTTCTAAGATATTCCATTCTACTAGAGAATGTGCTCCTGCTTATTGTAATATCAATTTGGTATTCTGACTTACCTTCCTCTAGAATGCTACGTAAAATGAACACTCCAAGATACTCCCACACTTAAAATAAAGAATTCTTGTTCCTGGCATGTGACATTACCTATGCGTATATATACTATTTGAGTCAAATAGGAGAAATACATAGGTCTGCAAGGTCAGAGAAGATCACTGCTGTTATCTCTCTCTCTCTCTCTCACACACACACACACACACACACACACACACACACACACACACACTACACACACATAACGTCAAGGATTTTTCCATTACAGAGACAAAAACCACTTACAGAAAAAGACCATGTTGAAGATTTCAGTAAAATTCCATGTGATTTTAGTCTGTAATCTCTCATAATGCTCTTCAGAGACTGATGACTGGACAAAATCGTAAGTTCCTGTCTGACACCAAAAAGTCAAGAAAGAATTAAGCTGATAGAATATAGTCCTTGGTGCCTCAGATGGTAAACAATCTAGCTGCAATGTGGGAGACCTGGGTTCAATCCCTGGGTTGGGAAGATCCCGTGGAGGAGGGCATGGCACACACTCCAGGATTCTTGCTTGGAGAATCCCCATGGACAGATGAGCCTGCTGTGCTGCAGCCCATGGGGTTGCAAAGAGCTGGACATGACTGAGCAACTAATACTTAGTCCACAGCAACATAAAAGGAACTTCTACATTAATTCTAAATCATGAAAGAAATGCCAAGTGTAACCAAAATTAAAATGTAAATTGACAAGAGATTAGACAAGATATGTCTTCAAAGGGAGCATAACCAAGATACCAATGTCTCATCTCTGTTAAATGAATCAGTGAATTCATACCAAATACTGTCAAATGACAGTCAGGTCACTCTCCCCCAGAAACACCAAGAACAAGTAAAAAAGACTTTCAGATAAACCTTTACTGATCTCCAAGCCCAAGTAAATCCTTTAAGTGTGCAATCCAAGGTATTGCTTCAATAGGCTACATGAACCATAAGACAAATTTGAAAGCAAGAAAACTGTAAATATATATATATCTATCAAACAACAATGGCATCAAAAACATAAATCTTTGTGGGAAGAGTTGAGGACAATTACAAGGTAGCAGTGCTTCTTAGATTTAATGTCCTACTGGGAACTGGACTTTAGAACATGTTTCTGGAAGGTTAAATTTTGACTGTAAACGTGGTTCTTTTTTGATTTGTCTTCAGCTCTGTGGACTAATGACTAAAGGTGAAAAGAAGCATGGGAATGCAGCAGGTGGTCTTAGAAGAAGCAAAGAAAAGGAAACAGGATGGTGAATTTTTTTTTTCTTTTTGCCAAAAGATATCATGGTAATAATTTTTTTCTATTTTGAATATTTTCAAAATTTAAGAAGACTCCTTTCATAATGTAAGATTCAAGGTGCAGAAATACTGCATTCCTCTGGGAGCACCGGATATCCCAGTAAGCCCCAACGTTAGGGGAAGCACACGGACTGAAACCGCCCACCCTGGCCAGGCACCACAGCAACCATCTGCATGAGTTGTTTTACGACAGAAGGTCCTGGGAAGGAACAGGGAACAAATAAGCCTCCACCAACCCGAAGAGTTCGGGAAAGGTCAAAAGGAGACACCACATGTCCGACCACCTCCCAGAATCCTTCTCTCTGGTGTCCATCTTGGCTGAACAAGGCGTGCGCCACCAGGAAGGACTCCGAGGCAGAAGGATTGGCTAAAGACAACCCGGAAACTAATCCCATCACCATAAAGCCTGAGACTGGAAGCCACGTGGCAGAGCTGTTCTCCTGGGTTCCATTACCCTCCTGCTCTCCACCCAGGCGCCCTTTCCCAATAAAATCGCTTGCTTTCTCAGCACATGTGTTTCCTCAGACAATTCATTTCCGAGTGTTAGTCAAGACCCCAGTTTCGGGCCCTGGAAGGGGTCCCCCTTCCTGCAACACCAAGATACACATACTGGTTTGGGAAGGAACAAACGTCTCACTTTGGCATTGCCAGTGTCATTTTTATTTGGCTGAATATTGTTATTTCTGAGTCCAGCTGAGGCATCCAGAAATGTTTTGAACCTTTTTGCTGTAATTGCTATAGGGGATACTTAACAATAGAGCTGCTCTACCTTCTAGTGCTATAATTTCTGTTCTTGGCTCAAGTCTTTGCCTTTTGTTCAATTCACTATTTTTAACTCCTAAGCCTAAGACTGATAAAACTGATAACCTTGAGTGGAAGAAGGTCAAGACACTACTCTAAATAAGTACAGGTCACTGCAGAGCTGGGCAGCAGATGGGAACCTGAGGGTTCACATGGAACCTCAGGAGGTTTTAACCCGTGAAGAGTTCACTCCGTTCTTTAAGAGAGAGGAAAATATTTTACATACATTATTTTATAAACTCAAAAGATACATATCAGGTACCTGAATTAAAACTTAAGCCTAACATCTGGAAATGAATAGCACATTTATCTGAAACATTTTTCTACATATCACAGCCACATATGTGTCATCTGGAAAGCAGAATCATTGAAAACCTCATTTTTTATTTCTACATTTGGCAGAAGACAGGACCATAAACAAGCACTTTTTCAAATAATACTATCGAATTATAAGCTATGAACAAGGATTATTCCTACCTTTTGCAGTTCTTCAGAATCAGTCAGAGCCTTTTAGATTACCTACTTTGATTCCTGGATTTTATAAGGAAGCTGAAGGCTTAATAGATTGTTATATTGCTAAGGTCAAAAGTTAGCTGAGTGACATTGGAGTTCATTGAAAATAAGTTATTATACACTTGCAAAGCTTTTTTTTTTTTAATGGGGATTATCATTAAGAAGGTAGATGAAAGATGTCAATCTCTTTTTATACAAAAGTACATGTTTATAAGCACAAAAATAAATAAAATTATTATTTTGTTACCAATTCTCTACAATCTATATCAGAGGATAGAAGTAGGATAAATGCCTCCTAATTCATTCTAGGAGGCCAGCATTACCTTAATACCAAACCAGACAAAGACAATTCGAGAAAACTACAGATCAATATCTCTCATGAACACAAAAGCAATCGAATCCAAAAATGTATAAAAAAAGTATCAGACACAATGACCAAGTGGGATTTATCCTAGGTTTACAAGGCAGATTCAACACTGAAAAATGAATTAATGTAATCCATTACATCAACAGACTAAAAAAGAGAAATCACATGGTGATACCGATACAGAAAAAAAAAAAAAAATCTGACAAAGTCTCAAACACGTTCATGACAACAACTGTCAGTAAACGAGGATCAGAAGAGGACTTCCTCAACCTAAAATTCTGTCAACAAAGTATCTGTTACTGATGTCATATCTAATGGCAAGAAACTTGAACTTTCCCACTAACATCAGGTACAAGACAAGGACGTGCTCTCTTACTACTCCTTTCAATATTGTACTGCAAGTACTAACTGAATAAGGCAACAAGGAAAGGAAAGGGCATAAAATAAACATATTGGGAAAGAACACATAACACTGTCTTTGCTCACAAATGACAAGATAATCTAGGCAGAAAATCTAAGAGAATCAACCAAAAAACCCTAGAAACAATCAGCACTTACAGCAAGGTCGCAGGGTCCACGGTTAACGTGCAAAAGTCAGTTCCCATCCTACATAGCAACAACGAACATGTGCGCTTTGACATAAAAACACAATGCCGTTTACATCAGCAGTTGAGAACCGAAGTACTCAGGCATAAATCTAACAAAATATACAGTAAGACCTACATGAGGAAAACTACAAAACTCTGATAAATGAAACCAAAGAGGAACTAAATAAATGGAGGTATTCCATGTTTGTGGATATAAAAATTCAACATTATCAAGATGTGGGTTCTTCCCAAATCGATGCACACATGCAACGCAATCTCAGTCAAAAGCCCGATATTCTTTTACGGACATCCACAAACTGATTTTAAAGTTTAGATGCGGAAGAAATGACCAAAAATCGTCGAAATAGTACTGAATGAAAAAACAAAGCTGGGGGACTGACATTACCTGACTTCAACTTAACGATGAAGCTACATTAATTAAGTCAGTACCGTGCTGGTGAAAGAACACAGAGATCAGTGGGACAGAATAAAAAGCCCAGAAGCAGACCCTGTGCACGCACTCAACTGGTTTTTGGCAAGACAGCAACGGCAATACAGTGGAGCAGATCTCCTCTGTTCCGAGTTTTCAGATCCTTACCTGATGTCCGTACACGTTATGCAGCTGATGTCTCGACTGTTTGTTGTGATCAGGTTCAAAGCTACTGATGTTTCCTTGTCAGAGGTCGGGTGCGCTCCACATTTAAAGAAAAATTCCTGAAAGAATGAGAAATATGATCACAGACATGGAATCCGGCCAGCCATGTCCCCCTAAACATGTTCACAGTCAAGAATGTCTTCAGGAGAAGAAGAGTATCATCAGACTATAGATGAGTCTGAAATAAGACAACATCCACACTTTTGAGGGGAACTAATGCCCTTGGAAGCAACAGTCAGAACTGGTCATGGAACAACAGACTGGTTCCAAATAGGAAAAGGAGTACGTCAAGGCTGTATACTGTCACCCTGCTTATTTAACTTCTATGCAGAGTACATCATGAGAAACGCTGGGCTGGAGGAAGCACAAAGCTGGAATCAAGATTGCTGGGAGAAATATCAATCACCTCAGATATGCAGATGACACCACCCTTATGGCAGAAAGTGAAGAGGAACTAAAAAGCCTCTTGATGAAAGTGAAAGAGGAGAGGGAAAAGTTGGCTTAAAGCTCAACATGCAGGAAACGAAGATCATGGCATCTGGTCCAATCACTTCATGGGAAATAGATGGGGAAATACTGGAAACAGTGTCAGACTTTATTTTTGGGGGCTCCAAAATCACTGCAGATGGTGACTGCAGCCATGAAATTAAAAGACGCTTACTCCTTGGAAGGAAAGTTATGACCAACCTAGATAGTATATTGAAAAGCAGAGACATTACTTTGCCAACACAGGTCCGTCTAGTAAAGGCTGTGGTTTTTCCAGTGGTCATGGATGGATGTGAGAGTTGGACTGTGAAGAAAGTTGAGCACTAAAGAATTGATGCTTTTGAACTGTGGTGTTGGAGAAGACTCTTGGGAGTCCCTTGGACTGCAAGGAGATCCAACCAGTCCATTCTGAAGGAGATCAGCCCTGGGATTTCTTTGGAAGGAATGATGCTAAAGCTGAAACTCCAGTACTTTGGCCACCTCATGCAAAGAGTTGACTCATTGGAAAAGACTCTGATGATGGGAGGGATTGAGGGCAGGAGGAGAAGGGGACAACAGAGGATGAGATGGCTGGATGGCATCACCGACTTGATGGATATTAGTCTGAGTGATCTCCGGGAGTTGGTGATGGACAGGGAGGCCTGGCATGCTGCGATTCATGGGGTTGCAAAGAGGTGGACACGACTGAACTGAACTGAATGCCCTTGGGGCAAACTATTCAACAAGCCCCCTTTCTAAGAAGGTTCCAAGTGTCTGCTAGTCTCTCTCTTTTTCTTTTTCAACCAAGGAGTTGTGGGAGCACTCTGGGCCCCCTGCTCACCTCTCAATGATAAGTGAGTCTGGGAGAATAACAGTGTGGATGGAGGAGGAAGCCTACAGTACATCTCGACAATGAGGAAGCATCTCGACAATGAGAAAGAGGAGACCCTGAGCCATGAGATGATTGGTCCAAAGTCAAACAGTCAGAGGTGAAAGCAGGAAGCAACCCAGGTTTCCTAAAGGGAAATCCAGTGCTTTTCTACAGGGTCCCCTCACAGCTGGTCAGTGAGAAGCAAGAATATAGTGCCAGTAAAAAATATAGGGACTCCAACTATTGATAAGCATGCATGTATTATAGACAGAGGACGAGATGGTTGGATGGCATCACCGACTCAACAGACATGAGTTTGAGCAAGCTCCGGGAGTGGGTGATGGACAGGGAAGCCTGGCATGCTGCAGTCCATGGGGTCGCAAAGAGTCGGACACGACTGAGAGACTGAACTGTAGACTTAGGGAGAGGCAGAGTGTACCTCTCCCCAGCCTGACTTATAGTCTGCCCCTCGTTCTGCACCCTTCAGTATCCCAGAATTCCCTGAGAGTCTCACCTACCCCCTCCCTTTGTCAGGTAGCTAGGAATGTTCTAAACCCAGGCCTCTTTCCATCTTAGTTCACTCTCAGCCCTGTCCTGCCACATATTCCTTTATCTTAGCTGCTCATGTAAGTCACATCCTTGTTTACTTTTGGCTGCATACACCCTGATGCTGGGAAAGCCTGAGGGCAGAAGGAGAAGAGGGCATCAGAGGACAGGATGGGTGGATGGCATCACTGACGCACTGGACTAGAACTTGGGTGAACTCTGGGAGATGGTGAGGGAAAAGGATGCCTGGTGTGCTGCCGTCCACGGGGTCGCAGACAGTCAAACAAAACTGGGCGACTGAACAACAAAAGTTCATTGCGTCTTAGTCCCCTGACCAGAGCAGAGACTGAATCCAGCTGTTGACAGTGAGCATGCAGAGTCTTGACCACTAGAGTACCAGGGAATTCCCAATTCACATTCTTTTTTACTGTCTTGGTTTTCCAACTGTTTTTCTATTTGTTTGCATAGCCCCTCTTCCCCCGCACCCCACACACCAAGGTGGTGGGACAATAAATACTGTGCTTCTTGTCAAACAGTACGCACACCGTCCATGGTAATAATACCATGAAACTAAATTTTCTGCCACAACAAAAATTCCATACAAATGTAACAGAGGATGACAGAAGAACTCTTGCATGTACACTTAATCCTCAACTCCATTTGTGTATCACTACTTGTATCTAGAAAGCATTTTTCTTTCAACATTAGACCTGGTGTCAGCAAACTTTATTAAAGCACCATATATTAAAGGTGTTCAGCCTTGCCAGCCATAAGGTCCTTGTTGCACTGCTCAACTCGGAATTATTGTCTAAAAACAGCCATGGAACGTATGCAAATGAATGGATGTATCTGCATCCTAATAAAACTTTATTTACAAAAATATGTATCAAACTGAATTTTGCCCACAGGCACGGACTGACACTTTCACTTTGAGCTTCCCAAATGGCACTAGTGGTTAAAAATACACACACACACACACACACACACCATCTGCCAATGCAGGAAATAAAAAAAAAATTCAGGTTCAATCCCTGGGTCAGGAAGATCCCCTGGAGGAGGGCATAGCAACCCACTCCAGTATTCTTGCCTGGAGAATCCCATGGACAGAGGAGCCTGGGATATGGTCCACAGGGTCACAAAGAGTCAGAAACAGCTGAAGGGACTTAACATGCATGCATGGATGGTCCACATCTGCAGTGGACCTTGAGATATTTATGGGCTGTCTTACATACATTTGTATCCTAACAGTGGATGGCAAAGGACAAGAAATTAGATATATTTTCTTAAAAAAAAAATCAGTAGATTTATTTAATGAATGCCACCAATGTTTCTTTATATATTTGACATCATCACTCTTAAACTGTCTTCTCCCTACTTGTAACCAAACTAAGGGCTCCCCTGGAGGCTCAGTGGTAAAAAATCCACCTGTAATGCAGGAGATGCGGGTTCAAGTCCTCGGTCAGGAAAATTCCCTGGAGAAGGAAACGGCAACCCACTCCAGTATTCTTGCCTGGAGAATCCCATGGGCAGAGCAGCCTGGCGGTCACATGCATGGGGTCACATACAGCGCATGGGGTCCCAAACAGTAGAACATGACTTCACAGCTAAACAACAACAAACCAAATTGACTTCTTCCTCCTCTGACCACAGACGCAGTGAGCCACACCTGTGGGTGTCGAAGTCCAACTTACATCACAATCATCTGGGATGCTTGTTAAACTCGACTTTGCAGGGACCCACCCCAGATGTTCTGACACCCGGCTTACCAGGTGATGCTGTCACTACGGCTCTGGGGACCACACTTCTGAGAACTACTGAGTTAGAGCAGCATTAGAGGTAAAGGGAATAAACGACTTATTCTTTCAGAAAACAAGGGCTGTAACAAGCTCGCTTAGCACATCTGAAAATAATGGCACATCTCAGGTAAAATGGATTACTCTTCAAAAATCTGGAGGGTTTCCCCATGCACAGAAATGTCCCCAAGCCAGGAATTTGGAGCCCAGGATGTTTTTAAGAATAAGTGCCTTATCAATTTCAGGTGGTATAGGTCAACAGGAACCCCCGCCCAACCCCCCGCCCAGGGCAAGTGAGAGTGGCCGACCCCCGGCCTGCAGTTGCAGCCCCAGTGATGCAGCTGTGCCAGCAGCGCCGCTGTGATGATAGACGAGCGGCTGCTGGGAGCCCCCTCAGGTGTGTCCGCGGGGTCCTGCATGGCTTCCCCAAAGCAGCATGCAAACCATACTGATTGTTCTTGCTTTCTCTCTTAACATGGAAGGCCATCCTGTTCACTCCATTTTTTTTTTTTTTGGAATGGTATAAATCCTTCAAAGGTCACTTCAAGGGTATTATGGAAGAGAGTTAAGGCCAAACTTGACTATCAAAACGAGATGGCTGGAGGACATGACTGATCCTTCTGAAATACACAGACTGCTTTTGCAGACCTGAAAAAAAATCCTCACTCATAACGAAAAGTAATACCTCCAGAATAGCTGAGCTGGCTGGCCTATTGAGGAAGTATTTCACATACAGATAAATAGAATTTATATTTTTTCTTAGATTGCAGAAGGCTACTGGTAGACATTTAGCTAACAAATCACAAACTGCTCTAACACTAGATAAAACTCTGCCAGATAAAAGTCAAAATCCTTTTTACTGGAGGGAGGAATTTTACAATCAATGGTTTAATAAGTAACAAATTTTGGAAAATACCAGAAATTCATATAGCATGACAGAATTAAAATACAGATTAACAACTGTGTATATTAAATATGTATCAGTGAATTTCAGTGCCTTCTCTGCCAATTTTTATGGAAGGAGGTTCTTCTCCAGTGCCAGAGTAGCTAAAGTGGTGGAGTGGCCAAGATTTCACCCAGCTTGCAAGCTAACTGGTTAGCCTGCCACCGCCTCATGGATGTGGCAAGGAGACACAAGCCTCCTGGGTTGGAGCCCCGGCAGAATGATGTACAAGCGTCATGATTCTGTCAGTTCCTCTGCATCCCAGTTCCCAGGAGACGAAGTGTCCAGGCCAAGCTACACGCTACGCATGCTGGGTTTCTGAAACACAGCTGGGGACCCTGAGCTTAGGACACGCAGATCTTTTAGAAGGATCTGTAAGCCGATGTTTCCTTTGTTCTGAAGGCAGACGCTATCTTTATCATACTGAAAGCAAGCAGGTCCACGTTTTACTTTAGAGAGAGAGACTAGACTACCATTTTCTAGGTCATTTGCTCTACAATTTCCTTGCAAAGATAGTCTAAAAAAAAAGATAGTGCTTCCCTCACAAGACATGCAGAAACTTGAGAGACCCTGGAGAAGTGTCTTCCAATAGTAATAACCCCTTTCCCACAGACTAATCAGCAGAACGGTCTGGTTATTTCCCATCCTACACAATCAATGGATTAGCATTCTCAATACCCTTCTGATATTCTCAGACTGTATTCAACACACACAGGAAAAGAGCAAAACAAACAGAAGCAAGAAGCGTGTTGAAAAGTTCTACCTTGGGTATTTCAGCTTGCTCATGTAGGGCTGTCATCTCACACGATGACTACATGATTCTTTTGGAGTAATTCTGCTTTTCTGGGATTTTTCTTTTCTCTTGATTTTTCAGATTAAAATATTAAGAACACCAATGTCAGAAACGCATCCTAGCCAGAGTCCATGCAGTGTGGTCAGAACATTGATGCCACTGTGAGATCTGGTCACCATCTGAGCCCCGTGGGAACCCAGAAAACAGCTCAGTCTGGGCCAGGTGGATAGTAGTTATGCCCCACGGCCTGGCTGCTTGAGGTGGCCATACTCCAGTTTCAGTGGGGGTGGGTTTGCCAAGCCAAGTTACTCCTATGTCGCCCTGGGTGCAACAGTCCCCTGTGGGTGCATCAGAGAAACATTCTTGTTCACTGGGCCAGGGCAGCAGCGGGGGCATCTGTCAATTCTAGTGAAGGCAATATACGATCCTTACTGAGGGTAGGACTTCCCAGGTGGTGTGGTGGTAAAGAATCGGCCCACCAGTGCAGGAGATGAGACGCGGGTTAGATCCCTGGGTCGGGAAGATGTCCTGGAGGAGGAAAGTGCCAACCACTCCAATATTCTTGCCTGGGAAATCCCACGGACAGAGAAGCCTAGTGGGTCTATGGGATTGTAAAGAGTGGGACATGACTTAGCAACTGAGCACATAGACATCTGTGGGTAAATAAAGAATCTCAGAGGGACCCATCCATCTTCCACAAATGCCAGCTCACAGGTAAACCAGCTACAAAAAGACAAGAAAAAAAGCTAAACATAGCAAATCCTGTTAAATTAAATGGATTCTTTCACCTAACCAGGAGCTGTAGCTCCTATTGGCTGGCTCACCTGGATCCATATACTCAATTCTGGGAAGCCCTAATTAGCGAAGGCACCAAAATCTGACAGCAGCTGGCCAGGTTGTTTTCTTTTTTCCCTCCCAAAAGATGGTGTAAACTACATTTAAAGGATGACAAAAATAATCCCATAATAAGACCTTAAAAAAATGTGCTTGGATTCATAATGTGACCCTGGTAAATGCTGTAAGTATGAATAAGATGCTTTTCACTTTAATAATACTGAATAGAAAATTAAAAATCTAACAGTTATATTCTTTAAGTTCTTAGAAACATACCTTTCTGCCCTTAATGTGGACAAGGCTCTGATCCCTTCCTTCCACGCTCACTGAGTTCTCACCTTTTATCAGTACCCACCCATCCTTTCCTTCAGATCCTAGAGGCGAAGCCCTCTGACTGAATGAGACCCACAAAAAGCAATGATACACCAAGGGAAAGACTTCATGAACAGTTCAATTCAACTATTAGAAGCTACCTCTTCCTTCTCATTCCAGTTTGCCACCCGACTCAAGACATTACCAGTGTCTCTAACAGACAAGCGGGAAAATGAAAAATAAACAAAACAAATAAATAAACCAGAAAATCTGAATTAGGTTAAAACCAAGAACTCAGTTTATAAAAACGTACAGAATCCAAAGTTTAAACTCCAAACACAGGAGTGGGTCAAGTTAGGGGAGCAGGACCCACACCAGGTATTTCAACAGAGAGAATTTAAAGCTGAGGTCTAGTTGCAAACATGGTGGAAACTCCCCAAAGAGCTAAACTGGGGTAGAAAGCTCCTTGACATTAGCAGCGTTAGGGCAGTGCTCCAATCTGCTGGGGCTGGGGGGATGGGGCAGCGGGGGCCGGGCGGGGAGATACAGTGGCTGGGCTGCCTATGGGGGCTAGGAGGATGACTGAGACGCAGCCCCTGCGAGCAGTGCCTCCCGAAGATGAAGGGAGACACCTCCCAGCTCTGCCTCTCTCCACCCTCCTGTCTCCCCCCAGGCTGTGCTTGGGTAAAGTCTGCCTGAAGCAGGCACAGGGGTCTGGGAGCTAGGGTTCGCCTGGCCAGCCCACAGGGCAGCAGAAGCGGAAGGCAGGTGGACCTCAACACCACTGATGGCCGTGGGTGCACCGTCAGGAGGCCCAGTCAGTCAGCCAAGTCCGAAGTCCTCAACACTGCCTCTGCTTTAGTGCGGACACATATAATTAGCCTCCAGAAAAGAAGAAAATGATGCGTTCAGATGGGCTCTGGAAAAGGTACTAAATAAAGGTACATAAATAATTACTTTGCCTATTCACTGCGTTCAAGCTCAGATAAACCTGTCAAAAGATGACCTCCCAAATTTTTGACAAAGAGGAATTGAGGACACAGGCATTTTCATTTAGAAAACTAGTAATAAGCATCTGCATCAGGCAAGACGTCACTTAGAATTAACCTGAATGTCTCTCACAGGCCTAGAAGTTCCGCCTATAGCCAACAACAAAGAAATATTATCCCTAATCTCTCTCTTCTCAGCCTGCTGGCTCAAACAGCTCCTCCTGGGCTTATTTTCAGATTCTTTTGTAAGAAGCAACTGCTAGTTTTAAGTCTCATTATCCATTTAAAAACCTCATGACTGATATTAATACTGTAGCTTTAATTTTCTCTAAGCTAAGACATGACAGACACAGCCTAATTACCACACGCTGGCCCATATGAGAAAGGCAGAGGCATCAGCCCAGGGCCTGGGTGCCTGTGCCTCTACTGGTGAGTCTCAGTTTTCATGTTGACCTGTTAGACTCGATGTGTATCATGTAAACCCAGGAAGTAATTATATAGGCTTGGATATAAAATAACTCTGGCACTCGTTAGAGTGGATAAGACCTGTAGATTTTACTAATTTAACGGTGCCAGTTGTAAAGTTAGGTGACACCTAATTAAACAAATAAAATCTTGAAAGTTAATGAGGGATTGTGTTCAATGATAAGTTTGTTTTCTCTTAATTTAAGGTGAAAACAAAACCTCTAGATGATGTGTAAAGTTTATCAAGAGGAAAGAAAATCAATAGACTCCCACAAAAAGCAAAACCGTGTCAGAGCTCTGCTGAGAAGGTCAGGCGCTGCCTATGAGACTCACTGCTACTGCTGCTGCTGCTAAGTCACTTCAGTCGTGTCTGACTCTGTGCGACCCCATAGACGGCAGCCCACCAGGCTACCCCTGTCCCTGGGATTCTCAAGGCAAGAACACTGGAGTGGGTTGCCATTTCCTTCTCCAATGCATGAAAGCGAAGAGTGAAAGTGAAGTCGCTGAGTCGTGTCCGACTCTTAGCGACCCCATGGACTGTAGCCCATCAGGCTCCTCCATCCTTGGGATTTTCCAGGCAAGAGTACTGGAGTGGGGTGCCATTGCCTTCTCTGATGAGACTCATAGCCCCTGCCAAAGCCGTAATGGAAGTGTTCTGCCTCCGCCAAGGCAGCGTGTCCTTTGGGAAAACAAACAGATGAGACGCGTGTAAACAAGTGGGCACGTGTGCAAGGGCACACGTGAGACGCGCTACGCTGTCATAAGCAGGACAAAGTCTTAAATGTGGAGTCAGCGTCTCCATTCCTTCTCTGCAAACGGGTTCATGAGTATCATTTTTCTAGATCCCATATATATGCATTAATATACTATATTTGCTGTTTTCTTTCTTACTTCACTCTGTTTAACAAGCGCTAGGTTCATCTCATTACAACTGACTCAGATTATGACTGATTTGCATTGTGGTGCAGCAGAAACCAACACAATATTGTAAAGCAATTTTCTTCCAATTAAAAATACTGTTTTAAAAATGTGAATTCAACAAGCACACACTGTGTCAGGCCCAAGGGCACTGCCGTTTTAATTTCAATACAGCTATTCTTATATTCCAAAAGTATTTTAAAAATTTTATTACCCAAGGTAGAAGTATAAATCAGGTCGGATACTTAGCCCAATGTATAAAATAAAAATGAAATTTCTAAAACCCCAAGGGCTCTTAAAAAATTTTAAGTTTCTTTAAATTTTCCATTAAGCTTTATTATGGCAAAACTGACATGAACGGGCAAGACTTTATTTCTAGTCTATATTTATCCAACCTAGTATGACTATTCGTGTATCTCACTGCAAAATTAATATTTAAAAAAAACATGACAAGGATAGACATTCATTTCAGAGTTAAAATGTATGAATTGCGTAATATTTCTGGTATCTAAAATTTTCCAAATTTAAAACACTTCTGGCTTCCCAGGGTAGAAGATAAAGTGATTATGCTTCTGCAGTATAAAACTGTCTTAAATTCCTACTAATTCAGCAGATGATCCTTGTTCTAGACACTAGACACAGTCTTCTCGACACTCCTTCATGTGACTCTCTATAATAGTAACTTTAGTTCAAAGGAACCATTTTAGTCTATTTGACACACACACATAAAGCCACGTGTACTTCCTACAGTTCCCTTTAACGTTAGACATAAACAATTTAAAACATTTTAATGCCACATACTTTCAAGAAGTTGAACTTCAAGACAAAAGCTATAAATATCACAATGATTATCTTCCCCTCTATGCCTAGATTCATCAGGGTGTCTTGACCAGGGTTTATTCAATTGTGATACTACTCAGTCATAATTGACTATTTATTATTTTAAGAAAAAAAAAAAGGGTGGGGGGAGTTGTTGAAGAAGACATCTCAAAAGATTCCTGAAGGTCTGGGGTCACTACTGACATGCATCAAGGGCATGAGCTTATGTAAATGTCTGTTCAGACTGGAGAAAAACAATCCTCATTCCCAGGTCAGGCAGCTGCTCAGACACTGTCCTCCCCCTTCTCCTCCTTGGCCCAGGATGAACTAGCATCTCTTGCTTCTCAGTAGGAACACAACATCCCCCCACCTGCTGCCACAGCCAGAGAACCCGTCTAAGAATGAAGCTCACGCTCTGAAGGGAACAGAGACAAAGGATGGAGAAACAGCGCCCATGGCAGCCTTTGTACCCCGGACTCAGCTACGCCTGCGGCCCAGTTAATTAGCTTATTTACATCCACCTCGAGAAATACCCATGCTTCCAGGGATCCTTCCCCGATGTTTACTCATGCAGAAACAAGTGTATTTCTCCTTGCTCAGCCTCAGCTAGGGGCTGAGGATACACATGTAAACAAAATCCCTGCAAGAGTCCATAAACCTGAAGGAGAAAGAGACAGCACAAATATTTGCACAGATGACAACAGGGCAAATACCTTCCAGATGCCTGGGCTCTGATCTGAGCAGGCGAGAGAGGACGCTGAGCAGCTTATGGGAGAACGAGAAGGCTCAGCTTCGAAGAGACAGTTCAAGTGGATTTGAAATGCTAAGATGTTGCCAGGTGGAGATGGTAGTTGAGCGAGCTCGGGAGTCAAGGCACGTGGACCTTGGGCTGCCGGCTCAGACGGGCTGGGGCCTGGGACGCCAGCAGGGGGCTGATGGGAAATCTGTGATTCTCTGTGCAGGGAAACATTGGTCCAAACCCACCAAACTCACGCTAGTGCTTTGAGAGCCTGGAATGTGCGGCGGAGGCGACTCTTCACTGTCATTCTTCAACCACAGGAGGTGCGGCAGCCAAGAATAGAAACCACGGATATTTCCTGATCTCTGATTTTGAACGACCACCTTTTTGAAACAGGTGTTTGATTTTAAGTTAGCAGTGTATATAAATTTCCAAGACAGACTTCCACATTATCTTTCAGACGGGAAAATAAGAATTTTCTTTTTTCATTGTTATTTTGGAGAAAGTCTTCACCCCATTGATTGTGCCTAGGATAATATCAATGGAGGATTTTGAGAGCAAATGCTTTGACTCTGGTTGTTACTACATTACTATGTGCTCAATTGTCTTGCTCTTAACATTTATTAATGACCCTTGACTCCAACGTTTCTGGAACTTAAGGACAGCTGTCAAAGTTGTGTTTATTCCATAGGATATTGTGAGAGCTCCAATGGCCAGAGAACACAGCTTTTCCTGACATCTAAATTTAACTTGTTCCCAGGAATTACAAGCCACTTCAGGAGAATCTGGTTAGTGACTTACACACATGATAACAGTTACTCTTCTTTCCCAAGGTCTGATGGTCAGTCGACCAGTTAGTTGCTCCAGTGTGGTCCTGCTGCTGCTGCTGCGTCACTTCAGTCGTGTCCGACTCTGTGAGACCCCACGGACGGCAGCCCACTGGCCCTAGTTTGCCCTCTATCTCCATCATGATTCCAATAATGTTTGGAGATGTAGATTCCTCCAACCACAACTGATCCGCAGTTACTCGTGTGATGTCATCTGCCCAGTGTAGTTGAACATGTCTTTGCTTTCAATTTTATATCCTAGCCAGACAATAAAAGACAATATTCATTATTCTCATTGTGCTTCATTTCCTTTAGAAGCTAAGGTTCCATAAGCTCTCATAACGTGTCAGCTTGAAGGAACACAAGGGCGTCACGGCATTTGCTAGTTTCATGCTCAAGCAAAGCTTTCCAGCTTCTGTTCTCTGATAAATAAAACGAGAAGTTAAAATATTTTGTTCTCAACAGAAGGTTTCCTTTGTAACTTTGATGACTTGAGTCGACCTTCCACAGAGGGTACCTAAACACGTATCTGTTAGATGGTAATAATCTGCAAGAAACCGAGGAGTGGGGTCATCATTTGGAACATTTACAGTGACTCACCATCCCCAGATGAATTGTGTTCCCAGCATTTCCTAGACAACCTTTCCAAGTTGGCAGTTATTTCACATGTGCTTGTAAATGGGCAAAAAACTTAACTGCAAGCAACCAGTAAAAGAACCAGTTAATCATACTATCAGGGTTCCATGTCCTCCAGATTAAGCACAGGAGCCTTAAGCTGACACCCACCGTCTCAGAAGCTTTCCCTCCACACTGCCCTCCCATCCTGCCAGGAGGACTTTGTCGCCTGAAAGGCT
This sequence comes from Bos taurus, assembly GCF_002263795.3. Lineage (NCBI taxonomy): Eukaryota > Metazoa > Chordata > Mammalia > Artiodactyla > Bovidae > Bos > Bos taurus. Next base: position 97,566,699 of record NC_037336.1, read on the forward strand.
GTGCTCTCTCTTGTTTTGGTCTCAAGCACAAGATTTCCTGCTTGCTGGTCTGTCTTCCTTCTCTCACTCATCTCACACCCCAAAGTGTCCTTCGTGGCTCAACTCACTTGTCAGTGGCCCTCAAAGCCTTTCTGACTCCCCAGGGCTGGGTCGGAGCTATTCCCACGGGGACTTCCATTTCTCTCGTGCTCTGTGCTGGGGGATTGAAGGCACCTGGTGGTCTAGTGCACTCACCACAGGGCAAATGAACCGAGGGCACTTATGCTGGCGCCTGGCCCAGGGGGCTTCCCAGGCGGCTCAGTGGTCTAAAAAAAAAAAAAAAAAAAAAACCTGCTTGTTGATACAGGAGATACAGGTTCGGTCCCCTGGGTTGGAAGATCCCCTGGAAGAGAAACTGGCAACCCACTTCGGTATTCTTGTCTGGAGAATTCCATAGACAGAGGAACCCGGCGGGCTACATCCACAGGGTCTCAAAGAGTTGGACATGACTGAGTGAGCACACATGCACGCCTAGCCCAGGGCTTGCACACAGAAGCTGTCAGAGTGGTCACAAAGCATAAGCTTTCCCAGCCCATCTGAAAGTAAGAAAGATGAGTGTGGAAGAACTCTCTTGGGCCTGGAAACACGCTCTGCGGAAAGAGATGGACAGGAAACTCTGGATCACGCCCTTCTGTATTCCTGGGCATTAAGTGGGGGCTCCTTGTGTCTCTGGCAGCCTGGGCCTCCCTCTGAGCTTTGCGAGCCGCTGAGGCTCCTGCTGTTGACTCTCCCGCGCTGCTCCTTAGGAAAGCAGCCCCAGCCCCTGGACCCAGTGGGGGTGGAATGACGCTGTCACTCCTCCCTATAGCCAGAGGTGGAGAAATGTAGCCTCTGCCACTTCAAAGTGTCCAGTCTGGACACAGAAAGTGCAAGAGAAACATTCTTCCGGGGACCAATCATTCACAAAATGATAACTTGGTTTAGGCTACAAGCAAAGAGAAATATTGAACAATAAGAAGAAGCTGAGCTTTAAAACATTTTAAATGACTTTAGACTCGGAATCTAAACTTTTTTTCTTTTCCCTCAAAACCCGTTGTTTCCTTGGCAAGTAGAATTTAGAGCTTCTTTTTATTCCTGCTTTCTTTACTGCAGGCAGCTCAAGCAACCATGAACTCCACTCAAGACAAAACTGAGCAAAGGCAAGCGCTTTATACACTTTAATAGTCTCTTGCATTATCTATACTTGTTTTATTTCCTCATTAGAAGATGAACAAAATAAAGTAAAACTTGTAAATTTACCTATGAACTGTACACATTAAACACCACAGTTCAAAAGCATCAATTCTTTGGTGCTCAGCTTGAAAGTGAAAAGTGAAAGTGAAGTCAGTCAGTCGTGTCCAACTCTTAGGGACCCCATGGACTGCGGCCCACCAGGCTCCTCTGTCCATGGGATTTTCCAGGCAAGAGTACTGGAGTGGGATGCCATTGCCTTCTCCGAGAAGAGTTTTAGGTTCACAGAAAAATTGAATGGAACGTACACACATTTCTCCTATACTCCCAAGCCCCCACAGGCATAGCCTTCCTATTATTGATTCCCACCCCCGACCCCAGAGGAATGGTGCATTTGTCACACTGATGAACTTTCACCTACTTGACATAATCACCCAAAGTCCACAGATCACAATATAGTTAGTTCACTCTCAGCATAATACATTCTATATAGGTTTGCCCAAATGTATAATGACATGTATCCATCCTTTTAACATTAAATAGATTTTTACTACCCTAAACATAGGTGGCGGGGCCAAAGTGGAAATGGTGCTCAGTCTTGGACATGAACTACTCTACATCCACAATTCTGGTGGTGAAACTTAAGTCCAAGGCTGTGAAGAACAATATTGCATAGGAACCTGGAACATTAGGTCCATGAATCAAGGTAAATTGGATGTGTCCAATCAGGAGATGGAGAGAGTAAACATCAACATCTTAGAAATTAGTGAAATAAAATGAATGAGAATGGGTGGATTTAATTCAGATGACCATTGTATCTACCACTGTGGGCAAGAAGCCCTTAGAAGATATGGAGTAGCCCTCAAGGTCAACAAGAGTCGGAAATTAGCACTTGGATGTAATTTCAAAAACAACAGAATGATCTCTGTTTGTTTTAAAGGCAAACCATTCAACATCACAGTAATCCAAGTCCATGCCCCAACCACTGATGCCAAAGAAGCAGAAGTTGAACGGGTCTATGAAGACCTACAAGCTCTTCTAGAACTAACGCCAAAAATAGATGTCATTTTCATCACAGGGGATTGAAATGCAAAATTACAAAGTCAAGAGACACTCAGAACAACAGGGAGGTTTGGCCTTGGAGTATAAAATGAAACAGGGAAAAGGCTAACAGACTTTTGTCAACAGAACACACTGGTCATAGCAACCATCCTCTTCCAACAGCCTACGAGACAACTCTACACATGGACATCACCAGATGGTCAATACTAAAATCAGATTGATTCTGTTCTTTGTAGGAAAAGATGGAGAAGCTCTATACAATCAGTAAAAACAAGACGTGGAGCTGGCTGTGGCTCAGATCACGAGCTCCTTATTGCCAAATCCTGACTTCGATTGAAGAAAGTAGGGAAAACCACTAGGCTATTCAGGTTGACCTAAATCAACCCCCTCATGATTATACAGTGGAGATGACAAACAGATTCAAGTGATTAGGTCTGTAGACAGAGTGCCTGAAGAACTCTGGGTGGAGACTGGCAACACAATACAGGAGGCAGTGAGCAAAACCATCCCCCAAAAAGAAACACAAAAAGGCAGAAGTTATCTTAGGAGGAAGAGAAGATGAAGAAAGGCTAATAACGTGAAAAGATGCTTACTTTTACTGGTGGTCAGAAAATGCTGAGTAAGAAAAACCATGCCAAAGCTCTTTCACACGTGACTTTACCATTCACTCAGCAGCACGAGGACCTAACGCTAGTGAGTGTGTTAAAGGAAAGCATTGTGTGAGAGGGAGGAAATGCCTCAGCCTCTTTGGAAAAGCATCATAGTAGTTTGGGTGAAAAATTTAAAGGTACATATGGTTTTATCTAGTTATTCTCATTCACAAAAATAAGAGTACCAATGTCTAAAAATTTACTTATGGGGATTTTACTTTAGCACAGAGTATAGGACAGAAAAAAAGAAAGCATCAAAAGCATATTCGCTCAATATTTATGCTACAGAATATTATAAAGCTATTAAAATGAGTGGTTGATCTATATATGTATATTGATCTGAAAATCTATGTAGGAACTGCTATCATGCAAAAAAAGCTATGGTGAAATAAATATAGTGTTATTACTATTTCAAGAAAACAAATTAAAACACCCATAAAAATGTGTGTTTTTTTTTAATGAGCATAGAAAAATGTATAGAGCAATACACAGAAAAATATTCACATTTATCATCTTGTAATGAAACTGGGAAAACAGAGGAAACTATTAATTTATTTTCTTTATATAATTCTTGTTATTTGAATTTGTTACAAAAAGTACTCAGAATAAAAACAAGTGACATTAATAACAGTGACAAAGGAAAGACAAACTGATGGGCACTAGAGCAGAGGAAGAACTCTGGAGATGGCTGAAGGGCAGAAAGTCAGGGGACCGTGGAAAAGACCAAGAGGGCTGGGGAGCTAGAGGGCAGATCAGAAAGGATGCTGCACCCAGGGAACAGATGGCTTCATCCCGAGGGGAAGGAGAGCCTATGAAGGACTTTAAGCAGGCTGGTGATATGATCAGGTAGAAATAATGCATTCACGGCCCTATAATAATGCATTCCCAACCCTCCCTGCAGAACTTGAGGAATCCTGCTCAGCTGGTGATCTGGGAAAGACCTCCTGGAGTGTAAGAGAAATGCCAATCTCAGTCCAGTTACCCAACCTTTAGTATATGATTCAAACTAAAGGCTCCCATGTGCTTTATCAGGAGACCCTGCTTGACTTCAGACCACACTATTTTTCCGACCAATAAGCCAGACGTTGTTGATAGATCAAAAATAATATTATAATTTCTAATGACGCTCCAAACTTACTAAATTTTATATCTTCTTAATTACTTCTCTCTGATTTATAGTTCCTCTTAATAATCAAATTATATGCACTTGGTGTAAGTAATATTTGGTTAATTTTATGAATGATAGCAGATCCTTATAAATCTTTCAATTTGTTATAAATTTAAGAAAGTTACATTCACATATTTACTATTTCTGTGCTTTTATGTTAACATGGTTAACAATGCCATTCAGCATTAGATAGTATGTTTGAAGGGAAATTATTTAAGTCTATAAAACAACCTTCCCCCAGAATGACTTTTGCCTGGGATCTCATATAGCAAGCATTAGCCTAGAGGAGGTGTTTATGGTTAGGTTATAAAATTTGCTGGGGAAAACATTGTTTATAATGATCATGGAGAAAGCACCTAAATCATGGTGCTTCAAAAGGAAGTCACACTAAAAACAATTCGGCCACAAAATGTGCCCCTGACATTGTATTCAGATCAGCAGGTAGTTCACAACTGAAATGACCCCATACATCCTGACATCCTAGGCTGTCTCTGTACATATCAAAGTGTGGGCTTCAATTTTAGTTCATGAGGGACACCAAATGCATACAGTGAAATGCCTACTGACTGCGATCTAGGTGACCAGCATGTATAACACAGAATTCAATATCACAGCCATATCCCACTCTCTCTGTTGGTACATTAAATTAGATGAAGTTCTTCCCCTTATATATAGAGATCTATGTACTCATTAATTATAGTGACTTCTGCAAAAAAAAAAAAAAAATTTACTTCTATACGTCAGTGGAAGCCTAGGAAAACATTAATTTTATGTTACTCAGGGGCATGTACTACAATCTTCTATTTACAACAGGAGGTATAAAAAACAGTCATCGGGGGTTCTGTTGCTAACTATTCTGGATGGGGCCACTCGACCTAACCAGCTATAAATTTATGACCTGTGGAATTTGTGCAGCATACCTGACCCTGCTTCATGGGGAGCCAGTAGCATGAACGCTAGTGTCCTTCCCCCATCAGCTAGTGCAATATCAGCCACTAGCCGGCACACCGCGAAGCACCGCGGCAGAAGACTGACGGCTGTCATTCCCATCGTGCTTTTCAAACACGCTGGCCAATCAGTCTGCGCAGAGCACACTGAGTTATAGGAAGCACCTACTATTGTGTTGCTGCTATGGACTCTTCTTCCTGACCCCACTCATGTCAATCTAGACTCTTTTCAGAAATCCAGCAATTACTTAGGCTTATACTGCTGACTGAGACAACATTCCCAAACCAAAATATATGTAAGTAACCTCAAGTTGGACAGTACTGGCAATATATTTTGGCTGCAAACACTTTTTTTCCCCCCATCAAGAGCACCTGGTGCTCAGTGAATACACCATTTCCTGGCTGGTTATATATAAGCCCATTTGGGCAAAAAATGGCCAAGTGTCTATTCAGGGTCGGCTAGAGCTGTGTCTTAAAACATGGTGGCAGGCAGTGATGAGCTCTGATGACCTTCATAATACTATGACAGCAAGGGAGCTGGCAAAAAAATGTTTTATGTAAAACAATGATGTGGAGGTAGAGAAAACACGTATTATGAAATATACTAAAATAGTAAAAATTAAATTTATATGGGAAATATATTGAACACTTTTAATATATAATATTTTCTTGTCTTTTATTGATGGGATGTTTGGAAAATATGAGTTTTACCAGGTTAGATTTAGTGAGGATGTAATGCCAATAACATTTTTGGATAATCTATGGATACAACTATCATAAACTGACTATTTTTTGCCCCTTATCAGCTTCAACTCCTTGTAACCATATATTAGATACACTATCAGAAGTCTTCATTTGCACTAGAATGGCTTCTAGGAGATTCTTCATTCATGTGTAACTCATCACTGACATGAACTCATGTTTGCTAAATACACAGTAATCTCTTTTTATAAAACTGAGATAGCTGTGCTATGAAATTCCACATGTTTGAATATAAATGAACACTTATAAGTTTTTCCAAATTTATTTGCTTGACTGACAAAGATAAACCAAACTACAAGCAACCAGTGCACGCGTGCACAGGGCTTGGTGTCACTTAGGCTGGTTACATCTCTCCAGTCTGGTACCAGGCTTCAGGAGCTACGGTTTGCCCACCATGCTGAGACCACAGCACTTAAACAACAACATTCACTCATGCGTTTAATGAGAGAAAGTTCAAATGAATTTTCTGGACTCCAGTAAGGTATCAAGCGAATGAAAGACACTGAATGAGAAATCCAATCCTCTTATACATGTTTGCAGTGTAAATGCGTCAAAAGGGTCCATTTCTAGGATATTTCCTCCCCCTAAAATGCATCGATATACGTGGGATCTTGAGGGAAATCACACTGCGGAAATAAGTGATTTATGGTGTCAGCTTATGTTTCCAAGAAAGAGTAGAGTGAATTGAGAATGGGTGTTTGGTAATTTTCTTTACAATACCATAATCATTCTTTGGTCCTTTGATAATAAAAACCATTCTATTTTATTTTGTGTTCGTAACATACAAAAGTGTTTGCTGGAAATAAATGTAGATTCTCAATAGACTGAGGAAGGGTGAATGAAGAGGGAGTCTCAGAACCTCCAACACAAAATTGTACACACACCCATCACAAAGATTTTTCCAGTATGGCCCTCCTCATCCCATTCAGAATCATGACCATATTGAACTATCATGACTCATAAGTAACAATACAAGCAAAAACATCAGCTGCTACAAAAGGAACCACCTGCATGGATGTAAAATTGACAAAAACCCGAAGGGGATGCCTTTGCAGTTAACTCCAGGATGCTAATGCCTCCTGGGTCCACAGTGTGCCATGTGTTCAGCAAACTGAACCTTACTGGCCAGTGATATCAAGAAAAGGGATAGTCTGTGATATCAAGAAGAATGACGGTCCCTGACATGTACCAGCTCCACAATTCCTGAAAAAAATTAGGTGACTCATGGTGAAAATTATCCCAAAGCAAGAGCACACAGCAGCCAATCCTTATCTGCGTGGGTGAGCGTTCATCACAAGTCTGTCCGAGTACTGACATTCATTTTGCCTTTTTCTATGTGTCGGGCAATGTGCTGGATCCTGGGGGTTCCGTTTCATGTGCTTATTTCCATGGTTTGATTTAAGCCTACCATCTCACTATTTGCTTCCTATTTTTCCCATCTGTTATGACCAGTGCATTTTCTTGGACAAACTCATCAGTCTTTGCCCTGCTTCATTCCGAATTCCAAGGCCAAATTTGCTGTTACTCCAGGTGTTTCTTGACTTCCTACTTTCGCATTCCAGTCCCCTATAATGAAAAGGACATCTTTTTTGGGTGTTAGTTCTAAAAGGTCTTGTAGGTCTTCATAGAACCGTTCAACTTCAGCTTCTTCAGTGTTACTGGTTGGGGCATAGCCTTGGATTACTGTGAGATTGAATGGTTTGCCTTGGAAACGAACAGAGATCATTCTGTCATTTTTGAGATCGCATCCAAGTACTGCATTTCAGACTCTTTTGTTGACCATGATGGCCACTCCATTTCTTCTGAGGGATTCCTGCCCACAGTAGTAGATATAATGGTCATCTGAGTTTAATTCACCCATTCCAGTCCATTTCAGTTCGCTGATTCCTAGAATGTCGACATTCACTCTTGCCATCTCTTGTTTGACCACTTCCAATTTGCCTTGATTCATGGACCTGACATTCCAGGTTCCTATGCAATATTGCTCTTTACAGCATCGGACCTTGCTTCTATCACCAGTCACATCCACAGCTGGGTATTGTTTTTGCTTTGGCTCCATCCCTTCATTCTTTCTGGAGTTATTTCTCCACTGATCTCCAGTAGCATATTGGGGACCTACTGACCTGGGGAGTTTCTCTTTCAGTATCCTATCATTTTGCCTTTTCATACTGTTCATGGTGTTCTCAAGGCAAGAACACTGAAGTGGTTTGCAATTCCCTTCTCCAGTGGACCACATTCTGTCTTTTCTCTCCACCATGACCCGCCCATCTTGGGTTGCCCCACGGGCATGGCTTGGTTTCACTGAGTTAGGCAAGGCTGTGGTCCTAGTGTGATTAGATTGACTAGTTTTCTGTGAGTATGGTTTCAGTGTGTTTGCCCTCTGATGCCAACACAAGAGAAGACTCTATACATGGACATCACCAGATGGTCAACACCGAAATCACACTGATTATATTCTTTGCAGCCAAAGATGGAGAAGCTCTATACAGTCAGCAAAAACAAGACCAGGAGCTGACTGTGGCTCAGACCATGAACTCCTTATTGCCAAATTCAGACTGAAATTGAAGAAAGTAGGGAAAACCACTAGACCATTCAGGTATGACCTAAATCAAATCCCTCATGATTATACAGTGGAAGTGAGAAATAGATTTAAGGGCCTAGATCTGATAGATAGAGTGCCTGATGAACTATGGAATGAGATTCGTGACATTGTACAGGAGACAGGGATCAAGACCATTCCCATAGAAAAGAAACGCAAAAAAGCAAAATGGCTGTCTGGGGAGGCCTTACAAATAGCTGTGAAAAGAAGAGAAGAGAAAAGCAAAGGAGAAAAGGAAAGATATAAACATCTGAATGCAGAGTTCCAAAGAATAGCAAGAATAGATAAGAAAGTCTTATTCAGCGATCAATGCAAAGAAATAGAGGAAAACAACAGAATGGGAAAGACTAGGGATCTCTTCAAGAAAATCAGAGATACCAAAGGAACATTTAATGCAGATGAGCTCGATAAAGGACAGAAATGGTATGGACCTAACAGAAGCAGAAGATATTAGGAAGAGATAGCAAGAATACACAGAAGAATTGTACAAAAAAGATCTTCACGATCCTGATAATCACAATGGTGTGATCACTGACCTAGAGCCAGACATTCTGGAATGTGAAGTCAAGTGGGCCTTAGAAAGCATCACTACGAACAAAGCTAGTGGAGGTGATGGAATTCCAGTTGAGCTATTCCAAATCCTGAAAGATGATGCTGTGAAAGTGCTACACTCAATATGCCAGAAAATTTGGAAAACTCAGCAGTGGCCACAGGACTGGAAGAGCTCAGTTTTCATTCCAATCCCAAAGAAAGGCAATGCCAAAGAATGCTCAAACTACCGCACAATTGCACTCATCTCACATGCTAGTAAAGTAATGCTCAAAATTCTCCAAGCCAGGCTTCAGCCATATGTGAACCGTGAACTTCCTGATGTTCAAGCTGGTTTTAGAAAAGGCAGAGGAACCAGAGATCAAATTGCCAACATCCGCTGGATCATGGAAAAAGCAAGAGAGTTCCAGAAAAACATCTATTTCTGCTTTATTGACTATGCCAAGGCCTTTGACTGTGTGGATCACAATAAACTGTGGAAAATTCTGAAAGAGATGGGAATACCAGACCACCTGATCTGCCTCTTGAGAAATTTGTATCCAGGTCAGGAAGCAACAGTTAGAACTGGACATGGAACAACAGACTGGTTCCAAATAGGAAAAGGAGTTCGTCAAGGCTGTATATTGTCACTCTGCTTATTTAACTTATATGCAGAGTACATCATGAGAAATGCTGGACTGGAAGAAACACAAGCTGGAATTAAGATTGCCGGGAGAAATATCAATAACCTCAGATATGCAGATGACACCACCCTTATGGCAGAAAGTGAAGAGGAACTAAAAAGCCTCTTGATGAAAGTGAAAGAGGAGAGTGAGAAAGTTGGCTTAAAGCTCAACATTCAGAAAACAAAGATCATGGCATCCGGTCCCATCACTTCATGGGAAATAGATGGGGAAACAGTGGATACAGCGTCAGACTTTATTTTTCTGAGCTCCAAAATCACTACAGATGGTGACTGCAGTTATGAAATTAAAAGATGTTTACTCCTTGGAAGGAAAATTATGACCAACCTAGATAGCATATTGAAAAGCAGAGACATTACTTTGCCAACAACGGTTCGTCTAGTCAAGGCTATGGTTTTTCCTGTGGTCATGTGTGGATGTGAGAGTTGGACTGTGAAGAAGGCTGAGCGCCGAAGAATTGATGCTTTTGAACTGTGGTGTTGGAGAAGACTCTTGAGAGTCCCTTGGACTGCAAGGAGATCCAGCCAGTCCATCCTGAAGGAGATCAGCCCTGGGATTTCTTTGGAAGGAATGATACTAAAGCTGAAACTCCAGTACTTTGGCCACCTCACGCGAAGAGTTGACTCATTGGAAAAGACTCTGATGCTAGGAGGGATTGGGGGCGGGAGGAGAAGGGTACGAAAGAGGATGAGATGGCTGGATGGCATCACTGATTTGATGGACGTGAGTCTGAGTGAACTGCGGGAGTTGGTGATGGACAGGGAGGCCTGGCGTGCTACGATTCATGGAGTCACAAAGAGTCGAACACGACTGAGCGACTGATTTGATCTGATTTCCCATCTGCTCTCCATTCTTTCCTCCTTTTATGCTTTTCTTGGGTTATTTTTGTGTGTCTATTTTATCTTCTTTATTAGCTTATCAGCTATAGCTCTTTGTTATGTTAGACACTGCTTAAGGATTCTATTGGAGAAGGAAATGGCAAGCCACTCCAGTGTTCTTGCCTGGAGAATCCCAGGGACGGGGGAGCCTGGTGGGCTGCGTTTGTGGGGTCACACAGAGTCGGACAGGACTGAAGTGACTTAGCAGCAGCAGCAGTAAGGATTTTAGCACACTATATCCTTATATATTATTATCTATATATGGTTATACTTTTCCAATGAGTCAACTCCGCATGAGGTGGCCAAACTATTGGAGTTTCAGCTTTAGCATCATTCCTTCCAAAGAACACCCAGGACTGATCTCCTTTAGGATGGACTGGTTGGATCTCCTTGCAGTCCAAGGGACTCTCAAGAGTCTTCTCCAGTACCACAGTTCAAAAGCATCCGTTCTTCGGCGCTCAGCTTTCTTCACAGTCCAACTCTCACATCCATACATGACCACTGGGAAAACCATAGCCTTGACTAGACGGACCTTTGTTGGCAAAGTAATGGCTCTGTTTTTTAATATGCTATCTAGGTTGGTCATAATATATAAATTGTTGTCTTGTTTAGTAGCTAAGTCATGTCCAACTCTACAGATACTCCATGAACTGTAGCTCGCCAGGATCCTCTGTCCATGGGATTTCCCAGACAAGAATACTGGAGTTGGTTGCCATTTCTTTCTCCAGGAGATCTTCTTGAACCAGGGATTGCATCTCCCACATCTCCTAGATTGGCAGGCAGATTGTTTACCACTGAGCCACTAGGACAGCCAGTTATATATAAATATTTATATATTATACTATTCATTTTTGACTCAGTTCAGTTCAGTTGAGTCTCTGTCATGTCTCACTCTTTGCGATCCCATGGACTGCAGCACGCCAGGCCTCCCTGTCCATCACCAACTCCCGGAGCTTACTCATACTCATGTCCATTGAGTCAGTGAGGCCATCAAACCGTCTCATCCTCTGTCGTCCCCTTCTCCTCTAGCCTTCAATCTTTCCCAGCATCAGGGTCTTTTCCAATGAGTCTGTTCTTCACATCATGTGGCAAAAGTATTGGAGTTTCAGCTTCAGCATCAGTCCTTCCATTGAACACCCAGCACTGATTTCCTTCAGCATAGACTAGTTGGATCTCCTTGCAGTCAAAGGAGATTCATGGGGTCGCAAAGAGTTGGACACGACTGAGCAAGTGAACTGAACTGAACTGAAGAACTTTCCAGAGTAGGCTTCCATTTTTTTAACACTCAGTTTTGCACTATTGTCATACATTTTATACATGTGTTATAAACCCTTTATTATCATGTGTTCCTGCTCTTTTGCATGACTTATAATTTTTGCTTTAATGCTAGGCTTGATATTTGGCCATGTTGAGTTTTTATATTCTAAGAAATATTCTTGGAAAACTCCCACAATTCTGTTATGGATCTATATGGTTAACATCAGGCCATGATCATTTAACTTTAAAAACTCCTCTATGTTGGGAACAATTCAATTGTACTAAGTGTGATCAGCACCTGCAATGCAGGAAACCCCAGGTTGATCCCTGGGTAGGGAAGATCCCCTGGAGAATGGAAGGGCTACCCATTCCAGTATTCTTGCCTGAGAAATCCCTGGACAGAGTAGCCTGGTGGGCTACAGGCCATGGGGCCGCAAAGAGTTGGAAACGACTAAGTGACTAAGCATACGCATAGTTACTTGATAATAGTGCAATCTATTGTTTTTAAGATTTAATAGCTGGCTCCAAAGATGCACTAAGTTCAGAAAAGAATATTCCCCGCAACTGAGGAAAGCCCTCTCAGTACTCTCCTCAGTGACCCATGAAGGTTTCCCGTGTGGCTGCTGGGGAGAAGCAGTGTTTCCAGCCCTGGGGGAGAGCTGGGTTGCTGTTTTCTTAATCATTTCAGATAGTTCTGACTGCCATTTCTGGATTCTGCCTCCTTCCCTCTACACAGCTTTCCTCTTTCTCTCTCCACACTTTTTCCTACATTTCTAGCTTCCAGATTCTCGGATCCATCATTTCAACTCAAGGAATCTACTTGGGTTTGTCTGGGCTATTTCTCACTGTGTCATAGCCTGAAAACTCTCTTGAGGCAGTGAGCTGGGGCAACCATAGAGATCACCACATTTTTCTGTCTCTCACAAATCACTGCCCCTTGTTGCTGGTATTTTGAAAATCACTATTTCATGTATTTGCGTTAAGTTTTGTTTCTTTGTTTGAATCCAGGAAGAGATAAATCTAGTCCCTGATTGACCATCTTGACAGAAGTGAAAGACAGACATTTTATTATCACAACCATTGTTAAAAATCTCCCTTGAATGTCCTAATCAAAATAGAAGTAACCCTCTTTTTATAATTTTAATTAATTCAGACTATTCTAGGTTAATAGATAGGTAACAATATTTATCTTTCCCCAGCTCTATTCTTTTACATTTCTCCCACACAAATTTTGGAAGCAGACTCATGTCAGCCTAGAAAGAGATGAGTAAACAAGACTGCAAGGTACTTTTCATGCTGAAGCAACTCATATACAAACCCCAAAAGCCTGGGGTCTAGGACACTCCACAGAAAGAAATAAGAAGTTATCTGAGGTAATGTCGTACACCTTCACTAGCTAGCAGATAATAGTTGAAAATTACTGCTTAATCATTTCCTTGAGGATAATGTATATTTAGAGTTGCATTAGCAATCAACAAATCTCTTAAGCTCAGCAGAGATAATGACAACACTAAAAGTTCTCTAGAAATATCCATTGCGATATAGTGGCTCAGGAAAAGAACTATTGAACTGCAGCACTTGGAATCCACATAATAAGTCAACCTCCACGTTGCAGACACTCTCCCCATGATGAGAAATGATTGTCGAAAACTGGGTATCGACCAACTTTACTTCATAGGTTCCTTCTCAGACTCAGGTTTGACTGTGAGTGGAAAATAAGTTTCATGAACATATTTTTTTTCCTATGTTGAGGTCAACAGGATAAGTCAAATTTCAGGAAAAAGGACAGGATAAAGTTTTAGTTAAATTGGTATTGATTATTTGGGGGGAAAAAACCTTAAAATATACAGTATGCTCACAGTAGAAACATTTTATTTGCCTCTAGGGATAAAAAAGAAGACTTTCTTGGATAATAACTTACTGTAAATGGAATAAATATTATAATAGTTGCTTTTGAAATCAAGATATTAATTTGAAAAACAAGTTGATACAAATATAGAGCTAAAATTTTAGATGAAGTATATTAGTATTCTCCATGTTCAGAGAAACTTCTCTAGTAAGGAACTGTATGAAATGATCCCTGAAAGGAAATCAGTCCTGAATATTCATTGGAAGGACTGATGCTGAAGCTGACACTCCAATACTTTGGCTACTTGATGTGAAGATCTGACTCATTAGAAAAGACCCTGATGCTGGGAAGAATTGAAGGCAGGAGGAGAAGGGGATGACAGAGGATGAGATGGTTGGATGGCATCACCAACTCGATGGGCATGAGTTTGAGTAAGCTCCAGGAGTTGGTGATGGACAGGGAGGCCTGGCGTGCTGCGGTCCATAGGGTCACAAAGAGTCGGACACAACTGAGTAACTGAACTGAACTGAACTGAAGACATTTTACTGTATTACTAAAAATTAAGTTGATCTATTATTTTGCTTAAACAAGGGAAAAGGCTCTTGGAGTTTAGGTTCAATGAAACACAAATCAGCTCTCTCTTGCTCTCTCTCTCTCTCTTGCTCTCAGCAGGAGTGTTAAATTGCTAGGAGAAAAAGAGAGAGAGAGAGAGAAACTCTTGAGCTCCTATTGCTTTCTTGCTTGAGTGCTGACAGCCTGAACCTATCGCCCTGCCAAGAATGCCTCTGGCTATAGAGAAGAAAGACTGCATTCATGATAAAAAGCTCCTTGGGCTCAGTTTACTTCTCCAAGTTAGCTTTAAGGCACTTGAGATACAGAACTTCAAGGTCTTTGCTAAGATAACAAATCTGACCTTTTGGGGAAAAAAAAAATTAACTTTAAAAACTGGTGCTGGCATAAGGTTAGAAGGAGGTAAAGAGAAAGAATGTATATTATTTCTGTTATCTAAGTTTACTTGATCCCATCATATGATTTCCCAACTGCAGAATTCAAAGTCATTTATTAATTTGAAATAATATAAAAGATATTGTACATCTATGACATTTGATGCTGAGTGCGACATTGTTAAATTAAAAAATAAAAAGCATATGAAAACATAGCTATCCTGTTTGAACAAAATCAGGTAAATGTGTTTCTCTTTGAATCACTATCAAATGCATCAAAAGTTTAGTTTTAAACAATTAAAGTTGTGCACTTATTTGTGTGGTTTCAGTTTGTGTCATTTCGTCTCCCACCACTTGGCACTGTTCTAATACCCAGTTCAGTTCAGTCGCTCAGTCGTGTCCAACTCTTTGAGACCCCATGAATCGCAACACGCCAGGCCTCCCTGTCCATCACCAACTCCTGGAGTTCACCCAGACTCACGTCCATCAAGTCAGTGATGCCATCCAGCCATCTCATCCTCTGTCGTCCCCTTCTCCTCCTGCCCCCAATCCCTCCCAGCATCAGAGTCTTTTCTAATGAGTCAACTCTTCGCATGAGGTGGCCAAAGTACTGGAGTTTCAGCTTCAGCATCATTCCTTCCAAAGAAATCCCAGGGCTGATCTCCTTCAGAATGGACTGGTTGGATCTCCTTGCTCAGTCCAAGGGACTCTCAAGAGTCTTCTCCAACACCACAGTTCAAAAGCATCAATTCTTCAGCGCTCAGCCTTCTTCACAGTCCAACTCTCACATCTGTACATGACCACTGGAAAAACCATAGCCTTTACTAGACAGACCTTAGTTGGCAAAGTAATGTCTCTGCTTTTCAATATGCTATCTAGGTTGGTCATAACTTTTCTTCCAAGGAGTAAGCGTCTTTTAATTTCATGGCTGCAGTCGCCAAATGCAGTGATTTTGGAGCCCCCCAAAATAAAGTCTGACACTGTTTCCACTGTTTCCCCATCTATTTCACATGATGGGACCAGATGCCATGATCTTCATTTTCTGAATGTTGAGCTTGAAGCCAACTTTTTCACTCTCCAATTTCACTTTCATCAAGAGGCTTTTTTTTAGTTCCTCTTCACTTTGTGCCATAAGGGTGGTATCATCTGGATGTCTGAGGTTATTGATATTTCTCCCGGCAATCTTGATTCCAGCTTGTGCTTCTTGCAGCCCAGCGTTTCTCATGATGTACTCTGCATATAAGTTAAATAAGCAGTAATTCTTATACCCAGCAGTTGATAAATATTCGTTGATTAAGTTGAATGAACCGTTGACAAATATTGAGATTTTAGAAAATGTGAACACGAAATCATCTTCTGTAAGAAACTGGTGTTCTACCACATTTTTCCCACAGCCAGATGAGTCTTTCAATGGTATAAGCAGGATGATATTCTTTCTCTGTCTCCTTGAATTTTACATCCCACTTGGCAGACAACCCTGCAGGATCTGAGCCAACTTGGTCTCCACCTGCCATCCTGAACACACTCCTTATTCTTACCACACTCTTTCCCTGCTCAAGACACTTTACTCTACTTGTTTCTTTGCCTAGAGCACTCTGCCCTCTGATCTTCATGTACCTGGTTCTTTCTTACCATTTAGATCTCAGTTCAAGGTCTTTGAGACTGAATTTAAGTAGCTTCTCACCTCTACCCCATACTCTCTTGCGAGGTGATCCCATCCTGACATTTGTCTTGACACTTGTCGCTACCTGACATTATCTTAACTGACAAACATTTTAAAACTTCTCTTGCTGTGCCTTCACTCTCCCCGCTCCCCACTCTGATATATTAATACGAGGTTCGTGTAAAAACAGTGACCCTTCCGTTTTATCGTGGTATTTCTGGAAGTCAGAGCAGTACCAGGCATACACACAGGGCTAAATAAATAAACCAGTGGATAGCTGGACGAAGAAATGAGTGGATGAGTGGAAAGTATGCGATTTATCAGCCACGACCCAAGAAGTGGTTGAAAATGAGCATTAAATAAATATATTTTAACTGTGTCTATAAAGTAGTGATGCAATTATTCATTTCTATAATGTTTAATAAAGGGTTGCACCTTTAAAGAAATGCCATTGGCCTGAGAATATAATATAGTGGTCATTTTGAACTGACATGAAGGAAGAAGTGTTTCAAGGAAATTCAACTGTCTCAGGTTTAAAAAAGGCCACAGGGTTCACTGTACATGCTAAGAACTTAAAGAGGCTCTTCTTTAACAGTAATAATGATAGTAGTGATACTAATATCACCATTCACAAGCATACTAGCACACAAATTTTAGGCAAGATATCAAAGCTATTTAAAAAAACAAAACAAAACAAAACTCCCCCTGCTAGAGAATAATTTTACAGCTTGACACATGTTTCTTCAGTAGGGATAGAAGGTGTTTTGAGAATATATTTCTTAAAATGACAACAGAGAATGGAAAAAAAAAAAAAAGAAAAAACTTAATGGGCAGGAGTTTTTTCAGAATCTCCAAGTCTAAACTTAATAGCTACCACTTAGACTGTTGATGGCAGAATCATCAATTAAGTTTTATAGCAGAAATAGGTAAGAAATCAATCAACAAAATATTAGTAATCCATCTGCTCATCACAACAAATTCTGGCAGACACCATTATTACGTTAATGGTATGATATTTGGAGGAAAAAGTAAGGAAGATGGCTTAGCATCTCTCAAAGGCAAGCATTATGGTCCCAGATCAATTTGAATTTATAGCTACTCGGAGTCATCTATAATAACCTCATTCCATAAACACTAAATTTTGAATACCTTAAAAAAAAACCAGAATCAATATATATTCAAAACAACCAGGTGTTCTATTTACATGGCATTCTGATATAACAGAATGAAAGGCTTGCCTATACAACCAGAGTCTGAAAATTAGAGCTGCGGATATATTTTCAGATATCACTAGGAGGAATATTTATTATGTATCTCACACTTAAGCAAGTTACTAAGATGAAAAATGAAGCCAAACTGAAAAATTTACCAAGAGAAATGAGGTATAACTGACTTGCCTAAAATGAAAAAAACTGAACTTCTTTTGGCAATTTTCAGAAAAGGAAGAAAGCTACAGCATTTATCACAGAAATCCTTGTACACCCTCAAGAGATGGTAGACGGTCAGAAACAGGAGATAGAATCTGTGTCAGAAAAATTTTCAGATCCCCTCCCCACCCTCTCCATTGTATTCCCTGTCCCAGGAAGCTGACCCGGAAGAGCTTGTCGGGTTCATTGTTGGTTTTGGTCAATCCGAAGAAAACTGGAGAGATGTTCACTACTCAGACTTCACTGTATATAACAGCCACGACTGAGGAAAGAAAAACTAGCAATGTGCATGCTGTTCATCTTTTCAAAATTTTTAACTGGCAGACAGCTGCCTTACACTGTTGTGTTGGTTTCTGATGCACCACTCTGTGAATCAGCTGGAAGTATACAGACGCCCTCTCCCTCTGGAGCCTACCTCCCAGCACAACCACCCCACCCTTCTAGGTCATCACAGAGCACAGGGCTGAGCTTCCTGTGTTATAAGGCAACTTTCTACAAAGGATCTATTTTACATGTGGTACCTGACCTGCCTCTTGAGAAATCTGTATGCAGGTCAGGAAGCAACAGTTCAAACTGGACATGGAACAACAGACTGGTTCCAAATAGGAAAAGGAGTACGTCAAGGCTGTATATTGTCACCCTGCTTATTTAACTTATATGCAGAGTACATCATGAGAAACGCTGGACTGGTAGAAGCACAAGCTGGAACCAAGATTCCCGGGAGAAATATCAATAACCTCATATATGCAGATGATACCACCCTTATGGCAGAAAGTGAAGAGGAACTAAAAAGCCTCTTGATGAAAGTGAAAGTGGAGAGTGAAAAAGTTGGCTTAAAGCTCAACATTCAGAAAACGAAGATCATGGCATCCAGTCCCATCACTTCATGGGAAATAGATGGGGAAACAGTAGAAACAGTGTCAGACTTTATTTTTTGGGGCTCCAAAATCACTGGAGATGGCGACTGCAGCCATGAAATTAAAAGACACTTACTCCTTGGAAGGAAAGTTATGACCAACCTAGACAGCATATTTAAAAGCAGAGACATTACTTTGCCAACTAAGGTTCATCTACTCAAGGCTGTGGTTTTTCCTGTGGTCATGTATGGATGTGAGAGTTGGACTGTGAAGAAGGCTGAGCACCGAAGAACTGATGCTTTTGAACTGTGGTGTTTGAGAAGACTGTTGAGAGTCCCTTGGACTGCAAGGAGATCCAACCAGTCCATTCTGAAGGAGATCAGCCCTGGGATTTCTTTGGAAGGAATGATGCTAAAGCTGAAACTCCAGTACTTTGGCCACCTCATGCGAAGAGCTGACTCATTGGAAGACTCTGATGCTGGGAGGGATTGGGGGCAGGAGAAGGGGACGACAGAGGATGAGATGGCTGGATGGCATCACTGACTCGATGGACGTGAGTCTGAGTGAACTGCGGGAGTTGGTGATGGACAGGGAGGCCTGGCGTATTTCGATTCATGGGGTCGCAAAGAGTCGGACACGACTGAGCGACTGAACTGAACTGAACTGAACTGAAGGTTTATATTTCAATATACATATTGCTAATGTATATATATATATATATATTGATAATGTATATATTTCAATACACATAACCCTCTTGTGCATACAATTTAGTATTGATATTATACAATTATTTATTGTAAAATAGAAGTTGCAGCAGGAACTTGACCAAAGTCTTGGGATTAATAACCCCCAGATAGAAACTGGAACCAATAAGGCAATTATGGACAAACTCAATTACTGTCATCAGTCATCTTCGGATTTAAAATACAATTCTGTATGGAACACTTTCAATTTAAAGTATAAGAGAATACACTTAGTAATAGAAAAATAAATCTGAAGAATGTGTCACACAAGAAAAAGATACCACAGCCTTCCATGGGGATAAAGATATTGGCTTTATAGTAGGAATGTTATATACAGAGCCTGACAGTTCTCGAAGGGAACTGTGTCAGTAAAGATGAAGGAACATGACTATTGTACAAAAAGGAATAACTATTTTTGAGAACCCAAAACTTGGATATCCTTAAACCAGTTCTGTCAGTTCAGGAACGAAATAAACTCGAGAACAAGGGCCATAAAGAAGCAGCATGCTATAGTGCCTAGACTTAGCCCTGGAAAGCAAATGGAAATTTCAAAATAAAAATTGGGAAAATGGAAATCAAAGCAACTCACTCCTAGAAGAACATTGTAAGAGACTGGTCACATTTCATAAGCCAGGGGAACACACCTCTTTCTAGAAATGTCAGCAAAATGAAAATAAAACCACTACCGTCAGTGCTGCCAGCCTTCAATTACTTAAGGCAAAAAAGGAGAGGGAAGAAAAATGCCAGTTTCCACAAGGAAGAAAAGCTGAACCCAGAATACAAAGTCAAGGGTGCTTTATTTTTTAAAAAACTTTTATAATACATATTGAAGATAAAATTGCTCTTTATGGGCACAGCAGGGTGTGTGAAGTGAAATGAAAGTCTTCTGGCTTATGACAAGGCATATTCATACAATACTGCTTGTAAATTTAATGCCTATATGCTACTTTGCTGTAGAGTTGGAGTTGTTATTTCCTGAGGCAAGCAAACAAAACTCTTTTGGACAAAGTAGAGGAACATTTTTGAAACATAAATTAGTTCCTCCCATGTGAGACTGCAACAGATATTTCTTCTGGTCTGCTGTCAGCACACAGAAACTCTCCTAGAATTCCTTCCTTGGCTATTAGAATAAAACTTTGATTTATAAAGATATGGGAACTCTGGGGAGTAAAACTAAGTTTAAAGATTGCCTTGGCATTTTAATGAACCATTTTACTTTCCTCTACAGTTCTATGAGTAATTGACAGGTGGCTACAAAAACCATCCTTACTCATACAGCTAATATCTTGAGCTGTGTTGGCTCAATAATACACATTTTAAAACTATTTGAGGGTTGGTTTGGGTTCATAACCTTTCTTTAGATTAAGTCTAAAGTATTCTAAAGAATGAAATTCAACTACATGCTACTAAATTTGCAGCAACATGCCTGGATCTACAGAATATTATGCTTTAGTGAAGTAAGTCAGAAAGAAAAGGACAAATAACTACTATCACTTCTATATGAAACCTGAAAAATAAAAACGAATGAATGCGTATAGCAAAACAGAAACAGCCTCCAATGACACATGGGCGTTGTATAATTCTGCTTTTGATCCCTTCTTTTGATAATTGCTCAGAAGTCAGTGTTTCCCTGATGCTGGGAAAGACTGAGGGCAGGAGGAGAAGGGGACGACAGAGGATGATATGGTTGGATGGCATCACCGACTCAATGGACATGAGTTTGGGTGAACTCGGAGAGTTGGTGATGGACAGGGAGGCCTGGCGTGCTGCAGTCCACGGGGTCATAAAGAATCAAATATGACTGAGTGACTGAACTGAACTGATACAAACTATTATGTAATAAAATAGATAAGCAACACGGATATATTGCATAGCACGGGAAATTACAGCCATTAGCTTGAAATAACTTTTAATGCAATATAATCAGTAAAAATACTAAATCACTGTGCTGTATACCTGAAACTAATATAATATCATAACCAAATTATACTTCAATAAGAAAAAAATCTGTGTTTTAAAAATTTACATTTTGTGTACTCTAACCATAAGAAGTAATTAAAGACACACAAAAGTTTTTAAAATAGAAACCAACTATATTGTATTTCTCCATATCCAGTTTTTGACTAGCAAAACTGTACTTCAGTGAAGAAATGTCTTAAAAACTTCCTTTCAGAGGAAATAAATAATAGATATAGATAGACAGATATGGAAAAATGGACTACTTTAAATGACACCACGCTACACTATACTATGGTAAGACCTGACCAGGCAGCTTAGTGGTACAGAATCTGCCTGCCAATGCAGGAGACACAGGTTCGATCCCTGGGACAGGAAGATCCCCTGGAGAAGGAAGACAACACACCCCAGTATTCTTGCCTGGAAATCCCGTGGACAGAGGAGGCCGGCCAGCTGCAGTCCATGGGGTCACAAAGAGGTAGGCGTGACTGAGTGACTGAGCACAGCACACACACTCACACCTGGGAGTTCAACCATTTCCTCGCTCAACTGGTCTCCCGTTTCCACTTTATTCCTACACAGAGGGTAAGGGTAAAGCGTGGTGCAATACAGAACATTTTGTATCTGCTTTCGTTCACTTCGCGATATATTCTGTGCATTGCTCCATACCACTTGTGAAAGGGATTACCAGCTGCCTGACACTATGGCTGGGCTCTCTCAGGTTAGGCAGTTAGGCTGTTTTCACTACTTTTCAACTATAAAGAATTACTTTATACAGATGTGCTTTTATATTGTTTGAAGATAACAAGTTTATCTTGTAGAAAATATGTATTTTTAAAACACATTTTGAGTAAACTCACAGATGATTTCTAGAAGCGCTTTTGCAATCAATCCTTTAAAATAGTAGAAGGCAGCTGTTCAAAGGTATCAAGGGTTTCCTTTAGTGAACTAGTGGGTAAAATTTCTCTGATGATGAGTTTGAATTTTTATGCTAACAAACCATCACATTGCCTCAGTGAAGAAAAGGAAATCACACACCAAGGGCACTGCTGGGCTGCACTCTTTGGCTCAGGGACCTTCTTGAGATTACAGAATTGTTTTGTCTTTAGTTGCAGTAACATGCATTTGGGCTTAAAGATGATGATCAATTACTCAAGAGAAAAAAAAAAAAAAAAAAAACAGATGTAAAATCAAGGAAACGCAAAAAGTAAAGGAGGACAGCAATCCCGGGTTTCAGTCAGAAGTGCAAAACCAACTACATTTAGGGCTGTAATGTTTTCCTCTTTGAAGTACAGTTTCAGCTTTAGCCTAATTTCCAACAGAAAATGGCATTTGTAAGCTGGAGATGGTCTGCTATGTTCTTATTTCAAGAAAAAAGCATAAAAAAAAAAAAAAAACCATTACTATTCTTTCCTTGCTCCACTATCATCTTTAACAGCTCACCCTTCTATTTTCTGAAATAGAAGCAAATTGCAATGTATTCCAAAAGACTCAAGCTAGAAGAACCAGGGAGTTATTCAAATATAAAGAACATAATATAGCAAAGTCCTTGGGTGAGAAAATAGGAAGCTGAGAACCTTCCAATCTTGGGACTAAAAATGAGAATGGTTATATGCTACCATCAATATATAAGGCTGAGGTCAGAAATCAAATGTAAATGACACATTCATGGAAAGTGTCTACTTTCAGGGTAGGATATTTCACTCTTAGAGATGGAAATCAATTTGTTTTAAATTGACTTAAGTTCGTTTACACAAAACAGAACCTTTGTACAATACAGCATAAACTGACAAGATAAGTATTCATTCTGAGCCTCTAAAATGAAAAAAACAGTTCACAACCACCAAGATGAAGGTCTCCATCTGGCATTTCAGATTTACTGGTATTTCATCAAAGTCAGTTTCATGTTATAGCCCAATTCTCTGCTAGAGGAATAAAAAGCTGGACTAATTCTGGCTTAAAAAAAAAAAAAAAAGCAAATCCATAGCAAAAGGAATATATCTGTAGCCTTTCCAGCTGCCTTTCTGTAACCTGTGTGAGTCATTTATAGGTCCTGTACTTGAATCGGATTCCAATGAACAGCAGACTCATCAAAACACAGCCAGGTCGAATAATCATTGAGCTTTTTGCCCACCACCCACTTTCTATACACAAGATGACAAGTTTGCAGAATGAAAATGTCCCACATCGCTTCCTTCTGGTCCACATGGGTATAAATGGCATAACACTATTGAGCACCCCTACCTGGCTCATGCCACCCTCTGTCATCTCCCATCACCAAGAACACAGCACTAAGCTGATGGCCAAATTGAGCTTACTAATTGGGCTGTGTTGACTGTAATTGGAAGTGAGGTATGAGAAATTCATGCAAATAATCCAGGAGCACTCTCCTCCTGGTGGTCCAAGTCTGCTGATCACTGAGTAATAACAACCCTGAGATCACAGCTTCTACTCTTTGGCCTTAAGCCTCATTAGGCCACGAGGTCCAACCTAGCCTTCACTATGGAGACGTTCGGGGCTTCAGGCACAGGCCCAGATAAAAGGAAGGTGGTTCTTTGCCTCTTATTTCATGGAGTTGCTTTTATGTATTACGTATTAATGTTTTATGTTATTAATGTTAATGCTTTTATGTATTAATGTTTCCCGAAGGAAAACATCCTCTTGGTAACAAGAGGGCATGGGCAGGACGGGTTACAGCAAATACATCAAAACCCATGACGGAAACCCTCAGAGGCTCTACTAGCAACTCTGCATACTTCCATCCAATATAGATCTGACGCCCTCACAAGCATGCTGAAATTGTCACACTGTCTCATTAACCAGTTTGTCTTGAATACTTAAATCATACCATGCGGATTGATCTTTCGTGTTTTGTAATTTTAAACTCATTTTCGTTAGCTGTTAACCTTCAGGAAAAAGCAGAATAATTGTGGAAAATAGTTGTCTACCTCTAACATATGGCGTTAGGTCTACCTCGCAGTGGAGTCTATTCGTTCTATTCCCCAAAATTGGTTTGAAATCCAGCTCTAAGAATTACTCATAGAAGACGGTTGCTAATCTAGGCCTAGTTTCCTTGTCTTTAAAGTGAGCAGTCAGAGTCACACGGGGTTTCTTTAGGATTAAATGAGAAGACATGATGTGGTGCCTGACATGATTAAATAGTGCCCAATTAATCGTGTCATCATCGTCATGTCAAGAACATTGTGAAAAAATGTCTAATTCAGACCAAATGGTAGGAAATCACTACCTTCAATACAAAACTGAAAGCTAAAAAAAAAAATGAAACTGTTTCAAGAATGTTTGAAAAAACAAGGTTTAACAATTGATGTGAGACTTCTTCACTGGGAACCTCTTTTTTCTCAGCAGAGGCTCCAGAGCATGGGCTTTTTTGTCTAATTAATTCAGATGTTTTCTCCATCACAATAAAAGATCCCTTTGAGGAAATCAAATCCATCATTTTCTAAAACTTTGCCTGTCACAGCAAGAGACTGTAGGCTTTTATATTTCCTAGTTAACCTCTTCAGTCACTTAGCTTTTTTTTTTCCTTTTTCACTTCCTATAAGACAAGCTGTGCTCATCTTAAAATAAACCAATACAAGCAGGGACAAAGAAACCCCAGGGGAGAGCCACTGCGGTCTCCCTGCTGCGGGAGCCAGTTCCCTTGCAACAAGCCCATAAACCCGGTGGGAGAAATCTGTAGAGTGCTGGGGAACAGAGGTTTCAGAAACTTCCAGAGGGAGGCAAAGCTCTGAGTCTTGAGGCTCAATAGCAAGTTAACAACACATGCACCTGTGCTAATATTTTAGTCTTTGGAAATGGGGTTAAAATACGTTAAATTTACACTAACGGTGAGGAAAGCCATTTTGGATTAGTTGAAGAGTCTGAATTACAAAATATTTTAAAAGAAAGCATTCTTACTACTTGCGTCCTTTTTGGTAATACAAATTAAGCTCCAATACACTCTGGACAGATTTCAACTAGGCTCCCTTAAAAATACAACAGGAATGATTTACAATTACTATGGAGAATCGTATTTAACATGCACACTGGTTATTTCAAGGTGATTTATAAATTTGCTCAACTTTTCATAGCTGTCTCCAATATACCTTATGTACTTAAAACATTTTCCCCACAAAGAGCCTAAAAATATCTTGTATATAGCTCTACACCATTAAATAAATTCTAAATATATGGGTTCTCATGACATAACTACACAAAGACTTTGTGAGCTGTATCTGAAACTCTAAGCAAAACATAAAATCCAAAGCTCTGCATCTAGCAAGGCATCTGTCTTTATAGGATTATTTTCCCTGAACTCAGCCTGGACCCACGTTGGGAATGTCATACCTCTCTGATATTTATATTACTACACACATTCTTCTGGAAAGCATTCCACACCTCCTTCTGAGCCATCCTGGTGGACGACCACACTTGGATCACTCATTGGCTCACACAAGGTTTCAGGATGAGCTACCAAAGCATTTTCTTTCTGCTATCAGATCAACATCACTCATTATCAGAGAAATGCAAATCAAAACCACAATGAGGTACCATTTCATGCCAGTCAGAATGGCTGCAATCCAAAAGTCTACAAGCAATAAATGCTGGAGAGGGTGTGGAGAAAAGGGAACTCTCTTACACTGTTGGTGGGAATGCAAACTAGTACAGCCACTATGGAGAACAGTGTGGAGATCCCTTAAAAAACTGGAAATAGAACTGTCATATGACCCAGCAATCCCACTGCTGGGCATACACACTGAGGAAACCAGAATTGAGAGAGACACGTGTACCCCAATGTTCATTGCAGCACTGTTTATAATAGCCAGGACATGGAAGCAACTTAGATGTCCATCAGCAGATAAATGGATAAGAAAGCAGTGGTATATATACACAATGGAGTATTACTCAGCCATTAAAAAGAATACATTTGAATCAGTTCTAATGAGGTGGATGAAACTGGAGCCTATTATACAGAGTGAAGTAAGCCAGAAAGAAAAACACCAATACAGTATACTAACGCATATATATGGAATTAAAAAGATGGTAATGATAACCCTGTATGCAAGACAGCAAAAGAGACACAGATGCATAGAACGGTCTTTTGGACTCTGTGGGAGAGGGCGAGGGTGGGATGATTTGGGAGAATGGCATTGAAACATGTATATTATCATATGTGAAATGAATCGCCAGTCCAGGTTTGATGCATGATACAGGATGCTTGGGGCTGGTGCACTGGGTTGACCCAGGGGGATGGTCTGGGGAGGGAGGTGGAAGGGGGTTTCAGGATGGGGAACACGTGTACACGGGTGGCGGATTCATGCTGATGTATGGCAAAACCAATACAATATTGTAAAGTGATTAGCCTCCAATTAAAATACATGAATTTATATTAAAAAAAGAATCGTAATCTCTAGGGTTAAAATTCTATTACTGTTTATATTTTATAGAGAAGAAAGGAGCTACATGGAGATCAAGTTCATGTATCACTTAAGCCTTTAGTGTGAAGACTTACCCCACTCTCCCCCTCGTTCCCCCTTCCGTGGGGCCTGGATGACTGTGCTTTCAGCAAGTAAGTAAAAAGTGCTCTCGCTGTTACAGCATCATTAGCATCACCAGAACCATGTAAGGCACAGGCTAAGGTGCTTAAAGAGTACTTTGGTGGGTACTGAAGTGTGTCCAGCTCTTGTATGCCTCGGCACATCCTCCAAGCGCCAAGAGATGGATTGAAAGGTGCAGTTCAAATCAAAGCCTCCAAGTAGTTCACTATCCACAGATCACTGAAATGATATACTACAATAACCATCCCCGGAACATTAAGGCTTACTGCACTGAGGTGTAATTAATCTGCTGAGCAGTGACGGGACAGAGCTGCAGAGCACTTCCCAAGCTTCTGAGATCTGGCACGCCAAGGGACGGTCGGGGAATCCTCCTAGTCTGTGACTCTGCCACAATGGGAGCGCTTGTGATTTGCAATTAACAAGGACGAGATGCAGGTACAGGATGGAGAGACTCTGAATACACACGACAGAATGGCAAGTGTCTCGTGAATGGAAAAGGAAAGGTACAGATAAGAACAAAGGAAAATACAGGGGAAGTCTAAAAATAAGCCAAACCCTCCTTTTTTAAATCAATTTTTAAAAAGATATTCTTGTAGATAATATTAAAGGCATTGTATTTGGACATCACAAAGTGGTTTGTGAAGTTGGAGGTAGTTGATAGTCTAAACAGATATTTCTCTGATTATGTCACAATTTGAAAGAATTTCATAAGGGAAAGATATACTGAAATATATTAAGAAAATTAATTGATTTATTAATTATTTAACAGAAAAATATTTTGTATTGGGACCTATTAAATTAAAAAGATAAAGTAAAACTTAAAAAATTAAAATGATGTACTGAAAAATAAAAGAAAAAGAAAATTAAGCTGACCAAAATCTAATTACTTGAGAAAAGATTTTTCTAAAATCGTAAATTTTGAAATTGGGGAGTAAAACAGTAGAGTATATGGTACAATTAGGAAAATAGATTGATTTTTCTCAAATATATGATGAATAAAGACTCTCTTTATCTTGCTATATTTCAAAATTTGTAAATCCATGACTAATCGGAGCAGTTTCCTTTAAATTCCCTGTCAAGATGATACAATTGGTAATAAATCTGTGTGGCTGAACCACACTGACTCCATCTTGCCAGCTCCATCTCAGGTCCCCAGTCTGTCCCCGTCGTTTTCTGCTGGACCGAGCTTTAGCCCAGCTCACAAGGGACGCCCTCAAGCCAGTATGTTCTCCATCAGCCTTTACCTTTGCCTCCCTCTGGCAGGAAGACTGGAAGAATGCCTTTGCGGACATAGATGGTTAATGGAAATGTGACCCCAGGGGACGGGAAACCCCTGGTCCCCTAAGGTGGGACGTGCTTCTCCTGAGCTGGAAGAGCTGTTTTCAGCTTTGGCCCCTCGAAAGCCCCCTGAACCCCTCTCAGTGGCAAGGAGTGCAGCTGTGATCCCACCTCCGGACCGTCGTCTGCCTGATCCTTCCTTCCTGTGTGCTTCAAGATTCCCACGATAAACTTCGTAATTGCACTTTATGGAGCTGCTTTCTTTGTTCTCTGTCTTAAAGTTCCTTCTCAGTTTAGAGGATATTATTCAATATCTCTGCTGCCCAACAAAAGCAAATGATTAAAATATCATATTGAAACTACATTTAAATAAATGATTAAATATCAAATGCCTTTAACAGAGGCTATAGAATAGTTGCTTCAGTGCAAACTTGAGGTAATCCAGGATCCGTGCCTCCTGACGGCCAGAATCTATCCTTTCACACCCTGCGATGATGCCCGAGCATTCCTGCAAACATCGTTTAGTCTCAGTAATTTCAGAACCGTACAGATATATCAGTTCTGAACCCTGAAGATTCTGGTGCAGTCTCTGACAAAGATCTAACTTTTATACTAAAGAAAGGTCAATCATACAATAAACAAGTGACTCAATTGTGAGTACCTCAAAGATAAGTCCAGCATCTCATTCATTTTTTATCCTCAACATATGCATTCATTGAAAGCTTTATTTCCAACCTGTGAAATATTTTTATCACATATTTTATTTTTATGATTTATCTGTATATTTGTCTATATTATGAATCTATCTATCTATATGTATCTTTACTTATTGTGCTCAGTCTTGTCTGATTCTTTGTGGCCCCGTGCACTGTGACCCACCAGGCTCCTCTGTCCATGGACTTTTTCAGGCAAGAATACTGGAGTGAGTTGCCATTTCCTACCCAGGGGCTCCTCCTGACTTCATGATCGAATGGGGGTCTCTTCTGTCTCCTGCATCGGAAGGCAGATTCTTCACGTGCCACCTGGGAAGCCCCGTATTTACTTCTTACATATTATTCATAAATCTTTTAAGAAAACAAGAATACTGTCATTTCACCATCAAATCTGCAAAATTAGTTTATTCTCTCCCTTCCTGTGTAGTATAGGAGAGACTTTCATCTTATTGTCATCTCTCTATGAGCTCCATCCAACTCATTCCATCGACTTAGTTACTTCCTTCTGTTGCTAATCCTTTCCATCACTGTCAGATGTTTAGGGAGATCTTAGTGAATGCTGTGATGTGCCTGTAGCCTTATAACATAGGAGCAAATGGTCAGACTTGGGGCCAGGCGGTTGAGGGATCCAGGATGCCGTCGACTGCTTTCCCGTGTTTGGACAAGTGTGAACGTTGTCTTTCTGGGGCAGACGTGGGATCATATTTCTTGCCCAAGAAAATTACTCATCAGCATAGCCGGATTCAGAATCATTCAACAGGCTGGGAAGCCAGAGGTCCGAGCTCCTGCAGCTCTCGTTCCCCGGGGAGTTGCTGTGAAATACACGAGGCCCCTGGAACTCCATAGGGTCTTGCTCCCTCATCTCTTCATGGACAGAGCCCTGGGCCTGATTTACTCCTGAATCTGTATGTACATGTGACATACAGATGTGTGAAGCTATCTGGCTTTTCTTCGGATGTAGAAGCACAAATGTGGTATTTTTGGAGATACTGCAATTTCTTGCTTGTTAAGTCCAGGCAAATGAAGCCATTTCAGTTCTGCATAAAGTCTGCTGGAAAGAATCAGGATTCAGGCACTTAAGTTTGTCTTGGCCATGTACAAACATATGTCCTGCTGACCATGTATAGGCCATCGGGAAGGCTCTTCATGCTTTAATACATGTTAACCTTCACCTGCCTTAAATTTCCTGAGGGAATTCTTGCTGTAAATATTCTAGAAGAGTTTTAACCATAATGCTCTAAAGCAATATTACTTAGAAAAATACTTTCCTTGAGGAAAGTGAAGCTTCATAATGGTCGTGTCATTGCATATTTATCTGCTCATTTCTTTCTCAATTTTTTGGGTAAATGACTATTTTTCAAGATAAGTTGAATAGCGACGATATAAAGAAATCGCCCTGCTATATGTCTGCCAACTATGCACATTCTAGGAATCTTGGTAAGTGTCAGATCATGTGAAAAGCAAGTGATTTATGTGTTGCTGGAAACCAGGATTAAGTTGCTGGAGGTGCTAATAGCTACTGCTAATAGCTTCCTTTCCATGTAAAAATGATGACAGTAATAGTTAATAGTGAGCAACTGTTTCCTATGTGTAAGAGATTGTACTTCACGTATTTTCTTGTATAATCTTTATAACAAACCTATAAACCACCATTTTGAATTTCTATTTATAGATGAGGAAAGTATAACAGATAAACTATTTTGCCCCTAGTCACAGCCGGGATTCAAATGTGTCCTTGTCACTTCAGAGCCCTCGTTCCTAACCCACTCTCCCACCCCACTCCAGGCAGTTGCGTTTCTTAATAGTAATCTTCTTATGTCAGTACACTGACCACGTTTTTAGTCTCTTCATTTAATGTGACTTCAAGATTCCTGTGTATTTGGATAATGTAAACTGTATACAATTTAACTACTGCATTAATTTAGATATGGTTTAATGTTTATAATCACAGAACATCCTAAGTTGATGCTTTGCAACATCCACAGAAAGTAACCATTTTTAAGGTCCTCCTGGTTATTTTTCCTGCCAGAAAATTGTTTTCATTTCCACTTCTTTTCAGTTACTTCCTACTGGCATGACAAACTTCTATACATTCTTGTAAATAAAACGCTGCTCAGGCATGAGTAGAAGAGAGTAGGAACACCTTCCACTGTGTCAATAATGAAAGAAAAAGAGATATGGGCAATTTCTCCACGAGGAAGTTCATGTCACTTCTTCTGTGAAGCCTTTCTGAACTCGGGTCAAGTTAATCATTCCCAACTTGGGGTTTGCAATATATCTTATACTGCACTGTATATACTTATACTCCATAATATTTTTTTCCAAGTTCTACATCCTCTCAAGACTGTAACTACTTGAGAGAGGAAAATGTGACGTGTTTACTTCTGTTTCTTGGACCGTAGCATAGCTCCTGATGTAGATGCTTAATGAATGATTGTGGCAGAAAGAAACAGAGAGAGGAGGCAAAAGGGAAAGATGGGAAGAAAATATAGAAGAGATGAAATACATTAACTTGCTGTGTGATTTCTATCAGTTCTGTTCAGTTCAGTCACTCAGTCGTGTCCGACTCTTTGCGACCCCATCGACTGCACCACGCGAGGCCTCCCTGTCCATCGCCAACTCCCGGAGTCTACTCAAACTCATGTCCACTGAATCGGTGATGCCATCCAACTATCTCACCCTCTATTGTCCCCTTCTCCTCCTGCCTTCCATCTTTCCCAGCATCAGGGTCTTTTCAAATGAGTCAGTTCTTCTGACTCCAGGTGGGCAGAGTATTGGAGTTTCAGCTTCAGCATCAGTCCTTCCAATGAATATTTATACTATGTGATTTGTATACATACAAAATACTCTTATTTATCTATATATTTATCATATTAGTAGAGAAAAAGAACCAACCATCATCCCTCTGAATAACTCCTCTGACCCAGATTCCCAAGAACCGAAAGGAAAGTGGTCAGAAACACCAGAAACACAGTGGTGTTTGTCGTCCCAGGAGGACTGTGCAAGGCTTCAGACCTGCTGTTTTAGAAGAGCCGGGTGTTAAGTACAGCTCTTCATTGATGCGTTTTATCTAAAACACGGCTCTAAAATGTGTGAGTATGTGTGTGTCTGTGTTCTAACCTTGCAGATGGAAGGAAGTTAAAACAACTGCCACTTAAAAACTGCAGTCAGTTTCACAAGGTGGAAATTTCAATTCCTCTTTGGAGACAGTATTCTGAGGTTTTGAGTAAACCATCTAAAATGGACATCTTGCTTAAAATATGATGAAGGCAGGGTCCCTGCTCTGAAACGGAGAGGTTTGGGCGCTCTGGACCAAGTCAGCCTACAGGGTGCATGTTGGCAGGTTACATCTTCTTTACGAAGACGCTGTGCATTCCTGTGATCTCATGCAAACTTCTGAGCATGGAAAGAGTCTCTTGTGAAAGAAGGCCTTGGACAGGCCCTGAGGGGTGGTGTGCACAGGCATTCCGGCTCTAGGCCCTGGCATCACACGCACTGGTGGACTAAAGGCGGGGCTCTCCTGATGCCAGCCAGAGTTCCTCACTCTCGCCCCTGGGGCATCAGCTTAGGGGACCAGGAGCAGGCATCCTTGATCCGGGGACTGCTGTCTTCACAAGATGGGCTCCACTAAAGTCAGGAGGACGGATCCTTTACTGACTTCAGGGTGACGGTGGACAGGGGACAGTAACCCGGGAAGCCGGCTGGGAAAAGACCACAGTGGGAGAGATGCGGAGACTGAAGAAAAGGTGGCGATTCGACAGCACGTTCGACTGGTTCTGGGGAGAGCTCCAGAAGCAATACGTGATGTTTACAGCGATGCTTTAGGATGGCAGCATAAAATAGGCCAGAGGTTCAGCTGGAACAGGCTTCCACCACTGGGATTTTGTCACCAACCATCAAAAGGACTGCATTTCTACCCAGAGACAATCAGAACCTTGGCACACCGTGCCCGTCCACTGATCATCTAGATAGGAGAGCTTCAGAATCACATGGGGATCCGTCTCCACACCGCTGCCCTCGCCCTGCCCCGCCCCAGAACCCCATGTGGAAACTGAGTCCCTGACATTTTAAACTTTCCAATGAAGGTCTTTTCCTCAGGTTATTTTTTGTCTTCAGCTCACTGGTGAGGTGAGCCCCTGAAGGTAAGGTTTGGCTTCCTGGCTTCTCCCACAAGAGGTAACCTGACATGTATGGGTGGGGAACCCAAGGAATAGCTGCCGTGTCGGAACTCCGCACATGTGTGCACACCAGTCTCACCATCAGTGTTAGCTCCGGGGCCCCAGACACTGTTAATCAAGGACAGCGGACTGCACTCTCCAGACAAGTTGCTCCTGGGGACTGGCTCCTTTGCAGTTGTGCTTCCACACATCTCTTATTCTCAATCTTGACTTGGGCCCATATGCATTTTTCTCCCACTAAATGCCATATCATATTTGTACTTTAATTGTCCAGGGTTATACTGGATGTCATTTATTTTTTGACTTGGTGTTTTACTTGCTAAGTCATCTCCGACTCTTGCGATCCCACGGACTGTAGCCAGCCAGGCTCCTCTGTCCATGGGATTTTCCAGGCAGAAATACTGGAGTGGTTTGCCATTTCCTTCTCTAGGGCATCTTCCCGAACCAGGGATTGAACCTGGGTCTCCTGCACTGCAGGCAGAATCTTTACCGACTGAGCTACCAGGGAAGCCCCATTTTTTGACCAGGATAATGTGAATGACTCCTTACTAATACAATAAAGTGAGTGTTAGCTGCTCAGTCATGTCCGGCTCTTTGGGACCACAGGGACTGTAGCCCACCAGGCTCCTCTGTCCTTGGGACTTCTCTCAGGCAAGAATAGTGGAGCAGGTTGCTGTTTCCTTCTCCAGGCGATCTTCCAGACCCTTGGAGCACACCAGGGTCTCCCATTTTGCAGGCATTTACCATCTGCAGTAAAGAGTCTGCCTGGAATACAGGAGAGCCAAGTTCAGTCCCTGGGTTGAGAAGATTCCCCTGGAGAAGGAAATGGCAACGCTCCAGTATTCTTGCCTGAGAAAAGTCACATGGACAGAAGGGCCGGGGGTTAGTACAGCTCTTCATTGATGTGCTTTATCTAAAACACGGCCATGGGGTCCATGAGTTGGACACGACTGAGAGACCAAAAGTTTCATTTGCTGGTATATGCCGTAACCTAAAAATGTGTCATCTCAATTATATCATCTCAGTAATTTATAAAAGCTGCGGATGCTAGTCCAATTGTTCTTTATGGAGGGATGAGATTAGTGTGTGGGCTGGCTTTAAAGCTGAGAACACTATCACTTTCTGGCTGTCTCAGGTAAGGCAACTGTGAGTGTTAAGGGAGGAAAAGAAGCAGCTCAACATCAATTCAATCTGTAAAGACAAAAGCAGTGTGACCATTTGCCAGATTCCTGCAAAGCTGGGTTTCCTCACCTGTAGGGTCCCCGAGGTCGGCACCACACCAGACCTGGATTTACTGCTCCACCGGCTCCCACCCACCTTGTCCCCACCCAAGAATGTCCCCAGTCTACTCCCAGCTTGATCCTCATGTCAGACCATCAAGCTTCACAGGCAAACGTTAAAGAACCAAGTCCAGGGCCAGTCCACGCTCACTGACCTGGAACCTAGGCAAAGCCATCCCAACAGCCCACACCATTTCTGTTGCATACTGTCCCCCAAATTCCTGGAACTCTCCCAGAACAGCTGTCTGAAATCTTTTCTATTCCCCTTACACCAATACCTTTTCCTTCCCACCCCTTGACAAATGATCTTGCCTCTATATTAGGAAATGCTTCCGGTCGGTACATCTCCATTTAAGAGATCACTGCTGGGAACTCGGTGTGCTCTGCACATAAAACAGTCCCAATTACGGGAAACATCTCAGAAGCTGCTATTATTCATGTCTGCCTCTTGCTCTCAGAGGCCAGTCTGACTGCTGCAGGGCACACTAATTCTCTCATCTGTACACCTTTACCAAAGTCCCATCCTTTTGGAATCAAGGCTTCCTTTTGCCCTTCAACACGGACAAGTGTTCTTCCCCATTCTTCAGGGTGCCAGGCATGTCCTACATCTGCCTTAGACCTCCCTTGTTACACCAGCGTCCTTCCAGAACACGCTCTGGTCAGGACCACGACTCAGCGTCTCCCTGTACGCCAACCTCCAGTTGCAGGCATGCACGCAGACCTTCTGAGCTCTCTGCCAAGCGTGAAGGGTGTTGCCTGCTCCTGTGTCACCTTCATCTCAAGCAGCTCTAATACGTATTACCTGATTCTCCCTCAACATGCTAGAGAATTTTCATCATTCTTCCTTTAAAACAAACTCAATGCTCCGGACATGTAGGGAGACCTCTCCATGATGTGTCTGTAATATTCCTGATTTTCACTGTAATATAAAAGAAGCTTGATCCAACTTCTCCGAGCTCCTAGCTTTTCCTTAACCTGACCCACTTGTTGATTCTTGGCTTAGAGGAACTCTTGCTTAGTTTCTCGGACTCTTTCTTTCCAGACGCTGACTCCTGGATCGCCTATCCCATTTGCTGTGATTATCCACCCGCCATCACTTTTCTCAAGGCCTTGAGAAGACAATGAGTGGGACGAGTGCAGACTACAGACCGCATCTGAGCACATCAGGGGCTAGGGCAACAGGTTAACGGTTCTGAAATCTGACCTGCTTTCCTCCTTCTGAAGCATTTTTCTTCATGTGAAACATTTATTAATATCTTCAGTTAAAAACGTCATAGGAGAACAGGAAATTGGAAAAGAACTTTTTCACTTCATATAAACAGTTGTTAACTGTATTAAATCTTTTAAAATAGATGTGCTACAAAGGAATATAAAACATTGGTAGAATATTATAATTTATGATCTGCAATTGACATGTATTCTTTATTGTATATTTCTGTAT
The DNA here is from genome assembly GCF_002263795.3 of Bos taurus. Classification (NCBI taxonomy): domain Eukaryota; kingdom Metazoa; phylum Chordata; class Mammalia; order Artiodactyla; family Bovidae; genus Bos; species Bos taurus. The sequence continues at coordinate 97,602,353 of NC_037336.1, forward strand.
CTTAGCTATCTCATTACTGATATGTTACTTTCTTCTTTACAGTAAGATAAAGGCCACTGATATTTAAAGTTTGCAGGAACCTGGAAGATTATCTAGCCCCAACACTTCATCTTACAAGCAGTTTATAGGGGAAGGGAAATGGAAAGTCAGATTTTGAGTTCTGATCATTCTCACAGGTCCTCCTTTTGTTCAGAGTAGATTGTTTAAAATTGATTAACATTGTCTTAGAAATGCTTCCCTCTTAATAATTTATCAGAAAATAAATCCATGGATTTAGGAAACCTGTATCAGTTACTATCAACTGAAATCATGCTGTTCATTCATTTGACTGTATAGAACATTGCATATTTTCCTTCTATCTTTTCTCTTTTTGTTTACCTCTTTATTTCTATAATCTAGAATTATGCCTACTTCATGAATACTTGTTGAATGCATGAGTCAGTATGGTCAACATAAATAAGATCTTTCTTTTGACTCTAATCTGACAGTATTATGCCACATAGAAACTGTCGGTGTTACTCTTTTAGGAGTTTCATGGCTTGCAGTCTTACATTTAGGTATTTAATCCATTTTGAGTTTATTTTGTATATCAGATGAGAAAATGTTCTAATATCACTCTTTTACCTAGAAATGTCCAGTTTTCTGAGGCCTGGTTATTGAAGGGACTTTCTCCTCATGGTATATTTTTGTCCCCGTTGTTGTAGATTAATTGACTGTAAGTGCAGGGGTTAATTTCTGGGCTCCCTATTCTGGTCCATTGATCTGTGTATCAATTTTTGTGCCATTACCACACTGCTTTGGTAACTATATTTTTGAAGTCAGGGAGTAAGATACCTCCAATTCTGTTACTTATCAAGATTTCCTCGGATATTTGAGATCTTTTAAGATAATTGTTAAAATATAGCACAAATAATGTTTGACAACATAGTATTATATTGTTTAAGAATTTTGAAAAATAGAGGATATCAACAAGCATATTATATTTTTTAAAGCTTTACATAATAGTAGTCTCGGATTGGCATTTATTTGCCTAATAATAGATTATAGGCAAAACTTAGGGAGTGCCTGTTATGTATTGCTACTGTGGTAATTGCTTTTTATGTATATCTATCACCTCAAAACAACCCTCATGGCAGATACTGTTATCACTTCCTATGTTGAAAAAAGAACTGTATCAATCTGTATGTGCTATTTATATATTTTGGATACTAACCACTTATATCATTTGAACATATTTTCTCGCATTCAGTAGGTTGTCTTTTTCATGGATTTCTTTGCCATACAAATGCTTTTAAGCTCAATCATGTAGCAGAAAATGGCAACCCACTCCAGTATTCAGACCGGTGGGCTGCAGTCCATGGGGCTGCAAAAGAATCGGACATGACTTAGCAATTAACGATAACAACAGATCACCTATAACTCAATAATTTTAAAAAGGATTAAAAAAAAAGAATTAAAACTGTGCTCAAGGTCACACAACTAGCAGGGCTTGCTTAGAACTGGTGTCTTAAATCCAGGTCTTTCTTGTTCCAATGCTTTTAAGGCTATAGTCTGCTGCTTTACTAAATCAAGCCAAAATAGGTAGAGAAGATAAAAACAAGGATAGTTCATGTAAATTATTCTTTTCCTTCCTGCTTGTCTGCGTTTTTGGAAATTCCATACTACTTAAGAAAATTACATGGTAATACCTGAAAGATGGGGCTTCCCAGGTGCCTCAGTGATAAAGTACCTACCTGCTAATGCAGGAGATGCTAGAGACTCGGGTTTGATCCCTCAGTTGGGAAGGTCCCCTAAAGAAGGAAATGGCAACCAACTGCAGTATTCTTGCCTGGGAAATCCCATGGACAGAGGAGCCTGGTGTGCTACAGTACCTGGGGTCACAGACAGCTGGCACGACAAGCGACTTAGCACACTCTCACGCACTTGAAAGGTGGACAGAATGGGACGTTAGATTCAGAAAAGCAAAATGATAAAGAGCACTGGAGTGCTAGTTTTAGTAATACCTAGCTTCCCTAAAGTACTCTTGCCTGGAAAATCCCAAGGACGGAGGAGCCGTGGTGGGCTGTAGTCCATGGGGTCGCTAAGAGTCGGACACAACTGAGAGACTTCACTTTCACTTTTCCCTTTCATGCATTGGAGAAGGAAATGGCAACCCACTCCAGTGTTCTTGCCTGGAGAATCCCAGGGATGGGGAGCCTGGTGGGCTGCCGTCTATGGGGTCACACAGAGTCGGACATGACTGAAGCGACTTAGCAAAAGCAGTAGCAGTAGCAGCTTCCCTAAAAAGTAATATCACAAACCAAATAGAAATAATAATTTTTAAAAGCCTACTATAAGATAACTGATTTAAGAAACTTTATTCAAGTTGAAAAATGCTGAATATCTGTGATTTAGAGAATAACAGTCTTCAGGTAACTATATCGAGTATACTAGTTTGGCAAGTAAAAGAAAAAACTTGACAAAGTATATATTATCCCATGAGATGTTAATCATATATATATAGAGAGAGAGAGAGAGAAGTGAAAGTCGCTCAGTTGTGTACAACTCTTTGTGATCCCATGGAATTCTCTAAGCCAGAATACCGGAGTGGGTTGCCATTCCCTTCTCCAGGGGATCTTACCAAACCAGGGATCGAACTCAGGTCTCTTGCATTGCAGGCAGATTCTTTACTAGCTGAGCCTCCAGGGAAGCCTATATGTATATATGGCTGGAACTGTTGGTCAACCAGAAATACTAGCCAAGAGCTTGTACTATGTATCCAATAAAATTCTAAGGGGTTAATTTGGGGGAGTGTTAGCTTTTCTGGAAACAGCTCAGAGCTCAAAAACAAGGTCCACATTGCCACATATAATCTATGTTTAGATAATATTCTCTTGTGATTTCTCTGGGATGACATGCTGAACTCATATATTGAAAACAAGTTCATAAAATTTATTTTCAAACTTTATGTTCTAATATGTTGTATGTTACAGTAATCAAAACTATGCAGGAGGCACAAAGACACGTTAATGGAGCAGGACAGACTCTAGAGATAAGACCCCAAAGTTAGTTTTGGGGAGGAGAAATAAGTAAAATTAGATTCATATAAAATCCTTCACACTAAAATTAAATCTACATTTATCAAATATTTTAAAAAGAAAGATATGGAAATAAAAAAACTAGGAAAAATTTTCAGTAAACATCTATAATGATCTTGCATGTCAAGGAGATTCTACTAAGAATGACCGCAAAGACTTAATACTACAAAGAAGACAATGCAGTTAACTTCTTAAATGCTATGTGAGTTAAGCACATCATCGTTAACTGGCTTAAATAGTTCTCAGTTCAGTTCAGTTGCTCAGTCGTGTCCGACTATTTGCGACCGCATGAATCGCAGCACGCCAGGCCTTCCTGTCCATCACCAACTCCCGCAGTTCACTCAGACTCACGGCCATCGAGTCAGTGATGCCATCCAGCCATCTCATCCTCTGTCGTCCCCTTCTCCTCCTGCCCCCAATCCCTCCCAGCATCAGAGTCTTTTCCAATGAGTCAACCCTTCGCATGAGGTGGCCAAAGTACTGGAGTTTCGGCTTCAGCATCATTCCCTCCAAAGAAATCCCAGGGCCGATCTCCTTCAGAATGGACTGGTTGGATCTCCTTGTAGTCCAAGGGACTCTTAAGAATCTTCTCCAACACCACAGTTCAAAAGCATCAATTCTTCGGCACTCAGCCTTCTTCACAGTCCAATTCTCACATCCATACATGACCACAGGAAAAACTACAGCCTTGAGTAGACTGACCTTAGTTGGCAAAGTAATGTCTCTGCTTTTGAATATGCTGTCTAGGTTGGACATAACTTTCCTTCCAAGGAGTAAGCGTCTTTTAATTTCATGGCTGGAATCACCATCTGCAGTGATTTGGGAGCCCAAAAAAATAAAGTCTAACACTGTTTCCACTGTTTCCCCATCTATTTCCCATGAAGTGATGGGACTGGATGCCACGATCTTTGTTTTCTGAATGTTGAGCTTTAAGCCAACTTTTTCACTCTCCACTTTCACTTTCATCAAGAGGCTTTTGAGTTCCTCTTCACTTTCTGCCATAAGGGTGGTGTCATCTGCATATCTGAGGTTATTGATATTTCTCCCAGCAATGTTGATTCCGCTTGTGCTTCTTCCAGCCCAGCATTTCTCATGATGTACTCTGCATATAAGTTAAATAAGCAGGGTGACAATATACAGCCTTGATGTACTCCTTTCCTTATTCGGAACCAGTGTGTTGTTCCATGTCCAGTTCTAACTGTTGCTTCCTGACCTGCATACAGATTTCTCAAGAGGCAGGTCAGGTGGTCTGGTAATCCCATCTCTTTCAGAATTTTCCACAGTTTATTGTGATCCACAGAGTCAAAGGCTTTGGCATAGTCAATAAAGCAGAAATAGATGTTTTTCTGGAACTCTCTTGCTTTTTCCATGATCCAGCGAATGTTGGCAATTTGATCTCTGGTTCTAAATAGTTCTAAAACATCATATAAAGACTTTTAAGTTAAATTACTTACTGGCAAAAAATATTTTCAGTATCGATGATAAAGCATTACTATAAGAAATGGGTCCTCATAAGGAAAGGAAATAGCCACAATAATGAGCAATAAATAATGGAAAGCTACTCATGCTCCCTAGTAATTGGGAACAGGTAATTTAACATGAGATACAGTGTTCCACTGAAAACACTGATAAAAAGTAAAATGAATGAACTGTATTCTAATAGTTTTGTTGGGTTTAGTCATTAAGTCGTGTCCAACTCTTTTGCAATCTCAAGGATTGTAGACTGCAAGGCTCCTCTGTCCGTGGGGTTTTCCATTCAAGTACACTGGAGTGGGTTAATTTTAGGGAGAGTGAAAACAGGTGTGCACTTTCCTGAGGCCCTATTGGAATTAAGCATCATAACACTTTAAATGCAAAATGCTTTTGACCTAGCACCTCTTCTTCTAAAATTATATTCTGCAAATGTGACCAAGGATTCCCTAGTGGCTCAGTGAGGGAGAGTCCACCTGCCAACGCAGAGACAAGGGTTTGATCCCTGTTACGAGAAGATCCCACAAGCCTCAGAGGAGCTGGGCCCGTGAACCACAGCGACTGTGCCTGTGCTCTACAGCCTGAGAGCCACAAACACGTGTTGCAGCTTCTGAAGCCTGTGCATCCCAGATTCCTGCTCCACAACAAGGGAGACACCACAGTGAGAAGCCATGCACTGCAACTACAGAGCAGCCCCCAGGCCTTCGCGCTAGAGAAAAGCCTGTGCAGCAACAGAGACCGAGCACAGCCAAAAACACATAAATAAAACTGTGTGACCAGACACGAGTTCAGAGATGTACACAAGAGACATCACGGAATGTACAGCAGCTTAAACATTCGCCGGTGGGGGACCACTAAACAGATCAGGATAGCATCAATCATAAAACAACCATGTAGACTTGTATCTGTTGATAGGAAAATGAGAACAATATATGATGTAAAAGATACAAATTACAAAATAATACATGAGATATGAGTTCATTACAAAACGGTGTGTTTTCCTGTGTGGACACACATGAATAGCTTGAAAACCATCAGAAGAAAGCACGTTCCCAATGTCAACAGTGATCTTCTCCATGTGGTTTGATTAAACCTAAGTTTGAGCCTTCACTTTATATGAAGGGTATTTTTTTTTCAGCACACATTATGTTCTTATAATGAGAAAAAGCAACATTTATTAGGAAATAATGGAGGCATCATAGCTTTAAACTGCAGTTCAAGCATACCATTTATAATAATATATTATGACAATTATCCTGGTGCATAGTTCTGAAAAAAGTCAAGGACAACACTTTTCTAAGTGATTGTGACTAAGTTATTTATTTTTTTCCTCCAGATCATCTGGTAGAGAATTTTATCTATGTCACAATCATACATGTATTATATAAAATTCAAATTGAGTACATTTTAATTTAAGGAAACTACAGATGTTGCAGTCTGCTGCAAAGTTATTGTCAGAGCAATTTTATGGATTTGAATACTTGGTGTTATTTGTAGGAATTACAATCACTACAGTGGCATGAGGGTCAGTTGACCACAGTACTGGTGGAAAAAGCCAGAGGTCAAACCTAGTGAAAGTCAATACATTAGAATAAGAACAGCTATGGTAATAACTACAATGTATTGATCCCTTTACAATAGGAGACTCTGAGGCAAGCACTTTACATATCCTTTATCACATTTACTCATTCCAACTGCCTTGTGTAAAAGTCATGGATATTTGTTTCACAAATGAGAAAACTGACCGGAGTGTGAAGATTTTGTCCAAGACTATTAGACTATAAGCGTGAGAGGAAAAGCTCAGATTAAGCTTCTCTTATTTCACTGGCCACGCTTCTGTCTGTTAAGCTACACAATAACCACAGGAAGAATAAACCATCAGGCAAAAATCATTTGGAAATATATTGTTAATGGTGACTTAGGACATACATACAGAAATCAGAGACCAGAGTATAGCCTCAGGTAGAGTGGACAGAATTAAATTAGATATTAACAGATATATAGGGCTTCCCTGGTGACTCAGACGCCCACGAAGCCGTGTGCAATGTGGGAGACCTGGGTTCAATCCCTGGGTTAGGAAGATCCTTTGTAGGAGGGCATGGCAACCCACTCCAGTATTCTTGCCTAGAGAATTCCCATGGACAGAAGAGCCTGGCGGGCTACAGTCCATGGGGTACAAAGAGCTAGACATGACCGAGTGGTTAAGCACAGCACAGCACAGATACATAACTGTGTTTTAATTTCTCTGGCATGACCACATGGTGCACCTGGTACCTAATAAGTGGGGGAGTTGATATCTGTGGTAGAATGCTTACTACTTTAGTTGTGACAGTTGGAAAGAAAATGTGGGAAATTCAGAATAAATTACAGTACTCAATACAATGGCTTTCCATTATTTCTAAAGGACTATGCTTTAAACTGCATGAGATTAAAAGATGCTTGCTCCTTGGAAGAAAAGTTATGACAAACCTACACAGTGTATTAAAAAGCAGAGACATTACATTTCCTACAAAGGTGCATATAGTCAAAGGTACGGCTTTTCCAATACTTTGGCCACCTGAAGTGAAGAAGATCAGGTCCACGGGTTTGCAAAGAGTTGGACACGACGGAACAACTGCACTGAACTGAACCGATGGCTTTTCCACTAGTCACATATGAATGCCAGAGCTGGACAGTACAAACGACTGAGCAACGAAGAACTGACGCCTTCGAACTGTGCTGCTGGAGAAAATTCTCAAGTGTCCTGTGGACGGCAAGGAGATGAAACCAGGCAATTCTAAAGGAAATCAACTCTGAATATTCATTGGAAGGACTGATGCTGAAGCTCCAGTACTTTGGCTGCCTGATGTGAAATGCCGACTCACTGAAAAAAGACCCTGATGTTAGGAAAGATTGAAAGCAGGAGGAGAAGGGGATGACAGAGGATGAGATGGTTGGATGGCATCACCGACTCAATGGACATGAGTTTGAGCAAACTCTGGGAGATGAAGAAGGAAAGGGAAGCCTGACGTGTTGCAGTCGATGGGGTTGCAAAGAGTCCGACAGGACTGAGTGACTGAACAACAACAAATGCTTTAAACAGTGCATCATAACTGGAATTAGTGGATTATAATTCCTAGTTTGTAGTAATCATGACTTTGTAGCATCCTGACTAATCCTCTGATATGGGGAATCTCTCCATTATTTGCTCTATTGGGATCCAGTGGTCATAGAGTTCATCTAGGTAGTCCCATAACCATGTTTCTTCAGTGGTAACTTCTTTATCACAGTTCAGTTGATTCTGCTCATTTCATAAGAGTAAACACAAGCCATCTCCAAAGAGCTTCTTTAGCTCAACTCCAATAAAATGTACTTTTTTGGTTTCTATTGTTGTGGTTTTATTCTTATTCAGCCATATGCTGTAACCACATAGCTGGGCAGTGTAGAGTTGTCTCCAATTTTATCTGCTTTATCCACATGAGATAAACATCTTATCGCCAAAGTACATGACAGAACTGCAGTCCTTAGGCAATGAACTTATTTAAAGCATTTCATTATTCAATCAAGAAAATGTCCAAATTGAAATGCATGCATTATAATAATTATTAGTACTCACTGTTAAATACTAAATTAGAATTGATTCTCTGAATGTTCTCCATATATTGCACATTGTACTAAGTGATATGAATTTTAACTGCTTAACATAAAGCCATTTAATGACATAATTGTGAACATCAGTGTAAGTTTTAATGGAATGTTAGAAGCACATGGAGAAATGGTTCTTTGAAATGGCTTGTTTTTATAAGGCAGGTATAAAACTAGTAAACGAGATAACTGTGAGGGAAAACGACAATGCTAGGGTCCAGGAAAATACTGAATTTCTGAATAAGGTACGAAAATCTACAGATATAAACAGTCACATGATCCAATAGACTATTGTTTACTTCTTAAACTCAGGAAGCTTTATTGAGTCCTGAATCTCCGCAAACAGTTTAATTTCCGAAGTGAGGCACAGGACGTGCTCTACAAATGGAGAAGTGGAAAGAACACAGACGTTAACAAACACACACTTAGAAACAGGAGTCACAAACAGACACGCTAACTCACTTCTCAACTGCTCAGCAAACAATGCCAGTCAACTGGGTCATCCTGAAGAAGGGATGACTCTCAGAGAGTCTCAAATTTCACTTCACGTAGGAACCCATTTTCAGCTGAGTTCAGTTCAGTCGCTCAGTTGTGTCCGACTCTTTGCGACCCTCTGATATTTTCAAAAGTTAGTGGCAAAGGAAAAAGGTCCCGGTTTTCCAGTAAGGGTGGCAATAAAGGAGTGGAGAGGAAACCCTTTATGCTGGGTCATTCACTCCTGGTGATTACAGATAACAGAGACTTAACCAAGAAAAACAGAATTTCAATCAACCACTAAACAGACCCCCACTGAGGAACATACTGGAGAAACGTGAACGGATGAGACAAGGAAACCATATGGCTGTTCTTAATGACCCAATAAATACAAGAAAACTGTGCTGCTTCTAATCGGCTCTAAACTAAAATCTCATCTGTATGTTGTTTCTAGCTTTAAGGAAGGCAAAATGCCGATTCTCATTTACCTTGATTCACACATTTACCAGGGACTTAAGGACAGTAGTGTGTAAAAATAATCTTTAATTTTTGTATACTTCGATTTTCTTTTTCCCTCTTTGTTCTTTATCATATCTCGCATGCCAGCCAGCTCAACTTCTCTTTCAGCCTTCAAAATATCCAAAGTTTCGTGTGGTGAGATTCCTTCTATAACCAGTCATAATCCTCTATGTAAAATCCCCCAAATAAAAATAACAAACACGGGAAAGGGAGGAAGCGCGCCGCCTCCTCTTTCTGTCATGTCTAGAATTCCAGATACTTTCTAGGAGAGCGTTCTCTCACAGCAGGGCTCGTGCAAGAGGGTCTTTTCTGCCGGAAGCTATCCTCCGGCTTCTCCACCAGGAACTCTGACTCAGCCTGCAGGTTCCAGAGCTGGCCTCCCATCAGGGGTGCCCTAACCCACAGACTCTAGGCAGCCATCCCGGTTCGTGTCTTTGTAACGCCCGGGCTTTGCTTTCATCCTCCCTGGTGACAAGTCCAAGCTCGTCAGGACGGAGAGGACCTCCGTGGAGGCAGAGGATGCTGATTTTTGCACCCACAGGAGTGCTGAGTCTCCAGCCTGCCAGAGATCAGGCAGCTAATAAGGGATCAATGAGCATTAGTTTTCTAAGTCATTAGGGCTTCCCTGGGGGCTCAGTGGTAGAAACCGCCTGCCAATACAGGAGGTCTGGATTTGATCTCTGGGTTAGGAAGATCCCCTGGAGAATGAAATGGCTACCTGCTCCAGTATTTTTGCCTGGGGAATCCCACAGACAGAGGAGCCTGGTGGGCCACAGTTCATACGGCCGCAAAGAGTGGGAAACGACTCAATGCTACAATAACGACAACTCCTGTCATTTCCTCTGCCTGGTAAAATGCTCCTAACCTTGGCGACATCACTACCTGTGGAAGTTCCACTGTCCCTGACTCAGCCCACTGCTCCAGAGGCTTCTCTGTTCACCTCTGTTGAGGGAATTGCCGTCTCTGAGCCCCCGCAAAAACACGCTGTGTGCCGGTCTGCTGGCCTCTGGGAGACACCGGTTTGTCTTGTTTCTTCTTTCTTCTCACACGGTGAAGTCTTCTACTCTCCTTCATATCCATCTTCATCAAGATGTAGTTCAGGATAGAAACCATCACTGGCGGAGCCCACCCTGACTCACGTCTTCCCCAAACTATGAGAGCAGTGAATGAAATATTCTCTTTTCTGTCCCTAGTGCCGGCATAGAAGACAAGGTCCGTGCACATTTTCCCTGCACTGCTCAATCCGAATTGAAGGCATTTCTGTAAAGTCTTATCTTCCCAACCAGATTTCCAGTGCTTGAAGGTCAGTCTTTGTTTTCTGTGCAGTGAATAACATAACCAAAATATACTTGGTATGAAAACAACTATATTTATCTCAATGGCAAAACACACACTTTTAAATTATAATTTGCTTTTCCATCTTTACACATAAAAGTTTTCTCTACATCTCACAGAAACACTCACATATGATGAGCAGCACTGAGTTTAGTTTCCAGAACTCTGAGTACTGAGGACTGTATACTCTGTATACTGAGTACTGAGTACTGATAATTACCTACTTTAGGAAATTCAGATATGAGGATCCCAAACTATGTCTGTTTTCTAAATATTAGTGGAACTAAATGTTTTCCCACATGTGAGTCAATAGTGCATGAAATTCTTCTCAGTTTTGATTTTATTCTCCACTGCTATTTTCTATTTATATAATTATATTTTCTGTACAACATCTCAAGTTTGGTAAACTGGTTTAAGTGTGTGCTTTGCAGCATATATCTTACAAACTAAATTTTATCATGGCCTCTGATAACTTTCTGAGAGCTAGCTTGACCTGAATAAGAGGGATGATGGTTTCTTAATGACTGCCATCAAGGCATGATGAAGTGTGGGTCTCCAAGACACATCAATCACCTGCTTGAAGGATCAAGAAGGCTATTTCCTGGTGGAGAAGCAGGCCTCATTCTCTTGGCCCATTACTCCTACATCTTCCTTCTATGCGTCTCACTCCATTAGCCTCCTGTGTGTCTGCTCAGAGGCTATCACAGTCTGACCTCCAGTCCCCAATTCCTGGTATTTCCATTTAGGTCTAATCTACCATCCCAACTGAAAAATTTGGTGATGTTTACAGAGGTATTTAATCTTTCTTTGCTCCAGTTCTCAGAATTTCATTTATAAATCTATTGAAATTATCTTATCACACCTCTTGCTATCTTCTCAGGTAAATCGATATACCCTCTCTCCTAATCTAAAACCCAGCAGTCTTGAAGTGCTTTTTTGGTTAATCATGATAAATTCCTCTGTCATATCTTTGTGTTCTGGGGCCCTTGTCTAAAACCACAACATAACCTTCAACAGAGCCTCTCACTGACACATCTAGGTTTGAAATCATTCCATGGAGAGATGAAAAATTAAGAAGTAACTTATGAAGCCTTTGGGGATGATAAAAATGCTTAAAATTGCTCATATCTCAACAGCATTGTGGTAATATTCATGATTTTCTTCTGTATATGAAATAAGATATGAATTATAGCACATCAAGTGAAAAAGCAACTTACACTTCACACAGATTAGGGTTTTCCTGGAAGTGAGGAAGCAAGAATTATTTTCAATACTTAAAATGTACATTAAAGAAGCTGCACATTTGCTTGAAAAAATGGCAGCATAAACTAACAAGGGTATGTTTGTGGGACTACGGTGTGGACATTGGTGATCTCGCGTGTGTCAGTACTCTGCTGTGTACACACACACTGATTTCCTTTCCTTGGTGATTAAGTGTTGCAAGAGTGTACAAGAGTCTTTAGCAATACTATGGAGAAGGTGACTGTTGATCTAATTTTCCACTAAGTTGTAAAAGCACTCAAATAAAAACAGGGTTATTTCACAGAAAAAGGAAAACTGAATGGAATTGAGTCTAGACTTCAGAGCCACAAATACCTATGAGTTCTTAAAAACGACCTCAATTTCTTCAGTTCCCTAAAAAAAAAAGACATTTTTTTCCACAGTGGACTTATTTATAAATGAAATTTAAAAGGTTTTGTTTTAATTCACAAAATTTCAGCTGATTCTACAATAGTATACATATAGATAGATATATAGATACAGATATAGATATAGATACATGCTTCCCCTATGGCTCAGTGGGTCAAGAATCTGCCTGCAGTGCAGGAGACACAGGAGACGCGGGTTCAATCCCTGGGTTGGGAAGATCCCTGGGAGAAGGAAATGGCAACCCACTCCAGTATTCTTGCCTGAAAAATCCCACAGACAGAGGAGCCTGGGGGGGCCACACAGTCCACAGGGTGACAAAGAGTGAGACACGACTGAGCGACTCAGCAGCAAAAAAAATATGTATCTTTAAATTTTACCTTATTTTTTAAAAGAAAAAAAAATCACACTATTTTCCCCCACAAGTTTTCCACTACTCAAAACTTGATTTAGAAATAAACTGTCCTTGAGTCTGAATACTTGATAGGTTTCTGAAAAATGCTGTAAGAACTTTCTAGTTTGTCACCCAAATTGCATGTCAGACAAAAAAGAACATTTTGTCACGCTGAGATACCATTCAATCATAATCTGAGTTTGACTGCAATTCTACTTTACTTAGAATTGTGAAAATATAAGTAGAGAGCAGTGTAAGGACAGGGTGAGCATCTCTCTCCCGCCAGGGATGAGGGCAGAATGGGATGCGTTGGTGTGGCCTTCCTCTTTGCCTTCTGTCCCCATTCTCCCCCTCTACCCAGCTGGCCCTTGAGGTTTGATGAGGCCCCTGGACCACAAGGGCTGGGATTGTGTAAATACACATTTGGAGATGCTTGTGATGTGTGGGTTACTGCGTAATGCAGGTAAGATTGGGCAACACAAGGATATGCAGCCAGCGGCTCTTAGACTGTGCACATGAAGGCTTTCCTTTGTGGCTGTCTCAGGGAACCTCAGATTTGGTCAACCTCAGATTTTTTCTTAAAAACAAAACAAAGCCAATCTTCCATTATTATTAGATATTGGAAAAAATAAGAACATATTAACTGCACCAGCAAACCATCCCGAGAAACCCTAAGACTCATTCTATGAGATCCTGGTTAAGCCTAAAATGATATAAAAGGAAACCAAAAGAAAAACAGCTCTTCAAGCGCAGTAATCTGATTTAAACTGAAACATCAGTAAGGAACTTTGGGGACATAAAATATGCAAATGATTTATAAGTAAAAATTGTTCAATATTTGGTTACACTTATTTAATATTCGTTGTTTCCTGGTCAACATCTTCCCAGAAGATGAAACCAAAGATGGAGACTATGAATATTAACATATTCAAACAAATGTTCCAGTTGACATATACTGAGCCTAACAGGGAGAAATGAAAGAAATAAATTACGTATTGAGTAAAATGAAAACTCTCCATTTGCTACACTGAGTTTAATAATTACATCATTTATTATAATTCAGAGGATAGTTTTTAGTACCAAGTTTCACTTGAAATAAGTCTTTGAGCTATTTAAGAGATTCTTCTCAACTGTTTCTGATAAGAAAGAAAATTCTATGTAAAAGAGCTTAACTCTGGTCAAAATCAATCTAAAAAAGAATTTAAGCAAATATTACTTTTCAAAGATATAAAATATGATGCACGCTATAGGCTGTTAAGTGGTAGAATCAACACCCCTTAATAGGCATAAACATAATGACCTTGGTTATTTATTACTTTATTTATTACTTTGCTATGATCTGAATGTTTGTCTTTTCCTCAAATTCATATGTTGAAGCATAATCCTCGCTGTGATGGTATGTGGAGCGGCGGCCTTTAGAATGTGATATGGTCACGAGAGCAGGACCCTGAGGAATAGGGTTAGTGCCTGTATTAAAAGACACCACAGAGCTCTTTGCCTTGGCCACCACAGGAAGAACTGGTGAGCTAATGCCATCTAAGAATGAGGAAGTGGGCTCTCCCCAGTCACTGAATTTGCTGGTGCCTTAATCTTAGATTTCCATCCTCCACAACTGCCAGAAGTAAGTATCTGTTGTTCATAAGTCACTCAATTTATGATACCTTGGGACTTCCTTGATAGCTCAGTTAGTAAAGAATCCGCCTGCAATGCAGGAGACCCCAGTTTGATTCCTGGGTTGGGAAGATCAGCGGAGAAGGGATAGGTTACCCACTCCAATATTCTTGTGCTTCCCTTGTGGCTCAGCTGGTAAAGAATTCGCCTGCAATGAGGGAGACCTGGCTTTGATCCCTGGGTTAGGAAGATCCCCTGGAGAAGGGAACAGCTACCCACTCCAGTAATCTGGCCTGGAGAATTCCAAGGACTGTATAGTCCATGAGGTTGCAAAGAGTTGAACACGACTGAGCGACTTTCACTTTGGTATAGCAGTCTCCACAGACTAAGACAAGATATAACTGAAATTTTTTTTTCATTTTTTTCCCCCTGCAATTATTCCTGATCCTGAACCCCACTGTTCAATTGTCAGGTGTGAGGGAAAAGGCAACAATCTCACAGTTGGCTAAGAAACCCTTCATTACCACAAAAGCACTGCTAAGCCAGACACCTTCACAGGGGCGTGTTTGACAAACAGGGGATGCTCACTTTTAAAGTTGTGATTTGGAACTCAGGATAATGCCTAGAGAGTAAGGCTCTAGGTATGCTTCAGTCTACATCTGTGCAAGTAAGAAAAGATATGTATTCCCCAAGGCACATAAAAAAATCCATATCATATCCAAAGTTGAATTAATTTCACTAATGGAAAAAATGCTAACTGATTTTTGTTCCACTTATTCTCAGGTGCACACCCTTTGAGCTGGCTAGAATTCTTTTTATAAAAAGGTAAGATGTCTTTCAGAACTACTGTGATGCTTCTTTCTGAGACAGCAGTGACAAGTGTAGAACTGACTTCATTTCAGATTTCTCTGCCTAAAGCGGAGGTAAGGTCAAGTTCTATTTGTAGTCTTATAAACTAAGGTGAAAGTTACTGCTATGTAAAATGATTGAGCTAATCTTTAAGTGCATAAATATTAATTAAGAATACATTACAGAACCTACTCTTTTGAATTTTAAGTAAATGGATATTTTATTCAAGTGCTAGAAATTGAAGGTTTTATGATAATATAACATATACTTTATATAAAACTGTGTCAAAAATTTAAAATACTCCATAAATGTAAAAATAATAAACTACTTAAAATGCCTATCCTCTCACCTTCTTAAGAAACAAACACTACATTCAAAGCTTTAGAAAATAGAAGAGACATGGTTTATATTTAGCTTCACAGTAAAAGTGCAATCCAGAAACATGGTTTTAATATAAGGACAAAGAAGAAGGAATTAAACTTTTCACATTGCTTTAATTTTATGCTCCATGCTTACATGCAATATTGCCCAGAAACTTTATATTATCTTTACGGATATTTCCAATCATTAAATGTTATCATACTGATTGTTATATTTTGTTTAGTTTTTTTTTCCATTTTTTTCCAACCATTCCTTCTCATATTTCAGGCTTTTCTTCTGGGATCATTATCTTTCTTCCTGAAATAATTTAACTTAGAAATTACTTAAAAGTTTTAGATGGAAGTTGGTTCCCTGAGTTCCTATTTACCTGAAAATGCCTTTTTGGTTGTTGTTCTTAACTTTTTAGAAGATTTTTCTTAAATACAATTTTAGTTTAGCATTTATTTTCATTCAGGTTTGAAGATTCTGTTCCCATTTCACCTGCCTTCTGATGTTGCGACTGGTTAAATAACTATCGATTCTTTCTCCTGTGTAGCAACCGGTCTTCACTCTGCTGCTTTTCAAATTTTCTCTCTGACCTCTATGTTCCACAGTTTCACTGATCGATTTAGGTGTGACTTTCATTTTATTCTTACCCCTTGGGATTCTTGGGTCTTAAAAATTGTGGAAAGTCCTGCTTCGTTATATTTATTATTGTTTTTGGTAGCATCATGTGGCATGCCGGATCTTAGTCCTCTGACCACGGATCAAACCTGTGTCCTTGCAGTGGAAGCATGGAGTCCTAATCACTGCCGGGTAAGTACCTCATTACCTTTTAAAATATTACCTTTCCACTGTTCTATTATTTTCTTCGGAAATCTAATTTTATCCTCCATGTTGTTTAACTTCTCTTTTATTATTTTAAGTATATTCTTTAGGTCAAATTTCAGATCTAAGTTATAATTTCTCTTTCATATATTCACTTACTGTTTAACCCATTTAGCTAATTTGCTGTCAATTACTATAATTTTTAATTTAACATCTTTATCTAGAGTGAAAATAAAATAGGCAACTGTCCTTAGAACATTCCTCTCTCCAATTGATCCCAGGAGATCATGTTTTACAGGAGGTTCTTTAATATAATTCTATGGTTTCATTTTCTACCCCGATGAGGCCCTAAACTCACCAGTGTTTTCTCGGTCTGAAGCCCTAACCCCTACTGGTGAGTGACTTTAGCTCAAAGGATTTTCCTTCTGGAGAACAGCCAGAAATATATACTTTACACTTTTGGCCTATAAACTTTTCTTCACTATGTCATCAGCACAGTCATTCTTTAAAAGATATGTATTTGTACTTCAATTCAGTATTTTTATATAGTGTGTACTGCAAGGACTTTTCTAGGGTATCAGCTCACCATGCTGTCGGAAATAAAACCTCAATATAAATTAATTTATACTAAGCATTATGTATTGATACATAAGTAAGTTGAAAATTCAACAAGTAAGAAAAAGCAAGACTATCAACCCTACTCTATCTGCCTTTGACTGATCTGAAGCTGAATCTTTAAAGACACAAGACTGTCTATTCTGCTAAGCTGAATCCTTCCAATTAATATGAAGCTACATGGAGGCAGTCAGACTGTCAATGATTGAAGTAGACTTTCAAAGGACTTCACATTGCTGTAAAGATGCTATGGGGATCATAATGTTATATGCACCAAGGGATTTACATTATTATTAAATGTAATTATATCTGCATGTTATGTAGATATACATATTACACTCACATACATACATACATATGTAATTATACTTAATTATTCCAAATAAAAATATATGTACTTTGATTTCATCCCAATAGCAAACTTGCAAGACTGCATTATGCCTTGATAGCTGTCAGTGACACACAAGTCACTATTTTGCACAGGATTTGCATTAATACAAAGCTGTTCAGTGTCCCCAGTCCCAACTGATGGAGAATGATTTTTACTGCTGCTCACTGCTATCTCCATAGCCTTGCAATCCTCCAGCAGATTGGAGAGAGAAGACATGTCTGATGATCAAGCTCAAACACTCTACCAGAGAAGACCTTAGCTGTCGGCTGGCTCTGACAGTCTGTGAACTAACACTGACATTTCTGTCGGTGCCATAACAGTATTTACAGATTGGAAAATATATACAATCAGATAATGATGGACCCAAGGATTTTCCAAAGTAAAAATTGTAACAATATCCAAATTACAAACATGACCATAATAATAACATTATTTTTAAAATAACTTCAGTACTTAGGGTCTCATTGCAGAAATACCTTCTCGATATGAGAGATATGCCATATGTTTGCAAAGAAAATGGGATTACAGCGAACAGAAGATGGTGATTGCATTTACAGTTGGCCATCCATTCTAGATTTTCTAAAAGCCCACTGTGTCCAAAAAGCACTAAGAAAGGTAGAAAGAGTGATTCTGAATGACAGGGAATGAAAAGGTAAAATATCACAGCATTAGGAAAAGCATGAATGTATAGCTTTGTTATTTTCTTTTGCCAAACTCTGAATGGAATCTTCTTTATAGTCCATGAATATCATCTTATGAGGAATTTAAATTGTCCTGTTTCAACACAGTCACTCCAAATGGCTAAGTCTCCTGGAAAATGACACCGGAAGGCAATGATACAGTCAGAATTCTTGGTGAATATTATGAACTCTTCTGAATCTGATAACCTTTTTTGTAAATATAAAAAATGGATGGAAAATACTCAACGAGCATTTTGTCTGTAATCTCATTTCCCAGTAAACGCTGGAGATGTCATAATGAAAGAACAGATCGGACCCGTACTTACCGCTCTGGTCCCAGGGCAGTTTGGAGACTGACATTCACCACTCATTCGGTTTGGGATTAAGACATCTTCCCAGCAAGAAGGACCCTGGGAAAAATATAAACAAAACAGGGCATTCTTGGTGCACAAATTATAAAATAAATGTACTCACTAACACATTGTACTGTTTATGTTATAAAATGATAATGAAAGTAAAATCTAGTCCAGTGATCATCAAAAGTACAGTACATAGACCTGGGGGGGGTTCTCGGGGCCCTGCAAGGGGATCTGCTAGGTCAAAACTATTTTCAACAACGCACTTAGGTAATATTTGGCATATTGCTCCAAATGTGTATCACATATACATGGAGTCCTTTCCCCTCGCAGTTACATTTGATTGTTTACAAACGTAATTAAATACATTTAAGTTCATTTCAGTTTCAGTTGCTAAATTTTAAATGAAAATACACTTGCAAGTTGCACCCAAAAGGAGTCTTTGGGGGGCAGCAGTGGAATAAGGGGGCTTCGCAGGTGGTTAGAGGTAAAGAACCTGCCTGCCAACCAATGCAGGAAAGGTTAAAAGAGGTGGGTTCCATCCCTGGGTCTGGAAGATCCCCTGGAGGAGGGCATGGCAACCCCCTCCAGTATTCTTGCCTGGGGAGTCTCATGGACAGAGGAGCCTGGTGGGCTACAGTCGACGGGGTAGCACAGAGTTGGACACGACTGAAGCCACTCAGCAGGCAAACAGGCACATTGGAGCAGGGTCAGCAAGCCGGCAAGAGCCCCGGCTGCAGTTGGCAGGCTGAGCAGACTCCGTTATCCCCTTCTCCTTTCTGAGGCCCCGTGAGAATTACAGTTAATAATAGCACGATGTGAATCCAAAACCAAGGAAGACAAAAGGCAGAAGTCTGGGTGAGAAGAGAGTTTCAAACTTTTCTGGAAATCTGCCATCCGCTACAACAGAGCGACCTCTCTGCGCGCAGGGCCACAGGGAACCCAAAGAGGAAACAGAGGTGGGGAGAAAGGCAACGGAGACCTGGAGCAGCTAACAGGGAGAAGGTTTCCTTTCAAGAAGCATAAGATCCTAAATCTTCCTGCTGGAACTGTCAGATCCTTGGCTTAGAAACACGGAATGCAATGAAACTTTCTGTGTATATGACAAATATGCACTTTTCGTGTGTTGTTTTTTTCAGGTTTCAAAAAGCAATGAAAATATTTATGTAGCAATTTTGTTACATAAGTACCATTTTATCTGACAAATCCTTATGTTATACCAGGAAATTAGAGAAAGCTCCTTCAAAATTTTCTTTTTGATCTCAAACATTAACAAAATAATACAAGTAATTAAACCGAAAAGAAATCAGTTGGATAAGAGAATTAGACATAATGAAATACATGTGCTAGTTCGTCCATGCTACTCCAATGATTAGTATTGAACGCTATTGCTGTAGCCACCCTGGACACAGAAACACATGTTCCAGTTACTTTCTGACATTATAAAGCAGATTTAACTTTTCTCATTTCTAGTTTTAGAAAACATAAATTGTTTAATCATTGTATACTATGCAGTAGTTGCATGGCTAAAGATTTATAATTAATAGTCTTCACACAGGAGAGAGAAAGGTGTCCAGACCGCAAGGTGTAAAAAGACTGCAAGTCACATGGCAGCACGAGGGAGCTATGAATCAGAATGTGTCAAGGAAAGAATGAAAAGAAAATCTATTTCATCTCTCAAAGGTAGAGCACTGGAGAAAGATATCAGAAAACCCATGTCAGACAGAACAGTGTGAAATACACGTCTTAATAAAGAATTGTGTGCCTGTTTTTCAGAAATTGTTCTCCTTTTTGGTCCAATACTAATTACAACCAAGAAAAATACACAACTTACATAAGCATCTATATCAGGACTCATTAACAATGGCCTTGTTGACGAAATCCAGGCTAGGGTTTGTTTTTGTACAGTCCATGACCTAAGAATGGTATTACATTTTTCAGTGGTTAAAAGCATAAAAAGAAGAGTATTCTGTGGTGCACAAAAAGTAAATGATATTCAAATTTCCAAGTCCAAAATGAAATGTATTGCACACGGCTGTAGCTCATTTGTGTATTATCTATGCGGCTTCTGCACAGCAAGCTCAGAATTGAGCTGTTGAAACACAGAGGAAGTGGTTCAAAAAGCCTTCATATTTACTATCTGGCCCTTAATAGAAAAAGTTTGCCAATCCTTGATAGTATATAAAATGTTCCAAGTTCATAATGAAAAGCATTCAAAAAACATTGTAGCATCATTTTGGCCAGCATATAATCTCATTAATTTGTTGAAGTAGTTGCATTCTGGGTCTCAAGTGAGAAATTACTTCAATTAAAACCTTAGCACCATTGATCTGTCAAATCTGAGAACACATTGATAGAATTTAGTGATCCAAGTTGTTTGAATCAGTAAGAGAGTAGACAGACAATTATAACATCTGGGGATTTGTGTTGAGTAATCTTACAACCGACTGAAAATCATGAAGCAGAATATTATTTAAACAGATGCATATGATGCAAAAAATCAGAAAAAACTGCATGAAAAAACTGCCAAAAATCTATAAAATATGAGTCTTCAAATAGTATTTATTCTTAAGAATTTTACAACAAACCCACAAGTCATTTTGGCTCTGTCTTGTCATGTCCAATCAAGTGGGGAACTGAAGTACTTAAGTGGCAAATTCTTACCTGAATATCACTCTGACAAGATTCAGACAGTTAAAGAGTTTTACACCCCCCACCCCAGATTATCTAAGTAAATTCTTTAATCTGTTCTTCATAAGTAGGCATAAACAATGCTGCTTTAAAAAATTGCACACTATGTTTTAAAAAATGTTTCCAGACAGTCTTTGCATTTACAGACTTGGAAAAGGTAATTTAAGCATTTTTACTACAATTTTACCAATTATCACTGAATGTATTTAAAATATCCTCTTGAATGTTTCCATAAATATCTAAGTCATATAATTAAACTTTAGGGACTAAAATTATTTTGAAAATCATACTTGTTGAGAATTGGGAAAGGAGTACATCAAGGCTGTTTATTGTCACCCTACTTATTTAACTTATATGCAGAATACATCATACAAAATGCTGGGCTGGATGAAGCACAAGCTGGAATCAAGATTGCTGGAAGAAATATCAATAACCTCAGGTACACAGATGACATCACCCTTATGGCAGAAAGTCAAGAGGAACTAAAGAGCCTCTTGATGAAGGTGAAAGGGGAGAGTGAAAAAGTTGGCTTAAAGCTCAACATTCAGAAAACGAAGATCATGGCATCCCTGGTCCCATTCCTTCATGGCAAATAGATAAGGAAACAGTGGCAACAGTGGTAGACTTTATTTTGGGGGGCTCCAAAATCACTGAAGATGGCGACTGCAGCCATGAAATTAAAAGACACTTGCTCCTTAGAAGAAAAGCTATGACAAACCTAGACGGCATAATGAAAAGCAGAGACATTACCTTGCCAACAAAGGTCGATATGGTTCAAGCTGTGGTTTTTCAGTGGTCATGTATGGATGTGAGAGTTGGACCATAAAGAAAGCTGAGTGCCGAAGAACTGATGCTTTCAAATTGTGGTGTTGGAGAACACGCTGGAGAGTCCCTTGGACTACAAGGAGATCAAACCACTCCATCCTAAAGGAAGTCAGTCCTGAATATTCATTGGAAGGACTGATGCTGAAGCTGAAACTCCAATACTTTGGCCACTTGATGCGAAGAACTGACTCCTTGGAAAAGACCCTGATGTTGGGAAAAATTGAAAGCAGGAGGAGAAGGGGACGACAGAAGATGAGATGGTTGGATGGCATCACCGACTCAATGGACATGAGTTTGAGTCAGCTCCGGGAGTTGGTGATGGACAGGGAGGCCTGTTGTGCTGCAGCCCACAGGGTCACAAAGAGTTGGAAACGACTGAGTGACTGAGCTCACTGAAAGTATGTATTTCCACCTGTCATACAGTAGATCTTATTCTGTGTTTTCCTCCCTTTGATATAAAGGTCTTTTGCTTCTAATAAAGCTAAGCATGGTGTTATGATTATATTAGAGGCTTAATAATGCAACCATTAAATAGTAAGCAGGGAAAATAATATGGGAAAAGATCTTTTGAATCAATATATATCCACCAAGCAACTCTTCGTTAAGCAGCTCTTAAAATCTAAGAATACAGCTATGAAAAAGAGAGAAGAATCCTTTTCTTATAGCTTTTGTTAAGTATACAGAAAGGCTAATGTTGTAAATTAGCTGGGCACACATATTCAATGAATAAAATTTAAAAGGATATTAATACAAAATGCTGGTCAGATGTAAAACAAATGGAATACACATACATAGCTGCTCAGATATAAAATGTCACAGCTAGTTTAGAAATTTATTAGGAATTTTTAAAAAGTTAAACATACAACTAACAACAAGCCTTGGCCATTCCACTCCTAGATAATTAACAGGTAAATCAAAACATGAGTCCCCAAAGAGAATCATATACCAATGCTCAAAACAACTTTATTCTTAGTAGCCTCGAACTGGAGACCACCCAGATATCTATCAAAATATGAATGGATAAACAAAATGTGCTACATGCAGCCATTGAAATACTACTCAGTAATCAACAGTATTATGTTATTTACAAATGCAGCACCATGGATGATTCTCAAAATTATGTGAAAGAAAGAAGCCCGATATGAAATACAATATATGCATGGGGCTTGCCTGGTGGATCAGTCATAAAGAATCCACCTCTCAATGCAGGAAACATGGATTCGATCCCTGATCTGGGAAGATTCCCACATGCTGCAGAGCAACTAAGCCAGTACGTCGCAACTACCGAGCCCAGGAGCCACACCACTGAGCTCATACACTCTAGAGCCTGTGCTCCTTAACGAGAGAAGCCACCACAATGAGAAGCCCCACACCACAACAAAGAGTAGCCCCTGCTTGTTGCGACTAGAGAAAAACTGGAGCAAAACTGAAGACGCAGTGCGAACGAAATAAATAAAATGATTTAAAAAAAACAATATATACTAGATTCCACTTATATAAAATGCAAACAAATCTATAGTGGCGAAAACAGAAGAGGGGCAGCTTTGAGGTGGGGGCGGATGGTGGAATGGGCTGCAAGAGGGCATGAAGAATCTTTCGGGGGTATTAGGGGCTGAGTTGTGTCCTCTCAAATTGAATATGCTAAAGGCTTAACCCTCTGTAGAATGTGACTGCATTAGAAGAGAGGGTCTTTAAAGAGGGAATTAAGGTAAAATGAGGTCATTATGGTGGACTCTGATTCAATGTGACTGGTGTCCTTAAAAGGTGTCTCTAACAAATGGGCCTGGGACATAGAAGAGAGAAAACATCCCATGAACACACAGAAGAAGACAACCATCTATAAGCCAAGGCAAGAGGTCCTGGTAGGTACCAGGCTTGCTGACAACTTAATGTCAGACTCCTAGCCATCAGAATTGTGAGTAAATGAAATTCTGTTGTGTAAACCACACAGGCTGTGGTACTTCATGATGGCACATCTAGCAAACCAAGACAGAGGTTATGGAAATGTTCTCCAGCTTCATCGTGATGGTGGTTTTCTGGGATTATATACTTGTCAGAACTCTTCAAATTATACCCTTCAAATGGAGACCGTCAATTTTACACAAACTATTGCTCAGTAATGTGTAATAGGAAAAAATGAACTGAGAAACTGCCAAGGAAATTCTGTGAGGGAAGTAGAAGCTTTGCATCAACTGGCACTTGACCAATTGAATATGAATATCTAAATCCCTTCTTCACGCCATACAGTTTCTAGAAGAAAACAAATGAAAACATCTTTACAACCTTGAAACAGATAGAACTTTTTACAAGGACACTGAAAGCTCTAACCATCAATGAAAAAGATTATAAACTGAACTTCAATGGAAATTATATAAACAACTTCTGATCACCAAAAGACACTTGTGAATATGCAAGCCACAGACTGGAGGAAATATTTGCAATGCATACATCTATGAAATAATATCTAAGCTATACAGAGAACTTCAAAAAATAGCACCAATTTTTTCATGTATGACAAGCATGTAGACAAGCATACCAATTCAAAATAAGAAAAACACTTACAAAAGAAGACATACAAATGGTCAATAATCATATGAAAACATAGTCAACATCATTAAAAATAAGGAAAATGCAAACTAAAATAAAATACATTTTCAATGGTTTCACATCTTAGCCAGCACAATGGCTAACTTTTTTTTTTTTTAAGGTGGATAATCCTAAGGATTGACTAGGAAGCGGCATGAGGAATTCTTTTGGAAATGTTCTGTATTTTGATTGGAGTAGTAGTTACATGAGTATGTATTACTGTCAAAGCTCATAGAACTGAACCCTTAAATTCGGTTCATTTTATAAATTGTTCCAAAATTTGGAACAAGGAACTGAATTTTCACCTCTCCTTATTCAATAAGGACTTACTAACGCCCTGCCTCTCAGTAGCTCTTCAACCTTAGAGGATTTCCTGGCCATTCAGGGATCAGCTGGCCCAGGACAAATGGAGAAACAACATACCTTACCTCATAGGGGTGTTGCAAGAATTAAATATAAAATGCTGAGGCCACTGCCAGACACACGCTACGTTCTCAACAACAGCTAGCCATTTCTGTATTAACCATTCAGCACCCAAACGTGATGAAGGGGTGGGATGATTAGGGACCATTGCCAGTATGGTTTAAAGAGCATTAATGCATGTAATTAAATTATTTTAAATAAAAAAAAAAGTATCTTTACTTCTTCAGTAATTTCCCAGTGTAGACTCTAGAGGCAATAATCTGTAACTTTTGTCATAGGATAATCCAAGCCACTGACAATCAACAAAGACCAGTTCTGTGGCTCTGAACGGCTTGCCAGCATTCATCACCAAGCTACAGAATTCTTAAAGTGAAGGACCACATCCTACTTATATCTACATGCTTTGATGTGAATAGCGAAATGCGGTATGTAAACACACTGAACATTCAGATACATGTTAACTGAATCGGGCTTTACTTTTCTCTTCTTTATATTCTCATTTTCATACTATAAAAAACTGAAAGATCTATGTTTTTCAAAGTTGTGTTTTCTTTTAAAGCAGACTTTTTTTTTCCCTAATGAATTGTGTATAGAATCCAAAGTATAAAACAAATAATGCAGGCCTATTCTACTTGGAGAAAAAGGATGGGCCCCCCAAACTCTTGATGCCTATTGGTTGGAGCTCTCCTGCAGTTCCTTGCCATGTGGGCTTCCTAAATGTAGCTGTTTATTTCATATGTTAGCAGGAGAATATCTGCATAGACCCCCTAAATGCAGTCTCCTGTAATGTAATTAATGGAAGTCTTACATATTAATAGCATGACTGGGGGAGTGGCAGGTATCTCATCACTTTCGCCATCTTCTCTTGGTTAGAAGGAAATCAGCAGAACCACCCACATTCAAGAGGAAGGGATTTCACAAAAGCATTGACACTACGAGTGAGAGATCACTAGAGGTCGCCTCCTTGACTGTCCCTACCAAAGCTGTTTTATAGATGAGGAGAAAGACCTTTCATAACAAGAAAGTTTAAGAAATGATAAGTGCTGGGAAAACTAAACAGCTCCATCTAAAAAAATAAAATTAGAACATTCTTACACCATACACAAAAATAAACTCAAAATAGATTTAAAGCCCTAAATGTGAGACCAGACAGTACAAAACTCTTACAGGAAAACATAGGCAGAACACTCTCTGACATAATTACAGCAGTATCTTTGTCAATCCATATCCCAGAGTAACGGAAATAAAAATAAGCAAATGGGACCTAATTAAACACAAATATCCTTTTTGTTTGTTTGAACTCAAAACCTTTTGCACAGCAAAGGAGAGCATAAGCAAAATGAAAAGACAGCCCACAAAATGGGAGAAAATATTTACAAATGATGTGACCAGCAAGGGATTAGTCTCCAAAATTTACAGCTTGTGCAGCTTTATATCATCAGAACAACAACCCAATCAAAAAACAAGCAGAAGACCTAAATAGACATTTCCCCAAAGAAGACCTACAAATGCCCACGAGGCACATGAAAAGATGTTCAACCTCACTGATTATAAGAGAAATGCAAAAAACCACAATGAGTGATCACCTCACAACAGCCAAAATGGCTATCATCAAAACATCTGCAAATAGGAAATGCCGGAGAGGAAGTGAAGAGAAAGGAGCCCTCTTACACTGTTGGCAGGAAGGTAAATTGGTGCAGCCCATATGGAGCACAATACGGAGGTTCCTTAAAAAAACTAAAAATAGAGCCAACATATAACTCTGCAATCCCACTCCTGAGCTCAGGTCCGAAGAGAAACACGGTCCAAAGGGATACATGCATCGCAATGTTCATTGCAGCACTGTTTACAATAGCCAAGACATGGAAGCAACCTAAATGTCCATTGACAGAGAAATGGATAAAAAAAGAGGTGATACACAGATACAATGGGACATTACTCAGCCATTCAAAAGAATGAAATAATGCCAGACAAAATCCACACAGGACCACTAAATCTGCATGCTCTCTGATAATGCCTCAGTGTTCATCGGGTCACAAGCATAAGCATAAGGTATCTGCACCCACATGTAGGCTTATCAATGGCTTCCAATTATTTAATATAATTTCTTTGACCTCAGAAAGGCACTTTGCAGCTCTTCTAGAATTTGAAACCACTACCATCTCCAGTCATCGTTCTTAAAATACATTCATGTGATGCAAATTTTAAGTCACTGAAGTCGTTATTAGCTCATTCAACAAATTATGTACTCCGTATGTTAGTCCATGGGGTCACAAAGAGTCGGACATGACTGAGCGACTGAACAATAACAATAATGGGACAGATATCGTGCTGGCCTGGAGATAAGACACTGAACAAGTCTTTTATATTTAAAGGGACAAAAGTGATTTGAGAAATAATACATATAATTTTTAGGGTACATAGGAAGAAACCCTGACCTACACTGTTAGAAGGAATATTGTTTAGGCTGAGACCTGACAAAAAAAAATACGAATCAGAAATGAAAAGCAAAACTCCACAACAGAAAAGGTTTTGAGCAGGGAAAATGGAACCAGTCACTAGAACTAGTCACCAACCACTAGACTGGTTATGGGTCTGTGTATACTTTCAATGAGATGGTATCAATAATCAATCCATAAATAATCATTTACTTTGGTGCCTCCTAAACATCTTAATCTACAATGCTTGAAATTAAGATTCCACTAAAATGTTTATTTTGAGGACTTCCCTGGTGACTCAGCTGGTAAGGAATCCACCTGCAATGCAGGGGACCTGGGTTTGATCCCTGGGTTGGGAAGATCCCCTGGAGAAGGGAATGACTACCCACTCAAGTATTCTGGCCTGGACAATTCCATGGACTGCATCGTCCATGGGATTGCAAAGAGTCGGACATGACTAAGCGACTTTCACTTTCAAAATATACATTTAAACGTAATGAAATGCAAAGCACTGATTTCAAAGAGATGGGGATACCAACATGACAAACAGTGTCTTTGTACTTTTGAGTGAGAGCGACTGGATTTCAAATCCAACAGTCATTACCAGATATGTAACAACAGCTGTGTGTGTTAGTCACTCAGCCGTGTCCGACTCTCTACAACCTCATGGAGCCCACCAGGCTCCTCTGGTCATGGAATTCTTCAGACAATAATACTGGAGTGGGTTGCCATTCCTTTCTCCAGGAGATCTTCCCAACCCAGGGATGGGACCCATGGCTCCTGATCGGCAGGAGCTCCGGCACTGCAGTCAGATTCTATACTGTCTGAGCCACCAAGGAAGACCATGTAACAATAAGGAAGTTAAATAATCAGAACATGAGTTTTTTACATGTTATGTGAAAAAAATGACAGCTGTACCTGTATCATGATGAACGTGAGAGAGTGAAAAAGGTGGCTTAAAACTCAACATTCAAAAAACAACAATCATGGCATCTGGTCCCGTCACTTCGTGGCAAATAGATGGGGAAACAATGGAAACAGTGACAGACTTTATTTTCTTGGGCTCCAAAATCACTGCAGATGATGACTGCACCTATGAAATTAAAAGATGCTTGCTCCTTGGAAGAAAAGCTATGACCAACCTTGACAGCATATTAAAAAGCAGAGACATTACTTTGCCAACAAAGGTCCATGTAGCCAAAGCTATGATTTTTCCAGTAGTCATGTATGGCTGTATGAGATGGACTATAAAGAAGGAAAGCTTAGCACCGAAGAATTGATGCTTTTGAATTATGGTGTTGGAGAAGACTCTTGAGAGTCCTTTGAACTGCAAGGAGATCCAACCAGTCCATCCTAAAGGAAATCAATCCTGAATATTCACTGGAAGGACTGACGTTGAAGCTGCAGCTCTACTACTTTGGCCACCTGATGCAAAGGACTGAATCACTGGAAAAGACCCTGATGCTGGGAAAGATTGAAGGCAGGAGGAGAAGGGGATGACGGAGGATGAGATGGTTGGATGGCATCACTGACTCGATGGACATGAGTTTGAGCAAGCTCAGGGAGTTGGTGATGGACAGGGATGCCTGGCATACTCCAGTATATCCAGTCGCAAAGAGCTGGACATGCATGAGTGACTGAACTGAACTGACCTACAGCATAGGGTTGATGGCTATATGAGGTCAAGTACTTATGACAGTGTGAAGTGTTAGTCGCTCAGTCATGCCTGACTCTTGGCAACCTCATGGCCGACAGCCTGCCAGGCTCCTCTGTCCATGGGATTTTCCAAGCAAGGACACTGGAGTGCTTTGCCATTTCCTTCTCCGGGTGACCATTCGGACACAGGGATCGAAGCCAGGGCTCCTGCACTGCAGGCAGGTTCTTTACCAACTGAGTTAGTTGCTACATCAAAGTACTTACACACTTGAATACTCAGTACTAACACTTCAATATTCAAGTACTTATACTTGAACAATTAATATTCAATAAATATTAGCAGGTACTGCTTAATAACTCTAATTGGATAAAAATGGGATCATGGAAAGAACACCCCAAAAGGGCAGAGATTCAGAAGGTCTATGTTCTAGATGTAATTTGACTAGAGTTAGGGTGATCAGTTTAGACACAGTTTAAACATCTTTATGCCTTAATTTCCTATCTCTAAATTGTGAGTAATAAGAGCTCACAGTCAAAGAAGATAAAGAATGAGCTAATTACTCTGAAAATCCTTTATAACAGGCATTCAGCTGTAAGTGAGGGGACAACTGGAGCTGTGAGCATTTTTCGACAGTGCAGTAGTAGAAAGCAGTGGACTCACACAGTAACCTCCTTATTACTGCCCCAAACATACTGCCACGCCCAAAGAGAAGAGATGGTTGATACATAATGACGCAGCTGCTGCTGGGATCAGCAATTAAGCAGAGCAAGTGTCTATGCTTGTATTGATTACCCAATGCTGCCGAGTTAACTCGACAGCTGTTTAAACAGAATATCTCAGCTGGTCTTAAAAGATTTTCCCCTAAAACTGGGGTATCTGTATCGCTTATGAGACATAATTGGGCATGATTTAGTATAAAATGAATTTCCTTCCATTACTAAAACATGTTTCATATCATAAAAAGCAAGCATTTCATCACCTAATACTCAGTAACATACTTCTCCCCTCCAAGGAAATTACTACAAGACAGAAACATCACATTTCTACAAACAATCTGCATCATTGTAAGTGAAACAACTCTTGGTCCACCGCACTAGAGCCCTGCTGAGTCTGACACAGTCAATCACTGTCATTATTTATCGCGAGGCCTTCATGTAGGGTGCCATTGTGCTAAATGCGCTAAATGTTAAACAGCATGGTTATTCCTTCACAATTTCCCGTTACCAAACTATTTCTGAATCACAAGATGCCCTCAATTATACTACCAAGTGTTGACAGGTCTGCTGCAGGCACATCACAGAGATAGCAGGATTTAAACAGCTGTGATTTTTTTTTGTCCTATTTCATAGAATTGAAACAATGGAGACAAATAAAGGCTTACAGTGATTCACTTTTATGCACTCTTAACAGATTTAATTTAGGAGAACCATATGATTATCTTCATCTGTTCAAGTTCTCTTTACTAAGAATAATCTTGCCACTGCAATGGAGGGAAATTTGCTGCTGCTCAGATTAGAGGCAGTTTCAGGCCGCATAACAGGCTTCTGACTGTTGGGATGGAAGCTCTCATTTCAATTCAAGGCATGTGAATCTATCTGAATAACAACATTTATTATCATGTAAAGCTTCCTAGTTATCTCAGCAGGCTTTATATCTTGATAATCACGACTGGGACTGGACCATGCTTATTAAATGTGATAAGAAGTTTATTAGATTTCTAGTGAATGCCCAGATACCACCACCATCATAAAATACAGTTTTATGAACAACACATTTTGGTGTTTACTATACTACTCTGAATCCCCTACTGATGCTGAACTCAATGAGCCACCTTTTTTTTTTTTTTTCAAAAAAGGGAGAGGAAGAAATAATATAGGACGTGCTTAAATGATTAACAGATCACAGTTTAGTTCAGTTTTCTGTTGCTTCAGTGGAATGAACTGGCCATGAAGAGCAGCAGTATGGGGTGACTGTCTTGGCCAGGCCACAAAAACTACACATGTTGTACAAATGGAATTGATGTGTGCTTCTGAGTCTTCACAGGGCAAGCGGCTTCATAAGAACTGGACAAAGATTATAAAAAAAAAATCATTTCTTGAGGGTGCTCGAGGCAGTGAATTTGGATGGGCCCGGCCCAACCAGGCATTGGACACGCTTGTCATGAACGGGCGGCTGGCTAAGCATAACCCTAAAGGTGCCAGTATGACTCCCACAACCAGGCATTTTCACTGACTGCCAGCGTTGGGGCAGGGGACATTACCCATACTGACCTGGGTTTTGTGAACTGAAAAGAGCAAAAATGGCTTAATAAAAACTATATATATACATATTTTTTATTTTTATTTTATTTTTTTAATTTTATTTTATTTTTAAACTTTACAATATTGTATTAGTTTTGCCAAACATCGAAATCAATCTGCCACAGGTATACCCGCGTTCCCCATCCTGAACCCTCCTCCCTCCTCCCTCCCCTACCCTCCCTCTGGGTCGTCCCAGTGCACCAGCCCCAAGCATCCAGTACCGTGCATCGAACCTGGACTGGCGACTCGTTTCATACATGATATTATACATGTTTCAATGCTATTCTCCCAAATCTCCCCACCCTCTCCCTCTCCCACAGAGTCCATAAGACTGATCTATACATCGGTGTCTCTTTTGCTGTCTCGTACACAGGGTTATTGTTACCATCTTTCTAAATTCCATATATATGTGTTAGTATACTGTATTGGTGTTTTTCCTTCTGGCTTACTTCACTTTGTACAATAGGTTCCAGTTTTATCCATCTCATTAGAACTGATTCAAATGTATTCATTTTAATGGCTGAGTAATACTCCATTGTGTATATGTACCACAGCTTTCTTATCCATTCATCTGCTGATGGGCATCTAGGTTGCTTCCATGTCCTGGCTATTATAAACAGTGCTGTGATGAACATTGGGGTACATGTGTCTCTTTCCCTTCTGGTTTCCTCAGTGTGTATGCCCAGCAGTGGGATTGCTGGATCATAAGGCAGTTCTATTTCCAGTTTTTTAAGGAATCTCCACACTGTTCTCCATAGTGGCTGTACTAGTTTGCATTCCCACCAACAGTGTAAGAGAGTTCCCTTTTCTCCACACCCTCTCCAGCATTTATTGCTTGTAGACTTTTGGATCGCAGCCATTCTGACTGGCGTGAAATGGTACCTCATAGTGGTTTTGATTTGCATTTCTCTGATAATGAGTGATGTTGAGCATCTTTTCATGTGTTTGTTAGCCCAGAGATAAATCCACACACATATGGATACCTTATCTTTGACAAAGGAGGCAAGAATATACAATGGATTAAAGACAATCTCTTTAAAAAGTGGTGCTGGGAAAACTGGTCAACCACTTGTAAAAGAATGAAACTAGAACACTTTCTAACACCATACACAAAAATAAACTCAAAATGGATTAAAGATCTCAACGTAAGACCAGAAACTATAAAACTCCTAGAGGAGAACATAGGCAAAACACTCTCCGACATACATCACAGCAGGATCCTCTATGACCCACCTCCCAGAATATTGGAAATAAAAGCAAAAATAAACAAATGGGACCTAATTAAACTTAAAAGCTTCTGCACAACAAAGGAAACTATTAGCAAGGTGAAAAGGCAGCCTTCAGAATGGGAGAAAATAATAGCAAATGAAGCAACGGACAAACAACTAATCTCAAAAATATACAAGCAACTCCTACAGCTCAACTCCAGAAAAATAAATGACCCAATCAAAAAATGGGCCAAAGAACTAAATAGACATTTCTCCAAAGAAGATATACATATTTTTTAAAGAAAACCCTGAGGCCTCCCCAAAGCAAAAAATGACTCTTGGCCAAAAGATGTCAGATTTTCCTTGGACATGTATGTTGGCAAGGACCTTTTAAAAAAGCAATTAGTTTAATGCAAAATGAACATTTGCTCTAGTCCATAAACTTTACTTTGAGCCTTTTCATGTCAAGATCCTTCCATCTTTTCCTTTCTTTCTCTCTCCATTTCCTCCTCCACTCTTTGTTACAATCCAGGTTCAGTTCAGTTCAGTCACTCAGTCATGTCCGACTCTTTGCGACCCCATGAATCGCAGCACGCTAGGCCTCCCTGTCCCTCACCAACCACCTCTAAAAATAGCCTATATATGCCCTAATGAGACAGTAGAGACGAAGTATCTATACAAGACTGAAAGTGAAAAGTGAAAGTGTTAGTCGCTAAATCATGTCCCATTCTCTGCGACCTGGTGCACTGTAGCCCACCAGGCTCCTCTGTCTATGGAATTCCCCCAGCAAGGATACGGAGTGAGTTGCCATTCCCTTCTCTAGGAGATCTTCCTGACCCAGGGATCAAACCCATGTCTCCTGCATTGCAGGCAGATTCTTTACCATCTGAACCACCAGGGAAGCTCCACAAACTAAATCTGTAGTTATCTAAACTTTCTCAGGATTAATTCAAGTGGCTGAAGTTCACACGAACACTTTTTTGAAGTTTCCATATCTTTCTGTAGGAATCCCCCCCCCCCATTTTTATTTTACAGTTTCCTCCACTTTAGCTCAATATTTAACAAAACCAGCTCCTATGAAAACCTCTTCTTTTTATGTCTATTTCTTTCATCAGGCAAAATGGGAAAGATTGTCGTGGAAGGACAAATTAGATCTTAGTAATAAATTATTCTAATTCTTAATTTTTTGAAACGATACTACTTTGGGGAAATGCTTTTAGCTCCCTACCTTCCTACCTTCGCCCATCTGACCCCCTGCACCCCTCAGTTGCCCATCCATGAAGTTATGCACCCACTCTTTCTGTGATGGGGTATGGGATTTTATCCAACGGGAAGACTGAGGGCAACTCATTGTGGCTACAAGTATGCTCTGCATTCCCCAAACGAGCTTCATCAGGGACCGGGCAGATCCTGGTACATGTTCATCCAACATCCATTCCCTTATTGGTTCAAAAGGCAGAGGACAGAGGGATACAATTAATTTATGTTCTAAAACCTTGAGAAGCAACAACAGCAGATTTTCTTCCCATTCAGGCCAGGCACATATACAGACTGCTTTATGGTTTGGGGTGTCATCATGGCTTAATTCTGCCACTGGCTTACATATTAATCAATTACACTCCTCTGAAATGCAAGCCTACTCCTACTAGCTGAAAACTCACTGACCTCCCTGCTTCTATTCCCAGCATACCAGAACTCCATTTCAGGGCAGCCCTCCAGGGTTTCCACTGCGCCTCGTGAGTCTGACAAATGACAGCTGTCTGGGTGTTATGTTCATCCTACTGAAAGATTTAACATAAGCAAAATAGACTCAGCTCGTCAAGGCCTCTTGTCAACTAGCTGTGATGATTTGCTCATCATTCCTTCAAAATAACCTCCCAACCTTCCTATTTACAAATAACTATAAGTTCTATAGCAGAAACCAACACATCATAAAGCAACTTTCTTCCAATTAAAAATAAATTTAAAAAAATCCAGGAGAGTTTATGACTGCTGTTGGTGTGTAGTTGCTAAGTCATGTCCAATTCTTTGTGACCCCAAGGAATATAGCCCATTAAGTTCCTCTGTCCATGGGATTTCCCAGTCAAGAATACTGAAGTGTGTTGCCATTTCTTTTTCCAGGGGATCATCCAAACCAAAGGATCAAACCGTTATCCTCTGTATTGCAGGCAGATTCTTTACCACTGAGCCATGAGGGAAGCCTAGGTTTATGATCACAAAAGGAAATAAGGGCTTGTTTTAAAATATCTGTTCTTTTTCACAAGACTATATTTGTCTATAATAATTTGAAATGTATCTCAGACATCTGTTGGTTTTTATGTTAACACCTCAAATTGGCTTCATTTAAAATTGTATGAATCAGCCAACAGATCAAAGGTTTTTGGCTTCTAAAATTCAATATTCTCTTATTTTCACAGTTTTAAGTCTCGTAAGTTCAGTACGTCTACATGATTTGTTCAAATGCATTCCATAGCTTACAAATAGTGATTATGCTTCTTGAAATTAGTTGGCTGGCTAAGACATGCTCACGATTGATTTTGATGCATGCCGCATTAAAAAATTTATTCTTAGAAGTAATTGTGACACTATTCAGGAATCAAAAGCAAAGGGAAATGCACAGCATGTTTCTTGCCCAAAATCATGCTCTGGTTTAAGGAAATATTTTCTCAAACTAATTCAGATCACATCTGCTATCACTTTACCCGAGACCAAGCAAAACAGTAATATTTTAGTTAGAAATCAGTGAACTTTTCCAGGTTTTGTAATAAAACTACATTCCTGGACAATTTGGCAAGGTCTACCTCAAAATGACTAAGCATAGAAAAGCTATCTTGGGCATTCATCTTGGTAACATATTCGAAAATAATTATATGTCCATAAAACAGGGTTAATAAACATAAATTAAGGGTTTATGCTCTGCTTGTGTGAATAAGATAGGGAAGTTACAACTGGGAAAGATGGAGTATAAAGGATTACACAAGTTTCCAAATTAAGACTTAAAAAAAGTAGACCAAGGTTTGATTTGATGGATTTATAATCGAATTCTCCTTTATACCCTTTCTTCACACAAAATGACAAAGCCAGATGGGACCCAACCTTTCCTTTGAAATCTTCAGAGGCTGGCAGACTGGGAGTTGTGAGCTCTGATAGCGGATGGCCTGGTGACCACGAAGGAAGTAGCAAAGTTATCATAAAATTCCCGAAGCTCAGTCTCCAGCCCTTTTTTGCAAGGCAGAAAGAACTGTTCAAGACGCAGTAACCTCTGGAGGCATCATTCGTCAGAACAAGGTCAAATAGAAGGTAAACGCCAATGGGCACGCAGAGTCAAAATCCCTAGGAAATGGCAATCTGCTAGAAAGAACGGCATTCAGGAGCAACTAGGGATACAATTACACAACAGGCAGATTTTCTAGCTCAAAAGTGAATTCGCATTGGCCAAGTCTTATTCTCTCAAAATTTACTGGATCTGTGCCCTCCTTTAAAAAAGAAATTAATTGGAGGATAATTGCTTTAAAATATTGTGTTGGTTTCTGCCACACATCAGTATGAATCAGCCATAGGCATACATGTCCCCGCCCTCCTGAAGCTCCCTCCCACCTCCCAGCCCAACCCGCCCCTCTAGGTTGACACAAGAGCCCCAGATTTGAGCTCCCTGCATTGTACAGCAGATTCCCACCGGCTTATTTCACATGTGGTAGCGTGTATGTTTCAATGCTCTCTCTCTATTTGTCCCACCCTCTTCTTCCGCGCCCTGAGTCCACAGTTCTGTTCTCTACATCTGTATCTCCTGGGTCCTCCTTTCTAGACCCAAAGCCGTGAACTTATGTTGACACCTGAAACTCTGCAGCTGACTGCGATGTGTTGTTAACTAGTGTCCTGGTACCCATCTCAGTTCCCTAAATGCCTTCTTCACAAAGCTGCGGTGGGATCTCTCCAGACACAAATGAGAATCTGCGAGGCTGCTGCCTTAAGGCCTCCAGTGGCCCCAACCCATGCTCAGGACATCTGTGCTCCCTGCTTCCCTGCTCGTGAAATCCTTTCTGCTCTGACCATTTTCCTCCCCCTACCCTAGCTGATTTTCTAGCAATTCCCTTCATGAAAACCCAAAAGTACACTTACAAAGAAACAAAAGTTATATATTATTTTCAATCTTCGCGGAGCTTTAATCTGTTAAAATCCCTGGCCTTTGAGGGTTTCAATTAAGAGGTCTTAGGACATGTTTAATAGGAATGTTGTGTTTATAGAGCCAGGATAACATTTAAATTCCGTTAATTGGAATTAACAGAACTGAAATACAACAGATTCTAGTATTTCTTTATCAAATACTCTTCACTCACTCTCTGCAACTGAATAATGCAAGTTCATAAACCTCTCTTTTGAAGTATTCTGGAAACTATATTCCTTGAGTATTCTGCTCCAGTTACCAAGGTTGGTGGAAACAAAACTTCCTCTGCATGAAATAAAGATGTAGAATAATAACCATCATTCTACAGGTTTATTAGGATCTAGTGAGTCAAGTGATTTCTAACGGTGAAGGCATTAGAAAAATACAATTTGTAAAATAAAAGTACCTGAGTTCAAGACATTAAATATTGAGGTGCACCCTTGAGCAAGTTATTTAAATTCTATTTAATACAATGCTATGATTTGTCCAGGTGTAATATAAGAATTAATATCAGCTTTATATACACAAGTTTGTTGTGAGGATATAACAATGACAATAAAAACATGACAAGCATTTTTTCTACCTTTAAATCACAGTGCAATGGTAGTTCTTATTTTTCTTTGCATTAAGCCGTACCACTGGATTCTTTTGCAAAATCAACATTATTAAGAGTAGTGAGAGCAATGCTTTGCAATTTAAAGCAGTTAAGGTGTTTTCTTCTCAAAATTGAAACACTAATTTTCTTCAGATTATGAACTAAATGTATCTTTCTGCCTAGTAACTGAATATCAAATCTCCTTCATAACCAACTTGCCTTTTTAGGAATTAAAAATAGTCACTATCCACTTAATTATTACCATAATTAGATGTTAAGGAAAAAAGAAAACAACAAAAAATTGCTATTATTGTCTTTCATCTTCGTCTTCCCTGATGGTTCATTGGTAAAGAATCTGCCTGGGATCTCTGGGTCGGAAAGATCCCCTGGAGGAGGAAATGGCAGCCCCCTCCAGTGTTCTTACCTGGAGAATCCCATGGACAGAGGACCCTGGTGGGCTGTGGTCCATGAGGTTGCAAAGAGTTAGACACCACTTAGTGGCTAAACAACTGTCCTTCGTCTCGAGAATTATTTATATTTCAAGTTGAAGCAAGGCCCACATACTGAGATCTGTTGTCTACATACGAAATGATACCATTTTTAAAAACAGAGAAGTTTATAATTCTTCACTTCTTTGAGATTTAATGTTAAAAACTAATGGCTATTAAAATTATTTTTTCCAAGATACAAAGAGCCTTACTATAATTGAAAATCTTAAGATAATTAAAATAATGAAATGTGTGTAAAATTCCAAATAAGAAGAATAATGATACCCATTTATTTCCCCCCTGCAGGAATCAAAGCTATGGAGGAGCCTAGTAGGCTGCAGTCCATGGGGTCGCTAAGAATCGGACACGACTGAGAGACTTCACTTTCAATTTTTACTTTCATTCATTGGAGAAGGAAATGGCAACCCGCTCCAGTGTTCTTGCCTGGAGAATCCCAGGGACAGGGGAGCCTGGTGGGCTGCTGTCTACGGGGTCGCACAGAGTCGGACACGACTGAAGCGACTTAGCAGCAGCAGCAATGCTGTCCAATGAACATTTCAATTTGCCAACTTAGAATATAATATATATTTAAAGAAAAATCATAGAATCCCTTTAAACGCTGTTTAAAGTTTCATCCTGTGTCTAATCAGCTAAGGCAGCTGCATGAAGTTGATGTCTGTAGAGTACTCTTGATGGTGGAAGAAGAAGCCACAGTTTGGGTTCAGGGCGAAGCCATGCATTCAGGTTCCTGGTTTCCTTTATCTTGGTTCCGGGAGATAATTTATTCATATGAAGCAAAACTACTGTAAATTATGGTTGCAGAGGGAAGATCCATCTCAACAGATCTGAGAGGCATCTAAAGTCCGGCCACTGTATTTTAGGTATCAGTGTTCACTGTTATTTGTATGTTCAGAGTAGAACATATATGAAGATCCAAAAAGTCATGATAATGAAGAAATTCATGAGCAGAATTTGACAGCTCTTACACTGTTGCAGGAGCTATGTAGATGACCTGAGATCTATCTGGTTTTATGCTTTTAGAAATGTAATTTATGCTAACGCTATATTCTATGAATATACACATTAATAAATTTCCTGTGCTGTGCTACTAAGAGGAGTATTTTTGCATTCTAGTTACAGGTAGCATAGCTCATCTGCAGTGCATATTAAAAACTATCAAGCAAGGCTTAATTATAAGGCAGAAGTTTCCTCAATAATAGTATATAAAAGCTCTCCTGCAAGAAAATATTCATATCTCTGGACTATCAGATAGCCTGGAATATAACTACTACTAAATGAGACTCCACTTAATGTGGAAATAGTCTCCAGAGTCCAACTTTTAAAAAACAGATCTAAATGGACATGTTATTTTTGGCAGACTCATTGGAAAAGACCCTGATGCTGGGAAAGATTGAGGGCAGGAGGAGACGGGGGTGACAGAGGATGAGATGGTTGGATGTCATCACTGACTCAGTGGACATGAGTTTGAGCACACTCAAAGATGTTGAAGGACGGGAGCCTGGTGTGCTGTTGTCCATGGGGTGGCAAAGAGTCGGACACGACGTAGTGACGGAACAGCAGTTGCTATAGCGGCACAGACTGGCTGTTCACTATCCGATGCGAGTGTGTACGCACTCAGACTCTTTGCATGCGGTGGGCCAGTGGGAACAGAGAAACTGACATGGTAGGCGGCGAGTCCAGATGGGACAAAGGAGAGGTACTGAAAACCCCTGGGGACCAAAAAGTTGCTAAGAGTGTGAAAACCAGTGCAAGCCTACTAGAATCGCGATAATTTTATATTAAACACGATTATGTCACATAAAATGGCATCAGATCCAAACACAAGGACATGTGAGCTGAAATTAGGGGTGCTCATATTAAAAATCTACTGATTGCAAGGTATTGGTATAAATGATAGCTATTTTCATTAATTTACAGCCTCTGGTCTATAAACGATTTCAAATCAGCAATACACATTTGATTTTTCAGTCATTCAAGCATTTTTCAGGCATCTGCTACGTGTTAAGCTGGGTGTTAAAGACTCAGAGGTCAGTGATCAAAATGATACCGTACCACACTCAAATATCGCACAATTCAGGGGAGGACATAAAGACACACTTTTCACTTTTGACAGTGAAATGTATAATAGACTAGGGAAATCCCCACACATATCTGGAAGCTAGGAATATGGTACTGATTAACATACACAGGACAGGCCTAGAGACGCAGACGCCATAGAGAATGGACTTGCCGACACAGAGGGGAAGGACTGGACAGGATGAATGGAGAGAGCAGCACTGAGCTCCATACACGGCAACGTGTGAAACAGACAGCTGGCGGGAAGCTGCTGCATATACTGCACGAGGAGCTCGGCTCAGGGCTCCGCGATGGCCTACAGGGATGGGATGGTGCGGTGGGAGGAGGGGTCAAGACGGAGGGAATGCGTGTTTACGCATAGCTGACCTATGCTGTTGTACAGCAGAAACCAACATAACATTGTAAAACAATTATATTTCAATAAAAACATATATTCCTTCTTGACCTTGTAATGGATCACATGACCCTTCATGAGTGCTCAGATATGGATTATGTAAATCGCAAATAATACATCATTTGATATACAGTCTCCATCCAAAAAACAAAAACAAAAACAAAACAAAACCTTATAGAAACTGTCTCTTGACGTCTAACAGGCAGAGCAGTTCTCAGAGTTTTCTAAGATGCTCTTCCTTAGTTAAAATCCTAAAATTTGGCTTGAATGAATTTTCCAATTCTTTTTTAAAAAAAAAAAATGGTAAATGGTATAAAACATCTTTACCAATTGGGGGTGGGTAAAATATTTTCCATTTATTCTCAACCTAAACCAGTCAAATTCCAATAAAATAAGCACTCATGTGGTTTTGCCGACAAAGGTCCTTCTAGTTAAAGCTATGGTTTTTCCACTAGTCATGTATGGATGTGAGAGTTGGACTATAAGGAAAGCTGAACACCAAAGAACTGATGTTTCTGAACTGTGGTGTTAGAGAAAAGTCTTGAGAGTCCCTTGTGAAGGGACTCCCTTCAAGCCAGTCAATTGTAAAGGAAATCAGTTCTGAATACTGCAAGAACTGATGCTGAAGCTGAAACAAATATTTTGGCCAACTGATGGGAAGATCTGACTCATTGGAAAAGACCCTGATGATGGGAAAGGTTGAAGGCAGGAAGAGAAGGGGATGACAGAGGATGAGATGGTTGGATGGCACCTCCGACTTGATGGACGTGAGTTTGAGCAAGCTCCAGGGGTTGCTGATGAACAGGGAGGCATAAACTGAACTGAACATGTGGGTTATATTATTAAAATCAATTGGATAATTGGAATAAATAGCTGATGACTCGAGGCCAGGCCACAGCTTCATTTTATTGCTCTCATCACTGCCTATTCCGGTCTAAGATTATTTTTGTAACAGAATTTTACCTGTCCTTTAAAAGTATTTTGGACCTCAGAGATGACAGATTATAAATAAAAGTAATGCAATGAAAACAGAATATGAAGTGTGGAAGATTTAAAAAAAAAATAAAGTCAGTGCCTAAGAGAATCTCCATTATGCTACATCCATCTAACTAGTTCTATTAATACTGTTTTCTTTCTGAGACTTTAGAAATTTCTCCACTGAAGCTGTTATCTTGAGAATTTCAGTCACCAAACAACAAAGAAGTAGAGAATGAGCTCACAGTTACTGTGCCCTTTTTCTTTTAATAAAAACTGTACTCTTTCACTGTCCTCTTTCCAATGACTCTTTAGCGAGTGCTTCTTTCTAATGTTTACGCTGAAGTCACCCCAGTTGGAACTCAACTATTTTCAATTTTTAATGAGTTCATAACTAGTCTGGACACCTCTCAAAACTCAGAGACTCTGCGTGCATAAGTGGAGTCTTTATGTTAACAGTTCTGGCTGTTTGAAATCAGCAACGCCTAGGGTCATAAGTCTTTTTAAAAAGCAAATAAACAGATAATCTTTTTCAGAGTACACATAGCTCTACAGCACACAAAAGTGTTCTGAGGCAGCACCTTTATCACAAGAGCAGAGGAAAAAAGAGAAAGAGATGGATGAGCAAAATGATTAGCTGTTACCATAGTGGCCGTGGCAGCACCACAAAACACAATCTTTAAAAAGGTGTTGGCATTTTTTTTTCTATTTTTATCAATAGATAAACCAAGTGCCAACCAAACTCAAATACTGAGGATTAAGACTAAATCCCTGGACAGTGACCAGCATGCCAGGTGCGAGCTGGCCTACTTTGGAATAAAGTGTAGTTGAGCAGGTGGAGGGCACACCTGTACAGACACATCTGTGTGCATACTGGCAGCTTTTATTTTTTTTGCATCTGAAATGAAATTTTTATTTAAGGATTACAGAGTGGTAGTGATTTCATCCCTCTTGACTTTTTGCAGAAAATAGATTTTTTTAAAATTTATTTTATGACACTTCTATTTAGAATTTAATGTGAATCTTAACTGCATCACTATTTATGTATTAACTGTAGAAAATCTGTCTCTCCAACTAGAATGTAAGCTCCTTGAGAGAAGGGACCTTTTTGATCTGAACTTCAGACAGATTAATGGCTCCTGGGCATAAAATATGTGCTTAGTTCACATTTGATAATGATATGGATGAATATCTGAGGATGCCTCAATGACGTGCAAGTCTAAATTAAGATGAAAATATGAAAAATGCCAAGAAGGAAACATGAATTGTAAATAGCAAGTAGTATGCTATAAATATTCCCAACTTCAGGGCTTCCCTGGTGGCTCAGTGGATAAGAATCTGCCTGCCAATACAGAAGACACGGGTTCGATCACTGGTCTGGGAAGATCCCATGCTCTTCAGAGGCACTAATCCCATGCACCACAGCTACTGAGCCTGTGCTCTAGAGCCTGGGAACTGCAACTGTTGAGCTGGCGTGTTGCAGCATCTGAAGCCGGTGTGCCCTAAAGTCCTGTCTGGAGCAAGAGACGCCACCATAATGAGGAGCTCATGTACCAAGACCAGAGAAAAGTCCCTGCTCATCGCAACGGGAGAAAAGCCGGCATAGC
Source organism: Bos taurus (assembly GCF_002263795.3). Lineage (NCBI taxonomy): Eukaryota > Metazoa > Chordata > Mammalia > Artiodactyla > Bovidae > Bos > Bos taurus. The sequence goes on from NC_037336.1 coordinate 97,645,032, forward strand.
AACCAAGGCCTAGAAGAGTCAAAATAGATAAAAAAAAAAAAAAAAAAAAGATTCCCAATTGCATACTTTACCTGATCAGCCTTATTTCATTGAGAAATCTCCTTTCCTAATATTCCAGATATACCAAAGTCCTCAAGTCACCCCAAGGGAAGTATGGAAACATTCACCAGGAAGAGACAGCTTTTTGCTTGTTTCGAGGTGATTCAATTTTGTTTTAATGTATGTCTTACTTACCTTTAAATTCTTGGCCAGATTTTCTTGTTTTATGATACTATAAAATGGAAATGCCCTTGGCTGTTACATAACAACTAAAATTACACTAAGTTGTCAAAATTAATATCAGTAAAAACTTTCCTAAAAATAATTTTAATACAAGAGATAAGAACATGAGGATGTGTACCCTTATGATAAAGAAAAGGGACTAAAAAGGGAAATCAAATACACATTTTAACTGCATGAAAATAGGTTTGGGTTTTCATTTTTGTTTAAATTTAGTACAAAAATGAACACTTACTCTGTTTTAGGCAATGTGCCTCATGATTGAATAAGGCATAGTATCTACTTCAAAGTGCTTACAGACTAACTTCCAGATTCTAATAACTCAAAAAGAGTGAACACGTCATAGACAGTCTGCTTCCTACAGCAAGGGGTTCCATTGCTCCTCTTGGGGTAGAGGCAGGGATTAGAACACAGAGATGGGATGAAACAGCATAACTGTGGCCATGAGGGCTGCATTCCAGAACAGGTCCAAATTCCGTAACCTGGCCACAACGAGGGAAACTGTTAGAAAAACCACAGTATTTATGACATCCTCATAATTCAAAAAGGACTTGGACGAAGAACTGTGGGTTAAGTTCATTTTCCAACCCAATTATAATTCCAAGAAGGGAAATATCCAAAAAGCTTCCAAGGATTCCAGAAACATCCTGACAACCGAAGATGTGGGACCCAGGGCTATTCCATGACCTCATTATCTCTTAGCAGCTTCTGAGTTAACCAGGAGCTCGGAAAAACTTGTTTCTTTCAACCCTCAGAAAACTACAAACTAATAACATATGGCTAGTTTTAAAATTAATTATATATTTTATCAATTTTTCAAACTATTTGTGACAACACCCAATCATTAAGAGGACTGTGTTTATTAAGAAAAATTAAACTGGCTTAGTAAAAATATTTTTCTAATTAGCCTAGAAAATGCTTTGCACAAAGAGATTAGATGTTGGATGCTGATAATTAATTTATAAAACTGGATACGATTATGCCAACAAATTAGGCAACCTAGATAAAAAAGATAAGACCCAGAAAGACAAAAACTACCAGAAATCCTTTAAGAAGACAAAAAAAAATCTGAAGCAAGCTATTGAATTAGTATTCTTAAAACTTTTGAGAAAGAAATCCCAGGCCCAGAAGGATTCACTGGTACATTTGACCAAATATTCAATCAATATTCAAAAAGAGGACCAAGATGATTCGATGGTAAAAGAATAGTCTCAACAAATAACACTAGGACATCTGGGTATCCATATGCAAAAGAATGTAGTTTAACTCTGACTTCACACTGTATATAAAAATTATATCAAACGGATCAGAGACTTGCCCACAAGGGATAAAATCGTAAGAAAACTCAAGAGTAAATCTTTATGACCTTGGGTTTGAGAATAATTTCTTACCTATGACACCAAAAGGAGAGGTGAACGAAGGAAATACAGATACTTTGAACTTCAAGATTTGTGCTTCAAGAACATCATCAATACAATGAAAAGGTAAGCTCAAACATGGGAGAAAATACCTGTAAGTTACACGGTTCATAAGCAGCTACGTATCTAGAGTATATAAAGAACTCTTACCACTCCATGAGAGGACGAGGTACTCGATTAAAAACAGCAAAGGACTTAAAGAGACGTTTCTCCAAAGGAGATATACAAATGGCCACTAAGCATATGAAAAGATGCTCAACACCATTACTCATTTGGGAGATGCAAATTAAAACCACGAGACACTACTTCTCAACCACGAGGATGGCTAAAGTTAGAACCAATAATGAGTGGCAAAAATGTGGATAAACTGTAGTCCTCATTCATAGTCGGCAGAAATGCAAATTGGTATAGCTGCTTTGGGAAACGTATGTCCATACAAAATCTGGTACAAGGTTGTTCATGGCAGTACCATTCATAATAGCAAAACGTCAGAAATAACCCAAAGACGCATCAACTGAATAGATAAACAAAAGGCAGTGTATTGAGATAGTGGAATATTCGATGATACACAACAAAATTCTGTAAAGCAATTATTCTTTAATTTAAAAATAATTTTAAAAAAAGGAATGGGGAACCAATACATGCAACAAACCGATGAATCTTGAAACATTACGCTAGGTGAAAGAAGGTAATTACAAAAGACCACATATTATATGCTTCCATTTAAATTAAATGTCCAAAATAGGTCTTCAGGAAGTGAATCAGTTGCAGCTAGGGAGGGGAGAAGAGTGAAGTGGGGACAAAGAATGTGGAGTGACTGCCAATGGGAATAGGTTTTCTTGTTGAGTTGATGAAGGAGTTCTAAAGTTAGGTGGTGTTGATGACTCTACAACTCTGTGACCAGATTAAAAACTACTATATTGTATATTTTTTGGAAAAAAAAAATGTTTTTATGAAAAAATTCACATATACACAAAAGTAGAGTGTATAATGCAGGTATCTATTACCTACCTTCAACATAATATCAATATTTTGACAATCTTACTATGTTTTAGTAATAGTAAGGGGCTATTATTAATATCATTAGGTGTGTTGGCTATATTGATGAATAAATATATGTGTGATTGATGGATGAAATGGAAAGTCACTCAGTTGTGTCTGACTCTTTGTGATCCCATGGACCATACAGTCCATGGAATTCTCCAGGCCAGAATACTGGAGTGGGTAGCCTTTCCCTTTTCCAGGGGATCTTCCCAACCCAGGGATTGAACCCAGGACTCCCGCATTATGGGTGATTTCTTTACCAGCTGAAGACAAGGGAAGCCCAAGTTGATTGACAGATTTATAATAATGAAAAATTACTCATTTTATTACTATTCATATACCCCTAGAGATAAAGGTCGGAGAAGGCAATGGCACCCCACTCCAGTACTCTTGCCTGGAAAATCCCATGGACGGAGGAGCCTGGTAGGCTGCAATCCATGAGGTCGCTAAGAGTCGCACACGACTGAGCGACTTCACTTTCACTTTTCACTTTCATGCATTGGAGAAGGAAATGGCAACCCACTCCAGTGTTCTTGCCTGGAGAATCCCAGGGACTGGGGAGCCTGGTGGGCTTCCGTCTATAGGGTCGCACAGAGTCAGACACGACTGAAGCGACTTAGCAGCAGTAGCAGTAACAGAGATAAGGGTACATAACATTTTACATATTTTCTCATCTTATAATCCACTGTTTTTTTTTCCATTCAATTCTAAATATAGGATACTTTACACAATTATATAATTTAAGTATCCAAATGTCTTAAAATGAGGGTATTAAAATAAAAATTAAAAATACTAGGATATTATAGGGTGTCCTGGGTGGTGCCAGAAGACACTGAGTCGGGAAGATCCCTTGGAGAAGGAAATGGCTCCCCATTCTGGGAAATCCCACGGACAGAGAAGCCTGGCGAGCTACAAGTCCATGGGGTTGCAAGGAGGCAGACATGACTGAGTGATTGCACAACAACAAAAGGATATTATGACTCTAAGACTTCGGATAAAGCTGCCATGACACAAAGCCAGAAAGGAAGAAAGTGACAGGGAGTGACACTCCTCCCAGAGCAACAGAAATGCGACGTATTCTTCGCTGGCGCTTGAGGTTTGGGAAAGGCTAGACCCTCAGTCATACTACGGAATTTGGTGACCACCAGTGAGCCTGAGAAGCACACGCTGTGGCCTCTGTCCTACTGGGCGAGATGCGCCTCTAGCTCTCTAGCTAGTTACACCTGCTCTTACAACATGAGATTCCTAAGTAACCATGGGACTTCCCTTTTCATAGCCTCCCTATCTACTCTGGGACCTCTTGAAATATCAAACATAATATGGACCTTACTAGAAATACCATCTCACTTTGATAAATAAAGACTGCATTATTTCTTTTGTTCAATTATCTTTCTATGTGGGACATAACTGCTATGTGATTATAAACATTTTTTAATATTGTGGGTGAAATCAGAATCTAATTTAGTTTGTAAGGTTATATGACATTAAAACTGCTATTATTATTAGAGATTAACTTACAATAAAAATAAAAACAACTTAATACTATTTATATCATAACTGTTTAGAATAAGACAAGCGAAAAGAGAAAAAAAGAGAAGCAGTCAGATGGAATTGATACAAATTACTAATAAAGCTCATACTTCCCCATTCGACATACAAAGGCTTTTAAAATTTCAAACTAACAATTATTATCAAAACCATCAGATGCACATAGAACACCATCAAGCTAGAACTATTAGAATATAGAAAGTGTGAAAAAGTCTAGGGTCAGGGGACCTATGAAGTGATTGATCTGCTCGAAGTCCTTGCTTCCTGAAGAACTTTTTTCATTAAAATGAAAACTGCAAGGCAAGTTTAATGCAGTCTGAAGTCTCTGCAGACATTTATAGTTTTCTGCTTTCTTAGAAGTACCCAGGTCAGACAAAGAATTCATCTTCACTGAAAATACAAAATGCAGGTATGTTCAAATCTGCTATTTACACTACATGCTATATTTTGTTTAACTTTATGGGTAGAAAAAAAAATGGTCATGTATATTACATATTATCAGTTTAAATAAAAAAATGATGTTGTAATTAAGGAACAATCATGGTATATGACTATTATAAAACTATAGGCTTGTAATTAAGTTCCAATCCTTATTGTAAGTTTATACCATTCTATTAACGTATATATTATTATTTTGCTAATATGGTCTTATGATACCAGATAGTAAATAAACATACATATGTAGTTACATTCCATATTTTCAAGAAATACAGTTTTAGTAACTAAATGGGCACGTGCAAATAAAAAAATACAGTATTATCAGGCTGTTCACTATTTCACGCTTTTACAACTTCTGTCTCTGATAAGGTGCTGCTGCTGCTGCTAAGTCGCTTCAGTCGTGTCCGACTCTGTGCGACCCCATAGACGGCAGCCCACGAGGCTCCCCCGTCCCTGGGATTCTCCAGGCAAGAACACTGGAGGGGGCTGCCATTTCCTTCTCCATACAAGTTACGTAGAAATTTACCTCACAGTTTTCAAAATCACTGACTTTCCAAACATTTTTCCTGGTCTTCTTTAAAAAAATACAAACATATGAATGCTGATGAAGGGGGAAAAGGAGCCTTCTGCAAATAGTTTCTAGGAACACAGGATTGGTAATAAGTGCGGAATGCACTGTACAGAGCTGAATTTGCTGTGTGCACTGTGGACACGTCCTTGATACTAATGTGTGTCTCGAGCTTGGATCTCAAAGCCGAAACTCCACGGAGAGATTTGAACTGCTATCCGGAGGCATTTCATGATTTGAGCCAAAAGGTTTACAGTCCTGCATTCCAGCTCATTCTGCTGCTTCTAATTCCAGCTGGACTTAAACTCTTATCTCTGGCCGCCAGGCCCACAGATAGGGCCTATCACAGGAGCTCCAATTCGCAGAGGGTACTCAACTCCGCGACCCCCCCGAGATTAAATCCTTCCAGATAGCCTAAGTAAATGGTTCATAACTTGTTCCTGTCACTCCCACTAATGCCTTTGTGCCATGAAAGAGACTAGCAAAGGTGTAAATATCTTTAAATTATGAGCTGAGCTTCCTCTTCCTTGCTTCTGTCAGCAGATCCAGCATCCTTCTCCTTACGGAGAATGAGAAACTCAGAAGCGGCGATTCCTGAACTTTCTTCTCGAGTATTTACGAATCAATTTGCAGGAGTCTGTATTTTACTGGTAATATACAGATACACATTTCCCTTCTCTTCAACATCTTTCTGGTAAGCTCTGTGCACCCTCTTCCCCCTCTAAGAAAGATACCATCAGTTAGAAGGGTACAGGTCAGTTATGTAACTTGGTCTATTACCTTGAATCAAACAGATTTCACCTCAAGGACAGGTGCATCTGAATATAAAAGCATCTCGCTGTCAATACAAGGGTTAGGGTTATAGTCAAAGCAAATATATTATGGTAAATGGTGTTTGAGAACCACTGAAGGAATGAGTTTTAAATCTTCCATAATTCTGATTTTGCACCCTTCTCATTGGGAAGGATATCTTTGAGAGCAGAACCAAACCATGATTTATCTTGTTTCTCTTACAGTTCACATTTTTAAACATGCATGATTCCAAGCACATGTTTTATAATTCTTTCATATGTTCACACATTTTTTCATACGTTTTATAATGTATGACATTTTTAATAAAAGCTTGTTGGATTTCGGAGGTGTTAAACAATAGTACGTCCAGAACCCTCCTTAAAATAAATAAAATTGCTGGTAAAATACATTTTTTTCCATGCCACTTTCAACTGTGGTACAATTGAAATTTGAGTCTATACTTTAAATTCAGTCCAAATCTCCCCTGAGTCACTTCCGGCCATTGGCAGTCATGTACAACATCATGGTGACGATCATGACCTTGACCTCTCTGGTGCATTTAAGATTATTCTAAAGCGTAGAAAAATATGGGCTTTATCCTGCATGACCACTTTCGTTAAACTTGTAATTTCTTTGTAACTTAATTAAATTGCATACTGCAATAAGTTAAACCCTTTTTATTCAGAGGCAGTCTTTTCACAGAAATGTGTTCCTCTTTGGAGAAATAGTTGTTCAGGACCTAGGAATGCATAACACCAATGATTCTGAGTATTTTTAATTTTACAACATCACTTCTAATGTCCTTAATTTTTATTCCTGGCATAAATCAGGCAATGGGGTAATGCTTTTTGAAACGTTTAATTGACTGTGTGTGTTACATGCACACATTTTTTGAAACACCTCAAACTTAAAATGTAAGTCAGAGTCAAAGATCTATTTCTTGAGAGTAAGCTGCTGACATGATGCTCTATCATATGGTGTATATTTTCTACAAACAAGCATTCTCCTGTCTAATCATAATCCACTCATCCAAATTAGGAATTAACATGGTCACATTACTATCATTTAATCCTCAGGCCTCATTTAAACTGTCCCAATTATGCCCTTTATACTAAAAAAGAAAAACCCAGCTAAAATCACACACCATGTTTTGCTGTCACGTCTCATCTCTTCAGATATTTTAGTCTGGCGCCATTCCTGGGTTTTGCATGACTATCACACTGTGGGATTTTTGAAGATGACAGGACAGTTATTTTATAGAATGTTTGTCATTTGGATCCGTCTGCTGTTTCTGCATGATTCCGGGTACGTGTCTTTGGCAGGAATATCACCAAAGGCATGCTGGGTCCTTCCCCTGCACCGTCAGGAGGCACGCGGATCCAATGTTTCCCCTGCACCGTCAGGAGGCACGCGGATCCAATGTTCCCAGCACTGAGGACGGTCCCTTGGACATGTTTAAGGCAGTATCTGCCAACGTCAGCTTCCCTGCAAAGGAATTCTTTGTAATTAGTATTTTATGGGCAGGTATTTTGAATTTCTGTTCCTTATTACACTCTCAATGTATTCAGCACAGGCTGACAGATTCCTATTTCCTTGCATGGGTTATAGTCACTCAGTTACCATCATTAATAGGATGCTTCAAATTGTCCCAGGTTTGGCCAGCTGGACAAGTTAGTTCCGTTACTTTGTTTATGTAGCTGCATCATTTTTGAGGGACCTCCTTGCCTTCTGACAATATGATCTTTTCAAACCTTCCTCAGTGATGGAAGCAGCTCTGTTCATTTTTTTGTAGAAAAACATGGGTTTAGAAGCCAAGACTGAGCTACATGCTTGTTGCCCCTCAGGCATCATTTCTTTAAGGGCCCCTTGGCAGACTGAGCTAGGGAATAGATGCGCAACACACACACACTCACACACACTACACACACATACAGCAATTTTAACTGTATTTCTACACCTCTTCATACTAACATTATGAATTCGCACCAGTAACCCAAATTCCAGTCCAACTTCTTTGCATGTCCTTTTCTTTCCTCACCCTTTTTGGAGCTCTGCTCTCAGATGGACAGGAACATCCCCTTCATGTGTCTGGTTATCTGGCCAGTTCCTCTCTTGGCTACAGTCCCCCATCGTGCAGCCAGAAGCCCTCTCACCACTTGGACTCTGACACCCGCAGCCAGGCCTCCCCTCACCCTGCTCAGGCTCCGCCTTCCCACGACAGCTGGATCCCCCTCACAAGAGAACTTCTCAAATTGCTGGGCTCGCAGCTCCCACGGGAGGCGAATCCCCGCCACACGCACACGGAGACGCCTGGCCCACCTCCACTGGGCCCCGCACCCTGTCACTGCAGTGCCAAGCTGTGCAGGTGTCCTCGCCACCGTGGGCAGGCTGTAGGCACCCCCGGGACATCCCAGGTCTACTCCTGCGCCTCCACTCTTGCTTGGGCCCTGAACTTCTGCTCTGAGTCACGTGGCTACCCCCTCCGTGCCCAGCACAAATGTCTACCGAGCATTCATTCTGGCTGTGAAGTGTTCAGAAAGGAAAGAAAAAAACTGTGCATCCAATATAAAACGACAATGAAGAGTCCAGAGTTAAGTACAAATTTTGTTTATACATTAAAAATTTTTTAAATTAAAAATATTTTTATTAAGTACAAAAATTATTTATCTAATCATTTTATTCATTACTAACCCAATTAATTCCTAGTGCAAATACCTCAACTGAAATGACAACTATCAAAATAGAAGTTTGGGGCCTGTATAAATTTGCATATAGGCAAACAGTAAAAACTAATGGTAATAAAATAACCTTCCCATGGGACTCAGTGGTAAAGAATCCGCCTGCCAATGCATGAGATGCAGGAGACTCGGGTTCAGTCCCTCAGTCGGGAAGGTCCCCTGGAGTATTGGAGAAGACACCTTCTCAAATTTAGCTTGATGTAATTTATTTCTGCTTGCTTTAATGAGATTTCTGGATTGAAGAGAGAAATATAAATCGAGATTTGCACCATACGATGAAGATACAGAACCACTTTATGTTCAGCACTAATATTTTTGACTGAAAACAAAGCAACAAACACTCCCGGTATTGAAAGAACAAACTTATCAAGGCCATAAAATAAGGAGGTTCCTTTTTAATTATAAAGGAAATAGTAATCATATGAGTGCCAGATAAAGACTTCAAAACACATATCCTTTCTCAGGATAAATAACTTGTTTGCCACGGGCAGATGACGCATGGGCTAATAGCAGACCCGTGGGCCTTGGATATGAAGTCATACCAAAGATATATTTAGCAAAAATAGCATAACACACATCACATTTGCCTGCTTTGTGCTTATCACATTATATTCCTTAGAATCAGATTTGTCTTCTACTTATTTTACCATATCTCTGTTGGATGTCACTATGGAAATATGTGTTTAAACAGCGGTGTCTACATAGAAAACTACTTATTTACACGCTGTCAGCCCTCTCAATTATAGCACTGGCAGCCTCTACATAAGCCAGCAGCTCAAGTGTTTTGGAGGATTATTTTTATATTTTTCTGTGTTTCTTGCTTCTGATTAATGAGGAGAGAAGGGAAAACTTCCCTGTATCTTCGGCAGATAACAAATTTACCACGAGTTCATTAAAGATTTCATTTCCTGTCTTGCTGGCTTCTTAATTCATGGCAGCAAAGAGCAGAAGGAAGATTAGTCTATGTAAGGTTAGGGTGACATTTGGACATTTCTCTCATGTAGATAGGTAGATAGCAGTATAAAACATTTTAAATAGGAGTAACTGAGAGATATTTTCTCCCTTCATTTGATATGCTGAAATGTATCCAAGGCAATCTTCCGTCCTCCAGTAGCTTCCATATCTAGCCAATTTCTAGATTCACCAGGGCACTAGCTTTCCTCCAAATACACTTTTAGTTGATAACAGGTAAACAGGGAGCTGTGTGTAGCCTTGAATATAGAGCATACCACAAAGCTTCAAAAACTCTTAAAGGCAGCTCACTCTCTTGACTCAGCTAAAGCTACACAGTTTTCTGTTTCTATTTCTTCACGTTCTTAGTCCATTCATCAGTGTAAGGCAGATCTCAGCATCTCAGCATCAGAAGAGAGCCTACAACATCTAGGGCACCCACCCAAATGTGAAACCAAAGAACTCTTCTTAGGACGACGGGAGGCTAGTCTTTCTTAATTTCCATCCTTAAAACAATGTCGATTTAAGATTTTGCTATAGGTCTATATAGAAACCTAGACAGCATATTAAAAAGCAGAGACATTACATTGCAGACAAAGATGCATATAGTCAAAGCTATGGTTTTTCCAGTAGTCACGTACAGATGTGAAAGTTGGACCATAAAGAAGGCTGGGAGCTAAAGAACTAATGCTTTTGAAATGTGGTGTTGGAGAAGACTCAGGAGAGTCACTTGGATTGCCAGGAGATCAAACCAATCAATTCTAAAGGAAATCAACCCTGAATATTCACTGGAAGAACTGATACTGAAGCTGAATCTCCAATACTTTGGCCGCCTGATGCGAAGAGCTGACTCATTGGGAAAGACCCTGATGCTGGGAAAGATTGAAGGCAAGACTAGATGGAGTGACAGAGGATGAGATGGTTGGATGGCATCACCGACTCAAAGGGCATGAGTTTGAGCAAACTCCAGGAGACAGAGAAGGACAGGGAAGCCTGCAGTGCTGCAGTCCATGGGTTTGCAAAGAGTTGGACACAACTGAGAGAATGAAAAACAACAGCAAGAACAAAATTAAAAAAAAAAAAAAGTTGATTTGCATACTTAGCAATAAAGGATAAATCATTACAAAGATTGTTCGGGTGCAAAGAAAGCAATTAGAGAAAAAGTTCCTATATAATGGAAATAGCTATATTAATAAAAGAATTGTTCAATAGAGTGAATGAGTCAAGGCACGGACCAGTGCTTCTCAAACTCTGGTGTGCATGTGAATGACCAGGACTTGTGGTTAAAATGCAGAGTTTTAGACAGTAGGTCTAGGGTGGACTCTGAGACTGAATTTCTGACAAGCTCCCAGCTGACACTGGTGTTGCTGCTCCATTTCCATTCTGCCAGGGATAAGGATCTAAGAGATAAAGTTATGAATATTTCCAAAACTCAGAGGACATAGATGAAGAGAGAGGAATAAAAACAAAGTTTCGCTTGTTTTTTAAATGGAAGCTAAATTAAGAAGTAACATGATTCATCTAATTAGTAGAGAAAAGGCAGATCTCCTCACTCTCTGAGCTGGGACACGCATTTTCTCCTGCCCTCAACTGACTGAAAGATATCCACACCTGCTTTGTGAGGGTGATCCTCTTTACTCAGTCTACTGATCCAAAGCCTAGTTTTTCCAGAAACACCTCCCAAACACACCCAGAAATAATGCTTTACCATCTCTCTGGGCATCGCTCAGCTTAGTGAAGTTGACTCACAAACCTAATCATTAGAGTAGGTAAATACTTACCTAAAGACGTACAAAGCAAAACATTTTTTAAAAGTCATAAAAGTGGGGAACATAGAAAACAAAATAAAATAAACCAAACAATGAACTGACAGAAGAGTCTACAGAAAGTAACAGATGTGAATTAGAACAGGAAATCCAATTAGTTCATGAAGAATGTCCTCAACGAGAAAGTACCTTCGATGACAACAAATTCTGTGATTAATAACAAAACTTTCTTAATCACAATATGAAGTCATGTTACTTTCATCAATAAGAAAAATGAAAGCCAACCTCTCTGAGAAAAATAGAAAGTAATAAAATAAAGGCATGAATCAAGTACAAAACAATATAAAATATGACAGATTTTTTTAGTTAATTTGTATCTTTTATTGACTTTCACATTTGGAACATTATTGGCTGGTACAGGTTGAGAATATAATTAGAATATGATGTCCTCCTTATGGATCTAATCATATGACATAGTTGGTACAAGGTAATTAAGGTTTATTTGTTTTAGATTTTTTTTTAAATCAACTTATCGGCAACACATGGAAAGCTTCACTATGGTGAAAGAATGCAATACCAATCTTATAAGCCCTGTTAATGGAATCATAAGGATAGGGCTGACTGAACTTAGGAGGAGGGGAAAAAAGGGAAGAATTAAAAAATGGAGACATATACATTCCCTTCTTTTAGAAAATACTTGGTGGATATTATACAAGATTGCTGGATAAATAAAGGTTAAATTATGTTATTGAAAGTAATAATGCACTTTAGTATTATATCAAATAACTGAAGATGGGCTGTTATCTGGCTTAACATGTGAAAGTTCCAACAAGGCAGAGACTATGCTGCTTCTCCTATCCCTAGAAGATCCCAGTTAATATTGTGGAAGGTTGGCTAAACAACAGAAATGGAGTGAGAGAAGAGGCTCGGCACAGAGTAAGTATGCTGAGTTTTATATTCAAGATGGTGAGTAAATAGGCATAGTAAAGGCTATTAAGTCCACACACAATTCCTTCATGATTATATTCCTCAAAGGAAATATATTTTTTAAATGTTTATAAGTGGCTAACTCTGGGGAACAGAACTGAAGCATGAGAGTCAGATTTTTTTTTTTTTTTGAAGAAAGTAAGAAAGCATGTATTAACTAAAAGTATTTTAAATGTTAATACGACTAAGGTTTGAAACACTCTAAACATTTTCAATCTCATTAAAATCTATTTTTAAAAATATTTTTAATAATAGACTTCCCTCATTTATTTCTTCATTTTACTTAGGAGGAGTTCAGCATGCCAACCTAATTTTTTCTGGAAGTTTGCACAAATCATACAGGAGACCTGAATGAGATATAATTTGGGAAGCACGCTGACACTATTGAAGTTCACGGAAAGAAAAGCACTCACATTCTCGATATAGCTCCATGCCTGTGATCACTGTCTTTTCACCTTTGTGATACATCTAAGTTTCACCTGGGGATTGGAGAAGCGTTTCAGACATGTGTCTATGGTGGGCATGGAGATTCTTTGCTTAAAAATAAAATATTGTACCTCAAAGGGATTATTTTATAAATAAATGCTAACGTTGAGAGGACAGTGGAATTTCTGATGTCACAGAGAAAAGCACGACTGAGTCATCAACAGGATAATGCTGACCTGGAGAGCCACAAGCCTTTGTAAACAGCTGCCCTTATATTTCTAAAGTGCCCTCAATTGAATCCTTTTATATTTTCTTATTTCCTGTTGCTAGAAACCAGCCTTAGGCACATTTGTTTGTGAAGTTATTGGCAAAACTGCGTCCCCTGACCCTCAGGGGACTGTCCAACTTTCCAACAGATAAACAGTTCCCTTTCTCTGTGCCCAGCTGTTTTCAAAGAAGGGTCTGGTCTATGACCTTTGGGCGTGCTCAGTCACATCACTCGTGTCCAGTTGTTTGCAACCCTATAGAGCGTAGCCCGTCAGGCTCCTCTGTCCATGGGATTCTCCAGGCAGGAATACTGGAGTGGGTTGCCATGATATCCTCCAGGGGATCTTCCTGTAACCTTATTTGAAGTTAAAATCCAATAGCATTTAAGATCCAAGTCCAAGACTCGTTTGTTAACCCTCTTCTTAGCCCAACACACATTTCATGAAGCGTCAGTGTTTTCTACCAACCGAGATAAACAATAGCAACAAAAGCCAGAATGTAGCAGGAACTCCAATCAGGGGATTTAAAATACGTATTTATAATGGAGTCTGCAGATTGCTAAGTACTATGTATGTTATATTAAAAAGGTAATTCAATTCTGAGGATAAAAGGGATTAAATTTAAGCCAAAGCAGCCAGGCAGGATAGTTAATGCAGTGACACAGGGGGATGGAGGGCACTTTTCAGCACTATGGGAACTTTTACCAACACAGGCACTGCTGTACACAAAACAGATACACCGCCAGGGCCTGCTGCATAGACAGGGGATTAGAGCCAACACCTTACAATAACTATAATGGAAAAGAACCTGAAAAAAACATATGTATAACTAAATCACTCTGCTGTACTCTCAAAACACTGGAAATCAACTGTACTTCAATTAAACAATCAAACTGAGGCACAGCTGAGTAGTACGTCTTCACGCTCTGACCCAGCATAAGACTAGACATCAACCATCATGGCAAAGCTATGAAAATACATAAGTAAAAGCCATCCTCAGGAAAGAGATATTTCACAGAACTTGTCAGAAAGCATGACCTGCCTTAGCAATAGCACGTGATGAAAGCCTGCACTTCCAGAAATTCACGATTGTGAACAAGATGCATTGAGTGAGGCCACAGGCGGTCCTGGGGAGAGTGACGTGGGCAGGAAGGTCCCAGGGGAACCAACGACTCTGGACAACAAAGGGAAAGCTACCAGCTGGAGAAAGAAGGAGTTGAGTCCATTAGACTCACCGAAGAGGCTGCTTCCTTGTTTGGTTGTTTCTACTAACTTTTAGAGAGAAACTAGAAGTTAAAATTAGAACCCCTCTATTTATTATTTATAGTATGAAGTATTAGCACAAAGAGCTGCCTCGGCTAGGTTTATTCATCTCTACTGATGCCATCCATTAAACACTTTGCAATATCCCCAAAGCCCTCACAGAATGATTGCTTTTTCGTTATTTACTGCCTTCTCAGCTGGTCATGAGTCAAACTGGGTTCCTCTGCGCTGCTGCTATAATCTTAGGTTGTACATTACTCCAGACCTGAAGCTTATACAATATCCCCGGACCAAAATCAAGGATTCTTTCCCCTGTCACAACCAATTAGCATCACATACTGATTATGGACTGTGAGACACTTGACAAATCTAGAACTCTTAACATATATCCTTGAGGTTTCTTTAACAATGTGCTGAAATCTGTTCGTAACTTTGTGGTTAGTAATGCTGTGGGTTTAGTAATTTTGAAACTCAGTTGTGTGAACTATCAGTTCAGTTCAGTTCAGTCATTCAGTTGTGTCTGACTCTTTGTGACCCCATGAATCACAGCACACCAGGCTTCCCTGTCTATCACCAACTCCTTGAGTTCACCCAAACTCATGTGCATCAAGTCGGTGATGCCATCCAGCCATCTCATCCTCTGTCATCCCCTTCTCCCCCTACCCCAATCCCTCCCAGCATCAGGGTCTTTCCCAGTGAGTCAACTCTTCGCATGAGGTGGCCAAAGTATTGGAGTTTCAGCCTCAGCATCAGTCCTTCCAAAGAACACCCAGGACTGATCTCCTTTAGGATGGACTAGTTGGATATCCCTTGCAGTCCAAGGGACTCTCAAGAGTCTTCTCCAACACCACAGTTCAAAAGCATCAATTCTTTGGTGCTCAGCATTCAGTGTGAACTATGGAATAAAATAAATGACGTGATATATCAATGTCTCCAGTAATGGGGTTTCTCCCCGTGGAAGAGGATAGATACAGATACTGAAGAGAGAACGGTGATGGAGAATTCTGCGGTGCTGGATTTGAATCAGCATCATCTGGAAGAACTGGTGAAAGGACATGTGTACACATGTGCCAGTGTATCATTTACTGAAACATTTGAGAAGCAAAGACATCTGTAGTAATGTGGACACCTAACACCTGCATTCGAGGACTCAGATAATCAAAGATGAGCCTGCAACACCCTGTGCTTAAGAACCAGGACGTTTTCAAAGACTGATGGGGATATATCAAAAATATGCAGAGGCTGGCGTAACAGACTGCTGCTGGCCACTTACTTCTTTCAAGAATGATGTGAAAGAGTAAATGGAAAAATAATAAAACCAAGCCTCTTTCTACTTGCAGTCACAAAATGCAACATTGACTTGAACAGGAATATCAATGGATCCTTCGAAACCTGTTGGGGAATAAGATATTCACATGATCTCAAAGTAGCACCCTCCCCTTTTTTATGTGCTAATTACTCAAGGGAAAGGTTGCCTTCACAAGGAAGATACATGATGGACGTCATGTTCCCAGATGATGAAACCCAGCATCACTAGTATCAAAAGATAAGACGTGTGCCCGCGGACGAGATGCAAGGTGACTTACACACCATCTAGGAACTGTACACACCAACTTGCCATTTACTCTGACTGTGATAGGATCACGGGGAAGAACCTCAGGAAAAATCCAGGTTGTGGGGCGTTCCAAAAGACAACTGGCCTGAAGTCTTTACAATGTCAGGCAGAGGTGGTGGAAGACAAGAAATGGCAGAAAGTTATGATACAGTGACGACTCAAGGAATATGAGATGGCCTGACATGACAGGATGACCAAGAGCAATCCTTGCCTTAACCAGGAAGAGGAAAACAAAACAGCCATAAAGGGCATGTGGGGGACAAAGGTGGTCATCTGCTCATGGGCTGCGTATTAAAAAATAACACTAAATCAATATTAAATTTCATGGATATTATAGTAATGATGTGAGATGTGAGACTTTAGATTAGAGGGATACATGCTGAGATATTAAAAGAAAAATGGTATGACATCTGCAAATTTCAAATAAATTGATAAAATATATGTGTGTGTGTGTATATATATATGTACACTCTTACAAATATGCCGTTTATCTCATATCTGTGTGTGGATTTGGGGGCAGAAATATGGTGCCTATACTAGTTCCTCAATTTTTCAATAGTTTTACAATTTAAAAAAAAATAGAGAACATTTCTGTGGGAGAGAAAGAAGGAAGAAAAATAACCAGAAGTTTCTGTTGATTGAATTAAGGAAATCACTTTTCAATATGCAAAGCATCTGGGCAATTGGAGTTTTCACATTTTAGCTAGTTCCACTGATGCCTCACAGTCTTACTTTCATAACCTCAATAAAAATCTACTGCCCAATGTTTGAATCCAAAGTTCTTTCCAATGTGTCTGAAAGTAGAAACCGTGTTCCCAATATAGAGAATCAAAATGAGCTTTTAAAGTCATTCACAACATTAGTAGCCAAGACATTATGAGAGACCTGCAAGTCTAAGCCAATTTTCTGATTTTTAATCCAAATAGTTTATCTCAATTTAACACCCTCAATACTTTGATCTATATCATACTGTACTAACACTAAGCATATTTCTATGCTGGAAAATTTGAATAGGTGATGTGAAAACTTGAATGGTATTTGTGTCCATCAAACAGCACTTAACATTCAAAATCCATTTATATATCCAATGTTAGACGAAATATTGTGGTGACATTCTTTTAGACGAAATTGTTTCATGTGGAAAATGATATTCCAGTCTAATTTTGCGGAGGAGATTCACTATGAAACAAAGAAAATTTAAAGAGTATTCATGTCTCCTTACTTACTAGAATGCTTTCCACAAAGAATCCCTGATTTTTTCAGGCCATTTTTTAAGACTCTTATTCAAACACTGCATATAAAACAGGCAGAACCATTTTTAGCCATGAAGGAATTTAAGTTTACTTTGCGCTTCCCTGGTGGGTGTATGCAGAATGTCAGATGAGGCATGCTTTGCAGGTAATCGGGTTTCCCACATGGCGCTTTGGTAAAGAATCCACCTGCAATTCAGGAGACGTGGGCTCCATCCCTGGGTCGGGAAGGTCCCTTGGAGACGGGAATGGTACCCACGTCAGTATTCTTGCCTGGAGAATTCCATGGACGGGGAGCCTGGCCGGCTTCGGTCAGACATGATTGAATGACCAACACTTTCACTTTCATGGGCCTTTTGGCCTAACACAGTGCCCTATGGAAGTACTTCATATATGTAGTACCAAAGGACTTTTGATTTTTACAAGATTACTCACCATGAAAGCTGGGAATGGGGTGTCTTCCTGAGTCCACTTTATCTCATCTCAGAAGCCAACTTCATACTCGTCTCATTACAAGTATCCCTGTATTTCTATCTCTCAACATCTCTCTCAACTAACACTTAGAAAATATTCAGAAATCTCATTTAAATTGTTTATAATGACTAACACGTTAGTTAACAATCCTAAGGTATTTTAAAGACGCAAATATTTAAATACAATAAAGAAATGGTATTTATGGCATAATATACTAAATATACTTGAGTGCCATCACTAGAGTATAAGGCCTGCTCTGGATCTGCGTCCCTCCCGTCTGAACTATCAGCACCTTAAGGATAGCTGGGAGGTCTTTCACTGTACTTATCATGCTATCCTTGGTATATGTCTCTCAAGAACTGACTGTTTTCATGATTTAAAATAAATGAAAAATATACTAGCAGGCTTAGAGTTAATTTGAGGATGATAATATGACATCTTCCTATAAAAGCAGAGGATGAAATTATGTCATATGTACTGAACTGTTTCCAGGTATTAAGCCATATGAAATATCATGTATTTATTGAGCAGAAACTGCATTTAGAAATACCCAATTTAAAAGAATGCTTAAAGGTCATCAAGCGTGATTACATTCTGTTCAACATTATAAAATGCAGTCAAGTGTAAATGATTATCAAGGAAATTATGAATGATTCATTCACAGCCGATTTTTCATTAGAAGGTAATGTCTCCTTTCCCGTAAAGTCAACATTATGATCCAGGATGCCATTTATCAGAATTTATGTTATTAAACAAGAGAGGAGAAGGGAATTTTCTTAAGCACCTCACATCAGTTCAATTATTTTCCATCTAAAAAGGAAGACACACATTGGAGTCACTGGAGGGAGAGTGCGTATAGTATATGGAGAGCGTGTACAATATGATTTGAGACACATGTCAATTTTATTTATATGTGTGTGTACGTGTGAGGACATGTGTATGGTTTAATCACTGAGTTTTGATTTAATGACTAAATGTCAATTACAAATGTTTCTTTATTGTATTTAAATATTTGAGTCTTTAAAATACCTTAGGATTGTTAACTAATGTGTTAGTCATTATAAACAATTTAAATGAGATTTCTGAATATTTTCTAAGTGTTAGTTGAGAGAGATGTTGAAAGATAGAAATACAGGGATACTTGTAATGAGACGAGTATGAAGATGGCTTCTGAGATGAGATAAAGTGGACTCAGGAAGACACCCCATTCCCAGTTTTCAGGGTGGGTAATCTTGTTAAAATCAAAAGTCCTTTGGTACTACATATATAACCAGCACTAGCTAAGGAGATTTATTCCAGTAAAAATCTCTTTAGTGTGTTAAATACACGTTCCACAGAGTCTTTTTGCCACTGAGATTTAAGAGTTATTTTTACTTCCTGTCTCTTTAAAAAACTACTTCACAATTTACAGGGCCACTGCTCACTTCTTATATTTTAAAAAATATAAAGAGGAATTTAGAAAAATCAGAACCCCTCCTGAACAGTAGATTAAATGTGTCCTTCAGCAAATTTTCATGACTGACATACTATGCTTAGTGCAAGTTACATCAATAGATATATAATATTGAGAGAATAATCACCAAGTATTCTCATGTACTTGGCTTAACAGTTTTAATCCATTCTAAGTAGAATAATTTGATTAATAAACTGTCGGTCAAATAAGGATCTGTTAGTCTGTGGCTTATTTAATTGAATCCATGGAAAAGCTTGTGAGGAATCCATTGATCACAGCAAGAAAACAATTCCTACTTGGGGTGCTTCTAATCTCACACTCTTATTGCTATGTGTGGCTTTAAATTGTGGATTGATTTCTGCATCATGATTCTCGTGAGAAGGAACTTATTAGGAAAGAGAAGAGACCACGGAGGCATGTGCAAGTAAACACCGAGTCCTTGGAACTTAGTCCTTGTCGCACAGGTTCCCTCTGGTGTACCCTCTGCAGTCAGATCCAGTCCAACCTGGTAACTGTTTACCATGCAGAGGGTGTTCACAAGTTCATGGGTGTATTTATCCTACACATGGAGACTGAGTGTGTGCTGTGCCCCCTGAAGGACCATGCATTACTGAAAATCCTCGGAATAAATACCCTGCACAGTGCTCACAGTCTAGTCAGGCAGAGACTGGGAAACAGACAGCAGCAGCTGATTGACAGAAATGAGACTGTAGAGAGGTGCGCCGGCAGTGAAGGAGTGCTGGGAGGTGGGGGATGCAGGGGAGCTCTGAGTAGTGCAATATACCTGAAATGTGGCGAGCGTGGGAAAATAAAAGGACCACAGGCTGCACAGATCAAAGAAGTGCACATCCAGGCATGGGGCTTTTACTCTGCACACGAGCGGCAGGAATGGAGGCACAGTAAGAAGCTGAGGAGCAGTGTCCATTCTAGAGCTCACGACCTAAAAGGCGAGAAGGCGGTTTCAGATCCATGGAGTGTGTTTCATCAAACTGCACAGGATAATTTCTGAGCAACACACAAAAATGTAAATCACCGAGGGAAAGCAGTAGTAATTCACGATGACATAAAAACCACTCTAAATCACCAACACAAAGCAGGCAAAGAAAATGTTCCTTAGAGTAGAAAGAGAGAGAGAAGGCGGGGCTTAAAAATCCATGGTGAAGAGTGATTCTAAATCTCTACATTGACACGTAAATGGCTTTGCATCAGGCTATGCTAGAAAGTTATGTGATTTCAAACAAGACTTATATTCAGGAGGAGATTCCCGGCAGCCTGTTACAAGCATGCCCTCTAGTTGGCATTCTCGTTACTAGGGTTCAAAGTCTTACAGACATGTACACTGCAGCCCTTCCCCTTACCAAGGGCGTGTGACTTACAGGCAATGTAAAATTCGGCAGAGACTGTGAGAAAGGTCCAAAGACTTCTGAATCAAGTCTTTCTCAACACATGGGAAAATTGAGTTGAATTGATAAATTTTTCCCATAAAAAGATCACCCAAAATCTTGCCATGCCCTACCCTGGCCCTGGAACATCTGAGACTTTGTTGGAACGCTCTGATTTATCTGTCATTTGCAGCTTCATCCATTCACACTCGTGTCGGGCAGTCTGAACAAGGGCCTCAGAGAGCAATCCCAACACAGGCTCCATTCTGTAAGTGGTCAGTAAGTACCACTGACCTCTATCCTGCGTGTGTGCTAGGTCGCTTCAGTCACGTCCGACTCTTTGCAACCCCACAGACTGTAGCTGGCCAGGCTCCTCTGTCCATGGGATTCTCCAGGCAAGAATACTTTTTCCAGTAGTCATGTATGGATGTGAGAGTTGGACTGAACTGTGGGGCTGGAGGACTCTTGAGAGTCCCTTGGACTGCAAGGAGATCCAACCAGTCCCTCCTAAAGGAAATCAGTCCTGAATTTTCACTGGAAGGACTGATGCTGAAGCTGACGCTCCAATACTTTGGCCACCTGATACGAAGAGCTGACTCACTGGAAAAGACCCTGATGCTGGGAAAGACTGAGGGCAGGAGGAGAAGGGGACGACAGAGGATGAGATGGCTGGATGGCATCACCAACTCAATGGACATGAACTTGAGCAAACTCCAGGAGATAGTGCAGGACAGAGGAGCCTGGCGTGCTGCAGTCCATGAGGTCTCAAAGAGTGGGACAGGACAGCACCTAAACAGCAACAAACCTCTATCCAAGGAGCAGAAACTCATAGCCGAGCATGAAGAGAGCAATGCCACCCCAGTCAACATCCCCATTACCTCACTTCTTGGAAGCACAATAAGTCAGGGTGACCTATCACACTATATTTAACTTTGCTAGAGAAAATGCTGCTGATCGTGTTTTTGAGTCTGGTATCAAATGATAGAAATGAAAAGTTCTTTACAAAAATGCTTAAACTTCAAATTATGAAAACCTGTATGTTCACGTTAGAAAGTAGTAAACATTTCAGGTTGGAACATACTGCATTTTTTTTTTATTAAACGCTTCACCTCATTTTCACTATTAATTATGTACAAGTGTGTTTGTTTCACTTTTGTAAATGGATGGCAACTATAAATGGCATTGTGGTTCCTAAGTAAATGCCAAGGGAAGGCAGTACACTCTGGGGTCCTGACCTTGGAGTGGTCCATGATAAATGACTCAAAAACAACATCATTAACATGTGCCCTTTAGAAGCAAATAAAACCAACCACAACCAAAAGCGTATTTAATTGTTTTCTTCATTTATGAGGCAATCCATGAATTTTAGTGGAAAAAAAAAAAAAAAAAAAAGCCTATGATCACCTTGGCACTTTGCATTAGCATCACACACACGGAGATGACCTGTCCTTTGAACACAAGGATGATGCCCTTCTCGACATACTGCCAGCCTAGAGCGCACAGAGAGCTGCTTCCCCAAAGTCGTAATTTTATTCCACCCACACTTCATCCAATACATTTGTGACCAAGAACACACACTTTCAAACTGGCTACGTGAGATGAAATGTGTCTATCTAGGTAACGGGATGAGAAAAGGAAAGTGAATCGAATTAAGCAGACAGACATTATGGTAGAACCCGAGGCAGCTATCTTATTTCAGATGGGAAGGAATATTTTTCTCTCTAACAAAGTTGCCATGCATTCTGGTAGAGCCCGGGGGAAAA
The DNA here is from genome assembly GCF_002263795.3 of Bos taurus. Classification (NCBI taxonomy): domain Eukaryota; kingdom Metazoa; phylum Chordata; class Mammalia; order Artiodactyla; family Bovidae; genus Bos; species Bos taurus. The sequence goes on from NC_037336.1 coordinate 97,667,453, forward strand.
GTCCTCTTTGCTCTTAGACTGCTTCCTCCGGAAGAAAGGGAAGGTGCTGTATCTATTATGAGAAAATGTAACGTGGGTGCTCATTATCCAAACGCATGGCAGGATGAGACCAGTGATCCTCAAATCAGCACAAAGTCTATAGGATTTTGTGGGCTTCCCTAGTCACCCAGCAGTAAAGAATCCTGCCTGCCAACTCACAAAAGTGGGCTTGGTGCCTGAGTCAGGAAGATACCCTGGAGGCGGAAATGGCAACTCACTCCAGTAATCTTGCCTGGAAAATGCCATGGACAGGAGAGCCTGGAGGGCTACAGTTCACGAGGTCACAAAACAGTCGGATACGACTGAGGGACTAAACAACAGCTACAGGATTTTAATTAAGGTGAGTGGGACCATCGGGGAAGTGCTGTGGATGAGCTTCCAACCTATGGTCTTCCACAGCAGCTGGCAAGCCCGTCAGGCATTTGGGCATTTTTTAATTTTTTTTCTCAACGTCCTACTCACCCTTCTACACTAAGCTATTGAGGGTGGGAGGGATGGAACTCTGAAAGCTTATTTCCCAAGCTCCTTTGCTGATTGGCTTTTGCTAGATCCTGTCTGTAGAGACACGTGGGGGAGTCTAGCATGTGAGAGAAGGATGGAGCCCTTCTCATCCCTGCCGGCTTGCCTTGCTGTTTGTGTCAGCGATATGACATGAGCAGAAGTGTCCCAGGAGTCGTTCTTTGTCACAGAGGCTGCTGTTGTCTCCAGCATCTGGATTCTGTTGGCATTCCTAGAACCAGTTATTTGGCCCCACTACGGAACCCACAGCAGCCACTTCTTCAAGCCAGCAAGGCAGAGAAGGGGGAAGGGCTGTGGTCACTGGCATGGAGACATCAGACAGATTGGAGAGCTCACCATCGGCTTTGTCTGAATCTACCTATTTGATCTGCTTCAAGTCTCAGGGTCCAGTGTCTTTCTAATCAATGCTCTACCTTTCACATAAAGATGAGAAGAGTCTGTGAACTTAGTTGTAATTCTGTAACCTGTTGCAATTCTATGTGATTTTGGATTTGATTTTCTGTAAGTCAGCCCCACAGCTTCAAGGGGAAAAAAAAAAATCACAAAAACCCTTCTTTTAGTTTTTTACATCAACACAGAAGTTCTTTGGTCTTTTGAACACACCCTGAAGTCGTGATTCTTCTCAAAGTGCCCCATCCATTTGATCACATAGTCTTTGTCATCATCATTCCTACCATCAGAGGCAAGGACAGCAAGGACGTGACCACTGAAGGCACTCACCATAAAGCTTCTAAGAAAGATACAGATGCTTCTTACCATCAGTCACAGTGAATATTCCTCTAAGACTCTTTGAAGTGTCTTGCACCATCTAATAGCATGACTGCAGTAAGGGAAACACACCTCTGCTGAAAATTATTGCCTTTGAATCAAATTGGTTTACCAAATCCAAAGTGTCTTTCCTGTCCACTGTGTTTCTAACAGCACCACCATCCAAAAACGTCCTAGGGACTGCACGGTGCTCACACACCTAGCTTCTGAACTCTGAACTCGCGTCCCTGTGCAGGGAGTGTGGCAATGAGCCGTGCCCGTTGACTTCTCTCATATCACTGTCGCATCTCACCCAGAGGCAGCCCTCTTGTTAGAATGGTGACTAGACCCAGCTGGTGACAAGGATTGAGAGGCTGGGGTGCTGTCTGAGAGACCTCCTGCATATATTCTGTAAGATCCAGAAAACTCAGGCGCAGACTCAAGGCAGGAGAGTGGGTGTGGCCATATTCAGACCTGGGCCTAGTACCCGCTCTCAGAATGCCTGATTCCGTCTTGCCCGCCTCCGGCTCTGCTGGTTTGAAAGGACGCTGGAGAGCAGGGTATCCACCACAGAATGCCTGATTGTCTTCCCCGCTTCCGGCTCTGCTGGTTTGAAAGGACCAAGGACAGCAGGGTTTCCACCAGAAAACACAAAAACAGTTACACACACTAACAGTTAAGAATGTTACCTGGCCAGTTTGAGTTCCACAAACGTTGAATTAACAGGGGAAAAAAGAGGGGGTATTGTGTTGGCTGGAGCAGCGTCCTAAGGGTGGTTAGTGCACCCTGATGATGGCAGGAAATCCATGTGATATACGAGGGTTTTCAATGGTACCTCTTAGTATTTCCATGCTCCAGAGTGAAAGTTCCTAAAAACTATGGCAATCCAATGAAGATTTCTGTATTTAGAGCCGTCAGGAATGCAGATGTGGGTCACTCTATAAAGTAATTTTTTTAAAAAAATCCTACAAACTGAGATTATTAAGGAGGGAAAAGAAAGGATAAATAGGATGCATAACAGATAAAAAAGATGTTGAAATTCTCATCACCAGTTACAGAATTGAGAACTGTATGAAGTTCTCTCTCTCTCTCTCTCTCTCTCTCTATATATATATATACACACACACACGTGTGTGTGTATGGATATTCATATGTATATGTAATAATAACTTTCTTTTCCTCCTTCCTTATTCCCTGTAGTTATCTTTATGGTTAACCTTACAACTTATTTTTAATATAAATATATATATATAATATATATACATATATCTTTAGGAATTAGGAATAAACTAATAAAGGGATTAGCACCTCACAGATATGAGTAATGTGACTGTTGGAACTTGTGTCTTCCATTTTGCAGAGGAGGCTAAGACAGCCCTTGTATACACTTATATGAATGGCCTTCCTTGCTAGGTGTAGTTATGAAGTATTCACTGCAGTTCAAATATACGTGTAAAAGCGTGCGTATGCACAATGTGTAACTGAAGGGCGTGCTATAGGGATGATGAACTAGCATTTCTCAATTCCAAATCCGCCATCTTTCTCCATTCTCTAACACTTTGGCAGGGGTTTGACGTACAAAGTTAATCAGACCCCTTTACCAGCTGGATTCTGGCTAGATTATGCAAAGGAAGGTGCCAGCAGGGGACGGGCACACAGGAGGACAGGGGAGCAGCTTCCTTCATGCTCTTTGGGTGATGTTCGGTGAGCACGGAGCCACCAGGGGAAGCTTCCTCCAGCAGCAGCACTTCCTCCCACCCCAGCTGTACTTCCCAGCAAGTAGCTTCTTCTAAACAACGGGGACCAGCCTCACCCTTGCCCTTTCAGAGATCTGAACCCCAGTTTTGAGAGCTTCTTAGTTCTGATAAACCCAATCTATTGCCTTTGATCCCCTAACACCAGGCATGGCAGCATCCTCTTGCAGGGATCCTCTCTCCTTACAACTAATTCCCTACAGTAAATTCACTCTCTGAAAACCCAGTGGTAGCTCCTATTCCCTGACTGAGAAAGGGACATAGCAGTGTTTAAGTCTGTGAAGCTGGGAGTTCATTATGTCAAGTTAAGTGCAAGTAACAAAAAGTCTGTGCTTGGGACAGATAGAGTGACTATTATAGAGGAAAGGCTTAATAAAGCTGTCAACCCGGATCTGAACTACAATCGAAAAGGCGGAGGGCAAACCAAAGAAAACCCAAGGTTCTGAAGCTCAGTGAATGGAGTATGAGGGTACAAATAATGGGCATGAGGACAACTAGGTGAAAATTCATCACAGGTAAGCGCAAGTCTTCTTACATTCAAGACAGTGCCACAGAATTAGAACTAAAACTTTGAGACTAATCTGCAGGTTCATGTGTTTAACTCCAAGCAAGCAGAGGAAATCACTGAACAGGAAATTGTAGAGGCAAGAGAGGTGAGGAGAAGAGGGTGACCGAGGATGAGATGGTTGGATGGTGTCACCGATGAATTGGACGTGAACTTGGGCAAATTCCAGAAGATGGTGAGGGACCGGGAAGCCTGGCGAGCTGAAATCCATGGGGTCCCGAAGAGTGGGACATGACGTGGTGAGTGAGCAACAACAACAGCGACAGGACAAAGAAACCACCCTTGAGGAACATCCCCGTTTGCGAGATCAGCTGAGAACAGCAGGTCAGCGAGAGAGATAAACAAGGGCTAGTAGGGGAAGAACGGGATGAAACCCATCAGCAGAGTGTCATAGGTTCCGGGGAAAGCGGACACGGAAGAGGACTGGTCACTTGTGTCAAACGCCTTCACAGAAGATCTCAGCCAACACCATGCACAATTATTATAGAAAGTGAGTAAGCCTCCAGAATGCCACCTCCCAATCTGCCAGCTGTCCTGTGGGAATGTGACACAGTATCATCAGTTCTGATTTAGTGAGAATGACACCAACAGTCAGGAGACGGAGAAACGGGACACGCTGCCAGCATCGTGCTGCACATCCCTGACTCTGCCCCGGAAAGACTGCGCCTGCAGTCTACTTTGGACCGAGAGCTCTATGAATAAGCTTCATGTGAGTCTGCGCAGGGGACTCAGCTCCAAGCAACAGAAATAGCTCCACTTAGGACTCGCAAGGAGGCAATTTTTTAGACCATTTTTTCCCCCCCAATTCTTCATTGGTGTAGTATTTTATTCTGTTTGATTGGCAACATGTAAATATTATCATCGCATCCTGTCTTCTTAAGTGACAATATTTTTTCCTACAAAAGAACTAAGGTTGAAGAGATGAAACAGTTTCAAGAAACCTTCTAACGGGGATTGGAAGAAAGCGGGAGGAATGCGCTACCCCCAGGGGAAACTGACAACAGACCTGACAGCCATCTTGTCGGTCTCGACTCAAGCAATCTGGGCTTGCTGTTTGCATTCAAAAGCAGGGGCCTCTGGGCACAACTCTTCCAGTTCTACCAGCGCACAATGGTCGACTCCAGGAAAGACTGGATGGCAGAACCGTGGAGAACTGATGGTACTTTTCAAACAGAAAACTCTAGAAGCACATTCAAAGAGGAGTCGTGGCAGGCCCTTAATAAATTGTATTTGCTGGATGAAGGTGTGGATGATGGCTTGAGACCCTTCTTTGCCTAGGTATGTGGCTCCTTACAATCAAAAGGAGAAGTATTGTTTTTAAAACAGAGGTGGAGTACCGTCCGAGATCACATATGCTATGAATTCGGAGCCTAGTAGATATCCGTGCCCTGTCACTGCTAGGAAGAGCTTCACTTTTGAGTAGCAACAGAAGCAGGGAGCTATGGATCATGATATCTGATTTACTGACAAATGGCAAATAGATGGGGAAACAATGGAAACAGTGACAGAATTTATTTTGGTGGGCTCCAAAATCACTGCAGATAGTGACTGCAGTCATGAAATTAAAAGATGCTTGCTCTTTGAAAGAAAAGTTATGACCAACCTAGACAGCATATTAAAGAGCAGAGGCATTACTTTGCCAACAAATGTCCATCTAGTAAAAGCTTTGGTTTGTCCAGTAGTCATGCATGGATGTGAGAGCTGGACTACAAAGAAAGCTGAGCGCCAAAGAATGGATGCTTTTGAACTGTGGTGTTGCAGATGACTCTTGAGAGTCCCTTTAACTGCAAGGAGATCAAACCAGTCTATCCTAAAAGAAATCAGTCCTAAATATTTACTGGAAGGACTGATGTTAAAGCTGAAACTCCAATACTTTGGCCACCTGATGCAAAGAACTGACTCATTAGAAAAGACCCTGATGCTGGGAATGATTGAAGGCGGGAGGAGAAGGGGACGACAGAGGATGACATGGTTGGATGGCATCACCGACTCAATGGACATGAGTTTGAGTAAGCTCCAGGAGTTTTTGATGGACAGGGAGGCCTGGCATGATGCAGTCCATAGGGTCTCAAGGAGTTGGACACGAGTGAGTGACTGAAGTGAACTGAATGTATAATTAATTTAATTTTTGTGAATTTTTTTAAGCACAAATAGTACCTAGCCAAAGCCTTTGACTGTGTGGATCACAATAAACTGTGGAAAATTCTGAAAGATATGGGAATACCAGACCACCTGACCTGCCTCTTGAGAAACCTATATGCAGGTCAGGAAGCAACAGTTAGAACTGGACATGGAACAACAGACTGGTTCCAAATAGGAAAAGGAGTACGTCAAGGCTGTATATTGTCACCCTGCTTATTTAACTTATATGCAGAGTACATCATGAGAAACGCTGGGCTGGAAGAAGCACAAGCTGGAATCAAGATTGCTGGGAGAAATATCAATAACCTCAGATATGCAGATGACACCACCCTTATGGCAGAAAGTGAAGAGGAACTAAAGAGCCTCTTGATGAAGGTGAAAGAGGAGAGTGAAAAAGTTGGCTTAAAGCTCAACATTCAGAAAATGAAGATCATGGCATCTGGTCCCATCACTTCGTGGGAAATAGATGGGGAAACAGTGGAAACAGTGTCAGACTTTATTTTTGGGGGCTCCAAAATCACTGCAGATGGTGACTGCAGCCATGAAATTACTCCTTGGAAGGAAAGTTATGACCAACCTAGATAGCACATTCAAAAGCAGAGACATTACTTTACCAACAAAGGTCCGTCTAGTCAAGGCTATGGACATGAGTTTGAGTAAACTCCGGGAGTTGGTGATGGACAGGGAGGCCTGGCTTGCTGTGATTCATGGGGTCGCCAAAAGTCGGACACGACTGAGTGACTGAACTGAACTGAACTGAACTGTGTCCCAGGGTGTCGTGTCTGTACGGTACTGGTACCACAGCAAACTCCTGCGCTTACAAAAAGACCTTCTGGCTCGGCTGCTACTGTCCTCCAGTCGGTTTCTGGGCCGGGTCCCAGTGTGAAGGCTGGGACCAGCAGCAACGCTGAGCCCCGAGGGACTCTGCACAGTACTAGTGAGCTTGCCAAGGAGTCTAGGCTCTGCGTGCTCTTCACCGTAGCTGTTTATAAGGAATGTGTCTGCATAGACGGACCCTGGGGGACGAGGTGACGTGCCTCCAAGACAAATAGCAGCCTGTTTACTATAAAAGTGACAGATTTGCCAAGTATGGTGCTCCCCGGCTGTGACACAAACCTGTGCACACTCATCCATCTTGGAGGAGCATGCCATGTCACCTCCATGGGACATGGGGCGCGTGGGCAACCCGCACAAGGTGCAGGTGCTTATACTGCTGGCCATGAAACGCGTGAGTGAGTGCCTGGGCTACAGCCCAGCAGTCTCAGGCCTTCGCCAGCATCCACGAGGATGCGCCTGGCTAACTTACTGGCTTGTGTGTTTGGTAAAATCTTGAAGGTGACAAAGGCTTACTGCTGAGAGGGGAAAATATGAAGAGATCACAAGTCTAGCTGCCAAAAACGTAGGCTTCAGTGCTTCAGCCTTCTTCTTCTTCTGAAATTGGAAGCAGAACCGACTGCGTTTCTTTGCATGTGTGCATATCAGGGTTTAGTCATCAGCATCTGGTTATACTTGAATGATTACTCAGAGTTTTTAAAAACATGGAATAGTGTAAAAAGGTAATAAAATTCCTTTTTAAAAAGTTTTCAAAAATTCTTACTTATCCTTAGACATTGGCTGTCTAGAAACAATTTAATTAGTTTAGATCAATTATAGAGTACTCTTTCACTTACTTTATCATTATTTGGGAAAGGGTTAGATTGCACACAAATATAATGTAAATGTAAGAGTGGACTCATTGGAAAAGACCCTGACGCTGGGAAAGATTGACGGCAAAGCAGAATGGGGCAGCAGAGGATGAGATGGTTAGACAGCATCACCAACTTAACGGACATGAATTTGAGCCAACTCCAGGACATAGTGGAAGACAGAGGAGCCTGGAGTGTTGCAGTCCATGGGGTGGCCAAGAGTCAGTCATGACTTAGTGACTGAACGAGAGGTGATTTACAATATTGCATTAAGTTTCAGGTGTACAGCAAAGTGATTCGGTTTTACATATATATATATATATTTCTTGCTTGCTTGCTAAGTCACTTCAGTCGTGTCTGCCTCTCTCTCTCTCTCTCTCTCTATATATATATATGTATGTGTATATGGTTTCCCTCATAGCTCATTTGGTAAAGAATCCACCAGCAATGCAGGAGACCCCAATTCAATTCCTAGGTCAGGAAGATCCGCTGGAGAAGGGATAAGCTACCCACTCCAGTATTCTTGGGCTTCCCTGGTGGCTCAGCAGGTAAAGAATCCACCTGCAATGTGCAAGACCTGGGTTCAATCCCTGGGTTGGGAAGATCTCCTGGAGAAGGGAAAGGCTACCCACTCCAGTTGGGGTCACAGAAGTCTGACATAACCGAGTAACTTTCACGTCCCACACATATATACACACATCTATTCTTTTCAGATATTTTACCCATATAGGGTATTAGAGAATATTAAGTAGAGTTACCTGTGCTACACAGTAGGTCCTTGCTGATTACCTATTTTATGGATCTTCTCAATCCAGGGATCGAACCTGTGTCTCTCACATTGCAGGCAGATTCTTTACCATCTGAGCCACCAGTTCCATTCAGTTCAGTTCAGTCTCTCAGTGATTTTAAAATTTTAATATTCCCAAATAATTCATAGCTATAACCCTAGGGGAAAGTTCTAGCTTCCTGTCTGCTACATTCTGACTCATGAAATATTAAAAAACAACAAAAAAAGAAAAATGAAAAAAAACTTAAGTGACTGTAACAATATTTTTTTTTACACATCTAGCCAATGTCTATTAAGCTCTTATTATTTCCCAGGTACGATGCTAGGTACTGCAGATTCAGTGCACACAACAGACTCAGTTGCTGTTCCCGTGGTTGTGATTTACTGTCAGAAAGAACATACAGAGAGAATAGAGAATAACAGAAGCCACCTTGGTATACCTGAGCAGGTTCTAATGATTCTCCATACACAGGTAGGCCCCATAACCATTAACAGTCAAGAATGAGAATGTACATCTTCCAAGGTTTAAGAATTTATTCACATATAACTTCTGATCCATTTTTAATTCTGCTCAGGCTATCTACCAATTAAGTCTTTCCCTCAAGAGTTAGCATCTATTCTTGACCACTTTGAATTGAAGATTTGATTTCTCTGGATCAATCAAGAAATATCTCTCTTCTGTGCTCCAGTATCTGTTTATTCAACAGTCTCCTCTTTTAATCTAATTTATCTCTCTGGTTTCTTCTAGGATGGATGAGAATTCCCTGATCTAATATTTTCTCTATATTACATTTCAGATTTTACTACATTTTCTTCCTAAACGAAACTTCACATTAATTCAGTTAGATGTAAATTTTTTCTAAAACATACTTTGACATAATTTGTTTAATAAATGAATTTGAGGCCAGATATTATTTGCATCAATATTGGTGTCATGCTCAATTACAACCTCTGAGTTCCTTTTTGTTTTTTCATTACCCTTTTCTAAAACCACTAGAATAGATACTCGTTCAGAGCTTGAAGGATTTCAAGACATACATTGAAATACCTGTCAGATAATATCAGTGCACTTTGCAACAAAATCAATTTCACAACGTTCATACTCAGTTGCGAAGGTGAGATGTGCTGCTCCTTTGACTACCTGCCTACTGTGGTCAATGCCAAATGAGTTTGTCACAGTCACGCTGCATAAAGCCTGCTGCCCGCCCTGTGTCACTCTACAAGTCGGCTGTTACTTTAAAAATTTCATCCATTTGATTATCCTCTAGCAGAGATGAATAAAAGAGGGGGGGAAGATGAGTTAAAAGAAGGCTAATGAATAGAAACTTAAAGAGCCAAATCTTTCAAAATTTGTAGACACACCGAAATTGCATTACTGCTCCTTTTGACTGTGCTACCCTCGAAATTGTGGGGAAAATGAGGACCACAGAACATAACTTTACATCGCAGGGCAGATGAGGCAGGGCCACAGAAAATGCAGTGGTGAAAGAACTGCGTGTGGGAAAGAGGGAAAGAAACATTAAAATAAAACGTGTATTGTCAACTGAGAGTCACAGGGAAACCAGTCACATTCAAAACTCCACCTGGAAATTATAACAACTTTTATAACTTCTGGGAATAAACCACTGCATTTAAAAAATCTTTCACTAAAAAATAGAAAAATAAGGTAATTAAGATGATTGTTTCAACCCTATGTCTCTGTTTGGATCCCATTGCCCGTGATAAGTATCTCTACTAGTTTATCTATAAACAATGAAAATATTGTCTGTCAACCTCAATTTGCCCCTGGATATCCCTCTCTATTCTTGTCTCCATTTTACAGTAATTCCTCCCTCACTCTTTGTGCTCCAATTATGGAAGAACTCATTTCTTCATACTGTTTCCTCTGTGTGGCATATGATTTCTTTCCCTCCCCCAGCCCAGCGTCTCCTGTGGAGACATCTAACCCGAATGAAATGTCTCATTGTTAGTGCGGCTTCTAGCCACCAAAACCCCTTCAGTCTCTCCTGCTCTGAACTCCCCCAGGACTCCACTTTCTGTCGCCCAGCTTCACTGCAGCAGTTACTGAATCCCTCCTGTGCTAAGTGTGAATGTCATATCCCTTTAGTTCACAATAGCAGTGCCAGCACCATCACGGGGTGCAGCACACACAGGGAAAGGAGAAAACAAACAAACATACATTCAAGTCGTGATGTTGGAGATGCCTCGGTCCCTTGGAAAGTGGAGAGAGCAAAGGAGTCCATCCTAAAGGAAATAAACCCTGATTTTCATTAGAAGGACGGATGCTGAAGTTGGAGTTCCAGTACTTTGACCACCTGATGTGAAGAGCTGACTCATTGGAAAGGACCCTGATGCTGGGAAAGATTGAGGGCAAGAGGAGAAGGGAACGACAGAGGATGAGATGGATGGACAGCATCACTGACTCAATGGACACGAGTCTGAGCAAACTCTGGGAGACGGTGAAGGAGAGTGAAGCCTGGCGTGTCACAGTCCATGGGGTCTCAAAGAATTGGACATGACTCAGTAACTGAACAATAGCAATATATGCTGAACTAGTAAATGAAAATATGAAGTGAATGGTAGTAAATAATCATACTATACCACTGAAATTGTTCTTGTTTTGCAAATGTTTGTGTTTTCAAAAGATCCAATAGCCCAGAGATACACTGTATTTGATGGAAGCTAATGCACCGAGGTTATGGATTTTCATGATATACGAATACCACCTAGACTGTAGTGCTTGGCAAAGAGTAAGACCGCTGTGGGGTGAAGACAGTCACAGAGAGCATCTCTCAGCCATAGCACCAGAGAACCATGTCATCTCCCACTTTACAGTAACCACACAGGGCTTTTTCAGTTGTGCCTTTATGCTAGATGTATCAGAATGAGGAAAGGAGTCTGGAGAAAACTTGGAAAAGATAACTGAAGTCCCTTTCAAATGGGCCCTAATTAGCTTGAAAGGTAAATAGATGCTTTACAATGCATACTCAATTGATGTTTAATTTTTCCAAAACGATCTAAAGGGTTGTATGATACAGTGGCTGATCAAAAGTTTTTATGAAACAAGCAAATGTTAAAGCAGAAGTTACACAACATCTCAAAGTCTTAAGTTTTCTCATCCACAAAAAGGAGATGATAATACCTTTGTCATAGGGTTGTATAAGATTATATAAAAAGCATTTGTAGGTGTATAATACACAGTGGATTCTCACCAAATAGGCAGTGATGATGATGATGAAAAGTGATCACGCTGAAATGCTTATTATTTAGAAAGTCTTCTAAACAGCTGGAAAAAAAAAAGTCTTTTTGCTCTTAACTGACTGATTCATAATATTTTTCCTGAAGGTTACATTTCATTCACAATCCTTTCTATTTCAAAATCCGCCTCTTCCCTAAAACCACTGCTTTAAAGCATTCATTAATTACAAGGCAGCTGCCTCAACCATGGCACACTCTGTCTTCAGCACGTGGGAACTTTAGATAAACTTTTACAGGTTCACCTCAGTATTCATTCACTGAGACTCTATGAGGTCCTAGGCAGGTTATACATGGGAACCGTATGAGCAACACCTTATCACACGCTGTAGCCCATAGCCTCCAATGAGAAAGAGAAAGTGGTTACAAATCAATTAACATCTGAAATAGGAACCAGAACCTATGAGGATGCACTGACAGCCAAATGACTCTTAATTGTACAAATGCTCCTTCTTTCATATTGTTTCATAGGAAACATTTCTTGTGTGTTTCTGTAAAAATCTGACACACGGTGAAAAGCAACATTTGTTACCTTAGTTTATATTAGTAACTCAATTTCCCTTTGGACTGCTATGGATGTGGAAGAGGTTTGGTACTGAATTAACAAAGCTATCTGGGTAGCAGTTGAAATTAGATCCAAGAATGAAATAATGTGTCTATAAATCTTCTTTGTGTCTGTAAGTTCTGCAGTCCCTTGAGCTACTTTCTTGTTACCTGGAGAAGAAAATGATTATTTTAATTTTAAAGAGCCAGTAGGTGAAAATATATGCTGTTACTTAGAAATAAGACTCAATTTTTCCAAAGATATTTAATATGTTTTGGATATAAAAATATCAATTTCTTACACTCTAATCTTATAATAAAGACCTAAAGAAATAGGCTAATTTTAAAATAGCTATTAATTTATCCATGTGCACGTATGCTCCATCGCTCAGTTATGTCTGACTCTTTGCAAACCCATGGACTGTAGCCCGCCAGAATCCTCTGCCCATGGAATTTTCCAGGCAAGGATACTGGAGTAGGTTGCCATTTCCTACACCAGATTAATTCATCTACACACTCAACAAATATGGGGGGATAACCTACTACATGCAGGGCCCTATATGGGGTGGGGTTAGCAAGGATGCTTAAGCCCTGGTATATTCCTCCAATGACATCATAGTCAGTGGGGGAGTGAAGAATGGACACCAGCATCTCTGACAGCTGTAATAAGTGAACTGATTACAAAAGGCTTACAGATAACATGTTCTGACAGCTCACAAGATAAAACATTAGAAAAGAATTAGACTTGAGCTAAGCCTTGAAGATAGGGAGGAGTTGACATATAGAGAGGAGAAAAGAATACGCCTGCATTGCATGAGACTTGGGTTCAATCTCTGGGTTGGGAAGATCCCCTGGAGAAGGAATTGGCAACCCACCCCAGTACTCCTGCCTGGAGAACTCCATGGACAGAGGAACATAACAGGCTACAGCTGATGGGATTGTGAAGAGTTGGACACGACTGAGAGACTTTCACATATGTAAGTGGGATCCAAATGATTCTGGAAGTGAATGATTCTGCTGAGAGGTAGCTGAAGTGAAACAGTGAGAAGACCGAAAAACACCACTCCAGAGTCAGATTGCAGAGCTCACACGCCAGGGCATGAGGACTCGCCTGATTCAGAACATGCACAAAGCCCGCCCAAGAGTCTATGCAGAGCTCACATGCCAGGTCATGAGGACTCGCCTGATTCAGAACATGTGCGAAGCCCGCCCAAGAGTCTATGCAGAGCTCACACGCCAGGTCATGAGGACTCGCCTGATTCAGAACATGTGCGAAGCCCGCCCAAGAGTCTATGCAGAGCTCACACGCCAGGGCATGAGGACCGACCCGATTCAGAACATGCGCGAAGCCCACCCAAGAGTCTATGCAGAGCTCACACGCCAGGGCATGAGGACCGGCCCGATTCAGAACATGCGCAAAGCCCGCCCAAGAGTCTATGCAGAGTTCACACGCAAGGGCATGAGGACCGCCCCGATTCAGAACATGCGCAAAGCACGCCCAAGACTCTATGCAGAGCTCACACGCAAGGGCATGAGGACCGGCCCGATTCAGAACATGCGTGAAGCCGGCCCAAGAGTCTAAACACAGGTGCCCCTGAGGGCAGAGAGCACCATTTACACACCTAACATCCGCAGCATCTATCGGCTGCCTGACGTGTGGCAGATGCAAAAAGAATTGGATAAACGGAATGAAAACCACTTTCACCTCAAAACTGAAGTCAGGTGGACACAGGAGGCAACAAGACACCCTATACAAACCACGCTACAGTTATAATGCATACATGTGTGATTTTTTTCTGAGACATAGTGCTTCTATCTGAAATATGGAAATAGCTATCTTATCTTATATGGGTTACTTGCGAGGTTCAAATGTAATGATCACTGAGCAGATACACTGCAGAAATAATGAAGCTGTTAGCAGCAATCAAGAAACGGGTAAGACCGGACCATTTTAATTGTGTGTCTTGACAAACATCCCCTGATGGAAATGGATCTTTGATCACCTACATGTCTGAGCTAAGGATGTAGCCAGTTGTTAGGGGAACCCCTGACTGAAACTGCCCTCCCTGGACGGGCACCAAGTAACTACTTGCATGAGCTAGCTTAAACAGGATATCCCAGTAAGGAATGCAGAACTCACAAGCCGCCATCAACCAGAAGAACTGAGGAAAGACCAAAAGGAGAGAGTAGACAACAGTCTGTTTCTCCTGCCAGCCTCTGGAATCCCACATGGCTGGAGCATCATAGGAAAGTTGGGCATAGAACGTATGCTTAGACAGACCGTGGTGGGTCAAATCCATAGGGGATCTTCCTGACCAAGGGACTGAACTAGGCTATTCTGCATTGCAGGCAGATTCTTTACCAGCTGAGCTACCAGGGAAGCCCCCACATAAGGATACATATACACATTTCCATAAAGTCACGCCTATGTCATGTTTAAATAAGGCAAGTTAGATTCAGAGGAACGAAGGGAATACTAGCATTGGATTAAAGGCCAAATTTCCAAATCCCTTTTAGTTCAACGGCATGGCTTTCATTGGTTGGTTGATTTGACTGTTGCGTAATTGAGACATTAGAGAGAGCTTCAAGTATTGGCTGGATGCATGCACAGAACACTTCTGAGTCAGAGGGGTGGCCAGGAGAAGTTTCCGAAGAGAGTGGTAGAGTGAATGGACCTAGACATCTAAAGGACATGAAAGTATTTACCTAGAATGTCTGAAAAGAAACACATGAAGGCAGAAGGAAGTTGAGAAATCTTGGATGATCCGGTTAAAGGCTTTGAAGCAAAGAGTGAGGATTTGGACCTGCTGTCTTTAGAATGAAAGCAACTTTGAGATCAAAGCCAAAAATGAAAAGAAAGGTTGACAGCAGCATTGAGAATTGATTGGAAAATGCTTTTAATGGAGGCAGGCAGTGCCACAAAGAAAGGGTAGATGCCAGCTTATTCTCCTGGTGAGTAATTACAATAATGACCCTATGGTAGTATTGCTGAAGACCAAAGATTACAGCCCGTTATTACAACAGAGCTATTTTCACCTAAAAAACTCTGCTTCAATAAAAAATGTTCATACTGACACTGTAACAACTCAATTATTGCTACAACATGTAATAAGAAATATGGATGTGCTATCATGACAAAAACCTTTTGTAACAGGATGAATAACTCAGAGTGCATCCAACTTTACTTAGGACATGTAAATAGCATCATATTTTGCATAAAGACATTCTGCTTACTTCCTAAAGTATACTACTTTTTTAGGAATAACAAAAATTTCTTGATAAAAAGTGCTAAGTAATTTTAACTTTTATTTTAATCTGGTTGTCATAACTGGAAATTTTTTTAAAAGTCAATCTAGGATCTTAAAAGAAATTGAATTAGATCCTATATATTAAGGAAGTTGGAGGGGGCATACTTAAACTTCATCTCAAATTTATATATATATATTTTATAAATATGTAAAACATAATTATACATGATTATACATTTATTATACCATTATTATATATTATTGTACATCATATAAATATATGAAATATAGAAATTATATATATAATATGATTGCTATAAATGCCCACAGACTTACAGAGACAACAGAAAGAAAAAAAGCCTTTTCAATCATTAATTGAGGCTCAAACTTTTTTTAAAAAAATCACGAACGTTGTCTTAACAGAGTCCACTGGAGTGCTGAGAAGCCATCATCTCTTACCCCGACACCTGCCCCAGTGGAGGCTACACATGACCCAGTACCGCATCTGGAGACGAGAGGATGTCCCAGCCGGATGTCTGGGAAAGGCGAAAGGCTGAAGCAAGAGGTGGCAGCAGAAGGGGAGGTTAGGCCCCTTCCCTGACGCCACTGGTCATTCTTATAACAAAAGAAAGGAGCTACTTGGGACTCCAAAATAATGTATTTGGAGATCGAAATAAAACTCATTTTGGGATCAACAAAGACCGATTGCAAGGTGGGAGTTAATGTAGTCACATTGTATACAAAATCAGTCAAAATTCAACTGTTACTTCAAAGATGGGTCTCCTCCATGAAGCCTTGTCCAATTCCCCACCTGGTCCACTATCAGCCCCAAATCCCCACAGAACTTTCTACATGTGTTCAGGAAAGAAAACTATTCTACATTGTTATAATTTGATTTGTTCTTGTCTGATTTCCTTTTTTTTTATTTTTAAAAATTTCTTTATTTTAATTGGAGGCTAATTACTTTACAATATTGTGGTGGTTTTTGCCATATATTGACATGAATCAGCCACGGGTGTACATGTGTTCCCCATCCTGAACCCTGCTCCCACCTCCCTCCCCATCCCATCCCTCTGGGTCATACCAGTGTACCAGCTCTAAGCACCCTATGTCATGCATGGAACCTGGACTGGCAATCTGTTTCACATATGATAATATAGATGTTTCAATGCTATTCTCTCAAATCATCCCACCCTCGTGTTCTCCCAAAGAGTCCAAAACACTGTTCCATACATCACTGTTCCATACATCTGTGTCTCTTTTGCTGTCTTGCATATAGGGTTTTCATTACCATCTTTCTAAATTCCATATATAGGCGTTAGTATACTGTATGGCTGTTTTTCTTTCTGACTTACTTCACTCTGTATAATAGGCTCCAGTTTCATTCACCTCATTAGAACTGATTCAAATATATTCATTTTAATGGCTGGGTAATATTCTATTGTGACTTCCTCAACTAATTTTTAAGATGTGTGTGCAAATCCTGAAATGTGACCCAACACAGCTGACAAGTAAATGAAATAAAATTTACTTAGCAAGTAGAGTCAGGTCCTTAGTGAGTGACTGTCACTGAGAAATATTGCTATCTTCCAGGTGATGAAAACATAATTGAACTATTTAAAATATATAATTAGTAAATATTGTACATTATGTAACACATACGTTGTATAATTAAAAATATCTATAATTACATGGAGGACCATGAACATGCAGTCAAAAACCTCTATATTCCCTTTAATAGAATACACTTGTAAGGAAAACTTTAATAGTTGGTGCATATAAGCTGATCAAATATAACCTAGTTATTTAGTGATGAAATTTTGAAAGTATTTGATTCTTTTTTATTGCAATATAGTTTTTTATACTGTTGTGTTAGTTTCAGGTATATTGCAAAGTGATCAGTAATATAAAGACTATCAGTTCAGTTCAGCTGCTCAGTCGTGTCCGACTCTTTGTGACTCCATGAATCACAGCACGCCAGGCCTCCCTGTCCATCACCAACTCTCAGAGTTCACTCAGACTCACGTCCATTGAGTCAGTGATGCCATCCAGCCATCTCATCCTCTGTCATCCCCTTCTCCTCCTGCCCCCAATCCCTCCCAGCATCAGAGTCTTTTCCAATGAGTCAACTCTTCGCATGAGGTGGTCAAAGTACTGGACTTTTTAGCATCATTCTTTCCAAAGAAATCCCAGGGCTGATCAACTTCAGAATACACAAGCTATTCCAGAAGAATACAGTAATTATGTATCAGAAGATAATAATTTTTATAAGCCTTCAGTTTCAAGTGAGTTTCATCTTTTAAAACAAATGATTCCATTTATAATCAATTTGGACATCACCCTGAGATATCATAAGAATATAATTGTGTTGCACAGGCTTTGAATCAAATAATACTAAGCTGGAATCTTGACTTGCCATTTATCAGATCAGTGATCTTGGGAAAGAAGCTCAAACGTTCTCAGAGTCAGTGTCCTTACTTATAAAATAAAGATGGTATTAGTACCTACCTCATGGAATAGTTCTGGAGATTACATAAAGCAAGTGAAGTGCCTAACTAACCTGACACTCAGCTCCCCACTTGAAGGGATAACTGGTATGGAAACTGAACTAAGCAACTGGAAAGCCAGAGAAAGAAACAGATTTTTCCGGACACAGGGTCATAAACAGTGTATGGCTTTAATCCCAGTAAGAAGGGACACAAAGACAGATTCGGCCCACCTCGTTAGCTGCAGGATTTCGGACTACATCACCAGGGAGAAATGGTAAACGAAGCCTAGAAGTCTTAATAAATTGGAGAGACAGAAATCAAAGTTTAGAGAGGTTAAGAGTTTGCAGGGCAGAATGCTGGAGAGAAGTGGGCTGCAGAGAGAGATCCTGAGACATGCAGAGGTTACTTGAACCTCTGTTCACACGTACACATGTCGACTTCACAATTCCCAAAACTCACAGAGCTGGGATAGTTTGCATTCCCACCAGACAGAGTGGAGAGACCTCATAACACATAGGAAATCTGGTTGAGCCCTTAGAAGACTATTGCTATCATAGTTGAGGCTTTAATCCTAGATTTACAACCACTCTAGATCCTACCAGAAAGGCTTAAAACAAACCTCAAAAGGATCAGTTTAATCCCAAGTAACTTAACTGCTTGCCCATATGAGTTCCAGCATTCTTTAAAAAAATACTACAAAACCCAGCATAAAACATATAACCACATAAAATTACAATGTCTGGAATCTAATTTAAAAATTTTCAGGTGTGCAAAAAAGCCAAAAAAAAAAAAAATGATAAACAGGAGAAAAATAAATATCCAGAAATGAAATAACAAGATGAAATTAAAAGACAAGACTGTTTAGCTACTATTACAAACATGCTCAAAATGCTCAAGGAAGCACAGGAAAATATGACCTTGAGGAGGAGAGAAATGAATGTTAAAAATCCCAAATGAAAAATATGGAGAAGAAAAATATATCTTAAATGAGATTACACTGATGGGATTCAGTTCAGTTCAGTTCAGTCGCTCAGTCGTGTCCGACTTTTTGCGACCCCATGAATCGCAGGACGCCAGGCCTCCCTGTCCATCACCAACTCCTGGAGTTCACTCAAACCCACGTGCATCGAGTCAGTGATGCCATCCAGCCATCTCATCCTCTGGCGTCCCCTTCTCCTGCCCCCAATTCCTCCCAGCATCAGGGTCTTTTCCAATAAGTCAAATCTTCACATGAGGTGGCCAAAGTACTGGAGTTTCAGCCTCAGCATCAGTCCTTCCAATGAACACCCAGGACTGATCTCCTTTAGGATGGATTGGTTGGTCTCCTCGCAGTCCAAGGGACTCTCAAGAGTCTTCTCCAACACCACAGTTCAAAAGCATCAATTCTTCGGCACTCAACCTTCTCTATAGTCCAGCTCTCACATCCATACATGACCACAGGAAAAAACCATAGCCTTGACTAGACAGACCTTTGTTGGCAAAGTAATGCCTCTGCTTTTGAATATGCTATCTAGGTTGGTCATAACTTTCCTTCCAAGGAGTAAGCGTCTTTTAATTTCATGGCTGCAATCGCATGTGTCTTTAGAGTTTTACAAATGAAGGGACAACTTGGAATATACAGGGAAAAGGCAGTGACTAAAAGACACAGCAGTCAGAACTATAGGTACTTGAGCTCACAGAGGAAAAAAAAAGGACAGAACATCATGATCTGTTGGACAACGTCAAGTGATCCAATATGAAAAAACTGTAGTTGCACATTTAGACAAGGAGATAATGAAGACGCTAAAATCAAAAGCTAAGAATTTTTAGAAAATTGGAGGTGACTAAAAAGTGACTCAGGGAAAAGGAAAGTGAAGGCTAAGAACTCAAGAAGAGAAAATTGATACTTTTAGTCCTTTCTTGGCACAGAGATGGGCCATCACCTTCTAAAAATTAGGTTACAGTATTTAAACAATTTGATACCACCCTAAAAAAAAAATTATGCATTCTTTTTTCCCGTCACTTTTTTGGGAAGGTGGGAGCAGCAACCATAATTAAATCTATAACGTCTTTAGCGTCATCAGTGGCATGTCCTTGGCCTTCATGTGAATATCTCTTAACTATTCAGTTCATCACTTTCTTAAGTACTTTATGGAATAAAGTTGGGTATAAATAGATGCTTTAAAACCACAAAGTATCTATAAAAATGTAAATCAATCATGAGAAGCCTGTGGTGACCACATAGAATCATAAACCCACTAAGAGGTGAAGTGACACAGAGTCAATGTCTGACCCAGGCACAATTAACAACATGAACAGAAATACCTACTGCAGGAAACAGTTCCCTATAGTGGAACCACCCAGATAGTGTTTCTACACACCACTCACATCACCTTATGTCAATCATGGTGATCGGCTGGCCTTGAACCACTATTTGGATCATCAGTTGTTTTTCCACCTTAGCTGTTGATTCATGCTTAGAGAAGATCAGGCCAACTAAGCCAACTAAGAAGCAATAAATTACCTGCCTCGTGCATGCATGCTCAGGGGCTCCGTTGTGTCTGACTGTTTGTGACCCCCTTGAACTGCATCCCACAAGGCTCCTCTGTCCAGGGGATTCCCCAGGCAAGAATTCTGGAGTGGGTTGCCATTTCCTACTCCAGGGGACCTTCCCGACCCAGAGATCCAACCCACGTCTCCGGAGTCTGCTCTATTGGCAGGACGGTGCTTTACCACTGGGCCAGCTGGGAAGCCCTGTGCATCCACCTCCGAGGATCTTAAGTAAGGTGTAAAACCATTCCAAGATCCTGCCCACAAATAACATGACATTTTCCCGGGTACGGATCGCTTTAAAGACTCACTCTGAGGAGGGGATGATGTCTGTAGGTCACTGTGAGTTGTTTCAAGCATGATGAATCTGCCCGGATTCTGAAGAGACACGACTTTATCAAGATATCCAAATCATGCGTGTCTATTATACTGCTGACAACAAGCCAATGTCACCAGTTACTTCACCTACTAAAAGGAATTTTGTAAGGTTGTTTAGGGGGAAGCAGTATTTGAATGATTTTCAGTCACTGAGTAATCTTTTTGAAAAAATTCAACAGGATTAGATATTTGAATACAAGCCTTGTCCTTGATAAAAGACTCTGAATGTTGAATTTGGGATTGCATTATGATTCAGTTCTTGCAATGCAAAATCCATCACCTCTTTCCCAGCTTCCTGGTTAAAATGGTAAGTTCTTACACTAAGAAGCACAGTTTAAGAACCGGCCTGACAATGCAGGCAGTGCCGGTTAGCTCCCTGCTTCCCTGGAGAGCGAAATGGCAATCCACTCGAGTATTCTTGCCTGGAAAATCCCAGGGACAGAGGAGCCTGATGGGCTAGAGTCCTCGGTGTCACAAAGAGTCAGACACAACTTAGCGACTAAACAACAACAACCTGTCCTGGATAATATCATTTTGAACCTTCAGTTTCGGATTTCATCATGACTCAGTTCTCGCACTGTGAAATTCATCACCTTCCTTCTAGCTTCCTGGTTAAAATTATAATTTCTAAGTCTCACCTTCCTTCTAGCTTCCTGGTTAAAATTATAATTTCTAAGTCTAAGAAGCACAATTTCGTTTCTAACCTCGTGTTTTTCATGATAATTTGGAGGAAAAAAGAAATTGAGGAGCATATTATGACAGGTAATCATTTGCAAACACAGAACTCTTTCAATGCTTGCCATGTTCGGCTTCACTTTATAGTATCTGCCTTGGCAATATAAATCGTGCTTGGCTGCAGAAAAGCGTGGTGGTGTACACTGAAGAAAAAGCAATCACGACAACTGAAAAATAAAGCACTGTGTGCGTGTGTGCAGCTCGGAACACAGAAGCTCTTTGCCTTTCCAGCTTCCTTTCAAAGGGCTGCAGTGTTGCTTAGGTTGGCTCCTTGTCTTTTTTCACCGCTGAGCAATGCCACAGAGGAAAGCAACAACTGTCACATCTGAGAGGGTTGCCAAACAACTTCAAACCGTTCCAAAATGATCACCCTCACCGATTCACAAAGTAAAGCCATGTGGTTCAGAACACACAGATGGGTTGTGTCGGTAATATTTGCTGTTCTAAAAGCTGTGGTTTTCTAAACAAAAACCTGTATTACATTAATTAAAGTAGAAGTACAGGCATAGTGTAAGATTGTATATGATACTGTGACTGTTTGGAGTCAAACAACTTTATTTGTACTTATGAAACCTCTGACTTTTATACAACTTTTCCAAAAATTACTTGAAATTATGCTTTAAAAATATTAAGTATTGTGTTTTCTTAAACTACAACATGTACAAATTTTAAAAGTACACAGTTGTGCCATAAAAATCAAATCATATTTACTTATTGTTTTATTTTTCAATGATCATTGGTAGATCAATTTAAATACATTTCAGTTCAGTTCAGTTCAGTTGCTCAGTCGTGTCCGACTCTTTGTGACCCCATGAACTGCAGCACGCCAGGCCTCCCTATCCATCACCAACAACTGGAGTCCACCCAAATCCATGTCCATGGAGTTGGTGATGCCATCCAACCATCTCATCCTCTGTCGTCTGCTTCTCCTCCTGCCCTCAATCTTTCCCAGCATCACAGTCTTTTCAAATGAGTCAGCTCTTTAGAATCCTTCAAATGTGCAACCTGCAGTTAAGTATATTTGAAGAAATACTCTAGTTCAATCTACTGTAGTCACCTGTCTTACTATTCAATTGAAATTCAAACTAACCATCTGAATTGCAGCACATTTGTCTTATCGATTATTTCAAGATAACATAAAATGAAATAAGTAAAGCATATGATTTGGGCTTCCCAGGTGGCAGTACTGGCAAAGAACCCACCTAGCGATGTGGAAGACATAAGAGAAAGGGGCTCAGTCCTTGGGTTGGAAAGATCCCCTGGAGGAGGCCATAGCAACCCACTCCAGTATTCCTGCCTGGACAATCCCATGGACAGAGGAGCCTGGTGGGCTACGGTTCAAAGGGTTTCAAAGTGTTGGGCATGACTGAAGCGACTTAGCACACACACATTTAGAAATCGCCGATGGCAATAAATACAGGAAATTAAAAAGCGTCCAGATGATTTAAAAATAAATATATAGTCTCTATTTGCATGGAATATCTTTTTCCAGCCCTTCACTTTCAGTCTGTATGTGTCCCTTGTTTCCAGATGGGTCTCTTGTAGACAACATATGTAGGGGTCTTATTTTTGTATCCATTCAGCCAATCTTTGTCTTTTGCTTGGGGCATTCAACCCATTTACATTTAAGGTAATAATTCATAAGTATGATCCTGTTGCCACTTACTTTGTTGTTTTGGGCTCAATTTTGTACATCCTTTCTGTGTTTCCTGTCTAGAGAAGATCCTTTAGCATTTGTTGGAGAGCTGCTTTGGTGGTGCTGAATTCTCTCAGCTTTTGCTTGCCTATAAAGCTTTTGATTTCTCCTTCATATTTGAATGAGATCCTTGCTGGGTACAGTAATCTGGGCTGTAGGTTATTTTCTTTCATCACTTTAAGTATGTCCTGCCATTCCCTCCTGGCCTGAAGAGTTTCTATTGAAAGACCAGCTGTTATCCTTATGGGAATCCCCTTGTGTGTTATTTGTTGTTTTCCCCTTGCTGCTTTTAATATTTGTTCTTTGTGTTTGATCTTTGTTAATTTGATTAATATGTGTCTTGGGGTGTTTCACTTTGGGTTTATCCTCTTTGGGACTCTCTGGGTTTCTTGGACTTGGGTGATTGTTTCCTTTCCCATTTTAGGGAAGTTTTCAACTATTATCTCCTCTAGTATCTTCTCATGGTCTTTCTTTATGTCTTCTTCCTCTGGGACTCCTATGATTCGAATGCTGGGGAGTTTAACATTGTCCCAGAGATCTCTGAGTTTCTCCTCATTTCTTTTAATTTTTTTTTCTTTTTTCCTCTCTGCTTCATTTACTTCTACCATTCTATCTTCTACCTCACTTATCCTGTCTTCTGCCTCCATTATTCTACTGTTGGTTCCCTCCAGAGTGACATTATATGACATTACTTGATGTTATATTTTGCATAAGTGATGTAAATATGTTGTAGGGAAGTAAGGGGAGAAAAAGAGGATCACAAGTGGGAGATTGAGACAAAAATAACAAGCATAAAGAATTTACTGCTGATCACCCCATCAGATGGAAGTGGATTCTTTCAATAGAGAGTCTTACAGAATAACTCAACGAGGATTATTTGCATGTTATCTGGCTTGAAAACAGCACACCCAGAAGAGATGATTACTAAACGGCTTCCGTAAATATAATCTATAACACATCACAGCAGAACTGTCAGTTGGACTATTCTGATTGATTTAAAGTCAGTATACCCAAGAGTACACAAACCCACGCCCTCCTACATCAGTACACATTTTACTAAATAAGATGCCTAAATGATTTTAGTTCACAAGGCTCCGATATAAAATTCCAATGACTATGACAGCAACAAAGCAGAAACTAGTAAAGCAGCCAATTAGGATATGCACACAGAAAAGAGGGGAACGTATGAGAAGAGCTGGGCATAAAAGCACAAGCCCAGGTGCTACTTCTGCACCTCTGGCACAAGCTGCTCCCTGCGTAAGAGCACGGAGCCCACAGTGAGGCCTCCTGGATTCCATTCTGGGGCTGCCAGCTGCTACACAGGTGGCCTCGGCCAACTAAGCCCACCCTTCTTTGCCTTAGTTCCCACATCTGAAGATGGAATCCGGAATGGTTCCCTCACTGGAGGCTTCTTGTAAAGACTAACCCAGCCGATGTGCATAAGGACTTAGATCAGTGATGTGAGCATACTAAGCATCTGTCTTCTGACTATGTGTCTTGTTAACTAAGCGACCACTTGAATTCCTGGCTTTTTCATTTATGCATCAAGCATGATAAGCACCAACTCAAAAAGGCTATTATGAGGATTACATGAGTTCTTACATCGTCCACAGTGACTAAGACAAAGTAAGCTTTCTATAAATGCTATCAGCTACAAATACTGTTATTGCAGTAAAGAGTGGAAATTTAATAAGCCCATATCATATGTCTGAAACATTTTACATTACAACGTTATCATAGCAACAGTATTTAAAGTAGATGGGAAGCTAGGAAAAGGTAAATAACCATAATAAATAATTCTAGCATGATCTTACCTGCCTGCTGAGAAATATGTATGGAGGTCTAGAAGCAACAGTTAGAAACAAGCATGGAACAACAGACTGGTTTCCATTGGGAAAGGAGTATGCGAAGGCTGTATATTGTAACCCTGCTTATTTAACTTATATGCAGAGTATGGAACAACAGACTGGTTTCAATTGGGAAAGGAGTATGCCAAGGCTGTATATTGTCACCCTGCTTATTTAACTTATATGCAGAGTACATCATAAAAAATGCTAGGCTGGATGAAGCACAAGCTGGAATCAAGATTGCCGGGACAAATATCAATAACCTCAGATATGCAGATGACACCGCCCTTATAGCAGAAAATGAAGAAAAATTAAAGAGCTTCTTGATGAAAGTGAAAGAGGAGAGTGAAAAAGGTGGCTTAAAGCTCAACATTCAGAAAACCAAGATCATGACATACGGTCCCATCACTTCATGGCAAAGAGATGGGGAAACAATGGAAACAGTGACAGACTTTATTTTTGGGGAGCTCCAAAATTCACTGCAGATGGTGAAATTAAAAGACGCTTGCTCCTTGGAAGGAAAGTTATGACCAACCTAGACAGCATATTAAAAAGCAGAGACATTACTTTGCCAACAAACGTCCGTCTAGTCAAGGCTATGCTTTTTCCAGTAGTCATGTGTGGATATGAGAGTTGGACTATAAAGAAAGCTGAGTGCCGAAGAATTGATGCTTTTTAAATGTGGTGTTGGAGAAGGCTCTTGAGAGTCCCTTGGACTGCAAGGAAATCCTAACAGTCAATTGTAAAGTAAATCAGTCCTGAATATTCATTGGAAGGACTGATGCTAAAGCTGAAACTCCAATACTTTGGCCACCTGATGTGAAGAACTGACTCATTCGAAAAGACCCTGATGCTATGAAAGACTGAAGGCAGGAGGAGAAGGGGAAAACAGAGGATGAGATGGTTAGATGGCATCACCAACTCAATGGACATAAGTTTAAGCAAGTTGTAGGAGCTGGTAATGGACAGGGAAGCCTGGCAGGCTGCAGTCCATGGGGTCACAAAGAGTCGGACATGACTGAGGAACTGAACTGAACTGAGCTGAGCATGACAAAAACTACTAGAATTGAATATAAAAAGTAGTTATGAACCAAGGGGATAGGTCCAATTAACTTTTGCAAGCAACATTTGGGGAACTGTTTTTCTCCATTCCCAATTTTGTGAATGAGTAGGTCAAGATACTTCCCTTTGCAAGCACTTAAGATCCAGGTGATGTTTCTAGGAGATATTCTCTATTTCTGCTTGTGAGCATTACTGAACATGGTGGCTGAGGCTGTTGGCAACACACATTTGCTCCTTCTTGCTTCATGAGTTATAACATGCTTTAGGAGGGAGGTAAAATACCCACCTACATCACCATAGTTTTCAGCCTCTCTTGCAGCTAGAAGGCATCACCGAGTAATTTCTGTCTAGTGAAATGTAAGCAGGTTAGAGTTTCATGTCTACAATCTCCTCAAATACAAAGGATAAAGAAGCTGATGTAAGCTCTTCATCTGCCACTCCCTTTTCCTCCATATCTTGCTTGAAATTTGGACTTGATGGATGATGCTCTAGAAAACATCTTTGATCCAGTGGGGCAGAAAGGAGAGGAACTGGATACTTGATGTCAGTGGTTATGAATATGGGCCTTACATTACTTACCACTAAACTTCTACTAGAGAGAGAAATACACTCTATCATGTTAAAGTCACTATAATTTTTGACCTGTGTTTTTAGCAGCTGAATGCAATTCCTGATACAAGCAGTCATGTGAACCAAGCATCAAGGGCAAACAGGATATATTTGAAGAAAATGGTAAAGCCACTAATTAAGTGCTGTAAGGCATTGTGCATGTTATACAAGAAGTATCACGGGGTATAACGAGCCTGCCCAGGACAAGACTGCTCATTCTATTTATGTAAGTTGTTTCTCAGAGGGGGAGAAGCCTTGGCTTGAGTCTTGAAACATGAGAAGGCATTCAGTTCAACAAAGTAGGAGTGAAGAGAGGGTTTGAAGCCTTTCCAGGCTAAGAGGGCTCATGGAAAAAAGCACACAGAGGCATGAGTAACTTTATATGACTCTGATCAAATTGGTATTAGTCACTAGGCTCAAAAATATATATTTAAGTATAAAATGGATGGCGTATTTGCTTGCACAAGACATTATAAAATTCAGCTGGTTCATTTAAAGAAATCTTCATATTCTTCTCCATTTAATTTGTCTAAAAGTGGCTTAAGCTTAAGAAGGAGCTGGTCATGGATCTTGGCATCACAATCTTTTTCACAAATTGCACATGTTTAAGGTTCTATTTTGACCCTTTAACCATCTACATTTTGGATGAGGTTAACAAAGTGCATTGAGAGAGAACCTTAAAAACAACCTTTAGAAAAGTACAAATCTCTGATAAATTAATACTCTCTTATCACGATAAAAACAGCATAACATATGCAAGGTGGTTTTTAATATTCATGACTTACATTTTTCAAAAGGTTGGCAAGATATCAAATGTAATGAGATAACAAGAAAGCACTTTGTAGAGGTGTTCAAAGTACTTTGCAGCCTTAATGAATTCTGATAATATTCTTGTGAGAAAGAAAAGAGGTAGAAATTATTCACCAAAAATTACAGACAGGACCGGGGCTGTAATATGCTCTCAGAGGTCATGTGCTCTAACGCTATGGTGTCGCAAGCCTTCAGGAACTGGAGTATGGAATGCAGCTTTACTACAAGGTCATGGGAAAGGGCTCTCAGAGAGGAGGATGTGGTGTTGCAGGCAGAACCCCAGTGCACACCGAACACGCGCCCAGGGAGTTCCACTGCTGCAGAAATGCAGAGCAGTTACACGGCTGACCTCACATGTGCCTGGCATGAAACCGGTACATTGCCATCTTGGAATACGTCAAAAGCTACCGCCTCACCTGTGTTGCCAACCCTCAACTTACGCTCTGCAGAGGTGGAGCTTCTGTGCTGCTAAAGCCTGACCTGGGATACAGGGTCAGCAACCGCTCTCCTGGGCACGCTGAATCTTCTAACTTGCATTTCATTGACTCATCTATGACGGTAATAGTCAGAGTAAACACTTGTTGGCAGGGCTTCCCTGGTGGTTCAGGAATAAGGAATCCATCTGCCAATGCAGGTGGATTCCAGCCCTGGGTTCCATCCCCGAGTCAGGAAGATCTCCTGGAGAGGGAAATGGCAACCCACGTCAATACTCTTGCCTGGAAAATTCCAGGTACAGAGAAGCCTGATGGGCTACAGTCCATGGGGTCTCAAAGAGTCAGACGTGACTTAGAAACAACAACAACAAAACACTTGTTGGCACGTGCTATGTGACAGATATTTTCCTAAACAGTACCATCAGTTAATTAACTCATTTACCCCTGGCATTAAACTTACTAACTTGACTTTTCAGATGAGAAACTGAGGCATGCTTAAGTAACCTACCCAAGGGCACATAGTCAACAAGGGGCTGAAAAAGGATGATAAATTCAGACAGTCTGATTTGAGACACCAGGATTTCAATACTATCCCCTAACAAATAATTTAGATCACAAACAGGTTCTCTCTTTCTTAGGATTCATGAAAAAGGATGTTGCTGTGGTTTGGATTCAATCGGTTTCTTTCAACCCATATACTGATATACTGGTGTTATATCGGTCCTGTCTCCAACTCCCCAGACTGTCACATACGCTGATATCTGATGGAAATGTGTCCCTTGAAATCCTAATCTTAAATAATCTTTCTTAAAATGTTGTATTCAAATTGCATAATTTTAATCTTATATGTATACACTTTCTCACCAGATTGGTTAATGAATCCTTACGCATAAACACACACACACAGAGAATATTTAGAAATTCAGGTAAGTGGTAGGGAGGGAATAACCATCACAAGATGAAAAGAAAATGAATAAGAGGGTGGTTTGGATACGAAGCCCAGTGAAGGGCACTCCGAGGAGACACCAAATACAACGACGCTAGAAGAAGGAGACAAAGTGGCAGCTTACAGGCCAGGGCAACAGGGGGTCCTCCACTG
Organism: Bos taurus; assembly: GCF_002263795.3. Lineage (NCBI taxonomy): Eukaryota > Metazoa > Chordata > Mammalia > Artiodactyla > Bovidae > Bos > Bos taurus. The sequence continues at coordinate 97,696,425 of NC_037336.1, forward strand.
GGAGTGGGAAGGGGTAGAGCAGGAAAAGACCGGAGTTCCACTGATGCAGAAATGCATAATGTGTGTGTGTGTGTGTGTGTGTGTGTGTGTGTGTGTGTGCTCAGTGTGGACTCTTTGCGATACCGTAGACTGTAACCCACCCAGTTCCTCTGTCCACAGAATTTTCCAGGCAAGACTACTAGAGTGGGTTGCCATTTCCATCTCCAGGGAATCTTCCTGATCCAGGGATCAAACTTGGGTCTCTTGCATCTCCTCCATTGGCAGGTGGGTTCTTTACCCTTGCGCTACCTGGGAAGCTCTAAACATGATAATTTATTTGTTTTATGAATTCCTCCTTCAAATCCATGACTTTGAAAATTCCTTGATGAGGGGGATGGTATTTACTTTATTTGGCACATTTAATGCCCCCAACACTGTCTAGCACATAGTAGTTAATCACAATGTTTGACTAAATAGATCAATATTCTTATGGTTTTTTCAGAAGAAACATCACCCAAGCAAAGATGGACTTGAATAAGAAGTAAAAGTTGTTGGGAAATATACATTTAGATCACTCTCCTGAGTTTCAGTTGCATATATGTCACTGTTTTCAGGGCAGTGCCAGCTAACCACCCACAGCCAAAGTGGAACTCTGAGTCCGCTCCGCCCTGCCTAAATGAATGGACTCCTCACACTCAGATACCCAAACCAGAAACCCAGTCAGCCTGGAAGCCTACCTCGCCATTATTTCCCACACTCAACCGCACATTTTTATAACCAGATACCACTGACTTCCCCAGTCTTTAATCTCTCCACATCCCTTCATGAATCTTCAGCTTGAGTCCTGCTGAATCACTTCCACTTTCCCATCGCACAAATTTCAGGTTTTCAGACTGCTGAAAGCTATTCTTCTGTCTGTGTCTTGCGGCTTTCGTATCTATTTAGTGCAGATAATCTCAGCTCATTCTTCACAATGCACTGTAGAGATTTTTTTTTGAAACCTCCACTTATACCACGCAGGCTGAGTTAGTTGCTTTTCCTCTCTAGTTCCATGAATGACATTCATGCTTCTTTCATCACATTAATGACCAAGCCATCCTAGTCATCTCCTTGAGTTTCATGGGAACAAAGCCGGTGTCTTTCAATTCATACCAGCTGGGGCTGGCACAGTGACTGATGCATAGCTGTCCTCAACATTAGTTCTGACAAAGACTGGTACAGATCACCTGGTAAGAATCACTTTATTAGGACAAGTGAAAGTCTCAAGAGTATTATAAATGGAATTGCAGGAGACATGGGCTGGAAGAAATGGGCCTTTACAAATAGATCAACTGAATCAACCCTGAAAGTCAATGAACTAAAAACCATCATGTAATAGTGATAGATTTTTAAAATGGCCTTTGTTGAAAAAAATGTGTTAATTGTATACACAAATAAACAGGAGCAAAACTTAGGTCCCTCCCTCAAGAGATGATAATATCATTGGGGAAACAAACATATTGAATGGTTATAAAACCTGGCAGAATTTTAAAAATGAGCTATCATTCTCCATTTGAACATTCCAAGAATAATACAAGCACAATGACCCAAAAAAGAAATCACCATTTCCTCATGAAACAGTCTACCTCCGATATTCTCTGTCTCATTCTATCTTCATTCTTTACTTGCTTTGCAAAATTGGTCTTTTTCCCATTGAAATGTGATAAATTTCATCTGAGTAACAATGTCACTAATACTACATGCCTTCTTTTTTTTTTTTTTTTAATTTCAAATTCACCAAATGATTCCAGTTGTTTAAAAAAAATCCTACTTAACGTGTTGAGTTTTTTTGTTCTATTTTTTTTTTTTAGTTTTATTTATTTATTCTTTTACTTTACAATATTGTATTGGTTTTGCCATACATTGACATGAATCCGCCATGGGTGTACACATGATCCCCATCCTGAGCCATGCCTTCTAAAATAACTGATTTTTCTATGTTGCTGTCTCCTTTTTTCTCCCTGTGTACGTGTGTGTGTCTTTCACTGAATGCCTGTACCATGGTTTGTTCACCCCTTGACTAGCTGAAGGACATTTGGGCTGTTTTCTGTTGTTGGCCATTACAAATAAAGCTGCTTTAAGCTTAACGAATAGGCTTTGTGTGAACGTAAGTTTTCATTTCCCTTAGATAAACACTCGGGAGTGAGGATGCTGGTCGTCTGGTAAGTGCACGTCAACACGGCTCTGCCACTTTGAATTCCCACCAGCAGCTGCCATTGCTGCACATACTGGGGAGTGGTTTGATGTCTGCCATTCCGAAAGCTGTGCAGTGGTTGCTGTTCAGTCGCCCAGTCGTGTCCCACTCTTTAAGATACCCATGGACTGCAGCACTTGCATGTTCCTCACTCTCTCCTGGAGTTTGCTTAGATTCATGTCCACTGACTTGATGATGATGCCATCTAACCATCTCATCCACTGTGGTAGCTCACTGTAGTTTTAACTGGCACTTCTCTCCTAACTAATGATACTGACTATCCTATTCTCTGCTTACTCGCTATCACTGCATCTTTATTGAGGTGCCTTGCTGTTTGTCCCCAAGTCAGACTCATATGCATTGAGTCTGTGAGGCCATGCAACCATTGCATTCTCTGTCACCCACTTCTCCTGCCCACCGTCTTGCCAGCATCAGGGTCTTTTCTAACGAGTCAGTCCTTCCAATCTGGTGGCCAAAATACTGGAGCTTCAACTTCAGCATCAGTCCTTCCAGTGAATATTCAGGGGTTGATTTCCTTTAGGATTGACTGGTTTGATCTCCTTGGTGTACAAGGGACTCCCAAGAGTCTTCGCCAACATCACAGTTCAAAATCATCAATTCTTTGGTGCTTAGCCTTTTTCATGGTCCAACTCTAACATCCACACATGACTATTAAAAAACCATAGCTTTCACTAGATGGACCTTCCTTGGCAAAGTGATGTCTCTGCTTTCTAATATGCGGTCTAGATTTGTCATAGCTTTTCTTCCAAAGAAACATTTTATTCATTTTTAAATGGGCTGATTTTTGTTCTAATTTTTTCTTCCAAGTTCATCATATATTCTGGATAAAGTTCCTTTAGCAGACGTGATTTGTGAATATTTTCTCCCAGTCTGCAGTCTATTTTTATGCTTTGAGTATCTCTTGGAGGATCAGTAGTTATTAATTTTGATGGAGCCTAATTTATCATTTTTCAATGGGTTGTCCTTCTGGTGTCATCTCTGTGTAACTTAAGTCCTCAAAAATATTATCTTCTGCTTTATAGTCTATGAGAAGTTTTATGGTTTAAGTTTCCGTTTAAGCTCCTAATCGATTTTGAGTTAATACGTGCACACAGTGCAAGGAATGGATCAAAGTAGCTGTTACTGTTGCTGATATTGTTTTACTGTTGTTTCTTCTACTCTTGTTGTTTTTTTTTGCATACATATATCCAATTCTTTCAGCACATTTAGTTAAACTACTCTGTAAAATAATTTTAAATCAAAGTATATAAGTAGGTTCTTAAAATTTTCATTAAAAGGTAATTTATATGCATTATAAAAATTATAAAGCACATATGAACAAAAAGTAGAAAACAGAAGTTGAAACAAGCGGTGGGAATCAATTCTGCTATATGTCTTCCCACTATTTTTCTTATCATAATGGTAAACAACTAGAGATTCAGAGACTAAACAGCTCACCGTGGGTCATTCAGTCAGCGGCACTGCTAAGAACTAATTCCAAACAGTCTCACTTCACATCGCATTGTTAGTTCGATGAACAGGCATTAGTTAGTGGAAAACCTCACCACCTCACTCAGAAAGATCATACACGTGAGAAAGATAAAAACACATGTAAAATGAACGGAACAAAAACCTACCTGGTCACCTGATCTGGGCCTTAACCATTCACCTTCACAATTAACACTCATGAGTTACCAGCTTATGTTACTGTTACACTTTTTTCTTTAGATCTGTTTTGTTCACTGTTTTATTCGTGGTCACCATGACCTAAAATATCCCAAGCGTATCTTAACTGCCCTTCAGTCTTGACATCGCCAAGTTGAGTTGCCGGGTAAAACACGGGGAGTCCAACAGCATTTGAAATCCGATAAACAACAAATGCTTTAGTTACGGACAATCCAAATATTGCATGGGATGTACTTACATTAAAAAGATTGTTATTATTTATCTAAACTATCAACTTAACTGAGTGTTCTGTGTTATTAATTTGCTAAATCTAGTAACCCTGCTCCCAGTTCTCCCAACTAGGGAAGCCAGAGTGGCAATGAATGTATGAACAAATAAATAAATGAAAGAATCAGCAAATGAACACAACCTGATTTGGGGCAGATGGTGATCATGAAAGGTGTCATGGAAAATAATGCATTTGGGTTGAGTCCGTGAAGGATGAACACATTTAATTTCATGAAGGGAGAAACCAAAGGCAAAATCAAAATAAACTGAAAAATTTACAAAGTTTTGTTTTACTGCTCAGTGATGGTCAGAACAAGTATTTACTTTTAGTACATTTGCTTCAATAGTACATGTTCCTAGGATTTCCTGATATTGGAGTTAAAGCATTTTTATTAAATGGATATCAGCCAAGCCATTTAAACGTGTTTGCCCTCCTTGACCATCAGCATCTCAAAAACAGCATCTAGGTCAGTCTGAAGTGCTTTTTGCCCTTCATAAAAATTCTATTAGCTGACTCCAAGGGCAAAGGTAACTATATTATACAGTGATCCTGGATTTTAGCTTTGACTTGGCCATATTTCTATTATCCATGGCATCCAGCTTTGTAGATAAATACACATCATGGGCAGCAAACACTTCACTGGCTTTGGTGAAGAAACCCCTTGACTTCTTTCCTTTAACAAGAATTAAGGCTACAATGGAGTACACTATGAGGGTAAACGCAAAAGGAGGAGCACATGATGAGACAAGGCAGTACAGTACTGACTCATCAGTCTTAGTTTTCAGAACTTCATCAAGTATTCAGGCTTTTCCTTATAACTCCCATTGGTCATTTGCTCTTAATCACTAATTAGAAGAGAAATCAGATTAAATTTCCAAAGGGAAAAAAGTCCTTGCAGCCTTCTGAAGTTGAGATATTCACTTCAGTGCTATATATTAATGAAACTGAACTCTTTTTCTGATCATGGCCAATACAACTTTCAAAATACCTTTCATAGATGTAAACAGAAAGCTTTGAATTTTGCTGCTCTAAGCTTGTAGCTCTGTGATAATTACCTGGATGCCAAAGCTCCTGCCAGTGTTCAAACAGATAAAGACAATTCTTCATTCCAAATATGGAATAAAACAATAGGGATAATACATGGTAATTTAGTTCTCCGGGAAACTATCTTTTCTACAAACAGGGACCACCTCATTATTTTGTGCCAAGATTCACATGCCAGGACCACTGTGCTTGGGAATATTTACCCATAAGGATAAACTGTTCCGCTTAATATACAGCATACATGTAGACCTTCAGCGATCATGAATTGAAGATTTTAACTGTAGACTAAAAGCAGAGACATTACTTTACCAAAAAAGGTCCATCTAGTCTAAGCTATGGTTTTTCCAGTAGTCATGTATGGACATGAGAATTGGACTGTAAAGAAAACTGAGTGCCGAAGAATTGATGCTTTTGAACTGTGGTGTTGGAGAAGACTCTTGAGAGTCCCTTGGACTGCAAGGAGATCCAACCAGTCCATTCTAAAGGAGATCAGTCCTGGGATTTCTTTGGAAAGACTGATGCTGAAGCTGAAACTCTAATACTCTGGCCACCTCATGTGAAGAACTGAGTCAGTGGAAAAGACCCTGATGGTGGGAAAGATTGAAGGCTGGAGGAGAAGGGGATGACAGAGGATGAGATGGTTGGATGGCATCACCAACTCCATGGACATCAGTTTAAGCAAACTCTGGGAGTTGGTGATGGACAGGGAGGCCTGGCATGCTGCAGTCCATGGGGTTGCAAAGAGTTAGACATGACTGAGTGACTGAACTGAACTGACAGAGCTAGTCCAACTGGCAGTTGACAGTATTAGTGAGCAATTTAATTACTCAATCTTGGAGTCTTTCCACCTCTGAACTTGTTCATGATATGACTGAGCCTGTTGTTGAAAGAAAGTGAAAGTGAAGTTGGTCAGTCATGTCCGACTCTTTGCGACCCCATGGACTGTAGCCTACCAAGCTCCTCCCTCCATGGGATTCTCCAGGCAAGAGTACTGAAGTGGGTTGCCATTTTGTTATATGGAGCTAAAAACATCCTAATTGATATACAAGTTCTTGGTTTATCTTCCAATGTCCTTAATTTCTGTAACTGTCAGGTTTTTTTTATATGTGTTTTCTATTTTATAGTAAGAGACAACCCTCTTGTTTCCTCTTTGCATATCATGTAACAAAACTGAAAATAGATGTTTAGTCAGTGTTCTATTTATTTTTTTCTATAAAGATACAGGATCAGACCACTTCTATGTTGGCTATTTCCAGTTCCTTTCTTTGGATGATTTTATGTTGATGCTGCCCCTTCAAAAAAGCTGACATAGGGCACTCACAGGGCATTCACCACAGAGAAGGGACTGGCTCTGATAGAGGAACAATGCGATGATCACCTCAAAGTACATCAAAGCAAAGACCCAGCACAATAAGCTCGATCATCACTCCAGATGCCCAAGTCAATGTGATTTTATGACATCTTACAAATTTAGAAAACATTATTATCTTTCTCTGATAAAAAAGGAAGCAGACTTTTCAAGAATGCCTTACCGTCCCATTTTAAGGTTTAGTTACTATATGAAGGGGGCTTGATAAGCAGATGTGGGTTTTATCCCTGGGTGGGGAAAGTCCCCTGAAGGAGGGCATGGCAACCCACTCCTGTATTCTTGCCTGGAGAATCCCATGGACAGAGGCACATGGTGGAATACGGTTCATGGGGTCGCAAGAGTCGGACAAGACTCAGTGACTAAAATATTACAGTATATAAAGGTAAGGACAGGGTTCTTCTAACCCCAATTTTAATCCATACTCTTAAGGATGGAATTGGGTAAAACCAGGAAATAATTTGGGATGATCTCAAACAAAGCCATGGCATCTAGGTAACCTGACATCTAGGGAGGTTATTAGGTTATAATTCTAACTTTTAATCAAGGTAACTGTATACTAAGTGTCTGAAGAAATCCTTTATTAAGAATAAGATGAGATGATAAGCATGAGTAGTACAAGAGAGATTCCAAGGAGACAACGTGAAGCAATATGTCTCTGGCACAACCCTAAAAATCGGCTGCTACTGCTGCTAGGTCACTTCAGTCGTGTCCGACTCTTTGCGATCCCATAGACGGCAGCCCACCGGGCTCCTCTGTCCACAGGATTCTCCAGGCAAGAACACTGGAGTGGGTTGCCATTTCCTTCTCTAAAAACAGGCTACAGAGCCCCAAGTGAGTGGCAGCCTGGAGGACGGTATAATGTCAAAAGACAGGCAGGTGAAAGTGAAAATTGGTCACTCAGTTGGATCCATCTCTTTGCGATCCCATGGATTGTAGCCTGCCAGGCTTCTCTGTGCAGATACAAACAGAATTTGTATCCTACTGTTGTGTGAAAACTGTATAAATCTTAAATACGTTGAATTGGTTCATGGAGCTTTTCAGGTCTATATCATTTACTTTTCTATATGTTTAGCCTATTAATTTCAGAGACTTTGATGTTGAAACTCCAACTAAAAATCTTAATTTATCCACTTAAAAAGTAATTGCAATATATAGCGGAACTGTATGTAACTTAGTTCTTTATTTTCCAAATCTTGTGTAAATGTGTTATCATACGTTCAGAATTTTAAAAACAAAAAAGGAAGAAATTGGGGAGGGGGGAGGACAGGCGCGTGCACCATGGTGCCATAAGATCACAACTTTACAGGATGCAGCTAACTACTTCTGTGGATTCTGCATGTGTAAAGTGACCATCAGATAACTGTGTAAAGTATCCATCAGATAACTGTGTAAAGTGACCATCAGATAACTGGGCTGCTGAAAAACGATGAGAAGCCAGGGGATTTTGAGTCCCGTGTACTAGTAGCCTTGGTGCATCCTAACGAATTCACACGCACTATCATATTTAATCCTTACGAGGATCTTATCGTGTTAATACTAAAAACAAATAAAAGCAAAGTCATACACGCTGGAGTATGAAAACATAATCGGCTATCACACATTTGAAATGCAGAACGAGGTTTTAAAAGACCAACAATCCAAAAAGAAACTGTCAACTTGAGTCAATCATGCCTCTTTCTTTCCTGCAAAAAGCCAAAGGACTACGGGTAATGAAGGTCTGATATAGACCAGCAGTCAGGCACTTAGGACGTTCTGAGATCTAAGTCAGATTTCCATACGTGATGGGTATGAATTCAGAGGCAAAGACAACATGTGATGAGGCCTCCTTCCTACTTCCTGCCAAGACAGAAGCTGACATCAGATGTTAGAGTACATCGGGTCTACGTGTGTTGGCAAGTGAGGACGCAGCCAGGGTGCGAGCACTTTCAGGACAGAAATCCTGCTTATTTATTCCACAGAAAGACACAGAGATGCACAACTATCTGCCTGCATCCGGCGGTGCGCGCTAATGTGCAGAAGGCAAAGGCCCCCAAGAGAATGGGAGGGGAGTCCTCAGGGAAGGAAGCTGATGGGCAAGAGCCCGGGAACAGAAACTCCAGAGGAGCACTGGGAACGCTGGGTGTACTGCTCTGAATACATAAACCCAAAATGAATGAATGCTTTGTGGTACGTTACAAATCCATTCATGGGCTTCATCACAGGCGTTTTAATCTTCAGTATATAGCACTTGGATAGATTCTACCTTCTAAAAATGTAGATACCTCAATTAAGTGAAACACATGGGAATTCAGTGAAATTGCTTCTTGTAACATTTCCAATATCAACCAGACCCACTGTGATGACAATGTCCTTAGAAAATAAACATGCCAGTAAGTGCAGAAATACGGCCTCTTTAAAAAATTACCTGATGGGTGATGACAGTGAAAAGGACCCATCATATACGGATAAATCTGTCATAGGCACATTTATCCTTAGAAGACACTGTCAAAATACTTTTAATGTGAATGGAAAATATTTGAGTTCAGGGGGCTCTTCTGTTTCTGCTGTTTTCACTCCTGATTTATAAGCTGTCTCAAGAGCTTAAGAGTGTAAACTGTTTCCTGAGGGCAAAATCATCCTTGGATCCTCACACCAAGGCCTTGTTATTGCAGGCGGGCTCTAGAGCACGGAGCAGCCCCTGGCAGTATTTGTATCAGGTGAAAAGAACATCAAGCTGTTATTTTGAGGAAGAAAAGAAAAAAAGACACACTTCAGAAAAGTGCAGCCCAGCAAGGCTTCTGCAAGAGAAGGAAAAAATACATTCAGCACCATCATGGTTGGATCCTGCCTTTCCAAAGCCTCATTCATAATTAAATCATTCAAATGAGGGAAGGAAAGAATGAAAGAGGTAAGAGTTTTGCCCTCAGCCTTTTTCAAGGCAACACTTCCTGTTGTTTAGAAACCAGGAAATTTGGAACTGTTCACGAAGCTCTGGTTAACTCATGCTGGATACAGCCTGGCAATTGTGAATGGTTTATCTATTTTAAGGAGGTTGTCCAGTTTTATTTATTTACTTTTTTCCCCACATCAGAAGGAGTGAGGCAGTTACAGAACTTTAATTCATGGTGGCTGACTACTATTTAAAAAAACTCAAATTAGTCACCTGAAACTGTGAACTCTATAATATAATCGAGTTTCTAATAAAAGTGCAAGAGAAATGGGCAATGTGTAGAGAAGCCACTGGGCTTCCCTGGCGGCTCAGCAGTAAAGAATCCGCCTGCAATGCAGGACACACAGGAGATGCAGGTTTGATTCCTGGGTGGCCAGGATCCCCTGGAGGAGGAAAGGGCAACCCACTCCAGTAACCGCGCCAGGAAAATCCCATGGGCTGCAGCCCATAGCGTTGCAAAGAGTCGGACATGACTGACCATAGCAGCGCCGCAGAAGAGAAGCCACGAGTGAAGCTCTGAGTGAAGCAGAGATTCCACAGTTAGAACAGAAAGAAGGCAGGAAAGCAGAGACGGCGGGATACTGGAGAACACTGGGACGCAGAAGACGCAGTAGATAACCTGAACTTTCTCCTGACTCTTCAGTAATCTTCAGGAAACGCCTGTCATTCACCCCTGAATCCAGGGGTATTTCAATGGCAAGGGCGGGCAACCCCACTGGCCCAGAGTTTGCCTCCAGCTTGGCCTGCCGTGAGACAAACAGGTGCCCAGCATTTCAATGCTCTATTCCCAAGGGCACCTTCTTCTGAAATGAAATTTCATGCTCGGTCAAACTTCAGAAACATATGATTTAAACATATGCCAGTCTCTCTCTCTTCCCATTTGCAGCCTCTCATTCCTCCACCTCCCAGGCCCTTTCTTAAAATAGCTTCTGGTTGGAAGCTACCAGGTTTAGTGGAAAAGCGATTTTTATCTAGCCTGTAAAAATCTTGCAGAAGAAAGCTGGGCAGCCATGAGAAGACAGAATTAATGCCATTTTTGAATGTGGCATTCTGAGGCTATTTTCAGAATTACAAAGGAATTTTCATTTTAGAAACACACAGTCTTCCAGAAAAAATTCACCACAGACCATAACCAATGGACACGGGCTGGTTTGTGCCTTGTCATTCCACTTCAAGAAAGAAAGAGAGGATGAAAAATGTCATGAAGATAAAAGCATCCTCAAAGGACATAATGTGTTTAATTTGAAAGCAGTTTTTTCCTCACAGAGAGCAAGAATCTATTTCTATAAGATGAAAAGTTAACAAGACCTAATAAATACTGACAATATACTGACTATGTTGACTGAAGCTGAAGCTCCAGTATTTTGGCCACCTGATGCAAAGAGCCAACTCACTAGACCCTGACACTGAGAAAGATTGAAGGCAAAAGGAGAAGACAGCAGCAAAAGATAAGTTGGTTAGATAGCATTGCTGACTCAATACATGTGAATCTGGGTGAAATCCAGGAGATAGTGGAGGACAGAGGAGCATGGCATGCTGCAGTCCATGGGGTTCCAAAGAGTTGGACACAACTTAGTGACTGAACAACAACATGTTTAGTTACATAATTGATTTACATTGGTTAGTTTACTAAAACACAAAGTTTTTCTGAGGAAAAGCATCAGATAATTGTAATGCTTTGGCTATCCTTAGCTGCTGCTGCAGTATAATTTGGACAGTATAATTTAGACTTGGAAAACAGTATAATTTGAACTTGGAAAAATCATAAGGAAAAAATAAATAAAGATTTTATACCAACCGAAATTCTCATATTTATATATAATGTATGCATATACATGTATACTGCTGCTAAGTCACTTCAGTCATGTCAGATTCTTTGCGACCCCATAGACGGCAGCCCACTAGGCTCCTCTGTCCCTGGGATTCTCCAGGCCAGAATGCTGGAATGGGTTGCCATGCCCTCCTCCAGGAGATCTTCCCAACCCAGGGATCGAATCTGGTCTCCCACATTTCAGGCAGATTCTTTACCATCTGAGCCACCAGGGAAGCCCCGTGACTACTCTAGCCTACAACAATCTCCCGAGCATGATAGCAGGATAACTTAGCTTTTAATTTTTCCCTTATCATTCCTAGACATGTCAGTCCCATCACCTCAACCAAAGTCACTGAAATGAAGAGAGAGCTGATTTAAATCATCAGGCACAATAATTTACAGTTCTTTCACATATTACATATTGGAGAAAAACAATATGTATTTCTTGATAATGAGTGACCCTCTCGGGAGGAATGAAGATTTGGAACCTGAGAAAATACAAGCTGAAGACACTAAAAGAATAAGGAGGTAATGCCAGGGACACTTGGGACCCACTTCACTATATTGTCCAGGGCACTGTGGTTTATACTGCAATTTGCAACATATCCATGGATTATGAACTCTATAAAGAACAGGAAAGAATGCTAACGTGACTGCAAATGTCCAGGACTGGGAAACAGTATAAAGCACACTCTAAAGGTATTTGACCATTTAACCCTTTAGAGAGGATACACTGTAGAGCTGGTACTGTTCTCATCAGAGTCTAGAGAATTCTGGTCACAGGTCAAGGCCTCTGAAGACACGTCTGTCTCCTCTACACATTCTGACTTCTATCTACTCTGCACTACCACCCATTCCTTATAACAGGGATGCCCGGTAAGCAAAAAAATTTAAAAAGTAAGACAGTGCTTGAAATTTTTGTTTCACTTTTATAAAGAACGAAAAATTCATTTCAAATCAGCCTCCAAATCTTGCAATACAGGTGCTCAACCGGACTGCTTTTCAGTGGTCACTGTATCAAAAATACTAATATATTATAGGAATGCTGAAAGACCTAACCTTTGGTGACACTAGAACTAGAGCGGTAAAAGGGCTGAAATAAGATGAAGGTGCTTTTAGGAGACAGCTCGGGACGATTCTAGTTGTTCTGAACACCTGTTATTTTTGTTGGACTGCTTGATCTTTGTCTATCCCCTCATGATTATTAAATTTTTCTGAGTCTAAAAAATTGATATATAAAACAGAAGAGAAAAACAATTGTTATTTATGTACCAGAACTGACTAGAGTAGTAAAAAATAATTGAAGTGACCTATTTTATTGTCCTTGTAAACACATAGGCTTTTTTTTTTAATAGGCACAATTATTTCTATTTCACTTTTTACATTGATGGAAACCTGACATGAGGACACTTTTTATTTCTTTGGCAGACATTCTCTAGTGATTACAAGGAGTATGGCCTATTTCACAAAGTATGATATCAAAACTGAATTCACCTTCGGATATCACATGATGCAGTCATCTTCAAAATCCTTTACAAATAATTAAAATTGCTTTCCATCAGCAAGATGAATAAAATGTGGCCTTTATCTTCTTGCACAGGCTTACCATTCCCTTCTATACTCTCTTCTTCATCTACAGAGTTCTTAGTCATCAAATGTCTGATATTGTGACATATCACTTTCTTAAGGAATTCCCTGGTAGCTCAGATGGTAAAGAAACCGCCTGCAATGCAGATGTGGGTTCGATCCCTGGGTGGAGAAGATCCCCTAGAGGAGGAAATAGCAATCCACTCCAGTATTCTTGCCTGGGAAATCCCATGGACAGAGAGGAGCCTGGGAGGCTAGAGTCCTTGGGGTCGCAAAGAGTCGGACACAACTGAGCATCTAAAACTTTCATTTTCTATTTTAATTACAAAAAAAAACCCAATCAAATGAAAATCAATTTAAATAACCAAGTAAGTTAGAGGAATATTAATCCTAGTTCTGCTCATACACATCTAGTGTATCAAAGTTCCTATCTACTCTTTTCAGAGAATTTGGGATTGTATTTGAATTCGGTTTTCAAGAAGCACTGCCTAACTACCAGGAGTACAGCCTGAACTAATACTGAATTTCAACTTAAAAGGCACCATGTCGAATCTTACAAGTTTCAAGGATGAAATCTTAATGTTCAAGGTAAAGTCTATCAAGCAAAAAAAAAAAAAAAAATAGAACTGAATGATCTCAAAGGATTAAGACACTGACTGCAATCGAAGTTCTTGGAAAAACGTTGCTTCATCCACCCTAAGAAGACATTTTCAAAGTCCATCATACAAGCTCATTTTCTATAAATCTTAAGAAATGGCAAAGTCCTCAGACATGTGCCGCTAAAGATAAAAGAACCAAAGGACATACAAATTCACTTTTATAAGGATCTCAAACAATAAATTGTTAATGACAATAAAATGATTTTCAATAATATGCATAGAAGAATGTATAAAGTCTACAGAATTCGAGGAACTGGAAGAAATCAATATACTTCAGTGATTCTTTGATTTGATCTTTCTCTCTCTCTCTGTTTTTTTTTAATTTCCTGATGATAAATAAAAGCAAGCCAAGGAGTAGCCCCAGGAACAGTAAAATGAGTCATAATACACTCCTTTCCCTTTTTCCTTCCTTAAGCTACATTGAATATTCACATCCTTATACTGATTGGCAACTACAGAAAAGAAGAACTATTTGATGGAATTACACTCAATCATCCAAAAGTAAGATTACTCAAGATAGGCAGAGAATTTTCTCTCCCTATCCCCGCAGGTAGAACAGAGCTGGACATCATGTGTTCTACAAAGATTCCAGGTCATGTGGAACACTCAGTCTGGAAGCTTGATTTGCCTGATCATTCCATCCCTCATGCTCAAGTTGTCTCCAGCATTTCCTGGTTGTGAAAAACATTGTGTGAACATCTTTGTGCAGTAAATTTTGATGCCATTTCTAATTATTTCTTCATGACAGAACGAAAAATATTACACTGTTGAGTTAGCAATCAGGGATTGTTTTAAATCTCAAAATACATTTTGATCTGGTTGATTTCAAGACCGACGGCCAAGTCTTTTGGGGGCTACATTTTTGCTTCTTGGCCCTAGACTCCCTTTCTCCCCTCCTTTTTATTCCATTCTCTCTGACTTTCCCAACAGAGCTCTGTCCCACAAACCTTTGCAAACAATGCTCCATCTCCAAGAGCAACTCCAGGCCGCATGAAGACATGGTGGAGCTCCAAAGGTTATATTTGTTGTTGTCGCTGTTCAGCTGCTAAGTCGTGTCTGAGTCTTTGCGGCCCCATGAGCTGCAGCACGCCAGGCTTCCCTGTCCTTCACTATCTCCCTGATTTTGCTCAAACATATGTCCATCGAGTCAGTGATGCCATCCAACCATCTCATTCTCTGTCAACCCCTTCTCCTCTTGCCGTCAGTCTTTCTCAGCATCAGGGTCTTTTCCAGTCAGTTGGCTCTTTGCATCAAGGGGGCAAAGTACTGAAGCTGCAGCTTCAGCACCAGTTGTTCCAAAGAACATTCAGGATAGATCTCCTTTACGATTGGCTATTTCAATTTCCTTGCAGTCCAAGGGACTCTCAAGAGTCTTCTCCAGCACCACAGTTCTAAAGCATCAATTAACTGGTGCTCAGCGTTCTTTACGGGCCAACTCTCATATTTATACATGACTACTGGAAAAACCATAGCTTTGGCTAGAAGGACCTTTGTCAGCAAAGTGATGTCTCTGCTTTTTAATATGCTGTCTAGGTTTGTCATAGCTATTTTTCCAAGGAACAAGCATCTTTTAATTTCGTGGCTGCAATCTGTCACTGTTTCCACTTTTTCCCTGTTTGGGGAAAAACAGATGTTGTTGTTTGGGGAAAAACAGATGTTGTTGTTTCCCCACCCACTTCATGGCAATGAGGTGACAGGACTGGAAACCAGGATCGCTCCTTCTCAGTTTGCCATTAAAGTGGTATCATCTGCATATACAATGTTATTGATATTTCTCCCCACAATCTTGCTTCCAGCTTGTGAGTCATCCAGTCCAGCTTTTCACATGATGTAATCTGGACATAAGTTAAATAAGCAGGGTGATAATATATAGCCTTGACATACTCCTTTCCCAATTTTGAACCAGTCCATTGTTCCATGTCCACTTCTAACTGTTGCTCCTTGTCCTGCACACGGATTTCTCAGGAGGCAGGTGATGTGGTCTGGTATTCCCATCTCTGTAAGAATATTCCACAGTTTGTTGTGATGCACATTGTCAAAGGCAATTAAGCAGTAGAATATGTTTTTTGAAAAACAAGAAAAAGAAATTCAAGAAGGCAAGGTGGTTGTCTTGAGGAGGCTTTTCAAATAGCTAAGAAGTAAAGCAAAAGGCAAGGGAGAAAGGGAAAGAGATACCAAATTGAATGCAGAGTTCCAGAGCAAAGCAAGGAGAGATTAAAAAAGCCTTCTTACGTGAACAATGGAAAGAAACAGAGGAAAAGGGACAGAATGGAAACGAATTGAGATCTCTTTAAGAAAACTGGAGATACCATGGGAACATTTCATGCAAAGACAGGTACAACAACGGAGAAAAACGGCAAAGACCTAAAAGAAGCAGAAGAGAGTGAGGCAAGGCCGGAGAACACGCAGACCCGTCACGCTAGTCGCTAGTTTGGGCTTAGTGCGATGCACCCTCACCCCTCACTCCTCTCCTTCCTCATCCAACTCCCCGTTTCCTCCTGCCAGAATGACCTGCTTCCTCATCAAGGCTAGTAATGCATTTTGGTCATGCCGCATGTGAGAAGCACATCTCACTCTCTGCAAGCACTTTACCAAACAGCTGCTCCAGTTGGAAGGTGGACTCTAAGGGCACAGACAAAAATATGATCGATCTCCGTGTCGTAAGAACATACCAAACGGCTTAACACAGAAGAGGCACTCCAGAAATGCTTAGGAAATGTAATTAATACAGCATTTCAAAAGACATCCCAATGGCCTAGATTATGCTCTTTCTGGATAATTTGTAATTTGATAATGCAAAAATGTAATATTACATAGAAAGTGGATTCAGTAAACTTGAGGATGTTCTACAACAGTTTTATCAGATATTTCTGGGACCATAAAGCAAAACTGTTTAGATGCCTTGAACCAAGAAACGATGAAAAAGTTAAGGCTTTTCGTTTCTTCAAAGTGAAGGCACACTCAATTTCTTATTCTTGCTGTCATACATATTACAGACGTGAGGTTTTAGTGGGTATCTATGTTTTACCAAGAGCCTGTGTTTTACAAGTGCTGCTAAATCGCTTCAGTCGTGTCTGACTCTGTGCAACCCCATAGATGGCAGCCCACCAGGCTCCCCCGTCCCTGGGATTCTCCAGGCAAGAACACTGGAGTGGGTTGCCATTTCCTTCTCCAATGTGTGAAAGTGAAAAGTGAAAGTGAAGTCGCTCAGTCGTGTCCGACTCTTAGTGGCCCCATGGACTGCAGCCTACCAGGCTCCTCCGTCCATGGGATTTTCCAGGCAAGAGTACTGGAGTGGGGTGCCTTTGCCTTCTCCTGTGTTTTACAAGCAGAATCGTATTAATTTTTTAATTTAATATGTGTTTTAGTCTCAAAATCTTCCAGGATATTTCTCCTTGAGATGTCCTGCTAGAAGTCTATTCTTTTGACTATCTATTAAAAACCAACTCATGGACCAGAATATAACTGCCAGAGTATAACAGATTTTTCTAATAATTTCTATTTAGTTGATTAAATAGAGGTAATATAACACAAGGCTGTGCTAAATAACTAAAAATTTTAAAAGGAATACTCTTATGGAGTTTTTTTCTAGATGACGGAGGTGATCTATCATACAGTTTAAAACAATAAATTCAATTTTATGCCTCAATGGTTGGTTTCTTCTTCCTCCTCAGGAAATATTACATGCAGAGCCTGTCTCCCATCACAGTGGTTCTGAACATTGCAAACACGCTGTTCATATCTTCCTAAGCTCATTGAAACAGGATGCTCATCTTGTGTACGTGTGAAAGGCCAAAGTTTTAAGTGAGCAAAATCACTGTGATTGTAGAAAAGCAGAAAAGAAGACAGATACTTGTACTACTTACCATAATTATTTAAAAAGAATTGCTAAGCATTCAATACGTGCTCACATTCAGCACTGTTCTGGGTTGTCTGAAGAAGAAAAGAACATTTGCATTTCAGAAGCATACTATCTACTTGGGCAAGAGAAGTGACCCAGTGAAAAGCAATTTATAAAACTGTTTAAAACCATACAAGATTATATATCTAGATAAAATTTGCACTTGCCCCCTCATGCATGTTAACTAGCTGTTAACTATTAAATACAATCCCAAATTATGGCTAATGTGTATTATTTGGGTGGAGAAAGAACTAAAATATTGAGCAACCATCTTAAACACGGTTATATCTGATATCTATTCCAATCTTTTCTGACTTGGCTTCCTTGACTTGCACTTGACCATTCCTCTTCTGCCCACTTGCTGTGCCTGTCGTTTCTAACCACGCAATCTTCAGTCCCTTTCCCTACTGTCAGAACTACTACAGTCCTCACGCTAGATCCACATTAGCAGGCTCCTTGGCCTCCTCCTCTCCCCAGCCCATATTGCAGTCCCACAGCTAGTGTGTTCCTGCGAGAGTACAGTGGCTTCACACCACTCCTTCATTCACAAATGGTCGTTAGCTCTCCTCTAATTACAAGATTAAGGTCAGTCTCCACGCTGGCATTCAGGGCCAAGCAACCATAGTAAACTCAGCCCTAACTCTAGCCCACCTGCCTGTATCCTCTACTACTCTCTCACACACATCATTAGACCCCACCTGGACCACGCAGTATGTCTAAAGACATCAGATGACTTGGTATCTCAAAGCCTTTGCCTTGCACATTGCTGTCCATTAAATTCTATTTATCATCTCAAAGTCCATCTTAAATACTTTTTTTTTAATTTACTAGTCATTTATGAGCATTACATAGATGTTCATGTGAGCACTGCTTTTCTAAAATGCAGTAGTACTTAATGTGTGCCTTGTGGAACTGGCCATGTTTTTCATTATTCTATCCTTATTAATCCATTGTTGCCAAACACTAGATTTTTAAATACCACAAAGACAGGTACTTGGTACTACTTACATTCTTATTCTCTAGCACACTCAGCAGAGTGGTTTGCACACAGTAGGAACAATGGCTATTTATTAGATTGATATTTTAGTCAAGCTTGTATCTTCTCTATAAAAATGCAACCTAGGAAACCAATTTAGTCTAGGAAAGTAATTGTTAATCATTAGTGACAAAACAGACTCTCAGGATGGCTAAATGGTAATATAAATAGGTTAACTTATGGGGTAAATGGATGCTGGAGTGATGTGGAAGTTTCTAGACTTAAGATTGAGGTTCCAATGAGAGAGGCGGAGGGTTTGCTAAGATCCATGGATATTTGCTGGAGAAGGCAATGGCACCCCACTCCAGTACTCTTGCCTGGAGAATCCCAGGGACGGGGGAGCCTGGTGGGCTGCCCTCTATGGGGTCGCACAGAGTCGGACATGACTAAAGTGACTTAGCAGCAGCAGCAGCATGGATATTTGCAGGTGTTCTCTATCATATGACATTATTTTTTTCAATGGAATATATCTCTGTGGCTCAGATGGTAGAATCCGCCTGCAACGTGGGAGACCTGAGTTCGATCCCTGGGTTGGGAAGATCTCCTGAAGAAGGAAACGGCTACCCACTCCGGTATTCCGGCCTGGAGAATTCCACGGAATGTATAGTCCATGGGGTCACGAAGGGTGGGACACGACTGAGCGACTCTCACTTTTCTGGCAACGACTAGGCTATGATTGTATAGTGCTTAGGACGCTGCGCTGCGGCAGTGACTAGAACTGCTGCTGTCTGCAGTTTTGCTGTGATTATTTGTACTTTTACGGGCTTACTAACAAGAACCACAAGTCGTAATAGAATGAGGAATTAGATTTTTCCAAAGTAAGGTATTATTAAGAAGAAAAATATCTCCAGGAAACTATCTTTAATTATCTGGGAAATCCACCACAAAAGATAGCCCCAACTGTCCCTAAAAGTTCCCAATTTAGGACGATTGTTAGCATTTGATCCA
Source organism: Bos taurus (assembly GCF_002263795.3). Lineage (NCBI taxonomy): Eukaryota > Metazoa > Chordata > Mammalia > Artiodactyla > Bovidae > Bos > Bos taurus. The sequence goes on from NC_037336.1 coordinate 97,715,877, forward strand.
CTTTACTGAGACTCATTTAAAGCATCTGACTGACCATCCTAGAACTTAAGGAACGTCCTTTAGGATGACACTGTCTATCAAGCAGTGCAACAAAAGGAACAAGGTGAGGAAGAGGCCTCCCAATGATGTCAGAATCCCTCTGCTGGAGAACAAGGGTGGCTGTCAACCCAACCAATTCAGCTGTGAGAGAGGACACGCTGCTCCACCACACGGCTCCTTCTCAGGTTCCAAGGAAGAGACTGGCTGGGTTCGAGTGCTTCTCTACCAGAGCCCACAGGTTTAGCATGAAGTCCAGCCTTGCCAGAGCACACCAGGTCACCTCGGAGAACTGGTTACAGGACAGGCCTCTGGAAGGTGTGATGAGAAGACTGGGAGACATCGTACAACAGCAACTGTGCCCTGGGAAGGCAGTGTGCGTCATCTAAGATCACTTGCCTGTCACAGGCAGAGCCTCATCCCATCAAAGGCAATCGAGAAGTTCAGATTAAGTAGAGAAAAAACTGCATTTAAACCATAACGGAAAGAATATAAAAAGAATGCATATATATATAGGCATAACTGGCCTGCTTTATTGTATAGCAACAATTAACTCAACATTGTAAATTAACTATATTTCGATTAAAAAATTCACTAAATCAACAAGCATGACTGAGACATAATTTTAAATATATCATCTCCATTAGCCATTTCTTCATTGTATGCACACATAAAACTTATTAACAAAAACAAACAAATACACAAATGACTTTCCCTAAATCTTAGCAACTTACATTAAGAAAGTGCCTCATATGACTACAGTTCCTTGGGAATATCACTCTTTATGTATAATCTATCATTTCTCAGAGTGAACACTGACTTAAAAGTTTCTCAAAAGTGCCAGACACTTATGCCAATGCCACTAGCTTCCTGTATGTCACACTTGTTTCCATACAGAAGAGGGTATCAATTACATGTTTGTGTCAAGGAGCGGAGTCAGAGGACATGTCACCTACTAAACAACATTTATTTTAAGGAGAGGAATAGGGTAAACACATTTTCTCTATAAAGAATGTGGTTCATCATTATGTCTCATTAATAAAATGTGATGTGTAACTTGCTAAAAAGCCCTAAAGCACTCTGCCAACAATTTTAGCTCCTCATCTGTATAGCACTGCTGCTTCATTTTAAGCCAAAATGACATTCTTGAACTCCATAAATACTACAGGGTCAGTCAGTCAGTTCAGTCACTCGCTCAGTCGTGTCCGACTCTTTGCAACCCCATGAATCACAGCACGCCAGGCCTCCCTATCCATCACCAACTCCCGGAATTCACTCAAACTCATGTCCATCGAGTCAGTGATACCATCTAGCCATCTCATCCTCTGTCGTCCCTTTCTCCTCCTGCCCCCAATCCCTCCCAGCATGAGGGTCTTTTCCAATGAGTCAACTCTTCGCATGAGGTGGCCAAAGTACTGGAGTTTCAGGTTTAGCATCAGTCCTTCCAATGAACACCCAGGACTGATCTCCTTTAGAATGGACTAGGTGAAACTCCTTGCAGTCCAAGGGACTCTTAAGAGTCTTCTCCAACACCATGAATGGGGGCGGGGGGGGGGGGGGCGGAATATATATATATACGTGTGTGTTGTACTATAGCTTTTAGTCAGAGAAAACAGAAAACACAGAAAAACGGGTAATACTTTCCACGTATGAGTGATGAAAAGTATGCACAAAATTCCTAATGACTACATGGAGACAGCCAGGAAGCCACCTTTTTAAACACTAGTTTTACACAGAGCAGCACTCTAGATAACCATCATAACACATTGTGCTGCCTTGAGCAGCCCGTGGAGTGGTGAGATGCCTTTAGAAAGCAGAGTATATACAATAGTGCTGTCAAGGGGAGAACGAGACCGAAAGAGGAGTGCTATGCACATTTATATCCACCCTACAATAATCCACCATCACTCCTGGTGCCCAGCATCTCCTCTGCACCCACAAATCTGGAATTAGGCTTCACAGGCCTTGCATCCCAATGAAACCAGCTCCGCCGCCCTGGAAGAACAGCCGTATTCAGTGACTGACAAATATTTAAGAATGCATACATGTGAAAAACGAAGATGAAAATGAGATGGAGATGATTTATGTGAAAGGCCATTTAAAGATGAAAAAGTTATGTGAGGTTGAGAAAGTATGCCCATTTAGAAATGGATGAGACATTTGATGAAATACGGAAGACTAGTTGTGGAAATGCTAGGTCAAATCACGCAGACACGTATTGGTTGTTATTTTACAATGGTCAAAGGAAACTTGCTAATTAGTATTTATCAAAAAAAGGTTTTTTTAGTGGCTGATCTTTGTACTTTTTATGTGTAGAGTGTGAACATTATGTGTGGGAATGTCCTGATCTGTTTGGTACCCTGAAATTTTGTTATACAGTAAAAGAAATCTTAAAAAGTGCCATCACTTGGAATTTAGAAATTGTATTTACATTGAAATTTTTATTACAATGAAATATAGCAGAAAGGTTTGTGAGTTACAGAACAATGTTAGAAGTTTATGCACTGGCTGTACTTTTCTACCAAATTTATTAAGACAGAGAAAGGATAGTTCTACTAGGAAAAAAATAACATTAATTTTTACATATAATATTCAAAACTAAGTATTTTCTATGCAATATACTCGTATGCTGGAATCCCATATCTTTATGTCAAAGATACTGGGAAATCTATTGAGGGTATTATATCAAAACTCAAAGTTGCCAAGTATCAATATTACTAATGATATCTCTACAGAAATAGAGTTATTGAAATGGTGTTATTTTGACTCTAGAGCCCAGAAACAAACCTAAACATATATGGATATTCCATTTTGATGAAGAAACTCAACCAATGGGAAAAGGAATGAGTGCATATCCATACAGATCTCTGTGCCTAATACCATCATAAAATTAACATGAGCTGGATCCTAAATCTAAATGGAAAACCCACAACTATAAAGTGTCTAGGAGAAAACATGGAGAGTATTTTATGACTTAAGCTTATGCAAAGGTTTCGTCGACAGACTCTAGCAATAACTAAAAGAGTAATAAATTTAAAATTTAAAATGTCTGTTCATCAAAAGGTGATATGAAGAAAATGAATTAACAACCTACAGGCTGTCAGAAAATAGTTATAAAACATATATCTGACAAAGTACTGGCACCTAATACATATACACCAAAGATTCTGAGAAGATATATATCTTTTCTAATGAATCTAATTTAAAAGTGGGTGAAACATAGGGACAGAATGCCATGAAAGAAAAAAATTACTATCACAATAGAGGACATGAAAAAGGGCACGACACTGTCAGTCATTCGGGAAATCCTTATGAGATAGATGCCATTGGATGGCCACCAGAATTACAGTGGTGACTCTGGAGACCATAGAGCAACCGGAACTTGATGTTTGCTGCCAGTGTCCACGGGAAACACTGGAAAAATCTCTGGCCTTTGTTATATAATTGAACATGCATCAGCCATCCGACTGCTATCAATTCCATTATTTTTGCAAGTGAAACGGTATCTGTCCAAAAATGATTAACATAAGAGTATGTAAAGCAGCTTACTCAGGAAAGCCAAAAGCTGGAGCCATCCCAGTTGTCTGCCTACAGGAGAATGGAACCTACTCAGCGACAAAAAGGAACGGACTACTGAAGCACACAGCGACGGAGGGGGGCGGGGGGGGGGGTTGAAACTAAAACACATTTGGCCGAGGGAAAAGAAATCCTACACCAAAGAGTATTGAGAACATGACTCTATTTGTATGAAGTTCCAGAATGGGTAAAAATAATCGATGGCGGGAAGAGAAATCAGAAGAGCCGTTGCCGCTTCTGGACAGACAATTGAGCCCTGGCAGGGAAGGGGCAGGAGAGCATTCCAGGAGAAGGTAACATTCTGTACCTTGATCTGCTTTTGGGCTATATAGGTGCACACTTTCGCCCAAACTTGCAGCATTTCATTGTATATGAAGTACACATTAAAAAAACAAACTATAAACAAGTATGGAACTCTTCATAGTATGTTTACGATGGAGGAATATATGTACAGATGAGAGGTAGTCATGTCCCTAATTTACTTTAAAATGCGTAAAAACCAAGACGGATGGGTAAATGGATAGATTTGGATAGGATATTTAAAAGTGAAAGTGTTAGTTATTCAGTCATGTCCGACTCTCTGTGACCCCAAGATTTTGCCCATCAGCCTCCTCTGTTCATGGAATTATCCAGGCAGGAATACTGGAGTAGGTTGCCATTCTCTTCTCCTGGGGATCTTCCTGACTCAGGGATTGAACCCAGGTCTCCTGCATTGCAGGTGGATTCTTTACCATCTGAGTCACCAGGGAAACCCCTATAAGGATATTTAAGTAACAAAGAAAGTACAGTAAAATATTAATTTCATAATCCAGATACTGTGTATAGGAATGCCCACTGTACAATTATTTCACCCATTTGCATATTTTCAAAATACAAGATTGAAAAAAAAACTGTAAGCCGTAGAGCCACTGATCCACAGTGGGTGTGTGAGTCGCTCAGTCGTGTCCAATTCTTTGCAGCCCCATGGCCTGTAGCCCCCCAGGCTCCTCTGTCCATGGGATTCTCCAGGCAAGAATGCTGGAGTGGGTTGCCATGCCCTTTTCCATCTGACCTCCAGTACCAGGACTCAGTTGTTATTCTCTTACAAACTACTTTTCCAACAAAGGAAATGCTTGCTCTCCTCCACGTGGATCCCTCCATAGCACAGCATCCTACACTTTCATCCCTTTTGCATCGACCCCATTTCCTTGTTTCAAAAGGAAAAGAAGCAGCCCTGTTTTCCTGAAAACGACTAGAATAAGGGTCCTGTTACACTTCTCATCTGCTATGCCAGCAATTTTCACTTCGAAGGGCGGTCACTTGGATCCTCTTTGTTCAGTTTTCCAGTACACCTAACAGCCTTGCCTGTGTGTTTTATTTGAATGCAATTAATATTGTTTTAGTTGGTCCTACTTCACCCAACAAAAATAAGACCAAATGGAACAGCAGCAGAAATTTCTATTCTAAACAAAGATGTCTGGTCTCTGTACCAGTTTTATTATAAGTACTCTTTCCCCGTAAAACCAGGTTTAACCCTTAATACCAGGTTTAGACTTGCAGTTTATGATTCATGAAAGTGCTCAAACAGACCTCAGACCAGACATGCAGGCATTGGCCCTGGTTTTCATTCTCCTTGGAGAATTTTAGTAATGTTTTTAATTAAAGAAAAAACAAAGACCAGCTTTACATCACTATCATTTGCACAAATCTACAAATCTACAAACTGGATCTCCTCGTAAAAATCCATTAAAATGAACCATTTCTTATGTCATTCTTGCTCTCTGCAATGTACTCCTGGAGTAGGAACACCATCAACAACGTAAGCCATTTCCACTTTAACCAAGTAGTCTAGAATTTGTAGGATACAGCTTTCACTGGAGCCGAACAAGTTCCTTCTCTTCTCAAAAGATGGGTTTTATACTATTTTAGTGTGTAGTTTAGTATGATTTAGTCTAGTATAATTTTAGCGAATACAACTGGATGCTTCTTTCTGGAGCTGCACACATTTAGAAACTGGCTGGTTCATTTCCTTTGACATGCACGTCACTGTGAATTTCTGAGGGAGTGAGGTCTTAAGACTCAGGGGAGGCAACTGGACATGAATCCTTGTCTATATGCAGAGGAATAAGTGCTGCTAAAGGCTGCTCAGGTGGGCAAAGACTGAGCTTTAGCTGCATTGACAGCTAAGTAAATTCTAGATCTTCAGAGAACAAAATCTGTGTTTCAATAGTTTTCATCACTTCAGTTAAAAGGAAAGCACATTTAAAAAACTGATACTCAACAACAAGCCCAGCAAAAAAAGAGAAGCTATTTATAAACCAAGCCTCTGAAACAAGAATATAGAAAGCCTCCAGATACCTAATTATTCATTGTTTAAAAAAGGTGATTATGACAATATGCAGGCATGAATTAAGAAAAATAAACTGAAGGAAAAAATAAACTGAAAGAAAAAAATATATAAAACCTACATATATTTTATAAAAAAGAGTAGAAAAAAACTGCATACCGATGAACGAGAGCAATAATCTGCTTGTCTAACTGGCAGAAGAAAAAGGTTATTGCAGCTTTCTGTGCATGGAAAAGTAGACCAAGTGTGAAGCAGGAACTTCACAGTGTGAACAGCTAAATATAACTGAGAAATCCCATCTCCTGGTACACCGCAGAGTGCCTTAAAAAAGGCTTCCGAATGTAAAGGGGAGAAAAAAAAAAGAGGTTTAAGGATTATGAAACAGAGGAAGGAAGCCAAGTAGGACACCGTGATGAAAGAGGTGAGGATTCTCCCCAGAGCAAGGACGTTTGGCTGAGAGAGTGAGATCCTTCTCAGTGTTTATAGAAGGAGATTAATTCTTCCCTATCCTGAACTCTAGTGTACAGGTTGGAAATGTTTCTACACAGAGTGGTCAATACCAAGGCCTCCCCACTAGACCAATGTCTATGCTAAATGTCCAACCACCATTTAGGGGAGAAAGACTTGTCACCCAACAGAGCTGAAAAGATGGGACGAAAATTAGGGAGTTATTGACCAGATGTCCAACCCTCTTAATACAACTAGCCACTGTTTGAAAGAATTAATTTGTACACATAATATTCTTAGGTTTTAAAAGATTCTATAGGAAGATGCCAGGTGGTGGTAGTGGTGAAAAAAAAAACAACTTAGCTGCTGAGGGAGAAGACATTAAGAGACCTGGGTTTAATCCCTAGGTTGGGAACATCCCCAGGAGGTGGGCATGGCAATCCACTCCAGTATGCTTGTCTAGAGAATCTCATGGACAGAAGAGCCTGGAGGGCTACAGTCCATAGGGTCACAAAGAGTGGACACGACTGAAGCGACTTAGCATGCAGATGTACAGGAAGATCAGGGAATTACAGTACAGTGCATCACTTTCTTTTTACTTTTTATGGGAGTATAGTTGCTTTACAATGTTAAATGTTACTTTCTACTGTACAGCAAAGTGAACCAGCAAAAGGTATACACATATCCACTGCCTTTTTTTTTTTTCCCCATTTATGCCACTGCAGATCACTGAACCAAGTTCCTTGTGCTGTACAGCAGGTCGCTGTATCACTTGCAGTAGATTGCCAAATATCTAGTGACGAATAATGAGCTGGAGCAACACACGGCTTTTTAAAGAAATGCAAAACCCTCCAACAAGAAGCGTATTTCCCCATGAGGTAACAGGGCTCTTTAACCCTCAGCACAACACTCACTGAGTACCGAGCATTGCTCACAGTGTCAGGTACAAGGGAGACAGCTGTGAACAGAAGACACATTCTGCTCTCATGGACCTTATACTCTAGTAGAAGGAAGCATGCAATCTAAATAAATTGACAAGATAACTTTGCATGCATGCTCAGTCACGAAGTCATGTCTGACTCTGTGAGTCCATGGACTATAGCCCACCAGGCTACTCTGTCCATGGAATTCTTCAGGCAAGAATACTGGAGTGGGTTGCGATTTCCTTCTCCAGGGGATCTTCTTAACCCAGGGATCAAACTCAGGTCTTCTGCACTGCAGGCAGATTCTTTACCATCTGAGTGACTGGGGAAGCAAATAAATGATATCAAAATGTAAAATTTATAAAAAGCATTAGCAAATAATTGAAGTAGCTACTTTAAAAGAGGGGACCAAGAATCCATCTCTGAGAAAGTGACACTGAAGTTGTGAGTGGTGAAAGGAGCTGCCATTCCAAGGTTAGAGGGAGGAGATTCCAGGCAGGGGTAGCTCGTGCAGAGACCTCTCCCGCCTTACCCCAAGGAGGGAATGAGCTTCTGAGCTAGAGGAACAGAAAGCAGGACATTTGAGATTGGAATGCAGTGAGCAAAGGAATACTTGACATAAGATTTATTCATTCACACCTATTTCCAGCACTTAAGGCATAGAAATACATTGGCCACCTGATGGGAAGAGCCAACTCACTGGAAAAGAGGCTGATGCTGGGAAAGATTGAAGGCAAAAGGAGAAGGAGATGACAGAGGATGAGATGGTTGGATGGCATCACCAACTCAATGGACATGAGTTTGAGCAAACTCCGGGAGACGGGAAAGGACAGGGAAGCCTGGCATGCTACAATCCATGGGGTCGCAAAGAGTCAGACACGACTGAGTGACTAAACAGCAACAACAGGGTATAGAGTCAGCAATACTGATCTTGCCTAAATGAAATCAGCTTCCGGTGGAGTCTCTAGTGGGAGCAGAGGGTCCACTTTACTGAAAGCCAGGCCCTGGGATTAATTATAAACATTGCTGATTACACAGGAGCTTCTACGATGGCAGAGTTGGTGACCTGTCTTCAGCAGAACTGTTCATACTACAGGAAAGGATTTGCTTTTCTTGACACCAATGCCTCTGCCAGCTCCACTATTCAAGCACTTCAGGAATGCTTCATTTACCAAAACAGGATCACATATGCCACTGCATGGAGTCAAAGAACTCTTTAGTGTCAAAGGGAGTGAAACAGTGGGAAACAGGATCAAAGATTTCATTGATTCAATTCTGTGCTGTGGCACATGAATGAAGCCAACCTAACAGGATGCTGGAAGGGTCTTTCTAAGTTTCATTAAGGGACAGGCTGGCTGTTCCCAAGATACTGTGTATTCATTGAACCAATGACTTAAACGTGATATTGTGTCACCAAAAACAAGACGGAGCAACCTAAGGGATGGACTTCAGCAGATACTCTTCTGTGCCCCACGCTGCATCCGCGTGGTCCAGTGTATTTCAGCATACTCTGATAGACAGCTTTTAGCACACTGTCAGTATCTGGGAATACCAGGCCACCTGACCTGCCTCCTGAGAAACCTGTATGCAGGTCAGGAAGCAACAGAACCAGACATGGAACAATGGACTGGTTCCAAACTGGGAAAGGAGTACGTCAAGGCTGTATATTTTCACCCTGTTTATTTAACTTATATGACAAACGCTGGGATGGATGAAGCACAAGCTGGAATCAAGATTGCTGGGAGAAATAACAATAACCTCAGATATACAGATGATACCACATTATGGCAGAAAGTGAAGAGAAACTGAAGAGCCTCTTGATGAAAATGAAAGAGGAAAGTGAAAAAGTTGGCTTGAAAAAAACTAAGATCATGTCATCTGGTCCCATCACTTCATAGCAAATAGATGGGGAAATAATGAAAACAGTGAGAGATTTTATTTTCTTGGGCTCCAAAAATCACTGCAGATGGTGACTGTAACCAAGAAATTAAAAGAAACTTGCTCCTTGAAAGAAAAGCTATGACCAACCAAGACAGCATATTAAAAAGCAGAGACATTACTTTGCTGACAAAGATCCATATAGTCAAAGCTATATTTTTTCCAGTAGTCATGTATAGATATGAGAATTGAAGTATAAAGAAAGCTGATGCTTTTGAACTGTGGTGTTGGAGAAGACTCTTGAGAGTCCCTTAGACTGCAAGATCAAAACAGTCAATCCTAAAGGAAACCAGTCCTGAATATTCATTGGAAGGACTGATGCTGAAGCTGAGGTTCCATTACTTTGGCCACCTGATGTGAAGAGCCGACTCATTAGAAAAGACCCAGATGCTGGGAAAGATTGAAGGCAGGAGGAGAAGGGGACTACAGGGGATGAAATGGTTGGATGGCATGACCGACTCAATGGAAATGAGTTTGAGCAAGCTCCGGGAGATAATGAGGGACAGTGAAGCCTGGCGTTCCGCAGTCCATGGGGTCGGAGTCAGACAGGACGGAGCGACTGAACAATAAAAGCACACTTCCAGTATTCTACCTCAAGAGGCTCCAGGGAGTTTCAGAGCTCCAGTGCTTCCGGGCTATCTCTGAAGCCACAGCCTGACTGGAAGCACAGCCCCAAAGAGCCACATGTTACCTGTAACCCACAGGGTCTGGGGATGGCAGATAAATGTCCCAGCTTCCCATTCTCCGTGGGAGGATGAACCCTGGGAGTGGAACCATCCTACTAGGCATCCCCGGGGCTTCTCAGATGCCCAGTGATGCTGCGCCCCAGTCACCCACCGCACTGCAAGCTCGGCTCCTCATTCTACTTCCTTCCCTCCACGTCCCACTTTCCCAGAGCCTTCATTGTTTCCCAGCATCGCCTCCCAAATTAACCTCTAGGAGACTACAACTCTGGCTCTGTTCACAAAGACACAGAACCAAGATAGTGTCTCAGGGACTAGCATGCATACATGAAACTGTGCCAAGGACGAGGAGCCACGCTGATGTAGTGGTGTCCACTGACAGGTTAGGAAATTCAAGAAAACATATTGCTAACTGTAAGCCTCGTTAGTCTCAAGATGCAGAATTACGGTCATTAAAAAACAAAAACCGACATATGTAAAATGAAGACTCCAAAATATCTGCTGTGAGAAAACTTCCCACAAGTTATTGTCTGAAGAAACAGTCCCAAATGAACAACTTCAATCAGAGTAGCCAACAAAACTGTAGATTGTCTGGCGTGTTTTGGATACATAATTTGGAAAAAAAAAAAAAAAATAATAACCCACTCTTACATGATATTGGGTTGGCCAAAGAGTTTGTTCAGGCTTTCCTTCAGATTTTACAGAGTTTTGGAGTATTCACATCTGCAAAGCTGTTATCAGTTGTTACGCAAATGGACACTAGCCCTGGAACTAGAGCCTGGGGTGGATTCTGGGCCTGACACGTGTTTTCTTTGTGACTCTGGGTGATCATTCTGAGCTTGGGTGTCCTTTAACTGAAAAAACAAAAAAAGGGACTACTGAAACAGTAACTTCATCAGTACAACTTTAACTACTGTTTTCAGTACTGCTTGACAAAACACCAAGGGATAGCTAGTGGAACTAGTGCCTGATTAGGAAGGACACTGAAGGGAAATTTGAGATTTGGCAATTTGACATACACGGACTGTGTGAAATGAGAGAAACAAATAATTTTCACCGAAAAAATCGGTATCTTGAACAAAGTTTATTTTGACTTATTTCTCCATTCTGAAATATAAAGCTGACGGTACTGTTTTTCCCAAAATGAATAAAATTAGGACAAATAAGATTAAGCATTTCATATAGTAGTGAGAAAAGCATGAAATTCATTTTCCCAAAGAGGTGACAGGAATTCAATCAGTGTTTATGCAATTTGGAAAAAGAAGTCATGGATACTACCATAGGGAGAGGCTCTACCAAGACTTTCATGGTGGTAAAGGGTCTTAATGAGGCAATCAGCAGTGATGCTGGTTGATTCTGCTCATTGCCTTATTTAATTTTCCATGATCTTGCCATGAGTACTTTCATGAGATACAGAATGTATTTAAAGAAAGAGCATTAATAACAGCTTTTCATTTCAGTTAGTAGGATCATTAAATAAAAAATTCATAGTTTCACTAATTCAACTGACATTTGTTGGGATGTAATAAAAAATGAAAGCATGTCTTTGAAGACAAAATTGCTCAAAGGTTAGGGGCAATCTGCTTTTGCTATTAGTAAAATCCAAGGCCCATTATGGAGAGAAGTAAAATCATAATACCAATTCAGAAAATAAAATTTCTGTTATTTTCAAAGGAACCAACAGAATAAAGCTGCATGTCCTTAAAAGGCAAATGCCTTCCTCTCCCTAACTCGTGAAGTATTCTGGTTCGAAAAATGGCTGCATAAACTATCAAGTCGTTCTATCAGTAAGTAACAATGCTTTATTAAATGTAGAAGCTTAGAAAATGATTCAGCACAACTGAAGTCGAGTAATCCTACAAAATCCAAGACAATGTACTGTTTTTTTCCCCCATTTTTTTTTTTCTACCTAGTATTCATTCCATCACTAATAACAGAAGAACTACATTTGGAGTTGACATTAGTTACTTGAAAATTTACTTGTAATGTTCAGTGTATTATGGATAGAACGTCTCCATGGTTTTAAAGGAAAAGGGGAATATGACATTTGCAAGGTACATTCAGGATTTCAGCCATCATTCTGTTTTATAAAAAAGACCAAAGCAGCATTTGCGGACCAGAATACATGACAGAAAAGTTGTAGAAGTATGTCAATAACAGTGATATTTCAGAGATCCACGAGAACATCAACTACTATGAACATTATCACTTCATCTTGATATATTCCATTATCATGATTCACGTTATTACAGATGAATAACTATTTTCATATTTTTTATTTTTTATTATTTCTATTTTCTTGGAAGCTTGTTCTGATCGGGGTCCTTGAAAGATAGGGGTCCTTGAAAACAGGATGATGACACACACAAAATGTCACATTTCCTTGTTTTGCTTTGGTTGTTGGCTTGTGATTTGTTTGGGGGGAGTTTTCTCGTTGCTGTTGCTGATTACTTTTGTTGTTTTGACTTGTTTCCTGAGGAGTTTGGAGTTTTCTCACAACCTTGTACAAAGACAAGTATTCTTTCAAAGTGGATGCTGTTTCTTCAAAAAACTTGCCTTTGAAACTGAGACCTCAAGGAAATGACTCTGAATTCAATGAGGAAGAGGCTGAAGGAGAAGGATGACTTATTTACCTCTCCACGGCTCTCAAAATACCTAAAATAGTGCGTTTTCTGTAATCAGAGGTGTCTCTTGAGTTCAAGGAGCCAGTTTAACTTGTGGTTTAACAAGAACACTTTTTAGATGGTCAAGAATAAGGTTTTATGAATTTTAGATTTTGATATTCATAAATATCCCCTCTCAATGACTTCCTGATTTCCAAATTAATAATAAATATGCCTAATTTCCCCAGAGAATTATGAAAAGGGAACAAATGAATGAGTGAATGAAAGAAAGAAGGAGTAAAATTTAATGTTTAAAAACTTCCATTTTGTTGACCTGATAATTCGGAATTTGGTAAAACCTCATCTGCCCAGATTCTATACTATCTAAATTTAAATTTATAGATGAGAAAGAACACTGCTGCATATTGCCTAGTTTCTGCTTTGCTTTTTCTTTGGCTAACAGACTTAGGGTAAATCATTTAACATTTCTGTGCTTTAATATCTTCATCTGTTCAGATCAGATCTGAATCAGATCAGGTTGTTTTTTAGTTCTCATTTTGTGTCAAGATTCTGTAATTAAAGATCATGAGAAAAGCCACCATTAAGTTTCATTTACCAACTAGGTCAAATTGTTGTAATTCTAAATGGCAATATCAGAAATATTTTAAGGTTTTGTAAAAGGGGCACATATTAATATTTTAAAATTATCATCTTTTTTACATAAAGAAACCACAAGACTCCCCACGTATTTGAGCACAAATGGTAAATGTTCCATCTCTGATTTTATTCTGTTTTCTTATATCGTAGACAGGGTATAGCTGATGGGCATGGCTTCACTAGATTAAATATACACAGTGATATTCTGGAGTAGGAGCTGGTTTAATATTTTTAATTTTAAATCTCTTCTCAAGACTAAAATTGCTCAGAGACATGAGGCCTCAACACATATCCCAATTTCAATGACTCATTCCTTATAACTATATCTGCTTCCAGAAAAGTAGAAGTTCTGTGAAATTTCTACTAACTATTCCTTTTGGTTTTCCATTTTGCATTAGGTAAAAAGGCTGCAGCACCTTCACCGTTTTCCGTACCTAGGAGGACATGCGGGGAATAGCAATAACATGGGCGGGGATGGTGCTCTGATACAAGAGTGCAGTGAAATGTGATGGGAAAAAGCAACCATCCAACAGGATGTCCTCGGGAAGGAAAATGATTTTATCGCATGACTGCCTACCTCATTGCACAGTGAAACCCACTGCCATAGGTTTTCGTGTGAGCCTTCATCTTCTGCTGTTACCATGAACCTATCGAATATTTTGTATCCACTTTTACCTCTCTCACTCTCTGTCTCCGGGTCCTTCTGAGGCAACATTAGTCATTTATTTATATCTGCTATGTGAAGAAGACTGTGGAAAATGTGAGAGCAATTCACACAGCAGTGTTTTAAGAACTTACATATAAATGGGACTGCGACAGAAACACATCTTCCCACAGGCACTAATTAAAAAGCAGTCACTTTGCATGAGTAGCAGTTTTCTTCTCTTTCTTTTCCTCTGTACCAGATGTGCGCCTCATCCCTTTAATTTGAATATTATCCCTGCTCAAAAACAAAAACAAACCAAAGTACACTAAAGGAAGGCAGAGAATAACATTAACCAACTTGGAAAAGAAAATGTCCATCACTAAACTCGCTGCACTCCTGGAAAACACTAGTGACTAGCAGGTTTAGACCCTTGAAACACGGGATAATAGTATTTCTGAGGAAAGACTACTGGGGCCTCTGACAAAATTAGCGTGGCCTCCACCTCCGTGGACTTTATGAAGCATTTCCAGATGCTGGTCAAGATTAAAGTTAGAAATGTTTTAGCAACACCATGTCTGTGTTTATCACGTGACTTTACTTCAGGGTCACAAAGAAGAAAGAAAATACAAATGGTCCACGGGGTGCAGATTGCTTTAGAATATAAGAGCCCTAAATGGTCACGTGTGCTGAGTTAAAATTTAGCACAAAATTCATATTCAATATGTTTAACAGGGAAGAAAAAAAAAAAGAAAGCAACTAGCTCCACTAAGGAGGTACATAAGAAAATAATATTATTAATTCATCTATTCAATTAATAAATTATTGAACATTTATGAAAGATTCAGTGTTAAGCTATTGGAGAATTCAATGATTTATTAAGTATGATTCCTGTAGGAGTTTATAACGTCATGGCATCTAGACAGTAAAGTTGAAGATATGATTATCCCTTGCTGGTCAGGAGTTCGGAATGTACAGGCTGGCACTGTGAATGCCAAAGGAAATGCCTTCAAGATGACATTGCAACCACGGTGCATACTGTGGTCCAGGGAGAAAAACCAAGTAGGGGCGTGAAGCAGCTGGGAGGAGGGGCATGGGAGAAATGGATGACCTGGATGAAGATTTATTCAACCTAATGCAAGAGGGCGAGACGGTTGGATGGCATCACCAACTCAATGGATGTGAGTTTGAGCAAACTCTGGGAGATGGTGAAGGACAGGCAAGCCTAGTGTGCTGCAGGCCGTGGAGTTGCAAAGAGTCGGACACAACTGAGCGACTGAACAGCAACAAATGCAATCTTCACAGCAAAACACTCCGGGAGACAGTCTACTGGGACAAATTTCATTGCTAAAGGAATCTAGACTGAAAGTCAAAGAGTTGTTGTTCAGTCGCTCAGTTGTGCCAACTGTCTGTGAACCCATGGACTGTAGCCCACCAGGCTCCTCTGTCCCTGGATTCTCCAGGCAAGAATACTGGTGTGGGTTGCCATGCCCTTCTCCAGAGGATCTTCTGCACCTAGGGATCAAACTTGAGTCTCCTGCATGGATGCATATGACCATCTGAGCTACTTGACGAGTGATTCTGAACTAGAGGCTACCATACAATATAAGGTAAAATTTAAGAGTGTGAAGGGGAGAGGCTTGCAAAGGACTGAGTGGTTGAAATTTTTCTTACTACTCAGCTGACAGGAGGCCCTGAGCAAGAACCTCTCTGCTTTCCACTTCTCATCTGTAAATCAGGAAGATAACCTGTAAGTCTTGAAGGACTGAAGAAGGAATGGGTATATGGAATGTGGAGAAAAGTGCCTAGGTGTTCAGTAAGAGGGTATTGCCTGTTAGGCCTGTCCTGCTCCTCTGGACACTGTACCAGATTTCCTGAGCTCCTATCTCCAGTGCCCCTCACCTGTTCTTCTCAACCTCAGGCCAGGTTTCCCTGTCTGTCACAATTTAGAACATTGCTGCTCCGACTTGATACAATGTACACTCATCTTGCCTGTTGGTATACTTGACTTTTCTGTATTTGCCTTCCTTATAATATAAGCCCTGTGAAGATATGGACTGGCCTATGTTTGGTGTCTGAAAAACACAGAAGTTCAATAATGTTTCTTAAACCATTACAATGATGATAGCTTGCCATGACGTAGCTCTTTTTTTCTGCTAGCCAGTCTTCTCCAAATTTTAAATATAGTAGTATTCTCCACTCTTCCAGCAACCCCAAGATGCCTATGACATAGGTAAGTGCTGCTACTGTTCCCACTTTACAGATGAGTTCAGGACAGGGAGGCCTGGCGTGCTGCGATTCATGGGGTCGCAAAGAGTCGGACATGACTGAGCGACTGATCTGATCTGATCTGATCTGATCAGGAAGATTAGGAAACTTGCCCAAAGTCCCAAAAGAAGTAGCAAAATTAAGTGGAAAACCCAGCAATCTGACTCTCAAAATTCATTTCCTTAGTCATTAAGCTATCTGATTCGGAATGATCAAATGACAGAAATGAACAGGGTACTACCTGAGCGGTTGACCAGCTAGAGGGCAGGAATGGCCGCCTAGTTACCAACTGATAGGAGAGGGGCAGTATTAAGAGAAAAGAACAACTTGTAATTTCTCATTTTTTCTGGAACCCCAGTGGCTAAAGACGCCTTATCTGTAACTGGAATGAAGACTGTGTGTGTGCTGTGTGCACACATACATATCATGAATGGCTGGCCAATTACCGAAATCTTGCTCCTTCAATCCATTAGAGCCAGGTGGGTCTAAAGGCTGGGTTTGGGACACAGATTCATTGGGTTTGAACTGTGGCTCTTAATAGCAGTTCAACTCTAGACAAGTTATTCACTTCCTTACCTCACCTGGAAAATGGGGATTATAAAGTACCTACGTCATAGACTTGTGATGAGAGCCAAATGAGAAAACAGTGCTTAGCACAAATGGGGCTCTTAAAATGATCACTCTGAATGCTCCAGTCCCTTGGTCTAGTCTATTAGTCATGGACGTTGCTTTCCGAAATTGTCAGGAAATTAATGGAAATTTATTGGAATTGGAAATTAATCCATGGTCTGTACTCAGAAGAAGAAATACTGAAGGGACAGAAATGAAGAGGGTGCCTGCCAGTGATTGGGTAGCATGCTCAGGAAATTGAACTGGCTGAAGATAGTACAAAGTTGGAATCTTGGCTGAAGAGTAAGGAAGGGATTGTCCAGGACAGGAAAGGTTCACCCAGGCCAGAGACGGCAGAGGAAGACACAGAAGCAGACTGGGAGTGAGATACAGGGTCTGGACTCTGCAGACACTCGGAGAGTGGACGGGGTTGAGGGTTGGGGGAGGGCAGCTTGTATGTCCTCCTTCCAGTGGGCTGCTGCCTGCTCTTCTCTCTCGGGATCAGTAGGTGGGACCTCCTCCTGCGTCATGCCTTAGATGGTCTCTACCTTGGTAATGCCAAGCCCTCTAGCCCCTGGGTCCTTTACAACTCACTTCTATAAGCAAGTGTACATGCCTTCCTGTGAGCATTGCCCCTGAATTTAGAATCCCCCTGTCCTCTGCCCCTACCACTGTGCAGTCTACATCCCCATCAACCTCGAACTCTGGGCCATAACAGCTAGTCTTTTTTAGAAGACCTAAGAGATGAATTTTGCCACCATGGTTAATGTGAGGTAATTCAATGTTTGTAATAACCTGAGATTTGCAATGAAAACCCGATAAAGACCAATAATGCCTTCCCTGCTGGTGACTTCTGATATCAGTGGGCAGCTACATGTGTAGTGGGTCCTTGACATTTGGAGGTAGCTGTTTTGATGCAGTTTTTTTTTTTTTTTTTTTTTAAATAAAGACAACACTGACTAAATTGTTTAGGCACAGCCTCAGCGCGGTCCAGCCTAGAAGCACGGGTTTATTTTTCCTGACAATGTGTGATCTAGATGTATGCATCTCCGTCACCCTCATCTCACCCTCAACAGCAGGAAGGAACAAGGGATGAGCTGATAAGCCCTCTGGTGGCAGACCCCTTGAGTTCAGAGGCTGGTTCTGCCTCTGTCTAGCTGTGACTTCGGGGAAATCAGTTCCTTAGCCACTAAGATAGACATGTAATATTACCCTTTACGGTTGAGAGGAACAAATGAGGTAATGAGCATAGCGTGCTTGGTCAGCGTAAAGGCCTAGTAAGGGTGAGTCAGTCTTCTCAGCATTAGCTATTCCCTTCAGCGTCATCAATCCGTGAGATCGAGCCCACTGTGCTTAGGACTTGGAAATAAGCCACATTCATAGATTTCTGTGTGTTATTTTTTAAGCACCACCGTATACCCTGCTCAGTGCATGACCCTTATCACTTAGAGCAAATGTTACAGGGGAAGAGGGCAGTGAGGAATAAAATACAATGAGTAATCAGTGAACAAATAAACAACATCTGCTTTTTAAGTACACTTTGCATGCAGTTTAAAGTTAGAAATACTGAAGTTACAGGATTGAAAACATACTTGAGAAAGGTGATGGGCTGTCCCAAATGGTGCTTTACTTTTAAGAAATACTTCCATGAAGGGAAAATTTGTGTCTTTGTAATTTCCTGATGCAGAACTGCTTTACACATTGATCCCTTCCCAACAGCATACAGAAAATAACATTTACCCACACACATTAAATATGAGTTAGCTGAATGGCAAGTCCCTGCGCTCACCTCTGTTTAGGCAAATTCTGTACCAATGAGCTTCTTATCCTTGGGTCTGAGTGCACACCTAACAGTAATTTGTTTTAAAAATCCACGGATTCAACATTCTCTTTCACTTAACTTGGGTTTTCTTCATTCTAGACACCCTAACTCTGGTGTTAAAAATACTGTTTTTCCCCATAATATGAAACACATGGTATTTTAAAGATATCCGACTTCTTGGGTTATGGTGCCGTATCTCATCATTTATCCAGATCACTATCAGCTTTGGCTTCACATCAGAATTCCAATCAATTCTATATCCTTGCTCTGCGTGTGTTTCTTATTTTTCACGTCTAGTCAGGTGCTCATTCCCTTGTTCTTTGCTCTTGCTCATTTCACACACAACTACTCCTTATCCAATCTGTTGTGTTTCATCAATGAATCTTCCAAACAGAAAGTCATTGTGTCCTTCCAAATTCAGAAATACTAACTGCAGACACTCGAAGTGAAATTAAAGGCTAATATTTTAGACCATTTCAGATACAAAACCAACCTGTGATGCAGCTGGAGAGGTGCTGAGAGTTTTTTGATAACCTGGAAATTATGTGACTTCTTGAGGCAAATTTCTCCACCTGTGAGGCTCGAAGCTCTCTACTGAAAAGAAAAGAGAAACTTCACAGGACACCGATTGCAAACTCAAGTATTCTTTAGCTCACAAGTGTATTAATCAGAGCTATAAGTTCAAGGGAGAGAAACCAGCTCTGGGTATCTTATGTCATGTGGGAAATGACCTTGGTGCAACGGGAGCCTTCAAGTCCACCTCCAGGCAACCTATCCCAGAGGTCACAGAGCAGAAAGACTCTCAGATCAAACTGAAATGCTTGAATCACATGGCTTTTAAAAATCAGTTTAAAATATAGTTTGAGAAGAAAAGGGGAGGATATAAACGCACACACCTTTAGGATAGGATGCAAACAGAATAAGGCACACAGGCAGAAGATGCTGTGGGCCAAAGTCACAAAGTCACTTGCTCCATCAGGGAGACAAAGGGACAGGGAATATACACAGATTTATCCTGTTAACTAGCCTGATGAACAATCGTGGATTGTGGTTTCTGTGGGCAGGGAAAACATGGGTCCAGAATAGACATCAGCAGTGGGTGACCAAATTTTGACTTCCTGACTATAAAATGCTGATGTCTATTTAGTGTACCTGAATATTTATATTCATAAATATTTTTGCCGCTCATATATTTTGTCTCACATATATTTAGGACCGAGGTGCCTCATGAATATTGGGTAGCTCCTGGTTCATTCACTCTGCTTCCCACTGAACACACGCATGCTCCACTTGCTAACAACATATTGAATACTCAGCACACGCCATCAATTCTGCTTTCTAGTTACTGAAAACTCCCTAAAGTTTTTGCCTATGTTCTACAAACTACAAGCTTGTATGCTCGGTCTATCAGTTGTGTATGATTCTTTGTAACTCTTTGGACGGGAGCCCACCAGACTCCTCTGTCCATGTGGATTTTCAGGGAAGAACACTGTAATGGGTGGCCACTTCCTTCTCCAGCAGTTCTTCCCGACCCAGGAACTGAATCCCCATCTCCTGTGTCTCCTGCACTGCATACAGATTCTTTACCAACTGAGCCTTTGGGAAAGCCCAAGCTTACTTATATGTAATAAAATCAAATACCCAGAAATGCAACTGCCTAGTACTTGTTACGTAAAAGAAACACATTAACAGGATGTTGAGATGCCACAGAACCTCTAAGAAACTGGAGAATGGGAACACAGTAAGATCCAAGGGAAAATCATGCTTCAGAAAGAGTCTGGTATTTCTACCGATGTCAGTACAGAGGCAAAAAAATGCCAGTGCCCTCATGTTGCTGCGTCACCTACTGAAGTTCCAGGAGCAACCTTCATACAACAGAGTCCCTGCTTCATTTCTGCTCCGGGATGTACAGATGGCGAGAGCAGGAGAACCTGGTCCCATGAATTCCATGATGGGCATGCCCGGGGCCTCTCAAGGCTACATAAACCAGGGTATTCCCAAAGGGAGATGCAGATGCTAGACCAAGGATAAATACCCCAAATGGAGAGGACGTAACGATTATTTCTGTTTAATATCTCATAGAGGCCAATGACTCTAAAAACCATCTACATGCTGATGAGTTGAAATTTATCTCAATTTACATCATGTGTATCAGGCAACTACAAATATATTAGCCTTCTGTAAAGTAAATGCTCAAAGACGTTTCAGTCCCCTACACACACACACAAATCTGATATTCTTCCCATCTTCCTACACAACTATCTACTTACTCCAGCAAAATATATAATTGAATAAATTATAAAACTATGCATCTTGAGCATCATGCTTATATCACTCTTTTAACCTTGGGTGAATCCTAATCACTCTACGTCAACACACATCCCATAAGAACCAAGTTCTTCCATCCTATCTAACCCAGCACTCCCGTCACAATCTTCCTCTTTATCAAGTACTTCCTCACACCACTTAGTGCTGTTATAGGCCTTTTGGTTTATTTTCTATATTCCCCACATAAATAATTTTAAAGACATGAGAAAGTTGCTTTGCTTACTGTCTTCTTAAAAAAAAAAACAAAAACTCTACTATATTCCCAGGAACTAGAAAATAGTAAATGCTTCATAAATTATATTGTGCAGATATAGGATAGAGTTATGCAATTCTGTTGTACCTGTTGCAAAACAAGGCCTTGGCAATCATTGGTAAAAATTAAGACTAAAGAACATTAGTCTCATATGCTGTGGTTGTAGGAAACACTTGCATGTAGGTGTATTCAATGCGATCAGTATGGGTGGATTTGCCTGCAGAGCCCACGGCAGCTGGGCGTCCAGGACTAGAGTCCATCAGGGGGGGCAGGGTGGAGACTGAGGGCCAGAGGAGCGGCTACGCTGCTGTAACAGCAAGCCTGGCCCCCACCTCTTCTTCCTTCCACCTGGGAAGGAGCTGTTACTTCTCCACTCATGAATTCCCCGAGGGCTGGGGGCTGATATCCAGTCTCACTAAAGAGCGATGCTGCTCTGTCTCCACGAATTTTCCCCAACAAAAGACGTTCCAGAAGCCGAGTTGCACGTGCCGTCTCCCGTCGGCAGGCATCTGCTCAGTCCTTAGAGGTGAGCGTGCAGGCGTCACACTGTTTGTGATTAGTCGCGGGAAGCATCCTCTTGGAATGTGGCAGTTAGAACACATCTTTGCCACAGTTCCCTCAAAGTATCCAACACTTGTCTTCTGAGCAGAGGAACAGCTGGAGCAAAGAGAGCGTGGGGTATGTGGCAGAGTCTTTAAAGACTGAAAAAGTTCCAGGGAGGGAACAGCTCTTATTTTGGAGGAGGCTGAAATGGGCAAACCATATGAAATCTCAAGCCAGAGAACAAGTGCCCATGAAAAGCCAAGGAAAGTCTGCAAGATGAGTCAGTTGATGCTAGACTTGCCTTTTCCCAAACTAACAGAAATGATGAAGTCACAGTGCTCAAAACAGTATGACGGGCCATCTATTTGGATAGGTAACATCAAGTCAGAGAAAGCCTACAGGTCAACCTTATACGAGAATTTATTGTAACAAGGGTAATATTTCTACACATTGGGAAAAATGAATATTTAATAAATAGTAACATCACAGAAAGCCATCCTTTCAAAAGAAATAAATTTGGGCTCCTTTATCACTCCACATGCAAAGAGAAATTTCAGACCAACTAAAAATTTCAAATGTAGTCAATTAAAAAAATAGGAGATGTTTGTAAAATATACAGGCTTAGGAGAATTTTATATCCAAAAATAGGGAAAAATATATAAATATATGATTATGTGAAAAATATTTCAGTGAGTCTAACCAGTGTTGTGTTAGTCACTCAGCCATGTCTGACTCTTTGCAACCCCATGGACGGTAGCCCATCAGGCTCCTCTGTCCATGAAATTCTCCAGGCAAGAATACTGGAGTGGGTTGAGATGCCCTTCTCCAGGGGATTTTCTGACCCAAGGGTTGAATCCAGGTCTCCTGCATTGCAGGCAGATTCTTTACCATCTGAGCCACCAGGGGAATCTCAAGTCTAACAAAGACACCGTAAATAAAAACAATAGACAACAAAAAATCTGTTTAGAAAATATATATGCAACTTGCACAGTAGATAAAAGGTTACTTTGCTATAAAAATACACACACACACATATATATATATATAACTTATGATGCCATTTAAAAACTATTATAATACAGAGGATCATATTTAAATGTTAAGCAGATAAAGTGAAAATTAAATTATAAGAATATTTCATTTAGGTTAATAAAACTGGGAACATAAATAATGAAAACATTTTTTAGGGGAATAAAAGCAATCAAATACTAACAGCAAATATGACTGCTACAGCTTTTTTAACACAATCTTGCAACTAATTCAAATTAAAAATATACATACCCTTCAACCCAGAGATACACCTCTTTGGAATTAGCTCTTTAAAAATATCAGAACTTAAGGATATAAGGATGTATATTATGTATACACACACATAAACACATGCACATATACACATATTCCCATTCACAGAATCATAGTAATTTCTTTATCTTTCTCTCTTATTCTCTTCCTCACATACACACACAAACACACATATACATACACACAGACACACACACACACATACAACCTGTAAATAAAATATATGCTATCAATAGATCAATAGGGAAATGTTTATAGCATTATAACAAAGTATAGAATATTATGCAACTATAAGAAAATAAAAATAGAGAACCAGAAAAATTAACTAAGAGAGAATAAAACATTTTCAAATAAGAAAAACAAATCTAGGGGAAAATCCTTACATCTACATATGAGAAAATGAATATATTCAAAGATTCAAGTAAGAATGGTCACTAAAATGTTAGCAGTGGTTAGATACAAGGTTTCTCCCTCATACTTTTTCATATCTTTCAAGTGCTACATAATGAAAATGTAGTATTTATAGAATAAAATTTAACCAAGCTTTTTACAATACTGGAAGGCACTAGCGTAACCATACCTTATTTTTCTCCTATGTCTTACCTACAAAACACATGTCAAAATAACTTACTTCTTCCATCAGTTACTAGTCAAAGAAAAATGAAAAATTACTTACAGCCCAATATTTAAAAGAAACTTGATATAATTTAGCAAAACTGAAAGCAAGGCACACGTTCTCCATGTGCCTTCCAACTACTCCAAGAATAGAACGAAGGAGACAGAAGTTTGGCTGTACATTTAATAAAGAAAACAAATTAAAGGCGAGTGTTCTGCATTGGGACACTGGAATCTCAGTGGCAGCTGCCAAATTAAAAAAATAAATAAAATGCCATAGATCAAGCTGCAGTGGCGGCCCTCTGCATGGAGCCAGCTCTGCAGGCCCCGGGCTGTCCTCGCACCAGCGCAGGGGTGTCCTTCATTTCTCTTTGAACGTGACCGGGCCTCTTGAAGGAGAACGCTAGGTAGCATGCCTGCCAAGCTCTGAAAGCCATTAGACACCAGGAAGCAATTCCATCAAGATTCTACTGGAAGATCCTCCTTTCCCTTCTAGGTTGAGAAGGCATTTTCAAACACAGCCTGCCTCCGAGTCTCTTTACCAAGATCAAAAGGTGTCTGGGAGGCCGGTGGGCAGGAAGGACTCTCAGAAACAGAGCACCTACCCTGTAGGGGTGCCTGAGCAGGAGCCTGTAAGCCAATTCCCCTTGCAGGCCATCTGCAAAACGTTAATTGTGAATTCTCAAACCCTCAGCGCAGAGAGGAATTTCATAAAAAGAACTCTCTTTCTGATAAACCAGTTTTAGCAGGTGAGTCTCTTCCAGCTTGGTAATTCTATGGGAAAGATGATAACAGGCTGTCCCATACAGCAGTTGCCCTCGGACTTCCCTGGGAGTCTAGTGGTTAGGAATCTGCTGTGCGATGAATGCAGAGGACCCAGGTTCAATCCCTGTTTGGGGAAATAAGATCCTGTACCCAACAACAAAAGCAGTTGTCCCTGTGTGCCTGGCTGCGTGCTTAGCAGTGATCTTGGTCCTGACTCAGCTGAGCCCCATCAGGGCTGTGCTCCTGAGAGCTGAGCACGTGTCATGTGTGACTCCCCGGGATTTGGGAGGTACCCAATATTCCTCTAGTTCAACTATCAACCTATTTGTTCGAGGACTAATTTGGCTGTTTTATAATCAGCAGAATATTTTCATGTCTGTCAAAATACTGCATGTGGACACGCCTATGTGTTCAACAGCACCTATCTAATTCAATCATCAGCAGAAAGACAAGAAATGGGCCATCACTCGGATTTTGGACTGCACTGAGACAAAAGGATCAGCCTCTGATCATGAAATGTTTTTTCTGGGTGTTTGATTTCACTGAGTTGCATGATCTCTTTCTCTTCAGTCCTAAATGCAGTTTGAAAATCTGGCCTGCAGCTCAGTGGTAGCTGACTGGATGCCGTCATGCTCTCTATTTGAATCTATATTTTCTGTCGGCCAGACATTTTAGCCACTTAGACAAGTGCTTTTTACATCTTGAGTCTTTAGCCCAAACTATGCCATCCCCACCCCAGGATATCTCCTTTTGGGCTGTCTTTGCCACGACAGATGGAGCCCAGGTCTCCACCCGGTTTGGACCCCAGGTCTTAAACTGGAGGCTCTCGTGATCCCAGGTGGTCTCACAGCTGCTGTCTTTCCTCAGACCCCAGCCCGAGGGTCTTCCCCTCCAGTGTCATCGAGCTCTGTGCAGCCTCCAGCCCTCCAATCACATCGCAGTTGTTCTTGCCAGAAAAAGCCAATCTTGCTGATAGAAGTCAGAAGAGTAGATACTAAGGGGTAAGAATAACTGAGTAGCAGGGGGCATGAGAGAACATTCTAGAAATGGTCTAAAATTATATCTAGATGAGGCTCATCCTAGGCAATAGGTAACAACGTCACTGAAAACCTCTGCCTCTCACTGTATATGAACAAGAAGCCTGGGGAGTATCACCTGTGCCAGAGTCCACCATTCGTTGCCCATTTGGCTCATTTCTAAGACGGATATTGCCTTGATTTACCAATTTAACATGTGTAGGAAGCTTTTTTTCAAATATTTTATTTCTAATTGGAGGATAATTACTTCCCAATGCTGCCTTTGTTTCTGCCATGCATCTCCATGAATCAGCCAGAGAAGTACAGATGTCCCCTCCCCTCCTCTTAAACCTCTCCCCCACCCCTCTAGGTTGCCACAGAGGACAGGTATCATCTCAGTTGGTCAGAATGGCCGTCATCAAAAAAATCTACAAACAATAAACGCTGGAGAGGGTGTGGAGAAAAGGGAACCTTCTTGCACTGTGGGTGGGAATGTAAATTCACACAGCTTTTGACATTGTAAAACAAAATCAAAGTAGCAAACCCAGAGAGTCCCACTAGGTGAACTAATGGCTTTGCATTCACCATTTGTTCCCCTTTTTCTCCCCCCCACCTTTTTTTTTCAGCATGATAATTTCATTATGGAGAAAGTTCTCTTTGTCATAATTGCTGGTGTTCGCGTTTGTGTGTGTGTCTGTGTGTGAATATTTAACAAAGACTATTCCTTGAAATGCATACAGGATGTCACAGCTGGAAGCCTTTGTGATACATGTGAGCTTCATTGCACAGGCATACTTGCCGAGATTTTTCTTTATTGTGATTCTCTGAATTTGGAACTGTACTGAGAAAGTGACAGGAGAGAAGGATTGTTACTATGATCGGCATGTTTTTCCCAAAAAAAATATCTTTCACTTTTGAAAGTTATCAGATATCTTGAAGATAATATAAACATATAGTCACACACTACAAGCCTTATTTAAATCGCATCAAATGAAATGGTCAGCCCCAAACAGGCTTGAGGAAAGAGCTGTGCACTGTGATAATTGGAAAATTCTAAATGAATGTTTTCCCCTCTGATCAAATAGTTTTCAAAATTTATAGCAGGAAACTAACTCAACCAACATACTAGTGGCCAAATTATCTCTAATATAGCTTTTGGTATGGACGAGTAAATGTATTATGTAACTGCAGGCACTAGACTCCCTCCTCCATCCTAAATCTCAATGCATCAGTTCACTCATTTATTCTACATAGGTCAACTACATAGGAAGTGCATAGCAGCCTCAACAAAAATGGAAAAGATAGAGACCTAGGAGGAAATCAGATAATAGATAAAATTAAAATACATTAATTCAAATTTAGATTGCACCAGCTTCAATCTCAGGTAAAAATATAAGTTTAAACATATGAATCCCTTCAACCATCTAGAAGCTTGTTTATATATTTACACATGGTTTGATTCAAGAAAGAATATAAAAATGGAAAAGTGAATCACTCTGCAGTACACCTGAAACCAACACAAATTATTAATCAATAATACTTCAATATAAAATTAAAAAATAAGTAGAAAGAAACCCTAAGAAAAAGAGAAAAAACAAAAAAGGAAATGTTTTAGGCAATAAATTAAATATCCTTGATAAAACTGAAGATTTCTTGAAAGACTCCAATCACCAAAAATGACTCAAGAAGAAACAAAATTAATAATGCACAGAATAACACTCTATCTCCTAAAGAAATTAAATACCATCACTAAAGGCAGAGATCATCTTCTTATCTGATACTAGTTTAAATCAGTCTTGCATTTAGTGGCGCTGAATACTAGAGGCAAATCTAATTTAATCTTTTAATTCTATGGGAAGCAATGGCCTCCCATAGAATTTTTATGCTTTATGACTAAGAAATTCTTATCTCATAGTACTTACCATTCAGACACTTAACATCTGCAGTTTTAAAAATACGAAAATAACATTTTAATAATAGTCCACTCTAATATATAAAAAAAGATATAAAACAGCCTATAATAAAAAAGTGAAGACAGTTTGCTGGGGTGGGGAGCTGACCCAGAGAAAGAAGGGGGGAAAGCATTTGATTAAAGCTAGTGGTGACCTTCCTCAAGCAAGTCAAGGAAACAAGTTTTATACATTTGCTAGATGTAGGCACTTATTTTCTAAGCTTTCAGGCAAGCTTAGAAAGGGCCATAAGGTACTAGCCACATTAAACACAGAAACCATTTTCTTATTTTACTGCTATTTTGGATGGACTGACTTCCTGGGTGGTTCAGACGGTGAAGCATCTAATTGCAACCCAGGAGACCCGGGTTTGATCCCTGGGTCAGGAAGATCCCCTGGAGAAGGGAATGGCTACCCACTCCAGTATTCTTGCCTAGAGAATTCCATGGACAGAGAAGCCTGGCAGGCTACAGTTCATGGGGTGCTCGAGGCAGGTACTTATTTTTCTCAGCATTCAAGCAAGCATAGAACGGGGGAAATGATATTAGCTTCGTAAAACATGGAAACCACTTCCTTCTATTATTGTTATTTCTGACACCGAAACTAAAGAATAATTCTCATAAATAAGTGGATGCATTTCCACCAGGTATTGTAGAGGGAAGGGCGACTGTGACATCATCTCTGAGGCATACACAGGTTCTACCATAGTAACACGCTTCACACATAGTCAGGAGCAGGTCTTAAATGTTCCTTAAATGAAAGGAGCTAGAGAAGTTAAACAAACAAAAAAAAAAATTGGAGAAAGAAAGAAACAGAGAAATAAACGGAGGGTCAAGCTGAGACCAGTGTTGGTGGTGTGTTGTGAACAGACCCTAGAATTCAAACTGATACACTTGAGAGATCACATGATGATGACAGTAACAGCAATCAGAAACGTGGGAGGGGAGCGGAGGGAAGTCCCGATGAACCACCAGGAATCAGGTCCCGAACACACGGCCTTATGCGCATCCCTGAGCAGCCTCCACGGCCTAGGCTCAGGCAGGAGGGGCGAAGACACATACAGCTTTAGACAAGGAGGCACGCTAAAATAATGCAGTCGAGGGCCCCCAATGAGAGAGAAAAGAAACTCAAAAAGATTAAGGGTCCTGCTAAAGGTCACAAACCTACGGAGAAGCATTTGGTTATCTATCAAAAGCAGAAAATACACTATCCATTTGGCAACCTCAGATAAAAGTAAGACCTTAATCCCACAATATGCACACACAGAATATCAGTGACTCGAGTTCTCAACTTTTCTCCTCTGATTTTAACCAAACCCCACAGATACTGTGTGTAGAAAGAAAGGAACTGTTAGACAAAACTAGTTACCTTCCCACATTTACTGGGCACCCTCTCGTTTCCAACCTGGAGAACGACAGGGGTCAGCATGTTCCTTGCTCTGCTCCTGGCCTGCCAGTACTCTGGTTGCTGTAATATCCTAAACTGCAGTTATTAAACACAGATACTGCTCGTAGTTCAAACATCACGCTCGACATTATGATTTTCCATGTGTATTTACAGCTACAGTTTGGGCTTTGCTGGTGGCTCAGCTGGTAAAGAATCTGCCTGCAATGCAGGAGACCTGGGTTCGATCCCTGGGCTGGGAAGATCCCCTGGAGGAGGGAAGGGCTACCCACTCCAGTGTTCTGGCCTGGACAATTCCATGGACTATATAGTCCATGGGGAGGCAAAGAGTCGGACATGACTGAGTGACTTTCACTTCACTGATAGTTAGAATGGGGTAAACTTGAGGAGAAGTGCTATATTCAGAGATGTCCAATATAAACTTGGACAACAGAACTGAAGAGCTGTCTCACTTGGGGCTGAGGTCTCAGCCTGGGGACCCGTGGCGGCTGCCCGGGTTTCCATCCTGCCCGTGAGACCTGCCTGAAGGGAGGCAGGGGCTGGGGTAGCAGGAGTTGGCCGGCAGAAGACAGTGACGGGTCACCTGGGAAGGGCCTCTTGCAAGTGAGGAGAGCGTCTGGGCACCCATGCACGAGGCAAAGACAACACCTGAATCTCAAACACGGGGTGGCTGGCCGGTTAGGGTGCCTCAGTCAGCCGCCACAGCTCATACTGACATTCTGGCAAGAATCTGTGAGAAGCCCCAAAGGTCTTTTTCTCACTAAAACACACATATAAAGCTCCTAAGAGTGCATTTTGGGACAAATGTCAAAGACTGCACCAGGCTGATTATCCAGCTGCTTACTTTGCATATCTACCTGGATGTCCAAACGGCAGCTGAAACTTGAAATATCCCCAACTTTCATGCTCAGTGGCTGTTTAACTCAAGCCTATTGATTTCCCAGGGTTCTGTGTCTTAATGAAAGACATCAACATCCACCTAGCTTCCGTGTTATCTATTACAAAACTACTTTCTTTTCCTCTTTGACTGCCTTCTCACCTTCCCCGCTCTCTAAAGCCCCTGGCTGCCTTAGTTTCTCTTTCTTGCACTGATTATTGCTTGTGATGCTTCTTCTAACCAGAGAGCTCCACCATCACTTCATCTTCCAGCAAGACTCTGGCCATTTTCTCAAATCTGGGTGGCTCTGCCAGGGTGCAGGGTATTATGGAAGTTGCACGCTCGTTTTGGGAACCCTTGATCAGAGGGACGTCTCAGCGGCAGCCCTGGGGAGCCACTTGTATCTGCTGAGATTTAGAATCGCGGGCTAATGAAATCAGAAATCTGTGGTGCATATGTGTGCCGGGTAACTTCTCTTTCTGTCTCTAAACTTACTCGCTACACTTTTCCATGGTGCTGTTTGCTGAGAGAGGTCACACACATACACAGGTTGTGAGAGATTATGGCTCGTTGAGATTTCAGATTCTTGATACGTGAGGTGTAGAATAGCCAGCATTCTCCTCCCTGGGCAGCTGAGGGGAAGCCCGTCTATTGGAGGGTCCCCACCGCTTTGCTTCTGGAATGTTCCTGATGCGATTAGTCCCCCAACTTGACGAGGAGCCTTGAAAAGCAGAAGTGCTTCGGGCCTCTTTCCTTGGACCACATACAACGCTGTGCTTTTGTCACGGTGAGCTGAATAATCTTCCTTAATGATAACTTCAATCATTGTCATTCAACACGTGCTTGTGTCTCCAATTTAATTTGCGAAAAGTGAAATTATTATTATTGTAATAATAAATGATTATTGCAACAATTGTAATAATGAATAATTATTGTATTTGAAACACTCAAAGTCGGGTCCTGCGAAAACTGCTTGTCACCTCCTTCTAAAGCCCATTATTATTGGGTCATTTCTGCCAACATTTAAAACATATCTGACAAGTTCCTATTGGCGCTTTTCTGCTTATTTTGAAGAAATGATTATGAAAAAGGATTCCTATAAATGCAGAAGTCATGTATTGACACATTTTAATTTCATTGAAAAATTGTATTTTCCACAACCCAGTGGCCTCAAATAGATCGGATTTCCTGCCCAGCAACTCTGCACGACTCAATTTCCAAATGGGGGGTCACGGGGCATTCTCAGATTGAGAAGGACATGCACTTGAAAGACGGCTGCTACCTACATCGGGAAACACAGGAGATGGAGAAGTTAACAAGACTCTAGGGACAGCCAGGCTTTGCAGGGCCTTCTGCAGGGAATCTGGTGTGCGGCCCAGAGCAACATGAGATGGGGTTCCCAAGGACACAAGACCCTCCCAGGGCCGGGGCTGGCTCAGGTCTGACAGCTAATCTTCTGGCCCCAGGTCCTCACTGAGCCGTTCTGGGGATGTCCCTGAATTCACTGATGGCAGCGTATGAAATGGGATCCCCCTTTCCTGCCTCAGCGTGCAGCATGCAAGCCTCTCTATCATAAAAACCAAATTTTCATGTGCCAAAGCACACATATTTGAAGGAAATCAACATGGTGACAAAACAGCGAACTGTGACACCCCCGCCGTCATCCTCGTTGCCCGCCTGTCATTTCCGCCCGTGATCAAGGCAAGGCCACCTCATTTCTAGGTCCCCAGCTCATAAGCCATCAAACTTTAGAAAAGTTTAACTCACTTTGAAAACTCTGACTCACTCCAGGGGGACGGCCCCTGATCCCCGGCCACACATTTCATTTCTGCAACAGCCAAGTAACCATTGCTCTCTTTTCTTTTATCCTCTCCTCATTCTACTTGGTTTTAGAAGATGCACTTAAACTATAAAAATACTTTTTACGTGCTCTATAGCACATACAGTCTCCCCTAGTGGTTCAGATGGTAAGGAATCTGCCTGCAATGCGGAAGACCTGGGTTTGATCCCTGGGTTGGGAAGATCCCCTGGAGATGGGAATGGCAACCTACTCCAGTATTCTTGCCTGGAGAAATCCATGGACAGAGGAGCCTGGCAGGCTACAGTCCATGGGGTTGCAAAGAGCTGGGCACGACTAAGCAACTTTCAGTACACTTCACAGCACATACAGGTGAGCTGTATATTTATATTACTTCACCATCTGAGCCCCAAGGGAAGCTCAAGAATAGTGGAGTGGGTAGCCTATCCCTTCTTTAGCAGATCTTCCTGAACCCAGAAATAAACCGGGGTCTCCTGCATTGTAGGCGGATTCTTTACCAACTGAGCTATTAGGGAAGCCCTTATTTATGTTACTTCAGTTCAGTTCAGTTCAGTCGCTCAGTTGTGTCCAACTCTTTGTGACCCCATGAACTGCACCACAGGTCTCCTGTCAATCACCAACTCCCGGAGCTTACTCAAACTCATGTCCATTGAGTCAGTGATGCCATCTAACCATCTCATCCTCCGTCTTCCCCTTCTCCTCCCACTTTCAATCAACTTCCAGCATTCTTGCCTGGAGAATTCCTTGCACAGAGGAGCCTGGCAGGCTACAGCCCATGGGGCCACAAAGAGTCAGACATGGCTGAGTGACTAACACTTTCACTTTCAAGATAATAAACACATACACTGTCCTGTCCTTCTCTGGGTCACTCTTACAGAATTTCCATCTTTGAGCTGCCTTGCCTCTGACTTTCCTTCCATCCTTATCATCCAGTGAAATTTAAAAATGTACATTTAACAGGTTCTTTATAATTTCAGAAATGCACATGTTTAAAGTAAAATGGGAAGGGTTGAGAAATACTAGTGTGTAGATCTTTGAGAAATGTAAAGGGCTTTCTCAGTGGCTCAGAAGGTAAAGAATCTGCCTGCAATGCAGGAGACATGGATTCAGTCCCTGGGTTGGGAAGGTCCCCTGGAGAAGGGAATGGCAACCCACTCCAGTATTCTTGCCTGGAGAATTCCTTGGACAGAGGAGCCTGGCCGGCTACAGTAGTCCACGGGGCCACGAAGAGCAGGAAATGACTGAGTGACTAACACTTTCACTTTTCAAAGTCAGCCAATGTGGAATTTATTTCAAAACTCGTGTTTGTAAAACTGTGATCCGAAACAAACAATAAAATATTATGCTTTGTTTCACTTGGGCTTCTCTATTGGTAAATCTTAAGAAAGCCTCAACTAATAAAACAAAATTGACATCGATATGAAATTTATATTGGGCTCTGCATTTCTGAACACATAAACTGACATTTTCCTAGATTTGTGATGTTGGTTTGTATTTTTTTCACCTAAACGAAACACCACTGTTCACTCTCTAATCTTACAGATATTTTTCCCCCTAAGCTCATCGAAATTTCCCAAGTTCAACATAATACATAGATATTGGAAAGCAAATATGCCTTAAATTTCAAGGTGTAACAAGTAAGTTTGCAAAGTTTTTTTCCAGTAAATGACAGAACAGAATCAAATATAGAAACTTTGTATAAGTATATTATATATAATTAAGTATAGAAATACTTCTACCAACTTTCTCTCTGGCTCATTCCCCTTCAAAATTATAGTTTTTCAAATAAGAGAAATAAAAATTTTATCGCTGAACTTAATGCTCCAAGTTAAAACTAAAATAATTTAAGTACATATTGAAAGTCATTCCTGTTGCCTAAGAAAACACTAGAAAGGACAAGATTTCAGGTGAAGAGCGTCAAATTCCAGCATTCCCTGTGTCCTTCATTATAAATGATTTGAAGAGCTTTTTCTCCCAAGGAAAGACTGGTGAGCAATGCCTTAGTCTAAATGACAGCAGCCCTGTGGTATCGAGGACCCACATTTCAGCTAATTTGCCGTTCTTAATATCTTGCTCCATGAGATGGAATTTAATAGATGGCTAGAACATCTTTAACATGACATTTACCAAAGAACATGTCAGCAGCATCCTTGGCCTCAAAGAAGACAGAACCTCCAAAATACAAATCAAAGAAAATATAAGAACATCTTGGAAGAAAAGGATGACAGTGATCCTACTGCACACTTAAAATATTTTTAAATGCCTTAGGAACCATGGAGCAAGCAGTGTTAAAAATAATAATGTACCAACTAAAGATATTTAGTGCTCTGCTAAGACAGGAGGCGATGCAGCAGAATGAGAAAATCTGCAGATTGTGTCCACACCATGCGTGTTCAAGCTGGAGCCCCACCTCACACGGGGTCTTCGGTAATTCTCCTTTTCTCTGATGCTTGTAGAGTCTTCTCAGGTATAAAAAGCAGTAGAGATACTTACGTTTCCAAGTTAACACGGTTGTCATACAAAGCAAGATGACACGCATGGATGCTCTTATTAAAGCATCACATGCTCTACAGATTCAGCTTCCATGACAGAGCAGTAGAGCAGAGGTTTCTACTGGAGCACAAGATTCAACAGAGGTGGTGAACCAAGAGAGGGGCCGAATCCACCTGCACAGTTACAGGTCCAAAAACCAGAGGTAGAATTTTTTAAAATAAACTTTATTATTTTGGAGAAGTCTTATGTTTATAGCAAAAAATTCCATAACACCTGTGTCCAACACGGGATACTTTTTTTGGAATTCTCTGCCCACATCGTACATGTAAAAGTTGGTGGGTTGAGACTGTGAGTGTGAAGTCACTTCAGTCAATTCAGGCCACAACATAATGTGCTGTGCTAAGTTGCTTCAGTAGACTCTTGGCGACTCTATGGACTGTAGCCCACCAGGCTCCTCTGTCCATGCGATTTTCCAGGCAAGAATACTGGAGTGGGTTGCCATGCCCTCCTCCAAGGGATCTTCCCAAGCCAGGGATTGAACCTGTGTCTCTCACGTCTCCTGCACTGGCAGCCAGGTTCTTTACCACGAGTGCCACCTGGGAAGCCCCTTCGGAGCTTGAGTTGGAGACTGAGTGTAGATCATGAGTGAAGATGATTTCAGCGTTGAAAGGTGCATTGCATCTCCATCCCAACACAGTGGGACATCCCCTTAGTCTTGAATCGAGAACAAAGGGCTTCAGCGCAATGACTCAGCAAGCTTGACATGTCTCTTCCAGAGAGCTTGACGTGAGTTACATCTTCCAGAGTTGGGGGCAGACAGTGGGTCTGGGGCTGAGTCCCCCTTGGAAAATCTACGGGGCTACTTCCTTGTGGAAACAGCTACATTGGACTCAGCCTGTGATCTCAAATTTTATTAAAGCAAAACATGTGTAAGTGTTCCCCTTGGATACCGAGAAAGCGCCTCACTAACACCATTTTACACTCTTCCCAGCAAGACCTCCTGGAGGGCCTAAGAGACTCCAAGGGAGAAAACCAGGCAAATGAGCAGCCAGAAACCAGAAGCTGAGAGACGAGTCGGTGCTGGAGGAAATGCATTAGCACATCACTTCAGGGGCAGCTGGAATTCCCCACGGAGACCTCTAGACGACGGGACAGCAGCCAAGAGACAGAGTCGGCTTTCACACCTGCCAGCTCCTGACAGCTCACAGCTACGCCAGGACAGTTACCAGTCAAGCAAGAACTTTCCCTATCTTTGCTTTAGCTCTCTCATCTGAGTTCAACCTTGAGACAGAGAAGTCAAAGGGAGGAAAGCCGTAGAGCAGGGTTGAAAGTGAGGCCCGAGCAGGAGAGTGCAGGGAGAGGTTTTGGCTCTCTTGATGGCTCTTCATGAGACTGGGTGTTCTTTACTGAATTGAAACTGAATCTGAAAATTAAAAGTTATCCATTTGGCTTGGTAGAATATGTCTGGGCTTCCCTTGTAGCTCACTGGAAAGAATCCGCCCGCCAAGCAGGAGGCGCGGGTTCCATCGCTGGGTCGGGAAGATCCCCTGGAGAAGGTAACGGAAACCCACTCCAGTAGTCTTGCCTGGAGAATCCCAGGAAAAGAGGAGCCCGGCGGGCTACAGTTCATGGGGTCAGGAAGAGTCGGACACGACTGAGAGACAGCAACAGAACAAAAACGAAACAACAACAGAACCTGTCCTCTCCTAGGAGGCTATGGCAGGCCTTTAGCAAAAGACACAAAAGCATGGAGAGCAAAAGGAAGCACTGGCACTCAGCAGCAGCTTGATGGGTGGTGCCGTTTAAACTGGAAAAGGCTTGCAATGGCCTGGAGCTCATTTTAAAACATCACCACTGGGCATCAAGGTTCAAGGGCTCAACAAGCACTGTCATCAACCATCCTGTGTTCTCAGCTCCTGACTCCTGGCCATCACACACTGCTCTCTCAGAACTGCCACTTCTAACCACACCTCTTGAGTCCGCAACCCTAATCACCACGGGACCACAGGGAAGTCCCTCTGTGCATTCCGGCTCTTGCTTTCCCACAGGTCAGGCTTCTTCTCGGGGATGTTGGAATCAGCCCAGCCAGTCCACACAAGTCCTGTCCAAGTTCCACCCACAGCTGCTGGCCCTGCCCCTCACCACCTCCCGGTTCCAACCAGGATCTTCCCTCAGGTGCTTGCTCCACCTCTTATGACTCTGAAGCTGCTCAGAGAAGAGTGCATTTCTTTGTGGCAAGGAGACACCTTCCGACTTTCTTACGTTTGAAAGCCATGCATTTGCTAGAGAAAGGGAGACCTAGGAAGTGAATCATTTTAGCTGCTTTAAACATACGAAGAGCTGACAGATGGAAGATTCTTTGGATTTTGTTCTATTTTCAATAAGTGGAGCTATAATTTATGAGTGAAGACAGATTTCAGGTCAAATAACTCTCTGTCATTTAGAGTTCCACACAATGAAGGGAGCAAGCTAAAGTAAAGCAATCATTCCCCCGTACCTAGAGGTTGTTGAACATAAGGCAAATGACCAAACACCAAGAATATATTATAAGAAAATTTCTGTATCGGGAGGGAATTTAGATTAAATGACTACAAAGTTCATTCCTGTTCTAAGACCTCAGGGGGATCAACGCAAACAGTGACTATGATGCCCTTTGTCCAGTTATTCATTTCTTCCACAAAACAGGTAAAATATGCACCGTGTATGGCGCTCAGAAAAGCTCCAGGCCCTGCCTTGGGGCACGGAGCCCTGTCACGGACTGGAGGAGAGGGCACCCAGTTAACAGAGGCTTTGCTATTTTCGATCATACTCCGTTCATTTTATGGTCACACATATATACCATCTGTACTATATCTGTTTATTCAAACCCAGGAAATGACAACCACTCCAGTATTATTGCCTTGGAAATTCTATGGACAGAAGAGCCTGGTAGGTGGAAGTCCACAGGGCCCCAAAGTCAGACATGACTGAGTGACTGAGCACACACACACACACATTCAGTAAGAAAGAGCAAAAGAAAAAAATAGTTAGTTTTTTGCATATTTTTAGGAGATTATGAAGGAAAACGCTCATTTGTCCATGAGAAGATGCTTTTAAAAAATGGAGATGTCTGATTATTTTAACTGTAGGTGATTTCCTAGGCAGTAGGTCAGTGGATGTTTATTAAGATAGCCTTGAAAATTAAGATGAAATTCCCAATGCACAACTGAAGATGTAAAAGAAAATTCCAAGTCATTTTGACCATAGAAATCCAGCTCATGAAACTAGCTGGGAGAATTCTTGGTTTACTCATACTAACAAGAGACTGCAGGGTTATAGCAGAGCTCAGAGAGCTGAATGGCCCTTGTGGGGCTCGGGCTGAGGACTCTAACTTCCTCAGTGTTATGCCTCCCTGATGGTGGGAAAGACTGAGAGCAAGAGGAGAAGGAGACAGAGGAAGAGATGGTTGGATGGCATCACTGACTCAGTGGACATGAATTTGAGCAAAATCCGGGAGGTGGTGAAGGACAGGGAGGCCTGGCGTGCTGCAGACCATGGGGTTACAGAGAGTTGGACTCAGCTTATCAAATGAACAACAAAGCCTCCAACAAACGAGTAGAGCCAACGAGTCACGTAAAAATAGTCATAATCCACGAGAGCCTCCCCTTTAATTTCACGATTTCCTGTTTTCCACATGAGCCAAGGCTCTTCTGTTTTCTCCACACTAAAGGACAATATACGTGTTTCACTTTTTATCCAATTCTCAAATCTTCATTCCCGCCTTAGGAAATGTAGCCTGATAAATTTGACTCTTTTTAGGAAAAAGCTGCAGAGAAAGGCCAGACTCTCCCTCAGTTGCAGTTAAGAAAACAAATGTAACTCAATATGGCTGCTTTCAACAAGACTCTAAACTCTGCTTCCCCAGATTTCTAATTCTCAGTTTGGCTCCTCTCTCACTGTGGACCCAAGTGAAGTCAATTAACCTCTCCATTTCTCATCTGGCTTCAGTGATACATTTATGCAGGTAGCTTGATATTCCCAGATGGACGATGGCATGCCTGCATAAGCACCAATGTTTCTGGAAAATAACTGGAAAAAAAAACAAACTGCAGTCATGATCTGCACTGTCTTGCCTAATTCTGTAGGTTTCTCAATGTGACTCTCTGCCCCCTCACATTTTATTAGCACCAGGTAATATGGTCATTCTTTATAATGTATCGACCAAGAATCTGCTGTGGAGTATGACAGAGCTACTAAATTCTATTTATCTTTCCCCAATGAGGTTTTAGAGCCATTTTCTTCTTAAGCAAAGAACAAATAAATTAACCCACTGCCCTAAAGATCTATTTTTTTTTCTTTCCATAATTCTTAGTAAAGCTTCTAAGTGGTCAAATGGATAATATATCAGTTTCATTCTGTAGGAAACCAGGGAGCTACACTTATGAGCAGAAACAACCCCTGAAACAGCAGAAGCATTTCACACTCAAAAACAAGTTCAGGGCTGGCCCAACCCCCTTAGTGCAGTCACAGTGATGCAGAGTATATGCCAATAAAATTTAAACTCCGGAGAAGGCAATGGCACCCCACTCCAGTACTCTTGCCTGGAAAATCCCATGGAAGGAGGAGCCTGGTAGGCTGCAGTCCATGGGGTGGCTAAGAGTAGGACACGACTGAGTGACTTCACTTTCACTTTTCACTTTCATGCACTGGAGAAGGAAATGGCAACCCACTCCAGTGTTCTTGCCTGGAGAATCCCAGGGACAGAGGAGCCTAGTAGGCTGTTGTCTATGGGGTCGCACAGAGTTGGACACGACTGAAGTGACTTAGCAGCTGCAGCAGCAAGGAAACTGACGAGTCCATCAAAGTGATCTAAAATAATTATGGATTTACAAATACGGCACGTTCAGTCACTGTATACCAGTGTCTACCTCATCTTCTCTCCTTATTAGCACAACGATGAATTCGATTGGAGAAGCAACTGACACAAGTCCACAGATAAATAAATCTGCCTGAGCAAAATATGGCTACCCTGGTAACCTTTGGGAAACACTTTCTTTTCAAGCTTTCTTTGTAATTATTAGTGGCTATACGGCCAGGTCGGAGCAGGCAATGGCACCCCACTCCAATAATCTTGCCTGGAAAATTCCATGGACAGAGGAGCCTGGTAGGCTGCAGTTCGTGGGGTCACTAAGAGTCGGACACGACTGAGCGACTTCACTTTCACTTTTCACTTTCATGCACTGGAGAAGGAAAAGGCAACCCACTCCAGTGTTCTTGCCTGGAGAATCCCAGGGACGGGGCAGCCTGATGGGCTGCCGTCTCGGGTCGCACAGAGTCGGACAGGACTGAATCGACTTAGCAGCAGCAGTAGCATACGACCAGGTTATAAACAATGAGATGTAAGGGGAAGCCTGCAAAGAGGCGTCTTAAAAGTATCAATGTTATTATTTCCTTTTATAAATAAATGAGACAGGCTTGGCTACTCCCCATTGTCCTGCTGGCCTGAAGACTCAATACTATGATGCCCGGTTCTGTGATGTAAGGG
Organism: Bos taurus; assembly: GCF_002263795.3. Taxonomy (NCBI): domain Eukaryota; kingdom Metazoa; phylum Chordata; class Mammalia; order Artiodactyla; family Bovidae; genus Bos; species Bos taurus. The sequence goes on from NC_037336.1 coordinate 97,755,296, forward strand.
CCATAGACATTAAAGGTACCAGCAAACCATCAGTGCTTAAGATGACCCAAGTCCTTCCGGAGTAAGCCTCTGATGAACCTGTGTTCTATCACTGAACAGCACTGTGCACCAGTAAACAAAGCCACCCAGTTTTAGAACATGTTACATTTAAGTGCAACTTACAGTGAAATCATAAAATATACAACAAAATTTCTTTAAAGAAATCTTATCTCTTCCTTTATGTTTCATGAATGTACTTAGTTTGTGATTTTTGCCAAATATTCTCTATGTTCTCTACATAGTCCCACAAATACTTATCTTATAATTGTTTTAAAGCTATCATCCTAGTTCAGTTCTGTTCAGTCGCTCAGTCGTGTCCGACTTTTTGTGACCCCATGAACCAGAGCAAACCAGGCCTCCCTGTGCATTACCAACTCCCAGAGTTCACCCAAACTCATGTCCATCAAGTTGGTGATGCCATCCAATCATTTCATCCTCTGTCGTCCCCTTCTCCTCCGTCTTTCCCAACATCTGGGGCTTTTCAAATGAGTCAGCTCTTCACATCAGGTGGCCAAAATATTGGAGTTTCAGATTTAACATCAGTCCTTCCAATGAACACCCAGGACTGGTCTCCTTCAGAATGGACTGGTTGGATCTCCTTGCAGTCCAAGGGACTCTCAAGAGTATTCTCCAACACCACAGTTCAAAAGCATCAATTCTTCTGCACTCAGCTTTCTTTATAGTCCTACTCTCACATCCATACATGACTACTGGGAGAAAAAAAAAAAAGCAAAGCCTTGAGTAGCAGACCTTTATTGACAAAGTAATGTCTCTGCTTTTTAATATGCTATGTAAGTTGGTCATAACTTTCCTTCCAAGGAGTAAGCGTGTTTTGATTTCATGGCTACAATCACCATCTGCAGTGATTTTGGAGCCCCCAAAAATAAAGTCAGCCACTGTTTCCACTGTTTCCCCATCTATTTCCCATGAAGTGATGGGATCAGATGCCATGATCTTTCGTTTTCTGAATGTTGAGCTTCCAGCCAACCTTTTCACTCTCCTCTTTCACTTTCATCAAGAGGCTCTTTTGTTCTTCTTCACTTTCTGCCATAAGGGTGGTGTCATCTGCATGTCTGAGGTTACTGATATTTCTCCCAGCAATCTTCATTCCAATCTGTGCTTCATCCAGCCCAGCATTTCTCATGATGTACTCTGCATACAAATTAAATAAGCAGGTAACAATATACAGCCTTGACATACTCCTTCCCCAATTTGGAACCAGTCTGTTGTTCCATGTCCAGTTGTAACTGTTGTTTCTTGACCTGCATACAGATTTCTCAAGAGGCAGGTCTGGTGGTCTGGTATTCCCATCCCTTTAAGAATTTTCCACAGTTTTCTGTGATCCACACAGTCAAAGTCTTTGGCGTAGTCAATAAAGCAGAAGTAAATATTTTTCTGGAACTCTTGCTTTTTCGATGATCCAATGGATGTTGGCTATTTGATCTCTGTCTTTTCTAAATTCTGCTTGAACACTGTTTGGTCCTAGGAAACCTTTGAGAGCTTGAGCTAAGAGCCGCATCTGACTGTATACAGATATATAACTTCCTTCTTTACGGGAAGGCTCACTCTTCCCCACCAACACTTATACTTTAAATACAGGACAGACGGTACAAGGAACCATGCCTGCTGATATTCTAACCTTGAATTTGGCAGGAATCCTGGAGAAAGGGAGAGGGAAAAGCATCTTTCCTTCTCTTCATCCTGCTTCTTTTTCCAACATGCATTTTTTCTATAATTTCCAGTTAATTCTAAAAATAGTGTATAATCTACACATCTTATTTTTCCTGTCACTTTTCTAGATTTAAAAAAAACAGGCTTCAAGCATATGATATACTCGTCATTTGATTTTTTGCACTTCCTATCTACTGAAGGAAACAGTAATGTCATAGGTTATTTTTAAATCATTAATTTTGTTATTCATTATCACGATCAGAAATGTATACACATGGACAAAGTGACCTCCCTCTGTGTTCAACCCGACGTTATTTCTGTGTGGACGTCCCTGGACCATCTTTGAACAGGCGACTGAAAATTGGCTTCCTGCCATGTCTTTCCAATCAGTCATTGCTCACTATTTTCCAGCGAGGGTTCATTTTTCTAAAGGCTATTTCAGTTAATGGAAACCCTGGTCAAGGTCACCATAAATTAGAGAAGATCATTTGATTTGGAGACAGGAGAAAACTTGGAGTTTCTGTAAGGTGATTCTCAAGCTATCCTCAAGGTCAGGGCAAAGCTTCAGACCACAGTTTCCCCATCCTAACATCATGATGGAAACGACTCTTCATCTTTCTTGTTAATTTATTATGAGTTTCACATTAAATATGAAACATTTCAACAATTCAACCTTAGAGTATTACCTATGAGAGACAGCTCATTATTTTGCATTCAACACTTAAATATTGTGAAGAAATGTTGGAATTATTAATAAATCACTGATGGCTCAGATGGAAAAGATTTTGCCTGAAATGCAGGAGATCCAGGTTCGATTCCTCGGTTGGGGAAGATCCCCTGGAGAAGGGAATGGCTACCCACTCCGCTATCTTTGCCTGGAAAATTCCATGGACAGAGGAGCCTTGCAGACTACAGTCCATGGGGTCTGAAAGAGTCAGACACGACTGAGCAATTAACACTATCACTTTACCAACAATAAGCAAAAATAATCAGGAGGGTCCTATTAAGACTCATGAAAAGCATGGAGCTTATTCCAAACTGAATTCTTTTCACCAGTTTTTTATTTTTTAATAAAAATAAATTTTTACATAAAAAAAATAACCCAAGTGGCCAAGTAGATTTTTTCTCCATGTGTATAAAAAGCTGCTTGCAGAGGCTCAGGTAAACCACACTCTGCTCCCTAACTAGTCAGCTACATGAGATTCTATTTCTTCTATAATTTTTTTTTCCTGACCAGATAAACCTGTGTAAGTTGCAGATCTTTATAAAGTTTGGAAGAATAAAATCTAACGCTTGTCTATCCTCTGCTTAGAAACCCTTCCTTTTAGCGAGTTCAGCACCTGCTAAATAATTGCCAAGACTTAACTTGTAGACCACCTGTCAGTGTGATCAGTCAGCTGCTCCAGAGAGATACTGTTTGAAGCTATTACTAAGTGTATATATTTTATTTTTTTTATTGAAGGATAAAATTGCTTTACAGAATTTTGCTGTTTACTATCAAACCTCAACATGAATCAGCCTCCCTTCTGAACCTCCCTCCCATCTCTCTCCCAATCCCACCCCTCTAGGTTGATACTGAGCCCCTGTTTGAGTTTCTTGAGCCATACAGCAAATTCCCGTTGGCTATCGATTTTACATATGATATTGTAAGTTTCCATGTTATTCCCTCCATGCATCTCGCCCTCTCCTCCCCTCTCCCCGTGTCCATAAGTGTATTCTCTATGTCTGTTTCTGCATTACTAACCTATAAATCTATTCTTCAGTACAATTTTTCTAGATTCCGCATATGCGAGTTAGAATACAACATTTTTGTTTTAATAAAAAAGTAAAGGAAATGCTATTCATTTGCTGGGAACCAGCTCTGTGTATTGTGCATGATTAGTCGCTCAGCCCAGAGAAGGCAATGACACCCCACTCCAGTACTCTTGCCTAGAAAATCCCATGGACAGAGGAGCCTGGTAGGGTGCAGTCCATGGGGTCACTAAGAGTCGGATAGACTGTCTTCACTTTCACTTTTCACTTTCATGCATTGGAGAAGGAAATGGCAACCCATTCCAGTATTCTTGCCTGGAGAATCCCAGGGACCAGGGAACCTGGTGGGCTGCCGTCTATGGGGTCGCACAGAGTCGGACACGACTGAACTGAGTTGGCGGCGGCAGCAGCAGCCACTCAGCCGTGTTCGACTCTGCAACCCCATGAACTATAGCTCGCCAGCCTCCTCTGTCCATGGGATTCGCCAGGCCAGAATTCTGGAGTGAGTTGCCATGCCCTCCTCCAGGGGATGTTCTCAACCCAGGGATCAAACCCAGGTCTCCCACATTGCAGGCAGATTCTTTACCAGCTGACCCTTCTGGGAAGCCCAGGTACCAGTTATACTACATCTAAGAACTGTACTAAAACTCTAGATTAAATAAAGAATCTTTGATTACATTTTCTTTAAATCCCTAGCCATATTTTTAATAAGAGCATTTCTGAATGATATTTAAAATATGAGGGAAATAGTTGTTCAATAGGCATTTATTAGTGGATCTATATAGCATGCAATCTATCCTTAAAAAAAAAAAAAGGGAGGGCTTTGGAGAAAAATACAGAAAATAATTTTCACTCCTGGCACCAACATTTGTTAACCATGTAATTTTGGACTCATTACTTAATTTCATGGAGTCTCTTTGTTAAAAACCTTGGGTAATGATACCTTCTTCTCAGGTCTGTGATAAGAATTAGAGAAAAATACAGGTGGCTCGCAAAGAGTAGGACACGACTGAAGCGGTTTAGCACGCACGTACAAACACCAGCATATAAATGGAAGGAAGGCAATAAACTGTGGCAAAACAATCATACTTGCTATGATTAATATAATTACAAAAAGGCAAACAGAATTTCTAAAGGTTGTGGATCTACCGAACCAGTGTGTGAAAGTTCAAATACAGATGCCACACGTGGGGGGCCACACACCACGTGAGATGTTGGTTGGGTCCCCTTGTTGGGGATCCAAACTGACCAGTTATCTGATCGTATGAGGCTTACAGACTCTTGGAATATAGACAGATAGATGGTGGCATAGAATGTAGGACAAAAATGTAATGATACCTGTAATAATGCAGTTGAAGTTTTGGCCTGTCGGGAGAGGAAATGATGAGAGTTGACATAAAGAGGAAGTAGGGAAGTGCCTGGGACCAGAACCCAGCAGCCCAGCTCCAAAGTCATTGTTCCAAGCTCACATCTTGCTCCCTCTGAGCCACACCTTACTTTAATCCAGCACTCACCACAGGCCAGTCTCTGACCACCTAATATCCACCTACCACTTAACCCCTACAGCTCTCTACTTTGGTACATTTAGACAGTGGTGGCAGGTTGCTTCTTTCTCTTTTGCTTTCTTTCCCCACCAATGTGAACTATTTTTAAACGAGAAGTTTCACATAACATTTTACCCCTATGGTTCCTCTTGACTCAGTACAAGCTTGGGTGGCCCTCCCCTCCCGCCACCACCACTGCTAACCGCTGGCAGGAGCAGCCTGAGGCAACCAGGACCGGAGTCCAGATCAGAGGCACAGAAGAGGCTGTGGATTGCACTGAGAAAGGCTTGTGGCCCAGGGGAGAACAAACTTTAGAGCAGCCCATTTCCCAGACAGAAGTACTGTCCAGTGACGCCCAGAAAAAGGTCTACTCCAGTGGTACAGACAATCCCAAGCATCCTTCGTGGATTTGTCTCCCTGAGTGGATCCCCCTGTGGAGCTGAAATGCTGTATCGTGATGGAGCTTTGAATTTCATTTGTGAGTAATTCCATTTTCGCAGGCTTGCATCAGCGAGCCACGATTTCCTGATTAATAAGTACATCCTTCAGGTTCTTTCACAGTGCTCCTTTACCACTTGTCTGCCAAGACACCGCAGTAATCTAGACCCTCAGCTTGAACCCTATATATATAGTTGAATAATCAACCTCTTTGCCTGCAATCTGTCACCATACTCAGTCCCAGTGATAAACAGCTCCAGTGATAAGAAACAGTCTTAAAATCTCCCTTTATGCATGGTCTCTGTGACGCTTTGCCTTCATCCCGCAGCCTGCAGAACAAAATCTGAAGGCACTAGCCATCACTGGGGCCCAACGGGTAAGGCGGTGCAGCTCTGCACGTCGGTCCCCCCACCTGCAGAGTTCTTTGTGCTCTGGTGCGTCCTGGGCTCAGTCTCAGCACTGAGCTGATCAGAATGTCCTTCAGTCTCTTAAAGACATCAGCATCCACATCATTTTAGCCAAATTCTACACTGCTATCATGCTGAGGCCCTGAAGCACTGGGCCAGTGTTTTTATTTCGGAGGTTGGCCAGCAAACCTTTTCTGCAAAGGGCCAGAAAGTAAACACGTCTGGGTGTGCAGGCCATGCAGTCTGTGTCGACACTGCTCAACCCTGATGTAGGGCACAAGAACACTGGTACCGACAACAAGCGCAGACATGGGAGGAGCCACCTGTCAAAACTTTATGATGATGCTGGAATGTAAATTTCATGTCATGATCCATGGGTCATGCAATATTATTCTTTTGAAGTTTCCCAACCACTTAAAACCATACAGAACATTCTCAGCTTGGGGACTGTACAAAACAAGCAGAGGCCACAGTGCAGCGTGATTTCCAAACATATTTTATATGCATACTGGTCCTGGATCCACAACTTCCTTTTCATTTTTTTATTGAGGTATGACTTACCTCAAGTGCTCTAACATTAAATAAATACTCTAGTAAATTTTGACATAAGCATACAACCATGTTCATATCACACAGGTCGAGATGTGAAACGTTCCCAGGATCTTCAAAGGTATCCTTCCTGCCTGCTTCTGTAAGACATGCCCAATCTCTTTGTGTTATAAAAGCAGCCTCTATATTTCCTGAATGGAGATCCATCCAGTCCATCCTAAAGGAAATCAGTCCTGAATATTCATCGGAAGGACTGATGCTGAAGCTGAAACTCCAATACTTGGCCACCTGATGCGAGGAAATGACTCACTGGAAAGACCCTGACGATGGGAAAGATTGAAGGTGGGAGGAGAAGGGGAAGAAAGAGGATGAGATGGTTGGACGGCCTCCCTGACACAACGGACATGAGTTTGGGTAAACTCCAAGAGGTGGCAATGGACAGGGAGGCCTGGTGTGCTGCAGTCCATGGGGTCGCAGAGAGTCGGACACGGCTGAGCGACTGAACTGAACTGAACTGATATTTCCTATCAATACGCCTGGATTAAAGAAATGGGGGTACTGACGCCATCCTATCCAAACTTTTACAGAGCAGTGTATTTTTAAATGAAACTTCAGATACCGTTAATCATTACAAGCACATGGAAGGCGAATTTCCAGTGATGGGTGATATCTGCTGAGAAACCCTGAAAGGCAATCTGGGAACACACATCCCTTTTTCCGGGCAGGCTGCCCAGGCCACGTCTCCTTACCTGGGCCAAGGTGAGCGTTGCTTGTTGGCAGGTGCTGCACCGCACCCTGAGCTTTCCCGGCTGCACTCCTTGACACGGGCCTTTGCAGTAGACATAAAAGCTGTTGTAGGTCGGTCTACCTGCTGGGAAAACAGGCAGAGAGAGCAGCCAGTCAATGCGGATCCACACTGAGACTTAACTCCTCCTGAACATTTGGAAATACTAGTAGAATAAATGTTACAATGAAGATCCAACAATTAAAATTTAGAAAGTGCAGTTCTTTGCTCAAAAGAGTGAAACATTTTTCCTTCTTCTTGTAAAAATGAGCCCTGTGACTTACTCAACAAAGTAGCAACCAGCTTGCTGCTGGGAGAGCTGGCTAAGGGTATCTGCAACACAAGGAAATTAATCACATACTTTGCAGTTGACATTTTTAAAAGGATGATGATGTAAGACCATTTGAAATGTAGAGGCCCCTGCTCCCAAATTTTATTTTATGCATCTCTACCCAGTCTTCAAGGCTTCTGATTTTTCCTCTTAAACTTGTATCTTTTAGCCCCAAACTCCTCATGATTTGAATGGGATCATCACAGTTCGCTGAATTTCCAGTGAAGACTTTCCAACATGAAGTCACACACAAAATAAAACACCAGCCCTACGGGGCTTAGCACACTCAGCAACCCTGTGCGGAAACGGGGGCTTTGTTTAGACAAATGTCATTCAAACAATACATGCAAAAGCTGCAAAAACATTTAGGAAAAGATAAACATCTCTGATCATTTCTCTCAAATAACCCCATGCAGGAGAGTATCCGCCTGTAAACTAGGGGAAGTTTCTTTTGAATCATTTACCTCTACATCTACAAAAGCTAACTGTATTCGGACACACTTACCAGTAAAATAACCGATTTCCACATTTCTAAAATTACTAAATAGTCCTTTTGATCTTAACTTTACTTCTTGATAGGTGGGATATCATAAAACGCCATGGCATAAGGATTTGTTTAAAATTTTACTATTAGCATTAAGAACATGTAGAAATTATGAATAAATAGTAAACACGGTTGATCATTAAGAACAAAAACCTTGAGACATTCAAACATGTGTGGTTTAGTGAAAACAATTAGTGCAGACAATAACGAGAAAACAGAAACGATCCTAAAGTCTTATGCAACTCCGTTTGCTTTGCTAACTTCCAAAAACGGGCTCTGCAGACATATCCAAGTGTCTTTTGTCTAGCAGCCATCTCTACTAATATTGTCGGTGAGAATACACTGTAAACTGTAAAGCATAATAAAGATGTAATAATAAAGTTTTATAATTATTTTCTGGCAAGATACTTTCAAACTATGAATTATGAGTTAATATTTAGTTCCCATGTGAAAGGGAAGATGAATTATACATATATATTTGCAGTGATATGAGGCTAGATTTTCAGAACTGGGTTATTTTCAAATATTTTTTGATACTGATTTCTAACACAATTCCACAGTGATAAGATAACAGACTCTATATGATTTCAATATTTTAGACCATGAAAATTCGGCACCTTGTTGTATATCCCTGGATATGTTCCAGTGTCTCCTAGCCTATGGGAACTTGAATAGAATTTGTATTCTACTACTGTGTAAATATTATATAAATCTTAATTATTCTGAATCGGTTCACAGTGCTTTTCAGTTCCACTTTGTTGTTATTGTTGTTTAATCGTTCAATTGTGTCCAGTTCTTTGTGACCCCATGGACTGTAGCCTGTCAGGCTCCTCTGTCCATGGGATTTCCCGGGCAAGAATACAGGAGTGGGTTGCTATTTCCTTCTCCAAGGGATCTTCCCAAATCATGGGTCAAACGTGAATTTCCTGCATGAGCAGGAGGATTCCTCACCACTGAGCCATCAGGGAAGTTTTCAAGTCTACTACATCCTTCTAATACTCTGTATATTCATTCTAGTAATTTTTGAGAGTGTGATATTGAAATTCCAACTAAAATCTTAATTTATCTAATAAAAATAATTTTAATATGTAGTATAACTTTATATAACCTTTTTCTGTATTTTCCAAGTCTCTTGTAAATGTGTTACCATACTTCCGTAATTTCTAAAAGAAAAAATACATAAGGCGTGATAAAGATGTCGTTTTATAATTTTACCATTTACTAGCAATATATTTTATAATTATTAATTTCCAGAGATTAATATTAGCTTTAATGTGAAAAGGAAGATGAATTATTGGTAGTGATATGAAACTATGATTTTTGAGGATTCTTTGCAGCTTTAGTGCCTTATTCTGCAAGATAGTCAAGTCTATGACTATTAATAGTAATTAGCAAATACAACAACGACAAAACATGTATTCTTAAAGTTTTATGTACATTATAAAATGCAACAAACAGAACCATATATTAAAGTTATCGAAATACCATAAGAACTGACAGAAGATCACGAGAACTCTGAAAACTTTCATGAGTACTATGGCAAGAGCAGTGAAGGAGGAAGGAGACTTTATTGTTAAAAACTGTATCAGCAATATGACCAAAATCAATTTACCATTTTCATAACCTACTGTAAAGCTTAAACCAAAAAATAAGGGAGGGGGAGGGAGGAAGAAAAGAATGAAAAAAAGAAATGCTTACAAAGGGGGTGGCCTGGGGCGCAAAGACACCAGCATTGTTGAAAGCGCACATTAGCAAGGACTTGACAATAGTAAATGAAGCATCTCAGAAACTGCAGGGAACTAAGTGATTTTTCTCTCTCCCTTAGGGCAAAAGCAATGTTCGCAATATTGTTTCAGCTAAAGACAGAGCCAGGCAGAATGTGAAGACTGGGACACCCACCTCTGTGCACTATAACCTTCACTAAGGTCCTTGAGAAGTTAGGCAGAAAATACTGCATGCCAATGCGGGTGCCCTAGAAGCATACACGATGACATGCAATCTATTACACAGCGCGTCTCAGAGCCAGCACAAGCTGGGGGTTAATAGCCAGTTGAAGGAAGGATCAAGGGCAGGCCAGTCTTGGCTAAGGCACTTTTCAAGCTGTTGGTTTGACGTGGTCAAGCAGCTGGGCCTTCCGGTAAACCCTGAAAGCCCTTTTTCAGGACGCCTTCCCCACCTAGTTGGCAACATCACACCATTCCAAGTTGGCAAGCTTCTCTGGCACGCTGAGGTCTGGAGTGCACAGGATGGTGAGGACAAATGACACCCTCACCATCTTCTGGGCAACGTTCCCATCAGGTGGATGGAAGAGTGTAAGGTAGACTTAAAAATGGAGCCATAACCCCTAAAGGAACAAGGCAATGGGAACAATGACCCCTAAAACATTTCTCTACGTATATAGCGGCCTACAGTTAATAACATGCATCTTTCCCTCTCTTACTTCTTTTTGAATCTAATTTTTTTCCTCTACTAATCAACTCTGACACATTGCAAACTCTTCACTGTCCAAAATAATCAAAGCACTTGTGTTTGTGTTACAGATTTCCCTCTTTACATATAATAAGTTTTCAAACCTGGAGGTATTTCAAAAATCTTACAAATTATCACCTTCCCTGCAATTCACTCATAATGAACATTTGCCCATATTTTGAGTGTGCTCTGTGTGTGTACATATACATATATACACTTATACTGCACATAAACATTAATACTTTTTGGCTGAATGACTTATAATTAAGTTACAGACATGATGCTACTTCACCCCTAAATCGTCCAACATCCTAAAACCACAGAGTTTCTAGAGTGATTTTGTCATTTCAGCTGTTCTCTCTGACCAATGGGGTGTATGTCAAGTCCACCTTACAGAACACGAGGGTGGCGTGCAAGCTGTTTCAAGGTGTCAAACCGAAGTATCAGGGAATCTGTAGTCAGACCGTGTTATGTGCTGCCCAGTTCAGGCGGTCCTCTCGCTGCAGGACTCCATGGAGTGTGAAGACAGGACATACTGGGCATAGCATATCCCTGACTTTGTCAGACTTCAGAAGAGTACCTTTTCTGGAGCATCTTGTGTTAATGTATTTCTCAGGGGGAAAAAAAAAAAAAAATTGGAGGAAGGATACAACCCACTGTGTAGGGCTTGATCAACAGCAAGCCCAAGGGCTAAAGTTTATGAACACAGAGGTATTAGACACCACTGCTGAAGAGCCTGTGGACAACCAAGCTCACCCTCCACCCTAAGTCATCAATAAACTTACATATTTATTTTCTCAGGAACCAGAGGGGTGGGTCTGCTGATGGAATGATTTCACAGTGTGCTCATTTCATTCAGATGCTCTTTTTTTTTCCCCTGGATAGATGTTATTGGAATTTTCCAGGCTAAAATACTGGAGTGGGTTGCCATTTCCTTCTCCAGGGCATCTTCCCCACCCAGGGATGGAATCCAAGTCCCCTGCATTGCAGGCAGACTCTTTACTGTCTGAGCCCCCAGGGAAACCCTAGTTAATGTGCAGGGCCCTGTTAAAGTGTGAGTCACTGTGTCCATTCAAAGCATCCATAAGGCTTTCTTGTGCCAAGTCGCTCAGTCGTGTCCGACCCTTTGCGAACCCCTGGACTGTAGCCCACCAGGCTCCTCTGTCCATGAGATACTCCAGGCAAGAATACTGAAGTGGGTTGCCATTTCCTTCTCCAAAGGCTTTCTTAGCATTGTCATTTTATCATTATCTTTAGGTTTTCTCTCCCAGTTTGGTTAACATTATGCTTCCTCAAGTATTTTCTCTTATTCTCCTTTCTTGATTTCTTGTTCCCCCCCAAAAATGCCAAACACACATTAACAATATTCACCACCTATCCAGTAAAGTCCCTACTCAAAAAGAAGATATATTATTTGCTTTGGTGTTTTGAAAAAACAGCATGATATTCAGTTTTCAGTTTTCGTATATTTTAGGTGATGGGCTTATGGCCTGAAGATGTTGTTTTTATAAGATAAATGAACGCTTAAGAAAACTCATTCCGATTCTGACGAAAACGTTTCATTGACCTCAGAAGTTTATGTCACTGGTTGTCATAGAGAAATCAAGAGTTTAATTGCCTGGATAATTTGTTTTCTAGGGGAGAAGAGAAGTGAGTTTTCACATACTTTATACCTAGGTAAGATAATGTTCAGTATCTATCCACTATAAAGCTGCAGGAGCACACGGGACTTCAAGTTATTTTTATCACATATGAGCTAATTAAAACATCAAGCAGATCAAGCTGCTGATGAGAACTTTCTGTGGGCATGAAAATGTGAACCAACCGGAACTCTCTCACACAGTAGCCACAAGGACCTATTGAGAAGCTGGCTAGGAACTATTAAGAAACCACTGTTTTAAAAGTAAATAAATAAACGATCCACATTAGCATAGCCATACGTGGGTAACATCTCCTAAAGCGGACAGCACGGAAGAAACTACATAACAGTGATGTCTCGTTCCCTCTCGCCCTCCCTTGTTAGACACAGAGATGACAACACTAAGAAGATTCTTCGGTCACATTGAGAAGTGCAGTAGCCAGCTGTTAAGGGTACTGATATGAGGACAATGAAGAGAGGAGGGCGGGAGTGGGAGGTCTGAACTGGAGACTCAGAGGGACACAGACACAGAGACAGGACCAGGCTTCTTGCCGTCTCCTCCTCCACACACCCCGCTCCTGACACCCTCTTGGGTACTGCTCGCCTTCCGCCCGTCTCCACTGATATTACCGCCTTGGAAATCTGATCCACGTATTCAAGATGCAGTTGGAATGGCATTTCCCATAAAGTCTTCCCTTGATTTCTCCTGAAGTAAAAGGTATTTCCCAAAATAATCAGGAAAAGTAAGAAAGACCATCCAGCTAAGTCTTGTCACTTTTACACCATAGACTCGTCCAAACATCAGAAAACCAGCATCTAAGAAGAAGGAACGAAGCATCTTGCACAGACTTCATCCAGCTCTTGCCCAGCACCCAGCCCGGCAGCAGGATTTTCAGATTCTGCTCTCCGGCCCCTTTGGACCACAGTTTAGTTCCTGTTTTGTAAATACTGAGGATGTGATATTATCGCTGTCTGCACCACTTACCTGCATCGATCAACTCTAACCTGCCATACTCCCTCAGTTTACCCCTTCCTTGAGTCACTTAGGGAGTAACCCAGTCCTGTTTGGCTCCTACTACCCCACTGTGGAATAGATCCATGACCAGAGTTTCTGAACCCACGACCTTGATCCTGTGATAAGGATCTGGGACACAGAGAACCTCCTGTCCCCGAATTTGCCAGAATTCTTGCTCTTGTATTTTTGGGTGGTGGTCCTTCTGCTTGTGCTCAACCAAATGCGCTGGAATATATTCCCTGGTGGCTCAGACAGTAAAGAATCTGCCGGCAACACAGGAAACCTGGGTTTGATCCCTACCTTGGGAAGATCCCCTGGAAAAGGGAATAGCTACCCACTCCAGTATTCTTGCCTGGAGAATCCCATGGACAGGGGAGCCTGGCAGGCTACAGTTCATGGGATTGCAACACTTTCACTTTTTTTTCACATGACTTGTGTGAAAAGTCATGATGGCCAGCAAGCTATCTTTGCACAATTCATTTCTCCTCATGCTGGCCTGATACTATCCATTAGTTCTAGTTTGAACAATGCATATTGAACCAATTTAAGGCAGTTCCATATAAAGTCCATTCAATGTATATTCCTGGAATCATCTCTTCTGCATGAAATCTTCTGTGGATCATCAAAACACGGAGGACATGTGCACTCCAGCCTAACGAAAACCGGAAAAAGAATGGTGCCCCACCGTCTCTGTGTACTTGTCCCGCCTCTCCTATTACTACAACTCCCCTGCTTCACTTTTCCAAATGACTTGGGCAGTTCCTTAAATTTAGTCAGCATTCAATACATATTCATCAGATGTCTCATATTTTACATGATGTGAAAGTTGGAGCAGGTATGATGGCATCAGAATAAAATTCATATTAAATAGAACGTGTGCTTGTGTGTGTGCTCAGGAATGTCTGCCTCTTTGCAACCCTTTGGACTGCAGCCCACCAGGCTCCTCTTGTCCTGGTATTCTCCAGGGAAGAATACCAGAGTGGGTTGCCATTCCCTTCTCCAGGGGATCTTTCCAAACCAGGGATCAAACCCATGTCTCCTGCATTGTAGACAGATTCTTTACCTGCTTGAGCCATCAAGGAAGTCCCCAAAATCAAGTAGCCATGATTATCAAATATCTAGAATAACTTTCCACCAGCCAAATTTACCAGATTAGATTCAAACATCCTTCAAAATATTAGCATATTGTATTTTAAATAAATAATATTATCTTAACATCACAAATTATTAGTATGATAAATAAAAGTAAAACAAAATAGAATACTGAAAAAGCTTATATAGAATTTAGTATAATTAAATGTTAAGTGAAAAAAAAACTGCATTCTGAAAGTTTATAAGTAGAACTACTTTAAAGGAGGACAGTTATTACACATAAATACTTTTACTTCCATCCTTATCCACTGGGTTACTACACCCCACTGAATGCAACCACATCACTCCATGCTTTTTTAACAAGCCATCTTCTTAGCTCCTGCACAGTAACCAAGGTGATGCTGTACTATAAACAACTTCCAATTATATAACCATCCACCCAGTGTGTGTACTTTGAAAACATGTTTAGCAATCTCTAAGGAGGCTCTACCCTTAAAGTTACAACTTAATTCTCAATTTTTGTGCTAGGGTTTTTTAAATTAATATATCTGCCACATAATTTCATCTGGTGAAGCAAAATCTGCTGATTAAAGAGAATGTCTCTGCCTGGATTTTGCGGCTGTTGTTGTTGCTGCCAATTTATTTTTTCATTATTCATTTTAATAGTAATAACCAAACCTCTACTGCCAAGAGAAGAAATGTAGAGTGAAGCACACTTTAAGAAATAGTTTTAAATAAATAACCAGGATTGAAGCCAAGTGGCGTAAACCCAGATATGAACTTGGGCAGGAGAACAGGTAAGGTGGATCCTAGAAAAGTCTCAACTCTTCACTATGTTGAGCGAAGGTCAGTAACTCAAATTTAGATGCAAGTAACTGTTGACACTGCCGTCTATGGTGTCGCACAGAGTCGGACACGACTGAAGCAGCTGTTGACACTGCAGATGGCTGTGCACAACTCCTGAGAAGATAATCTGTGTACTCGAGGACGTGTCCATCTAGGGCAGGCCAAGCCTCGTGTTGTCACCTTGGCAAATCAACTGACTCCCAATGCTGTTTTCTTATCTGCAAAATGGAGATGGTGATAGTACCTAGCTCACAGGCTTTTGTAAGAACGTTTGACAGAATGATACAGGTGAAGCACTCTGTGCAGTGTCTGATTCATGTTACCTGTTTTCATTTGCTGCCAAGAAATATGGACCCTGAGTTATTCCCAGGTACTCATACCTGTGAGCACTTCATACCCTGGACTACTCAGTGACCACTGTCCTGCTGTTATAAATGAATCACCATTTATATTCTTACACGCCATGTCCATCTTAAACCTACAGCTGAATTTTTAGAAATTTCAGAGGTATAATTCTTTTCAAAACTGCATCAAAACCAACTAAGTCCTTTACAATGAAATATTTAATAATATAATGGAATATGAACCATAAACCATAGTGGGAAGTCCTTAAATTGATTTAAAGCTTACTAGAGTTTCATTTCTTTTCATAAATCACTGTTACTGTGCAAGCAATACAGGTGAATTGTACAAAAATTATTAGCAGGAGTGACAACTGTAAACAATGATATGGATCTCATCTAGTGGATAACATTCTCAAGCTGGTTAACGCACTTAAAAAAAAAATTGAGGCATTTCCAAAAAATAAAAACAGTTTTATAATGTGTAGTCTGTAAAAGCGTATCGAAGGAGATGCAAAGTGGATTGCAAAATTTCGTTTCAATGGCAGACTTGCTTACATTAGTGCTTATTCTTCATTGAAAGGTAAGCGTGATCGTCACCACTTCAGAAATGAGGAAACACAAGCTCAGAGAGGTAGACAGCCACCCCCAAGACAGCCAAAAGGCAGTCAGATATTTGCATATGAGTTTTCCTGATTACAAAGCCTACACTTTGCTCTCCACTGTGTGACAGTTACCTTGACTAGGGTCCTGATTATTGCTAAATACTGTAGAGGATTGATTCAATGGCTCTAAAAAGTGGCACTTGAACACAGGTTGGCAATTAAGGACCGTGGCCAGCAATCACCAACTGCTTCAGCATCCGTCTCACCACCATACTTCCCTCACGCAATCAGCAGTGGAAGTTTCATGGAAATTTCCATGAACGTTCTGTGGCACTGGCATTCAGCAAGAATATGCAGATACAAAAATTATCAACCAAGAAAGGTAAAACTCATTTTTAAGAGGCAGCACGTATTCTAAAATTGTACTTTACAGCGAGAAATGGTAATCTATGGCATAACATTAGAATCAATAGAATTTCTTCTTTATTTTTATAGAAGTGATGCCTTTCTTGATATTCTAAAAATGATTTTAACTCTCCTCATTTTCAGAGTTCTAAGTGTTAGTGAAACCTGTAAAGAAAATGAATGCCCAGAGAAATGACATCAATTAGAGAGTAACCAGCAAGGTGTGACTCTCCATACTCCCACATTTTCGATCTTATTTTATTCACAATAGCCATGTCAGTATTTTGGTATAAATACTGCATATAAGTAGAACACTTCCAATTTCACTACAACTGTTACAAATCTTCTTACAAATTCCAGTGTTTCACGTATCCTACTTTACCTTACCAAATGATGAGACAAAATATATAATATTAATAAATCTGATCTTTCTCCATATTGATTTCAAAAGGTCTTCTGTGGTAATTGAAAATCATAAACTCTCTACTACTCCTTTAAATATGAGAAAAATGAGTTTCTTCAGGGACACAGTGATTAGTCAGAAATGTCGGATGATGTCATCGTGCTGAAGGCAAAGTATAAAATGACTGTCTTCTCTGAATCAAGGCTGATAATACTGTGAACTACATGTCAATGGCTCAGCAGGTAAAGAATCCACCTGCAAGAGACACAGGAGACACGGGTTCCATCCCCATGTTGGGACGGTTCACTGGGGGAGGGAATGGCAACCCTCTCCAGTATTCTTGCCTGGAGAATTCCATGGACACAGGAGCCTGGTGAGCTCTAGTCCAAAAGGTCGCAAAGGGTCAGACACAACTCAGCAACTGTGCACATGCGCTAAGAGAGCACGGCTGAACCATTCTGGCCAGAACGCTCTTCACAGCTACTCACCTACAGCAGCAGCTTCCCACCCAAGGGGCAAATGTGTCACCCAGGGTCTCCAGGTTGGAGGCCAGAGGGCAGAAGGTAAGGACCTTTAATTAAAGTACTGGTTTTATCTTTAAAAAAAAAAAAAAATTCATTTACAGTTTACATCTTTCTACAAAATATATTCCTAATATTCTCTATAGAGATATTTTGAATAACTAACCATTATAAAAAGCAACACTCCTAGAATATGGCACTAAAAATAACCATAAAAAAGTGCTATTCACAGCTGAAATTCTTTTTTTTTTTAATGTTTATTTAGGTACTTGCGTTTTCTGCCCCCCTTTCATTTTTATGGTGTTTTGCTTGTTTTAGGCTGTGCCATGCAGTATGTGGGATCTTAGTTCCCAGACCAGGTATTGAACCTGGACCCCCTGCATTGGGAGCACAGAGTCTTAACCACTGGATTAACCAGGGAAGTCCTCATAGCTCAAATTCTTCATCACAGTCCCTCAGGATTTTTTCCTAGCCGAGTTATCCAAACTTAATTATGCTGTCTTCTGCAATACTGAAACCAAAACACTTGTGATTTACAAACCCTCCATCCGCAGGCCTCCACATCTGCGTTTGCCCTGGGGTGCATTCACTTCGAAAGGAATCCCCAGTTACCTTTAAAGTCTGTGCCAAGTGTCCTTGAGAAGTCTTGCCTGCCCCTGCCCACAAGAGGCCATGTGAATGTGCCACCTTTACAGCTTCAGCACTTGATTCCTCGGGTGTGCTCGTTTGTAATTGGGTTTACAGGACAGAAGAGCCTGGCAGCTACAGTCCACGGGATCACAGGGGTCGGACATGACTTAGCGACTACACCACCCCACAACTGCATACGTCTGCTTCTTGTGGAACCCAGTTTCTGAGTGTGAGGACCTTATTTTCCCGTCTTTGCATCTTGGAGCTTGACCAGCCACGAGGGAGTCGAGAGTGCTTAGCCTCAGTGATCGGTTCATGGGACGGACACAAAAGAAACATTAAATAGTGAAAATTATTTGTGGAAGGGCTTCCCTTGGTGACTTAGTCGGTTAAGAATCTGCCTGAAAAGCAGGAGACCAGGGTTCGATCCCTGGGTTGGCAAGATCCCCTGAGTAGGGAATGGCAATCTGCTATAGTATTCTGGCCTAGGAAATCTCATGGGCAGAGAAGCCTGGCGGGCTAGAGTCCATGGGGTCACCAAGAGTCAGACAAGACTTAGCGACTAAACCACCACCACCACCATTGGGTGAAATCTTTCTATTTTCCTTAAATGTCTGGTTCTCAGGCTTTCTTATTCCCTTGATCTCATCACTGATGGCTGACTTGCCCACATTAGTAGGTGCTTTTCCCTTAATATTCTAAATGTCTGAACTTGATGATCGTGTCTTCCTTCTGCAGAAAAGCTCTCAAACCCTAATTACATCTGCATTCCGACAGCCACAAATTAGATAAATATCTTGATTTACAATTAATTCTATTAGATATTAGGAAAACTTTTAGCCTTTTCATTCTATTATTATAAATGAAATTTACCAAGAGTCATAAATGCGGATAAAATCTTATTAACACAACACCAGTTTCACTTACACTACTGTTAAACCAGCTTCTTATAGGATTCCCTGACACCCATATTTTCTACAGTTTGTTTTCTCTGCCTTTTCAAATGCAGGTAAACAGGCAATGTCATCGTGGGCACTGGGTAATAACCACGCGACGGGTGTGTGTGAGCACAGACTGTCATCTACTGTCCTTGTGAGTCTCCCTCTCTCCCCGCCCCTCTTCTGCTCTGCACCTAAGCAATTTCCTAGCAGGTCATTCTCTCCAGAACCTATCAGTTCTGCAAACTGCTTTCATATTAATTTTCCTAAAGTAAATCTTTGACCGGATCATTCTCCCTAAACGTCTCCTCATTACCTTTTGGATGAGATTCAGACACCTTTGCTTAATAAATCTGGCCCCTCCATTCTTTGTGAGAGACTGACTAATTCTATCTTCACCTTCCCCTACTGCTCATTTCTGAAAGCTAAATCAGGGCCTCACAAGACACACCTTTTCCTTCCTTTATCCGAATAGTTATCTGACACTTGGAAACTAGGCAAAAAAATGTGGACAGCTGGTCCTTTGGATATCATGGAGGCAAAACCCACACAGTTCATGGAATTCTCCAGGCAAGAATACTGGAGTGGGTAGCCTTTCTCTTCTCCAGAGGATCTTTCCAACCCAGGGATTAAACCCAAGTCTTCCGCATTACAGGCAGATTCTTCATCAGCTGAGCCACCAGGGAAGAACTTTTACCTGTACACCTTATATATTTTTGGGATAGAGAAGATTATGAACGTCCTAACAGGGACCATCTCTCACATGTACTCAATAAATACATCTATTTCTTCTCCTTTGGTGCTAACAACATCTAAAAATGCATCATTTCTCCCTATTTCTAGAGGCCCTAATTCTCCTCTTCAGCCTTTTGGGGTCCTGATGTACCACCACCACCTCCAGGAAGTCTTAGTGATTCCATTTGTCAAATGTAAATCTTCTGCCCCTGCATCCCCATTACCTTAAATTTACAATTTTCTCTGGATGCTTAAATCACTTTATAACCCACCATAAATCATAGATATTTTTATCAAACTTATTACACTTTAGATTTTTGAAGATAGAGAATACATCTCACTGTATCGTCCTCGTGTCAAGGAACAAAAAATTGCACGGATATGAAGGAAGTCAAGTAACTAGATTTGAAACTAACACCGTGGTAGGATAAAGTTTTCTAGCTTGCAGAATAAAACATCACAATACACTGACCCTGAAATAATTTCATCTCTGTGACAATACAGGAGAAAAGTTCTTCCCGACCCACTACAATGACATGCGTATTGACAATTGTTTTTATGGTGCCAGGATTTTAAAATTAAATATTTCTTAGCTTCTGTTACTTGGCGATGCTGAAGGAATGTTGTCAAAAGAGTAAATATAAGTTGATTATAAATCTTCATTTCAGGGCAGGATGTAGGAGAGGCTACATTACAGCAGCCATGTTGGTGTCAGCATAAGGAAAACAGAGTCTTATTTTAATAGTAGTAAGACTATTGAAATTTCTGTACATAATTTGTACAGATTTGAAGATGGTAATCTTGATGGTCATCAGTGAATACATGATTGAGGCTGGAAAAAAACAAAACACTGAGGACCATGAACTAGCCCTTCTGGACTCGAAATGGAAAGAATGGCCTCCTCCCAGTGGCCATGGTCACTGTTTGCAGGGCTCAATGTGCTTGCCTGAAAGGTCTGCCCATTTGCCAACCAGACTTTGCAATCTGAAGAGTCTCAACTCAGAACAGTCCCGTTTACACCCAGTTTGTCTGGCTTGCCAGGCGATGGCCCGTGGTGCCATCATCTGCCCAGACCACCTGGTGCTTTGGAAGCCATCTAGTTGCGATTTTGTAAACAGTCTCCCTGAAGCTCTGGAGTCACCCTTCAACTTTGAAGACTCGCTGTCAAGCAGCCAGAAGAGGTTGATGAATATCCTCACTTACACATAGAGCTAGACTTTACGACCTGATAAAAGTACAAATAAAACTCCTCTGTTGCTTATGTATTTCAGCTTTAGGAAGATCGTTCTGGAGGATGAAATAAGAGCTTTGGAAGAAATTAATGCTTCGGTGATCAACAAAACCTATTAGGTTAACTCTGAATTGCAGTAATTATCATGACCTAGGAATTATACCTGGAGAAGACTATAATGGATAGAAGATAGAAAGATAGATAAATAGATAGATAGCAAAATAGATACATTTCCTTTTAGCTGCTAAAAGGAGAAAGGCCAAGAATGTGGCAGGAAGAAAATAAAAAATAGATTATCAGAGAGATTTCCACATGCAAAAATGGTAGCAGAGAGGAAGCTATAAAGCAAAAGGAAGAAAAGTATCTAGAAGAAAAGGCACATACAGTAACAGCCAGAGAGATATGGAAAAGAAAAACACACACTAAGAGAGAAAGCGCGGGTTCCCAGAACACCACTCTCGTCTGTAACCTCTTGGATACTGCTGTATAACAGCCACGTCATATGTTCAAACTCTGCTTAGTCACTTCAGTCATGCCCAACTCTTTGTGGTCCCATGGAATGTAGCCCGCCAGGCTCCTCTGTCCATGGGATTCTCCATGCAAGTATATTGGAGTGGATTGCCATGCCCTCCTCCAGGGGATCTTCCCAACCCAGGGATTGAACCCAGGTATCCCGCACCACAGGCGGATTCTTTACCATCTGAGTCACCAGGGAAGCCCCATATGGTCAGGAGTGTAATACAAATGGGGCTATCCCCTCTTGACACGCCCTCCACATGGGGCGTAACCACGCCCCACGGCCACCACTGGCTCCCCGTCCAGCTCTTTTCTTACATCCATGGCTGCCTCTCCCTCTCCCTAAGTCTCTGCGTGGGGGAGGTGAGGGGGTGCAGAAAAGCAGACACTCACATAGCCACATATTCTCCTTTCCTCCCCTTACCTTACATGCGGTGTAGTCAGAGTAGTATTCAAATATCCATGGAAAAGAATAATCACCTTTGGCTCAAGTAAAAGTACGATCATGGTATGAAAATGTCGACGAAGGAAGGAGACAGAGGAAGTTGGAATGAAATTCCAGCACAGGGGTTTAGGGTAACAACAGAAATGCAAACACCATCCACACACAAACTGAACGCAGCACCCCCAGGGGGGTGACCCACCACAGCCACAGCCACCTGGACAAAGACGTGCAGCCCACAAACGTCACAGAATCCTTGCACAGCCCTTCCCGGAGGGGAGTGGGACCGTGACTGCAGGCCCTACCAGAACACCAGAACCTACCAGAGCAGCTCCCAGACCCCACTGCTCTAGCCGACCCACTGGAGGAGCCTGTTCCAGTGGGGCGTGAAGCTAGGTGGTGCGTGGGGCCTCCATGGGGAACACCAGGCCAGAGTAACTCAAGCTCTCCAAGCAGGGGATGCGGGCTCCTGAGTAGGGTGTCTTGTCCTCCTGTTGAAAGGGGTCACAGATCCCGGAGTCACCCACATCAGGAGACTGTTGGGACTTGCTTCTCTGTTCTGGGGTGCAGGGCAGGAGGCGGGGGAAGGGGCGTTGGAGCGGGTGATGGTCTAGAGCCCGGAGAGGACTGCAGCTGGCTAAAAGGATGAGCCTCTTCTGGAGCGCCAGCTTGCACGTTCACATATCTGGGGTTGGGGCATGGAAAATAACTAGTTTTGGTTGGTTGTTATTTCTGACGTTCAATGGGTAATGCAGATGCCCAACAAGCTATGGAAACCATTCACAGGAACATTCACGAGACTCGGATGTCAGCTGAGTGGACAGAAAACAGTCATTCCAGGAAGAGAAAGTGCCCTTCCGCATGGGGTGCCACTGAGATGCTGCAGAGACGCTGAGGACACAGGTGCGGCGGGGGGCCGGGTGCAGCAGGTGGGCGGGCGAGGCTCAGAGGCCTCTGCGTTTGCTCATCCCAGGCAGTGAGTTAGAGAAAGATCATCCTCTTATCTCCCGTCTGCCCCCCTGCCGCCAGCACATATGCCTCTCCACTCAGACAACTCTTCTTTAAAAATAGGTCAGACTCAGCTTATCTTTATAGCAAGTTGTCCATAAAGCCTACTAAAACCTAGGAGACTCAGAGATCAGTAAAGTGCATCTTCATCTAAACTGTATACAAAACGACCACACTGTTTAGTAAAAATAATCAACGTTGACAAAGCATCCACTCTGTAGCTCTTCAGTGTCCTCCACCCTTCATTACTGGTTTTATTCTGTTTCTAATTTGCAGTGCACATTGCAAAACCTGGCCAAATGGATCTTTGTGTAGATAGGTGTCTTGGCTTCTGCCAGCGATGAACAAGAAAAAGCAATCCTAGGTACACAAATGCTTTGAAGTTTCAAAATAAAGATGAAAACACACGTGCATCATTCAACTGTCCTCCGTTTCATGGAGGGAAAAAGCACACGTTACGGAGATAATGTCTTTTTTACTCCATTTCACAAAGGAAGAGCCACAATTAAACTGCTTTTATTTAGGTTGTTAGTGTTTCCCTGCTTTGATTCTTTGTTCAGGACGTAATTACATTTTAGAGATAAAATGATGTTGGGGGTGTGCCATGAAAACGACAATAAATGTCACTGACCTGCAAGAAATACACACTATTGTGGTCACTGTTTTATAACTGGTTGTTCATTGCATGAAACTTAATTATAAACCTCTACTCTGAGCTGTATGACTCTGACATCCTGGCTCGTAACGACACTATGAAAGCACACTATTCATATGTCCTTTAGCTTACAGTGCCTAATAGTTTTACAGCATCTTCCATTAATATCACATACCATTTACTGAGGATCTACTATTGTGCCTGCCTGATGTTAGACTCCATTGAAGATTCCTGAAAAGTTTATGTATCTATTTCTTGAGTTTTACAGGTAGAAACCTCTGAGTTGCAGAAATGTCACCTTTCCAGAGTTGTGTAGTGTTCTAAATGTCACTTGTAGGATTTAAACCCAGCTCACTGTGACTTGAGTGCCCTTGCTCTTTTGGGTATAGAATGACTCAGCCTTTGAAGTTAATTTGACACTTGAAAGGTAGCTTCTCTAAGAAACAGAATCGAAGGTTAAAAACTGTAAACGGGGCAGGGAGAGGTTACATTTAATGTCATATTGGATTTAGGAGTAACTGCATTCAAATACCAAGTGGGCAATTAACAGTTTATGATTTAGGACAAGACTTGAAAATTTTCTGAGCCTCAGTATCTCTGTTTATAAAATGGGGATAACAACATATGACTCATTTGTGTCATTTTTTTTTAGATTCCATGTACAAGTGATGTTGTATGATATCCATCCTTCTCTGACTTCACTTAGTATAATAATCTTGAAGTCCTTCTATGTTGCTGCAAACAGCATTAAAAATTTTCTAAAAAATGATACATATGAACTCATTTACAAAAAAAGAAAGCAATTCAGACTTTAAAACCAAACCAATGGCCATTAAGGGGGAAGGTGCGGGAAGAGATACATTAGAAGTTTTGGATTAGCATATATATGGTTGTTCGGTTGCTAAGTGGTGTCCAACACTTTGTGGACCAATGAACTGCAGCATGCCAAGATTCCCTGTCCTTCACCATCTCCCAGGGTTTGCTAGAACTCAAGTCCATTGAGTCGGTGATGACATCCAACCATCTCCTCATCTGTCTTCCCCTTCTGCTCTTGCCTTCAATCCTTTCCAGCATCAGGGCCTTTCCCAATGAGTCAGCTCTTCACAGCAGGTGCCCAAAGTATTGGAGTTTCAGCTTCAGCATCAGTCCTTCCAATGAATCTTCTTGCTGTCCAAGAACTCTCAAGAGTCTTTTCCATCAGCACAATTTGAAAGTATCAATTCTTCAGCAATCAACAGTCTTCTCTATGTTCCAGTTCTCACATGCATACATGATTACTGGAAAAACCATAGCTTTGACTATATGGACCTTTGTTAGCAAAGCAATGTCTCTGCTTTTTAATATGCTGTCTAGGTTTGTTATAGTTTTTGTTCCAAGGAGCATAATTTATGATAATCAACTGTACAGGACCTACTGTATGGCACAGGGAACTCTGTTCTTTATTCTGTAAAACCTATATGGGAAAAGAATCTGAAAAAGAATATGTATATATATATACATGACATCACTTTGCTGTACACCTGAAACTAACACAATATTGTAAATTAACTGTACTCCAATGTAAAATAGAAATTAAAAAATAATCACAGCAAAAAAAAAAAAACAATATATGCCTCAAATGATGGCTGAAGACAGTAGTCAATGCCTGGAATATATTTCTAAATCTCCTGATTGAGAATGGTCAGGGATGAGCCCAGCTGGGCCAGAATGCATGGAGAGGGAAAAAAAGGAAAAAAAAATCTCTGCATAAACACAAACAAGTCAGGAAATCAACTGAAGGTAAAAAGTCAAGATTCAAATACAAGGAAACCTGCAAGAGAGAGCAGCGTCCTGGTAGTCCCAGAAGGGCCACTTGTAGCAAGGCTAGGGAAGAGCAGACAGTCCTTCAGATCAGATGAGATCAGTCGCTCAGTTGTGTCTGACTCTTTGCGACCCCATGAATCACAGCACGCCAGGTCTCCCTGTCCATCACCAACTCCCGGAGTTCACCCAAACTCATGTGCATTGAGTCGGTGATGCCATCCAGCCATCTCATCCTCTGCCGTCCCCTCCTCCTGCCCTCAATCTTTGCCAGCATCAGGGTCTTTTCTAAAGAGTCAGCTCTTCACATCAGCTGACCAAAGTACTGGAGTTTCAGCTTCAACATCAGTCCTTCCAATGAACACCCAGGACTGATCTCCTTTAGGATGCCTGGTTGGATGTCCTTGCAGGAAAAGAAACAGGCAAATACTGTCCCTGGTAAAAGCCCAATGGCTTACTTCACCCTTATCTTGAATAAGGGATACATTTTGAATGTATTATAGATAGCATCTAATTCTAAATGATCCTGAGTCCTTTTGGTTAACTGTCTCATTCTCTTGTGATATTTGTTTCCAAGGACTTAACTGAGTAATTAAGGAAGAGAATGGTAACGTAACCAATCGGAAAAATCTCTCCTCCTTATGTCAGTACATGATGCTGTGAAAGATCTGTTCCTGTTGGCCTACTTTATTTTAAAAGAATCTGAGGTACAAATAATGCATAATCTCGAGATGTTTATTTATGAAGTGAGTAAGGAATACTTCATTATATTCTTCCTCCTCTCCAGTGCCAGATGAGTATCTTGCATTTCCTCTTAGTTGAGGATATTGGCAGCAAAATGAAACAGACCTGCTTCAGCTGGACTGTTTATCATTCTGCATCTGAGCATTTCTTTGACAGTAACTTGGCTGATGAAGCAAATCTGCTGAAGTACAACAGACTGTAAGAGCTTCCTGAAGCCTCACTTTCTGACTTGACAGCTATCTTAAGCAAAAGCCATCAAACTTTTCACGGAGGTGCACCTGACTCAGTAGTTCTGAATGTACTCAAATGTGAAGAGGCAGTGAAGACCTGCGCCTGGACCATGGCACAGGGTGCCATCTGTGTGATGGCCCGGTGGCCTGGCTTCAAAGTGAGGCTTTGAAGAACTGCTCAGAATTTTTCAGTCAAATGTCTTAGTTTCATAAACCATAACTGACATAGAGGATGAATGCTGTAGTTGTTCAGTCATTAATTCTTGTCTGACTCCTGTGACCCCATGGACTGCAGCACATCAGGCTCCTCTGTGCTCCACTATCTCCTGGAGTTACTCCAATTCATGTCCATTGAGTCTATTTTACCATCTAACCACCTCATCCTCTGACCATGCCACCCTCGTCTCCTTTTCCCTTCAATCTTTTTCAGCATCAGGATCTTTTCCAATGAGCATGCTTGACTGGCACTATTTCATTACTAATAATTAGATTTCTGAAAAATGTTGATAAATGAAGATTACAATACTAATGGGATATGAGAGAAAAGCAACGCCAACACATTTCTGCATTGGTTTTGAATGGTAAGCTTTCAGGTGAAGTTGAAAAAAAACATTTCTGAAAGCCATTTTAACAAATGCAAATTAAGGGGAAATTGTAAAATGACAGGTATTTTGCTTTATTGTTTTGAGAGCTCAGCTTGACAATGACATAATCCCTAAGAAGAAAGCATTTTAAAAAGAAAATGTTATAGGTGTAGAGAATTCAGACAGTGACTCAATTACACGTCGTCTCTGTGCTAATCGTTTCTAACATGAGACGTGTGTGTTGTGCTAAGCCGCTTCCATCATGTCCAATTCTTTGCATCCCCGTGGACTGTAGCCTGCCAGACTCCTCTGCCCATGGGATTCTCCAGGCACGAATACTGGAGTGCGATGCTGTTTCCTACTCCAGGGGATCTTCCAGACCCAAGGATCCAGCCCAAGTCTCTTATGTCTTCTCCAGGGACAGGAGGGTTCTCTACCGCTAGTGCTGCCCGGGGAAACCCTACTGAGCCCTTAACATGACACATGTGTTGTGTTTAGGGACAAGAGACCCATGCTAGTAAAGATAAGAGTAGATTGCATACTTTCAGTTCCTCTTCTCTTTTGAAGCCATAAAATTTGTTAACAACTAGTTTCCACGCCCATGTAGCACGCAAAAGTTTTCCTTTGTATTAAAAATAATATTGACAGAAACAAAAAGAGTGCATTGTATTGGGGTGTTTGAGAGTCAAAGATACTTGAGTTTATACCCTTGGGCAATTTGGGAAGCAGAATTCTCTGCTGGTCCCCAATGTCCAGTATAACTTCCACCACCACCCCTCTTGGAGTGTTCGGGGGCACTGTGAGAAGAAATCAAACGTCCCTTCCTTTACTGGTGCTCATTACACGGCAAATGTGAAGGGATTCTGCAGAGGCACAGAATGTCCCAATCCATTCATTCTGAGTTAATCAGAGGAGGTAAGTCTAGATAAGCTGGATCATATCAGCGGACTCCCACATAAGGGACCCAGGTCTTTTCAGCTTACAAGCTGATAGCACAGAGGCTATGTGTGATGGCGTCAGTCTTTGAATTCTCCATACTTGTAACATTTTCTTTTGGAAATGCTTTCTTCTTAGTGGTTATGTCATTGTCAAGCTGAGCTCTCAAAACCATAAAAATGAAGGAGAGATTCCTACTGATTGAAGCAGCGAGCTGCCTGTGGTGAGAGTGCCCACAAGAGGCCTGTGGCCGAGAGATGCTGAGCAAAGGACGGGCCGCCTGCCAGCAAAAGAGCAGGGACCTCAGCCCTGCAACTGCAGAGGCTGAATCATGTCAACAGCCAGGAAAGCCTGGAAGGGATCCAGAACCCAGAGAAGAACAACTGGATAGCAGCCCGCGAGACCCTGAATGCAGGAGCTGGTTACACAGTGCCCACATACCTGGGCTACAGAGAACTGAGGGACGGTAAGCGGGGTGGCCTGGAGCCCCTGAGAGCGGGCATGTGTCACACAGCTGTGTGCTCACGCACTCGAGTCTGACTCTTTGCCATCCCATGGACTGCAGCATGCCAGGCTTCCCTGTCCTTCACTATCGCCCAGAGTTTGTCAAATTCATGTCCATCGAGTCGGTGATGCTAACGATTGTTACGCAGCACAACAGACTAAAACAGGTGAGCTGTTTGCTTGGCCTACCTAACACTGGCTTCACAAACATAAGTGGAGATCAGAATAAAAGGTCACTATAATAATTCAGTCTGATTACATGCCTGTGACTCCTAGAGCCAGACATCCTGGAATGTGAAGTCAAGTGGGCCTTAGAAGGCGTCACTACGAACAAAGCTAGTGGAGGTGATGGAATTCCAGTTGAGCTATTTAAAATCCTGAAAGATGATGCTGTGAAAGTGCTATACTCAATATGCCAGCAAATTTGGAAAAATCAGCAGTGGCCACAGGACTGGAAAAGGTCAGTTTTCATTCCAATCCAAAGAAAGGCAACGACAAAGAATGCTCAAACTACCGCACAATTACACTCATCTCACACGCTAGTAAAGTAATGCTCAAAATTCTCCAAGCCAGGCTTCAGAATACGTGAACTGTGAACTTCCAGACGTTCAGGCGGGTTTTAGGAAAGGCAGAGGAACCAGAGACCAAATTGCCAACATCCGCTGGATCATGAAAAAAGCAAGAGAGTTCCAGAAAAACATCTATTTCTGCTTTACTGACTATGCCAAAGCCTCTGACTGTGTGGATCACCACAAACTGTGGAAAATTCTGAAAGAGATGGGAATACCAGACCACCTGATCTGCCTCTTGAGAAACCTGTATGCAAGTCAGGAAGCAACAGTTAGAACTGGACATGGAACAGCAGACTGGTTCCAACTCAGAAAAAGAGGACGTCAAGGCTGTATATTGTCACCCTGCTTATTTAACTTATATGCAGAGTACATCATGAGAAATGCTGGGCTGGAAGAAGCACAAGCTGGAATCAAGATTGCCGGGAGAAATATAAATAACCTCAGATATGCAGATGACACCACCCTTATGGCAGAAAGTGAAGAGGAACTAAAGAGCCTCTTGATAAAAGCGAAAGAGGAGAGTGAAAAGGTTGGCTTAAAGCTCAACATTCAGAAAACGAAGATCATGGCATCTGGTCCCATCACTTCATGGGAAATAGATGGGGAAACAGTGGAAACAGTGTCAGACTTTATTTTTTGGGGCTCCAAAAAAAAAATTTTAAATAGATTTTAAATAGCTCAACTGCAGATGGTGATTGCAGCCATGAAATTAAAACACGCTTACTCCTTGGAAGGAGGGTTATGACCAACCTAGATAGCATATTGAAAAACAGAGACATTACTTTGCCAACAAAGGTCCATCTAGTCAAGGCTATGGTTTTTCCAGTGGTCACGTATGGATGTGAGAGTTGGACTGTGAAGAAAGCTGAGCACCGAAGAATTGATGCTTTTGAACTATGGTATTGGAGAAGACTCTTGAGAGTCCCTTGGACTCTCAAGAATCCCTCATCCTAAAGGAGATCAGTCCTGAGTGTTCATTGGAAGGACTGATGCTAAAGCTGAAACTCCAATACTTTGGCCACCTCATGTGAAGAGTCGACTCATTGGAAAAGAGCCTGATGCTGGGAGGGATTGGGGGCAGGAGGAGAAGGGGACAACAGAGGATAAGATGGCTGGATGGCATCACCGACTGGATGGACATGAGTTTGAGTGAGCTCCAGGAGTTGGTGATGGACAGGGAGGCCTGGTGTGCTGTGACTCATGGGGTCGCAAAGAGTTGGACACCACTGAGCAACAGTCCGACTCAACTGAACTGAAGTGAACATGATAGGAGCTCAGTGAAGACTGTTGGTAATAGTAATGCTACCAGTAGCATGGGGATTCTCAAGTGGCACAGTGGTAAAGAACCCGCCTGCCAATGCAGGAGACACAGGAGACCGGGGTTTGATCCTGGGTCAGAAAAAATCCACTGGAGTAGGAAATAGCAATCCACTCCAGTAATGACTCTGTCAAAAAATTTTTTTAATTCATCTTAAAATAATAAACTATGATAAGTCTTCATGTTTTGCTTGTATGTTTTCTTGCTTTTTTTTCTTTCTGAAAAAAATTAACTTTTGGTTGGATATACTGTTATATCTCAATTCACATATGTAATTAAATAAAGTATCATTACTCATAATAATAATTATCGACTATTTTTTAAACCAATATTTGAACATGTTGTCACTCAGCAGTGTATGAACCAAAGGGATTTTTCACGAACTCATTTACAACTTACTTCTGGAAGGCAGTGAGAAAATCTAATCAGAAAGTAGATGGACTGTAGAAGGAATGAATGTTTAAGTTAATAGAAATATAAGCAACATAAAAATTCAGATGATTTTAAAAAAACATTATGTCATATTTAAAGAGAAAAATAAAAATACATAGCAAAGTGTATTATTGATGAAGAACATACCTAAACTTTAAAAGGACTGAAGGAGAAGTCTGCTTAGAAAGTCATCTTGGATTTGGCAGTAAGCATTTTGCTTTATTCCTACAGAATCAGCAGTCTGAGGATAAATCATCAACAGCCAGTGAGGGCTTCCCAAGTGGAGCAGTCGGTAAAGAACCTGGCTACCAGTGCAGGAAACAGAAGAGACATGGGTTCAATCCCTGGGTCGTGAAGATCCCCTGTAGTAGGAAATCCACTCCAGAATTCTTGCCTAGGGAATCTCATGGACAGAGGAGCCCAGCGCACTATAGTCCATGGGGTTGCAAAGAGTCGGGCACGACTGAGTGACTGAGCACAAACACACACCAGCCCTGCACTGCACACTGGCCTGCTACTTATATTTGACTACAGGAGACAGGCTCCGTTTTAGGAAGCCTGAAATGTTTAATAAAGATGACAACATTTAATCTTTGAAGACAAAAAAAAAAAAAATTAGGTCACTGAAATTGCCTAACACCTAAGGCCCTGTCCAGGGACGCTTGGAAACGGGTGAATGAGACACTGCCCGCAGCTCTGCACTCGCTCCAGGTAGGGCCTGGGTACCCACTCTGGCTCCCAGCCACCACATACCCTTCCCATCTGTCACTGTCTACTGAGCACGTGTTCAAATGGCCTCACCCCTATTTTTGGAAT
Organism: Bos taurus; assembly: GCF_002263795.3. Taxonomy (NCBI): domain Eukaryota; kingdom Metazoa; phylum Chordata; class Mammalia; order Artiodactyla; family Bovidae; genus Bos; species Bos taurus. The sequence continues at coordinate 97,786,782 of NC_037336.1, forward strand.
CAGACGAGGTCCTCACTAATAGACCACAACCTCAAACAAAATAAACCCATAATACACCAGCAAAACAAGCAGGCTCCCGAGGGGAATGTGTACCTTCTTTGGGGTCAAGCACACGTGCCTAGACTATCTGCTCCCCTCTCCAGAACGGATGATGTGGGGTAAACACGGGGTCACCTCGGTTTCTAGCAAAATGCGGAGCCCACCTACATCCCGGGGCTGCCGGGAGGGTTCACATGGTCCACACAAGTCTTGCAGAGCACCACCCAGGCACCCACACGCTGGGAACTTCCCCTCTGCCTGATAATCACACAGATCCAGTGCCGAGTAAGGGCAACCAAAGCAGAGACGCCCACTTCTCTACAGGTCTAAGACTCTTCTTACACACTTTCCAGGCTTCATTATATTGAAAATCATAGAGCAGCAGATCCAGGGGTTATGAATCACATAACGATTTCCTAGTGTGTGTTTATGAACAGGAGCGCTTTGATCGTTCTGTATAAAGACAGGCAAACTCAGCTTCCTTTCCCTCATTGATGCCACATGTATTTTGGATGATGTGGTCAGGTAGACGTGCCCACAGGCTCCAGGGGGGCTGTTCTCACTTTGAACATAATGGTTGATGTTACACGGAGATTGGATGCCAAATGTTTATGTAATCATGAATATGGGAATACTCTACTCATATTTTTTAAAGACATTACTTTCTTCATGAAAGCTCATGAGTGGAAAAAGCATGAGCCTCGATGCAGAGAGAACCATATTCAGACCCGGTCTCTGTCACTGTCTGATCAGTGGCAAGTGAACCCCGCGCCTCTGAGCCTTGATTTCCTCATAAGAGAGTCAATTCCTAGGCAGGTTGATAAGAAGTCCAGGGTCCCTGAAAAGGAGGAGAAAGGGGGCCTGGGGCTCTCGAAGTGGAGATAGGAGGCTGGAATTCTCAAGGAGGAGGAAAGGACAAACATCTATTTTTTTTCTCTATAGTCCTTAGTCTTATTCACATAAAACTTTTCCTTTAAGCCCCAAACTGATGTTTAGAAAAAAACAACTCAGTTTAAACTCTGTGCTAAGGATTATATACCAACAATGTATCCTGCTTGAGGAGTCTTCCCTTCCTGAAAACCTTCTGACTAATCCTGTTATCTTAAAATGTAAATTATGAGAGTGGGTCTAGTAAGATCTATTGTAATAACTAATGAAAAAAGTATATAACTCGCTTGCTAACACTAGCAAGGGGGGCAACTCTCCATCCCCTTCTGATGTCTATGTCAGAACCTTTCTCTGTCCCTTTTCATCCTTTAATAAAACTCTGCTACAAAAAGCTCTTGAGTGATCAAGCCTTGTCCCTGGTCTCCAAGTTAAATCTTCGAGGATCACGAATCCGACACCATTCACAGAAAGCTGCTGCTGCTGCTGCTAAGTCACTTCAGTCGTGTCCGACTCTGTGCGACCCCATAGACAGCAGCCCACCAGGCTCCCCGTCCCTGGGATTCTCCAGGCAAGAACACTGGAGTGGGTTGCCATTTCCTTCTCCAATGCATGAAAGTGAAAAGTGAAAGTGAAGTCGCTCAGTTGTGTCCGACTCTGAGCGACCCCATGGACTGCAGCCTTCCAGGCTCCTTGGTCCATGGGATTTTCCAGGCAAGAGTACTGGAGTGGGGTGCCATTGTCACAGAAAGCTATGACTCATCTAAAGTGGAAACACTGACCTCACAGGTTGGTGAAGACTAAAATGAAAAAGAATACACACATACACACATGACAAAGGTCCGTCTAGTCAAGGCTATGGTTTCCCAGTAGTCATGTATGGATGTGAGAGGTGGACTATAAAGAAGGCTGAGAGCCTTATGACTTGATGATTTTGAACTATGGTGCTAGAGAAGACTCTTGAGAGTCTCTTGGACTGCAAGGAGATCAAACTAGTCAATTCAAAAGGAAATCAACCCTGAATATTCATTTGAAGGACTGATGCTGAAGTTGAAGCTCCACTATTTAGGCCAACTGGTGGGAAGAAGTGACTCATTGGAAAAGACCCTGATGCTGGGGAAGGAGAAAGGGGAAACAGAGGATGAGATGGTTGGATGCCATCACGGACTCAATCCACATGAGTTTGAGCAAGCTCTGGGAGTTGGGGAAGGACAGAGAAGCCTGATAGGCTGCAGCCCATGGCGTTGCAAAGAGTCAGACACAACTGAGCAACTGAACAACAGCAACATCTATATTCATACACATAACTTCGGATCAGATACAGAGATGCATATTACTTTGCTGTAATATTTGTAAGATATATATTTAGGAAATGCCATATGTGTGTACAAATAAAGGGAGGAAGGAGCACTGATCCTAAGGGAAATCTATTGTTTAGGAATTGGGGAGATGGCATCAAGAAATGCAAAAAATAAAAAATCAGGAAAAATCGGGCACTTAGAAAGAACTTGAGGAAAAAGAGTCAGCAGCAAACCTAAGAAAAAGAATGTTAGGGCCCTGGGGAGAGACAGGCAGGACAGAGGCCTGAGAAGCCTGCTTCCAGGCTATGCTGAGTCCTTCCTGTTGCTCAGGCACATCTGACTCTTGGTGACCACATCTGACTCTTGGCGACACCATGGACTGTAGCCCGCCAGGATCTTCTGTCCAGGAAAGGAGTGTGGGGTGGGGGAAGGTTTCTTGTTTGTTCTTGTTTTGTTTTGTTTGCATGGCTTCCCTGGTGGCTCAGCTGGTAAAGAATCTGCCTGCAATGTGGGAGACGTGGGTTGGATCCCTAGGTTGGGAAGATCCCCTGGAGAAGGGAAAGGCCACCCACGTTCCCTGTATTTTCCCAGTATTCTGGCCTGGAGAATTCCATGGACTATATAGTCCATGGGGTTGCAAAGAGTCGGACACAACTGAGCAACTTTCACTTCACTTCACTTCACTTCACTCCCTGGTGGTTCAATGGTAAAGCATCTGCCTGCAATGCCGGAGACCTGGGTTCCACCCCTGGGTTGGGAAGATCCCCTGGAGATAGAAATGGCAACCTACTCCAGTATTCTTGCCTGGGAAATTCCATGGACAGAGGAGCCTGGCAAGCTAAACGAAATAAACACATAAAGGAAATAAAACAGGGAGGCGGAAAAAAAATGAAGAGATGTGAGACAAACAAGTATAAGAAGATTAACTCTAGCCTGCTAATTCCTGGGCAAGCCTGACTCACCACTTCTCCCATGGGCTCTAGTTAAATCAGAACTTCAAAATCGAGCCCAGCCTCATTTCCCTACTGGCACAAGGTACAGCTGGTGAGGAAGCCCTAGAGCTCAGAATGGGACACTCTGTCGCCTGGTGCCCAGTGAAAGGACTGAGGAGCCTGGCTACCTGTATCATCACCATCCCCAGCTCTCCCAGCCTTTCCAGCCCAGACAAAAGGAGAATGGTGAATGAACAGGTTACCTATCTGCGTTTGTGTGTGTGTGTTTGTGTGTCGTTAGTCATTCAGTTGTGCCTGACTGTTTGAGACCCCATAGACTGCAGTACTCTTGCCTGGAAAATCCCATGGATGGGGAACCTGGTAGACTGCAGTCCATGGGGTCGCTAGGAGTCGAACACGACTGTATAACTTTCAAGTAGACAACCTGAGCGACTTCACTTTCACTTTTCACTTTCATGCACTGGAGAAGGAAATGGCAAGCCACTCCAGTCTTCTTGCCTGGAGAATCCCAGGGACGGGGGAGCCTGGTGGGCTGCCGTCTCTGGGGTTGCAGAGTCGGACACGAGTGAAGCAACTTAGCAGCAGCAGTAGCAGCAGACTGCAGACCACCAGATTCCTCTGTCCATGGGATTTTCCAGGCAAGAATACTGGAGTGGATTGTCATTTCCTCCTCCATGAGATCTTTTCGACCCAGGGATGGAATATGCATCTCTTGCTTCTCCTGCATTGGCAGGCAGATTCTTTTACCATGACAGCCATCCTGAATCATTGCAATTTATTAATTGCAATGTTACTTTAATCACTGCAATTGTTACTTAGTGCAACCTTAATCATTGCAATTGTTACTTAATCATTGCAATAATACATGTATGATATAAATATACAACTTCCTACATATCTGTGTATTTAAGCAGGCAGCACACTTCTCCTATACAAAAGTCTGAATTTCGGTGCATGTTAGTTCTGCTTGCATCCACTCTCTTCAGTCACTGACTAGTTGGTTTACTTTTAGCTCAGCAACTTTCTGAAAATAAGATTTTTTTTCCCTCTTAATGCAGTGAACCAGACCACTGAATATTTTCTCTTCAGTTCAGTTCAGTCGCTCAGTCATGTCCAACTCTTTGCAACCCAATGACTTGCAGCATACCAGGCCTCCCTGTCCATCACCAACTCCCGGAGTTCACCGAAACTCATGTCCATCTAGTCGGTGATACCATCCACTCATTTCATCCTCTGTCATCCCCTTCTCCTCCTGCCCCCAATCCCTTCCAGCATCAGAGTCTTTTCCAATGAGTCAACTCTTCGCATGAGGTGGCCAAAGTACTGGAGTTTCAGCTTTAGCATCATTCCTTTAGAATGGACTGGTTGGCTCTCCCTGAATTCCAAGGGACTCTCAAGAGTCTTCTCCAACACCACAGTACAAAAGCATCAATTCTTCTGTGCTCAGCTTTCTTCACAGTCCAACTCTCAAATCCATATATGACCACTGGAAAAACCATAGCCTTGACTAGACGGACCTTTGTTGGCAAAGTAATGTCTCTGCTTTTCAATATGCTATCTAGGTTACTCATAACTTTCCTTTCAAGGAGCAAGCGTCTTTTAATTTCAGCCCCAAACATAGTCTGACATTGTTTCCACTGTTTCCCCATCTATTTCCCATGAAGTGATGGGACCTGATGCCATGATCTTCGTTTTCTGAATGTTGAGCTTTAAGCCAATTTTTTCACTCTTCTCTTTCACTTACATCAAGAGGCTCTTTAGTTCCTCTTCACTTTCTGCCATAAGGGTGGCATCATCTGCATATCTGAGGTGATTGATATTTCTCCCGGCAATCTTGATTCCAGCTTGTGCTTCTTCCAGCCCAGAGTTTCTCACGATGTGCTCTGCATATAAGTTAAATAAGCAGGGTGACAATATACAGCCTTGACGTACTCCTTTTCCTAGTTGGAACCAGTCTGTTGTTCCATGTCCAGTTCCAACTGCTCCTTCCCGACCTGCATATAGGTTTCTCAACAGACAGGTCAAGTGGTCAGTTATTCCCATCTCTTTCAGAATTTTCCACAGTTTGTGGTGATCCACACAGTCAAAGGCTTTGGCATAGTCAATAAAGCAGAACTAGATGTTTTTCTGGAACTCTCTTGCTTTTTCAAAGATCCAGCAGATGTTGGCAATTTGATCTCTGGTTCCTCTGCCTTTTCTAAAACCAGCTTGAACATCAGGAAGTTCACAGTTCATGTATTGCTGAAGCCTGGCTTGGAGAATTTTGAGCATTACTTTACTAGCATGTGAGATGAGTGCAATTGTGCAGTAGTTTGAGCATTCTTTGGCATTGCCTTTCTTTGGGACTGGGATTGTTGCAAGAGGCATCAGAGGGCAGACTAACAAACCATAATCATAGAAAACTAGCCAATCTGATCACACTAGGACCACAGCCTTGTCTAACTCAATGAAACTAAGCCATGCCCTGTGGGGCCACCCAAGACAGGCGTGTCATGGTGGAGAGGTCTGACAGAATGTGGTACACTGGAGAAGGGAATAGCAGACCACTTCAGTATTTTCTCTTAATTTTCATTATCTGGAATAACAGTATTTTTTTCCCTACCCTTTCTACATCCATTAAAACCCAGTTGCTGAAAATCACAGGCTTTCAAAAGCCAAAACACATCCAGCTAGTGTTATAATGTAAGACACTCTGTTAATGATCGATAAACCTAAAATCCACAAACATTTCAGTTTTACTTTACAAATGGTTCAAATATGTGAGTCCCAAATGACGAAATCATAGTGTTGATTTTCACTTTGTACTTGACCTCTGCATTAAAGCTCAAGGCACTGATGTCAGATTTTACATTACTTTATCTTACTCTCTTCTTGCCCTTTAACTGGAAAACATGGTAGGGGAAAAACTTTGGACTGCCACCATTCCCATTCCCAAAATGACATATAAAGGCAGAAGCAAAATTACCTACTTAGTCAAAGGTAGAGAGAGCATTATCAGAATCCTTGGTGTCCCTACAGAAAGCCCTCTTAGAAAGCCTGAGATGATATCTATGGCTTCCCTGGTGGCTCAGTGGTAAGGAATCCACCTGCCAATGCAGGAGACGTGGGTTCGATCCCTGGGTCAGGAAGATGCCCTAGAGAAGGAAATGGCAACCACTGCGGTATTTTGCCTGGGTGATCCCATGGACAGAGGAGCCTGGAGGGCTGCAGTCCAAAGGGTCACGGAGTCACACACTACTTATCGACTAAACTACGAACTACCAGTGTGTGTCTATCGGAAAACTTACAGCAGGAATACATCAATATGTCAGAACTGCATTAATGAAGTCCAGAAAAATAGGCTCAGAGCGGGCTAGTTTTTTTGTTTTTTTTTTAAAGTAGTTCCATTCAATCAGACAAAGTACTTAGTAACCTGGCTGGAAGTAAATGATCTATTATGAGAGTTATTTTCACATACTTGATTGTTAATGAGTAAAGTCCAAATATATTAGTGTTGGCAGGATTGGATTCTCCACATCAAAGTTACGGCAACCTCACTACTGAGTCCATCCAAGGAGTTGAATATGAAGCAAAATTTCAGCACAGGCGAGACCGACATTTCACAAATTACATCTTTCATCTTTATTTCTATTTAAGAAAGTATATCTTGGTACAGTGAGGACTAAGGATACTTAAAATCTACCATTTTGAGGCAAAACTATAATAGATTTTCTACTACTAGATAGGGCTTCCCAGGTGGCGCTGGTGGTAAAGAACCTGGCTGCCAGTGCAGGAGACCTAGGAGATGCGGGTTCACTCCTTGGGTGAGGAAGACCTCCTAGAGAAGGACACAGCAGCCCACTCCAGTGTTCTTGCCTGGAGAATCCCAGGGATGGGGGAGCCTGGTGGGCTACAGTCCATGGGATCACAAAGAGTCGGACACAACTGAAGTGCCTTAGCACGCCTACAGTATAGACAAGACTTCACCAATTTTATCCACCAGTGTTTACGTGGGTATATTTCCTAAAATTGTACAAATGCCACACTTTTAATCTTTCACAATATGATATTACCAAGAACTTGCTTTTCTTCTGTTATTGTTCAGCTCACTCATCTTCATATATACTTAATCCTTAACAGTCACTTGTGTTATTTCATTTTGTTCTGACTTTTCTTTTTTCTCATTTCCCTTGATATATTTATGTCTGTTACTGGTTTCTGAGAACTCATTTATGACTAAGGATGTCATGCAGTGAAAATGAAATACCATATTCTGTTGCCAAAAAGAGAAAGTATATCTTTTGATAGACATATTCTACTTCAAATGCAAAAATCACAAAATTGGCAAACTCAAATCAAATTATCTGTAAAACTTATCATAAGGGCAGTGGAACTGATTCTATAAAACATATTTTATTGGAAATAGGAATTTAGAAGACTATATTTGTGATCTGAAAACCATAAATGAGTCACTGATATTACAACTGACCATCTACGAGTCCACGGGGGCTGGAGATGGTCCTTTACTCTTCATAAGTGGTGAATATTGATAATCATGGCCACGGAATGTGTTATCTGCATGAATGTGAATTTTCATTTAAAAATTTGACATAAAGTTATGATTCACTAAAATGGAAAACAAGAAATTCAACTGAAAATCTTTTAGCCCATTGATCTCTCATTTTGCTGAAAGATAGTTAAATGGTTTGAAATTAATGCCTGATAAATATGTGAACTCATTGAAGTTATAAATATCTTCAAAGAGCTATTCAAAGCGTATGAAAATCATTTTTAAATGAGCTGAAAACATGAAAATTAGCTCTACTTAATTGCCTAGGCTAGCCCAGTATTGTACTTTATTTGTTGGTTTACAAGCATCATTTCCAGCCTTCTTGAAAAAGAACTTGCATGGTTCTGGTTTTTCAAATCCTTCTAGATTTTACAGAGTCAGGCGCAGTCACTAGGGAAAGATCCTCCAGTCACAGAAGCCGGCCATCGGGACTCTGTGTGCACCCCCAGGGGCTCCATCACTATATTTCATGTTCAATTCTTAGTTAATCTGTAAATATTGGGAGGCGCTATGGCCCAGTCCCGGGACCTCTTGTTTTTTCTGTCTATACTCACTAGCTAGTTCGTCTTCTCCAGGGCCATGGTTTTGAATATCTCCTCTATGATTTGTGCCAAATTTACATTTCCTGCCTTGAGCTCCATATTCACACAATACATGACCTCTGTGGCTCACGTGCATTCATTAGCATCTCAAAATTAATATGTCCAAATTAGCACTCATGATTATTTCCACAAAGCCTGCTTCTGCCCAGTCTTACCCATCTTAGAAAAAAGGACACCACCATACCCTAAGTGTTTAAGATAAATCCCTATGAACCATCCTAAATTCCTCTATCTCTATCATACTCAGCCCAAGATAGATGCTATCTTCAAACTCTCTTCAGAACTGGACCACTTCTCACCTATACATCCAAGGATGCATAACCCTAATCTAAGCTACTGCCATGCCTTCCCTTGAGCCTCATGAATGCTTCTGCTACTTCCATGTCTCCCTGGCCAGGCCATTTCTCCATCTGAGGGTAGAGCAGTCTTTTAGAGACATAAATCAGACCCCATTGCTCCTTCTCAGTATGCTTTGATGGCTACACGCCTGCATTCTTTACACAGCCTGTCAGGATACTACCTTACCTTGCCTCTCCAAGCTCACGCCTGGCACCTGATCCAGCCACAGTATCCTTGTGTGTGTGTATGTGTGTGCGCTCACGATCAAACCTGCATCTCTTATGTCTCCTGCATTGGCAGGTGGGTTCTTTATGCAACCTTTATCCACCTCCATTGAGGTGATGCTGAGTGCACAAAGAAATGTAAAATACATTGGATGACTAGAGTGAGGTCGAAATGAACTTCTTCAAAAAGGGTGGTCTCTCTAAGCAGAGCTGTAAATGTATGTAGGGAGCATTGACCGGTTATGGATCTATGTACACAAGGACACAAAACGGACTGGAGCCTGAACAATCAAGGAAGAGGAACATTGGTATCAGATCAGGATACATCCCGCATCAGCCTGCAGTTTAACCTGAGAAGTTCTGGAATGAAGTTCTGGACTATACTATGCTCATGCCTACACAGAGGCTTCCCTGGTGACTCAGTGGTAAGGAAATCAGCTGCCAGTGGAGGAGACGTGGGCTTGGTCCCTGGGTCGGGAAGATCCCCTGGAGAAGGAAATGGCAACCCACTCCAGGATTCTTGCCTGGAGAATCCCATGGACGGGGAGCCTGGTGGGCTACAGTCCATGGGGTCACAAGGAGTCAGGCATGACCGAGCGACTGAACAACACCATACACCACACTCAGTGCTCTCTCTCAGCCTATGCACTTGACATCCCCTCTCTCTATGCTATTCCTCTCAGCACTGCATGCTGGTTCTCTAAATACATTTACAGCTCCGCTTACAGACACCACCCTTTTGGAAGGAGTTCATTTCCAGCTCACTCTCTAGTCATCCAACGTATTTTACATTTCTTTGTGCACACAACATCACCTTAAATTACATATACATGTATATGTATTAATGTATCTACTTTGTTAACTGACTCTCCACTGCACTGTCAGCTCCTTATAGAGTGAGTTCTATTTGTATTGTTTACCATTATTTCTAAGCACTTAGATCCATGCTGGCACAGGTCAGACAACTGGAGAAAATGTTAATGAATGTACATACTTTTTCATAGGCTATGTTATAAACAATTCTGAAAATCTATTATTATAATATAAAGTGATGTACAAATATACATGACTGAATAGCAAGCTTGGAAGTTTTAATCAAGTATGCATATGCGTATGTCTTACTTCAAATTGCAGTGCTGGAGAAGACTCTTGACAGTCCCTTGGACTGTAAGGAGATCAAACCAGTCAATCCTAAAGGAAATCTACCTTGAATATTCATTGGAAGGACTGATGCTGAAGCTGAAGCTCCAGTTCCTTGGCCATCTGACATGGAGAGCTGACTCTTTAGAAAAGCCCCTGATGCTGGGAAAGATTGAAGGCAGGAGGAGAAGAGGGCAGCAGAGAATGAGATGACCAGACAGCATCACCAACTCAGTGGACAGAATATGAGCCAACTCCAGGAGAGAGTGAAGGACAGGGAAGCCTGGCGAGCTGCAGTCCATGGTGTTGCAAAGAGTTGGACATGACTTAGCAACTAAACAACAACAATGTCTTACTTCAGCATCACAAGCAACTCTGGGCCCAGTGAACTCATGACGCAGTTAGACGTGTGCATCTGTTGACCATAAACTTAGAAGCAGTTTTGACAACGGCAAATGTTCACAGAGCAGGATGTGTCGGATGCATTTGGTTTATTCCGAGTCATCTCTAGGGCTGGAAATGTCTGCTGAAACACATGGGAAGAAAGACACCCTCTTGGAATTGAATGCTCCTGCCACCTTTCTGCTCTGCAGAGGATGCCTCATCAGTTTTAACTCTGAGCTCTGCAATAATCCTGGAAGACAGACAAATGGACTGCAGCATGCCAGGCTTCCCTGTCCTTCTCTGATCCCTCTTCTACTATAAGCCAAATCAACTTGGAAATAAAATATTAAGAGTGCTAAGATATCAACCCGGAGAAGGCAATGGCACCCCACTCCAGTACTCTTGCCTGGAAAATCCCATGGATGGAGGAGCCTGGTGGGCTGCAGTCCATGGGGTCACGAAGAGTCATACACGACTGCACAACTTCACTTCCACTTTTCACTTTCATGCATTGGAGAAGGAAATGACAACCCACTCCAGTGTTCTTGCCTGGAGAATCCCAGGGACGGGGGAGCCTGGTGGGCTGCTGTCTCTGGGGTCGCACAGAGTCGGACACGACTGCAGCGACTTAGCAGCAGCAGCAAGATATCAACCACATAGACAAACACCAGCCCCACCCCGGACACTCTCCGTGGAGGCTTCCTTATTGGCCATAAATTCCCATTCAAATAGTAATACCTCTGATGGCTTATGGAGAAAGCTTATTTTTAAGATAGGAAAACCTAATTCATTACCCCACTGTTCTAAAGAATACTGGTATTACACATGGACTTCAAAACGATACAATTAAGTCTTAATAGAAAAACATACATTTTAAAGTGGGGAAGAAATCCTTGAGAAGAAATTTAGCAGCAATATTACATGTTTCCTCTAATTCCCCAAAGCCATTGAAGATGAAGAAATGCTTCTTATTTATGTTCAGAACTTCAAGAAAGTGATGTGATGTGGGAGCGAATCCTGGAAAGACAGAGACGACAAGAACAACTGTGTCTCGATGTGTGTCCAGAATGGCTGACACTGTTTGCCATCGTTTGAGAAAATAACAACCCTGATCATAGTATGGTCCCCAAAAAAACTCCTCCTGTGTGGAAACTCCATTCAATCACTTAGTATTAGGCATGCCAAGGTTTCTATATGATGAAATTAAGGTAATATTTCTTCATTCATAAATTGGAGAACCTAATTTAATCACATTAACCACTGTCCCATGTGATTAAATGCATCTCAGAGACAGAAAAAAAAAAAAAAAATCAAACAATCTCGCTGGGCGATCTCTCCCAGAGAAGAGAGTAAGACAGGAAAAGACACTCCTTTGCACAAAACAGCACTACTCTGGGATTTCACGGGTCCCAGCAGCAATGAGCGGCCACAGCCATGGTCAGGACCAGGCTATTGTGTGGACACCAGTCCTAACATCCCCATGTCCAGTGCCACCTGTCACCACCTGTCACACACAACTGCATGGAGATGGAGGTTGTCACCTTGGTGACTTTCACACCCTTCACCTCCCACCCAGGTTATATTCAGGGCCTTTGAGAATCTCTTTTTCCCCCCAAATTTAATTTTTTTATTTTTTATGGGGGTACAGCCAATTAACAATGTTGTGGTAGCTTCAGATGAACAGTGACGGGACTCAGCCGTATGTATACACGTGTTCATGTATCCATTCTCCCACAAGCCCCTCTCCCGTTCAGCCAGTCATGTAACGAACTAGAATCTATTTCCAGCTTGGTTTCAGAATAAGAACTTGCTCTCACAGCAAAGGGAGAGAGGACTCATTTCAGGACTCAGAGGAATAACGAGTGGGCAAGTGGCTACTCAAGGATTTACTGAACCTGACAAGTTCTCTGTCCATGGCCAGAATACTCCTGACCCCAAGCCACCACCTTTCTGCTGAATTTTAAGGGCCCGTTCAGGGGCTGTATGTGAGGTCCCTGTGCAGACCCTCCTAGGTTCTTTCTTCTGCAGTGATATCCGAGCCTGGGGAGGAGGGCTGAGGACCCAGAGAGACAGCTCCTGCTGCTCACCATCCCATCCCTGGCTCTCGCCAGCCCTCCTCACTAAATACACCAGAGCTTACCAAAGGGCCTGTGGGGAATCAGAGAAAAGTGGATCAGTGGATTAACACTTTCACAGCCCTGAACACAGGCAGAAAATGGAACCTTGTTTGGTGTAAAATCACCAATTTGCTTCCAGGTTGACATTAAACCATAGCTTTGACTAGAAGGACCTTCGTAGGTAAAGTACTGCTGCTGCTAAGTCGCTTCAGTCGTGTCCGACTCTGTGCGACCCCACAGACGGCAGGCCACCAGGCTCCCCCGTCCCTGGGATTCCCCAGGCAAGAACACTGGAGTGGGTTGCCATTTCCTTCTCCAGTGCATGAAAGTGAAAGTAAAGTTGCTCAGTCGTATCCGACTCTTAGTGACCCCATGGACTGCAGCCTACCAGGCTCCTCCATCCATGAGATTTTCCAGGCAAGAGTCCTGGAGTAGGCTGCCATTTCCTTCTCCATAGGTAAAGTAATATCCTTGCAAAACATTGATATAGGGATGAAATGAGTTAACACTGCAGGAAGACTTCCAACAGAAGACTCCTAACTTCTAACAGAAGGATACTTCTAACTTCCATCAAAATACTTTGATGGAGTATTTTAGACTCCTATGTACAGGCAGTCATGTAAATACTGCAAAAATACTGAAAACCATCTTATTATTTCACCATTAACTAAGAAAAGAAATGTTTTTAATGTCTTCACTATCTACATTAAAATGGTTATTCACTAATACTGGCTAATATTTGTATGTGACAGAAAAATCTAAGCTTATTTTTAAGGTGAAGCGTATGCATTTATGTATGTATGTATTCTTTGAAACCAAAGGGCGAGATCCCCAGGCATTAACCAGGGACAGATGTGCCATAGGCCTCGGGCTTAACTGAGTGAGTGAGGCCAGCAGGAGGAGGGTGGAACCTACAGCAAGTCCCAGCTGGGTCCCAGGGAGCCTTGTCTGCCAGGTCTAGGACTTTGAATTTTGATTTGTTAAGTTCGTTTGATCCATTGAAAGGTTTGACTCATTTGATTAATTGAAAGGATTTACCATGAGAAAAATCGCATGAGTCACATTTTCAAATTAAGTTCAAGTATCACTAATGTGATATAATGTATTGACCAGCTGTCCTGTAGCAGTAAATTGTAGTATTCCAGTCACACCGAGGCCTCGGTTTTCTCATCTGCAAAAAGAGCGGGCTGGGCAAATGACCAGTTCTATGTAAGACTTAAGCACTGGAGATATCTTACTTAGGGATTCCACTGCAACACTTAGGTTTTTTACCTGTGTTAAGTCAATGAAATAGAGAGCAAGTGTGTGAAAAGGGCTTCCCTGGTGGCTCAGACGGTAAAGAATCTGCCTGCAATGCAGGAGATATGGGTTCAATCCCTGGGTTGGAAAGATCCCCCAGAAAATGCAACGGCAACCCACTCCAGTATTCTTGCTTGGAGATTTCCATGGACAGAGGAGCCTGGCAGGCTATAGTACATGGGGCCGCAAAGAATAGAAAACAACTGAGCGACTAACACTTTCACTTATAAAAAATGATATAAAAGGATAGGTGTGTTATTTTGTGATAAGAAAATAGCTGAATCAGAGGCTTAAGTGGTATTTGGCTTTTGACTGATTTTTCAAATATGAAATACCAAAACCTACTGCCACATCCTACCCGCCAGGAGGTTTTTAAAAGTCTTATTACCAAGGGGTAAATTGGGAATCAGAATGTATTCCCAGCTGCATAACTATGAGGTTGCCTGGTTTTAGTCAATTAATATTCTTATCTGAAGGCAATGTTGAATACTGTCTGAATGTCTGTATGGTTTAGAGCACTACCTAAAAAAGCATGATACATCCTCCTCTTTCTGATATTATGGACAAATGATGTAACTACCCATGAATAACATGTATACAGAACACATATTGACAAGGCTGAATTTCACCCAAGCTCCATGCTCCTGCAAACAGTGAAGATTTAAGAAACTTTCATCACCACTTTTTGTTCCAGAGAACAGCTTACTGTGGGGAACCACCCTTCCCCATACAAGCCATGATGCGTCCCCACTTGATTATCGATGACAAGGAAAGACATGGACCCTCCAACTTCCTGTTCTTTGTTTTGTACATGAATATCTGAACTGCCGGTCCCCACTGATCACGCAGGAGACAGTGCTTAGCAACCAAGCCCCTAACTCTGGCCGACACTCAACCCAAGTCAGCAGCCTCTCCTGAGACTACTGTCTGATCTACTCTCCTTATAAAGTTACCCCTGAAGATCCCCTGGAGAAGGAAATGGCAACCCACTCCAGTACTCTTGCCTGGAAAATTCCATGGATGGAGCCTGGTGACTCCATCCATGGAATCGCAAAGACTGGGACACAGTTGAGCAACTTCACTTTCACTTTCACCCTTCTTAGCCAGTTCTTTCTAGCCTTGTCTCTTCCTTTCTATAAAAGAAAACCTCTTCTTTCAAACTCCTAAGCAGCTTGTAGATCTTCTGGTCAGAATGGTCATACAATTGTAGCAGTCCTCTTGACCTCTTGCAATGATTTATTGATAACTCTTTCAAATAAAGTCTCTTCTTAGTAAATGGGGATGCATTTTTTAATTTGACAATATTTATAAGGAATGTTTTCTTAAGAGGTTAGAATAGTTTTCACAGTTTCTCAGTTTTGTTTAAGTTTCCCTCTAGAATTTGGAAGAAAAATCGTATATAAGACGTATACAAGGAAACTGGCAAGTTATTAGACAACAAAAAATTAAATCACCAAAGAAATTTATACAAAGCATAGGGCAAGACACAGCACATTAAAAAAAGTCAGTGAAACAATAAAAACAACAACATGTTAACAAGGAACCCACAAAGGAAAAATGATTTACATGATCATTTCACACTTTTTACCCCTTCACATAATGGAAATTTCTTTGTTCACACTATCTCCAGAAGTCTGTTAAATGTTTGTGATGCTTCAGTGCTTTTCCAAAGAAAATTTTGTCAGGAATGAAAAGAGCCTTACCTATCAATAACAGAGGCAGTGGAAAGATCAGAGGAAAAAAATTAGTCTGTCCAAAATACATGGTTTCTCCCTTAGCTCTCCATCACGGAAGCAGGTAGAGAAGGACAGCTTACCCTATTCCATCTTTATATGTGAGAATTTTAATAATAAGGAAATAGTGACCCAAGTATTTAAATAGGTCATGAATTCATGTAATCTTCTATCACTCTCAATGTGAGATGTCCAGTAAACTCAGATGATTCAATATACATAAATAGTCATTTTATTTCAGTATCAAGGGTAGAATTCGATTAAAACGTGCTTTCAAGTACTAGCTGTCAAACCAGAAGCAAGGCAGACAGCCCCAGCCTGAGACCTAGAGGAATCTCCTTGGTCCCTGGGGCATACGACATGAGAGCCCAAGGCCAGGTTGTCCAAGCAAATATGTGTCTCAGCAAAGAGCTGACTCATTTGAAAAGACCCTGATGCTGGGAAAGATTGAAGGCAGGAGGAGAAGGGGACGGCAGGGGATGAGATGGTTGGATGGCATCCCCGACTCAATGGACATGGGTTTGGGTGGACTCCGGGAGTTGGTGATGGACAGGGAAGCCTGGCATGCTGTGGTTCATGGGGTCACAAAGAGTCAGACACGACTGAGCGACTGAACTGAATTGAACTGAACTGAACCAGTATAATATGTTCTGCCTAGAATGATGTTTTGAAAAAAAGCAATAGAATCACTGACCTTAGAGATTTTAAAGATTTGGGCTGATATCCATCTCTTACTTTTCAGCAGAGAATTTTATGTGTTGACCTGAATTTCCTTGCAATGTTTGAAACTGAAAGTAGATAATGTGTGTTAAAGTTAAAAAGCTTAACAAATTATTTTGCTCCATTGCACCCTGTACTTTTACTTCAGTTCTGCCAATTGTCCTTTATTAGGCCTTAAAATTACCGTCACCATTATCATCACTATTTTGGTCAATCATGTAGGGAAATATACCTGGATTTGGATTTTGTTAAGAGGTCTGGAACACTTTAGAATTCTATAAGAATTTTAGTAACTATATTGCACCAACTATTAAAGGTATAATTTAGGGACCTCCCTGGAGATCCACGTGTGCAGGGGGCATGGGTTCTATCCCTGGTCAAGGAACTATGATTCTGCATGCTACTTAGCATTACAGCTTGTGTGTGTGTGTATGTGTGTGTATATATATATATATGTATATATATATATATAATATGCAAATGATATATAAGAAATGCATCAAGACTTTCATTATTTTATCCCAACAGCTATAGAATCACGTAATGAAATGACAAATAACAAAGATACATCAGGTTTTCTTCAATTCAGATGGTGACATTTTATTTAGTTCCAGTAGAATTCTTTCTAGAAGGCATTTTTAAAACGCTGAATTTCCTGCATATTTTCCCCCGCAAGTAACTAATTTAACAGTCTCCACTCTAAAATCATTTATGTATTTATTGATCGTACAGCCCTTGGATGTCTCTAAAATAGACTTCTGCATTTAAAATGAGAAGCTACAAAAGAGATTTTTTAAAATAAGAAATAGCATATAAGAGAAGGAAAACAAAAGTAGATATAAATTGATCTTTGACCCTCCCAGGATTCAGAGCAAAATGTATACACAAACATACCAAGCCATCATCTTATTGCTGGATAGTTTTTCCTCATTTCTCATGAATCCAACAGGTGCAAGTTTCTTTAGTATTTATCGTGAAAATGCAGTTTCCCACAATATTAACGCTATTATATATTTGCACCAAAAAGAGAAATTCAACTGGGAAACTAAGAATATTGTTCAGTACATACTGAAAGCAGATGGTCTGAAGTGACCTCCTAGCCACAGAGTAAAATATGCTAATTTTGATGAAGTATCCTTTTATTTTCTTATTAGTCCACGTCTGTATAAAATTTCACTAGATATTTACCCTTTATGAAGTATATTTAAACAAATGAGTTGTCTCCTAAATATAATCACTTCTTAAACAACAATTAACTATTACCATATGCAAAAATATTTTCTGGTAATATATTCACAATGTTGTGGTGAATTAAAAGATCATATTCACATCTACAAATACCTTCCCTATCTGGCCATGAAAAATCTCTGAGTTACATCAGACAAAAGCTAACTCATATGTGCTCTCACATCCTTGCCCCTTACCTTGTCTATGAGATCATCAACTTCAATTAACATGAAAGAGACTTAAGAACAGGAACATAATTAGACACTTTCCTGAGAGGTAATTATGTCATATAATGATGACTATTCCTCAAAGTGCTCCTGAATTCATTAGAAGAAAACATTTCTTTTCCACGTGAATATTGCAAACTTCCGGGGTATGGGGAAAGGTGATGTTCTCATCAGAGTTCAAAGCATATGATACGAATGGGGTCCTCCACATGACGATGTCTGCAATCAACTACCAAGTGTGTGTTCTGTTTTCTGAGATGGGCTCAATTTATCATTTTATTGAAAAGGTTTCATTATGCTAATGTCTTACAAAATCACGCTCTGCCATTGCTGGAAGGTCATGAGGGGATATAAATTTTCACATTGAGAAGCATGAGGTTGAATAGCAGTCTCCAAGGGTTAATAAGAAGTCATCCAAGTGTGCTCAAGGACTTATCAATGGCAACTCGGATGCTTGTCTAGTTAACAAAAGGAAAAACAGGAGAATATTCTAAGTTAAACATTAAAAAAATATAAACCTAATGCGATAAGTATAGGGGTATTAAAACTTGGCTTCAAGTGTAAGGCTAGCTATTTGGAAAACAAAATCTTCAGCTAAATTTTGATTTAACTATGAATTTGAAGTTTCAGTAGATCAGACACATATTAAATAGGTCTGTGTTACATAATATCTAGACTGTTTCAGTTCTCTACCACCTCATCTACCATTTTCAAATACTCTCACAAATAAGCCTTCTAAAGGTCTAGTGTATGTGCAAGATTAATATGTATATTTTTGTGTAACTTTGTGTTTATAATGTGGGTGTTTAGGTTTTTGTCTAGCCCTCAATCCCACATCTGAGTCTCAGGAAAAGAAGTAGGATGAGCTACTATTCATTTCAAACTGATATCATTCCCTAGAGTAATGTTTGTTTCTATCTTTCTAAGAATTATTGATTCCCTCCAATCACCGAGGACTGTGAACATAATTCATGAATATATTCCATTATCAATCCATCAATAATTTGTAGTTATGGGTAATGACTGTCAAACAGCTGAGTAAAACCACTTATAACCAGATAGCTCCCTTTGGACCAATTATTGTAAATCAAAGCAACACTGAAGGAAAACAGTTGCTCTTAGAAATACTTGTGTGGTATACATTTGGCATCCAGTGTTCTAGGGAAGCCCGAAAACAACAGTAACTGCTTGCTGGACTGGCATTCTGTTGTGGCTGGTTCCGTTACTGTGTGCCCACAGAGGTTTATATTCTATAAAATGAGTGTTCTTTAAATCCGGGAGGCCGTTTTGAATGGATCACTGATCACATTGTGATGCTATTCTCAAAGAGGTGATGACTAAGAAGCCAGGTATGGTTCAGGCCTGGGCAAGAGCAATCTCATACTGTGTTAAAGTACAGAGATGGAGTTATACAACATGTTCTTTCATGACCTGGAACTAATTTGAAAGAAAAAAAAAAAAAGTTTTAGAAACATGTCTAAAATGGTTTGAAAACACAGTTCATAAAATTGTGTTTGAACAAAAAAAGAGAGAAACAATTATATAACTCCTTTACAAATGCATATTATAAAGTTTCTCATTAACTCAAAAAATATTGAAAAGTGGTTTTCCTATGGCTGTTATGCATTTCCTGTCAACTGATACATGTGTTCATGTCAAAGGCAAATCTGGGAAAAGTAGACATCCTTAACACGGGAAACCATTACTCAGATATCTTATAAAAATGGAGATATTCATTGAAGGTTTCAGGATAGGGTGGCTGTTGTGTCAAAGTGTATACCATTAGTGTTAATTTTACAAACCAGGCCAAATCAAGTACTCATGAACACCTGGATCAAATTCAAAGACAATGGAATTTTGAACCAAAAGATTTTGGTTCAAATCTTAGTTTCAACAAGTTTTAGAAATGGATCTTGGACAAAACATTTTGTCTCTACTCTCAGATTTTGTGTAAAAGAATAATAATTATATTCCAAGTAAAAATCAAGTAAGATAACATACATGTAAAAGTTTCATAAATTAAGTGTTAGAAAAATAATAGTTATTCTGTTTAGAGTTAAAAACAACATGTCTCTTCAATGGATTTAGGGCAATGGTTTGTGGGAAGAAATACCATTCTCTGTAACAATTCACACATTAAATAGAAATGCTTTAGTTTCACTTTCTCAATATTCAAAAAAATATATATATGAAACTTGGAATTAGGTCAAAGAGAT
This sequence comes from Bos taurus, assembly GCF_002263795.3. Lineage (NCBI taxonomy): Eukaryota > Metazoa > Chordata > Mammalia > Artiodactyla > Bovidae > Bos > Bos taurus. The sequence continues at coordinate 97,806,737 of NC_037336.1, forward strand.
TATTTTTGTTTCTTAAGTGCTATGTAGATCTATTCCTTGGATTATTTTGCAACATTGTAGGGATGGGAGTTTATTTCCATTAGAGATGCAAAGAATTTCTATCTCGTGGAACAGATGGACTCAAATGTTATCTACTGCCCACCAAGAACTTAACAAATTTTGTATCTAACCAAGCAATCTTATTCTACCTACCTAAAATCTCTAGGATTGCCCAGAGAAAAATCACCAACCTCAGTTATGCAGATTAGACCACTCTAATGGCAGAAAATGAAGAGAAACTAAAGAACTTCATGAAGTGAGTGAAAGGAGAGAGTGAGAAAGCTGGCTTAAAACTCAGCATTCACAAAACAAAGATCTTGGCATCCAGTCCCATCACTTCATGGCAAATAGATGGGGGAAAAGTGGAAACAGTGACAGATTTTATTTTCTTGGGCTCCAAAACCACTGTGGAAAGTGACTGCAGCCACAAGAAGTATGCGTGCTCCTAGGAAGGAACACGATGAGAAATCTAGACAGTGTATCAAAAAGCAAAGACATCCCTTTGCCAACAAATGTCCATATAGTCAGAGCTATGGTTTTTCTAGTAGTCGTGTACAGATGTGAGAGTTGGATCATAAACAAGGCTGAACGCCAAAAAATTGATGCCTTCCAGTTGTGGTGCTGGAGAAGATTCTTGAGAGTCCCTTGGACAGCAAGGAGATCACACCAGTCAATCCTAAATGAAATTAACCCTGAATATTCATTGGAAGGACTGATGCTGAAGCTGAAACTCCAGTATTTTGGTCATCTGATGCAAACTGCTAACTCATTGGAAAAGTCCCTGATGCCAGGAAAGATTCAGGGCAGAAGAAGAGGGTATCAGAGGATGAGATGGTTGGCTGGCATCACAGACTCAATGGACATGAGTCCGAACAAACTCTGGGAGATAGTGAAGGACAGGGAAGCCTGCCATTCTGCATTCTCTAGGGGTGGCAAACAGTCAGACATGACTTAGTGACTGAACAACCACCACCACTCTAAATTCTTTGAAACAATTTATACAGTTACCTGTTTCCCTATTAAATAATTAGTTGAATAAAATGTTGACATCTGTTCATTTCATATTGGCAGGACAGTCATAGTTTTACCTATTTGAAAATCAAACTTTGGCAACTTTAGAGGACTCAAGTAAACTGCCTTACCAGAGACTTCATGGACTATAAAGCCAAGGCACATCTTTTCTCGGTTCCTAAGGAGTATCTTGAGTAAAAAGCAATGTTAACTCTACCAGCCCTGTTACTCTGGGTTTCCCCCTTTCTGCCAATTTCATGCTGCTGGTTTATTCACTCCTTGCAGGTCACAGTGAAGGCGAAATGGTTTTACAGTCTGACTCACAAAGTATGAAGATGGAATTAACTCTCCTCTGTTGAGTGTTGCTGCTAACTCATTTCAGTTGTGTCTGACTCTGCGACCCCATGGACTGCAGACTGCCAGCTTCCTCTGTCCATGGGTTTTCCCAGGCAAGAATACTGGAGTGGGTTGCCATACCCTCCTCCAGGGGATCTACCCAACCCAGGGATCAAAGCTGCATATCCTGCATTGCAGGTGGGTTCTTTACCACTGAACCACCTGGAAAGTCCATTAAATTATATATAAATATATACATAAATTTGTAAATATATATATATATATACATACCATATATATATAGGTAGGTAGAAAAGTAACTTTGCTTAGTCTCTAAGTTGTGTCCCCTTTGCGACCCCATGGACTGTAGCCCACTAAGCTCCTCTGTCCATGGGAATTTTTTAAGGCATGAATACCAGAATGCGTTGCCATTTTCTCCTCCAGGGGATCTTCCCGACCCAGGGATTGAACCCACGTCTCCTGTGGCTCTTGTATTGCAGGCGGATTCTTTACCACTGAGCCACCTCAGTTCTTTTTTTTTTTGCTTATTTTCCTACCTGTGACCTCAAATCAATTAAAAACTTTTCACTTGCTGGGAAAGAAAAGAGGTCTCTGAAATGCGGACTGGTAAGTTGCATGGTTCTGTGTTTACTTTCGGCCTGTTACTAAAGTTGTCGGATTGAAACGACGAGTCCTCTTTGGGGCTGTGTGTCCACATATCTGATTCGGAGAGCTCTCTGCCGCTTGTCAGGTGTGGGATGTTTGCTTGCCACCAAATGTGATTAATAAATCATTATGTCTCATGAATTACAGATGTTTCTATCTGGTTCGTTTAAGGATGCAAGTACCTATACAAATGAAATATTCACAATATTCACAAAAAGAAAAGAAAAGGAACTTTGAATACTTTGAATGTGCTAGACATTAAAAGAAAAACATCCTTCTTATAGAAAATACTGGGCTTCCCTGGAGGCTCAGTGGTAAAGAATCCACCTGCCAATGCAGATTCTATCCCTGGGTCTGGAAGATCCCCTGGAGAAGGATATGGCTACCCACTGCAGTATTCTTGCCTGGGAAATCCCATGGACAGAGGAGCCTGGTGGGCTACAGTCTGTGGGGTCACAAAGTGTCTGATACAATGTAGCAACTAAACAACAACAACAGCAGGAAATACTAGCTGAGGAATCTCTGAAGAATTCAAGTTCACACAATGAAGGTGGGTCGGTGGACATGTGGATTGTTTTAATAATTTGGATTTAAGAAAAACATCTCTATTCTTAGATATATCAGCTTGAAATATGGGATAAGATTTTTATATTTTATAAAAAGTTAGGTCTTGATTTTATATGAAGAGAGTAGTTAATCTGAATGCCCTACACTTCTCATAAGGATTTATTGATTAATTAATTTAACATTACATGATATTTATTAAAAATATACTTTTATGCATTTGAATTTGACTAGGTTGGGTCATGATTCCGACAAGCGTTTTATAACAATTATGTTTTATAGTGTCTCACCCAAAATATAAGTTCTTAGATCCTTATATAACTTAAAAACCTAGATTAATATTAAATCATACTATTTAATGAATAATATTTAGGTAGTTGGATAACTTCTATTTAGACTGAATACAAAAGCATTGATACCTAGGTATAATTTTAAGTTCATATACTTATGGTTCTTAAGTTTTATATGATATATATTGCTTATATATTTATGTTAATTTAATGTCAATTTTTGTTATTTCAAACATTTACTTAAGGCTACATGTTGTTCATGTTACTTGTGTTGCTTTTACAATTCTTTTATAATTGATATTAAGATCCTTTTCTTCTTCATTTACCTCACTTTTAACTTAGTAGACTATGACTTTGTTTACTGAACTGAAACATTTATAAACAGTGTCTGATTTTCACTAGTTCACAAGTTTCAGAAAAAAATACCTTTCCTGAACCTCTTTACTTTTCATGGCAACACAGTTATTTGCATAGGTTTGATAAAAATTTGTTCTCAACTTACCAGGATATAATTGCGCAAATTGACTGTGTAACAAAGGGTATGCACTGAGAATGTTGTTTGAGAAGAATTTCCACTTCATCACACTATGGCATGACAGCACACAATTAAGGGATGATAACTGGTTTTATACTTATAGCCAATACCTACAGGGCCATCAGAGAAAACGAGTTTGGTACCCGGAAAACACAGTCCCATTCACATGGTCATAACTGCTGTCCAGTGTACTAGATAACTCCACAGAGGAATGTTTATTAGCCAGTGTGGTATCTAATCCAGCAATCTCATCCAAACATTTCTTCATTACACACACACACATACACACACACAAATGCTAGAAGGGGTTTTCTTTATTGCGACTTTGAAAAATTTATACAAAAGTAAATGATAATAGGAAATAGTACAAGAATGCATGAAGGGGAAGAAAACTTAGCATTTAATTAAGACTGCCGTAACTTGAATATTAATATATGGGAAAAATAAGCAGCGTGTTGGATACTGTGATTTAGAGATGGCACTAAATGACATCACTGCAGCGTGGAATAGAAGAAGGTGTATCATAGTACTTGTGCGCACACACGAGGTGGAGCACTTGGGAATAAGATTCAACTACTTGTGTACAGAATTTTCAAGTCAGAGTCCCTTGAAATGTTGATTGCAATGATTAAGATAGCTGTTTGTCTCTGACAGAAGAACTGGATCTTGCTTCAGAAATCTATACTCTTCCCACAATTCAGAATCTTGGACCCAGATGAATTACATTCTCTAGTCTCAAAGTGCATCAACAGATTAACCAAGGAATGCTGACTTTATTCATGTAACATATTTTTAAGCATCTACTACCTGCTAAGCTCCAGGTTAGGGAATACACACAGCATGGAAGAGATGAAATCTCCTCTCTTGAAGTTTACTTTCCAGTGGGGCTTGTACAACCTGTGTGAGCCACTCCGCTGTTTATGGTCCTAATTGTATACTGTAAATTTAGTAAATTATGTTAAAAGAGCACATTTCTTCACACAAACAAGAAAATGATTTGCCATCAATTCCAAAGGAAAAAGATACCCTTGAAAAGGATAAACATAAGACAGAAAAATAACAGTCATGAAAAATACTGGATTGTTCTGTAAATGAAAGGTAACAAAAGATTTGCGGTAATATGAAGCAAGTGATAGAAATGTGCCCTACATGCAGCATCCCTAAATTACTATCATTGAAGATGTGCAATATTTCTTATTGGCACAAAGAGATTAGATTAAGCAAAGGAACCAGAGCTATGGTTATAACTTCACCAGAATAAGGTGACACATCTAAGATACAGTGGCTATGCCAGGAGTATGAAAGCATTAAATACTTCATAATAATCTTCATCACTTTCGTATATGGTCAAGTTGTATTATGCTCCCTTAGAAAAAAATTCTAGTTCCCAGTACTTTTGGTCCATCTTTTCCTAAGATTGCCTTTATTTGTTTAACATATGAGACACCACCAAAATTTCAGTCATGTCACCATGGGAGTTAATGCAGTAAAATAATATTTTCAAATGATTCAACAATTTTTAAAGAAAGGTGTTGTCACAGCCATCAGCGACAAATCAAAGAATTCTGGCTGGCTTTTATCACCAAAATCTTCATATTGGCATCAGAAATCCACGCAACAAGCAGGTTTACAAATAACTCTTCAGGCAGAAAATCACTTACTAAGCTGTGTCTTTCTATTTGTGACAATAAAGAAATTGCCTGGCAAACAGTAGCAATCCTCGAAGGCTGGCAAATCACATTTGCCTACACCATCTTTCTAGGTTAAAATGCTTGCCTTCGTTTGTCAGTGGGTTAGTGAAAAGTGTCTAGTCTTTGAAAGGCAGAACATCATGAAAATGTATACAACTTTTTGTCTTGAAGCTATGTAAGAGTGAATAATATCAGGCCCATATAAGGCTCCACGTGGGCTTCCCTGGTAGCTCAGCTGGTAAAGAATCCGCCTGCAATGCAGGAGATCCTGGTCAGGAAGATCCCCAGGAGATGGGAGAGGCTACCCACTCCAAGATTCTTGGGAGTCTCTGATAGCTCAGATGGTAAAGAACCTGCCTGCAATGCAGGAGATCGTGGTTCAATTTCTGGGTCAGGAAGATCCTCTTGAGACGGGAGAGGCTACCCACTCCAGGATTCTTGGGAATCTCTGATAGCTCAGATGGTAAAGAATCCGCCTGAAATGCAGGAGACCTGGGTTCTACCCCTGGGATGGGAAGATCCCCTGGAGGAGGGCGAGAAAACCCAGTCCAGAATTCTTGCCTGGAGAATCCCCATGGACAGAGGAACCTGATGGGCTACAGTCATGGGGTCTCAAACAGTCGTACGCAACTGAGAGACTAGGCACAGCACAGCACAGAGATCGACATATTAGATTCACAAAAACAACAAAAGGCTTCCCAGGTGGCTCAGTGGTAAAGAATCTGCCTGCCAATGCAGCAGACATAAGTGACAAAGGTTTGATCCCTGGATTGGGAGGATGTCCTGGAGAAGGAAATGGCAAGCTTCTCCAGAATTCTTGCCTGAAAACTCCCATGGACAGAGGAGCTTGGCAGACTACAGTCTACGAGGTCGCAAAGAGTTGGCAATGACTGAGCAAATGAGCACACACGCATGCAAATATCAAAAAGAGATATCAACAGCACGCGGTGCCCAGTGCTGTGGTTCACACCGTGACTCTGGTCTGAAACAGGTGCCCCACCTGATCAAACCTGAGTCTGTGTGCATCGTCTACTTGCTGACTTAGAACCTGACCTCTGCAGCGTCATTAAGCGCAACACTAATTTGTCCCCATACTGCTCTCATCCATCGCTGGTGTCAGGGCCAGGTTGACAGGGTCCCCTGTGGTCCACATCTGTGACTGATCCCCAGCTAATCTGCTCTTTGAAAATACTGCAAGGAGCCAAGGGGTCCTCTGAGCAAGTCCCAAGAGAAAAAAGTTAAAACAGCATCATCCTTTTCCTTTTTTTCCCTTATTGAAACTTCATTCCTGTCTATGTTGTGCCCAATGATGAAACACAGATTGTCAAGAGCCAAAAATTATTTGCATTTTCTGATGGAATATTCTAAAAGGAGTAGTGCATTGTCTACTGGAACGTGAGGAGACAACCCAACAACACTGTACATGACCGAAAGCCGAAAGGCAACGAAGCTTAGACGCCTAAGAGAACAGCCAGAGGAGTTTTGTGATTCCTCATTACCCTAGAACACTCACTGTTCTAATTGGCTCCTAATCCTGTGGTAGAAGTGACGACAGTCACAAATAAATAAGCTACGGAAAATAAAAAGCCCCACTTCAAAAGCAGAATAAGCAGAAAGAAAGTAGTCATGAATAGTCTCCAAAATATGGAAGTCTCCAAAATATGGAATGAGGGACCTAAGTTCTGTTTGTTTGTTTTTTATAAATAAATTGATGTGGTGGCCCTGGATCTATAAATTTAGATTGATTTTAGTTTCAGGGCCAATATCAGGCCTTTTGATCATGTGAGCTGAAAAGGGAAAGCGTAATGAAAAACAGCTAAAAGTTATTAAGTGCGCAGTATATGCCAGGCTCCGGTGGAAGCACTGGTCATGAACCAGCCAGGGTCAAATCTATGAGGTAGGTAACTCATCAGTCTCTATATTATAAATGGGGAAACTGAGGCCCAGCATTAATGTGTGGAATTGACCTGTGGACCTTATTAAGCGGCAGATTCCGATTCAGCAGGTCTGGGATGGGGCCTGAGGTTCTCTGCCTTTTTGACAAACTCCCAAGCGATGCTGATGCTGCTGGTTCACAGGCCCTACTTCGAGCAGCGAAAAGTAAACTGTCCAAGGTCACAGAGCTGGTAGGAAGCAGATCCAGGATGGGGCTCAGCCAGCCTGGCTTCAGAGCCTGGGCTCTTTGCCACGGAGCTTCGTATCTGGGTCACAGACATTGCTCCCTGGGATACTGCGCACGGTTCAAGGACTGGAAGCAAACACCTGTCCCCTTCTCTAGAGTATTTTTCAGCAACAACAAATATTTATTAAGGGCCTACTACCAAGAAACGGGCAGTGTGGGAAACACTCAGGATACATGAAGCCTTCCAGGCTGAGGATTTTCATTTAATCCACTAGCCAAACAATTGACCGTTTGGTTCCCAAGCAAATTACAATTCCACTGATGGACTGAATGGCTTCGCTGGTGGCTCAGTTCTAAAGAATCTGTCTGCAATGCAGGAGACACAGGTTCGATCCCTGGGTCAGAAAGATCCCCTGGGGAAGGTCAACCTACCAGAGTATTCTTTCCTGAAGATGGACTGAATATTCTGGTTAGTTTAATTGCCCTTCACAGAGAAGTCAGAGCATGAACTGTCAACAAATCGGAGTGTAATAACACACCTCTAACACCAGAGGTGTTAAATTCAATTTAATCTTTGGGGATTGAGGAAGAACTTTCATGATCAAACAGACATTCAGGAGTATCACTTGGAAAAGTAATTACCATTCAATAGATTTACAGAGTGTATGTTTGGGCTTCATTCTATGGTATCACCTAAAGGGTGAATGAAAAAAGAAGGTCATGATGGTTTGTTTACTTGTCCTGAGGGTTTCCGTTTCCATTATAAAAAACACAGGGAACTTTGTCCTATTTATGTGGCAGCCTGGATGGGAGTGGGGTTTGGTGGAGAATGGATACATGTATATGTATGGCTGAGGCCCTTCTCTGTTCAGCTGACTCTATCACAACATGGTTTGTTAACCGGCTATTCCCTAATACAGAATAAAAAGCTAATTTCCTTAGTTGGAACAAACATTTCTGAATTAGGTGTAAAATTTTTGGAAGCTCCCGGTCGTACAAACCAAGACCTTCAATAAATGTTTCACAAAATTTAGTAAGTTTTAAATGAGTTTATTATAAGCAGTCAGTTTTTATCACTTAATTTTTAATTTTTTCTTTATCTTCTTTCTAACCAAATCACACACACACACACAACGAATCCAGCTGCCTGCCTGCATTTCTGGCACAGTCTGGATTAATTAGAATGCTCCAGTGAGTCCCAAGACAGACTTCACCAGCTGAAAACTCGCTGCCTCGGCTCCCTCTCTCTTGTCAAGTGCAAATCTGACCATCCTGGCACGGGGCAGCGTCCTCGGAAAGTCCTCGGAGCTCCAAGAGCAAAAAGGGGGCACTGAGGCCCCGGGCCCCACACCCCCCAGAGGCCGTGCACGAAGGAGCACACAGTCACGACAATCCTCACTGAGTCCGGGTGCAACTCTCCTCCCACTTTTAATCAAACTACTACTCTGCAGAGAGGACTTCAGAAAAATTGAAAACGGCCCAAGGTCCCAGCACACATCGTACCGAAACTTCACAACTTCAAAACCGCCACTCCCCACCACTCTCCCCTACGGCTCATTTCTAACTGCTCATGTTCTAAAAGGGACAACATTAACCCAGAATGCTTCCACAGACTCAGGTGTGCCCCAGCTGGTGGGAAGAAAGTGCAGGGTGAGAAGGCCGGCCTCCATGCGTCCTCCCTATTTGAGGCAGAGAGCTCAACCCTCCCAGCCCGCACGGAGACACACTGAGGTCAATGGCTCACCCATGTAAGCATCTGGGGTTTTCTCTTTGGCGTATTCTTTGTCACTCAGACACTAGGCACTCCAATCCAGCCTTGCTGCTGCTGCTGCTAAGTCACTTCAGTCATATCCGACTCTGTGCGACCCCATAGACAGCAGCCCACCAGGCTCCCCGTCCCTGGGATTCTCCAGGCAAGAACACTGGAGTGGGTTGCCATTTCCTTCTCCAATGCATGAAAGTGAAAAGTCAAAGTAAAGTCGCTCACTCGTGTCCGACTCCTAGCGACCCCATGGACTGCAGCCTATCAGGCCCCTCCGTCCATGGGATTTTCCAGGCAAGAGTACTGGAGAAGGTTGCCATTGCCTTCTCTGCTTTACTGGACTGCATATCTCTTTTGTATTTAAAGAAAAAAAAATGTGTCATGAATTGCAAAGAGGTGAACGAGACTGAACACCACCAACTGGTTGACACATATACTGATCTGTATGGAGTGCTTGATGATCTAATCTTGCCTTTATTGACTTCTGAGGCTTAGACTGTGATAGGTGCTCTGAATACTCCATGGCAGGTCACACCATGCTATCTGCTGCTGCTGCTAAGTCACTTCAGTTGTGCCCGACTCTGTGCAACCCCATAGACGGCAGCCTACTAGGCTCCTCTGTCCCTGGGATTGTCCAGGCAAGAATACTGGAGTGGGTTGACACTTCCTTCTCCAATGCATGCATGCATGCTAAGTAGCTTCAGTTGTGTCTGACTGTGTGCGACCCTATGGACAGCAGGCCACCAGGCTCCTCTGTCCACGGGATTATCTAGGCAAGAATACTGGAATGGGTTGCCATTTCCTTCTCGAACTATACTATCTACATGCATGTATTCACCATATAACCCTACCATATGTGATGAGATAGAATTGTGACCAGGACCAGCCATACTCCAGGCAGTGAAGGTAGGAAGTGTAAGAGACATATTTGTATCTGATGCAAAAATGTGAACAAGTAATTAATTACACGGCAGTACGTCATCCCTCAGTGTCCATGAGGTGTTGGTTCCAGGAACACCCCCAGACATCAAAATCCGGGGATGCTCTGGTCCCCTATACAAAATGGTGTACTTTTTGCATATAACCTACACTTATTCTCCCATGTATGTTAAAACATATCAAGACCTGAGTTTGAGAAAACTCTGGGAGATAGTGAAGGACACGGAAGCCTGGCTTGTGGCAGTTCATGAGGTTGCTAAGAATTGGATGCTACTTGGCAACTGAACAAGAACAACAGATTACTTAATAACATCTGCTGCTGCTGCTGCTAAGTCACTTCAGTCGTGTCTGACTCTGTGCGACCCCATAGACGGCAGCCCACCAGGCTCCCCCGTCACTGGGATTCTCCAGGCAAGAACACTGGAGTGGGTTGCCATTTCCTTCTCCAATGCATGAAAGTGAAAAGTGAAAGTGAAGTCGCTCAGTTGTGTCCGACTCTTAGCGACCCCATGGACTGCAGCCCACCAGGCTCCTCTGTCCATGGGACTCTCCAGGCAAGAGTACTGGAGTGGGGTGCCATTGCCTTCTCCAACTTATAACATCTAATACAATGTAAATACTATGTAAATCATTGTAAATACAATGTAAATGCTATGTAAATAGTTGCTAGGTGATTATACCATATACAAGTTTTGCTTTTGGGGACTTTATGGAACTTTTTTATTTCTAAATATTTTTCATCCCTAGTTAATTGAATCTGCAGATGTGGAACCCAGAGGTATGGAGGGCTAACTGTATATATAAAGTACAATAAAAAGGAAAGAGCACCTCATTCTGCTTTTAGGAATGGTGCTCATACTTCTGGGAAAGGACCACAGGACTATTTTCCTTACCTCAAAATCCCACCCCAAATGTCTGGTTGGCAAAATTCCCACAACACTGCAATATCATTTTATGTTTTCATTTATAATATTGAAACAGCATATAATAGTAAAATTTTCTATGTTGTAGAAAAAAATCAAATACCTGGCAGAATCATGAAGTATTTGTAATAACTGGATGTGAAAGTGACTTTATGCTGCTCTAGTATGACTGCCAAAATTTTGTTGTTTCAGGGGAGATTTAAGGTTGCCTGATGCACAAGGAATTCACAGCCTCTGCTATGTACAATACATATTTTCAAGTATTTGAGACTTGAGTTTTGGATAAAACGAGAATTAAGTCTGAAGTTTATCACTTTATTTCATTAGTAGTTTTCCCTAATTGATTTGTATGTTGCAACTCCTGATAATTCACAATCTCAGAATAATTTTCATCTCGTACAACATTCGACCAGTGGCAAAAAATTACTAAGAAGAACATATTTTCTAATAATCGTGATGTATCTATAGTATGGGCCCAAGGTTCAAGTCTTAAAAGCAATTTAAATTATTTTTAATAGACTTCATTTCTCAGAGCAATTTTAAGTTCAGAGCTGTGTTTATATGTGCTGTGCTCAGTTACTCTCTATGTCCGACTCTTTGCTGCCTGACAGGCTCCTAGGCCCATGGAATTTTCCAGGCAAGAATTCTGGAGCAGGTTGCCATGTCTTGCTCCAGGGGGATTGAACCCACACCTCTTGTGTCTCCTCCACTGGCAGGTGGACTCTTTACCACGAGCACCACCTGGGAAGCCCAGGTTCAAAGCAAAACTGATCAAAAAGCACATCAGAAAGAGAATTACCATATAGCGCCTTCCCCACACAGACCAGCTTCCTTACCCTCAGCATCCCCCACCAGAACAGGGCATTTGTTACAACTAATCAACGTGCACTGACACATCATTATGATTCAAATTCCAACATTTACATTAGGGTTCACTCTTAGTGTTGCATATTCTATGGGTTTTATAGTCTTCTCAGTTTGATTTCTTTCACTTAGTTATACGCATTTAAGGCTCCTCCATGTCTTTTCATGGCTTGATAGCTTGTAGCCTGCCAGGCTCCTCTATCCATAGGCTTTCCTAGGCAGGAATACTGGAGTGGGTTGCCATTTCCTCCTCCAGGGGTCCTTCCCCATCCAGGGATCAGAACTCAGGTCTCCTCATTGCAGGAAGATTCTCTACCATCTGAGCCATCAGGGAAACCCTTATTTCTTTTTAGCACTAAACAATATTGTCTTGATATTCCATATTTTATCTACTCACTTGTATAAGAACATCTTAGTTGCTCCCAAATTTGCGCAATTGTGAATAAGGCTGCTATAAACATCCATATGCAGATGATTGTGTGGACCTATGTTTTCAACTCATCTGAGTAAACACCAGCTAGAACGACCAGTTATCTTTCTCACCAGAAAGACACGCTCAGGTTGCACTTATTTGCTGCATCGACGTTTGCGGCTGCAGCCCAATTCTCCACCCTTTGGAGCCCTCTCACGTTTGGTGGGCACCTCAATTCTTCCTTGCCTAATTCATACCCTCTGGAAATGCGCAGAAAACTGAGTTTATTTCTTTTAAATTTCTTTCTAAAGGCAGAAGGTTTCAAACATGTTGTAACCAGAGATCTTTTCTCTATTCTTTCTCTCCAAAGGAAATACACTGTAGATGCTTCACATATAAAACTGGTAATTATGAGACTCATCTGCTTACTATGGGTTGATGTGATTGGTCCACCTGTCTTTCCCAACCTTTTCCCCACCTAGTTGAAGACTCTAGGTAGGACTCAGAGTTGAAAGGTGGGGAAACATTTGCTATAGGGCACCCCACTCCAGTACTCTTGCCTGGAAAATCCCATGGACGGAGGAGCCTGGTGGGCTACAGTCCATGGGGTCGCTAAGAGTCGGACACGACTGAGCGACTTCCCTTTCACTTTTCACTTTCCTGCATTGGAGAAGGAAACGGCAACCCACTCCAGTGTTCATGCCTGGAGAATCCCAGGGACGGGGGAGCCTGGTGGGCTGCCGTCTATGGGGTCACACAGAGTCGGACACGACTGAAGCGACTTAGCAGCAGCAGCACTCCTCAGAGTAATGGCAGCACTAGGATTTCTGAGTCTCGTTCTTGGCTAACAGAATCGGACCTTTTGGCTCTGGAATAAGCATTGAACAAGCATGCTCACTAGTGTTTGTCAGTTTGCAGGAGAAAAGGGGATGACAGACCATCAGATGGTAGGATGACATCACTGACTCGACATACATGAGTTTGAGCAAGCTCCGGGAGTTGGTGATGGACAGGGAGGCCTGGCGTGCTGCAGTCCATGGGGTCCCAAAGAGTCGGACACTATTGAGCAACTGAACTGAACTGAACTGACCCTGGCCTCATAGAGACACGCGTAAGGAACTAGAGTGCAAAACAGAAAACAATGAGAGGAATGAGCCTTCTGAAAAGGAGATGATTCCACTTCAGAAGGTTAAGGGATCACTCCATGCAGTTGCAAGTTTTCAGCTGAAAACTTAATTTGACCTGCACAACCCCCCTTATTCTGCCTGTTCCTTACCACATGCAACATAACGTTTGCCTCCCCTATAGCACAGGAAAGGTGTCGGGAGAGCTCACTCCTGAGCTGAGGTGAGGCAGGAAGAAACACAAGAGGATGCTGGCGAACTGGTGTGCCAGCGAGCGGTGCCAAGGGCATTCCTAGCCAGCAAAACACGTGCCACTGACAGGGCACCACTGGTCAGTGGGCAAATGAGAAACAGGGCAATGAGAGGTCAGATATATGAGGGCTGTGTGGAAAGTCAGGGTTAAAAAGTCTGTCACCAGAAACAGTCAGGAGCCTTCAGGCCCTTCTTACACTGGTACTGTACAGCGTAAATTTATACCAGTTTCTTAGAGTGATTGTGTTGGCTGAAATGATTATACATTTCACTAAAAATATAAGTAGACTGTTAGACATCTAGAAGAATTTCCTGAGTATACCTGAACTTTCCATAGTATACCTTTCACGATAGAAGGAGAATATTTTGTTCACTAGAAGTATGATCTACAGAGAGAACCAGTGGAAGGTGTCAATGATTACAAATTTATTAATCATAAAATAATACTCTCACGAAGACTGAAGGCAATTTTATAATGAAATAAACAAATAAGACTGAACTTCTAAAATCTTCAGATAAATAACCAGTGACCAGATAGTAGAGTTACATACATTAGGAAACACTAAAGTATCTGAATACTTACAAATGACAATTATTCTACTTATATTATTATTAATGTTCAGGTAATACATGTAAAGATTTAATTTTCATCTAAAGATTTTGAATTGGTTCATACTGATTTTCAGTTCTACTATGGCCTTCTCCTTTTCTGTTCATTATATCAGTTTTGGGGAGTTTGATATTGAAACTCAAACTAAAAATCTTAATTTATCTACTTAAAAAAATAACTGTAATACATAGTGAAACTATATGCAACTTTGTTCTTTATTTTTCAAGTCTCCTGTAAATGTATTATCATACTTTCAAAATTTATGAAAGAAAAAAGAAAGGGGGGAAAAAAGAGATTTCCTATCAGATATGTTAGGACATCTAATTCCAAACTCTTCATCTCTAAGAACTTTTTTTTTTTGTAAACATGTTAACCTGTGTCACACTGTGGGAAATTCCCTCATATATACCTTTCAATTCATTACTTCTCTCTTCGGCATTGATAAATTGCTCTTTTCACCAATCTGCTGAGGATTATTTTTTTAATTCTAGTAGTTAAATTTATATTCTATTCAACAGCTACCTTTTTCTATTATGTCTTCTGTTTTGATTTCCACTGTTTTTTAATTTTATGTCTTAATTAACATTAAACATACCTGTTTTGTATTCTGTTTCAAACTGTTCTTTTATTTTCTCACATTTTCTGGGGAACGAATCTTCTGGCTTACCTTATATGCTCTCCTCCACTCAAAGTAAAGTAATCCTTTATTTGATTTATAATGTATATCATGAGGACTCCTTCAACAGAGCTGGATTATCTCAGGAGGTGTCAATGCCACGACCTCTGAGCCCTCTCTGAAATGCCTTGGTCCACATCCTGCTTGGAACCTCAGAAGTCCCAAAGCTTGGGTCTGATATTTATATTAATTCCTTATTCTGGACAACAAGCGTGTTGCAGAGGTTTAGGCTGGTCTCGTTCCCCCTCGTTCCCCACTTGTTTTTTTCAGTCTCCTTGATGCCCAGTACATGGGAAGGAAGAAAACCCCAACACAACCACCTCAGGCTCAGCACGACGGTGACTCATGCACTTAAATTCTTGGTTTATCCACTCCTCTAGTCAAAGACAGCTGTGTTTTTTCCACTTATTCACTTATCCCTGGAAAATTTTTTGTTTTTTTTTTCTTAAATCTGACTTATGATTTTATAAATATTTACTAAATTTTACTTAGCAATTTTAGCAAGAGGTGTCCGCTTTGCTGGTTCCAGACGTCTCTGACCCCGTGAAAGTCAGCCCAGCCCAGGGCTGCTGCTGTCTTCAGACGCTCCATGTGGGAGGGAAATAAACTGCTGCCCTGGAAAGTGACTGTTACTATCTCGTGTTTCCTGTCACCTACTCAAAAACAGTCCTGTTACACCTTTGACTATTTAGACTGGAGAGGAAAAACGAAGGGAAACATAGAATATTGTCAAAATAATAAAGAGATTGTCATTCTTGCTAAAGCAAACTTTTGAAATAGGCTGCACAATAGAGACAAGGAAAACTTCTTTAAACACAAAAGGATATGATTGACAACTGTCATTTTTTCTTATGACATGAAAAATGACTAAAATTACCTCTGACAGGTTCTCTTTCTACTTAAAAATAATAATAATAATCATAACCATAATCAGTCAAAATGCCTTGTAAATAAATAAACAAGAAGAGAGAAAGCACAAGTGAGCGGGACATTCAGTGCCTATACTGTGAGCCCGGCACGAGGCGCCCCCGTGAGCCCATCGCCCCCAGAACCTCCAAACAACCAAAGAGGATGATCGCTACGGGCCAACACTTTTCTCATCCCTTAGGTTCATTCTTAATTGGAGAGCTCTGCTTTGCAGTTCTTGTTAAATGTGTCACCTCAAATCTTAGAGTGACAACGGACTCTAGTCATGCCTCCTTCCAGTGATTTGGAACGTGTTGTGATCTATGTATTCACACTCACAGTGAGGCTGCTCTCTGCGGAGACTTCAGCACGCAGAACCCCGCCCGAGCCGCCGAGAGAGGCATCAGTTACCTGGCCTGCGGGCTGACGAGGCGCCGCTCTCCTCGCCGTCCTGCAGTATAACAGCCAGGCCCACCGAGTCCGCGGGGAGCATCGAGCTGCTGAGGTCCACTCGAGTCAGGCTCTCGGGCTCCCTGTCAGAGCGCCCCCAAGCGGGCCGCGGGCTGTGCCCTTCTGGGCCTTTTCTCCGCGGTCTCAGCACAATGTGAACGATGCTCTGCTGATCCAGGTCACAGCTCTGAGTGAGGGAGACAAAATCACAAGAATGAGCAGGCATTGAAGCACAGGTGGAGCTGAACTTGTCTTCAGTTCTACAAAACAGTATGTTTCAAAACTGACTTACCAAAAAGGACATGCCCTTATCATTATCAAATTTAAATACTAGCAGCCCTTTCTGATTTTGTTATCCCCCTTTCTGTTTTAAAAAGTACAGAGAATTTATTACCAACTACAGGGCAATTTTC
Organism: Bos taurus; assembly: GCF_002263795.3. Taxonomy (NCBI): domain Eukaryota; kingdom Metazoa; phylum Chordata; class Mammalia; order Artiodactyla; family Bovidae; genus Bos; species Bos taurus. The sequence continues at coordinate 97,823,322 of NC_037336.1, forward strand.
TCTAGAATTTACAATACACTTATTTCCAGTAGACCCCACAAATACTCCAGAATCACTAGCAATCACACCACCAGGCCAATGAAGTAAGAGGAGAGGTTACCAGCACTGTTGTGATCTTTCACTATTTCAGTCTATCTCACAATTAAAACCAGTGAACATCTACAAAAATGTCCTGCAACTTATATTGATTTGTATGAACCACAGCGAGCATCATTCCACTGGTGGAAAACTGAAAACATTCCCTCTGAGACCAGGAGCAAAACAAGGATGCTCACTCTTGCCACTTTATTCAACATAGTTTTGTACGTCCTAGCCATGGCAATCAGAAAAGAAAAAAAAAAAAAGAGAGAGAGAGAGAGAATCCAAACTGGAAAAGAAGTAAAACTGTTGGTGTTTGCATGACATGATACTACACATAGAAAATCCTATAGATGCTACCAGAAAACCACGAGAGCTCCTCAATGAATCTGGGAAAGATGCAGGGGAAAATTAATAATAATAATAACTCATGGGAATCTCTCACAATCTGATATACTAACAACAAAAGATGAGAAAGAGAGACCAATCCTATTTAATATCACAACAAAAAGAATAAAATGCATAGGAGCTAGGAATAAACCTACCTAAGAAGACAAAAACCTGTACTCAGAAACTATCTGATACTGATAGAAGCAATCAAATACAATAGAAACAGATGGAGAGATACAGCATGCTCTTGGATTGGAAGAATCAGTATCACGAAAATGACTACACTACCCAAAGCGCCCTACAGATTCAATACAATGCCTATCAAATTACCAACGGCATTTTTCACAGAAGTAGAACAAACAATTGTATGCTGTGTATGGAAACACAGTACACCCCAAATAGCCCAGGCGACCTTGGGAAAGAAAAAGTAAGATGGAGGAATTGGGCTCCCTGACTTCAGACTATACAACAAAGCTACAGGAATCAAGGCTTTAAAGTTCAGTAGAATTAAATCTGGACATCAGCTAATTTGCTAAGACAGAAGCTAGACCAACAAGTCAAGTCTCAGTTTAGAATATCTATCAGGTAGAAGCAGTTGCTCATGTGTCTGTCACTTCTCCCACAGAGCAAGGACCCTGCTCTCTCAAACCGCCCCCCACTACTGTCATTCTCCCTCATCTTTGGAAATCTAAAGAACACCCATACAAAATACAACACTACTGGTAACAACCGTAACACCCCTACCCACCCTCAAGTGCTGTGTTGTCACTATCATACTTTCACAGGGGCTTCCCTGGTGGCTCAGACGGTAAAGCGTCTGCCTGCAATGCAGGAGACCCGGGTTCCATCCCTGGGTTGGGAAGATCCCCTGGAGAAGGAAATGGCAGCCCACTCCAGTACTCTTGCCTGGAGAATCCCAGGGACCGCGGAGCCTGGTAGGTTACCGTCCTCGGGGTCGCATAGAGTCGGACGAGACTGAGGACTTCACTTTCACTTTCACTGAACTGTATTTTCTTTTTTTTTTTTTTTGAACTGTATTTTCTATGTCGAAGACAAAAATGGCAATTATTTAGGAAGGCATTTCAAAGTTTTGTTTTTTTTTTTTAATGTAATGGTTAACAAATGTTTTGTATGGCTATTGCGAACAATGAGATACTGTGGTTAAAGACAGCATGAGCTTAGGGCTTTCAGTGGGAGTCAGAACAACCAAATATCATTCCCACTGATTTCTCCCTCTTGTGTTCTCGGTCACCTCCATAGTGATGAATGAACACAAACACCAATTTATATTAATGGGATGAGAATAAAAACTGTTCCTTCAACTTGATCTTTCGTTTAAAAAAATAAAGACTTTGAAAAGACAGGCACTTTGTGATTTATGCTTTGAATTTATTTCACATTTCTTAGGGCTACTTTTTATTATGATCAAAGATATGATGCTACACAGAGATATTGAAAGGCCCCCCTCTCTGGTTGCCAAAGGCTGAGGAATACAATTACTGGGAAAGGTCAATTAGCCGCACACTAATTAGCCGGTGTGGGTCTCAGCCCTGTCACCCTGGATGTGCCTCCCACTGCAGGCCCGGGACCATTTCACTGCTCATTAGGACCTGCACAGAAGGAGCTCTGCAGGGAGGGGAGGGGACAAACAGAGTCAACTGACTGCTCCCCTTATCTGCACAGTAAGGGGTTTATTGTGAGAAGAGGTCGGTGCTGTTTGCACGGCTGAGTTCTTTCGGGGCTTCCACTCGTCCAAGTTCACACTTTCCTAAATACAAAGGACAACAAGCTAGACAATTATTTGCCTAAAACTAAGTTAAAATTGTTTTATATTGAAAACTTTATAAGAAATGCCTCCCAAGTGTCCTTTCAAAAAACTAAGATCATGGCATCTGGCCCCATCACTTCATGGCAAATAGATGGGGAAACAATAGAAACAGAGACAGACTTTTTCTTGGGCTCCAAAATCCATTTGGACAGTGACTGCAGCCATGAAATTAAAAGATGCTTGCTGCTTGGAAGAAAAGCTATGACAAACCTAGACAGTGTATTAAAAAGCAGAGACATTACTTTGCCAAGAAAGGTCTATTTAGTCAAAGCTATGGTTTTTCCGGTAGTCATGTAGATGTGAGAGTTCGGTGACAAAGAAGGCTGAGCGTTGAAGAATTGATGCTTTCAAACTGTGGTGTTGGAGAAGACTCTTCAGAATCCCTTGAGATGAAACCAGTCAGTCCTAAAGGAAATCAGTCATGATTATTCGTTGGAAGGACTGATGCTGAAGCTAAAACTTCAAAACTTTGGCGACATGATGCAAAGAACTGAAACACTGGAAAAGACCCTGATGCTGGGAAAGATTGAAGGCGGGAAGAGAAGGGGACGAAAGGATGAGATGGTTGCATCTGACATCGCTGACTCAATGGACTTGAGTTTGAGCAAACTTCAGGACGTGGTGAAGAACAGGGAAACCTGGTGGACTGCACTCCATGGGGCCATAAAGAGTCGGATACAACTGAGCGACTGAACAGCAACAGTCCCTGCCCACACGTCTACTCTCTACGATTGTATCTCCACTACTCTCTGCCACATGTATGTGTTGTGTGTACGTGTGTGTGTGAGTTGCTCATTCATATCTGATTCTTTGCAACCCTGTGGATTGTAGCTCACCAGGTTCCACTGTCCATGAAATTCTCCAGGCGAAAACGCTGGAGTGGGTTGCCCTTTACTTCTCCAGGGAATCGTCCCAACTCAGGGATTGAACCCACATCTCCTGCACTGCAGGCAGATGCTTTACAATCTGAGCTACTAAGGAAGCCCTAACCGTAGGTATACATATGGCTGATTCATGTTGATACATGTCAGAAACCAACACAATATTGTCAAGCAATTATCCTCCACTTAAAAGTAAATAAATGTTTAAAGTAAATGAATCAAAGAACAGGATGGCCTCTGGATGACGGCCACTCCTCTGCCCTTCCCTTTTCTTGTCTTGCTCTTCCGATTTCTCCTGCCCCCCTTCCCTTGTACCCATTCCTCCTCTGCTGTCATTCTAACCCATGCTTTCTCACAGCAGGGAACTCAAGCATGCCTGTCACTGCTCCTTCACAACCAAAGAGAAGCAGGGGTGCCCCTTGTTTGGTTTCAGCCCAGTGTTCAAGTAAGAACAGCCCACTATACAACTAAGAACCAACCGAAACAACACATCCGTTGCTTGGAGGTTGTAAGAAATTGGTAGTCAGCTGCAACGGAACCAGTGTGTTTTCTCTCATGGCTTTTAAACAGCCTATTAGACAACAAAGAAAATGCTTACCTGGAATCAGTGGAAAGCCAGAGTGGTCGTGTTTTGAACTACTGACTACTTTAAATCCCCTCCCCCACCCCCCACCCAAAAAAGTCTTGAAAAACAGAAGAATCTCTCGCAGGAAAAGTAGCAACAGGTGTTTCCTTACAAAGACACACACCTACCGCAGAGCTGTAAGAAATGACTCTTGAGGGGAGAAACATGATCAGGGGCCGCTTATTTGTGAATACTAAAAGTTTCTCCCTGTGTCAAGGAGACGCCCTACTGCCACGTAATACAATGTAGCCAAGAGCTCCTCACCTGGGCTCATTCAGTAAATTGGGCCTTTCAGGTCCCTTGGGCACAGGCCTGAACTTGTGTGACTTCACAGACAGAAGGAAATAATTAGTCAGCCTCTTCAACAGCAAGGAAGAAACGAGAGCTGACAGGCATTCATATTTATTTTTTTAAACAATGGGCACAGAGATAAACAGTTTCACACCTTGCTATAAATTCCTTAAATTTCCAGCTTCAGGTTTAAAATCTGAGATATAAATACAACACATTGTTACTTATGTCAGCTCCTGTTTCATAATGTGAATATCTTATGTCACGTCCAACAATTCTTTCACCAAGAATAAATAAACCATGAAACTGCTATCCTCTTGCACACCTATATACCAAGCAGATGCCTCCTTGAGTTGCTCTCCAGACACTGGCTGGTAAGAAGGCATGTGAGTCAGTTCTAATGAGATGCATGAACGTAGAGCCTATTATAGGCAGAGAAGTAAGTCAGAAAGAGGAAAATGAATATTGTATATTAATACATACCTATGAAATCTAGAAAGATGGTGCTGATGAACCTATGTGCAGGGTAGCAATGGAGGCACAGAGTGAACAGGTGGGAGGAGATGGGAGATGGGAGGTAGGTTCAAGAGGGAGGGAATGTGTGTATGAATGGCTGATTCATGTTGATGTATGGCAGAACCAACAGAATATTGTAAAGCAATTATAGTCCAATTAAAAATAATTTTTTTAAAAAAGGCATTGAGAGCTTGAATGAATTGGGACAAATGCCTAGACTCTGTCATTTGACTGTAAGAAAAGATAAATGGTATTCATTCTTTCTGTTTCAGCAGTTGGTCCTAACTGACTCCTTAGTGAGAGACTTTATTTTCTTGGACTTCAAAATCAATGCAGATGGTGAATGCAGGCATGAAATTAAAAGACACAAGTTCCTTGTAAGAAAAACTATGACAAACCTAGACAGCGTATTAAAAAGCAGAGACACTATTTTGCTGACAAAAGTCAGTTTAGTCAAAGCTATGGTTTTTCCAGTAGTCATGTATGGATGTGAGAGGTGGACCATAAAGAAAGCTGAGCACTAAAGAATTGATGCTTTTGAACTGTGGTGCTGGAGAAGACTCTTGAGAGTCTCTTGGACTGCAAGGAGATCCAACCAGTCAATCCTAAAGGTAATCAACACTGAATATTCATTGGAAGGATGGATGCTGAAGCTGAAACTCCAATAAAATGCCCACATGATGCAAAAAATTAACTCATTGGAAAAGACCCTGATGCTGGGAAAGACTGAAGGCAGGAGGAGAAGGGGACAACAGAGGATGAGATGGTTGGATGGCATCACCGACTCAATGGACATGAGTTTGAGTCAACTCTGGGAGCCGGTGATGGACAGGGAAGCCTGGTGTGCTGCAGTCCATGGGGTCGCAAAAACTCAGACATGACTGAGTGACTGAACTGAACTGAACCTCTCTTTCATTTCAGTTTTCTTCCAACTAAAGGAAGTATAGTGGATTGAATAGTATCTATTTAAAATGCATGCCCATCAAGAACTTTAAAATTTGAACTTACTTGAAAAGAGGGGGTTTGTAGATGTAATTGCATATGGATCTCAAGAGGAAATCATCCTGCATTTAGGACCCACCCGACAAAAGTCCATCTAGTCAAAGCTGTGGTTTTTCCAGCAGTCATGTATGGATGAGAGAGTTGGATCATAAAGAAGGCTGAGCACCAAAAAATTGATGCTTTTGGACTGTGGTTTTGGAGAAGGCTCTTGAGAGTCCCTTGGACAGCAAAGTGATCAAACAAGTCAATTCTATAGGAAATCAATCCTGAATATTCATTGGAAGGACTGATGCTGAAATTGAAGCTCCAATATTTTGGTCATTTGATGTGAACTGCCAACTCATTGGAAAAGTCCCTGATGCCAGGAAAGATTTAGGGCAGAAGGGGAAGAGGGTGTCAGAGGATGAGATGGTTGGCTGGCATCACTGACTCAGTGGAGATGAATTTGATCAAACTCCAGGAGACAGTGAAGGACAGGGAAGGTTGGCGTGCTGGCAGTCCATGAGGTGGCAAAGAGTCGGGCACAACTGAGCAAATAACAAAAACAATTCTTTCAACGTTTAGTTAGAGGAGATTTAAGATCTTTAAGAGGGAGTGGTGAGGAGAACTGTTGGTAGCAGCCCCATCACAAGCCTTCTCATCTTTGCTTCACTTTGATTAGGTAAGAAGCACCGTGGTCTTTCCAGGATCATTGAGTTTAAACCTCTTATCCCAGGGTGACTAATAATAGCTCTGCTTGAACGTTCAAAGTCTCCTAGTCTGAAGGACAAATCATATGCTCATCCTACTCATGGTTGCCTATTTATGACACACAGTAGATGCTCAAAAGTAAATTTTGTAGTGCTTAATAAAATAATGACAATAGCAAGCATGTCTACCATTTTGTGAATGACCTAAATGCCAGGCATTGTGCTTAGCATGTTTTCACTGTACTCTGTACAACGCCATGGTGAGATGGGAACCACTAATAAGCTCATTTTAGAGATGAGATAATTGAAGGACAAAGGCATGAAGTTGCTGCCAAAGGTTATATGTAAGTACCAAGTGGATGAGCTAGAATAATCACTAAAATTCATTTTGGCGTAGTACTCACTGCTTACAAATCCCTGTTATCAACACATTTAACCTCACCTGACACTTTCACCAACTCTGTCTCAAGTATCATGTTCAGTATTTTCACAAAGCCACTTACAGTTCAGGAAGACAATGAATTAGCCAGGATTACACAGACATTTCTAAGCAGGTGGGCTTCTACCCAGGTTAAAACGTGCATAAAACCATCTGAGGTGCCAAGGAGAAGAACAGCTTTTCCTAGTCCATCTTGGACCTGCAGGTTCAGAATCTGGGGAGTGGGGTCGGGGGCGGTGGGCAGCAAGCTGCTGCACTTCGAGCCATCCTCCCCAGACTCTTTATGTACAGTCAGGTTGGGAATCTCTGCCGAAGACCAGAGCCGGACTTCAGCCTCTTGGTCTCAACTTTGCTTCCGCACTTGAAACTTTCCATTCTGGGTGTACAGGCACCCTGTACTGAAGACCTGCACCCTCCTTCACCTCTGCTCCAGGTGGCCACCTGGTGTCTCAGAGATTCAGGAGGCAAGACAAGGATGCTTCAACCTAGCCTAAGACAGACTCTAGAACAATGCAAAACAATTTGTAGGACACTCAGGCTTTCCGATGAAAATGTTTTTTTAAAAGTATGCACAAGAAGAAAACAGCAAATGGATAAATATCCACAGATAAGAGGCCAATTATATATGTGGACACTACATTTGTATACATACATATTTATGTATACACACATGTGTGAATAAATTTGCATGTGCACCTGTATGCACATCAGGAGCTTCCCTGATAGCTGAGTTGGTAAAGAATACACCTGCAATGCAGGAGACCCCAGTTCAATTTCTGGATCAGGAAGATCTGCTGGAGAAGGAATAGGCTGCCCACTCATGTATTCTTGGGCTTCCCTTGAGGCTCAGCTAGGAAAGAATCTGCCCGAAATCGGGGAGACCTGGGTTCTATCCCTGGGTTGGGACGATCCCCTGTAGAAGGCCACCCACTCCAGTATTCTGTCCTGGAGAATTCCATGGACTGTATAGTCCATGGGGTCACAAAGTGTCAAACATGACTGAGTGACTTGCACTTCACTTCACTTCATGTATGTACATGTACACACACAAACTGACATGTTTGCTTTTAAACTGGAAAATATTATGGAGAATTTGCTAGTTCTTAATCGTTTGCTAAAAGTTCAAAGGCTACAAACTGAATATAAAAATCACGGAAGAGATTAAAGAGGGCAATACGTATAAATCTATAACTAAATACAAGTGTGAAATGTAATATTCATTCAACAAATATTTTGTGATCATGCTATTCAGCAGGTTGTGCACTATTCTTTATAAAGTAGTGACTAAAACAGTTATTAAAACAAACTAACAATTTTCCTCCCATATCAATGTGTTATTTTTGTTTCCTGGAAACTAGATACATGATTCTAAGATTTCATATAGAAAAATAAATGTGCCAGAATATCTGGAAGCATTCTGTAAAGAGGAGCCACGATAGGTGTGGCCAAGGGAGGCATTAAATGTAACGTAATGTCTCTATTTTCAACCATATGACACAGGAACCTGAATAAAGGCTTACTTAATGCAACAAAATAAGAAGTCCAGAAACATAATCAATGTTTTGGAAATCTGACATAATAAGGCCACTGTCGGGTTATTAACTGGCCGTATTTCAATAATGCTGTGTCTCAGGGAATGGGAAGGCCAGAGGAAAGGGAGAGACATGGGGGAACACCCAGTTTATGGAGCTGTCAGAACACACACATTTATCAAGCATTTGCCATCTTACACGGGTGTGGTTAGTAGCACCCCAAAAAAATCACAGGAGTAGCATCATAGATCATTTATCATAGTTGACCCTAAAAAATACAATAATAATGACAAAAACTGAAATATTAAGAGGATTAACAGACTGTGAAACAGAGACCCAGTGTGAGCAAATGCTGTTAGAACAATAGTCCTGATGCGCTTGCTTGAGGCAGCATTGACACAAAGCTTCAATATGTAAAAATCACAGTATCCGTGACGCACAATAAAACACAGCACAGTAAAATGAGGTATGCTTGCAGCTGTATAAAATACTTATGAATTTTAAATTTAAGCTTTGAAAACTTGAAGTTGTCAAAGAAGTCTTGCTTCTATCCTTGTTTGCTCTAGCCTATTTGTTTTATATCCCAGAAGCAACTTTTTTTTTTTTCAAATTTCTGGTTTATTCTTCCATTGTATAACTTTAAAGATAAAAACATAATCTGAAATGTATATGTGTGCTCATGTTTTAAGTCTTCTTAGATAAACAGCAGCATATTTTATACAATATCAGCAAATTATTTTTTCAGCTAATAATTCACCCTAGATCAACATGAATCAGGTTGATGTTTGGCAGAAACCAACAAAATTCTGTAAAGCAATTATCCTTCAATTAAAAAATAAATAAAATAAAAAAATAATAAGTCACCCTAGAATCCATTCTGTAGCTGTATATTCAGATTTTCATTATTCTTTTTCATCTCATGTGTGGATTAATCAGAGTTTGTTCAATCAATACCCTACTTTTCCCAAATTTTTTAAATTACAAAAATTAAAAACAGCACATCCGTGACTAGCTTTGTGTGTACATCTTTAAATATGTTTCTTCCAGCACTTCCGTGCCACTGCTGCCTCACAGAAGGGGCCTGGGAAAATCAACACTTTCACAGCAATGAGTCCACCTAACACCCAAACCTTGGTTTCTAAATATCTGTTCTCACTAAAATGAACTTGATGAGAAATAGATGTTCTCAGAAAGTTCAAGACAGAAAGAACAGTGAGTAGCCGGAATAGTGTGCATCTTCTGTGTGTTAGCACCTCATCAAAATCAACTCCCTTCCCTTCCTAGGCAGCTAGCTGACTACATCTCCCACCTTGCTTTGTATTCGTGGTTCTCCTTAGCAATCATTTCTGCCAGAGGAGTATAAGTCGATGTGATGAGTACCGCTTCTAGGGCAAAGCAGACTGATTGAGGTTGTAGTGAGACATAGAGAAAGAGACAGATACACAATAAAATGTCTGATCAGTGAGTGGGTGGGTAGGTAAAATACAAATATACGGAAAAACTTGAGCAGGACATTCATGACCAAAGACAGTACAAGTGGGGCTTGGCAGCATGCCCACACTACATCATCAGGCTTTGGGAGTGAAAATTAGCCTTCTACTCTGCACAGCTAAAGATTAAAAATGACATCATACATTAAAGTTAAAATTAGTAGGTTGAAAAGGAAATTTCTTTTTTGTTTTATTTTTTAATTAATTTATTTTAATTACTAATTACTTTACAATATTCTGGTGGTTTTTGCCATAGGTCGACGTGAATCAGCTGTAAATTTATAGAATGCTTCAGGGAATAGATTTTTATCATATGTATTTGCTGACTAATTGCTGAATCCATTGTCTTTTAAGTATTTTGTATGTTCTTTTTAATATTTTTATTGGTTTTAGTTATCTTTGTAACTATCAGCCTCAATCTTCATGTTTCCAATGTTAGAAATCAATTATTCTCCTTCTCCGCCTATTACCTCCATACTCCTTATACGTGTTTTTAATCTTCATATTGCCTAAAAATTAGCTAACATTTTGAACTTACTTTCAGAAAATCTCAGGCCCATCAACATTATACATACAGTGTGGCACCAATGACATGTATTATTTAAAATTATCATCACTAATAAGCAAATACTGTAGTTTCAAACCTTAAAGTATCATACTTTTTAATAAGTATGATAGTGTGATTTGAATGGCTGCTATCGCAATATCCCAGTCTTTGAGAAAGACGATCTTAGGGCATTAATTAGTACACTCAGTTCTTAGGCATCAGCAGTATCCTTATCTGAATGTTTCTTTTAAAGTCTGGCCAAGTAGCTGGGCTTTAAACTGATCAGGTATATTACCTGTAACTTTGTAACAACTCGGTGAAATAATCATTAGAGATGGGAAAACCAAAGCGCAAAGAGTTGCAAAATTTACCCAAATAAAAATAACTGGATTTGAAACCAACTTTATCTTATTCTAAAGCCACTACTTTTGACTATGCTCTTTCTCTTACCAAAGAAGGAGTGATTAACTATGATTAATGGATCCAAACCTTGCTTCATTCTATAATCAGAACAGTTATAAAGGCAGAATTTGGATGCATTTCAGATGAATTCTCAAATTGTTCTAGATCATCTCAGAAGGTTGCTTAATCTAATGGTCCAGATTTTTGAAACTCTGAAAAATGATGACAATATGTATGAGATGCAAACAAGGGATTTTGGCCTTGGAGATGAGCTAAAGAGACTGAGAAACCCACAAACTTCTAGAAGATATAATTCCAGTGTACCTTTATAGTAAAGGTAATATGTCTCCCAAGTTAAAAATCACTGAACATAAGGAAGATATTTTTGACAAGAATGTATTTTTTATAATGGAATACAGTCATGAAAATGATTATAAAATGCTGTGTTTTTTCCTAAGTCATACTTTAGGTGACAAGTCAAAGTGTTAGGCACAGTCCTGTCTGACTCTTTGTGACCCCATGGACCATCGTCTGCCAGGCTCCTTGTCCATGGAAATCTCCAGGCAAGAATATTGGAGTGGGTAGCCATGCCCTTCTCCAGGGGATCTTCAAGATCCAGGGATCAAACCCAAGTTTCCGGAATGGAAGGCAGATTCTTTACATCTGAGCTACCAGTGTTATCGGTTTAGAAAAATTTAGAAATGCAAGTACTACATATTCAAGCAGACTTGAAGATAATAAAAGGTTTGATTTAAGGGTTATTTTTCTAAAATTCCCATTATTAGCATCATTCTTTTCTGTTTCATATGGTTTATTCCAGGAAACCTCTACTCAACTGAAGAGCATTAACTGGGAGGGATAAATTAATAGCAAATTACTACACATTTGGTTATCATAAACAGAAATTCTGTGAAATAATGGAACATGGGAAAATTAGTGATCATGAAAAATGAAAAAGAAATGGTTGATGCAGAATATGTAGCTGAGATGGGGAAACTTATGCTGATCACTTCAGAGGCAAGCGACCTCAGAGAAGCCACAGTCCCAATAGCAGGTGGAATCTAGCAGCTTAGGCTGAGCCCAGCATGCCATGACTCAAAATTATCCCACCAGACTACCCAGGTCAAATATGTCAGCTTTTGTCAGAGTCCTGAACTACGCTCAGGTCTCCTTCCCCTCTCTGCCTGGGGGTGGGCTCCACTCCAAACCAGGTAACACAGAACTACGGTGCTAGCCACATCCTACCCTCATCCTACTGGTAAATTACGCCAATAGGGAAAAGTCTACTACTAAAAAGAAGATAAAATAAGAATAATAAAAATGGTAATTATTAAAGCCACTTTATGCAAAGAGTTGACTCACTGGAAAAGACTCTGATGCTGGGAGGGATTGGGGACGGGAGGAGAAGGGGACCACAGAGGATGGACATGAGTCTGAGTGAACTCCGGGAGTTGGTGATGGACAGGGAGGTCTGGTGTGATGCGATTCATGGTGTCGCAAAGAGTCAGACACGACTGAGAGACTGAACTGAACTGAACTGAATCAAAGGACTCAACTGAGTCATGCCAGACTTGTGGGACCCATGAGCAAACCATATCCTTACACCATGATACCGTTTACATACACGTGACGTGTTTATCGTCCCTGGGATCCTTGCCATTGCCTGTACCTGTACACTTCGGCTACGGAATCAGCCACTTCGGAGGACAGCAGAAGCCCACCGAGGATAAAGAAACAACGCTTTGTTGCTGTTGTTTTTAACTTTCAGTACAGGCTCTTGAAGCTCATTTCCGCAGCACTGTTGTGAAATCCAATATTTTTTTTTCACTTTAAAGGCCATGTTAGATGGAGGGATAAAGGGGTTTGCTGCCCACCAAAATGAGTGAAGTGAAGTCGCTCAGTCATGTCTGACTCTTTGCCACTCTGTGGACTGCAACCTGCCAGGCTCCTCCATCCACAGGATTTTCCAGGCAAGAGTTCTGGAGAAGGTTTCCATTTCCTTCTCCAGGGGATCTTCCTGACCCAGGGATCGAACCCTGGTCTCCCGCACTGCAGGCAGACTCCTTACCGTGAGCCACCAGCGAAGCCCCCAAGGTTTATCTCAAATGAAGATGTAGGATATAGCAAACGGAAGTTCCTGACCAGGAACCCAGGGCTGCTAGAGCAGCTGTAACAAAGCGGCACAAACTGGGTGTTTTCATGACCAGCTATGAGTCATCTCATGACTCTGGAGGTCAAATCCAAAATCAACGTGCAGGCAGGGGTGGTTCCTACTGAAGGCTAGGAGGGAAATCTTGTTCCCCACCTCTCTCCTTGGCTTGCAGATGGCTTTCTCCTCGCTCTGTCTTCCCATCACTTCCTTCTACGTCTGCTGCTGTGCTCAGTAGCCCCCATTTTATAAGATAACAGGCCATACTGAGTCAGGGCTCATCCTCATGACCCTTTTTAACACAAATGCCTCTGTAAAGACCCTGTCACTAAACAAGGCCACCTGCTCACGGACTGGTGGTTATACTTTCAACAAATCTTCTTTGGGGGACTCAATTCAGTCCAAAACACCTCACCTGAAACGTGTCTTTCAGAGGAAGAACCTAAGACTCTTTTACTTTGTCCTCAAATCCATTTTCTCTCAATAAGTACGTAAGAATCGTGCGTGGTGAGAAGTTGCCTTACGTCTAAACAAGCCTGGATCAGATCAAATAAAGTTGCTTGCTTGCTTGAACACAGCATATCATATTACTAAATAGGGCTTCATTGAATAGGACTATTAAACAGATGGGCCCATCAGTTTTTCCAATGTTGACTGGCTTCTTATTGAAATAATCATTTTGTGGAAATAAATCCAACAGAAAGTAACAGATTTTTCCCCCTGTGAATATAACGTAAATCCTTGATTTAAAACATTATACCATATTCCTATTTTAAGTTTGATTTTTCAAATAATACTTTTATATCCTACCATGTTCAGCTGAACACATGCCTAAAGCCTCATATTTATCTTTCAATTGAGTCACTAAGATTATGACAATATTAATGCCATAGGTTTTCCAATCAAAACGAAAAACTCAATACTTAAAACAAAAAGTATTATACTTAAAGGATTAAAAGCAATGTCCTCCTTGCAAATTGCCTCAAGTTTTTTTTCAACTATGCCCTAACAGAAGAAGAAAAGTGGCGATGGAAACTTCTGACATAGAAATAACAGAATGCAGAAGTGTAAGTTTCCCAGAAAAGACATTAACTCTTTTAGGAATATCACAAAAGGGACTGGGACAAATCTAAAAAGGAACATGAGAAGAATCTAGTCAGTGGGACCAGTTACATACTCATTTGCAAAGCTGCTGGTGAAGATAACCTTGATAGAATTCAATATTAAATACACTTCTCTAAATTCAGAGATGTTAGAAGTGAAATGACTCTTCAATGCAAGGGACGGGGGTTCGATTCCTGGGTTAGGAAGATGCCCTGGAGATAGAAATGCCAAACCACTCCAGTGTTCTTGCCTGTGAAATCCAATGGACAGTGCAGCCTGGCGGGCAACAGTCCACAAGGCCACAAGAGTCAGACAGGACCTAGAGACTAACACTTTCCCTTTTCTTTCACTTCCAGACACAGAAAACATGAATCTGAGACTCCAGGGATGGAAAAAACATTATGTTATAAACTGAGCCAAGAGAACCATGGTGACCTCAGAAACCTGAAATGCAGTTGAAGGCATACAAGAGGATAACACTCCTGCTTGACAGGCCTTCTTCCTACCCAGTGTGCCAGCATCTTCTGTCTGCCATGCCCAGTGCCACTCAGCAAACGTGTCTTGCCCACTGGTATCTGTTACTGACACCTACAAACCATCTCTGATGGTCCAGATGCGGACAGAAAGCATCACACGGGGGGTGGGGAAGAAGGTACAGCAGGGACTGTGACGCTCTCCAACTCTATAACCCTCACCGCTCACCCCTGCCCACTGTTCCCAGACTGGGGCCCCTCTGACCTTTATGGAGAAGGTGTCAGAAAATCACTGGGAAACAAACACAACCCCACACATTTCGGTGCAGTTAATCTCCTGTTTGAAAGACAGGTGAAGAAGCCCTGTTGAGTCAAAGATGAAAGATGTTTTTGAAATTTAGACTGACAGAGGAATGCCCTGTAAAAAAGATAAAAGACCCTGCTTTAAGATAGCTACTTTTCATTTTTACCTTCAAAAAGACTTGCCTTTTATGTTTCCCTGAGGTTATTCAATAAGAGGGCAAAAATCTCCAATGGCATATCTTCTGTTACAGAAGAGAAAATGGTTTGGCTTTGGAGGAAAAGAACAAGACTGAAGATAAACAAGATGTTCTGATATTGAACAAACTTGATGACTCATTTTGTAATAAGCGAGCAGCCACTCTGAGATAAAATTCATTTCATCAGCCTAGTTATTTTATCATTTGTCAACTGACCCATCATTCAGACATTCAACTACTCAACTGAGAAGCAACGCAGTAATGGAGCAGAATATTTTGAAATATTATCTGATAGTATTGTTCTCTCACTGCTATCCTTCTCACGCCCTACAGTACTCTACCTTAAAAACTAGAGCCTCTGTCTGGAATGGAGAACACACAGAAAATTCCAGGAAAAGAAAGAGTCAAGTGATTGGACTTTGTTGAATCTAGAGCAACCTTGAGAGTCTGGTACAGAATTTACTCCAAGAAACCTCAGAGGTAGAAAGAATGGAGAATAATTTAAAAACCCTTAATATGATCAGTCTGCCAGGTTCACCCTAGGTGGATAATTGGAGGATAACTGTCTGTGTATTATCACTTCAGTTGTGTCCGACTGTTTGTGACCCCACAGACTATAGCCTGCCAGTGTCTTCTGTCCGTGGGATTCTCCAGGCAGGAATCCTGGAGTGGGCTGCCATGCCCTCCTGCAGGGGATCTCCCCGACCCAGGAACCGAGCCCCCATCTCTTATGTCTTCACCAATAGTGCCACCTGGCACGTGCACTACCCATCAGGGAGGATAACTGGTGAGAGCTAAACCTCAGTGCATAGGTGAGGAGCAGCAGCACTGACTTCCACAAGCCCACTAGGACCAACTCCCTACTTCGGGACAGACACAGGGGAGGGGAAGTGGGGGGTGGGGCGGGCGGAATAGAAATGCCCAGACAGACTTGGATAAATGAAATTACAGTGACAGCTGATGCTGGGAACCCGGGGGAGGAAGAGCCTCCAGAGCACCTGCCTTCCCACCGTGGCAACAGCAACACGGCAGACATGGTCACGTGGCGCGTCTATGCAGATGGCCTTGAGCTACCTGCAGACCGCAGGCTGCAAGGAAGGAGCCGACGCCAGAGCCAGGAGCAGAGCAAAGGGACTGCGAGTCGGCCAGGGTCTCCCACGGACCCCAGCTGGAAAAACTAAGAATGCTGAAGCCAGGTGCCTGGAACCCCAGATGAGATGCCCATGAGCTTCGAGAGCAGAGGCAGAAAGCAGGGAACTGACGCACAGATTGGGGCGGTGCACCCGCACGCCAGTGGGGGCCAGTGCTGCGGAGAGCCCCGGAAATCAGGCTTCCTCCTTGAGCCAGCTCCGCGTGCGAGGCTTTCTGGCCTTACCATCACTGAGGAAGGAGAAAAGGATAAAAAGTGAGAGAGAATCCTGAATTTGAACATTTCATCAAAGAACCCCGAGTTTTAATTTATAAGATGAAAAAGAATGAGGCTTGAAATTGAAGTTTAAAGGAAGACACCAAGTTACAGAAAAGTTAAATGTGGCATTCCAAAGTCACATCTCCACGTGCGTAACTTACTGAATAAGCAAAAACTTGTGCACGACTCTCAAACCACTGGGGCAAGTCAAAGCTGAATAAGGAGATCTACGGTAAAGGGAACCCATGATGCATGAAAACTCACTTAGGAGGGACTAGACTGCCGCCCTGCGCAGACGCTCTGCCCTGCTTCCTCCTGCTGCGCCTCCGCCTCCAGCCTGTTGGGAGCTGTCTCCGTACGGGACCAACCAGAAAGCTGGGGTGTGGGGAGCTGGGCTTCCAGCCTGAGTCACACCCCGGAAGCTACGCCAGGCTGTGTCCGCAGGATTCAGGACCACACTGGGGAGGCCCCACATACCAGGGCTGCGGGCGACAGGGGGAGGCATACGGGGGGCCAGATGCAGGCCAGAGAGAGGGACTGATGAACAGTCCCAGTCCTCCCCCCGACATGAGGGTCACCTCGGAGGTGGCAGGACCCCAGCAATCAGAAGTCACAGGTCAACACTTCGGGTAGGTAGGTACGATCCTGCGTGGCCACCCGAGCAGCCAGACGCTTCCGCTGGGAGCCAGGGGCCATTTAGAGGAGACATCCCCAGAGAGGCGGGTCTCTGGGAGACCTAGAAAACACCCAGAGGCAGAGAATAGCGGACACCTTCCTTCACAATAGGAGAGCCCGAGGCCCAAGTTCTGTCTCATCTCATCATCCCTCTTCCCTCCAGCCCCCTACCAGCTTCTTCCTGTTCCCTCTGAGCCTCAGATTCCTCTGGAGGCTGACCTGCGGGAAGAAAGAGGGTAAACAAAGGGAGGGCAGAGGCTGATAACAGCACCTTCCTCAGGGCCAGGCACAGAAGGCCTCTGGCCTGAACGGGGCAAGAGACAACTGCGGACTTGACTGAAACCTTGGCCTGAATATCACAGCTTCTAAACTGTTTGCTACTTCAAGCTCCCACAGGCTGCCTATTACCAGAAAAGTAAAGGAAAAAAAAAAAAAAAAATCATAGCATCTGTTGAGATATCATACAGTTGTGTGGGAATGACTTACTCCCTGAACAAAGTTAAAAGAAACACAAGGTTGTGATTTTATTTTATTTTAAGATGTGCTTGTTCAGCGTGGTTACTATGTTATGTTTCCTGTAAAAGAAACTGAGCAAGAAAAGGAAGCCAGGAAGGAGAGAAGCTGGCTGCAGGTGCAGGGAGAAAACCGGTTTCACCCTGCCACCGCTGCCCTGGACCGGGGAAGCAGAGTGATGGATGGCAGGTGTGGAAAGCGCTGGGGGAGCCTTTCACTGTCCCAGACTCTAGTATCCTCAAAACCTCTGCCCCTACTTTTAAATGTGTGAAAGTGAAGTCGTCTCTGACTCTTCACGATCCCATAGACTGTAGCTTGCCAGGTTCCTCTGTCTATGGGATTCTCCAGGCAAGAACACTGGAGTGAGTTGCCATTTCCTTCTGCAGAGGATCTTCCTGACCCAGGGATAGAACCTGGGTCTCCTGCATTATAGCCAGACACTTTATTGTCTGAGCCACCAGGGAAGTCTTAAATGTGTAACACAAGTTGATTAATACACATTCCTACATAGCTTGTGTTAATGTTAAGACGAAACAGTATCTTGAACAAGACATGTCTGTTTCACCCTCTGGATGAGGGTCAACGTGCATGCTGCCCTCTGTCCTGAGGCTGTACCAGCTCGGGCCTCTCAGCACCACAAAGCTCTGCCAACCCCGCTCAGGGCAGGTGCCCGTGGGGCCATCCCACATCCAGATCAGGAAGCCTGCCAGACGAAGGTAGAGGCTGTGTCCACTTCAGGCCAAAGTAGCCCATCCGTTCAGTTGTTATATACACACTGTTTGTACTGAGTTTGGCACACTTTTAAACTTTTTAAAATCCACTGCCTTGATATCACAGAGTAATTGATATTGTTTAGTCTGTACTGACACAAAAGGTGCAACATGGCAGAAAACAGGTCCTGGGATCTGCTCCACGAAACACATCCATCGTCTTCCCCATCAGTGAGATCCAGCTTACTGACACCTTCATGGAACCTCCCAAGGAACGGGACTCGCCTGACTTTCGATCTTTTCTGGTTTGCTCTAATGCTCTTAATTAACCATCCAACGGCTTCAACTAGAGCCAGCGTGTAAAGGGCAAATACTACACTAGCCCCCCGGGGCGATCGAGTCATTTCCTGCTTGTCTGTTCTTGCCCTTCCCCACCCAGGAAGGCAGATCCACTAACTCCATACTCTCCTGGAGCAAGACGGGGACATTTACCCAACCTCACATTTGCCCCTGGATTTATTC
The DNA here is from genome assembly GCF_002263795.3 of Bos taurus. NCBI lineage: Eukaryota > Metazoa > Chordata > Mammalia > Artiodactyla > Bovidae > Bos > Bos taurus. Next base: position 97,842,086 of record NC_037336.1, read on the forward strand.
CTGACCTCTGCACAGATGGATGCCAAAGCATTTGCCAGCATCTGAAATACAGGGGCGCTGCATAGTCCTGTAATCTTTTATCTTACACTTCCCTGTGAGATGCTCCATGGTAAGAAGGAACGATACAGGATGGAGGGCTGAAGTGACAGATTATTACATAGGAAGGCTCTACAATTAGGGGTGGGTACTCATACATTGATCCCCTCATGTTCCCATGCTACTCGACAGAATTGTGGATTGCTGCTGCTGCTAAGTCGCTTCAGTTGTGTCCGACTCTGTGCGACCCCATAGACAGCAGCCCACTAGGCTCCGCTGTCCCTGGGATTCTCCAGGCAAGAACACTGGAGTGGGTTGCCATTTCCTTCTCCAATGCATGAAAGTGAAAAGTAAAAGTGAAGTCACTCAGTCATGTCTGATTACTAGCAACCCCATGGACTGCAGCCCACCAGGTTCCTCCGTCCATGGGATTTTCCAGGCAAGAATACTGGATTGAGTTGCCATTGCCTTCTCCGAATTGTGAATTAAAAGGACACAATTAAGGACACCCATTAAGCTATAGTTGCAGGTGAATGAAATTGTCCACTTATATCTGGAATTTTTATTAAAAATAAAATTAAAAATAAAGCAAAAGCAAAACAAACAAACAGGCTGAAAAAGAAGAGGGGAGACAGAGGAGTACGTGAGCAAAGGAAAGGAAAAGATGGAAAAGAAGACTGAAAACGGACGGCCTGTGATGCCCTGAAGCCAGAATCAGGTCACCGCGTCCCTGGCCGTGTCAGCGCCCAGTCCCTGAGGATCTTCCTGACCCAGGGATCGAACCCTGGTCTCCCGCATTGTAAGCAGATGCCTTACCATCTGAGCCACCAGGGACGTCAGCCCACACTCTAGACCCTGTTTAATGACTTAACGAAGCGGTGAAGCCTGTTACTTTCCATTGTACAACTGACTTCAGAAAATATACATATCCTCCTTCTGCAAGCCCCGTTATTACAAGCAAACAACAGCAAGGCTGAGTGAAATGGATTAACTTAAAGGAGACTAAAATGTGTTCAAGTTGCAAGTATTTATATACCTACTGCCACCAAGCAAAAAGGCCATTAGTTTATGTACTTTAGAACTTTTTCTAACTTGACGACTAAAACAAAAATGAAAAAAAGAGAAGAAAACTAGTACTTTCTTAACTAGAAAAGTAAAAGGTGAAAATTCTCAGAGGCATTTTCGACTATCCAAGGATTTACTGTAATTAGCCAGAAAACATCCTTTACCATCCGGCTTAAGCTTTCCAAATCCATCGTGTTCATACTTTAAAAAAAAAAAAAAAAACCTTAATCTAAAAAAAAAAAAAAAAAAGGCAGATTTCCAGACCTCTGATGTGGCTTGTCTAAACATGTTTTCAACAAGGAAGAAACTGATGGCAAAGGAAGCTATGAGTTAACTGCTATAAATTGACTAGAAAAGGCCAAGTCTGAATTCATCTTCATGGTTTTATATGTTTCATATCCACAGCTTAATCCTCTATGTCAGTTGCAATAGCAATTCCTCAGCTCTGTTAGTCATCCCCTTTGAGGACTTTTTTAGCATCTAAGTTTCTCATAAGCAGTTGGCCATGTTTGTATCAGCCACTCTGCTGACGAATATGCATGAGACATACGACATGTCTCTTTTCGATTGTGGCAATTGCACCAACATACATTACAAGATCCTGGCAATAAAATTAATGTAACAAAGTACCAACTAACTCATCTGCACAGGGGTATTAGTCCAGCTGTGTTTTTTACAAAGGGTAGTAAAAAAAAAAAAAAAAAACCATAAAATTCTGTAGGACAGATTTTTTAAAAAGCTTCTATTTTTGAAAACTGAGCAGAATAGGGAGTGGCATATGAATGAATAAATGAATCAAGAGGCATAAAATGCAGTAACACAAAGGAATGAGGGTAAGGTTCATATCTGCTAAGGACATTAGACTATATTACCGTATATTTTACACCAGGAGCATATATCAATGTATGCATATATCAATATATCCGCTCTTTGCAGGGTAGCTGGAAAAATGATTTATTGGTTTTTAAGTTCATTTTCAGAAAATATATATACATATATATATGTATATAATTTAAAACCACACATTACAAAGAGAGATAGCAAGGTTCCCTTAAATCATTTAAAAATAAGTTTATCCACATAGTGGAGCCTCATGCGGGCTCTTTATCCTTCCTGCTTCAGTCTAGTAATGTTTCACTCTACGGCCCTCTATGATTCCATTTCCGTTCTCAACACTGAATGCCAAGCCTCAGATTCTGGAAGCAGGTGTATGTCAGAGGGCACAACAGACGGCAAGCGTGCAATCAGGAGCTCTAATCCTGCTCTCCGTGCTCATCCCCTTAAGCACCCCATGCTCCCCCATCCTTCTAAGCCTGCTCTGTGCCCTGGGAGGGTGAATCCTGAGGACCACACCCCTGTCTCTCCTTTGTCCTCTGACCTCCCCTTGGACCACACCCCTGGCTCTCCCTTGTCCTCTGACCTCCCCTTGGGTTGAGACGATGGAAGGTAGCAGTGGGAGCTCAAAGGGGACTGGGTTGGGGGTGGTGGTGCTTTCCTCCATCCTGCCTGGCCTCCTTCTCTGGGATCTCAGATTGCACATGGTTTTAGTCCCCCTGGACCCATCTCCCCTGAGGTTCCTCCACCAAAGCTCCGCTTCTCAGCGGGACTGGAGAACAGTGCTTGCTCCTCTTGTTCCTGCAGAATGAAGGACGGTAACAGTTTCTCCCCAGGCCTGGTTCAGGAGCCCTAAAGGCCCTCCCTGGTTTTCCTCAAAGCACTCTTTAAGCAGTGCCTTCTCTCCACCCCTCCAGGCTCCGGGCTGAGGATGACTTCTCTCCCTCTGGGACCTGTAGGGACACACAGTGGGATGACGGGATCATTTTCCCCATGTGATAAGGGACATATTAACAGAAATGTCCCCCGCCGCTACCAGTGACCTGTGTCCTTGAACTCCACGACCCTCCTCCACTGAGGCCAGCAAGAGGCACCAGAGGACAGACCTGCAACTCTTGGCCCTTACACTGGGGACAGCCCAGGTCTAGGTGCGGGACAGCACCTTAAGGATGGACAGCAGACCTGCAGGTTGGTTGCGACCCACGCCCAATTGACCCTCTGAATTCGTGCAAAGGAAAAAAGGGGGAGGGCTGGGCTGAGGCAGGTGGGAGGGTCGGAATACTTGAACTCTGCCGCTCTTCTCTGTCTGGGTGACGCTAACTGGGGGCTTGGATGAGGGATGGCAGAGATGGCTTCTGGCTGTCACAGGTGGTGGGGCCGTGATGCCAGCCCCCCCTCACCCCCGGAAGGAATCACCACGTCCTCCTGCACAGGGAATAGAGCTGGCTGTGAACAAAGGCTCTGCTGGTCAGCAGCATACAAGGCGTGCCCTTGGGGAAAGCAGCACGACCGTGGAAACTGGAGGCAGACCTGATGGATCATGTCTCAAAGAACACAGAGCTCTGGAGTGAGGACCTAGGCTGGAAGAGACTGTACAGTCACCTCCGGGCTGACGGTCTACCAGCTGACCTGCAGAACCTCCTGCGCGCCCAAAGCCCACCCTGACTCTGATAGCGACGGATGGAGGGTAAAATGCTGAGCTGACAAAGCTTAATATCTGAAATAAAAAGCGTGTCTCCACAGTTCCAAGACTGTGGTTTTTGTCATTGGTGGAAGGTGCGATGAATGTGCCAGAAAATTATTCTTTTTATTTTTTCTCTCTGGGAGCAGCTAGTTAAAATAAAAGTATCTTTTTTTTTTTTTTTTTTAAACTCCCCAGATGCATGACTTGAATTAATCTACAGTCACTGGGAAATATTGGTTACTTTCTATTTAATCAGGTATAACCTTATTGTGAAACTGACTCTTAATTATATATATCAGCAGATCCACTACCTTCCCTCATTGGTTCTTTTCAGCACAGCCATGTGTATAAGTCTGTGTCCTCAAGTCTGCTCAGTGGACTGAAGGCGATTTGGAGAGAGTTCCTCCTGCCACAGTTAGTGCTTTGGGCACAAATGTTCAAAAGTCACCTGTAACAAACACAATAAATACCTATACTTCTATCTCGTTTATTGTAAATCTAGGTATAACTAGATAACTCCCTGGCACACACTCCTCTCAAGGATAAAAAGCAAAAGCAAAATAAAATCTGCATCAGCGTTGCTAGGCAGAAAATCTAAACTTTCATTTTATCTATTTGAGACGGGGCTTGCTTGACTCATGGTGTTCTTCGGCATATTTAGTGGTGAGTAAGATGCATGGTTGCTTTACATTCTCTGCTAGTCCTTTTTCTTATTATTATACAGACATTTTAAAACCAAAATAAACTGAGCATGTGTACTAGTGTTATAGAAACATGGCAGTAGGCAGTAAATGATTTAGGAAAGTGTCTTCTCTGGAGAACACAATAGTGTTATACATACACAATTCCGTTCATAAAGTTTGGAAGGGATGCCTACTACATTCAATATGTTATGTCAGTCTTAAAAAAATTATTTCTGTACACAGTCGTTTTTCTCTTTTTTTAAAAAAAAACTCCCATTCTATCAGAATCCATCTAAATCAATCCAAAGATGTGGAAAGCTGTCATATTCTTAAAGACCAATGGAGAAAAAATTTGACAGTTATCATTCCAATTCTTTGACAGTTAAATATTTTTTAGAGCTGATCTAGATCTCTGAGAATGAAGATCATACGAAAAGCACACGTTAGCTCTCCAAAGTGGAGAGACTGAAAAAGTCTTTTCAGCTCTCTTCATGGTGTTTTCTTTTGAAAGAGAAATGATTTGCCGTCTTTAAGCCATTCACCTGAATATTTTCCAAGTTTCCCAGACGTACCTTTAATAGAGGGACCCTGGAATAAACTAAACACAGACTAACACGTCACTTCCATAACGTTAATTTCCGCCCATGCAGCTAGGCCGCTCATGAAACTGTCAATGAATGGAGGCAGCTACACATACTGGGTTCTCTAATCCAGGCTGACATGCCTAAGGCTGCACCTTGGAATCTGCTTATTATTGTTGTGGAAAAAATTCTGACAGCCACAACTATCTGGTTTCTGGTCTACTCATTAACACAACAAAATAAGTGCCTGAACTCAGAGGACAATACCTGGACAGAATAGGAAGTGAGAGATGATGGTTTGCCTACAAACACGGATGAGCTTAAAAGAAGGAGAATCATTTTATACTGATGTTATCAGAACTCCTTCAGCTTTATGTTTCTGGAAGGCACTAATACTCACATGCATTTATCTAATGCTTTATAGCTCAGGAAAGAGCTTTTAATTGTGTGTGTATATGTGTGTGTGTGTGTGTGTGTGTGTGTGTGTGTGTATATCAAAATAACTATACAAAGAAATATGATCTTCCCAGGTGGTGCTAGTGGTAAAGAATCCACCTGCCAAATGCAGGAGACGTAACTAACACAGGTTCAGTCCGTGGGTCGAGAAGATTCCCTGGAGAGGGGCAGGGCTACCAACTCCAGTATTTTTGCCTGGAGCATCCCATGGACAGGGGAGCCTGGTGGGCTACAGTCCATAGGGTCGCCAAGAGTCAGACACAGCTGAGCAACTGAGCACACATACAGAGATACAGGATCTTATTTAAATCTCTCTATAATCAGAGAAATGGACGCTATCACCCCCACTTAATGGATCTTGGGCTTTGAAAGTGTAAGAGGTCTCCCCAAAATCACACCGAGCCATCCACTGCAGAGGGAAGGCTGGATCCTAGAGCCTTTGACCCTTTGATCCAGGAGTCTGATCCTTGTAATCTCCACAACGCAGACCCAGTATTCTCAGACTTCTGACTGCTTATCACTCACTCTGCCGTGTCAAAATACGTCTTTTCCTAGAAACTGTACTTGGGCATTGTATGAGTCAGCTCAGGTGCCCACGATGAAATGTTACAGACTTGGTGGCTTAAACAGCAGACGTTCATCTTCCTAGAGCTTTGGAGGCTGGAAGTTTAAAATAAAAGTGCCCGCAGGGCTGATTTCTCCTGAGGCCTCTCTCCTTGGAGCTGACTTCTCCTGCATTCTCTACCTGCAGGCAGCCCTGCCGGCTCCTCCTTTCATTAAAGGCCTCAGGCCCACTGGATCAGGACCCCGCCCTCAGGATCTCCCTTAACCCTGCTACTCCTCTAAAGGCCCCATTTCCAAAAACAATCGCATGGCGGGGTTGGGGGGAGGGGCTTCACTGTCTGATTTGGGGGAGAACAGACTACAGTTCAGCTCATAACAGGCTTCTAAGCCATTTTCCTTGAAAAGTATATTCACAAAACTTCAGCTGCACCTCTGATGTGTTTACGACACGTTTCCACAGGCCTGAGCTCTCACTTATGCTACAGAGATACACTTATTCACACCTGTCTCAAAAATTCTCTTTCTGATGCCCTGTTAACTAAAGAGTCGGCTTGCCTCAAACCAAACCAATGGGACTTCTTGGTTCAAAGACATTTTCTTTTCTCATGTCTTTGCCTCAATCAATGGCTTGTTTTGGTTTGAAATGTTTTGACTATCGACCTTTTCCTTCAATCCCAGGTCAATGAGCAAGTCTTGTTGGCCCTCCATTTAAAGTCCATTTGCCTCTCTTTCTCTTATGCTTCCCCTGCACCCACCTGAATCTTGGCTTCCAGAGCTCTGACCCTGGGCGAATTCAGTGACCTCCCAACAACATCGTCTCTGCACCCTGGTGTGGTAGGCAGCATTCTAAGTTGACTCCCTAATGACCCACACCATCCTGAACTCCCTCTTATGGACTGGGGAAGGGATTGGGAAAATGATATCACCTCTAGGTAACAGGTGGCCTCCAGGGGCTGAGGGAGCCCCTTTTAAAAGGTAAGTCAGTTCCACTTAGTCTTCTACATTATTAAAATATATTATTAATAGAAATAGGTAAGAACACAGAAAATCTAGCAGCACTTACACCATCCAGGGTTAAGTTCTACCCCTCTCAAATCATTTTCATTCATGCCACTGAAACTTAAAACCTCAGTGAAATGTAACATTGAATCCCATAGTTTCCTCTGAGATGGCAGGTCTATTCTCCACCATTTGGCAACAAAATCTTTCATTTCAGACAGCTGGGTCTTCTCGCTATGCACCTCTGTTCAGCCTGCCTCCTCTATGAACCCTCATTCACTTCCTCCCCAACCAAGCCACACATCTCCTTCAAGATGCACCTAAAACAGCATCCTATCCATTCTTTCTGAAACCTGTCAAACATGTACTGAGCTCCTTCAAGGTACACTAGGAAAGGCAGGACAAAGGAAATTAAAAGTGAGTTTCCCCATAGGAAACTGGCTGAGTAACGTACAACAAGAGTATTGTGCCCTTTCTAAGAATGCATAAGGAACATCGCTAGGGCCAATATGAAGTGAAACTCTTCAAGTGTGATCTCTATTTTTACAAAAGGTCTTTATAAACAAGATGAGGGAGACATTGTTTTTAAAAAGCAAAGTACATATGTATAGCTGCTTATCTTTTGCTTAAGGAGATAGAAAAACATACATTTCTGCTTTTTTTTTTTTTTTTTTCAAAACAAGCTCAAGAAGGATACATCTGAAACTTGGAGTTGACTGAACACAAAGATGGATCTACAGGAACAGAATGAGAGCAAGGCTGGGGCAGGAGGAGGGACCCTTTTCTGATGGAACCTTTTCATACAGGTTTTCGTTTTAGAAATAGGTTAATGTTCCACCCATTCCTCAAATAAAAGATCATCAACAAAGATGTGGAAATGGGAACACTCTAAAAATGAGATCAAATTAAGACAAATATTCACAATTGTATTTCAAATGAATGTCATTGCCTCACTGAAGAGGGAAAAAAAAGAGATGTCTTCCAAGTGATCTATATAACTGGAATCCAGTTTGAATTGACTTTTGTCATTAAATTTTGTCTGGGTTTGTGGTATTTAAATGATTCAGGTCATTTTTCAAATGACTTTGATGCCCTCAGAATGAGCCTAAATAGTCAGTTTCAATTTTTACTTATGTAGTTTGTTGGCTTCTTTTTTTTTTCCTGCCCACTATAGACTTTGCTACATTGAATTTTTCCCTTTTAGTTCATGCCCACTTGCTTACTATAAAAATGTCTCCTTTTTCCTCAATGTGGTTGAATATGGTTCTTAAAAGAAGTTATTTTAAACTTGATGTACTACTAGTAATCCCAAAATACATCCCTATAAAACGTCTTGGTCATCCCAAGTGTCATTCCTCTCCACGTACACAGAGGTACACAGCACGCACTGTGATAGCTGGGCTCTGAGTCCTGAGCTAATCAGACCGTGGAAAGACAATTCACTGATACACGTGGTTAATGCAGGGAGACGCAGGATAGGATAACTGTAATTTCATTGGTTTTCATCACTACATTTTTTTTTTTTTATAGTTGTTACTTTTTGCTTTATATAATACTTCTGTCCTCAACATCCAACTGTTTTCATGTCTTATTGGGTCAGTTGTATAAGCATCAAGCAAGCTCAACCCTTACTTCAAAGTGGTTTTGAATCAGGCCATATTAGCTGGAATTTTAGGAGGAAAAAAAAAAAAAATCTGTGGTTTTAGCTTCCTAATCAGGCTTTGTAAAAACAACGTGATCTGCTCTAAGTTTTTTCATTTATTTCTATATTCTATGTCATTAATATTTGATTTCTGAATAAATTTTATTTCGTGTGTTTTCAATTCTTACATAAAACAAAGAATAGATGTATTTTCTAAGTATTTCTAGATTTTCAAAGTCTATTTTCATAATTCTAAGTTTATCGAAAAAACAACATCCAAATTCATATTTTACATGTGTATTTACTTGTGTATGAACCAGCCTTCCAAAGCAGGAGTTACAGGTTTGATCCCTGGGTTGAGAAGATTCCCTGAAGGAGGAAATAGCAACCCACTCAAGTATTCTTGCCTGGGAAATCTCACAGAGAGAGGAGCTTGGCGGGCTGCAGTCCATGGGGTTGCAGAGTCGGACACTACTGACCGACTGAGCAGCAACTAAAGGATATTATGACTCTTTAAGACCTTTGGTACACTTGCAGTGACATGAGACGATGTCTGTGACATGATATGAAGCCAGAAAGGAAGGGACTGACATTCGTACCCAGAACAACAGAAAAGAAATGTGTTCTTCATAATATCATATATTTTTTGCTTACATTCATAACTATTTCACAATGGAAATTGATTTTTTAAAAAAGAAAAATTGAAACCCTTGTACCCCCCAGTTTATTTGAAGTATTCTCATAGAACTAAACACAGAGGCAGAAAATGAATGCTGGGAGAGGCTCATTCCAATGAGCCCTCATCTGATAACTGTGAAACCAATAAGCTGGTGTGAGACGCTGCCCAAAGCACTCAAGGGACGTGGAAAGCCTTACAGTGAATGATGGTTCTAGGAGGCTGCCAGGCTGGAGAGGCCTCAGAGCCCCCTTCTCTGGAGAGGCCATGGCACTTTCTGGTAAAGCACTTTCTGGGGCTTGCATCTGCAGGGCAAATTTTCAGTACAGGTAATTACTTTTTTGTGTAGCTAAATCTTCCCTGAACGTGCAGTTGGGAATAGTTTCATTAAATGTTATTCTTTCCTCATCATAAATTAATCCCCATCCTGTACATCCCTTGTGAATCTCAAAAAAGGAGTTGGGAAGATTAATCATTTCATTTGTGTGAACTATTTGAAGACTGTTTTCCCCTAGCTCTTCAGGAAGCTCAGTATATGCCCAGCAGCACACCATAGATATTTTTAACAAATTAATTTATTCAACAACTACTATGTGACTAGTACTACGCAAGGCAGTGTGAGGGTAGAGAAGAATCATAGCAAAGGAGGTCTGGCTTTAAGAATTTATAACCCAGTTCAGGAAACAAAAGTCTGAAAAGGCATGTTCAGACAGGCCATGACTTCAAATGCCTATCAGCCTTGGAGGGGAAAGTGAAATAAAAGTCAAATGCCTGGAGGGACCCTGGTGGCCAGGGGACCCGGCTACCCATCCCAGGACACGCAGCCCTCAGTGCCAGCAAACTTCTACCCTCAAAAAGAGTGCCAGCCTTGCCAGACCTGTTGTTTGACTCCGTTGAAACCGGAAGTCCCAATTTTTGTGTGTCATCAACCAGTTTTCAAATATTGGCACCCAATTCAAGATGTTATTTTTTAAACAGCTGGTGGGTTACCACAAACCCATCTATAGATCACCTTTAGCTGGTGAGTTGTCATTGTGAAACATTAGATATGATACAACAACAAAATCAACTAGATATAATTAAGTTCCAAAAGAGATATTACAAACAGCACGTGAACTTAAGAGAAATAGAAAACCAGAAGTGGGGGACGCCTCTGAAAATTGGAAGACCTGAACTGAATGGCTGACAGGAAATACTAAATGTTAGAATACACTGAGAAGGCAGTGGCACCCCACTCCAGTACTGTCGCCTGGAAAATCCCATGGACGGAGGAGCCTGGTAGGCTGCAGTCCATGGGGTCGCGAAGAGTCGGGCACAACAGAGCGACTTCACGTTCACTTTTCACTTTCATGCATTGGAGAAGGAAATGGCAACCCACTCCACGACTGAAACGACTTAGCAGCAGCAGCAGAAAACACGGAACATAAAATGAAAGTTTACTGACGTCAAAGCTGCTTGTGCTCTATTGTATGGAAATGTATCCTAAATGATGGTGACATGCCCTTATCAGAAAAACCTAGAAAGTGTCCTAAACATCAAAGGAAACAATGAATACTTTTCAAATAAACTTAGTTGTGAACCACATCCAATATTACTAATGGAGTATTTCTCCATTGCTAATAATTGACGATGATTACGAAAATGAAATGCTTGTTGCCTTCAGCTTTTAAGGTACAAAATGTAGTTACTGTTAATGCATTAGGAGATCAAAGAGGTTACGAGAACGATGATCCTAACATTTGCTTTTAGGATATTTTGCAATATTTGTCAAGTTGGAAATTGTGTGCCGGTGACATTTAAGAATTAAACGCTCTTTGAAAACTCCCTTCTCTTGGAAACACCTGGATCCATTATAACAACAAAGGATGCAGACTGGTTTGTGCAAATGTGCACACAGCCTTCCCTCGGCCGCTGCTGCCAGGGGCCAGGAAATCATTATAGCATCTCCATTGTTTGTAGCCCTGCAGGGTCATGACACATCCTTCAGACCCATTTTTTATTTCCTGACTGATGGAGATGCAGCCACAGTGGAGTGTAAAATAATATTCATGCACCTCTGCTAAGAAAGAAAACTCAAAAATAGAAGAGGGGGAAAAAAGTGCTTTGTGTGGGAACAAGATTGGTTGGAATCAAAGACAGATGAAGATGTATTCAAAGCTTGCAGGAAAAAAAATTGTGAAAACAATTGATGTCAGGAAGCTTTTGATAAGACACTCAAAAATGTCATTTTAATATTTATTGCTTGTAGTGAAATTGATCAGTATCTTGGGCATGATGAGGTCATGAAAGAAGAGATTGATGCCAGCAAATTCATTATTTCTGCTTCTGTTCTTTCTATTTTGATATGTCTATTTTCCCCCAATAAACTATCGTATTGCATACCTCTCCACATCTGCTATTTCTTTTTTTTTGGTAATGTAATTTACCTGTCATCTTTTATAAAATACTAAGGTACCCATCTGTTTTAAGTGCACAGATAAAAATAACTTCCTTTAAAAGTAAACACTGACTCTAGCCAGTGAAGGATCTACATTATAAACCATATGAAAGACAAGTCAATCCTCTAGTGGATCTTTATCAAATTATATTTTCTGATACTGAGGCAGCCCACTCTCCTAGACCTTTTCATTTTTTTTTGCATAAGAACAGAGGAGCCTGGTGGGCTTACAGTCCATGGGGTTGCAAAAGAGTCAGATAATAGTGACTGAACAACAACAAAATGAGAGAACTGGAAATGCTAATGAACATGGAGACTGAGTGTCATGGAATAATATTGTGCTTTTCCCTCTTTTTTGCATATTGAAGTAGGATCGTTGGTTTTCCCAGTAGTCATGTATGGATGTGAGAGTTGGACCATAAAGAAACCTGAGCAACAAAGAATTGATGCTTTTGAACTGTGGTGTGGGAGAAGACTCTTGGGAGTCCCTTGGGCTGCATGGAGATCAAACCAGTCAATTCTAAAGGAAATCAGTCCTGAATATTCATTGGAAGGACTGATGCTGGAGCTGAAACTCCAATCCTTTGGCCACCTGATGCGAAGAACTGACTCCTTGGAAAATACCCTGATGCTGGGAAAGATTGAAGGCAGGAGGAGAAGGGGATGACAGAGGATGAGACGGTTGGATGGCATCATGGACTCAATGGACATGAGTGTGAGTAAACTCCGGGAGTTGGTGATGGACAGGGAGGCCTGGCGTGCTGCAGTCCATGGGGTTGCAAAGAGTCGGACAAGACTGAGCGACTGAACTGAACTGAGTTTGATAAGTACACTTTGATTCTATTTTATTCAAATCAAGAAAATAAATAGAAAAAAATCAGAATAAATGATGACATTTAGTCAAAGATCTTGAAAGACCACTGACTGAGCCTCATGTCCTAAGGACTGAACCCAAATGTAAACGTGTTCCCTCAAGGGCGCCACCTACTCCTAAATCTCATAAGCTTCAACCAAAAAGGGGCGATGATAATGGTACTTCCTTCCTCACAGATCATAGTAAGTCAGGCCTCTTGATCCTGACTGCTCTGGATCTATACACAGTCATCTCCCTGAATGTGGGTAAGGGAGCCTCCTCTTGGCAGCTTTCTGAATAAGCACAGTGCTTCCGTAGATGGTGCACTGAGATCTCTAAAGATTCTTTCACTTACATTGTAGGAGAAGCGTGAGAAACCTTCCTTCATCTGTATGTTTATTCAGTACCTATAGTTTACTTAGCCACCTTATCATAAAGGTAGCTTTTACTGAATTCTCCTTGCTAACAAAAGTGATTAATTCTCCTACAACATTTGGAATTTCGTTACACTACTTTGAAGGACTGTTGGTTTGTAACTTTGAGATTTAGAATTTTTATAAAAATAGATTTGTCAAAATATGAGTTGCAGAAACTTTCACAGAAAGTTATCAGTGATGCTTCACGGCAGATGGCTTGTACCCGGCAGCTGTTGAGAGTTAACTTTTAAGAAGTTCATTGATTTTGGATCTAACTAAAGGAAGTTTTCATAAGGGCTATGAAGTGTCCCCTAAAATCAGAAACATACCTAGTGTACCCTCCTTGTAAAGTTTGTTTTACGAATGAAAATAAAACTGACTGTAATGATGCACAATTCTAATCTGTTTCGATAAGTATTGTATGTAGTGTTATTTTTAAAGTTGCCCGTTACTTATGGTGAGACAACTCCACATGATCTAAAGCTCTCCCAAGGTAGGGGAAGGAAGCTGTGTTCCCTCGAGCGTGATCACAGGACATGATCACCTGCCACATTCTTCTCTTTATCACATCTCCACATATTTATTTTTGATTCCAGATAATTAATTTTCAAATTCCCATTTTCCTTCTCCTTTCAATGTTTATTCTCCTTTCCTGAATACTTTTCCAAAATTTCCCAAAGCATCTTTTCTAAGCATCAGAACCAAACAATAAAGCAAGCAACCGAGATTCTTGCTAAGGCAGTAACAGACCCTTGAGACATGAAATATTTCCTGCCGTGTTAATAAACAAGGATGTCACTGTCATCAGTGACTCTGGTCCTCCAGTGTAAGCCGGAGAGTCCTAACAGCACTCAGTAAGGAGAAAACCTGGAATCTAACAGCCATCGAACTGCAGTCACTCCCGGAGGGGAGCCCCAGAGGAGCTCAGGATGTGAAAAGCACAGGCTACTGCTCCAGGAGACCTGAGATATGTATGAAAAGAATGATTTCAGTGAGTCCAGACTCTTGTGTCTTCCAATACATAGAAAAGTACTAACTTCCTTAACTTGGAATATCCTACTCGAGGGGATCTTCCCAACTCAGCGATTGAAAATGTGTCTCCTGTATCTCCCTCCTGCATTGGCAGGCAGATTCTTCACCACTAGGCCAGCCAGGAAGCCCACTGGGATATCTGGTTTTCTTTAATTAAAAATGAAATTTTGATCTTCAGACTATCTGCCCTTTGCTACAAAACTGCTATATATCCTGGCTCATTCCCTCGCCTCCTCAGAGCACTTCTCTCAGGGTTTCTTGAGATGCTGTCTCCCTGGCTTGAAATCCTAAAAATTCCCAGCAAATAAAACATAACTCAAGTTTAGCTTGTGAATATTTTTTAAGCTGACACTCTCAAACCCTCAACACAGACAAGCACACACGTACATGCACACACACACAGAACACACACACTATGCTCATATGTGCACGCATGTCTGCACACGAAGACTTTGCTTCAAAAAACAGAATAGTGAATGCGGATAACTACTTAAGAAATAATCAGCATTCAACCACACAAGGGAATCTCAATTACTCAAGATCATCTCTGAGTAGGAAAGTGTCTGCCTCTCTCGTTGGGGCTCCTCTGCCGTAGCAGCTCACATCACAAGACTTTTGCCTTCATCTTGGCCCTCAGCCTGTGATTCATCATGAGCCTTGGGTTCTTGTCATTTGGCTTTTCCTTGGCTGGTTCTTTCCATTAGATTCGCTGGCCTATGTTCCCTCCTGATTTTACTCTTCTATTCCTGTTGACCTCATTGTCACTGGCTGGTACTCATTCTCTCCAAACTGTCAAGAGCACTTGGAATTCTGCTCCTAACCCCCCAGGTTCTGGTGCCACATCTGACTTTACAACATCCTCATATGAGGTGAGCATGTACCTATTCCATCATCGTGTCACTGATGGAAACGTCTTAACAGCCTTGCACACAGGCTGACCCTGGCGGCACACCACCTGTGTCCGCCAAGTTAATGTCCTGCGTTATTAATTACTCCTTAGAAGAAGTGTAGAGGATGACAGGGAATAATGTACCTCTAACAGTCCCAAACAGTGAGACAACTATCTCATGGGCGTCTGTGAATTTCATTTACATAAGCGGTTCTTGAACTTTTAGCTGTCACAGAGCCCTTGAGGATCAGATATAAGCCAGGGGTGCTCTTTCCTGATGTACACACACATAACACAGCATTTTCAGTATGATTTCACAGCATCCAAGTACTTCCTTTCAAGTGCTCCTCTGGAGCTCCTAGAAGCCTGATATATTTAGACTACTGATAGTAATTCAAATATCTTTAAATACTGAGGCATAGACATTGTCTGAAAAACTAATGTTACATTTCACAAATGCTAGGAGATTTACAATTTGAAGGTTATTGTTTAGTATAGATGAGATCACATGGCTATCTTAAAATTCTCTTGGTTGACATATACTGTCAATCAAAGGAGAGAATTATTCATGTGTTTAAATGAAAACAATGTTTCAATTGAGGTGAAATTAATTTTCCTAGTTGCAGTAAAATACACATAACAGAGACAGCTGGATGGCATCATTTACTCAATGAACACGAGTGTGAGCAAACCCTGGGAGACAGTGAAGGACAGAGAAGCCTGGCACGCTGCAGTCCATGGGGTCGCAAAGAGTCAGATATGACTGAGCGACTGAAAAATAGCACACGATATAAAACTGAGCATCTTAACACTTTTAAGTACACAGTTCATTCTTGCTAAGTATATTCACATTGGTGTGCAACCAATCTCCAGAACCTTTTCATCTTGCAAAACTGAAATTCTATATCCTTTAAGCAACAACTACCCACTTCCCCCTGACTCCAAGTCCTGGCAACCACTATTCCACTTTCTCTTTCTACAATTTGGCTATTCTAGACACCTCCTGTAAGTGGAATCACATGGTACTCGCCCCGCTGTGTCTGACTTACTTTACTTAGCATAACCTCCTCTAGGTTCATCCCTGTTGTAGAATGTGTCAGAATTTCATTCTTTTCAAAGGCCGGATAACACACCATTGTGTGTATAAACCACTTCTGTTTGTCCCTTCATCCATCAGTGGACACATGCGTTGCTTCCACTTTTTAGCTACAGCCAACAATGCTGCTATGAACATGGGTGATGAAAAGTTAAATGTATAACAAAGAAATCTTATTGCTTAGGTAAAGGCCATTGTGTTCAACTGTGTTTTAAGTTTTTAAAATACAATGTTATTTTTATTGCTAAACATAATGGACATGAAGAAAACTAAACAAAAATAAGTCATTGGATTATCACAGTGGGTTCGACCTCTGGCTGGAGAAGAATCCATGTGCTGAGGAGAAACTCAGCGCACGCGCCACAACTCCTGAGGGCTTTGCTCTGAAGCCCAGGAGCTACGACAAGGTACTGTAGCTCCAGCTCCAACACGGTGGCCGTCACAGTACAGAGCAACACCCAGCTCACCAAAACCAGGGAAAGCCAGCCGAAAGCAACAGAGATCCGGCAGAGCCAAAACCAGAATCCAATAATTAATAAAAAAATTAAAAAAAAATACCACAGCAACGAATCTGATTGACTTTGCTTAATGACCACATTCTTTATGTTTTGATGTTCTTCACGCTAATTTCAAGCTACTGATTCTGCCCTCTGGAGTAGTTTAAATAGACACGTTGATATTTCCCATGTATGAACACCTAAGTGGATAAAAAATGTGAGCACTTCCCCAAGAAAACTCACCCTAGGGATTCTGTGGAGATTCCCTCACTGGGATTGGGTCATCAGACCCTTTACTTTCTGGCCGGTCCTCTTGGGGTCATTCTCTAAATTGTCAGTGTACTTTGTAACGTATCTGTCCAGAACTGACACTGTACTTTAGACGTTCACTGTCCGAATGCAAACAACAGTGCATTCATTCACTCAAATAATATTTATTTAGAGCTTTTGATGCATCCACCATGGCTCCAGACTACACCTTCTCTGCTAATACTCTGATTAATGCCAGGAAAGCTACAGCCGACTCTCTTCTAGTCCTGCCACACTGCTGTCTACTTCTGAACTTGGGATCAACTAAAAGCCTAAACGCTTTTCACATGAAATAACTGCCCAGGCAGGTCTCTGTCATCCTGCATTTATGTAATTGATTTTATGAAGCTAAATCCTTATGCTATCTTCACAGTAGATCTCTCAGTTTTACTGTGGTACTCTTCTAAAATTGATGTTTTTCCAGTGGTCATGTATGGATGTGAGAGCTGGACTGTGAACAAAGCTGAGCGCTGAAGAATTGATGCTTTTCAACTGTGGTGTTGGAGAAGACTCTTGAGAGTCCCTTGGACTGCAAGGAGATCCAACCAGTCCATCCTAAAGGAGATCAGTCCTGGGTGTTCATTGGAAGGACTGATCCTGAGGCTGAAACTCCAATACTTTGGCCACCTCATGTGAAGAGTTGACTCATTGGAAAAGACCCTGACTGGGAGGGATTGGGGGCAGGAGAAGGGGACGACAGAGGATGAGATGGATGGATGGCATCACCGACTAGATGCACATGAGTTTGGGTGAACTGGAGTTGGTGATGGACAGGGAGGCCTGGTGTGCTGCAATTCATGGGGTCGCAAAGAGTCGGACACGACTGAGCGACTGAACTGAACTGAACTGAAAAATGGAGATTCATCTGACTACAATTTTTCAAAACAAAAAAAAATATTTCTTAAAAGCAGATTATTTTAGCTAGGAAATCCCTGAACAGTCCATGGGAAGTTTTAATTCCAGTAGTTCAATAAATGCAGTTAATGATTGAGAAAGTTGGGAGTAGTGGTTCAAAGTAGCTGAGACAAGTTATTATGATTATGGTTTATGGGGAAGCACCAAGAGCCTCAAGAACAGAGTAGCTAGACTTGGCAAATAAAAATACAAGGCTCTCAGTTAAATTTGAATTTCAGACTTGCTATTTAAAGTTATGACCAACCTAGACTGCATATTAAAAAAGCAAAGACATTACTTTGCCAACAAAGGTCTGTCTAGTCAAGGCTATGGTTTTTACAGTAGTCATGTATGGATGTGAGAGTTGGACTATAAAGAAAGTTGAGTGCCGAAGAATTGAAGCTTTTGAACTGTAGTGTTGGAGAAGACTCTTGAGAGTTCGTTGGACTGCAAGGAGGTCCAACCGGTCCACGCTAAACGAGATCAGTCCTGAGTGTTCATTGGAAGGACTGATGTTGAAGCTAAAACTCCAATACTTTGGCCACTTGACAGGAAAGGCTGACTCATTTGAAAAGACCCTGATGCTTAGAAAGATTGCAGGCAGGAGGAGAAGGGGAAAACAGAGGATGAGATGGTTGGATGGCATCACTGACTCGATGGACATGAGCTTGAGCAAGCTCTGGGAGATGGTGAAGGACAGGGAAGCCTGGCGTCCTGCAGTCCATGGGGTTGAAAAGAGTCGGACACGACTGAGCAACTGAATAACAACCTATATTTTATCTGCCAAGCCTACACAACAGCCTTAGAAACAGCAATTGTTAATTAAGTAGGGGCATTAATAACAACATTCTTTATTTCTTTACCAGAACTCATTATCCACAAAAAAGGGTAGCTAGTGTGATTCAGTAAATGAGAGCAAACTGCTTCATTTATGAAAAATTATGGTAACTCTATCTCACATTATAAGATACTTGTCAACAGAGAAGCTATTTGTTTTAAGATAAGAAGTGGAAACTATTCTCATATAAAGCAATATAAAAGCAAATAAAATTTGCATTTCTTGTAGCATAACTATAAAAATTAAATCAGGAATGGCAGAGGGCAGTACATAGAGAAATTAAACATACAGACTTCCTGTGACTCAGCAACTCTATTACTATGTGTCACAGAAATCGATCAATGTCATAGAATAGAGGACTCCATGTATTTGGGAAATAGATTTCAGACAAAGGTGAAATGGCAATTATGTGGAGAAAAACATAGTCTATTCCACACATGGTGCTGAACAACTGGACATCTATATGGAAACAAACTAAAAATACCAATCAAGGTTTGATACATACCAATCACTATATACAAAACTTAATTCAAAATGAATTCAGTCCTCAATGTGATATGTAAAACAGTAAAATATCTAAAAGAAAATACAGAAGAAATTATTTGTTACCTTGAGATATGTAAATAGTTCTGAGATATGACATCAAAAGTATTATCCATAAAAAATATATAAATTTCAACTAATAAAAATAAAAAATTGTTCCCCTTGAGAGATCCTATTAAGAGAATGAAAAGATAAACTAGATTGGCAGAAAATATTATAAAGAACACATCTGATAAAGCACTTGCATCTGAAATATATAAAGGACTGAGAAAAACTCAATAATAAACACACAAATACCACGAATATGGATGCAAAGACTTTGCAACGATATTTCACCAAAGTAGACAGATGGATGGCAAGTACATACACAAAAATGAACACCATCACTAGCCATTAAGGAAATGCAAACTGAAACCATGAGACGCCTCTACACACCTAGGAAAACTGCTGAAAGGGAAGACTGACCAGACCAAGAGTTGGCCGGGATACACTGCTAACTAGAAATGTAAAATTGTATAAACACTTTGCAAAATGGTTCAGCATTTCTAGGTATTGCCTAAGAGAAATAAAAACACATTCTGAAATATTAGAAAATTGAATAATATATTCCTAAGTAACCCATGGATGAAAGAAGAAATCAAAAGGGAAATTCCGAAATGAATGAAGATGAAGGCACATTAAGACACAGCTAAAGCAGTATAAAGAAGAGATACAGGGCTTAACACCGACACGGGAAAATGAGAAGCTTTGCATCAATGGCTTCAGTTCCTACTTAAAAAAGAAAAAAAAAGGAAATGAAGAGCAAAAAAAAAAAGCAAAGCAGAAGAAAAAAGGAAACAATAAAGATCAGTTAAAAACAATGGTTGAGAATAGAAAAACAATAGGGAAAAATCAAAGAAAACAGAAGCTTGCTCTCTGACAAGATCAATATATTTACACATGTAAACCTGATTAAGAAAAAACAGAGTAGACACAATTTACCAATATCAGCAACATGAGAAGGGACACAACAGATTCTACAGATATTAAGGAGTATAATAGCTGAATATTATTAACTTTATACCCATAAATTTATGAACTTAGGTGAAATAGATGAATTTCTTGAAGGACAAAAAAAAACTACTGAATCTCAGCAACAACAACAACAAAAAACACCTGAGTAGTCACTTCTCTGTTTAAGAAAATGAATTTGTGCTTCGCTGGTGGCTCAGAGGGTAAAGAATCTGCCTTCAATGTGGGAGACCTGGGTTCAGTCCCTGGGTTGGGAAAATCCCCTCGAGGAGGGCTTGGCAACCCACTCTAGTATTCTTCCCTGGAGAATCCCCATGGACAGACAAGTTACTAGAGTCGACAAAAACTACAGAATCTCAGGCAACAACAACAAAAAGAAGCAAGCCTGAGCAGCCACTTCTTTACTTAAGGAAATATAATTTGTAGTAAAAACACGCAAAGAAAGCTCCAGGTGAGTTCAAATAGTCAAGGAAGAAATAATATCAACTCTACACAAATTCTTGAGAAAACTGAAGATATGAAAATACTGCAAAACATTTTGTTACTGTTACCCTGATTAAAAAGGACAAAAATGGTATAAGAAGACCAATTAAAGTAACTCACAGCATTAACAGACTGAAAAAAGACAAAGCACATGATGGTACTACAGATTTAAAATAAAAGCCTGTGACAAAATCCAACATCCATTCCTCAAAATACAACCGTCCGTAAGAGCAAATTAGGAATACTATAAACATTTCTCAACCTGATAAAGAAAACCTATGAAAACCTGCAGCCAACATCACGCGCTGTGCTTAGCTGCTCCATAGTGCCCAACTCTGCGACCCTGTGGACTGTAGCCCTCCAGGGTCCTCTGTCCGTGGAATTCTCCAGGCAAGAATACTGGAGTGGGTTGCCATTTCTCCAGATCTTCCCAACCCAGGGATCGAACCCAGGTCTCCCGCATGCAGGCAGATTCTTTACCATCTGAGACACGAAGGAAGCAGCTAACATCATACTTAATCATAAAAGACTGAGCACTACCCTTCTAAGCTCAAGGCCTGGATGTTCCGTCTCACCATTGCTATCCAACACTGTATTGAGGTCATACACAATGCTATATGGCAAGATAAATAGGAAAAAGTAAAGCTGCTTTATTCCCCACTGACAAGATTATGTCCATAGAAAGTTCTGTAGATCCATATATTCTATACGGTCATCAGGGAAATGCAAATTAAAACCACAATGAGATGCTGCTACAAACAGAATGGCTGAAATTAAAAAAGACTAATCATACTAAATATTTACAATGATATGGAATAACTAGAATCTTATGCACTCTTGTTGGGAATATAAAATAGTAACTTTTGGGAAAAAAGTCTGTCAATTTCCTAAATTTACACATACAGCTACTACATGATTCAGCTAATATACTCCTAGAAATGAAAGTATAAGTATTTTCTATGATTTGTCCACAAATTTTCACAGTAGTTTGATTTATAACACTATAGAAGCTAAAAACTGGATAAAAACACATGTCAATTAACAGGAGAATGTAGTTAACTCACACAATAGAATACTCTCAGCTACAAAACCGAATGACCAACATGAGTGATCTCAAAATAACTACTTAATAAACAAGCCAGACTAAAAGATATATACTGTATAATTCCACTCATACACAATTCATGAAAATGAGAACCAATCTACAGGGACACAAAGCTAGCAGATCAGCAGTTGCCTGGAGATGAATGAACCAAGAGGCAGGTGGAAGGCAGCAGGTGCAAAGAGGCAGAAGGATATTTGGGGAGTGATGTATCTATTCACCACCTTCCCTGGGGTGATGCTTTCCTGAAAATACACATACGGTAAAACTTAAAATATACATATATTTGTGTGCACGTGTATATGGCTACAGTGGGTCCTAGTTGTGCTGCTCAGTATCTTTTAGCTGGAGCACGTAGGATCTAGTTCCCCAGCCAGCACTGGAACCCAGGCCCCCTGCACTGGAGCATGGATTCACCAGCGAAGTCCCTTGTTATGTGGATATAAATGAGAGTATAGATCTGGGATGATGGGAAAGAATAATAAAACAGGAAGAATACCTGACATGAACCAAAGGCAGTACTGCACCCTGAGTAAATAAGTATGACTAATTCAATTCTTTCCTGATGTAAAAACAAACAAAACCACTGTGTGATCTCTCAGTAGTTTAATATTAAAAATAAAATAAGCACGCAAAGCTAAGCAGACCTGGCATATTTTAATATGGAAAAACTGTATCTTTATATAGATAAGGATAAACGACTAACATTATTTTAAAAGTAAATGACTGATTTCAGAAGTAAATGTTGTGTCCAACAACTTTATTAGTAACAGCTAAATGATGGCTTAGCCTTCATGCCATAGCCACTGAAAAAGGTTGGGCTCTCGATTTAATCTCCTTGGATGTAAAGAGATCCAAACAAACAAGATTTTCCTCTCCAACTCTCTGTTTGGCTGGTTAACACAAGCCTTTGATTCCAGGATTTAGGGTCACCAAATACTCTCTTAATAAGAGCTTGAGGCTATTGACGCTCTCCGCTTCCCCTGCACCTCTCTGCTAGTCCAGGGTGAGATTACAAACTCGCTGTGCCAGTTTCCAACTCATCTCAGGGGAAACCGCCTCAGGTTACTATAAGATGGCAATGGATCCCTGGTGACCTCTTCACAAGGGATCAGGGACCCTGCTCCACTTCTCTCTCCTATGTTCCACGATTAAGCAAGACCTCCAGCTGGATTTCAAGGCCCACTCGGTAACCTCTGTGGGGCCCTGGTAACACCCACGGACCAGGCCAACAACACTGCTCTGCAGTTGCCCTGTGGGGTCAGCCTACGGAGCCAACCAGCCTGCAGTGTCGTTCTGAGTTTTCTGAATTTTGTATTCACTCTAAACAACTATTCATACAAATGCTAGCACTACTTTTAAAGGATATTAGCTTATTTTGAAGAAATCAATCTAGGTATTATTGGTATTCTTTTATTTTAAAAGTTAATTATTTTGAAAGGTATTCTATATACTTCAGCTCTTTCAAAGTTACTTGCTGACATTTTAAAATATTTTTAGGCAAAGAGTCATATTTGAAAAGAATAAGCCAAGCAAACAGTACGTATTTTAAGTTGGTTGAAAACCTTATTCTCAGAGACACTAAATCTATGTATATCTTTTCAAACATCCTCGATGATAAAAATAAGGCACATACATAAACCAGTGATATCTACTTGTGACTGTACAAGATAATCAGTGTCTGGAGCTCAGGGAGGCTTTCCCAGGTGGCACTTGTGTTAAAAAAAAAAAGAAAAACCTACAAATACCGGAGACATAAGAGACACAGGTTCATTCCCTGGGTTGGGAAGATCCCCTGAAGGAGGGCATGGCAACCCACTCCATTATTCTTGCCTAGAAAATTTCACAAACAGAGGAGATTGGCAGATTGCAGTCCACAGGGTCACAAAGATTCAGACACTACTGAAGCGACTTAGAATGCACACATGGAACTCAGTGAGATATAAACCATCAAATCAGAGACCTCTGATGGTAGGAAATCAAATATCCTTTATTACAGGATGAACAATTTGTAAAGTTGAAAGCATAGTAGCACACTTGAATCTTTTGAATGAGGATTAATAGGGAGTAGGCAGGACTCATCTCACACGCTAGTAAAGTAATGCTCAAAATTCTCCAAGCCAGACCTCAGCAATACGTGAACCGTGAACTTCCAGATGTTCAAGTTGGTTTTAGAAAAAGCAGAGGAACCAGAGATCAAATTGCCAACATCCGCTGGATCATTGAAAAACAAGAGAGTTCCAGAAAAACATCTATTTCTGCTTTATTGACTATGCCAAAGCCTTTGACTGTGTGGATCACAATAAACTGTGGAAAATTCTTCAAGAGATAGGAATACCAGACCACCTGACCTGCCTCTTGAGAAACCTATATGCAGGTCAGGAAGCAACAGTTAGAACTGGACATGGAACAACAGACTGGTTCCAAATAGGAAAAGGAGTACGTCAAGGCTGTATATTGTCACCCTGCTTATTTAACTTCTATGCAGAGTACATCATGAGAAATGCTGGGCTGGAAGAAGCACAAGCTGGAATCAAGATTGCCGGGAGAAATATCAATAACCTCAGATATGCAGATGACACCACCCTTATGGCAGAATGTGAAGAGGAACTAAAAAGCCAAATTAGGGTAAAAGACAAATTAGGGTAAAATTTACAGTTATTATAGAAAATGACTGGAATACATGAATCATCATGTAGAATGAATTAAAAAACAATATTCTAATGTTCCCAGGGATTACAAGTCAGATAAAATTAAGTTGTGCAGTGTTTTTATGTAATGTTTTGTATGATACATTTACCTAAAGGCTTATCCAAAAGCAATATGTTTCTGCTTTTATCAATTGCCTGAGGATGGAAAAATATCAATGATTTTAGAAGTTTTAAACCTCTTTAATATTTGCATGATATTAGATGAGCTATAATCACATATAAAGCTACCTCCTAGAGAGCTTTTGAGAATTGCTTTTGCCTGCGGTCTCTGGCACTAAAACTTCAAGAGATTAGAAATATCTTCCTTTTGAGCTCTCTTTTGCGTACAGAAATCAAACAAG
This sequence comes from Bos taurus, assembly GCF_002263795.3. Classification (NCBI taxonomy): domain Eukaryota; kingdom Metazoa; phylum Chordata; class Mammalia; order Artiodactyla; family Bovidae; genus Bos; species Bos taurus. The sequence continues at coordinate 97,866,758 of NC_037336.1, forward strand.
ATTTGTTAAACATTGAGGCAGAAAAGGAGCTGTTATAAATCAGTGGTATTGCCCTTAATTGCTCATGTTTCTTATCATAGAGTAAAAACCAACCTCAGAAATGAAAAGGCTACGTGGGCAGATGTTTGTCCCAACACTAATTCACCGAACTTGAGGATGAAGTCACATCAGTGGAGATGAAAGCAACTTTGTATGAATGCCCAATGACTGAATTACCTGAGTTGCTTTGGCTTCATGAGGACAGGGGCTGGCTGAGAATATAATCCCAGCCAAAAGAGGAGAGGAGTGGTTACAAAGAAACTGACAACACAGTTTCCTGATTTTCAGAATAATATTACATGAAAATTCTATTCTAACTTCATCCCATCGTCACACATTTTCTTCATGCTTTCCTCTTAGGTATAGCATTATTTCTCTGCCATAAATAACCTTTGCCTAGTTAGAGTATTCTACTGTTTTATGATCTAACAAGCCACAGGTCTTAAATTATAGTCATCTACCATGAAACACTGCCCTTCTATTTTAACCTTTATATGCTTTTTTTCCTCCTTCTTTTCCCTCTGAACGTGGAAAATTAGGGCCATTTATATGCTGAATATTGATCAGAAGAGAAAAATATATGAGGTGTGAGTTATACTCTAAGTAGTGATTTTCTATTCACTCAGTATTACTTATTACATCAATCACTTAATCCTACAGTACAAGTTCTTTTTTTCTTCATGAGGAAAGTTTTTTTTAAGGGATGAATAATTTAATTTTCTTCAGACTGCACAAAATTCCAGGAAAGAAGACTTACTGTAAATCTGTTGCTTTAAAGTTTTAGAGCTTCAATAATGGTTTCCTTGATGGGTTTAGACTTTAGTAAATTCTAAGACAGTACAATGGGAATGGAAACATTTTTTTAAAGATGAAACAGTTAAGAGTTTTGGAATATTTTATGTTAAATATAAGGCTTGATCCCTAAGGACATATCTCCTTTCTGAGGCTCAAGACAGCACCAAGAAGTGGAGTGGAATTCTATTGAGGAGGATTACTAGATTGCGACATAGAGTTTCTAAATGGGGTGGAGATGCTTGTGGGTTGCTACAGTCACTGAGAATGCTCATTGCCATTTTAGTGGGGAAGGCCCGGATGGTAAACACGCTGAAATGCCCTGAATGAGCCCATGAGTCTTTCAAACAGCCCCCCTAGATCACATGAGATGGACTGTTGGCTTATGTACATAGTCCCCTCTGGCTTTCCTTCAAAGTAGTGCCAAATATTAACTGAACAACTACTTTGCATTAGGTCTAGAGAGGCATGGGTGAATAAAAACAACTCCCCCCTGAATTACCTCTCCATCTACAGGAGAAAAGAGACGGAGGAATAAAGGGCCTTAATAGCTCGGATTTCACATAAAAATCCAACTTGAAAAACTGAAAGATTCTGGCAGTTTGGGGATTGCATATGTGTTGGGCAAAAGTCAGCTAGAGACAAGTAGGAACCACCCCTTCAAGGTGGTTTAATTGTTATGCAAACAAAGACAACTTTTATTGGTACAAAATGCTACAGGTTGAATATGCAAAGTAGGCATCTGACTGGCCTGCTCCATAAGTTTACCTTCCTGAGCCCTGTGGTCATTCAAGTCATATCTCCTGTCCTATACTACTGCCTCAGTTTTTCCACTCTTTAGGACTCTTAACAAATTATCTTCTAGGGTTTCTGTTTCCTTAAGGTTCTCAATTGTAGTGTAAAGCCAGGCCACCACTAGCCCATATGGCTGTTTGTGAAAATTCGAATATTCATCTGTTGGAAATATGTGAAACTAATGTTATTAGATCAAGATATATGTCTACTTTTTCCAAAACAAAATCTCCATAATAAAAACACAGATCTGTGAAGTCCACTGCGAACGCTGTCCCTTCACATGTGACACTGCTGGGCAGGCTCCAGGCTGCGCGACTCCCACCACAGCCCGGCCATGCACCTCCGTGCCCCCTCCTGCAGCTTATCCAACACCTCACCCACCAACGATCCTTCCGCTGTCAACATGAAGCTTCATGAAGCCTATTGCACCCATGAGATCATTTTTTTTCCTTCTATTATCCCTCTGAGATTTTTTCCTGCTATGATTAGGTCTGTAAATATTCTACCTTCTGTAAGGCCCCGTGCATGGGTATCTGAAAAGTCAGTAGCAGAAAGTTGGCTAACCTCCCAATTGGTTATCTTGAGATCAAATTAAGATCAAATTCCACAGTTTAAAGCAACAGTGAGCCAACAAAAACCTATTGTACAGCACATGGAACTCTGCTCAATGTTAAGTGCCCGCCTGGATGGGAGGGGGGTTTGCGGAGAAAGGACACATGTATTTGTCTGGCTAAATCCCTTAACTGTTCACCTGAAACTATCACAACATGTTTAATTGGCTATACCCCAATAAAAAAATGCTTTTGGTGTTAAAAAATAAAAATTGTATTAAAAAATAGTGAGTCCTGTTGCTACAGTTTTTCCTTTTTATTTAGTTTAAAGTGGACAAAGAGACTGGCGAGATCCTGAAATAAAAGAAGATGGGTCAGTTACTTGTTATCCCTAAATCTTTCCTTTCTCTACTACTCTCTTCTTACAAGAAAATACAGCAAATAAAATGCCATATTAAAAATACTTTCACAGTAAAGCAGACTAGATAAAAGGATCATCATATAGTCCAGTTGTTTTTAAACTTCTTCTTTTTCATATTCAGTTCACCCATTTCATTTAGTTTATGTTTTCCAATTTCTTCAGCTTTTGTATACTTGTATAAGAATAGTATGTATAATATACATATTTTTAGAAAATTTATGAATTTTTGCCTAACTAAAAAATTTATGACATTTTCACTCTATTTGTTTGACTTAGTATGAATAGACTGCTAGATTTCTAATTAAAAAAATAGATATTCAACAAGAAACAAAGGTTTACAGTATAACACAGGCATCAAGTCAGTCTCATATAATAATCTACACTGGAAAATAATAAAAAAAAATAATATGTGCATATGGATAACAGAATCATTGTGCTGAGCACCTGAAACATTATAAGTCAACTATAATTCAATATATATATTTAGAAAAAACACTTGCAAGGAAAAAATACCTTCAATAAGCTAAACTAACTATTTGGTGATGAGGATAGAGGACCGCTCTTGTTCTTCTGGTGAGAGTAAAACATGGCAGCCACACTCAAAGCTCTACATTCCTGTGACTATGTCATCCTCATCACCGCGACAATAAGCTGTGAAGCAGTTGTTCACACCAGATATTCTGGCCCTAATTTCAGTGTTCCTTCCTCCCTACCAGGCCCCCCATCAACAGCAAGAGCTGAGAGTTGGAGGCACAGACGCTAATGCCTAGGAAACGGTGAACGAAATCATAGATACTCAGCTTCTGAGAGCTTGTTTCTCTCTGGGTCAAAAGGAAGAAGGGAGTCACAGAGCTACGGGACACAGCCTTGCTGCAGTCCCAGGAAGGTCAGGTAGAGGCCAGCGGTCTTCTCTGTCTTCACTTAGCCCTGCAAGTCCCCCTCTGCCAGGACGTGACACAGCTGGCAGACGTCCCCACCCCTGAACAGCGACCTCAGAAGCCCCCTTCCAGACGCATACGAAGCCTCGTGCGAGCACCACACGGTGGACAAGCTTCATGAGTTTGAGTAAACTCCAGGAGTTGGTGATGGACAGGGAGGCCTGGCGTGCTACAGTCCGTGGGGTCACAAAAAGTCGGACACGACTGGGCGACTGAACTGAACTGAATACCTAATTTCATGTTTTTGTAAGACAACAGAAAATATACATCAAAACTTTTTTAAAGTATAAAATGTTCATATTGCCCTGTCTCCCACAACTCTTTCTTTTTTTCTTCCTGGAAATATGTCTTCACATCCTCTCACTGCCAGTTTCAGCACGTTCTGGCTGCAGCGAGGCTTCCTCTCTGGATGCCTCGGGGGAATGTTTGGGTAATGGAGAATACTGTGTCCAAACAGCCTTTACAATTTTAAAAGTTAAAGCCACCCATCTGCTGCTTACGACAGTGCCAACTGCCGATGACTGAACTGATAAAAATTCGTACCACGGTACTAATTCTCTGCACGAAGGAAGAATAACAAGTATGTGTCAAAAAATCTGAGATGATTGATGCCTGCCATCTCATCAGGACTGTCTCTCACACTTAATTTCATTTGATGATTTCAGATTACATTCAGAACGGGTGGCAGGTGCTTGAGATGAAGTAGCCCAACACGTGTTTTCAGCAAAGGTAAAACAAGTAAGTCTCTGCCTCAGAATACTTTCCCTGAAGGTCCCTCTGAAGACAGTGTGCCTTCGAAAGACTCGGGGCGTGAGGCCCATTCCAGAGATCCTAAACCCCTAACCATGGGTATGGCTCAAGAAAGCAGCCTTTTCAAAGGATGCCAAAGTTTGAGAATCACTGCTCTGACCATTGCTAAGGTAATGAATTGTTTTGATCAGTGATAAAAAAAAATTTATTCATATGTTGTGGTTTAGTCACTAAGTTGTATCTGACTCTGTGACCCCCTGGACTATAGCCTGCCGGGATCCTCTGTACATGGGATTCTGCAGACAAGAATACTGAAGTGGGTTGTCATTTCCTCCTCCAGGGATTCCTGCCACCCCAGGGACTGAGCCGGCACCTCCTGCATTGGCAAGCGTTTCCCACTGCACCACCTGGGAAGCCCTACCCATACCTAGAAAAACATCAACGGATTTTCTGTCCGGTTGAGATTGCTAAAAACTAGGTCAGAAGTTTGTAATTAGAAGAGCAAATCTTGGCAACCATGATTATTACCAAAGCAAGAGGTACTTTTTAAACATTGCCCTTGTAAATCTTATGAGCACAAATATTTATTGAGTAAACTCTTATCTCTGAAAAGGAACCCCAAATGTTGATATGAAAATAACCTCTTTCAGCCACAAGTCTGTCAACTCAAGCTGGCAAACCATTTAGTATGAACGGACTTGATTAGGCAAGGACCTTTCTAATATTCAACCAAGTATCTCTATTACGATCACGACTGAACATACCAGTTAGGGAAGCTCACCTGATCTCTCCCCTTCCACCCAAGGCAAGCGTATTAATGTTTGCATAAATATTTAAAATGTCTCATCTTCAACAGAACGAGTAACTAAACGATCTGTCATCTCTTTGACACATTTGGGTCCATTCCGTAGACAAATAAGCTTCCTTATAAAAAGGTGCTATTGACGATGCTACATTAGCACATAATGAACAATCCAGGTTGTGTTCAGACTTAATTGTGAGGATTTGAGAGGAAAAGTGCCCGGCAGCTTCTGAAAACGAATGCATTTACTGCGGAGCCTCCAGGTCTCACTGGCAGCTGCAGTATCAGCAGGTCTTGATCCATCATCATTAGTGCTTGGCCCCACACTGGCTGTTGGGACGCACGGGTCTAAGAACAGCAAACTAATAACTTGGCCTTCAGATAAGAAAAAAGACATAGGAACTGAAAGGAAATCAGGGAAAAGAACACAATGGATAAAAAAAATAGATTAAAGAGATTTCAGATAAAGGGCATGGGATTATGGAATATTTTAAGGAAATGTGGGTGGATTAACTTTTACTACAAAGTTAACAGACCACGTCTTTTTTTTAACAGAAAATCTTTTAATTTAATGGTGCCTATTAAAACACACACACACACACACACAATTAAGTTCACCCGCACACACATGCACAGAAAACCACCAAACTTCTCAGGTCTTTACAGGAGTTTTGATTATAAAAGTATGTCTATGTGTAATTGACTGATGGTTTTGATGCCACCAGCAGTGAAATTTTACAATACACATCAAACCACTTCTAGTAGCAGAATGCTGCTGCTAAGTCGCTTCAGTCGTATCCGACTCTGTGCGACCCCATAGACAGCAGCCCACCAGGCTCCCCGTCCCTGGGATTCTCCAGGCAAGAACACTGCAGTGGGTTGCCATTTCCTTCTCCAATGCATGAAAGTGAAAAGTGAAAGTGAAGCTGCTTAGTCTTGTCCGACTCTTAGGGACCCCATGGACTGCAGCCTACCAGGCTCCTCCGTCCATGGGATTTTCCAGGCAAGAGTCCTGGAGTGGGTGCCACTGCCTTCTCCAGACTACTTTTGGACCTGGTGATATACACTGAAATTTGAGACTAGGTGAGGTATCTTCTTTTTAAAGTTTCCTTATATTTGAGCAGATAGGCTATAATTTTATGAATATGAACTTTGAAAGTATAATGTGTGAATTATTTTATGTGTTCATTTTCATGGAAGGTGGGTGTGTGTGTGTGAGTGTAGATGACAGACATGGTAGGGGTTGAGTATTAATATTGAGAGACACACACAAACTATAGACCACTGACCATTAAGAAGTCTAAATGATCTGCAGAGCGGCGGCAGGAGGAACATTAAGCTTCTGCTATTAAAATCAACACATCCACAACTATTCATTATGAGATGTGTCCTTGGAACACTACTGTCGAGATTGTATCCACAACGACACAAAAAGGAAAGCTGTATCACAGAACTATCAGAGATCCGGCCTTTCGGTCACTCACGTTTCTGGCACCTCTGCAACAGTCATGAATCAGGACTGTGCTGAAGTGGATTTCTGTGCCAGTTCAGCCATCTGCTGTCATCTCACAAATAGAATAATAGTCTAAAAGCAAAGTTTGTTTGGAGGTGCCATTCCATATGCATACAATCCACAAACTGCAGTATGTAACTGTGGTTCAGTATTAGCACCAAGCAGGAGTTGATTTTTTTAGAAGAGCACTTTGCACAGCATTTTCTGGAAATCTCCCAATATCAGATACATGTCACATTTGCGTTGAAACATATGGTCTTCAATGTGCTGTCTCAAATTGTCTACAGAGACTTTGCAATCAGAGGTTCCCTGTTCTACCTCCCTTTTATGAGTCAATTTTCACTTAGTGAATTATCACGCTGGTGATTTGGAGACATTATCTTAATTCCTAATGTAAATTTATTTTCAACAGATGTGGTCCTATGAATACTATAAAAGCAAATGGCATCTTATTAGTTATTAGCTGAAATTATAACAAGGGGTGCTAGTTTTTAGATGCTGGCGCAAGCGAGCAGGGCCAAGCTCATCATCTGTCACTGTCCTCCACCCTGGGGAACAGAAGGCCGTATTTCAGCAGTTGAGCATCAAGAGGAAAGTGGCCTCCTTGTGACTCCTATCCCACAATGCTCACTCTGGTTTGGGCATTCTTGTTCCTAGGAAAACTAGTTCTGATAGTAAAGCCAAGGAAAGTATCCATGGTAATGCCCAGAGTATTTCGTTTTACCTGTCTGCTATGGGTGAAGATTCAGGAAACGAGGACAGTCAGTTCATACACAAGTAGGAAAAAAAAGTGAGTTTGGTTTGGTTTTGGTTTGAGCAGTTACTTAAACATAATAGAGATTGAGGGAATGGATTGCACTGGGTATTAAAATGAACCCACGGTAATCTGTCCTTGGGTAGATCGTTCTGCTAAAATTTTAAACAGAAACACAAAATAAGCAGTGAAAAGTAAATGGTTTTCCTAGAATAAAACAAGTTACATTGAGAACCAAGGGAACTGTTCAGAAACGCTATTCATTTGTGGCGCTTCTATCCCTGTGTTGAACGAAATGGTCCCCAGACTCCAGAGCTGTGCATTCCAGACTTGAGGAGCAAAGCCCAAGCCCATCAAGACTCAGAAAACAACAAAACATCCCTCACCCTTCGGTTCCTTCTTTTCCCTGTCCACTACCTAGAAGATAGATAAATCATCACCCTTTTTTTTCCCCCTTGTAGTAAACCCAGCCATTTCCAGAATCACAGCAGATGTTGGCTACACATAGAAAGCTGCCTCTGTGGAAGCTTGAACTTTGGTGGCTTACTCAAAGCAAAGAAATTAAGAAAACCACAATGCACTCTGAAGTGGGAGGAAACAAACTGATTACAGCAATAGGCATGCATCCTTTCCAAGTAATGAGATGATGAGTCAACTTACTGATTGCATATTGTGCTTACTGAATGCATTCTGAGATGGTTAACAAGAGGACTGATTGCTGAGATTCAAAGTGGATCTCTCCACATACTGAGGTTTTATTTAATCTGTAGCAATAAAGTTTTGTCATTTCATTCATGAAGGCATTATAAATCTTCTGTTGGATGATTCCAAGGTTCCACCTGTCCTGACATATGCAATTATACATAGAAATGTAGAAAAATCACATTTTCAATCTGTTGCAATTGATTTCTGTACGTTGAACTTTTATCCAGCAAAGAAATTCTCCTATGAACTTTTCTCTTATGAACAAATTCTCTTATAAACTTACGAATTCTCTATTCTCTTATGAACTTGTAGGACATATCTTTATATTCTTTTAGGCGTTTTGCATAGACAGTCACATCAACTATGACTAGAAATTGTTTTCTTTCTTTGTATCCAAATGTAATAGTTTTTTGTTCTATTTTTACAGCCCTATTATACTTTATTACACTGCTTATACTTATCTAGTTGTCATTTTTTTCTCAGTCTTAAAGGGAAACTATTTTGCCATATTTGCTACAATTTTTTAACATAGATCCTTTTTAAGAGATTAAGGAAATTCCCATTTATTACTAGTTGAATAAGTTCATAAGCATAAATTCATGTTTAATCTTATTAAATAATGTTATATCATCTATTTAGATGATATAATTGTATTTTCTATTAATACAGTGAGTTATATTATTGTTAATACAACAAGTATATCCAATACTAACTTTACTGGGTCATGATATATAACCCCTTATATTTATTCCTAAATTTGGTTTCTGAGAATTTTATTTAAGATTTTTATATCTATGGTTGTGAATAAAACTGGTCAGTAATTTGGTTTCCTTTACTAACTTTATTCATTTTAACAATTAAGGTAATCAAATGCTGGTTGGAGTGGGATATTTCTTTTCTGATACCAAGGAAAAAATGTATTCTTTTCAGAAAATATTTGGTTAGGAATTAGTTCCCTGACCCTTAAGAAAAATTCACCAAGGCCAATAAAACTATCTAGGCTGGATATTTCTTAATGAGAATATTTCTAAATAAATTTAATTTATTTCATGAGTATTTATTAAATCAGTTTTGATATTTTTCTTAAAAGGATGCATTTTTATGTTTTCAGATTTACTGCGTGCAATTGGTTATAAATTCTTTAATATAACTGATTTCAGAATTATCTTAGATATACCTACTCTTTTATTTTTTAGTATTGTTTACTATGCCTTTATGATTCTTTTCTAAATCAATCGTCTGAGATTTTTATCCACTTTCTTTGTTTTTATTTTATCTTTATATTCTTATTCTATCTTTATGATTTTATCTTTAATTATAAAGATAATTTATAATTAAATCTTTATAATTAAAGATAATTATAAAGATATCTTTATAATTAAAGATAAAATCTCTAATTTTATCTTTATTCAATTATTGATGTATTTTCTTTGACTTTATCCTGTTTTCTTTTTTTCTGATGACTTATATTGAATTGTTATCTCACTAATTTTCAGCTTCTGTTCTTTTTCTAATGAAATAAAAACAAAATAAGCAAATAATTTTTCTTTGAAGAGCCACTATAGACACATACCTGGAACAAGTCTTAATGTATAGGATTTTTTTCTAAACTGTTCTATTCTTAACCTTCTGATTTTCTTTGTGATTTCGTCTTTAAGAAAGAAAAAAATTGCCAACATCTCAGAATCATTGTTGGACTTGTGTGGTGCTGGTTTAGTCACTAAATCATGTGCGACTCTTGCAATCCCATGGACTATAACTTGCCAGGCTCCTCTGTCCATGAGATTCTCCAGGCAAGAATACTGGAGTGGGTTGCCATTTCCTTCTCCAGGTGATCTTCCTGACGCAGGAATTGAACCCAAGTCTCCTGCATTGCAGGAGGATTCTTTATCAACTGAGCTACAAGGGAAGCCTGATCTAGTTAACTATTTAGAAGTATATTTGTTAATTTCTAAGCATGGATTGACTAGTCACTGTATCATCAATACAGTGTTGTTTACTGTAGAAATCTGTATTTCCAAATTAACTGCATTGTGGTCAGAGAATTCTGTATATAGGAAACTAACTCTTGATTTTGTTTAATCTATTTTTATGACTCAAATGTAATGAACTGTCATAAACATATTTTTAAATGTACTATTTGGTTCTTGATTCTATGTTTCAAAACGACATTTGTTAATTTTAGTACTTAATTTTTATCTTTGGTTCCCTCTCTTTTTATTGAGAGAAACAGGTTACACAACCTTCTTTTAACTAGAGGTCTCTTCATTGGAGATTGCATGGACAGAGAAACCTGGAAGTCTACAGTCCATGCAGTCCGAAAGAGTCAGACAAGACTGAGTGATTAACTTTAGCCCATTAACAGTTTTGGTAATGATTTGACTTGAAACAATGGCTCCCAAAATACTGGGTATCAAGCATTGAAAAAAACAGTGACCCTTAAGAAATGGAAACAAATGAGGTGAGCCTTACACTTACTCCAACTTACTGTCTTTAGGGAGATTCCAGGCTGGGGTACAGAGAGGGAAATCCAGGCAAGATGGAACTGAGAATTGAGAACTGAGGAAGGAGAGAGAAAATTCACAAAGGAAAATCCTAGAGAGATGCTCAGAGACAGCACAACAGAGGTCTGCAGCGGCCCCTTCCTGTCCAGCTACACTCGTGAGGGGAAACTGTCCAAGGGACTGAAGCACCACTTGGAGGAACTAGAGAACACAGTGACCAGGGCCCACACGGGGCCAGGAGTAGCTCCTCCTCCCACCAGTCAGATGGAGAATGTCCTGCCTCACACACAGCTTGCTGGGAAGGGTACACAGAACGGCAGTGCTTCAGTATTACAAATAATGAGACCTAGAAAGAGCAAGAGAAGGCTCTACACAAGGACATCAACAGATGGTCAATACTGAAATCAGACTGATTACATTTTTTGCAGCCAAGCTGGAAAAACTCTGTACAGTCAGCAAAAACAAGACAAGGAGCTGACTGTGACTCAGATCATGAACTCCTTATTGCAAAATTCAGACTTAAATTGAAGAATGTACGGAAAACAACTAGACCATTCAAGTATGATGTAAATCAAAGCCCTAATGATTATACAGTGGAAGGAACAAAGAGGTGGCAAGAATACACAGAAAAAGTATACAAAAAAGATCTTAATGACCCAGATAACCACAATGGTGTGATCACCTAAACAAGATATCCTGGAATGTGAAGTCAAGTGGGCCTTAGGAAGCATCACTACAAAAAAAGCTAGTGGAGGGAATGGAATTCCAGTTGAGCTCTTTCAAATTCTAAAAGATGATGCTGTGAAAGTGCTGCACTCAATATGTTCAGGAAATTTGGAAAACTCAGCAGTGGCCACAGAACTGGAAAAGGTCAGTTTTCATTCCAATGCCTAAGAAAGGCAATGCCAAAGAATGTTCAAACTACTGCACAATTGCACTCATCTGACAGGCTAGCAAAGTAATGCTCAAAATTCTCCAAGCGAGGCTTCAACAGTATGTGAATATTCACTGGAAGGATTGAAGCTGAAACTCCAATACTTTGTCCACCTGAAGCAAAGAACTGACTCATTGGAAAAGACCCTGATGCTGGGAAAGATTGAAGACAGGAGGAGAAGGCATGACAGAGGATGAGATGGTTGGATGGCATCATTGACTCCATGGACATGAGTCTGAGTAACCTCTGAGAATTGGTGATGAACAAGGAAGCCTGGTGTTCTACAGTCCATGGGGTCGCAGAGTGGGATACCACTAAGCAACTGAGCTGATCTGAGACTGAGCAACGTTCCGGTCCTGTCCAACAAATGAACAGGCAGTCGCAGGGATCAAACTATTTCCAAGTAGAGTGTAGCTGTGTCCAAAATCAAAACTCAATAGAAAAAAAGATCCAACACTTAACATACTATAAACCACAATGCTGTTGAGTGGCTACGTCATGTCCAACTGTTTGCAGCCTCATGGACTGTATTGGCCAGGTTCCTCTGTTCGTGGGATTTCCCAGGCAAGAACACTGGAGTGGGTTGCCATTTCCTTTTCCAGGGGATCTTCCAAACCCAGGGTCAAATACATGTCTCCTGCTTAGAAAGGTGATTCTTTACCACTGAGTCACTTGGGGAGTCCATAAATCACAATTTCTGACAGCTAATAAAAAATTAGCTCCTAATCAAAAAAGCAGATAAATAAGACCCTAATGAGGAGAAAAATCAATCAAGAGAAACTGATCCAGAGCCTACAGGGCAAAGACTTTGAAATAGCTAACATAACTTTACTCCATATGCTCAGAATGTTAAGTAGATATATGTGTGTGTGTGTGTGTGTGTGTGTGTGAGACTCACTCAGTCGTGTCTGACTTTGCAACCCCTTGGATTGTAGCCCGCCAGGCTCCATAGAATTCTCCAGGTAAGAATACTGCAGTGGATAGCCATTCCCTAGCTCCAGGGGATCTTCCTGACACTGGGGATGAAACTCACATCTCCTGCATTGGAAGGCACATTCTTTACCACTGAGCCACCAGGGAAACACATGTTTGCTCAGTTACCTCAGTTGTGTCTGACTCTTTATAACCCTATGGGCTGTAGCCCATCAGGCTCCTCTAGCCATGGGATTATCCACGTGAGCATCCTGGAGTGGGTTGCCATTTCCTTCTCCAGGGGATCTTCCTGACCCAGGGATTGAAACCGCATCTGTTAAGTCTCCTATATTGATGGGCAAGTTCCTTACCAACACTGCCATCTGGGAAGTAGAAACATAGAAGATATAAAAGAAAATCTAACTTTGAGAGTTGAAAATTATAATGTGTGAGGTAAAAAGATAGACACGGGATAAAAGTAAGGGTTGGAGATACATAATAGAAGAAAAGATTAACAAAGATACAGTGATAGGAACTCTCCAGAATGAAAGCCACAAAGATAAAATGAATTCTTTTTTAAATAATTAAGCCTAAAGCAGAGAAACAGGAAATGGGGAATACACAAAAGAGGAGAAAAACAGAAAATGGTATCTAGATGGAAATTTGTTTCAATAAATTACTTTATCAGGAAAAAATGAACTCAAATAAATGCCGTTTTCCATAAGAAAAGGCTACATGAAGAAGAATGAAGTTATCAACAGTGAGCAGACTACATGATATATAACAGGGATCAGCCAACGTTTCCAGTAAAGAACAAGAAAATAAATAAATGTTAATTAAAATGTAAACATCATTCACAGACATGAGGCTTAACAAAAATAGAGTTGGATTTGTCTATCAGCTATAATTTGCTCCACAATAACATGAAAAGCAGAAAAATGAAGAGAAAAATCTGTAACATGGAACGCTGATTCTTAAAGATCAATAAAGTAGATAAACCTTTAGCCAGAGAGAGAAGACATAAATTACAATATCAACAATGACAGAAGTAGCATCACTATAGTCATACAGATATTAAAAAGATTAAAAAAGGAATATTATGAACAATCTTATGCCAGTAAATATGATAACTCAGATGAAATGGCAAATTCCTTGAAAGACACAGTCTACTAAAGCTTAGTCAAGAATAAAGAGATAACCTGAACAGACCTATTATATTTCATTGGAGAAAATGAGTTTGCAGTTAAAAAGTTTCTAGCAAATTCTATCAAACATTTAGAAAAAATAATATGGATTCTATACAAATTTTCTCAGGAAGGTGAAAAGTAGTAATGTCTCCCCAACTATCTCAATGAAATCAGGATAGCAGTAGCACCAAAGCCAGATAAAGACATTGAAAGAATTCTGCAGACTAGTAATAATATTTCTCATAACCACACATATAAACCACCCCTCAAAAAACCCAAAAAGATAATATATTATAATCAAGTAGAGTTTATCACAGCAATGCTAGGTTGATTGTACTCTTAAAAAATCCTTTACTGTATCACTTTCTTTTGTATATTAACAAAAGAAAAAATAAACAAACTGTAGTTTATATTAATTGGCACAAAAAGGAATTTGAAAAATAGGTAACATCCACTTCTGATACAAACTGTCAGCAAGTTAGGAATGGAAGTGAACTTCCTCAGGCTGATAAAGGGCATGTGAAACAGCCTACAACTGACACCATACTTAGTGGTGAAAGATTGAAGGCTTTGATCCTAAAAACAGAAGTACATGTGCAAATGCTTGCTCTTGCCACTTTTATTGTACTGAATGTTTTAGCTGATGCAGTAAATCATAATAAAGAAATGAAAGAAATCCAGCTTGGGAAGAAAGAAGAGTACCTATCATTATTCAAAGACAGCATGATCATCTCTGTAAAAAATCCTATGGAATCTAAAAAAATAGAATAAAACTACTAGAAGCAATAAATCCGTTTGGCCAAGTTGGAAGATACAAGCTCCATGTACAAAATTACTTCTTTCTATAAACTGTGAAAAAGTAGTTCGAAATTAAATTTTTTAAAGACAATTTTAGCCAGCAAATTTTTTCTCCTCTGTATATATATAAAAAATATATATATATATATATATATATTTGTGTTTATTCTCTTTAAATATATTTCACAGCTTAACACAGTGGGAAATCCCTCCTCTGTTAGAAATTACATACAGGTCTGCTAGGCAAATAAATTTGCATTGTGTTTCAAACTGTATATATTATTTTTCCAGTTTTACTGATACATAATAGACAAATAAAGTTGTATATATTTAAGGTAAACAAACAAACATATAAAACTATTGGTGATGGCCTAACAGCCTGTCATCTTCTTACAACCCGGGCAACTGGTAAATACGATAGTTTAAGAACAGTTCTATACAGGGACACAGTTGGGACTGTTCCTCGTCCACTCCCACCTCACACACCTGTGCCAATTTTTGTAACACTGGCATCCTCTACCATTGTAATTTTCCTTTAAAAATTTTTGCTAAACACTGAAAATCATCACAGTGACCAATAAGCCAAGCACATGAGATCAAATAATTGTATTTCTCGTAAATGAAATATTATTACCCTTTGGCTTTATGGTAAAAAAAATAATTAAAAAAAAATACCATTTATGAAAAATACTAAAATAGGAATACACTGATAAAAGATGTGAAAAGTCAATTCACTGAAACCAAATAACATTGGTGAGAGAAAATAAAGTTGACTAAAACAAATGGAGAGGGATATTTAGTTTATGGGTTAGAAGATGCAGTACTGTTAATTCAATTCTCTCAAAGTAGGTCTATAAATTCACTGCAATTCAAATCCCAGCAGGACTGATTGATTAGCTGGTTAATTTTTTTCCTTTTAGAAACTGACAAAGTGATTCTGTAATTCATATGGCAATACAAATGACCTGGAATATTGGCTCAGACAGTAAAGAATCTGTCTGCAATGCAGAAGACCCAGGATTGATTCCTGGGTTGAAATGATCCCCCTGGAGAAGAAAATAGCAACCCACTCCAGTATTCTTGCCTGGAAAGCCCCATGGACAGAGGAGACTGAAGGGCTACAGTCCATGGGGTCGCAGAGAGTCAGCCATGACTTAGCAACTGAACAATACAAGTACACAAGAATACTTTCAAGATCATTATCTTGTTAGAAAAATGCAACTTAGAATCACAATAAGATATCACTACACATTCACTGGAAAAGACCTTGTATTAAGAAAGACTGAGGGCAAGAGGAGAAGGCAGGAACAGAGATGAAATGGTTGGACAGCATCACTGACTAGGTGGTCATAAGTTTGAGTAAACTCAGGGAAATAATGAAGATCACAGAAGCCAGGTGTGTTGCAGTCCTTGGGTCACCAACAGCACAATTTATTAAGGGGCTTCCCAGGGGGCACTCATGGTAAAGAACCCACATGCCAATGTAGGAGATGAAAGAGATGAGGGGTCCATCCCTGGGTCAGGAAGATCCCCTGGAGGATGAAATGGCAACGCACCCCAGTATTCTTGCCTGGAGAATCCCATGGACAGAGGGGCCTGGTGGGCTATAGTCCATGGGGTTGCCAAGAGTCAGATACAACTGAAGTGACTTAGTATGCACATACACACTTAGTAGAATGGCTAAAATTAAATCAACGCTTGGTAGACCAAACCAAGTGTTGGTAAGATTCTAAAACTATCGGAATTCTTCTATATCTCTAATGCAAATGAAAAAATGGTACAGTTACCATGGAGAGTTGTCTGGAAGCTCCTTAATAATTTAAATATGTACTTAATTGTATGATCAGGCCACTTCACACCTAGTCATTTACTCAAGAGAAAGAAAAACACACGACTACACCAAGAGTTTGTATTCATATATGAATGTCCTGCACAGCTTTATAATAGCCAAGACCTGTAAACAACTGAAAGATTTATCAACAGGAAAGTGGATAAACCAAGTTCAGTATATACCTGCAATGCAATATCAGCCACAAAATGAGGGAACTAGTAACACACACACTATAACATGAATGACTCTCAAACTCATTACACTGTATGGAAGAATTAGGTCGAAATGTATATGCTGTGTGGCTCCATGTACATAACATTCCAGAAAATTTTGGACAGAAAGCAAGGCAATGTTAGGGGCAGCATGGGGTCAAGGGAGAGCTGCAACAGAGGGATTATGAAGGAGCTGAAGAAATTTTTTTGAGGTGACGGCTATGTTATCTTGAAAGTGGTGATTTTATATGTATATAAATTATACCAAAACAGAGCTTTTAAAAATCTTTTCTATGGGATTTTCCTCTTCTCTTCCTTTTCCTCCTCTTCCTCCTGTATTATCCCCTAGTCATGCTCATTGCCAGGTAGTGAAATCCATTAGAGCTAAATTAAGCAATTTTATAAATTAAAAAGGACCAAGGGAGATAACGTATTTGAAAATCAGGACTGTTTTCCTATCATCTTGGAGCTATTCAACACTCAGTGACAAAGCTAGATCCCAAAAAAGGTGTCACGGCTCCTCCTGCAGAAATGGGAATGCTACCTGCCGCAGCACACCCTGCTGGGCCAGACACATACAAACGGGGGCTGGAGGCTCAGTAATCATTATGGAGTGATTCAAAAGAATCTGAGACTCGGATTCAAACAGCAACAGCTGAAATTATACGGGTGGAGATATCTGGAAAACTCATGCAGGTGGCACTGAGAATCAGAGCTCCTCTTTATGAGCAAGCTTTCCGCAGACCAAGAAGCAGAAAAGGCAGATTACAGGAAGCAGCCACAGCCCTTTTACTTAAACCTACCACGGGAAGGACTGCTCTCCAAGCTTCCTTGCCCCGTGGATGTTCTGTAGACTGATGAAAAGCCAATGAGCTCAGGGTCTCTGCGTCTGAATTGCTGTTTCGGGAAAAACTGTGCATGTAGTAAAAAATTCCTGTTAGGTCAGTGTGAGTATGAATTCTGGTAACATCTTGATTCATGAAAAACTCTTATGTTAGGGAAGATAAAGACTTCCAGTCACATATGGGAAGTAACATTGTCAAAATGAAGGACATGGATAAAAAGATATTGGTGAAAGTAGGTTAAAGCAGAATAGTCACATTACTGTAAAAATCATTTTCCTCTCATGAATGTCTAATTGTTTTATTTTCCATTGCTGTTCTAAAATTAGTACTTGCTTAGTAACAGAAACATCAAGAAGGACACAGGGGGTATTATAATTCTAGCAATTAAATGCTGGCCTCCTCATTTTCAAGGTTTGATTTCAGGTCTTGCAAATGTATGTATTTTTTCCCCAAATTTAAATTGCACCATAATAGCATAATTTAAAATTTAAGTAGATAAGATAAATAGATGGGGACTGAACACAGCATGCTTAATTTAAAACTAAAGTGTTTTTTTTTCTCCCTATGAATGAGCAAAATGAAACTTGCTCCATAATTTAGAATACTGTCTTTATTTTTATTATTTTTAGTTTCACGTTGGGTAAGAAGTTTTTCATATACTAACGTCCACTGTAAACGTTCTCAAAAGCCTTTATTTAGTGGTGGTGCTAGAACAACACTATCATATCATCAATCCAATAGTTCAGAATATTTTCCAAAATGTTTACTTGTCACTTGTCATACTATAAGCCATCAGCATGATTCTTCCTATTCCTATGGAGTCTCAAATACTGCCACAATCTGATTCAATCAGCTTAGTATTCCAGTATTGAAATGAAACTGCCTAATCGATGGACATGAGTTTCATCGAGCTCTGGGAGTTGGTGATGGACAGGGAGGCTGGGCATGCTACAATCCATGGGGTCACAAAGAGTCGGACAGAACTGAGTGACTGAACCGAGGGAAGTGCTTAAAATTATTTGCAGATTTGAAGTTTTCATGTCTCCTTTCTTCTGAAAAAAAAATTTAATGTTTCAAAAGCATACCTGTCTATGAACTCTCAGAAGTCGTCTTGTTCACATATTTGTGTACATTTTGTCTAAATCATCTGTCCCCATTCTCTACTCCATGGACCCCATACACACAGATTCAGTCACAGGGAAGCTCTGCTGAAGAGGATCACCACGAGGCAAATGGAAATTACTCAATAAAACACAGACCGATTGAATAATTTCCTAGATTTAGTTTGTCAAAGACGTTCAGAATGTTTGGTACAGTTACATACTTTGTCCTAGTTCAATGACCTCTCAGCCTTTTTTTTATAAAAGTTAGAACTGGTGGGAAATTTGAGTGGAATCCTTTTATAGAGCTAGAAATTAAGGCCAGTAGACTTCCAGCTGTTCTGTCCCGAAACTTAGTGACTGGATCAAAACAGAATTCAGTCACTTCTAATCCAATAGTCTTTGTACTGCCTTAATTTACTGAAATCTCCGCAGCATTTCCTCACGAGAAAATAAAATCTTGAGTACCATATCTCTGTTTTTTCCTTGTTATTACTAAGCATACATTTTAAAATTTAAAAACCATGGTTATAAACGGTCTCATTTCCTGGCTTTGAGGTATCTAACTAATGCAGTACTTCCCAAACCACGTCAACACCAACCTCTTGAAGTGCCCTAAGGAAAGAGTGTCCCGCAACCAAACAGGTTTGAGAAGCACTGACTATTATGTGAAAAACAGACATTAGCCTACTAGCAGCATCGGAAATGTCCTAGAGTAAACATGCAGGCTTCATTAAGTGTTTGCTACATTACTTCACTGGCATTCTCTTTTCACAGAAACCACCAATAGTCTACAGAACAAACTACCACAGAACATGCTTTGGGAAGCAATGATTTAAGAATGTTTAGAGCTCCATTACGGAGAAGGCAATGGCACCCCACTCCGGTACTCTTGCCTGGAAAATCCCATGGACGGAGGAGCCTGGTAGGATGCAGTCTGTGGGGTCGCTCAGAGTCGGACACGACTGAGTGACTTCACTTTCACTTTTCACTTTCATGCCCTGGAGAAGGAAATGGCAACCCACTGCACCGTTCTTGCCTGGAGAATCCCAGGGACGTGGGTGCCTGGTGGGCTGCCGTCTATGGGGTCGCACAGAGTCAGACACGACTGAAGCGACTTAACAGCAGCAGCAGAGCTCCATTAAAAAATGCATCATGAAGCACTATTTTTCAAAATATTTTCTAAACTGTCAGATTTCTAGTTCCTTCTATGTCATATAGTATTTCATAGGATTCCCTATTTTCACTAATTATATTTTCACTTATTAAAATCTAGCTAAACATAATGTATTTACATGGCATCTGTCATAAGTAAGTAGGAAATAAGGTTGATTTCCTCTTTCTCTTTGCTCCATTACTTTAAAAATAAAACAAAACTAAAAAGTTTTATTTCCAATAGTGCAAACTATGGTCAGTTTATTTCTTTTTCTCTATTCTCATCTGCCATGTTCATTTTTTAAGCTTTCCAACAAGGTATTCTTAGATAATTTCTAATATTGCTGTGGATTATTTACTTGGAAAATGCCTTATTTACATTATGTATTCCCGAATGTTTGCATTTATTCAGTTTCCTTTGAAAGTAAGTGGTAAATATATTAACGGCATTTGAAGGAGAAAGGATTTTCTCTCAAAATAATGTTAACCTTTATGTAGTTGTGTTCTGTACGCTCAGTTCAGTTCAGTTCAGTCGCTCAGTCGTGTCTGACTCTTTGAGACCCCATGGACTGCAGCACGCTAGGCCTCCCTGTCCATCACCAACTCCCAGAGTTTACTCAAACTCATGTCCATTGAATCAGTGATGCCATCCAACCATCTCAGCCTCTTTCTTCCCCTTCTCCTCCCGCCTTCAATCTTTCCCAGCATCAGGGTCTTTTCAAATGAGTCAGTTCCTCACATCAGGTGGCCAAAGTACTGGAGTTTCAGATTCAGCATCAGTCCTTCCAATGAATACTCAGGACTGATTTTCTTTAGGATGGACTGGTTGGATCTCCTTGCAGTCCAAGGGACTCTCGAGAGTCTTCTCCAACACCACTTGTGTTCTGTAATTTCCTATAAAGTACCTCTCCAGTCCTTAGTTCCAGGTAGATACCCTTTCTTCTTTTTGGAATCCTAAGGCTAGCATTAATGCTTCCCTGGTAGCTCAGTCGGTAAAGAATCTACCCGCAGTGCAAGAGACCCAGGTTTGATCCCTGGATTGGGAAGATCCCCTGGAGAAGGAAATGGCAACCCACTGCAGTATTCTTGACTGGAGAATCCCATGGACAGAGGAACCTGGAGGGCTAAAGTTCATGGGGTCGCAAGAGTCGGACACAACTTAGTGACTAAACCACCATCAAGGCTAGCATTTAAAGCAAGAAGTTATTTGTTCTTTAAAAGAAATTCAATAGCATGACACCATGTAAACCAGATATCTTTCAGAGACCAAGAAGCCAAAAGAAAGCACTGGCCATGATCAGGTTCTCTCGAAGCTCCTGAGGCTCTTTCACCTTCGTGTTTCCTCAGCACACCATGCATGAGCCAATGGTTAAATGCTGGAACTCTGCCTAAAGTTACTAAACTTAGTAAGTCAGTAACTCTGTTTTTGCTGGGTGTGGGGTATATTGAGGGCTTTCTGGTGGCTCAGATGGTAAAGAATTTTCCTGCAAAGCAGGACATCAGGGTTTGATCCTTGGGTCAGGAAGATCCCCTGGAGAAGGGAATGGCTACCCACTCCAGTATTCTTGTCTGGAGAACACCATGGACAGGCTATGGGGTACATTGGAGGGGGACAAAAAAAAAAGTAAAGGAAAAGGAACAGGTCTTTCTATGAAAGACAGCACAGATAAATGATGAGTTTTCCAATTAAATTTTTTGACAGCTTTGAGATTTCATGAAAATTAGAATGGAAAATAAAAGCAAAGTCCTAGCATTTTAGAAGTTTCTTTCATCTTAAGTCAAATATTCTCATCAGAAACTTAGGCATCTCATCCAGTGCCTTTGATGCTGACTATAGAACAATGCAATCCATCTTATTAGCTGGGAAGAAGTGCCCTACACCAGTGGGGAAAGTATAACTTATAAACATCAGTCAGGTTGATATGGTTACATTTTTACTTCAGAAATTGATTTTGGAGAGTGGTGAACTAAATTATAGTCTGCAAATTCCTATGTTGAAGCCCGAACCTTCAGTGGGATACAGCAATAAAGGCTTAGATGAAATCATGAGTGTGCAGTTCTTATGATGGAATTAATGGCTTTAGTTAACAAGAGCAACTCTTCTGTCTGTGCCATGTGAGGACATAGTGAGAAGTGGCTGTCTGCAAGTCAGGAAACCTTCTCACCAAGCACGGAGTCTGACAGTACCTTGTTCTTGGACTCCCACCTTTCAGAATTTTGAGAAATAATGCCTGTTGTTTAAAACACCTGGCCTGTGGTATTTTGTTATAGTAGTCTGAGTAGACTAATACAGACAGGCAGATGAATAAAGACGTGTGGAAATTCTCTTGCCTGTCTTTTTAATTGCTTATTCTTTATTCATCCAAAGTCATATGATTTTGCAGGACTCTGCATGCGTTTGATATTCTGCTTAAATTAGGTTTAAGTTTTTTCACACACACACACACACACACAAAATGGTAAATTTGTAGTATTAATATGTCAAGAGTCCATGTACTTCCAATCTCTGTGAGCAACTATAGTCTGGTAACAAATTGAACCTCAAGGCCAATAAATATAACATTCTAGGGGAAACCACTAAAGACCTAATAACAAATAAAGGCCAAAAAATGAGAGCTGGAGACTACAGTTCTAACCTGATAGCATGGAAGGCATTTATATGAATTATGAAAAAGAGGAACTGTGCAACTCACAAGTTTTCAGCGATGAATCACTCATATTCTATACTGTGTGTGACAAATGTTTAAAAGTAAAAGATTCAAAAACACGTTGCCAAATAAATCTTGAAGTGTTCCAAAGGGAAGCATCAAAAAGATATTCACTTCTAAAATTACAGTTTGGTAGATAAATTATAAAGCCTCAAGGAACATGCTATTTCTTCCATTTGTCAATTTATAAGTTGACTCAACAGGTCTAATTTATGAAAAATCAAATCATCTCATGAATATTCTTTTTTTTTTTTTCCCTCCACTACATAAAATTGCATGCTTTAAAAGGTGCATGCTATAAATTTTAGAATTTACTGTATGGAACATATAAAACACATTTCTATAATACAAACTATTATAATGATTAGTTACCTATCTTTAAGAAAGTAATAGTAAAGCACTGATATATTGGATGGAGGAAGGATTTTAACCATCAGAAATAAGTATCATTTAAAATAACTGCAATATAATCCCATTCAAGCTAAAGTTTAATAAAAGTAAAAATCAGCTCTAATAAAACCTTTAATTCAGTTCAGTCACTCAGTAGTGTCCAACTCTGTGACCCCATGAACTGCAGCATGCCAGGCTTCCCTATCCATCACCAACTCCCGGAGCTTGTTCAAACTCATGCCCATCAAATCAGTGATGCCATCCAACCATCTCATCTTCTGTCATCCCCTTCTTCTCCTGCCCTCAAACTTTCCCAGCATCAGGTCTTTTCCAATGAGTCAGTTCTTCGAATCAGGTGGCCAAAGTACTAGAGCTTAAGCATCAGTCCTTCCAATGATATTCAAGACTGGATTTCTTTTAGGATAGACTGGTTGGATCTCCTTGCAGTCCAAGGGACTCTCAAGAGCCTTTTCAACAATTACAGTTCAAAAGCATCAGTTCTTTGGCATTCAGCTTTCTTCATAGTCCAACTCTCACATCCATACATGACTAATGGAAAAACCATAGCTTTGAGACAGACCTTTGTTGGTAAAGTAATGTCTCTGCTTTTTAATATGCTTTCTAGGTTGGTCGTAGTGTTTCTTCCAAGGAGCAAGCATCTTTTAATTTCAAGGCTGCATTCACCATCTGCAGTGATTCTGGAGCCAAGAAAATAAAGTCTGTCACTGTTTCCATTGTATCCCCTTCTATCTGCCATGACGTGATGCAATCAGATGCCAAGAAATCTAAACTCCTTAAAAATCAATTTTATCTTTCTTCAGGTTAGGATAGAAAAAAAAGCTCTCAGATGAATTAGCCTAATTTGGAGTATATTTTATGTATACTAGAGCGGTGGTCCATTCCTCTGGACCCCCTACCCCACACACACATCCCATCAGTGTGCCGCAGAGACAGTTTAAAGTGTTGTGGTAAAGCCCCATTTTGAAAGTTCTTTTATGCAGAGACAATCCAAAGTGTGTTATGGAAAAGCCCTCTTTTAAAAGTCCTTTTATGTTATTTTAATTCAATTTGGTTTCTACATTGAAGCTGTAATTTTGAGTTACCACTAGCCTTCTTTCTATATGAAAAACTTATTTCTTTATAGGCCCATATATCTTCAAGGTGGATTATCCTTTAATGTACCCCCACTTAGTGGCCAATAAATATACCTATTTGGAAATTCTGTTTATTCTTCCAAACTAACTTAGGTTAAATTGACCGCACAAGACAAATGACAATGCTCCAAATGACATTTTAATACTAGTTCTGTTTTTTTTTTTCCCTTGAAATAAGCAAAGACATCATTGTTCACTGTTATCCCATATATTTCTTTAAAAAATCTTAAAAAAAAAACTATTTAAATACATATGTATTATGCATGCATATATCAACATAATTATATACTATTAGGTCTCATGATATAAAATTATATTCTTGTTGGGAAGGAGTCCTTTGGCCTCTTGCTGGGTGGGCCCAGATGGCAAGGCCCTCTCCACTTTATTACTGTTTCTCATGCAAATGGTGATCCTAATAGACAGGGCAGAGTCTCTCATGGAGAAAAAGCAGACGTGCATACAGCTTGTTTCATGAGCAGTGGATTCCTGTCCTCAGCTATGCGACAAGTCTGCAGCGCCCACCTGAGCCCATTATCTCATGGCCGGGGCCGCAGGTGTATGAGGCAGTGACTCCGACCAGTGATGGCTGTGCTGATTCGATGTAGGTTTTGCCTTTAACCCGAGGAACTCCTGTCTTCTGCAAGCAGTCTGAAGTATCAGCAGGCCAACTTATCAGTTCCTAAGTAGGGTAAAAGCAAATCCCAGCCTGATGAGACTATATATATGCAAGCTTTCACAGGCATAACTCAAGAATACAAATAACTGGAGTTATATGTCTCCAAGAACAATCAAAACGAATACTCTGCTAGAGCCTTGCTCTGTAAAACTATATCAGAACCATTTTCTCTGTTGTCTTCATCACTGACCTTTTAACTGGACTGTTTTTAAACTGAATTTCTAGACTTGCCATCAGTTTCATAACATATATTTTCAATAACATATATATATTCACAACCTATATTTTCAAATTCTACAGTAATGTTCAGACAAATTCCAAATCTTTCTTACTTGTTGCTATAATTAACCCAAGAATAAGTGCTCCCAACATTAAAACGGTACCTACTTTGACAAGTAGAAGGCCAGAAGAAGAGGGGTTTCAAACATCAAAGCAAGTTCTCAAAATACTCTTACAAATGAAGAAAGGCCCACTCTTGGGACCTTATCTTGAAAGCTCACCTTGGTTAGAGAGCACTCTTTAAAGGATTACCTTAACATGCAAGGAATTGGCCCCCTCTCTGATGCGTTCTGAAACATATGCTAAAAAAACGGCTGTGTGACTGACACGGTTGGGAGATGTAAGAGGTAAGGAAGCTGGAGGAAAGGCTTAAATTCCAAACATGAGCACGAGTTCAGACAGGAAGCAGTTTGTGGGAAAAAACAAGCAACAGGAATATGACAGCTGGCTGTCAGCTTGCAGAAGGCATTTACGTCTAGAGGTTTTACTCCATAAGGTAGCCATGCATGGCAAAACAAGCCCTCAGGCATTTTTAAAGACTGTGAATCTGTTTACTTGATCAGTATGTGGAACAGGATTTTCTTTGGCTAAAAGCTGCCCCAGTTTTTCCAGTTCTCTAAATCTTTTCTTTTTTTATAGTTATGGTAGTTTTTATGTTTGTTTATTTTGATCAATAACAGAATAAAGTGTATGTTCATTTAAAAAACAAGCAAGTAAAAATTAAGAGTATAAAGGGAAAATCAAAGTCCCTTTTCACCACTACTCAGTTCTCCATTACCATCACTATTAATACAGAATTTCTATATATAATATAGAAATAAAATAGAATTTCTCTATATATAGACTATATAAGAAATAGATATAGAATAATGTAATATAGAATTTGTGTAGCTTCCAGATCTTTCTCTGTGTATACTCTGATGTACTTTTAACGATGTGTTATATTCAGTGTTCTGCAGCTTTAATAACATGACTAGCATCACAAAGAGTCAGACATGACTGAGCAACTCAACTGAACTAACATTGCTCAATGTCAATAACACAGAGCTTCCCCACTTATTAAACATCTAGAGAGGATTTTACAGTGATTTTATTTAATAATTCAATCATCCCCCTATTGACGAATGTGTATTTTTCCCCCAAATCGTTCAATGTCTCAAACTTTAACGATACACTTGAGCTTCAGGTCTTTGCTGCAGCCTCCAGTTTCTGTGGAACTTGGAACCCACTTTCCGCAGAGCCTCTCACAGCAGCTCCGAGCCACTGCTTTCCTCTGGCTCCTGGTCTCTGCATCTAGGTGCAGCATCCTGCTCCCAGATGCTGGGAGGGTGCTCCTTCTGCTTTCTCACCTCTCGCTTAGAGGCCACTTCCTTCCTGAGGTCTTTCTAGAACTCTTGATAGAAACAATATTGGCTGTTGCTCAGTCACTCAGTAGCATCTGACTGTTTGCGACATGGTGGACTGTAGCCCACCAGGCTTCTCTGCCCATGGGACTTCTCAGGCAAGAATACTGGAGTGGGTTGCTGTTTCCTTCAGGGGATCTTGCCAACTTTCTAGTATACCTTCTTTACTCATTTTGAGTACTCAGCACTCTCTGAAATGATATCATGCATGCATTTCTTCACATGTGTTTACTTTCTCCCCTTGCTATAAATAAGACCCTTCTGTCTGACATCCTCAGACGGTACCTTTATGAGAGAAGTGCTTGCCACACAGTGAACTCCTAACACGTCTCTGCTCGAAAGCCGGAAAAGGGGCATATCTTTCAACTTGCAAAGCAGCACATCTGTACAAGCCTGTCTGTAGAAGAGGGACTTGGAACTAAAACTGCTGTCCAAAGATGTCTACACATAAAATGTTCACAGTTACTTTCCAAGTGTACTCCAAAAAAAGCTTTAACTGCAATTTATATTTTTCCAGCATTATATAGGTGGTTCTTTCTCTTAAATATAGAGTTGATTTTGTAATACCAAGCAGACAGCTAAAAAAAAAAAGATTTAATTTTGTAAATTAAAATTACTTTGACCTAAGAATTATTTATTTTACATGTTTATTGTATTTGATCTTCAAATTTATTTATTACTGAAAATTCTATTCTTTCTTCCTTTGGATTTAGTAAAATATCATCTTTGTTTTCTTATTTTATAACACTGAAAGTTTTGGATTGGTTTGCTTAGTCTTAAATATATCTAGAATGATAGGATATTAAAAAGACTATTATTCTTTTAAAATATGTAGATGTCTTTTTCTTATTAGAAAATAGTCATGGTAGACATTTTAGGAACATACATACACACACACACAGAGCACAGAAAATGAAATCACCCAGATGGAATCATAACTGTCATAACAATACTATATTCTATATTCTCACATTTTTGACTCATAACTGGTTGAGCAGAGGCAGGAGAGATTATACAAACGCAAGATTACTTCTAACTGAAGTTATATGACAGAAAGTCAAAAGACAGACAGAAGTATTTCTTCTTACCCAGAGAACAAGTAGCTGTTAGCTAGCAACCCACTCTTCACTTTTCAGTATTTAATAGCAATACCACTTTTTTATGTCAACTACAAAGTGATGTTTCTCAAAGACATTGAAAACCAAACCTGCTCCTCATTCAGGCTACCTGTAATACTGGCCTAACTCTGTCAGTGACCAGCACAATTATTTCACAATTAAAAACAAAATATCAATATGAGGTTTTTCGTTAGCAGTTGGGATGATGTTGCACAGAAACCAGTTCTTATCCACCCTAATCATATTTACAGGATCTATTATATTCCTTTGTTTTCCACAGAAGCTGAAACCTTCATTGGGGCATGCTTTCTGATCCCAAAAATAACTTATAGTAGGTTAAATCAACCTATAATAGTTACATTTTATATTTCAGTTTAGTTTCAAAAGGCCTTCCCTGGTGGCTCAGACAGGAAAGAATCTGCCTGCAATGAAGGAGACATGGATTAGATCACTGGGTCAGAAAGATCCCCTGGAGAAGGGAATGGCTACCCTAGTTTTCTTGCCCAAGAATCCCATGGGCTGAAGAGCATGGCAGGTTGTAGTCCATGGGGTTGCAAAGAGTCGTACACTATTGAGCAACTAACACTCACTTTCTAGCTTCAAAAAAGTAACTTTAACGCATACACAAAAAATAAACAGAACAATTTTTGGATTATGTTCTTGTGTTAATACATTCACATTTAGTTGGCAAATAACACTTTATTATCTCAGGGGCCAAGATAGAATACTAGAAAGATAGAAAAGGCAAAGCTTTGGGTACTATATTTGAATAGGAAATTCCAGTTCTGTGAAATATTCTGTTTAAGCAGATTTTTGGGTGATCAAAAGCTCTCAGTGCCATAATTTTAGCCTTAAACATCAAGCGTGACTCTTATTATACTGCCTGTTACTTTCTTAAAATATTTTGTGTCATGCTGTCATTTTTGACTCTTTGCAATCCCAAGGACTGTAGCCCACCAGCTTCCTCTGTCTATGGGATTTTCTAGGCAAAAAGAATGGAGTGGGTTGCTATATCCTTCTCCAGGAGATCTTCCCAACCCAGGGATTGAACCCGGTCTCCTCCTGCCATTGGAGGCGGATTCTTTACCCGCTGAGCCATCAGGGAAGAACTTAAAATATTTGAATCAAGCTAATTGATGTAAGCAAATAAAATGGTATCCATTCCACGAAAACATTAATCGTTTATATAGTTCAGCATCTAATAAAGTCAATAGACTTAAGGGTATTAATTATTCATAGAGAAAAAATAGAAACTATATTTATTACAAGAAATCTGTCGTCTATTGGGTACATAATTTAAATGTATCTCAGGTTTTCCTGCACGATGCAGGGTAGACATCACTAAGAGACATCAGGACATCAGTGTTTAGGAATTAAGAAACCTACGGTGAGAACGCTGATGAACTTTCAGCAAACCCACCTCATAGTAACTGTAAGAGAATCTCTCTTCTCCTAGAAAGCTTGCCTGTATTGTGCATGGAAAGCTCAGAGGATGGCAGCACTTGACACTCTGAGTTAACCATCCTTGGGGGTGACCTAGCTCAGTACTCTTCACTGTTGTGTGAGAACATAAATGTCCCTGTTATTTAGGTCAATTGTGGGGATTTTAAAGTGAAAGTTTCCTAAGAAGGAAACCTGGTACTTGACCTTCATAAGGAATAAGCACAGTCATGGCCTCTCTTTATCATCAAATGACCATCTACAGTTTGGGGATTTAACTCTTGAAAAATAAATGCTTTTTCCTATTAAGAAGGCCATTTTCTTCTTTGGAACTTTTTATTTCTTTCCTTTCTGATATGATCTTCAGCTCCTCACTGAACTCTCTTGTTCATGTGCTTGGCTTTACCTGGTGTCAGCACTGATCTCTGTGACAATTGATGGCTACTTGGCATGAGGTTGCACGCTGCCACTCCAGAGACGGATCTTGTTGACCTCTTCAAATTCATATTGTTGGTGTTTTTATTTTATTTTTTATTTTTTATAATATATGGGGAAATTCCCTGGAGGTCTGTTAGTTAGGACTAGATACTTTCACTTCCCTGGCCTGGGTTAAATCCTTGGTCAGGGAACCAAGACCCTACAAGCTGTGTGGGGTAGCCAAAAACAAATAAACTTTGAAAATAATTTTCAAAGAATAAAGTGAGATGAAAAATGATGTTATTTTAATATAACTAAAGACAAATGATAAGGACATGGGATTAAGAAATTAGAGACATTTTCGAATGTCCATCTTTGTTTCATTATTTTATTGACTTCAGATCTCATAGACAGATTTCAGTTCCCTAACCTACATTTCATAGACAAAACAGGAGGTGCAAAAAGATATTATTTATCCCACTAAGATTTCATTATAGTTACTCTCTTTTGCAGGGCGGTGGGGCAGGCAGGAGATGGCAGACAGATGAATTTATTTAGATCTCTTGAAGAAATAAGCATGTCAAAAGGAATGCAGGTGCCAAATCTAGAGTGAAAGTCACTTCTACTTATTCAGTGTATCTCTCTGTATGGTCATATAAATAAACACAATCACAGCATCTCATCAAGTCATCATCAGCTCCAGAATAGATGTTACTAGTCTTGGCATACTACAGATAGCATTTTGGGATATCAGTATTCACATAGAGTCCTGTAGGACTTGTGTCTACAAAAATAGTGCAGTGAATTATACTGAAAACCACGAGCCTGGCTCCTGGGTGCCATTGAGCAAGTGGTTCTGAGCATGAAACAGAGCCACTCTGAACCTAGGAGCCCAGCGGGTAATCACGGACATGAGCTTCTCCTCCAGACTGCTGGTGCTTTTGGCCCAATGGCCACTGAAGAGGCATCCTGACCCAGATCAATACCAGATGGCCTCCCAGGGAAGGCGAGTAATTTCATGCTTAGGGCAGGATCATAATTTGGTATGCTTTCAACCCATTTGTTCAACATTTGCTCCTATGAGAGGCAGAGCACATCGTGGAGCCAGTTCAGAGAAGAAGGGACACCGTGAGTGCTGTTTTATTACTTCAAGCAGTTCTGTTCTGGGACCAAACCCAAGTTCTCATTCAACAAACCACCACCCTGCAGGTAACGGGAACCATCCTCTTTCGAAAGCAGTTCGGTGACCAGGTGCTGTAAATCACCCCTGTCCCTGAGTGACTCACAGCCCACTCACTCAGCAGTGTGCGCTCTGGCTGCCAACACATGCAGGGCTCCTCCTCGGAGCGTTCACATGGCTGAATTCTGGGATCGGGAGGGTGGGGTTTGAATCTTGGCTCTCCCACTTACTAACAGTGTGATCATCGGGACAAGTTTCTTACCTTCTCCAGTCTCTGTATTATGCAAATAAGAATAATACTTTTAAGCTCAGAGGTTGCTATGAGGGCCAAACTAACCCACACCATTAGAGAGTCATCTGGCCTATGGTGAGCGTCCAGCAGGACTTGGCTGATACTACCTGTAATTGCTGCTCCTCAGGGTCACTCCACACTGAGGGCCTCACCTTGAACTCTGCTCTGCCCATCATCTCCAGTTCCAGTTCTACCACCAACAGGGGAGGTAACCCAATTTCAGCGGCTCATTAAAACTGCTTCCCTTTCCCTTCTTAAGACCAATTCCTTTCCTTTCAACAAATGGGGAAGAGCTACAGGCTCTTGATGCTCCACATTTTAAATAAGTGAGCTTGCTGACGTGGAGACATGAGAAGGCCATGATTAATGCTGATGGACTATTTTGCTCCAGCACGTTCTCAACAAGGGCCTGCTCC
Organism: Bos taurus; assembly: GCF_002263795.3. Classification (NCBI taxonomy): domain Eukaryota; kingdom Metazoa; phylum Chordata; class Mammalia; order Artiodactyla; family Bovidae; genus Bos; species Bos taurus. Next base: position 97,897,769 of record NC_037336.1, read on the forward strand.
TGGTGTCAATAAAGCTCTTTGAGAATACCAAAACAGTAACATACCCTGTATCTACTCCTCACCCCCCACCTCCCGAATCCTGGGAAAACACCGGAACATATTCTATTCTTTTCACCGGCTACCTGAAGGATGGGCTTCCCCAATGGCTCAGCAGGTAAAGAATCTGCCTGCCAATTCAAGAGACATGGGAGATGAAGATTCAGTCCCTGGGTTGGGAAGATCCCTTGGAGAAGGAAATGGCTCCTATACTGTTGCCTGAAAAATCCCATGGACAAAGAAGTCTGGGCGACAGTCCAAAGAGTCGGACACGACAGCAACCAAGCATGAACGCACGCACGAAAGACATGCTACCGTGCTTAATTGATTTTCCGCCTTTTTGTCCTACAGTACACTGACCTCGCTTGGCTGTGAGAGCAAACAACGATGGCAGATTTCACGTCTCTCTGTGGCCGGGAAAATCTCTGGCTAAAGGTTTGGCTGCAGCCAGTGCCAAAAGGCTCCGGTTTTCAAGCAGTTCATTATTTCTTAATTGCCGATTTGCATGCAAGCCTCCAGGCCAGGGACATCAGTAAGCATCCCGGAAACGTGCCCCTGTGGACTCTGGGACACTCACATTTATTGACTGCCCACTGTGTTCTGCTCGTCAAGCCGAGTTTACTCACATATGTTACATGGTTAAGCCTCACAACTCTGGTGAAATACTGTTACTATCCTTGTCTTATAAAAATATAAATCATATTCCTAAAGAGGTTTAGGAAGGAGAATGTGAAATCTGGTGTGACTGACACCAAAGCCTCGATTCTTCTTGATCACACTATTTTAAAGAATTGTTTTGGAAAGAAGAAAGAAATCTTAGACAAAAAGAAAATACGATGTTAAACTGAAGACTCCAGATATGTTAATTTTGTTTATTTGGCTGCTAACTACTGGAAGATGAGGCGATTATCTGGACACAAATCATATATCTTTAGCAGAAATATTTTCTTTTCATGTCAATTCCCTTATCTAGTACAAGGCATAATTATACCAAGTGTCGACTAATGAGACTTGAATACCTTTAACAGTATATGTTGAAATAACAATATAAAAATCTTTGAACAGTATATTTTGACAAGTAATGGTTCAAATGGTTAAATCATGTGTAAGTGGTGATATAATAGCTACTTCCACTGAGCTTTCACTGATAATTGAATTTCATTGCAAAATTAGTTTTCTTCTGAGAAAAATTTGTCTGGTTAACTCAAAATAAATTTACTTTTTTAAAAAGATTACACCTTAGCATCCAACAAGTAGCAAGCATTTTTGGTGTTTGTTGAGTAAGCAAACTCTAGTTCTTAGAACTGCATTTTCTTGTTGTGTGTTAATAAATAGCACTGTTTTGACCTTTCGGATTTGACATCGCTCCCGAACCTTCCCTTAAACTGACCAGAATTCCAATTACTTTCTCTTCTAATACTGACCACTGGAGGATTTTTTTTTTTTTTTTTTTTTCCATTTGAAAACTATAGAACCAAAAATGTAAAAGAGCTTTACTTCAGTAAATTACTAGGAGTTCTCACTGGGATTTGGGGGATGGTGGGAGAAGATCAGGGTAAATGGAAGAGTGACTACCCATGCAAAAATTCCTTTAATTAAGTGCTTAAAAGATTTAACGTCTTCGTCACACGTCCCTTGTCCCAGTGACAAGAGAGAAAGACCATCTTAAAAAAATTACATAGTACTTGGGGCCTCGGAGAATGAACCAAAGCCATAAGACAAACAATTAAAACGAACCAAAAAAAGCCATTCAGGCTAATTTTGTGCATGCTGAAGAGATGGAATGGGAGTATGAAGGGGAAAGAAGATCCACTGATCAACTTCTACTGGTTTTCTTCATTTCTCTGTGTATCCAGTGCCTATAAAAAAGCACTGCAATGGTTTCGTGTTTTCCACATACTGTGCTGAGTTTTTATTTTATCCCCCTAGTAGGTAGTTATATGTGCAAGGAATGTATACAGGGCCTCTGGCCCAGCAGCACCACAGATTGACCTGTTTCAAATGCTTTATCCTCTGATGACGACAGATAAATTTCTTATGTTAGAGTGACAGTGGAAGAAATGGGGCACTCGCTATTTATAAAATGGTTTAAAAAAATGTTCAGTATAAGAATTGAAAATCTGATATAAAGTATAGACCTTCTACAGATATACATACATATAACAAAGCATATACATACACAGAGCATATAACGTAGCATACATACACCAAGCATATAACATATGCACAGGCAAATATAATTCTGCATTTAATTATGGGTGGCCATATCAATAACCTCAGATATGCAGATGACACCACCCTTATGGCAGAAAGTGAAGAGGAGCTAAAAAGCCTCTTGATGAAGGTGAAAGTGGACAGTGGAAAAGTTGGCTTAAAGCTCAACATTCAGAAAACGAAGATCATGGCATCCGGTCCCATCACTTCATGGGAACTAGATGGGGAAACAGTGGAAACAGTGTCAGACTTTATTTTTCTGGGCTCCAAAATCACTGCAGATGGTGACTGCAGCCATGAAATTAAAAGACGATTACTCCTTGGAAGGAAAGTTATGACCAACCTAGATAGCATATTCAAAAGCAGAGACATTACTTTGCCAACAAAGGTTCATCTAGTCAAGGCTATGGTTTTTCCTGTGGTCATGTAAGGATGTGAGAGTTGGACTATAAAGAAAGCTGAGCGCTGAAGAATTGATGCTTTTGAACTGTGGTGTTGGAGAAGACTCTTGAGAGTCCCTTGGACTGCAAGGAGATCCAGCCAGTCCATTCTGAAGGAGATCAGCCCTGGGATTTCTTTGCAAGGAATGATGCTAAAGCTGAAACTCCAGTACTTTGGCCACCTCATACGAAGAGTTGACTCATTGGAAAAGACTCTGATGCTGGGAGGGATTGGGGGCAGGAGGAGAAGGGGACGACAGAGGATGAGATGGCTGGATGGCATCACTGACTCGATGGACATGAGTCTGAGTGAACTGCGAGAGTTGGTGATGGACAGGGAGGCCTGGCATGCTGCGATTCATGGGATTGCAAAGAGTCGGACACGACTGAGCGACTGATCTGATCTGATGGACTCAGAGGTCGCATCTGGCCCTTTAATCCCAAAGTGTGAGCCCTCAGTCTGTGTATCTAGAAATCTGTACTTATTCTTCAATGTCCTGATTAAACACCATCGTCCCTGGGAAGCGTCACTGCTGCTAAGCCCAACCTTTAAGCATCCACAGTATTGTCTTCAAACCTCCATCTGAACACTCAGCACATCTGGCGGCGTTTTATTACTTGGCAAAACTAGATTCTCTCTCACTTATTTCTGTTTCTAATGCCAACCACAGCTGGACGCACATGGTAAGTCCTGCTAAATGAGGCAATGACTATATAAGAATTCACCTACTGAAAAATTAGCCATCCTCATGCTAAGGAAAGAATTTTGTTTTTGCCATCCTAAAGTATGATGAAGTTAGCCATAAAAGAAGCAGAAATGAGTAGTTCGATCTATTCATGAGGAAGAAAGGAAGACTAAAGTATGCAATGACTAAATAATGCAATTATTTAGAAGACTAAATAATGCAATGCCATCCGTGCTACACGGATGCACATCAAGCCTTCCATTGTGGGGGCCACGGCCTGACCATTATTGTCCCTACCACGGGCAGCCTCCCGCCCTCTGAAGAGAAGCGATGCAGCATACGCCTGATACACATGTGGTGGTGGGTTAGTCGCCAAGTCGTGTCCAACTCTTGTGAACCCATGGACTGTAGCCTGCCAGGCTTCTCTGTCCATGGGATTTTCCAGGCAAGAATACTGGAGTGGGTTGCCCTTTGGACAAAATTCACTCTTTTCTTTATCTGTACTCATGTGGCACTTTTGAATGGAATGAAATCAAGTTATATTTATAAACATAAGCTAAGAGAAAGTAATGGATGATCTACATGTTGGGGTCTTCCCTTGTGTCTCAACTGGTATGGAATCCACCTGGGAGACCTGGGTTTGATCCCTGGGTTGGGAAGATCCCCTAGAGACGGGAAAGGCTACCCACTTCAGTATTCTGGCCAGGGGAATTCCACGAACTGTATAGTCCATGGGGTCGAAAAGAATCAGACATGACTCAGCTACTTTCATTTACTTATGGACTGAAAGGACAGAAGAGACCAAAATTAGAAGGAAAAAAAAAATGCTGAAATAAATCGGTAGGCTATTTTTGAGTGGAATAATTCATTTGGGTTGCCAGGTTCTGGGATTCTTGATTATAAGTCTCATCAAAGATCACTGATAAAGGTGGGAAAATAATTACCAAAGAGGAACTGCGTTCAACTTCCTGGCAACAACGTAGTGTGCACTTACTGGATTTTCAACGAGGTGGGCCTCGAGAGGCCGAAAAAACCTATAGCCCCACACGTTTACTTCAACAGGAGCAAATGGGCATCAGCAAGAGTAATTTCCCATCCCTACTAACCCAGTTTAAGACATGATTATTCGAGCTTTCACCTGCTATAATTAGCCTCACATTTTCAGGATAAGACGATTGGTGGAGTTGGCTATCAGCTTCTGAGCACCGTGGTGCTCAAATGGCTTTTGTTCTACCTACAGGCTCAGAAACTGTTAAATGAGCTTAAACTTGATCATAAGAAGGAACAGAACAAACTGAGTGAAAGGTCTGTTTAATATAAAACCATAGTTGCTTAAAAGGTGAAAATATTAGTCCCTGAGTTGGGTCCTTTGCAACCCCATGGACTATAGCCCACCAGGCTCCTCTGTCCATGGGATTTTTTAGGCAAGAACACTGGAGTGGGTTGCCATTTCCTTCTCCAGTAGATGAAAGTGAAAAGTGAAAGTGAAGTCGCTCAGTCGAAGATCCAGGGGATCTTCCTGACCTGGCTATCGAACCCTGGTCTCCTGCATTGCAGGCAGAGTCTTTATCATCTGAAAAACCAGGGTAGTTGCTTAAGATTCTTAGACCTTCCATGTCCTACACCTCGAGGGTCCTCCCACAGGGCACTGGGATCACTTTAGACAGTTCCTCAGAAACGCCCACAAATCAGGGCAAAAAGGAGTCCTGGCCCAGTTGTCTGTGCAGGACAAACACAGATGAAGCATCATTTCTTTAACAGAAGCCTAATATACTAAGTTGACATGAAGGATTCACATGAGAACCAACACTTCAAATATCTGGAGGGAAAAAAACAAAACAAAACACGGACAGGGCATTTATTTAGGTCATCTAAACAAATCTCAGCTCTTTGTTCTCTAATCTCCTCTTTCTTACAAATTTTAAACCCAGTAGATGTTTGCCTTACATTTCTTTCAGAAATCTGAACGTGGTGATCTCTGGGTGGCCTAGTTTGGCTTTAACCACACGGTGTCCAGAAGATTCTGAATTTGGACGCCATTAGTGGGCGAGAACTGAAGAGAGCTATGCCACCATTTCCAAACATCTTATCTCTGCAAGATTCATAACATTTAATTCCCAATGTGGCCCCCATGGACACAAGCAGGACTCCCCATCTAGTATATGCTGAAAGTCCCAGAGCTGTGAAAGGGGAGTTAACCTGTACTGGGCAATCACATTTCCCACGTTCTGTGGGCTTTCGGGAGCTTTAAGTAGGAAGGGCTGTTTGGTGTGATTTCTCTCTTGCCTCTCAAAGCTAAATAAATACTAATTCAAGGATCTTCTTATTTCCAGGCCCTAAATAAATCTTCCACTCGAGCTTAGGCTAATCCCTTTACTGTCCTCTACAAAACTGTTCTGATCCCTATCCTTCTCCTCTCCTCTCAGCCCTGAACGCCCTTCCCACGGGCTGCCCACATCCTGCCTCTGAAGCTGAGAGCTCCTGAAAGGCTCTGCTGACAGGTCGTGGCCAGGCCCCTCAGCGCCTCCCGGAAAAGCCAGCCAGTTCCACTCCATTATGATTCCAACAGTATAAGGTAGGAGCAGATAAAGCATTTTAAGGCAATTTGAGGAACAAGCTTGTGTAAAGTAAATGCAACATTTGGATTGTACACAGTAGCCTTATATGAGAGCTGTTTTTATTCCAGAGAGATTTCTGAGGTGGTTAGACCTGCAGATTAACATGCCTGGGCAGAGGAGCTCAATTCTGAAGTGAACCTGTTGTTCCAGTCCAAGCCAGACAATGTCTGGAAGCTTTAATTTAAACAGAAACCCTGCAGGACTCACTTGTGCAGACAGCTGTCAAAACAATTCAATATCCAAAGATAAATAGGGTATAAGATACCCACTGGTATGTTGTACTGGAATGCAACCTCCTTTTAAATTAGGTTGCCATATTCTGCACTTTATTGAGTACCCTCATTTTAATATGTCATCTAAGAGAATGTGTAATTTGGCATTCTGGGTGGTACATAGTAGAATAAATGCTTATGTGCTTTATTAGGGCGACTAAAATTCAGAACAAAGTATAATGATAACATTATAATATGACACGTCATCCGTCTACACAAGAAATTTCTCTAAGGAGCACAAAGTTCCGAATACAGGAGTACTGGTGTTATAGAGAAAAGTATATATTCATTATTCATTTAGAAAGGAAATAGGTCCCCGTGCAGTCAAGTTTAAACCAAAGGCAAGTCAAATAAATCTCAGGGACAGACAGAATCTGGGTCTCCTGTCTTCTTCTCAGTCAACTCTGCCCCCCACTCACCCCTTTCCATCACCCCACACCCAACCCACCATCAGCATACACAGACACACACACACCCCTCTACACAAGTGTGGACAACACGACCCCCTCCAACCCTCCCTTTCCAACTCGCTTCTCATTTCTTTATCTCCCTCTTCCTGATACTCTCCTCTTCCTCCAGCCACGCCTGCGAATCACCACCTCTGGTCAAGTCTAACCCTGAACATCTCCTGAGCCTGCCCCTTTCTCTCTGCTGCACCGAATGCCCAGGTCCAGCTCATCATCTCACAACGACCCCATAACTGGCCCCCCTACGTTGACTCTCTCCATTTCAATCTACTCTCATGAGTTATCAATTTCCCTATGGCCAGGGTGATGTCACTGAAGCATCACGCATGTATCACTATCAACAGGCTGTATTACCTGCAAAGCTAGGACTTCTAACCGTGGCATAAAAAGCCCTTCATGACCTGCTCCCGAGCTTACTGCCTTCTCTTCTCTGGTGGATTTTTTGCTCTATTAAAAGCACTTTCAAATTACCAGTTTGCCTTGCACAGAAGTACAGGAGGGGCAGTGTAGTGTAGTGGCAAGAACAGCAGCTCTGGGGTTACACACACTTGTTCAGATCCCGTCATGATCATTTGCTAGCTGTGAACACTGAGGAATATACTTCTGAGCTTCAGTTCTCTCTACTATAAAATAAGGACAATAAAATCTATGTTGCAGCATTGTTTTCAACTGTCAATGAACGGGAGATGTTGTAAGTAGGTATTTATGAGTCTGTATCCCCAGACCAGTGCCTGCCTGAGTCACCCTCATAAGCCTCTTAGAGTAGCAGAAACAGTTAAGCATGAGACCCTAGCAACCAGAATTGCAACCTTGTTCCCATGAGGAAGGGCTTTTTAGATTCTGCCAGTAGCAAAGAATTCACCTCCCAAGGTAGGAGACTCAAGAAACACAAGTTCAATCCCTGGATTGGGAAGATCCCCTGGAGAAGGCAACGGCAACCCACTGCAATATTCGTGTCTGGAGAATCCCATGGACGGAGGAGCCTGGTGGGCTACAGTCCACGGCGTCACAGAGTCGGACACGACTGAGCGTGCACACATGCACGTTTCCCATGAGGACAACTCCCGTGGATGCAGCCACATGTGTTGGAGCAACAGGTGAATGGATCCACCTCCTCCGCCATTTCTAGGTGGGACAGACTCTGTCTGTCTGTCTGTCTGTCTCCCCACCACCACCCACCTGCCCCCTGTGACACTGCTGCATCTTTGACTACCTGCCTTCAAGTCCTTCTGGATCTTCCCTAGGCTCGCTTACTCTACTCGTTTTGAAAGAGAAAGTCTGCCGTGGAAAGCATTTCCTCATTTATGTTGTTGTTGTTGTTCTTCTTCCCCGTCATCCTCATCACCCAACCTCCTCATACCAGGCAAAAATAAGTGGCAATTGCCCTCCTTTACAACTATGTCTCTGTAACTACTGTTATCCTGCTCTCTTTCAATACTTTATAAAAAATTTTTTTTTTCACAACATCTTCCATATCCTAATTTTCCCCACCTAACTGCCATTTTTAGATTTACTGGCAGCTGCCTATTATCTTAAGATTTTCCCCTCTGAGTGATTCTTTTCATAAGTAATTCACTACTACCTCCAAAGTGAACTTGTCTGTAATATAACTGCAATCACTTATACAACCATTACAATTATGGTAACTTAAAATCCCATCTGTGGAACAAAAGATGTTTCCACTGATCACGTTCCTATTGTACATAAGCCGTCCTTAAGTATCACAAACCGTAATAGTTTTATCACAAACCGTAATAGTTTCCTCAGAGCTCCTCCACGGTAAACGCCCCACCTGCATCTCTCTATACGTATGCCTTAGTTAAAAACGACATGTTGTTCACCAGTAAGCATGCCTGTTACTGACTCTTTTACTTTTGTTCAAGTCAGTTCAGTGGAATGAACAGTGAGTCTATTAATATTCTAAACTGGTAATTAATATACAAATCTATCTTCAACAAGAGATTCTTAGCCTTCAGATTTAAACACAAATTCAAACTCACAAGAATAAGGAGAACTACATCTACTAGCAGAGCTTCTTCCTTTTTGCCTGAAAACACGGCACAAACCTAAGACACACGTGGGGCCTCCTTGGAGCGGCAGGTCATGCTTAGCGCCTTACCAGTCAAAAATTCTGAATACCAGTCTTCTGAAAAAGCAGCTCTATTTTGAAGACTTTTACTGATTTTAATTTTTAGAATCAAACCGAGTTTACCCCATAATTAGCAGTGTTTTCCTCCACTTTAGAGTTATCAGGTTGAATGATAAACACACACCCACGGATGCTAAGGACTGACTATCAATACCAGCCAAGACTAACAAAGCCTTAAAGTCAGGTACATTGAGAACAGTCTCATAAAAGGATAGGGAACAATCTGAAAAATAAATCTAAATACATACAGAAATAATTAATAATGAAAATTTGGGGAAAGGTAATGAGGCCAGAATATATTTGTTATATGCTGCATGGTAATTATGAGTTTCCTTCATTTTAAAGATAAGGACAATGGGGTTCAGAGAGGACAAAGAACCCACTTAGGAAAGTAGAGTAGGAAATAGAAGCAGGATTATAACACTGAATAGCTGGGGGGTCTTTATTTCCAATAAAACATCCCTCGCCTCCCTTCCTTACCACTACTCCGTCTCCAGCACCATTATCAAGGAACCCAGGCATATATCATAGTTAGGCTATGAATATTTCCGGATACGGTATTCTTCCCCTCTGTCATGGGATCTAGTTCTCTCAGCCTATCCTGTTTCTGTAATGGGAAAGCACAGCCAGCACCATGTTAATGGTCTGAGAAATGACTGAAAATGTCACAGAGACGTTTTTGGAATTCACATGCAAGGGAAGCATGCATGACCTGCACATTCCCTTCTGGGATGAGTAAGAAACTAATTTTTTAACCCTCAGTGCAATATATGTTTTAACCCTCCAGTGACAAAACACTTTCATACCACCTCTCTGAGGTTATAGAAAGACATCAGTTATCTGCATCTCATCTATGTCCTGTATTTTATTAAGGCAAAATGAAAACCATTTAACTACTTTCATATTAGCCAGTAATTCCACTAATAAAAAGGCAGGCATAAACAGCAGCCCACAAAAAATTTCTACTGCTTGTTAGCAATCATCAAACTGATAATGCCATTAATGGCTTATCGAGTTAATTGCAACAACCTTTCACAGCTCGCTTTGATAAGCTCTTTATCCCACGGAGAACAGCTGTCCAATGTAACTTATCCCAAACATCAAATATGACACACACAGTGTTTAAATAAGTCTACTCTGCACTTTTCCAGGAGGTTCTTGCCTCACTTTCTCGTCTTCACAGAACTAAGTCCAGGGAACAGCCTTCTCTGCTCATTACTGAGCTTCACACAGACCTGGTGAGGAGGGAGGAAAGCTTATTAAATGCTTTCTTCCATAGATTTTTTTTGTGTGTGTGAAAATGTATCATTTTTAGAACAGAGGACATTATTTTTAATCTTTTAAAAATAAATATGAATTTTACTAAATTTTCTCTCACTAAAAAAATAAGCTTCAAAACTTTCTCAAAAGTTTATCTTAAATTTTGATATAGATAAAAATAAGTAAGAAAGAAATAGTTCCCTGTGTCCTAGTAAGAATGAAATGTTCCATAGAAATGTGGGGGGAAAGCAACTTCCATAAATTACTACTTTGATCCATCAGTCACATTTTTATTTTAAAAATGTGCCTGCAAGGATGCATTGTACATACAAATACTAGGAAGTATTTCCCAGAGACTGTCGAGCATTAAATATTTGCCTGAATTACATAAATGAAACATTAGTTTTGTCTTGTTTTTTAAACTCTACAGGCTTGTTTCTCAATCTGCAAATGTTACATTAAATGAATATTTTCACCGAATGTGACATAGTCTCTGCTCCTGCCACAATGTGCAAACCTTAGAAACTTCACTAGTGTTTTGAGAAGGGGGTTCTCTTACTCTGTTAATTCCTCTAGTGAGTCTCTTTCACTTTTAAAATTCTACACAATAATTTTATAGTTTTCAACTCAAGCTAAATGATTTTAATGGGATAACTTTGCTATTTAGCAGACACATACTAGATGAAATTTATTGTTTAGTCACTAAGTGGTTTCCAACCCTTTTGGGACCCCATGGACTGTAGCCCACCAGGGTCCTCTGTCCATGGGATTTTCCAGGCAAGAATACTGGAGTAGTTTACCGTTTCCTTCTCCAGGGGATCTTGCCAACCCAGGGATCAGACCCACATCTCCAGCACTGGCTGGTGTATTCCTTACCACTGAGCCACCAGGGAAGCCCACTAGATGAAATTATCCTCAGATAAATATAGAATATACAACTATAGTACTATTATATTTAATCATTTCCCCCCAAGCAGAAGTCCTGTGTGCATGCTAAGTCGCTTCACTTGTGTCCAACTCTTTGTTACAATATGGACTGCAGCCCACTAAGCTCCTCTGTCCATGGGATTCGCCAGGCAATATTCAGTGGGTTGGTGTGCCCTCTCCAGGGCATCTAACTGACCCAGGCAGAAGTCATGATTTTCTAAATGATATACTTGCCTTTTACTCTGTGTCCAGAATTGAGAAAACAACTAACAAGTCCATTTGGGCATGCAGCCCCAGGATAGCCCTGCCTGTCCTTTTACCGATAAGTTACACAAAGGTGTTACTACGTTGGCCCATGTAGCAGAGTGGTAAAGAAGTCACCTGCCAGTGCAGGAGTCACAAGAGACCCAGGTTTGATCCCTGGGTTAGGAAGATCCGCAGGAGAAGGAGGAGGCAACCCGCTACAGTATTCTTGCCTGGGAATTCCACAGACAGAGGAGCCTGGTGGGCTAAACTCCATGGGGCTGCAGAATCAGACACAGCTAATCCACTGAGGAAAGGGAAGTACACGTTATAAAATATGTATAAAAAGAGTTTTAAACGGATGGTGTGAGTGAAATAAAACCCATTAAAAATTATTGTTGTATAAAGACAAAGAATTGAAAATCCAGGAATCCTGAGCTAAGAAAAATAAACAAAAATTTTCTAATACACTTATTTCTCCAACACAGTGTTTACTTGAAGGTTGTGATCATTTTTTTTTATGCTAAAGATTACTGCTCTGAATGAAAGATTTATTTGCTTCCTTAGTGATATTTCTTGAGCTCAGTTTATAAACACAAATCCTCTACCTTTATTGTGAGAAAGCTTTTGCAGAAGTTATGGTGATTCATACAGAGAATTTGAGACACGACTATATTTTCTCCTATTCACACAGGTAAGAAGAAAATAAAACTAATGATCTCTAATACACACACACACATACACACACAGGGGAGCATCTGTGTGCACACGTGTGCATTTCTGTCTTCACACAGTCACTAAGTTTATGAGCCAAAGTGTTTACCTCAAAGCCCCAGCATGAACTGCAGACTTAAAAGTTAAACAATAGAACGTTTTGCATGAAAGCTCTGAAATGAAATTTTAAATATTTCTTGTGCCATTGCTTCACAAGTGGATTGCCAGGAAGAGCACAGAATAATGAGTCAGTGGTAAGTGTGCCTGGGAGGAAAAGTGATTATTTAAGACTGATCCTTGACTTGGTAGATGCATTCGTTCTGTCCTCCAACAAGGACTGAGTCTGGGTCATCCCACTCCAAACTTCCTTTCGGTGGTAAGGACACCGCAGTTGAATGTGACAGACAAGCCCCTGTAAAACATTCAGTCCAGAGTGGAGGAGACAGAGTCAATGGCACAAGAATATTATTTTATATCCTATTCTCTCTGTAGCAGAGAATTCAGGTAGATCTGTGTGATCAACTGTGCCCAGGGTGTTTAATTCTACAAGAAAGATGTTCTTTGAGCTGGCCCAGGGAAATGCAGCCATGATAAAGCCAGGTTTTGGTATGATAGGAGCGTAGCAGAGGGGTGCAGGCAGGAACTTCCAGGGGTTCAGGCTGGCTGTGGCACAAGCACCCTAACTCTCCATCTCCAGCTGTTCAGGCAATCAAGACCCCGGTACAAGGTGAGATGTCATTTTTAATTTCTATCACAAGTGACAATTATGAATCCCCAGTAATGGCTCTATGATGATGGAAAATGCTGGAGGTCCCAGTTAAAGAATGAAATGTGAATCCTGGACTTCACTTCCCACACAGCAAGGTGTAGGACAGCTAACTAACTGCTCTGAGCTTGTCACTAGAAACTTGGACTCTCGGGCCAAAGGTAATTTCTGAGCACAAAGTTCCCATACAATGAATAAGCTAAATATGAATATGCAACATTCCATATCAGGAGACAGAACTTCAGAGAAGATAAATGACATCAGATATTATACTGCTAATTAGTGGTAAGGCAGGAATTCACACATAAGCCTGTGTGCGTGCGTGTGTGATAAATCACTTCAGTCATGTCTGACTCTGTGTGACACTATGGACTGTATAGTCTATCCATGGGATTCTCCGGGCAAGAATCCTGGAGTGGGTTGCCATGCCCTCCTCCAGGGGATATTCCCAACCCGGGGATCAAACACAAGTCTCTTTCATGTCTCTTGCATTGGCAGGAGGGTTCTTTAACAACAGCGCTACCTGGAAACCCACATAAATGCCTTCTAATTATAAGAAGGCATTTTTGTAATTTTTCTCAACTTTTCTCACTCCTCAATACAAAACCTGGGTGGTGGTTTAGTCATTAAGACATGTCTGACTCTTTGCCCATTATGGACTGTAAACCACTAGCCTCCTCTGCCTACGGGGTTTCCCAGGCAAGAATACTAGGTGTTGCCATTTGTCGCTCCAGGGGATCTTCCCAGCCCAGGGATTCAACCTGTGTCTCCTGTATTGCAAGCAGGTTCTTTTCTGATTGAGCGATCAGGCAAGCCCAATACAAAACCTAATAACTTAATTGTGTGTATTTCCTGCACAGTTCTCTGTGCAAGGAGAGCAGCCCATGGCTGATTTTGTAACAGTGTTTCTCTGCACTGAAATTCGGCCTGCTTTTGTCTTACATTTCTCCCATCTCATGAGTGCCTCTCATTTACCACAAAAGCCACATCCCTGCCAAAGTTTGCTTATAACAAGTTACAGGGGCGTAGCATGACCCAGGATAACGACAAGGAGAGAATTACCGTCATTTCTTGTGCTGACTTTTGTTGACAAAGTTCTGGTGAAAGAATCAAATGGGATGGCATGCTGGGGACCCAGGTTCTTGACCTGATGATGCTTTTCCACAGTGGGTTCCCCCCACGGTTCCCGCTCTGAGCCAGTTTCAGGAGTGACGTGCAGTCAGCCTTTGGCTGTGAGATGGAGATTTGTGCAGGATGCTGCCTGAGTTAGCAGCTTTACACACAAGCCGGGAATCTACATGGCTGAGCCTCTACTGGAAAGAAATACCAGTGCTCCAAGGAAATATTGATTGTGCCAGCTCCTTCACTCCAAAAATATACTGGCAGTTTTAGGTAATCAAGGGGTGGGTCAAGTATTTTTCTTTCCTATCCCCCTCTCTCTCTTTTTTTAAGGATAACTTAGCTGTATGGCATTCTAATACAACATAGGACCAAGGTGTGATGGTTTTTATTCATTTTTCTTAGCTTTGTGATTAAGAGTTATTAATGCTTTGCAAGAAAAGCAATCCTATCATTAACCTAACAATATTGGGTTAATTCAAAAGCTGGAAAATAGGAAGTATGCCTAATCACACAAATGTGTGTTTCCCATACATCCTAGAGACTTCTTTAATTTCATGAGCTCCTATAAAACCTGTAGAAATCTTATTAATTACTCTTTGCTTTCATAATTGCTTTTTTAAAAATTAAATCTGTCACTTCAAAGAGTAAAAAATGGCAAAAATCTACCTGTACCTAAATTTCTTAAATCTCATTTGTTTGTCCTTCTAAATGTTCTGATCTTTATGTCAAATGCATAATTAGCCTGCGAAGGTATATTAACTATCAGCTTAACCATTATCCCACTATGTACGAAATAATTCTTCCGAGTGAAACTTTAATGCTGTTTTGATGAGAGAGATGTGTAAGAGTGTAGTATGATGTACAAAATTCTATAACATATAGATGTTAAACAAGAAACTTCTGAGGACTCAGACAGTATACATTATTTAATTTAAATATTTGGTAACACTATGAGTATCTGCTCTTAACTCTAAATTTTGGATTTATTCATTCCCTTAAAAAAAAAAAGTTAGAATGCCAAGGATGTTTTGGTAAAACCTCACTGCTAACTCATGTAAAAACTGTTTTATAAATGTGGAACTAAGATACTTTAAATAGCTATTTCAAGGAGATTTAATCTGCAACCTAAGTTCATACAGGAAGATAATTTTCTTACTATGTAAATATGACAGCCAGGCTGCAGCACAGTACCAACATCAAGCTCTGTTCACACAGCCCTCCCAGCATCCTACTGGGGAATATGTCATACAGCAAGGTTTCGACTTCTGTACATACCCATAAAAAATCTTCAGTTAACGCTAACCTACATTAGGGCATTGTTTTTATACAGCTAAGACGTTATCTTTCCCCTGGGAATAAATATTGATATTTAGTCAATGACATTTATAGAATGATGATTCTAGAATTGAAATCATCCACTTGGAGAGGAGTATGGATTTTAGGTATTCTGTGTATCTTTATGATATTGTTCTATGCATTTTAACACCTCTCACTTTTTTTAATGCTGCTATTTCATGATATTTTGTTTCGGGTGCTATGGAATAATAAAAAAAAATTTTTATTCTATGATCTCTTTTCATTCCAGATCCAGTAGGAGAAACCTAGTATTAGCCGAACATCTATTGCCACGAAGACAGTCTTGCATCTGCTGTTTGTACTTTCAGGGGCCTCAGCGTCTTCTCTGTCTAGTTATTCCTGACTTTCATGGAGAACAACATCAGCTCAGGCCAGCGTGCCTCACCGTGCAATGAGACCATACACAGCCTTTCCAGAAGCTCGAAGAAGGTCCTTCTAATTTCAGCAGTTTGGGGTTCTTTCCATTTTTGTTCATCTCTGGTAACCATCCTATCTCTGAAAACTATAATCTTTCACAAGCAGGCATAGCAATTCCTCTGCTCCGACTTTCTTGCCTTTAATGACTTTGCTATAGCTGACTTCACGTCTTAATCTCTCTCAGGTCTGGTCTAGTGGAGACCTGGTACTGTCCTAACAAGATCACATAACAGCGTAAGTTCTACCACATAGTTGTTTTCGAGCACGATCATGTATAGCCACACACTGCACTATAACCTCTACCACCTATACGAGCAGACCGGGCAAACTGTCGATGCCAGTACAGCACAGAATTCAGCAAGTCCGGTACTTGCAGTCACGTGACGGGGAAGATACAGTCACTATCATTAAGTCTGCAGTTTAGTCAAACACATAATGCTACACTGACCTCACACTCTAAGCTCCTGGCAATACTTTGTTATACACTTTAGACCAGTCCCTCACTGACACAACAGAAGAATTCTGAGGAAAACCTGCTCTGTAGTTCTACTACCGGTAAAGATATTTTTTACTTAAGAATATGCTTTCGAAGTGGCTTACACAAAGCAACATCATGCTGGGCCTCAAGGGTCAGGCTCATATCTGACCCAGACTTACTGATGAGCTGTCTCGGACTCTGCGTTTGATCCAGAATCTTAAACACATTAAGAGTAAAAGCTCCGCCGATGTGACTGAGGCTCCGATTGTACATTTCACATCATCCTTCTTTCACTCAAGTTGATTCCAGCCTCGAGGAGGTTGTTCTGGAAGGACCATTCACTACTACTTAAGGTAAACTAGGCAACCTGCTGATGTTTGGTAGGGCCAGCAGATTCTTAGAAGAAAAATATTCCAGGATTTATATTAAATCTATAAATATGAATCTATCAACAAGACAATAAAGATGAACTTTAAGGCACACTCTTTTTTATTCCTACATGATTCTATTAACTTCCAGCCCACTAACCTGGAAATATCATAATGTAGAAACTAGACAATATTTCTGTAATTCTAAGATTAGCAAGAGGTATTCAAGATGGCGCTGTGGTAAAAATAAGGAAGCAAGCTTTTATCTAATAAATTCATCTTGTTACTTAAATTGTTTTGTAATACCGGAAACTGCATACCAGTCATATTTTCTTTTCTGAACAGCTTTACCACTAGTTAGAAAAATATCCTTTAAAAACACTTTTAAAGGCATCCTATTAGAAAAGTTTAATATACTGGTACCTCAGATTTAAAAATATAAGTTGCTCACTAAGCCATATATATTTTTCAGATATGAGTATACTGTAATTTTGATACTAATACATATCTAGAGATATAAAACAAAGTTTACTTGGAATTTTTTTAATTTTTTGTCTTTATTAATATAGTATTGAAAGCTATTTTATGTTTGTGTGTGTGCTCAGTTGCTCAGGGCTGCACTCAACATCTGCAGTGATTTGGGGGCCCAAGAAGATAAAGTCTCTCACGGTTTCCCCACCTATTTGTGATGAAGTGTTGGGACCGAATGTCATGATCTTCATTTTTTGAATGTTGAGTTTTAAGCCAGCTTTTTCACTCTCCTCTTTCACTTTCATCAAGAGGCTCTTTAGTTCCTCTTCACTTTCTGCCATAAGGGTGGTGTCATTTGCATATCTGAGGTTATTGATATTTCTCCCAGCAATCTTGGTTCCAGCTTGTGCTTCATTCAGCCTGGAATTTTGCATGATGTACTCTGCATATAAGTTAAACATGCAGGATGACAATATACAGCCTTGATGTACTCCTTTCCCAGTTTGGAACCAGTCTATTGTTCCATGTCTGGTTCTAACTGTTGCTTCTTGACCTGCATACAGATTTCTCTGGAGGCACGTAAGGTAGTCTGATATTCCCATCTCTTGAAGAATTTTCCACAACTTGTTGTGATCTACACAGTCAAAGGCTTTGGCATAATCAATAAAGCAGAAATAGATGTTTTTCTGGAACTCTCTTGCTTTTTCTATGATCCAACAAAACTTTAAAAAATGTTTTATCATTTTATTGAAATATTGTTAATTTATAATATTTGAGGTGTACAGTGTGGAGAAGGAAATAGCAACCCACTTCAGTATTCTTGCTTGGAAAATCCCATGGGCAGAAAAGCCTGGCAGGCTGCAGTCCATGGGGTTGCAAGAGTTGGACATGACTTAGCGACTAAACCACCATCACGAGGTGTACAGCAAAGTGATTCAGTTGTATAAATATATATATATATATTTCAGATTGTTTTCCATTATAGATTATTACAAGATATTGAATATAATTCTCTGTGCTTTATAGTAGGTCCTTGTTATTCATCTATTTTATGTATAGTAGTCTGTATATGTTGGAAGAAGGCAATGGCACCCCACTCCAGTACTCTTGCCTGAAAAATCCCATGGACGGAGGAACCTGGTGGGCTGCAGTCCATGGGGTCACGAAGAGTCGGACCTGACTGAGCGACTTCACTTTCCCTTTTCACTTTCATGCACTGGAGAAAGAAACGGCAACCCACACCAGTGTTCTTGCCTGGAGAATCCCAGGGACTGGGGAGCCTGGT
This sequence comes from Bos taurus, assembly GCF_002263795.3. Taxonomy (NCBI): domain Eukaryota; kingdom Metazoa; phylum Chordata; class Mammalia; order Artiodactyla; family Bovidae; genus Bos; species Bos taurus. The sequence goes on from NC_037336.1 coordinate 97,916,058, forward strand.
GGGCTGCCATCTATGGGGTCACACAGAGTCGGATACGACTGAAGCGACTTACCAGCAGCAGCAGCAGCAGTCTGTATATGTTAATCCAAAATTCACACCTCCCTATCTTTCCCTTTGATAACCCTAAATTTGTTTTCTATGTTTGTGAGTCTCTTTTGCTAACAAGTTCATTTGTAACTTTTGTTTATATTCCACATACATGTGCCACAAATAGCATTCATTCATTCTTTTTTATGGCCATGTGTATACTCCCATATCTTTTATCTGTTCATCTGACGATGAACATTTAGGTTGCTTTCGTGTCTTGTCTATTGCAAATAGTGTTGCTATGAACACTGAAGTCCATGTATGTTTTTGATTTAGAGCTTTCCCTGGATATACTATAGTGACTTGAAATGATGCTTAAATGTCCTTTTATTCCATTTTATTAAAAAAAGCATTTGTGGAATAATTCCTCAAAGTATAATGATGATAATATGCTTGCTCATGAACCTTTTTTGTTTCTCATTGTAGAACTAGAAAAGATTAGGTGGTTTTATGAGTAGGTGCAAATCAAAAATATTCTGTTACTTCAAAGTGAGATAGAGACTTCCTTCCTCTTAGAAAAGTCCTGGGCAAAAATAGATACATGAGCTTAGATACAGAAATATATGTCCCTCTAAATTACCCTTATCATGGAGTAACCACCAGCTGAAACATTTTTAAGGTTAACTGTGTACTCAGTGGAATTTTAACAACTTGTTTAGTCACCAGCCCAAGAGAGTCTATATACTGCAATGTGTACAGCGTTTGACTTTCTCTTTCTCTTTTCAGAGGTATCATTTGGGAAACTCAAAATAAGTCATCATAGTGCCATTGTAGATAAAGGGCTTCTCAGTGGAAACGGCATTTGTGATATATCCAAAAACCTTATCTCATCAAGTCTCAGTGAAACATATTCATTTTGCTTTTTCAAAAGAAATACATTTTACTTTCATAAAATTAACTTACAGAGAACACTCCAATTCAGTTTAAATTGTATATGCAAGAAATAAAGCCGATCACTTGAGGAACACAAAATTAGACTATAATGTTACTGTTGTCATAATAAATACACTTAAATGATTTATATGTTTAAAGTTTAATCGAAAATATCTGCGTCTCATTTTTCTGGGTAACTAACTGGACATCCTATATTATACATGGTCCTGTGACATTTGAACAGAAGTCAGTGGTTTCTCTATTTATTTGATCTAATGTTTGTTTGCAGTGGAAAGATAACAAAGTATCTGGATTTGAGTGCTGAGCCTTCATTTAATCCATGTGTTTCCTCAATCTGGGCTTCCCGGGTGGCTCAGGTGGTGAAGAATCCTCCTGCAGTGCAGGAGACCTGCGTTCGATCCTTGGGTTGGGAAGATTCCTTGTAGAAGGAAATGGCAACTCACTCCAGGATTCTTGCCTGGAGAACTCCGTGGACAGAGGAACCTGATGGGCTACAGTCTATGGAGTTGCAAAGAGTTGGACACAACAGAACAACCAGCACTTTCACTTTCTATCTCAGCCCACTGTGTAATTCCATCACTGTAGTAACTGTCCTGCCAGGAAGCATCCAGAAGTAATTTCTGTGATGTTATTCTTCTTTGCTCAAACTCATGTCCACTGAGTTGACAGTGTCATCCAACCCTCTCATCCTCTGTCACCCCGTTCTCCTCTTGCCCTCAATGTTGTTGAACAATTCAGGGCATGATCTTCATTTAGTAACTGCTCAAAAAGTCAAGGAAAAGCAGCAAACTTGAAAGATTAAAGGACAGATGAAGGATCTAAACCATGTCTGAGGCCAAAGTCAACATCAGTAATTCTGAAACATTTGTTCCAATAAACTCTTTTGGCCTAAGCCAGTTTGAGTTGGATTTCTACTTCTTGCAGTTTAAAGAGCTCTAGCTAATATACTGTCTGTGTGCGTATGGCAGTACTGGGTATTCTGAGGTAGATGAAAGTGAATAAGCAAAAGACAAGTAAACATACATGGGCCTTGCTTCTGGGAATTTAACTTTTGATTAAAGAGACAAGCTCTACCACAGTGAAAAATCGAAAGATTTCCATCCATGGTATCTTCCTGTTGCTGTTAAGGAGGTCGAGAAAAGCTCCTGACTTTCTGCTACTATGTGGATCTTATCACTGACCCTCCATGCTGGTGAACTCTGCCCCTTAACATTTATTAAGGCAAAGAATAAACTCTACAGTTGACAAGTAAAATTTTTCTCAGATTTGAGGAAAATAAAACAGAAAGTGATTCAGTGTGAATCACATTATTTTAAAAGTTATATTCAATGCTTAACTGCATCAATACATCAATACAATCAAGACCCCAGAATGTTATGTAATAAAATGTGAAGAGCATATAAATGGTTTCCAGACACAAGAGATGCAGGTTCAATCCCTGGGTCGGGAAGATTCCCTAGAGAAGGAAATAGTCCTGTATTTTTGCCTGGAAAATTCCATGGGCAGAGGAGCCAGGTGGGCTACAGGCCATGGGGTCACAGAGTCAGCCATGACTGAGCACACAGTTTCCTAACATCTGATTCACGGAGGCTTTTTTTATGTGACTAAAGCTTCATAACGTTGATTTCATTTTTTCAAAATTTATTATCAGATGGTAAGTAATTATAGTAATCAAAAAGAATACCTACATATATATATATATATATATATATATATATTGTTATTAAAAGTAAAACAGCATCAAATGGATCTTTTAACTTTATGAAGATTTTTTTCCCCTTGGTGTTGAGAGAAACCAATATTCAGACCTGCTTTTCTTCCTTCATTAAATGAACCTAGAGTCTGACTACATTAAGTAATGAGGTAAATGCCTTTCTCCTGCCTGCTCCAAGTGGTCCTTACTTATTCTTCAGATGTTCTGTTTAGCTGGGATTTTCCTCGTGATAATCTTTAAAAAAAAAAAAAGGGGAACTAATTCATTGCATAGACTAAAAATAAATGAAAGAGACAATATAATTTTCTGTTTAGGCAAACTACATTTCTTCACATGGCAATATAAACGTGCTTACCAGGAGGCAGCATGACAAATGTGACGCTGAAAATTATCTAAGGGAACTTCTGTGGAGAAGAGGGTATAAAAACAGCATTTTCCCTCTCCAACAAACATTCTAAAACAACCCAGGAGGAAGGAGAAAGTAAAACACAAACTATTTGTTCTCATTTTGTTTGTGAAACTCAGGGACAGCTGCATCTCCAGCCTCCAAAATGAATGTAAAGACCACAAAGCAGTAGGCGTCAAGAAGGAGCTGTGCAGAGGGGGCCACAGGTATTCTGAGAGAGTATGGAAAACACTAGAGTCAAAACAAGGAATGCGGCTAAAACCAAAGGTGGCCTCCCTGTGCCTGGTTTGGTCTGGACAAACAGAGAAGACCAGATCTCCCACATAGCAGGTGAATTCTTTATCTTCTGAGCCACCAGGGAAGCACAACCGAGAAGACAGGCAAAAATTAATAAACACACAGGTGATAACTGAAAGAAGCAAAACATGTTTACATTTTTTAGGAAGAAAAGAAATGAAAGAAGACTTGAACCTGTGTGTTGAAAAGACACCTTGCAAACCAAGGAAAGTGACTTAGACTCCTCAACAAAAATAATGTTCTAATAAATTGACTGCTTTCAGAGCGGAAGGAGTATCTCTCCAGCAGGCAAGCAGAATGATCGAGTCACTTATAGGAGGAAATACGGCAGATTGATCTGTTACTTCTCCACATCAACACACAGCATCAAAAATCTCCTAGAGGAAAGCGTGATCCAAGAACTTTTTACCGAAACTGGCCTTCAGTACAAAGGTAACACATTGTGTTATATATACATATATATGTGTGTGTGTATATATATATTGCTGTTGTTGTTGTTCTTTAATCACTAAATTGTGTCTGATTCTTTGTGACCCAATGGACTGCATCATACCAGGCTTCCCAGTCTTGAACATTTCCCAGAGTTTGCTCAAAATCATGTCCATTGAGTCGGTGATGCCATCCAACTACCTCATTCTCTGTCGCCCACTTCTCCTCCTGCCCTCAGTCTTTCCCAGTATCAAGGTCTTTTCCAATGAGTCAGCTCTTCATATCAAGTAGCCAAAGTACTGGAGCTTCAGCTTCAATAACAATCCTACCAGTGAATACTCAGGGTGATTTCCTCTAGGATTGACTGATTTAATCTCCTTTTGTCTAAGTGACTCTCAAGAGTCTTCTCTAGTACCACAGTTTGAAAGCATTTATTATTCAGCACTCAGCCTTCTTTACGGTCCAACTCTCACATCTGTACATGACTCCTGGAAATACCATACCTTGGACTAAATGCCTTTGTCAGCAAAGTAATGTCTCTGCTTTTTAATATGCTGTCTAGGTTTGTCATAGCTTTATATGTGGACCCTGTGAAATTTCCCTGAAGAAAATGGTAGAGAAAAATCTTCTACCTAAGAGATTATTGGGGAAACAATGGCAATTGTTACTAGTGGTAAGAAATGAAGATTATTTAATGACAGAACTAATAGTAAGATGATCATGGATATGAGAGAAAAACGAAGAGTTTAATATATTTTGTCCAACAATGTAAAATGGTATTCTTTCTTTAAATATGAGGTGGAACAGGAGACACAGGTGGACAGCAAAGGAAGCACATTTCAAAATAAAAGGAAAAACCTCCTTTCCCAAGTTCTTATGAAAGAAAACACATATTAGGTCATAATTTTTTAAAAAATAAACTAATTTCAAAGATGGAAATACTATCACAAAATTCTCTGGTCACAATGCAATGCACCCAGAAATTAATATACAAAAATAACCTACAGGCTGTTACTTTCAAATTATTCTTTTAATTAGATCTTGCATCTAATAGAAAATCCAGAGTGAAATCACAGAATATACTCAAAGTATTGATAAGGAAACACTACATATCACAACTCATGATATGCAGGTAAAGCAATACTCGGGGGGGGGAAAAAAAAAAGCTTCAAAGTGAAAAGTTAAAGTGTTAGCCGTTCCATGGTTTCCAACTCTTTGCAAACCCATAGACTGTACCCTTGGTCCATGGGATACTGCAGGCAAAAACACTGGAGTGAGTTGCCATTCCCTTCTCCAGGGGATCTTCCTGATCCAGGGATTGAACCTGGGTCTCCCGCTTTGCAGGCAGATTCTTTACCACCTGAAGCACCAGGGAAGTGTCAAAGCTTCAAAAAAAAAAAAAAAAGTATTAATAAAAAATAAGAAATAAAAATCATGTATTCATACCAAGGTGCTCTAAAAGAACACAGAACTATGATTAAATATATGCAACGATACAACACTTTATAAAAAAAAAAAGTGGAAGAAAGAAATCCTAAGAGAGAATCAGAATTAACTGAGTTAGAAATGAATAAAAATAGCAGAAACAGCATATAAATTAAAAAAATCTCTAGCAGGGAATAATCTATCCTAAATAAACTTTTGGCTACTATCATCAAGAAAAAGAAAGAAAATGCAAATATATAAAATTGAAATAAGGTCCAGCAACAGATACAAAGAAGACAGAAGCAACAAACAACTATTATATGCAATTCTTTTCACGCAAAATTAATACTCTGAGCCAAATGGATGATCTATTTTAGAAAATAAAATACTTCAAAACTGAATCAAAACACAAAATCTAAGCAGACCAACTTCCAAAGAAGCAAGTAGTCATTTTTGGTTGGATATTTCTATAACTAGTTTTAAGACAACTTTAAAGATTATTACGGGCTTCCCTGGTGGCTCAGCTGGTAAAGAACCCACCTGCAACATAGAAGACCTGGGTTCAATCCCTGGGTTGGGAAGATCCCCTGGAGAAGGGAAAGGCTGACCACTCCAGTATTCTTCTATTCTTCCCTGGGGAATTCCAGAAACTGTACAGTCCACAGGGTCACAAAGAGTCAGACACGACTGAGCAACTTTCACGCTCACTTTCAAAGATCATCACAGAGTATTTCAAACAGTACATATTCCAGTGGGTACACACAATGCAAGACAGAGCCGCCTGAACACAAGCCCACTCATTCCCTCCCCTCATCTCTCACCCCTCCACTCTCTTGGTAAAACAAAGGCAGACCTCTCACTTTTGAGAGCCATTGCTATAAATCACCTGCTCAGGGTGTAAGACTCTCTAAGGCAACCAAAGGGGAAAAAAAAAGAAAGGAAAAGAGACAAAACGGGATATCTACTCAGCTTCCTTGAATCAAAGCATGATAAATCCAGAGCAGAGTTTAACATCTTACCCTGCTGTGTGTATAATTCTCTCACAAGGTGTTAGATAAGGAGTATTTTGGGCGGAGTTGGGGTATTCTGAATTCAAACACCCAAGCTGATCTCATCCAGTCTCGGATCTGTACTTAAACTCCCAGATGGATACCGTTTTTCTCCCTTGTGCCTGTATTCTCCATGGAGCAGTCGGATTTCTCCTTCTCAACACTGAGTGAGGTCATGTCAATAGACGTAAAACCAGCTCCTCAGCAGGCCCCACGCTGCCTGCACTCTCCTTTCCCAGAGCTCCTCTGCGTTCTCCTTACTCACGGTGCACGAACGCCCTTTGCTGTGCTGTTCCTTTCACCTAAGACTGTCCTCCCTTGCCGTCATGGGCCTCGTCTCCTCACCTCTCCCAGAGGCCCACTCAGATGCCTTATTTACAACTGAACCCTCTAATTCCTGGCCCCCAGCATGTTTAAATCTATAGTCTGTGTTACCATCTGAAACACTGATTGTATTTTACAGAATGACCTTGTTTATTTTCAACCTTCCTCCTTTAAAAGCATGCTCCAAGGGACCAAGGATAACAGTTTGCCATTGGTTTATAGCTGAATTTGTTCTTGGTTACTTGGTCGCTAAGTCGTGTCTGACTCTTGGTGACCTTGTGGACTGTAGCTTGCCGGCTCATCTGGCCGTGGGATTTCCCAGGCAAGATTACTGGACTGGGTTGCCATTTCCTTCTCCATTAGAGCTGAATATCTCAGTACCTAAAACAGTGCCTGACACAAAACAGGTGCTCAGTAACATCTGTTGCATGAATAGGGAATTGTTATCTGTATCTATTGATCACTGTATTTATCTGTTGTTACTGACCATTACTGGATTCAAGCTTATGGGGAAGCAAGAGTTGACTGCCTACCCATAAGCCTGAATCCAATAATGGGTGGGTAGGGGGACTCATGCAGAGGCAAGAATACACTGAGGGCTTCCTTCCCAGGTCAAAACAGTGGTGAAGAACCACCTGCCAATGCAGGAGACATATGAGACGCAGGTTTGATCCCTGGGTCAGAAAGATCCCTCAGAGAAGAAAATGGCAACCCACTCCAATATTCTTGCCTAGAAATCCCATCAGCCACGGAGACTGGTGGGCAACACTTCATGGGGTTGCAAAGAGTCAGGGTTACAAAGACTTAAGGACCAGGCACCAAGCGTACACTGTGGCATAGAGGACAGAAAGGGATCGGGTCACAAGGCACCACAAGCTTGGAGGGGAAGGGGAGGGTGGCTGCGATTAGCGAAAATGGCAAGACGGTGACATGAGGCTGGAGAAACCACCAGGGCTTGTTGGAAGACTGGGAGAGGTCTTTGGAGCATTTAAGGGGATGAGCTCAGGTTGCTTCTGAAGGCTGCACAGAGCTGACAGCTGGGACATGAGCTAGGAGGACACAGAAAGCGCAGGAGATGGGCCATGAAGTGATCCGCCAGGAGCAAGGCTGCTGGCTCCCTCGGCGACAGGAGCCCACTCTGTCCCTCATTCACCATCTTTTAACATCCGTGTAGTCTGCCACTTCTAAATACCCTTCTCTATCCAAGAACTCTCAGTTGCCAAGCTTGTTTTTTTTCTCATGGTATCATGCACAACTGTCCACTCCATGATTCTGCCTAGCATTCATTCCAGTAGCTTTCACTATCTTAATGGAGAGAGGTTTTTGGCAATTCGCTGCTGCATTTGTCAGTTGCGGGGGGGGGGGGGGCGGGAATAAAACACAACACACAAACTAATAAAATATCTTCATAAGCAGAGTCCAGTGCATGCTTCTCTTCATCAATCTTCATGTAAATAAAACAGAAACAAAGTTGGGGACCGTACCTACATTATTAACTCAAGAAGTGATATCTGTTTAGGACTGGATGAGCCAACGTGTCATAAAGAAAGAATAATGTATGAATAAATGTGCCTGAACATGCCCAAGCACAAAGGTCAGCCACCACCCACCCACCGTGTCTTTGTTGGGAGCGTATGAAGGCTTTAAGAAATGACTCAGAAAAGGGACAAAGCACAGATTCTTCTGACACCTCTTTCAAAAACTCCCAAATTAGCCTGCAAATGGGAACATTGTTCAGGGACATTTTCCAGCTGTAGATTTTCTGTTACTCCTGAGACATACCAAGTCATTCTAAGTCTTTCATAAAGTGGTACAAAACGGTTCAATTCATAAAACGGCAAACCTGGCCTTCCACATTGTGGGAGCAAACGTAATAATGTACATTAGATAAACTTATACTGTTATCATTGCAAATGTCAAGCTCATTACAGCAGATGTTTCAACGGAAAATCACTACCCATTAAAATCAAATAACCAATATGCCCTGAACTTACCATTTGATTTAATGCGTCAACTTCAATGCCCACGGGAGTCAGTCAGAACTGTCTGCTGTGTAATTGTCACAGGATTGTTATGTAACAAAGAATTAAGTTTCAATTATTTTCACCTGCTAGTCATGATCATTAATAGAATGTGAATGAATAGCTAATTAGTAACAAAACACTTGGACAATTTTGTGCCTATTTTTGGGAGAATCATTCAAATTTCAAAAATAGATGACATCACTGGTAAGAAAAACAAATATTCGCTATAGAAAATAAGGAAAAGAGACAAGTGATTTGGTAATGTCATGCTAGAGCATAACTCGGATAAACACCCTCTGACTGTCTTGGAAAATGTGACTTGATTATGTAACAGAAAATGTTACTGTGTTTTCTATTCATTAGAAGTAGACCCAAACATTTTATACTTCTTAAAATTAGGGTTCCTATTTTCTTAAAAAAAAATAAAGTTATATAATTTGCATCTTTATCTGGTTGAAAAGCTAACCCCAAGTTTAGCTTTATTATTCTGTGGGATGTTAGCCATTACAATATCCAAGTTACTGACATTACTTCAGTGTTCCTTTTTAATCTTTGACTGTATAAAGTTTCTTCATATCCTGTTTTGAACTAGTTTTGTCCCCCTGCTGTTTCCCTCATTAATTAGTTACATATTGATCTTATGGAAATGTAGTCAGCATTCCATTAGAAAATGATCTAAAACTAGTCAAGGAATTATGTGAAAAAATTAGAAAAGTTGCAGCTGTTTTCAGCAAAAGATAATATTCAAATCTCCCTGAAAGTATCTATATTGAGAAAACAAAATTCAATTGAACACTTAGCTTAAAATGAAATTTTGAAAGAATGTTTGTCAAAAGTTATACTGGTAACATCTTAAAAATATGAATTATTTCAAAAAGGCATCTGCAAAATAACCTCAAGATGGTACTGCTGCTACTGCTGCTGCTGCTAAAGTCGCTTTAGTCGTGTCCGACTCTGTGCAACCCCAGAGATGGCAGCCCACTAGGAATTATTGATAGTGGCATGTATTTGTGAAAACCAGATATAACTCACATTTCTAAAGCAGGATAAGCAATTTTCAAATTAGTAGGTCATGCTTGGCCTTTAAACAATGCTATTCTAGCCATAATTTGCAGTACTGTTCTGGATAAAGGGATAAGGAGAAACAAGAATACTTAAAGTAATTTATGAGTAAAGAGTTACACTGTGAAGTCCTGGACAGGCTGGTAAACATACTTCAGAGTGGAAGGCTCATTTTTTCATAAAGATCCTGTAGATCACAATTTATGTTTGAGCACGATCTAAACAGCCTGGAAGCATTTGAAGTTTACTTATTATCTTTGCTATGTAGATAACCCTATGTTCTTGCTTTGTACATCTCTCATTTTTACTTTTACTTGAGCCCCACTTCACAGATAGATTATTACAATAAATTCTCATTCTCTCCCCCACCCCCTGCTGAGATTGTGTTCTATCTCACCAAATAGATTCCCCGAAATTTATTTAACAGATAAAGGTAATAATTTGCACTGATGAGGATAATCCACATCACGAATTTGTGGTATGCCTGCCATTCCTCCCTTTTTCCGGAAACCAGTGCCCCTTCCGTCTTCAGCAGCACACTCCCACACCCAGCCCATTCTGTCTTAGTGTGACTATTAACAATGGTTTAACACAATGAAACTGCTAAGTTTGTAGGTCAAATAAGACATCATGGAAAATCAACAAATTCATGAGGCTCAACCCATATAACTCTTTTAAGTTCACTAACTTAATCCAATGTTTTATCAAGTAAGTTATTTAAAGCTTTATTACAAGTTACATATTAAGTCTTTCAAGTGGGAGAAGAAAACCTTTAGTTCCTTTAAACTATACACATAAGATGAATTTAACATGTAAACAAGGATGCTCAGCATAGTACCTGGAAACAGCTCTTACAGGAGATAATTCAAAGAAGAAGTTAAAATCAATCCCATAGCAAGTAAAATCAACTTTCCCTCCAAGTATTCAGTCACACAGGAGCAAAAACACAGAGTGACATTTGCTTTTTACAGGGTCTATGCAACCATGCTGCTATAAGGGGAAGAAATAAGATAAGCTGATTTTATTTTCACCAGTGGAAAAGTTTTCGATAGAGCAGCTTTCATCGACTCAGCACAGCTAACAAAGTAACATTACCATTGAAAACAAAATAACACATTAGCTGTACAATCCAGGCATTCTGTTTTCAGAAAGAACTCCCCTAACACTTCTCTCTTTAGAGAACCCTGAATGCATGCTGCTTGTGAAAGAAAACCTTCCTGCTGATCTTTCTGCTCCTACAGAGGCAAATGGCTGAGAATAAAGTCTCTTTCTTTCTTTCTGTTCACCTGGAGATCCATGGTGTGGCGAATGTCTGGGCCCAGGCTGGCAGGAAGTTTTTTACCCCATCATCTGGAAGTGGTCCACAGTACCACGCCCTGGCCACTCTGTCCCAACTGGACAGCTTTCAAAGCTGAATCCAGAAACTGACTAAAAAAAATCTCTGCAAAAGGTGCAAGTGAACTGCCACTCACTGTTCAAATGGAAAGTCCACTCCCTCGTTCTGGCTGTGTTTCCCCCGCCCCTCATTTTGGAAGGGGTGAAGGAATGCCCTTGCCAATTTGTTTCATGATTGAAAATCAGGGCTGCTGCTGTCCCCTTTGCCAAAAACTCTCCTTTCGTTTTCCTTCCCACTGTCAGCAAGCCGGCCCCGGAGGAGTGCACAAGGCCTATCAACGAAGAAAACGAACAGAGGTGATTGAAACCGAAGATTTTTTCCCCTGTAATTTTAAGGGCACTCTGTGAATCACTCCCTTTGTGGTTCCCTTCCCAAACACATGTGTGCTAAGTCTCTTCAGTCACATCCAACTCTCTGCGACACTATGGACTGTAGCCCACCAGGCTCCTCTGTCCATGGGATTCTCCAGGCAGGAATCCTGGAGCGGGTGGCCATGCACTTCTCCAGGGGATCTTCCCGACCCAGAGATCAAACCCGAGACTCTTATGTCTCCGGCATTGGCGGCAGGTTCTTTAACACTAGCACCACCTGGGAAGGACACTCCCAAACACTCCCTTTGAAGAATCTAAGCCAGGAGACCTACTCTTAGTGATCTGCACACTACCATGGAGCCCGGCTGTCCTCCACCACAGACGGGAGATGGGGAAAGATTCAAGGGAACCCACTCCCTGCTCAAACCAGCAGAAGTTAAGGCTCATGATGAGGGACCCGGGGAGAGAAGAGGGGATGAGAGAAGAACTGACACCCTCTCTCAAGCAAAGCTGAAAACAGTGATTCTGACCTATTTCCTTAAATTGGGATTGTGAGGGAGGGAAAAAGATCAAGTTACAGAAAAATGGAAAGGAGAGAAATGAACATATTTATACAGCCCTCTGAGGTCTTTCTTGTAATGATCTACCTGAAACCATGTATTTAAAATTACAATCCTTTTTCTAAGAGAAATATTGTAAAACTAGTCTTTAAAAACACAATTTTCATGGGTGTTTTTCAAAGTAAACATTAAATGCCAGTTAAAAAAAATCTGTTACGTATTTTAAAATGTGTTTCAAAACAAATGTGAATCTTACATTAAAAGACACAATTATGTTAATGAGGAAAACAAAATATATTAACAAAATAGAAAATCTTGAGATCTGTGTGTGACTCATATCAGAATGACTATTAGTTAATCACTAACAAAGGTACTTTCTACATAAAAGATTGCTTAAATAGAACTGTATAAGAAACTAGGATTTTTTAATTAAGCTTAACATCATGTAACAGATGTTAGGTTTTTCTTCTCTACCCCAAGGAGGACTGTAATACTATTTCAGATGACAGTTCTCAATGGTGCAATGTGTGTGATAAATTATAGAAGCTAAAACATAGCATTATTATTTAATAATCCATTTTAAATATCACTATCATTTAAATACCACATACAAGAAAAAATGGTATACATTTGGGAATAAAAATACACAACGAAGAAAAGCAAAACAAAAAACCACAAGCAAGACTCAGATTTTTTTTAAGTTTTAAATACAATTCAAATTTAAAACAAAATTCCCTTCTATCACTGCTAGAAGAATGCGGCCACATATAATCCATGATGCAAATTTCAAAGATCATCAGCTTTTTTCCTCCAGTCTTTTCAGGTCTAGTTCCTCAGCTTATCCCACAACATTTAAATTACTTTAAAAACACAAAAATTTCTTTACTACATTGATAAGTTTGAATCTGATAACACTGACAATCATTTGACAAAGGAATTTCTTTTGCTTTACATTAAACTGCATGTTTGTCGAGAAAGAATTTCCTGTGAAGAAAATTACGTTATTTTTGTTGTTGCTGTTGTTGTTCACAGCTGAGACGCATATATTTTTTCTGATTTGGATGGGAAAGATCCCAAAAAGGAAGCTGCTTGTGTTAAAAGCAGAATAGTAAGCTGAATCTACCAACAATGACACATAGAAGTGACTGCAAATGGTTTAAAAGTTCTTAAAATCAATGTCAGAAATACTCAAATGTAAGAATCACGTGCTAAGAGGCTCCAGGTACATTCCTGGAGCAGAACCTCCTTGAAGCAAACAGCTGACCAGAGCACTGTCCTCCTGTTCAAGGAGCGTATGTCTGGGCAGGAATCAGTTCAGAGTGGAACACCCTGTGCTGAGGGTTCTGGAAATAATGAAAATTATTACTACAACAGGAAGGGGGGATTGTGGCACTCACCGAGAGACCGCAGACCACTAACTCCCTGTGAAACAGAGATAAATAGACTTTTCATGTGCTTCCCAGGGGCTTCTCTGGTGGCTCAGATGGTAAAGAATCTGCCTGTAAAGCAGGAGACTTGGGTTCAATCGCTAGGTCGGGACGATTCCCTGAAGGGAATGGCAATCCACTCCAGTATTCTTGCCTGGGAAACCCCATGGACAGAGGAGCCTGCAAGGCTACAGTCCACGGGTTTGCAAAGAGCTGGACACGACTGAGCGAGAGACTGAGCGCTCACGCACACTTTCATGATGACTATATACATGTGAATAAGAATCAAATGAACACAGTGGGGCTGAAACGGCTTGACTCACTGTCCTGCTGTCGCCCACAGAATCTCACCACTGATGAGCAGGGGACTTACCCTCTTGGTCTTCAATGTCTCAAATCAAGAAAATTAAAAGGGAGGCTTCCCCACCACTACAGATGCTCACAATGACCACAAGGACATATCAAGCACAGCTGCGGTTTCCAGAGACTAATGCTTCATAGAGAACCCTTTTCCAAAGCTAAGTTTCAAATTAAATTTTATGGCCTACATTTTTCTTATGCCTAAGAAGGAAAAACTTGGAAACAGTAAACTTACAATTGACTAATGCATGGGGCAGGAAATATAGATATCCATTTTTGAGTTATATTTGTACAAATGGAATACACAAACTTGCTGACATTATGGAACTGAAATAAGGGATAACTTGTTTTGGATCAGAACAATTTAAAAAAAAAAATCCCTGAGGTGATAAGGAACTGGTATTTCTTAACAGGTCTTAATATATTTATTGCTGCTGCTGCTAAGTCGCTTCAGTCGTGTCCAACTCTGTGTGACCCCATAGACGGCAGCCCACCGGGCTCCCCCATCCCTGGGATTCTCCAGGCAAGAACACTGGAGTGGGTTGCCATTTCCTTCTCCAATGCATGAAAGTGAAAAGTGAAAATGAAGTCACTCAGTCGTATCCGACTCTTCGCGACCCCATGGACTGCAGCCTACCAGGCTCCTCCGTATATGGGATTTTGCAGGCAAGAATACTGGAGTGGGTTGCCATGGCCTTCTCTGGCTGGCAATGTGTTTTTAATGTTTTTATGTAGTAAAATCTGATTGGATGATAACACAGAAAGTATGTGTAGAAAGTTTGATTTCTTATGCACAAGTTTCTTAAATACGCAGAATTGGGGATTCTTGTGCAAAGAATAAAAAAGTTGGTCTGGTCTTTTTAGCTCATGTCAAAATAAATATTTCAACATTTCTTTGCTATAAAATTGGCTTAAAAAAGGATGAAAAACATGTTTGGTTTGTGTATCTGTCATTTCTTTTTATTCCTTGATATCTGGAGTCAGAACAAGTGAAGAAGCCCCATAGGCTTCAGAGAGCACGACACACAGCTTGCAAGAGTAAATGATTTATGGAGCCACAGGCATGAGTTATGAACAGTCTACACATTTGAGCTATCTAGCTCTGGGGGGGGGGAAGAGACAAATGAGATTCCTGAAAGGTCTGTGAAATACAGAGAGGAAGAAAACAGACCAAAGTTAATAAGCTGTCTCAGACGGTAACTAATTAGACAGCAAGATACCACTGGCACAGCAGAACCGAACTACAAGGCAACAGGAGCCGGCTGCCGACAAACTTTATATTTTGACTTGCTTTACTTCTATCCAGCTTCTTTTTCCATTTCATTCAAAAGACTGTTGCCTAAACCATCACCCTACCACCTCATTACACTGTTAATGCTTTTTACCCCTGAGTTTAAGTGCAGATTTTAATATTCCCATTCAAGCCACCTTTCCTTTTTTTTTTTTTTGCCTAAAAGAGTAGATCTTAGACATCAGCTCTTGCCTATTTTAATGCTCTTGTTAAGTCCAGAGTTGGAACACAGAGCTTCAAGCTGAGGAGAGGAAGAGGCTGGTGCTCATGAGGGCTTCTGTGCTGGCCCTTCACGTTAGGGGACAGATGGAAACTGAGATTTCAGACACAGGTAGCTGATGGCTTCAGGAAATGGACAGGGCTTGTTGCTCCTTAAGGTAAACTTAAAATTTAAAAGCATGACTATTGGTCTCTCATTAATCTAATTTTCTACAAAGGTAAGGGAAAGAAGGCTTGAATTGCCATTAGAACAAAAGCATTATGACTGCCATAAAGATTAGAATCCCTGGTGACCCTCACATTCAAAATAATAATAATAATAATGCTATTTTATGGAGTAAGACAGAGTAAAATAATCAGAATAGAAAAGTGTAAAGATTATCTAGTGAGCATTCTTAAAATATTATCATAGATGCACATCTACGCCTTAGGCTATATTTCTATTGCTGTATAAAAGAAGATAAAGGATGTCTGAGTCTAAGGAAGAATTTAAAATATTCACTTATTTCTGAGAGATGAAAAAATGCTGGTCAACAACACCTCTGTAAAAATAATAGCATTCTACTTTCTTCTCTTAGAATTTCTGAAATTGAGGACGCAGCTGAATAATCAAGGTGAGGATGATTTTGTCATCCATGCTGCAGAAGAATAGATTTAATGCAGTTGCCATTGCATATGCCTGCAGAAAACAGGCAAGTGAGGAGGCTTTGTTGGGTAAGCAGGGCTACAAATATTTAAATTTTAACGTAAGGGTAGTCCCACTTTAAAAGATGTGTTAGGATAGTGCTTATAAGAATGACAACAAAGTTGCTGGGGGTTACTATTTGTCTGCACATTCCATTCTATCCTCCTAAACTACATTTTTCAAAAGCATCCATTTAAGGACTACACATTCTTCCCGCCATATAATGTTCCCAGGCTTCTTCCCCATCCCAACCCAGCGACATTCGAGATTATCTGAGCAGGACAGCCCCGGCTCTGAAGAAGCTGGTCCTTTGCAGAGAGATAGTGAGGGTGGTTCATTACTTGATCAAGTCTACTCTTTCTGTACCAAGAAGAAAATTACGTTTCTGGCTGTAGTTGGAAGCAATATCCCTACATTATTTGCTTCATTCTTCTTTTCTCATGCCTTAAAAGTAGCAGAGAAAGTGTATTTTTTGGGAAACATTTTGATAAATTCAATTAAAGCTGCTGCCAGGCAGTAAGATTTTCTGTGTGTAGTTTGTGGGTGGTATATCAATCAATTTTTTTTTTCCATTTTTCCAAAATTTTGGTGTCCAGACTTTTTATTTAGGTAAGTAAAAGGTTTCCTTACTGTTTTCAATGTTCTTAACTTTTTTCTTCTGGTATGTTTGCCATACAATTTGCCAACTTACTCAGACTCAAAATTATGTACATAGAACATTGAAAAGCTTCAAAGTAGACTAAATGAATCAACTTAATAATCAATGAAATAAATTATTATTTAAAGGGATGGGAGTCCGTCCAGTTTAAGCAGCTAAACACAGAACAGTCCTCCAAGTTAAAACAGTGATTTTAAATATACAGATCTTCCTCTCTACTTTCTTAACAGCTGGAAGAAATTATAGTCCAGAGAGACATGTGTGTAATTGGAATTAAACAGATGCAGGCTGTGAAGAAAATCAAACATCTCAGGGTAATAGATGCAAACACTATTATTGAAACTCTGAGGGATTTTTTATTTGTTTTTTCATAATGACGGCAACTGTTGCCATCCATGTATACCAACTACCTACAGTAGCATAAAGAAGTGATCCTTTTCCCTTTGTCTCTCTTTGAAAAAGTCTAGAAGGACACATGCCAACTTCTAAAGTGAAGCCAAAACATATGTCAGCATCTTTCCATTTTAAAAACACCTTTCAGCATAACGTATTGACGTGGTGCTGGGCGCTGGGTGCCTTTACGCCGTCAGCTGCCATGTGCTCTCTGACAGATGCATACTGTGCAAAACCCACCACAGCCGTCACACTGCCACACGCAGCGGGGAAATGCAGAGGAGGAGGAGTGGAAAATGACGAAAAGGTGAAGAGATGAGCTTGTCCAGGAGAGAAGGAGTAACGCAAATGTCCTGTTTACAATTCAAAACGTCTTTGACCCATTTTAATGAGCAAGAGCCTGCACTTAAAGACACGTGTCGCGCAAGACGCAGGGCCAGATGGTGCCCTTTGGAATAAAAGCGCTCTCAAATGGAATGTACCAGGAGCCTCGGAGTGCCCTGATGGTACCGGCATTTCCACCAGATTATGCCCTTTACTTTTACGGCTTTTGGTTTCCAGCTCCGTTTATGAAAGTGCTTACAGATTTTCCATCTAGAAACCAAGAGTTAGGATTCACACACCAGTTGATCCAAGTATGAAAGTGACAATCAGATTTTTATACATCATCACGTTGATGGTAGACTTCTCAGAGCTCTCTGAACTCTTATTACTGATATGAAACAAAATAAATGCAAAAATCAACGAGCACAGTCTGGCGATTCTTCAAACAGCTAAACATGTTATCATATGTTACTGTATGACCCACTAATTCTACTCCCAGGTATATTCCCAAGAGGAAGAAAAACAGATATTCATATAAAGACTGGTACACACATATTCTTCCCTGGTGGTGCTAGTGGTAAAGAACCTGGCTGCCAATGCAGGAGATGTAAGAGACACAGGTTTGATCCCTGGGTCAGGAAGACCTCTGGAAAAGGGCATCGCAACCCACTCCAGTATAACGGCCTGGAGAATCCCATGGGCAAAGGAGCCTAGCAGGCTATAAGGCTACGAGTCCATAAGGTCACAAAGAGCTGGGCACAACTGAAGCCACTTAGCATGCATGCACACAAATACTCAAAGCAACATTGTTCACAACAGTCAAGATAAATGACAAATACAAATAATAGCTAAAATTGATTAAATTATATTCAGAACTTAGAAAATTTTTTTTCAGGATTTACAAAAATACAGTGAGGTTGTATAATGTACAATAAATACACATTAATTATTCTCATTCTACAGATAAGGAAACCGAGGAATAGAAATTTTAAGCAAATCCCTCAGCTACATAGACTGTACAAAGCAAAATCAGGAATTTGGAACTCACAGTGAGGCCCAACAGTCCAGACTGTTAACTCTAGACTCCACACTGCAAAGATATTCCCCACAAGGTCAAAACACGTGATGGATCATACTTGGAAGGCAAAGCGACAGGTGACGTTAACTTTCACGTTTATGTTACTTGGTATTTTTGAACTCCTTCCAACTATGCTATGAGGGAGAGAGAAAGAAAAGGAGAGAGAAAGAGACAAAGAGAGGGGGGAGATGGTGATGGAGAGAAGGAGAAATTATCATTTTTAAAAGCTGTTGCTGGACCAGGGAGTATTTTGCACAATAGAACGGAATAATAAATAATGGCTTATTACCTTCCTGATTTTGAAAAATTTTAAGAAATCACAGTATAAAGCATTAGAGTTAAAATACCATAGTGTGAGATTGAAATTTTAGGCATGTATTTAAATCACACAGAATCCTTTATCTTTCATTACTTTTGGTGCTGAGAATCTGCCACCTTAGAATAACTGGAAGTTGGAAAATCCAGATCCACATGTTCCTAATTGAGTATGTGCTTGTCATCCAGAGTCACCTGGACAGCCTGTTAAAAATTTGGTAAGAGGGAGGGTACACATATATATATGTATATATATACACATAAATATTTACACATATATACACACACGCATATATAACATTATAATATGTATAAATATATATACATATATATGTAATTATGGCTGATTCATGTTGTTGTACAACAGAAACCAACACAACACTGTAAACAAATGTCTCTACAATTTAAAAATAAACTAAAACCTCAATTGGGGTACCTTTCACATGCTTCATGGTGCAGCCAAACTAAATAAATCAATCACTAAATCAGGCGCCTTCGTGTAAATACCAGACATCAGAGATTCAGGAAGACTTTGGAGGGCCTCCCATCCTCCATAGGTCTCCAAAACTGCATTTCTCTCAACCTTCCCCATCTTCATTCACGGAAATTCTAGTATAGAGTATAGGGAGACTACAGCAAGTATTTTGAGAAATGATATGGTATCTCTATTTTTAAAAGAAAACATCAAAAAATATTATATTAAAATTTAGTACAAATGAAAGGAAATAAACCTCTCTACTTTGAGTCATGAAAAGGATAAGCAGAATTATGACCCACTAAGAGACTAGCAGAGGAAAATGAGAATACTTTAATAATGAAGTTTTAACTACTTGGCACTTCTCTAGTGCAAGAAAACTCAGCCATGGCTGAAATGCTGGTGGTGATACACCTACGCACTTTTCTTTCCTGTTATTAAAGTTAAAAAAAAAAAAAAACAGAACTGCAAATTTAAGCCAAACAATGTGACCGAGCTCACCTTAAAACTGAGGTCAAATCCATCATTTTGTCCTAATCCTCTCACCTCATGCCTGCAAGGACATATTTGAAAACAAGAGCCTCAGCACCAGTGTCATGCAAGCTAAGCTGATGTCCATGGAGAATCTGCTCATATAGCTCCGGGTGACTGTTTAAAACTTTGAGAGGAAAGAAACTCCTATTACATGCACCAATCTTGATTATTTCAAAAGATGGCTAAATTAGAAAACTGAGTTGCAGAAAAGAAGTATAACATAATTTTGTCACTTATTGAAAGCTTGTAAATGTGCACACTATGTAATACGGAATGCAGTAAATACATACATTAAAAGAGGATTAGGAACATAGATGACACTGACTAATTTCAAACTGAGGATAAAAGTTACCTCTGTGGGGAAATAAGGAGGGAATAGAATCACAAAGACAGACATCAGGGCTTTAATTTTGTTGTTGCTGCCGTTTAGTCGCTAAGTTGTGTCCAAATCTTGCAAGCCCATGGACTATAGCCTGCCAGGCTCTTCTGTCCATGGAATTTCCCAGGCAAGAATACTGGAGTGGGTTGCCATTTCCTCCTCCAGGGAATCTTCCTGACTCAGGGATCCAAGCCGTGTCTCCCACTTGGCAAGCAGATTCTTTACCACTGAGTCATGAGGGGAGCCCACTTTAACTGTAGTTGTATTATTTTGTTGTATTTTTTCTTAAGCTGAATGGTGCACATGTTGGTGTGTGTTATATTAGCCCTGTACTCCGCCGCCCTCCAGAAGTACCCGCAATAACAATTACAAATGTATATCCTCTCCGAACTGTATACAATTGTTTATACACAAACCATTTATTCATCTTAGACATGTAATGGAAATCTGACTGGTGCAAAAAATTAAGATTGCTAATGTCAGGTATTGCAAAAGAACAAGAACACTAATCAAATTTGAAGCCACTGATATAATTTTTATGTATTTCTATTACAGTTCTCTGTTTAGATTCTACATCTAAAACTCATCTTGACAGGAGTATATGTGCACATTCTCAAATAAACTTGAATTGAAGAATGTGTCTCACTATATGTTATTTGCTGGCACCATCAAACATGAGACCTCCATTTATATTTCTGGTCTATTCTTTACCGTCAACAACAGACTCATATAAGCAAAACGCCTGCACTTAAAATTTATTTGAAACCTTAAACCCTTTAAGCAAAATTTATTTGAAACCCTTATCCCTTGAGAGAAGGTAAGGTCCCTTTTAGATCTGTTTTCCCCTTCATTATACTTGCAAGTTTGGCTTATGATTGCTTCCCATCCATTAAAGTGAAAGTGAAAAGGAAAAAAAAAAAATAAAAGCATAATACCATACTGAAAAAAAAAAAAAAAGAAAGCTGTGGTACATATACACAATGGAGTATTACTCAGCCATTAAAAAGAATACATTTGAATCAGTTCTAATGAGGTGGATGAAACTGGAGCCTATTATACAGAGTGAAGTAAGTCAGAAGGAAAAACACCAATACAGTATACTAACGCATATATATGGAATTTAGAAAGATGGTAACAATAACCCTGTGTACGAGACAGCAAAAGAGACACTGATGTATAGAACAGTCTTATGGACTCTGTGGGAGAGGGAGAGGGTGGGAAGATTTGGGAGAATGACATTGAAACATGTAAAATATCATGTAAAAAAAAAAAAAAAAAGAAAGAAACCCTTATCCCTGAAACATCCCTCTGTTTCATTTCCTCTTCCCTGTTCCTGGTGACGTCAACAACTAACAGTTCCAGTCAAATATCTGTGGGTCATATTTATTTATTATTTTTATTTTCAGTCAGGTATACACGCTTTTGGGCTTCCGCTGTGGCTCAGCTGGTAAAGAATCCGCCTGCAACGCGGGAGACCCGGGTGCGATCCCTCGGTTGGGAAGATCCCCTGGAGAAGGACAAGGATACCCACTCTAGTATTCTGGCCTGGAGAATTCCATGGACTGTGTAGTCCATGGGGTCGCAAAGAAGTCGGACACGACTGAGCGACTTTCACTTTTCCCTGCTTTACAATGTTGTGTTAGTTTCTGCTATCCAACAAAGTGAATCAACTATTAATGGAAGTATACATGGGCTTCCCTGGTGGCTCAAAGGGTAAAAAAGTCTGCCTGCAACACAGGGGACCGAGTTCGATCCCTGGGTAGAGAAGATCGCCTGGAGGAGGAATGGCAACCCAGTCCAGCAGTTGCCTGCAGAATCCCACGGACAGAGGAGCTGGTGGGCTACAGTCCGTAGGGTCGCAGAGAGTTGGACATGACTGAGCGATTATCATCTCCCACCTGGATTTCCCTCTGACCTCCCCCCAACCCCTACAAAATTCAAGTCACCGCAAAGCACCATGGGTACATCTTCACTTTCTTTCATGCCTCATCAGTAAGCCCTACTGAACAACCTCTAGAACACCACAGATGTATCCCTCCATCCAACTCTAGCACTCTGCTCCCATCATCTCTCCTCGAAACAATTCCCTCTGCCTCCTAGTCAATCCCCTTCCCTCCACCAGGTTCAGCCACACTGACCTTTATGGCCCTCAAATATCCCCCATCTAATTTCCACTCCAGGTCCTCTGCATTCCCTTGCCCTGGAATGTTTTTCTCCAGAAATTCCCAGGGCTGGTTCCTTTAGATCTCAGCTGAGATATCACCATCCAAGAAAAGTTTCTTAAATTTCCCATAACTATGAGGTTGTATCCCTACTTTTATGCCCCCCCTTTATTTATTTTAAGAGTTTATCATTATATGAAATTTACCATTGTTGTTAGTAATAGTTTAAACAGTTATGACTGAGCTTGGGTACATGGAGCAAAACACTGCCTATGGAAGCATAACCAAATGGGGGGTTTCTTTTATACATGTAAGAAGAAGACCTGGCAAAAGCTGTCCAGAGCGGGTTCAGGGGCTCCACGACCCATCAGACACTGGACTCCCTTACGTCTTTCTGTGTTGTCCTTTTTAACATGTGCCTTTCACCTTCAAGGTATTCTGATAAAAACCTTTAATAACTCCTTATCGCTCATGGCATGTAGGCTCCCGGGGTGACTCGCCCACCCCTGGAAGACAACAAGTCCCACCGTAACAGCTCAACCCATATTTGGTTAGCTATTACAAACCCACGAACAAGAACTCAGAAGTCCTTCATTTAGGGGTCACTCCTTCACCCTAGCTGTCATGCACAAGAGCCATGCCCTCCAACGTGCCTGATCTGGTAGACTCTACTTCAAGGTTCTCTTGGGCCCCTTGACCCCCTGTCCTTCTTCCCCATCACAGCCTGAATTCACGGCTTAGCACTGCTCACGCTGAGCTTTAGGGAGTTACATGATCGGCTTGTGTAGAGGATGTGATAGAATGCAGGGAGAAGCAAGAAGAAGGTGGTCTCCTAAGTGGCCTGACCACCTGCTTCTTCCTTCTCCCTGTATTCTATCACACCCTCTACACAAGCCAGTCTTGTAACTTCCTGAAACTTACGGGTCTTCCTGTTGTCTGCACCCAAACAGAAAGCTCCCTACAAGCGGGGCAGGGCTTGCATATCCTGTTTACCACTGTTCTCCCAGATTATCAACCCAGACCAGGTACATAGAGTAGACACTTGGGAAACATTCCATAAAAGAATCGAAAATCACATCTAAATTCCTGAAAGCTATGTGCGAGGCTCCTCAGCACTTGGTCCAGTCCACCCTCCTAACGATACTGCCTACCACCTTCTTTCATTGTGGTCAGTAACAGAAAAAGACTGAATTTCTAAACTGTTCAGATCTTAGTATTATTTTCATATTTTATTATCTCTGCATAAAATGTCTTCACCCCTTTTCATACAGGAAACTCGTGATTATCTCCTGAAGTCTCAGCTCCTGATTCTCCTTAGACACCATTTGCTGCTCCTCTGGGCAGCACTTGAATGATGGTGATGGTGAGGAGGGGGAGGGCAGTGATGTGACTTGCAATTTCAGCAACTGACTGTAAGGAGTGCTTGCAATGCACCAGAGACGCTTACACATCCCTCACTAATAGAGACACATCTCGCACTCTCATAACAATCCTGCGAGGCAGGAATACTACTTTTCCCATTTAAGAGAAGGAAACTGACACATAGAAAGCTTAACTAATGTGGTGAAGTTCACAAAGCTAATGAAGACCAAAACCTGCCTTCAAACTCAGCTGGATGGTCTCTGTAAGTTGCAAACAATATTCATCCAGTCAGGCTGTAAGGCTGTTAGAAGCAGGATCTATATGGTACTCATGAGACTTAATGGTGTCTCAATAACATGATATTAAGTGAATGTTTAAAAAACCACTTATACAAATACAGAATGTGAGAACTGGCTAAAATGCAGACCTTATAAAGAAGAGCTAAATGTTTAAACTGACTATGCAACTATGTAAGTCAGTTCACTAATCCCAGAATAAAGTACTGGGCTACAATAACACGCACATCATACTAAGGGTGTGTGTTTGCTCCAGCACAGTCCAGACAGCTCTGGGGGTAAAGAATCTGGGTGCTGTGGTGAACCAGCCCATGCCTATTCGTAAGAAGGGACTGAGAACATTTTTTTCCAACTCTGCATTCAGAACCTCGAAAAAGACCACAGTGAGAGGATTTATACCACTGAACCTCGAAAGCGACATTTGGGCCTTTTTATTATGGAGAGACAGTTTGCCAGCAAACTGCTGTATTTAACCCAATTTGAGTTGCTGGAAGAACCCAGAAGGTTGCCTTGTGGAGGATGGATGGTGATTGAGAATGCTGTGGAGGGCGAGAGGTGGAACTTGAAAGCAGAATATACATCACGAAAGCACAAATAAATTTAATGAGAGACCAGGGTGTGAAATATCAACAACTGTCTATCCTCTATGTTATTTTTTATTTTCCAGTTTCAATAAAAACACAGTTTATAGATACAATATTCATTCAGAGATGTGGTCTGATGCTCTCTCCCATCAGTCTCTGGGAGTTGGTGATGGACAGGGAGGCCTGGCGTGCTGCGGTTCATGGGGTCACAAAGAGTCGGACACGACGGCGCGACTGAACTGAACTGAATATACAATATAAGCAAATTATGAAGATTGACCTATAAGAAATCAATCCTTTCTTTTTAAAGCACTCAAAACAGATAAAAAAATATACAAATTTAATCTAGCTTTAAATGACTACAGAATGTTAGGTTATGTAAATTTAGTATTGCCATTCTGCTTATATATTACAAAGATGAGTCATTTACGTAGGTAGAATAATGTTTTTCTCTCTTCAGAAAACCTCGTCTTCTTGCCCTCTGTTTTACATTGGAGTGACTCACAAACTCTTAAGTAGTAATCTCAAATTATTAGGTGCCCCTCATTAAACAGATTTTGAACACTAAGTTTACTTGTAAAGTTGTTTCTAAAATAAAATAGTCCAGAAATATCCAGCACATTAAAGAAAAAGGTAAACTACATTACTGTTTCATAAAAGGTTCTTTTCTTAAAATAACAATTCATCATTAAGATTTAAACCAGAAGAGCTCCCAAAACAATACACATGATGCCATCCTGAGGTTAGCCTGAGTGTAGGATAGGAATTTGGAAGGAGGCAAATGTGTTCCTTTTTGGAGTGTTAAAGCAAAATAATTTTCAACATGAACTTATTGCATATTAGAAAATATCTGTTCTTTTTGTGAATTACTCATTAAAGTAAATTAATAGTAGTCTAAAATGTGCTTATGTCTGTCCTTTGTAGGTATAATTTCACTTAATACACATAGAAAACCTATAAAAATACAAGCACTATTACTATCTCCATTTTATAGATGAGAAAAACAAAGACTTGAGAATGTAAATGATTTGCCCACCCTAGAAAGTCTGACTTGAGTGATTCAAACCACTTCAATATAAGCATGTATCAGAAAGTCGAGTAGAATTCTACCTAAATGATTTTACCTAGTATATGACACTCCTGAAGTTTTAACACCTCTGTTATATATGGCAGAGGCGTATGTTGGAGATGACATCATTAAAAAAAAAAAAAAAAAAAAACTGGACTAAACATAGATATAAAAGGCATTTAGCCTTCTATAGAAGCATGTACCTTATTGAAAAGAACTGACTGGGAGATAACAGGTAAACTGAGGAAGCAGGTGTTACCTACTCTCACAGGTTCCAAAGTTCTTAGTGACCAAGTATTAAGTAACATTGGAGATATCTTAGATAAACTTTTTATTTTTCTCTCTTTTCAGAGCAATGTTTGATGAATTATGCATATGTGGAATGCAAACACAGATTCAACTCACTTTGAAATACATAAGGATATAAAATGTACAGAAAATATCCTTGGCAAAACCTGTATTGAGTTTCAAAAGCCCACACATTTGAAACAAAGTTTGTGATGTCCTCCAAAACATAAACATCAGTGGGTTCTCACATTCCTCACTTCTGCTTCTAATGTCAGAATATTGCCATCAATTTAAAAAGCAGACCTTTATGCCATAATTAGTCTACCTATTAAATCATATGGGAATGCTGTCTCTGAATCCAAATAGATCAAGATCTGCTATAGAAGAGAAAATATATCATGGCAAGACAAAATTCAAAACCTTCAATGAAACACTGTTTACACAGATTAATTCACAAAGTTTATAACTTTCTTTCCAAAGAATCGCATTGCCTGGATGAATGTGTTTTTGTCTATGTGAAGATACATTTGCACGAATGGATAAAACAATTTTTTTTAATCTGCAAGTAATTAAGACTAGAGCACTCTACTGGCACTGTTTAAGTCATGAGCTTGCCTCACAGATCAGGAGTACTTGAGGTTTTGCTTCCATTAACTGAGTCTGTCCTCTGTTTGAGTCCAGGTCGGAGTGCGTCCTCTGTTTTAACATACGGCCCTTCCATTAACTGAGTCTGCCCTCTGTTTGAGTCCGGGTCGGAGTGCGTCCTCTGTTTTAACATATGGCCAAAAGATACTCTCATACCACACCCTTTAGTGCCTTAGAAACGTTAGTGTGGCAACCCTGACTTAACTAATGTTAATGTAATTTAACTTCTGCTGCTAAATGCCTGCAGACAATTGTATTCTTATCAATATTAAACCTAACAGTTGGAGAAAAAAATAATAAAGCTCTCCCTATCCTATTTAATTTTGCTTTCTCTATCCTATGAGCACCACTGAAGTTAGAACTAAAATAAATTTTCTTACACTTTTGACTTTATCTCTCATTATTCCATATCTAGAAAATGAAAGGCAGCAGTGTGAATATTTACCATTAATCTATTCCTTATACTCAGCTGTGACTCAAGCACACTTACAAACCAAAAGCAAAGGAGAATACATCTTCTCATACTGATCTAAGTGAGTTTGATATATAAGCTTTAAAGAGTGCTTTCATGTAAAAGTTTCATTGTACTATGACAATAATCTCAGGTTTCTTACAATTACTTAGTAAGAGGGAAGAAGCAAAACGCAGAATGTGGCTGATTAATCTCTGGTCTAGAAGCTTTAAGGTGAATGGCATAGACAAATTCCTGAGTCTTAAATTACTCTGTAAAGGATGTCAAAGTGTTACTTGCTCATTCCTGTCCGATTCTTAGCGACCCCATGGACTGTAGCCCACCAGGCTCCTGCATCTATGGGATTCTCCAGGCAAGAATACTGGAATGGGTAGCCAATCCCCTCTCCAGGGGATGCTCCCACCCTAGGGAAGGATAATAACTGTATTAAATAAAATCTTAAACAAACAGGTCAATTGCATGATGGAATTTAATCCAATAACAGAGAAAACAAAACAGAATATTTGAAATGAGGACTTCAGTGAAGAGTAATCAAATTTCACAGTGTGCAATCACTCCTCTTTGTCAGGTTTCTGATGAGTCAGGCTTTGCCTTTCTTACGCTAATAAAATAGATCCTAGGTTAAGATCAGGAGGATTGGGTTGCTGTGGATCCAGTTTCACTCCCCCACAGATTTTCTGCCTTGCAATCTGAACACAGTAAGGGCAATGGGATCGTCTGTGAGACGTAAACCCATTAAATAAATCCACAGGCTCTGTATCCTCGGCCTCTTACAAGCTAAAAGAATCTCTCTTTTTTTCCCCTTCAAGTCTGTATTTATCCGTGGCAATCCTCAAAGATGTTTCATAAGTCCGCAGGGGCACACCAATGTCAAGACTTCCTTTCAACAGAAAAATAACATTTTTGAGGGTTCTGAATTATGCAAAGAGGTAAGTAATTTTGAGATCCTTTCTGACACATATAAATAGCCAGACACAAACAGATAAAATAAGGGTCTTTCTGAAATGAGCACTCGCTTTGTGCAGATTACTATCCTTTGATTCTAGACCCTGACACTTTGCACTAGGTGTCAGCTGCCACAGTAACACAACAGCTGTCTGGAGGAACTCAAGTGGGTATCTACATTTTTACCCACATGAATATCGCCAACAGTCAATTCCAGTAGCGCATCAACCCTCTGGGAAAAATTCCTGTCTTCTTCCTGAAGTGTCTGAGGATCTCATTTACACGAAGGTACACTTAAATACAATGAAACCGTACAATGATTGTTCTCGGTATAATGGTATCTAACCTGGCTTCCTTTTGTCTTACAGTCAGAGAAAAAAAGGAATTTTACGTAAAACATGTTGGCCATTTATACTGTAATTTGCAGAATGTTTCTTTTATACAAAAACAAAAAAATCATGGTGGAATTTCACTGTAGGTTCTAATCTGGCCTTTTTTTTTTTTTTCTTATAATAAAAAGTTAAATAAATTCAGCTTATAAATGAAACCATTTCATCCCTAAGTTCCTTCTAGTATATAAGTTTACATGGTCTTCCCTAACCAGTATATCCACCATGGTTCCATGAGCTGCTCATTTATTGCCTGAGGCTACAGTGTATCACTCCCAAATCGATTTGGAAAATGTACAACTAGAGCACCAATCGTTAAGAACTGTATATTTTCATTTATTTGAAATAATCGGTACAGCCTTTGAAAAGAAATACTAATCATGTCGATTTAGACCTACACGGTGCTAAGTAGTCTCTTTAATAATTCAAAAAAGATGCCTTAATAATTTTATAGGTTGTATTGACCTATTGACTTTTATTGTGAATTAATCATTGTCCCTGAGAATCAATTAAATTATTTTCCAATTTCTTGTGCTGAAAAATCTAACATAAATAAATACTGTTCCTTTAAAACAGCTGTAAATAAAAAGCCTGTTGATCTTCTATGGGAAAGAGGGAAGAAATTAAATTTTTCTGTGATTTTTTTCAAAATTAAACATTATACTGAGATATTGTAGATTTACAAGTTACTGTCAGAAATATTACAGAAATATCCCAGTTCTCTTTTACCTGTTCCCCCCTTGACAACATCTTAAGAAAATACAGTATATCATCACAGTGATATTACTGGTAACAGTCAAGACCCAGAACATTCATCACCAGGGGGGTCCGGGCAGTTGTCCTGTTGCTGCCACACACTGTTCTCTCCTGTGCCCACACCCTTCTTTACCCTTCGTACCCACTCATTCCTCCTCCATTTCTCCGAATGTCTCCTGTCAGAAATGCTAACCTAATGGCACCGTCTGGAAAGTGACCTTTTGCAACTGGCTTTTTTTTCACTCAGCATAATTCATCCAAAATGCTGTCTACTTCAATAGCGGCTTTAGTGTTTCTTATCACTGGTATGGATGGACCACAATCTGCAGTCTCTTCACCTGTTGAGACACATCTGGATTGGTTCCAGATTTGGGCTAATATGGATGAAGCTGCAAAATAGTCATACACTGCTTTTGGTGTCATATAGGAAATACAAGTTCAGTTTTGTAAGAAACCATCATACTCTCCACCAGAGTGGCTATACTATTTTATATCAGCGGCCCAGTTTCTCCACATGCTCGCCAGCATTCAGTGTTGTCACTGTTTGGCATTTTAGTCTTTCACCTATCCTAGTGGTTGCTTCGGGCTTTTACATTCATGACTTGCCATATTGTGCTGCGGTTGACGTTTTATAGGTTCAAGTATAGAAATCTTACTCCCTTTATGTCCCTTTATCTCTCTCTCTATATTTGTCTTAAACAGTTTTTCTTCATTTAGAACTACATAAGGCATTGTTATAAATTTTTCTTCAACCCTGAAATATAATTTAGAACACTAAAGAAGAGAAGGAAAGTCAATTGTCTTTAACCATATTTTTGCTTACTGTGTTCCTTCTTCCTTTCTTCCTTCCTGATGTTCCAAAGTTCTTTCTTGTATCATTTTCTTTCTTATTAAAGAATTTCCTTCCTTCATTCATTCTTAGAGGGTAGTTGTGCTGGTGAACAATTTCTATTAGCATTTTTCCATGCAAAAATATATTGACTTCTTTGTAATGTCTCTGCTTTTTTCAATATGCTATCTAGGTTTGTCATAGCTTTCCTTCTAAGAAGCAAGTGTCTTTTTAAGTGTCCTTACATAATGAGGCTTTTATTTAAACTTTCTGTTTTCTATGACATTGCTCCGGCTGCAAAAGGGAGGGTCCCACTTACTACTGCCAGTAGAAACAGAAGCCCAAGTCCCCCACTTGGTATCTGTTGACACATGCCATGAGGTGAGGGCTCCTCCTCATTGCTGTACGGGGGTGATTTCAGCCCCACACGCAGTGTCCACTGTCAGTGTGCTAGAAGTGGTCTTGTTACTGCTTTAAAATGCTTGAAGGCCTGACTCTCCACTAGGGCCCTTCTGTGAGCACCTCGGAAGTGATGGGGAGGGGAACCTTGCTGCTGGCAGGAGCAGGTGGAAGTCTCACCTTCCAACAGTCTTCTCTGACCACAGCAGTTACATAAAGCACATCGTAACAGTCTCACAAGGGGGCAATCTAGGACCCGCGCTTGCACTCCTCACTACCGGGGGCGGTGAGGGTAGGGCCACAGTTCTACTGTGTGTTTATCTGGCAAACTACAGCAATCGTCCAAAAGGTTTTCATATTTTCAGTAAAGTCTGCTCCTTGGCTTGAGAGAAGACTTTTTTTTTTTTCTTTTTTCCTCTTTGCATATGATGGCATTTCTAGGTGCTAGTTTCATCAGCTTCAAGTACTGAATATATTTGATTAAAAAAAAAGGAGAAGAAATTCAAGCCCATATTATTCCTTGGGCCCTGAGGTTTCGAACTAGTTTGCATTCCTTTTTCTTCCTTTCAGCATCTTTATGTTTGTTTTATGTGTAATGTCCACAGTTTTACCAAGAGGAGTAGGTAAAAGTCTGTGTATTCCATGTTCCCAGATATAAAATCTGTGCCAGATGACATATTTACTGAGGCCTCTATTTTTGCCATTTTTATTTACTTCTTTAAGTAAGTAAGTGAAAGTCGCTCAGTCGTGTCTGACTCTTTGCAACCCCATGGACTATACAGTCCATGGGATTCTCCATGCCAGAATACTGGTGTGGGTAGGCTTTCCCTTCTCCAGAGGATCTTCCCAATCCAGGGATTGAACCCAGGTCTCCCACATTGCAGGCGGATTCTTTACCAACCAGCTGAGCCACAAGGGAAGCCCTTAAAGCTATTAAAATCTTCTTATAACAAAATAGAACATATTAGTGTACAAAGAAAATAATTATACTCAAACGGTGCTTCTCCAACTGGCCTGTGGACATATCCTTCAGGAACTGACTGTTCTATGAAACTGATCAAAATGTTGTGGTATCAGATGGATTATAACATTAAAAAATATATTTTACCATTTGAAAAGATGAAAGTACTTTTTAAAATCTAAATATTTTCAAAATAAGATTATGGTCTTAAGCTATAAATTCCCAGGTGCTTGGCAAAAGGCACCAAAAAACAATTTCTTTCTAGAAGAAATTGAGACTCTAAAATGTGAGAAATACTACCCGACTCCTGGGGTGACCATTTGTCTCTGTCTTCCCAGGGCACTGTCAGCATCCACTTTTTTTTTTTTCCTGGAATAATCATTAATAGAGCCATCCTTCACATACGATGGGCTCGATTTTGTATACCAAGCTATAATGGTCACATTATCTATGATCATTATGAAAAAATATACAGAAAGTAAAAGCAGGTAGGAGAATCCCAACCAGTGTTTGCGTCCCCCGGGCATTCCACCTTCTCTTCAGTACACCGAGGCTTTTATTCAGCCTTTCTTCGTGGAAAGCAGCTCATATGCTGGTTCACATTCTTCTTCTCAGCAGCAACTTCTCATTACACTTTCTGTGCTTTACAGTGTAAAGTATAGCATCTCTGGGGCTTCCCAGGTGGCGCTAGCGGTAAAGAATCTGCCTGCCAAAGCAGGAGACCTAAGAGACTCTGACTGGATCCCTGGGTCGGGAGGAACCCCTGGAGAAGAGAATGGCAACTCATGCCAGTATTCTTGCCTGGAGAATTCCATGGACAGAGGAGCCTGGTGGGCTGCAGTCTATGGGGTTGCAAAGAGTCGGAAATGACTGAACAACTAACGCAAATACCATCTATAATAGTAGCACTGCCGCTGCCAAGTCGCTTCAGTCGTGTCCGACTGTGTGTGACCCCATAGACGGCAGCCCACCAGGCTCCTCCTCCCTGGGATTCTCCAGGCAAGAACACTGGACTGGGTTGCCATAGCACTAGACGATTGTAAACATGTGTTCTAACACTGTATAAGAATATCAAGGAACACTAATATTTGGCTAATTGCATACCTTAATAATTCACAACCATCAAACTTGCAGTTAGACGTATAACTCATTAGTCTGCAGTACAACACTTGCGTGGAAACAACTCACCAGCTTCTCAACATCTAAGTCACTAAACTGTGACATAACAAATGTTGTAGAAACATAAATAGTTTGCTTTTTAATAACCCACAGGTATACTTGAGCTTATAATCCAATATAATAGAATTTGATATAAATGAAGGAAAAAAATTATAAGATTAAAGGTGTGATATACCTATTAGCCAATAAAGAAAAAGATTATTATTAAATATAAAAACATATAAGCCGAATTAGAGGTCTCCTTGTACACTTTCCCCTATCGTTTGAATTTTTATAACTATCACATATTAATTCTATAATCAGAAAAATAAAACCTAAGTTTATGAAGTGGGAAATGATAATATTGGAAAAAATCTGAAGGATATTAAGAAAACATCAACTTTCAAAACTTCAGCTAAACAACATTTACTTACATTCGAGGCAGTTGAAAAAACACATAGGGTATTCACAAGGCTCTTGTGTGAAGTCTTTGAAGTTTGAAAATTTAGCAGGTTCATTAGAGATATGACCAAAACAACACATAATATTTTTTAAAATAGGTAAATATTCTTAAAAATGGACACAGTTTACTTTGTCAGGGAACATCACTTATCATTACTCACAAATTTTGAAACACGTATTGTGTATCACTAAAACATAGCCAATTAAATAATTTGGCTTCTTAGGGTCATTTATTTTTAATATTTACAAGCTATTAAAATCTTAATGTCTCTGATCTTCCAAATTCAGACCTTGTCATATTACAAAGCTTAATAGGGGTAATAAACTGATGTCTTTTAATACTTCTTGCAAAAATGACCTATTTCACGAAATGATGGTCTCCAAATGTGTATATACTTGTAAACATCATTAAATTGAATATTTACTGAAAGGAGTTTTTGACCATTCATCTGAATGAACCCTTTTATAACGCAAACATTTCTATGTAAAATAAACAGTCATATTTTATGTTCTACTTTGAAAATCTAATTCATTATTACACACTAGTTAAATATACTGAAGTTTCTCATATCCTGGTTGTGATGGTTAATTTTGTGTGTCTGTCTGAGCCATGGACTGTCCAGATATTTGGTCAGATGTCAGTCTAGCTGTGCTCAGATGAAATTAATACCAGCATCAGTACACTGAGTAAATCAGATGTATCTCCTCAATGCACATGGACCCCATTCGCTCAGTTCAAGGTCTGAAGAAAACATCTGACCCTCCCACAAGTAAGAGGGAATTCCTCTTGCCCAATGGCCATCTAGCTGGGACATGGTTTGTTTTGGTTTTTTTTTTGGCGAGGGGGTGGGGTGGTGGACAGCCTTTGGCTTGAACTGAAGCATTAGCTCTTCCTGAGTTGCAGGCCTACCAGCCTTCATACAGGAACACCTCCATCACCTCTTCAGTTTACAGGTCCTCAGACTCTGAATGAAACTTAAGTTTGCTGACAGATGCAGATTTAGGGACTTGTCAGCCTCCAAATCTGTGCAACCAATTCTTTGTTATCTATCTACCTATCTATTTTGTCTCTCTGGAGATCTCTAACTAATACACTTGGTTAATAACCTATACTGATAATATTAATAATAATAAAGCTCATGTGAATACAGTGAATTCTGCTCAAACAAAAATGTTATCTAAATTCTCAAGTCCCTGTAATTTAACAGTTAGTCTAATTGAAAATTTTATCAGTTTTGGCATATACAGCTATGTTAGAACCTTAATTTCCATGTATAATTTTGAGGAATAAATTGATGATTATGTAAAGGTGATTCAGGGATTCTTGATACGCAATGTGTTAGAACTGGAGGGTAGGAGAAAGGGTGACATTTGAATAGTCCCTGAATACTCTGTTACAAGAACCGACAAAGAAAAAAATATCAGTTCACTGGGAATAATATGTCAGACACCAATATTTTATATTACATACTTGTCAGCATAAGGAAAATAATAAAAACATGGACAGAACCACTGTTTATGAAGTAGGAAAAATGTATAGGTCTTTCCAATTTACTTCTAACAAATAGAGTATGTGGCAGATATCTGCTTTATAAAAATACATTTTAAAAGCCATAATGTCGTGATGAATCTTTGCTGAACAGCACAGCCATAGGTGTCTATTTTTAGTAAATATCTGAGGAATAGTCGTCTTTGTAAGTTTTCTGAATTCAAATTCTACTATTCTAAGTAAAGCCTGTAAATGTGAAGGTCAAACATCTATTTATAAACTCCACAAAGTTCTTTTCAGTTAAAATGTATAAATATTACACACACACACACATTTTACTACCCCAGTAAAATATACATCCTATTATCATTGCCTTAACTGTTTAAATCATTGCAAATATACTCATCATAATTCATGATGAAGAGTTGTCACATTATTTAAGGTGATCACTTAGACCCTGATAATAATAAAAACAATAATAACAACTATGATAGTGATGATGCTAATAAATGCTACTATATAGACAGTGTTTACTATATGTCATACTCTGCTCTAAGAGTTTTACATAAATTAACTTAGTCCTCACAAAATCCCAATGAGAGAGGTATTATTATTAATTCAGTTTTACAAATGAGTAAACTGAAGTAGGACAAAGGCTAATAGAGTTTTGTCAAGAGAATATACTGGTCATAGGAAACACCCTCTTCCAACAACACAAGAGAAGATTCTACACATGGACATTACCAGATGGTCAATACCGAAATCAGATTTATTGCATTCTTTGCAGCCAAAGATGGAGGAGCTCTACATAGTCAGCAAAAACAAGACCAGGAAATGACTGTGGCTCAGATCACCAGCTCCTTATTGTAAAATTCATACTTCAATTGAAGAAAGTGGAGAAAACCACAATGCCATTCAGGTATGACCCAAATCAAATCCCTTACAATTATACAGTGGAAGTGAGAAATAGAGTCAGGAATTAGATCCGATAGACAGAGTGCCTGAAGAACTATGGACGGAAGTTCATAACATCATACATGAGGTGGTGACCAAAATCATCCTAAAGAAAAAGAAATACAAGAAGGCAAAACAGTTGTCTGAGGAGGCCTTACAAACAGCTGAGAAAAGAAGAGAAGTGAAAGGCAAAGGAGAAAAGGAAAGATATACCCATCTGAATGCACAGCTCCAGAGAATAGCAAAGAGGGATAAGAAAGCCTTCCTCAGTGATCAATGCAAACAAATAGAGGAAAACAACAGAATGGGAAAGACTAGAGATCTCTTCAAGAAAATTGGACACACCAAGAGAATACTTCATGCAAACTGAAACACAGAGGCCATATTCTCTAAGTATATTAGATACCGTTTAAAAAATTATTTTGCCTTAATTTGTAATATTAAAAACTAGATGCTCCCTATATATGTTGGCTTCCCTGGTGGCTCAGATGGTAAAGCGTCTGCCTACAATGCGGGAGACCCAGGTTCAATCCCTGGGTTGGGAAGCTCTCCTGGAGAAGGAAATGGCACCCCACTCCAGTACTCTTGCCTGGAAAATCTCATGGACGGAGGAGCCTGGTGGGCTACAGTCCATGGGGTTGCAAAGAGTCGGACACGACTGAGCGACTTCACTTTCAAACACTCTTATTATAGAAGATCATCTAGACACTTAGAAATGAATACACAACATCACAGAAAAAGCCTATGACATAATGTTAAGGGAAAGAAATTCACTACATAAAATTGCATTTTCACACTGATTACAACCATATCAAAGTCAGCCATGCACACAGTCAAGGGCTGTGAAAGGAACAACACAGCGCGGGAACTGCTGCTCCTCCATGAACTCCCTGTCTCCCCTTCCCCTTGATGACCAGATGAGCTGTGCCTGTGACAAAGGCCCGTGATTCATGCTGAATCCATGCAAGCTGGCTTTCTCCAACTACAGTCCTGGACCGAAGGTCCCTGAGTCACCACCACTGTCACCAAGTCCAAAGGCTCTTTTCTTCCTCATCCTCCGTGTTTTCACAGCACATGCATTCTTTACTAGTAATTTTCTTTCCCAAATTATCTATGAACATGTCAGTTGGATGGACAATGCCTCCTATACCGGCTCCTCTCCTGTTACCCAAGGAACTGCTTGTGCTGTACACTCTGCACCTTGGCAACTGAATCTGTTCCAGTTACTGCAGTACTTCCCCCACGCAGAGAGTCCTCAAACATAAAGCAAGCCCTGAGCTCCACACCTCCACATGACCATGTGTCAGCATCTCCCCCTGGCATTAACTCTTGTAATCTGTGAAACTCCTGCCAGTGATGAAACAGGATCTCCAGACTCGCATTTCCCTCCAGGGCATCTTATTTTGTTCTCCATCTCCTCTCACGAAACCTCAGTGTCACACGGGTCAAAGCTTTGTAAATTACAGCTCCCAATTCCCTTGTCACCCACCTTCACATCTCCTCTAGGTTCTACAGGAATAGGACCCTATGCTTGCTCCCACACACCTCTCACGCTCATTCTTATCTCCAGAATCCCACTTGAGTTTCAACTCACCCAGAAATCTTTATTGGTGACTTTCACTCAGCTGTTTCTCCTACACCTTTAAAATTTGGTAATACTTATATTTCAGTTTTCATATGGCAGTTACCGTGTTTGACATGTTTATGTTATAGCTATTAGTTTGAGCCACATGAAATCGCTGATATTTTTAACCTATGTAGTTCAATTTAGTATTATTGTTGATTTTAGAGGGCCTAAGTAAACAGCAGTCTCTAAGAAAACAGCAGTGGGTACTGCCTTTCTTTGGGATCCCCTCAGAAGCCCAGAATACTGTAAGTGTTTGTTAAAATCAAGAATCTTAATGAATCCATCCAGATACCTACACTGTATCTATCCATTTGTATAAATCAATTGTCTATAGTAATCGGTATAACCTATCCCCTCCAGTGGTACAGGTGAGAAACTTTAGAACCTGAAAACTTTGGGTAACATAAAATATTTTGGTTCAAGAAGTTGTTTTAAAATAATTTATGATGGGAACATTCTTGGCTTTAGAGTTTGGCAGGTACAGTAAAAAAAGCTTTCTAGTTGATTGAAATAAAAAAAAAAAAAAAAAAAAAAAACCCACCAAAACACTTTTCAACACAGGTACTTGCCTTATAAAAATAAATTGCCTAAAAGCAAAGCACAGCACCCTGTGTGCATAGTGAGCCTAGCAGACTGCTGTCAGAAGAGATGCTGGAGAAGGAGGGGGCAATTCACATTTCCATAGCGTCTCTCTTACAGCCAGATCCGAAACCCTTTCACAAAGCAGTAAATATCATCACCAGAAAGAGACAGCGATAGGATGTCAATAAAGTAGGGACTCCGGGTAGAGACACAGCATCGCACCACCACCACTGTTCTCAAGAGCAGGCCCCCAAACAGCTGCAAGCAGAAATGAAACTCATCTGTGCTGGTGAAAAAAAGGGGATGGAGCGGGGAATGTGTTTGGGGTTCTTCAGGATCACCTGAACCGTCCACAGAAAGCAACTGGTTTTCCATACTTTCTCAGAGAATGACTTCAATCCGTATGGAGGCCTGTTTGCTGGCTTCCCCAACACAAAACAGGTCTCCCCTCCCAGAGGAAGGCACTGCTCCCCAGTCGCCTACGCAGTTCACGCCTTCCCCTGCGGAAATACCAGCTGGGAATGAAGCCCCACCCCCACCCCCATGAAAAGATACAGCGCTTTGATGCTATGAGGAGCCCCGAGGTGCCCTCAAAGCATCAGGGACAGGAAAGAAAAACACTGGCTGCACCCTCTCCAACATTTCAGCGGCCCATTCTGGGGAACATGTTACTGAAACTTGGAGAAATTAAACACACAGGTGGACGTCCGCGGTGCGTGCGTCTTCCTCCACCGCCGGCTGGGGCGCTGATGGGCAGGCAGCTCTCCAGTCTGCTCCCAAGGCCCTGAGCCCCAAAACCTCCTCCCATCCTGAGCTGCGGCGGCAGACCCGGGACCATCCTCCAGGGGTCAGAATTGGGTTACAGATCCCTCCCGGCACATGACTGAGCAGCCGGATCTGGGACAATTTCTGTGACTCCTTCATTAAGATTCAAGTGGAATAAGTACGGTAGAAATTGAACACACCCAGAAACGGTGCCTTGCTGCGGCTGTAGTCGGTAAACATTTATTCACTAAGCCCAGTCTGTGCTCTCTCTCTCTCTCTCTCCTCTCTCTCCCAGTCACAGTTGTTCTTCTGATCGGTACCTGCTTGCTGTTTTAATGCATAATTAAGAAGGTCAGAATTAATGAAGCGGTGTGGAGTAAAGTTCAAGGAATCCCTAGGCGCTATTTATTCTATTAGATCTCAGGCATGAATGTCAGCTTGGCAGCGCAAGCTGCATAAGCAATGGGGCAGGCCGCAGCCCAGGAGCCCTCCACCAAGGGAGACTCACCTGCACTGTCCAGTCATTCCTGAGCTCC
This sequence comes from Bos taurus, assembly GCF_002263795.3. Taxonomy (NCBI): domain Eukaryota; kingdom Metazoa; phylum Chordata; class Mammalia; order Artiodactyla; family Bovidae; genus Bos; species Bos taurus. The sequence goes on from NC_037336.1 coordinate 97,954,904, forward strand.
TTCCCTGCGAAAATCACACACAGCTGGTCAGCTGGAACCCCCTGTCGCCTAGCAACCACCTCCTTGAGCTGGAAGATGCTGGTGTCAGAATCGACCTCCACTGGGAACCCGTGGTTAGAGTTGAACCTGACAAACACTGGCCAAAAAACAAAAAAGAAGCTTTAGTCAAAACCCTCAAATGGCAATTGCATTTAATCACAATCCTTAATGGCAATGCAACATTTCTGAATTGATTTGCCCCTCTCCTGCCCTTTGATAAGCAGTCTGCATTTTCTTTCACTTATAAAGCTTAAGGCTATGGAGCAACATTTGGAGAAAAATGGAGTTATCCTATGGGATTTCCCTTTCATATATTAGTCAGTGACCCACAAACAAAATTGCATGCTCCCTTTGACATCCGTCCTGCAAAACAGGGGGGACTCAAGCAGAACACTTGCTTGATTGGAATTGTGAGATTCCCAAGAGTTTATCCAGGCGATTCAGCTCTGACAGCCTGTACAAACTCACAGGGCCTCTACAGCATCCCCCTTAATAAAAAATCAAAGGCATCGCGCTGGCACTCATGGTATAGCAGTGGAAAGAAATCAAACCACTTTCTGAACTAGAGTGAAGGCACGAGGTTGTGTCTAAGAGCCCGAGCCCTCATTGGTGGCCCCAGCCAAAAGGCTCCACGGGGTCTTACGGAAACATGTATTTGCCCCGTCTTTTGAAAGATACCATTTTTCTTGGAACCACTATTCTCCTCAAGGCCCAGGCTGGAGCCTTGCAGCCTCTCCCATGTCTTCTTGCTGCCAATGCCATCCACCTCCTCCAAGGCTCTTGCGTCTGTCCTTTCCGTTGCATTCCTCCAGTCACAGTGCTTATCAAGTCACGTCTTGATTCTTGCAGTAGCCTCCCAACTGAAGTCCTGTGTGTGTGTTCGTCGCTCAGTCGGGGCCAACACTTTATGACCCCATGGACTGCAGGTCCCAGTGCAGCCCACAGGCTCCTCTGCCCATGGAATTCTCCAGGCACGAATACTGGAGTGGGCTGCCATTCTCATCTCCAGGGAAGCTTCCCTGGCCCAGAGATCTAAGCCAGGTCGCCCACATTGCAGGCAGATTCTTTACCAACTGAGCCACCAGGGAAACACAACTGAAGTCTTAATATTCTCCTTTCACTTTCAGAATGTCCTACATTGTTCAGCAAAGTAAACCTTATTCTAGAGCTCCACCGTGTCACAGCCCTCAAAAATTTTAAAGGCTTAAAGCTTTTAAACTAAATGCCCCCAAAACACAGACCACAGAAAACTCCTGCCCCTGCACTCCCTTCCTCACGGCTGCCTGCTGAAAGCCCATTCACCCCCAGGATCCATCTAAGACATGACCTCCTCCCAGAGGCCACTCACTGTCAGCTGCATCAGGACTGAGTTCACCTCTTCAGGATTCAGGGGCTGTTACTATGTACATCTTGTGAGGCTTGCCACAATTTCTCAGGGACGCAGTACAACACAGGAGATAAATACACCCTCCAAACTGAGAGGAACTAGTCGCCAATCCTATAGGTCCCTTATCAGCTTAGGGGACTAGGGTGAACATACTAACCTTCACTCTTTAACTCTCAGTTCCCTAATCTTCAAAATATTTATAAAGCACAGAGAGTGTTCTATGATACATTAATAATACTTATAGTGTTTACAACAATCCCACAATGACTTTTAAAAAATGGATATTTGTATATGTCTTCCTACCTTCTATGAAAGTTCATAAACTCCTCAAGGCCAGGCACTACAGTTAATTTTCTGCTATATCTTCTTTAAATGGAGCATTAGCACTCAGTAGTTCTCAATATGTGAGATGATCCACCAAATAATAATCATAATTAAATAATATTTACAATACCAATAATAGTCAAGTAATTACTACGTGGTAGAAATTGTACCTTACATAGGCCATTTTTAAGCTTCCTAATGATCTGGTAAGGTCACTATTAGTATCCTTATTTAAAAGAAAAGTAAATGAAGGCCTTGACAATTGTAATCACTTTTCTGAGGACATCAGTTACTTTGTAATGGAATCACAATTTAAATTCACTTCAAACTACCTCTAAACCCTATTCCATTTCTCCTAAAGCACACTGCCTAAACTATTCTCAGAAGAAAAGTCCACATTCCTTTTCCTTATGACTGTACGTGTGTGTGTGTGTGTGTGTGTGTGTGTGTGTGTGTGTGTGTGTAAAACACAACAGCAAAAAGTCTTTATACCATACATCAGACGGCCTTTATACCATACATCAGACAGGTTAGCAGTAGAAATGAGATTGAAAGTAAAAGCTGCAGTCAAGTGCTAAGAGCAAAGAACAATGAACAATAGTTATAAGACACAGTGAGATACAAAAGATACCAAACTGAGGTTAAGTGCCAGAGATGGACTACAAGCGCAAAGATCTGACATATTTTACCAGCATAGAAAATATTTAGAAAGGGTAAGAACTGTGACAAAAGTGTCCCAAATAAAGAAAACTGATAAAAAAAAAAAATTACAGAGGAAAACGTGTTTTTGATATACATTAAAGTAGATGCCATGTGACGCTGTTGAAAGTGAGAGGAGGCAAAATAAAAATATATTGGAAGCCCTTGAAGTATATTCTTGGTATCCTTAGATCAGAGACCATAAGGCAACCAATTCATCAGAGAAGACATGGTGACCAGTGAGTGACTATAAGGAACAAAAGCTATGGTCTGAGTTCCAAATTGATATTCTGGTAGTGTGAATAGATTTTTTTTTTTTTGAAGTAAAAATGGGGAAGAAGCAGTCGAAAAACCATACAAAAGCTATTTTAAAAAGGGTTAAATAAATAAAATTCATTGAAAGAAGTAATCAGAGGAAACTCTGTAGCCTTAAATGCCAATATCAATATAAACAAAGACAAACGAAAAGGCTAGGAAAAGAACAGAAAGCAAGTGAAAGTAAAGTGCAAAAAAGCAAATAAACAAATTAATGTTGTATGTATATGTATGGCTGAGTCCCTTCACTGTTCACCTGAAACTCTTACAAGATTATTAATCAAATATACCCCAATATAATAATTTTTTAAAAAGGGAGAAATATTTAAGGAGATCTAAAGTTGCTGATTTTCTCTAGAGGTTCAAATCATGAGAATTCCACCCTAAGGAAAAGAATTATAAAGAAAACTAAAGGGGTAAAAAAAATCTGCAAAATAAATACTAGATAATTCTGTGCCACTAATGAAAACATTACTATCTAAAAGCCTTTTGTTTTCCTCATAAATAGAAAATTAAAGTTTGTGAGCCTAAACTCAACTTGGATAAATCATATCAATACTATATAAATGAATATTGTTGAGCAACAATTCAGAAATAGACTATGAATTTATCATGGAAAGACTGATCAAGTACATAGCAGGTATTTGGTCAACTAAAATATTTGTTGAGTGAATTAAACAAAAGCACAGCTCAAGACAGACCACTACCATCAGTGTATAAATGGGATCAACACTTTTAGGGCAAGACAGTTCCTTCTCAAAAAAGAATGCCCTTATCGCATCTATAGGCTGTTCAGCTCCAGCTGCAACCCAGTAAATACCAGGAGCATACTCTAATAATTGTGCCAACCAAAAGTAACCCTACATATCTCTGAATGTCCCTTGGTAAGGCAGTTTCTTCTTTACCTTTAAGAAACATCACTCTAGTATCACCAGCCCCAAGCAGACACAACTTGTCCTCTGATTCCCTTCCACTCCTTATCCCACATCTATGCTCAGAAAAATCTACTGTGAACTTCTTATTGTTGTTAACTCTCCATTTCTTTCCATCGCATTCTTTAACGAACCTACTCTTGAAGTCTTAAAGACTGCTCTTGGTATGACCTCCATATTTTCAATCAATGGTTGCTTTTCTATGTTTTTCATATTTGGCCATTTGGGGATAATCAGCAATAATTAGCCCTTGATCTAATAGCACTTTTCACTCTTCTCTAAGCATCTGCCACTAAGTCCTCCTGGTTTCCTTCTACAACACAGGACATACTTTCTTACTGATTTCAGAGTGCCCAGGGTTCTGCTTGATCTCTTCTTTTCTGACTGCCCACCTAGGGTTGCATTATCCAAGCTGCATGTCTTATAATTCTTGGGTAATTTAATGTATTAATATGGGAAATTTTCATTCACCATGATTTTTACTTTATCTTATTTTAAAATTCAACTCTCTCACAACCTTCTACGTCAGATAATTCTCAGAACAATATGAGTCCATAGTTATCTAATTCTTAGGACCAATTGCTATGTTCCTAAAGCTATAGAATTGGCTCACAAAAACTCTATTGAACATGTACTTAACAACTTCTATGAGAATCTCAAAATACTTACATAAAGGTGAAATTAACCTCCCACAAATCACATAGTATATCTTCAGTATTCATAACATCAAATTTGTTATACTCCTAATTTCTTGCTGTCATAATTTAAAACATTTTTAAAAACGCTGCAGCATATTAGGCATTTTTCATAGGACTCTGCTAGTGAAAAAATTTAACACACTTCCTAGATGAATGAGTTTCCAAATTGGGTATTTTATTGTATGCTCTAAACTTGAACTTTAATTACTTTTTTCTTAAATTGAGAAAAACACAAAGTATGATTCAACAAGAACATCTACAGTGTAGGATTAAAGTACATAGGAGATGAAAGTCTGACCAGCACTTGAAAACTGTTGATATTTTAAGAAAAAAGTAAACACTTATTTTGAAAAAGAGCCACTATTATAATCTGACGAACACGTGGGGAGGAGGGGAAAGTAACAAATGCAAAATCAACAATTAAGGGATAGGAAGCACTTGCTATTTGATCATAAAGGTGACTTCTAAGTTCAAAGGAAAATGTTAGAAGAAAGCTAACTGCAACATTTACTAAAGTTACCCCTTCTACACAACAGATATAAAGAATAACAACAACAAATGCATTGAGGTAAGGATCAGGCATAGATGCACCCAATTTCCCTAAAAGAACCAACTGTGAATCTACTCTCTGGCTCTTAAGGCCCTAACTTCAACTGACAATGGAAACACAGGCCTCCACTGGAGAACGAAGCCTTAAATCGTGATGCTGAACTTGCATCAAGCAGAGCTGAGAACTGTGGTTAACTATGGGACCCATCCAGGCTTTAGTCACAGATCAAACTCAACTGGCAGAAATCCCCTATTTGGGCCATGATGACCTCCCCCTGCCCCTTATTTTGTAGCCCATCATTCAAAGTGTTGCACATTAGGGAAATGAACAAGATTTTGTGAGAGAGAAGCTCTAGGAAATAGCACCATGAAAACAACCATTTTATTAACCACCAGAATGACACGATTGCAAAATTATCTGCTTGCTGCAGAGGATAGATTTTGACTTCGACAATTTCCTTTAAAAAATAAAAGTCAAATAATGTCACTGTTTTGAGTCCTACTCTTTTCTAATATAATTTAGTCTACAGTAATCTAGTCCTATAACCAATGAGTACTGGTGAAGAACAAATCTCTAGAAGTACATAGCATTTTTGGAACCACAGTTCAATGTTAAGTGATTTATGTACAAAAACTTTTATTGGATTCTTACAGGATCCAGAATATTGTTACTATTTTAAGGCTATTATTTATATCATATAACTTAAAACATTCAGAAAACCCAAGATTATGGCATCTGGTCCCATTACTTCACTGCAAATAGATGGGGAAACAATGGAAACGGTGAGAGATTTTATCTTTTGGGGCTTCAGAATCACTGCAGATGGTGACTGCAGCCATGAAAAGACACTTGCGCCTTGGAAGAAAAGTTATGAACAATCTAGAGAGCATATAAAAAGCAGAGACATTACTTTGCCAAAGCTATGGTTTATCCAGTAGTCATGTATGGATGTGAGTGAGAGTTGGACTATAAAGAAAGCTGAGTGCCGAAGAATTGATGCTTTTGAACTGTGGTGTTGAAAAAGACTCTTGAGAGTCCCTTGGACTGCAAGGAGATCCAACGAGTCAATTGTAAAGGAAATTAGTCCTGAATATTCATTGGGAGGACTGATGGTGAAGCTGAAATTGCAATACTTTTGCGACCTGATGCAAAGAGCTGACTCATTTGAAAAGACCCTGACTCTAGGAAAGATTGAAGGTGAGAGAAGGGGACAACAGAAGATGAGGTGGTTGGATGGCATCACCAACTCGACAGACATGATGAGCTTGAGTAAATCCAGGAGTTCGTGATGGACAGGGAGGCCTGGTGTGCTGCAGTCCATGGGGTCACAAAGAGTCGGACCTGACTGAACGAACTGAACTAAACTGAACTCTATTTTAAGTTCTTTCTGATCAGAAACTTCTTTTAGTCTCTTCATCCTCACTATCACAGTGTTAGACACAGGCCAGCATTTCTGCTTTTTGTAATGACTCAGGAACATGTAAGATCAATTCCCTGCAGAAAGTATGTGGACCTGAAGACACTGAAGAGTGAAAAGAAGGGAGACTCTGGTAGAGAGCACATGTCAGCAGAAGCAAAGGCAGGCAGGCTCACTTTCACAGCTCTTAGTTCACAGCCAGGTACAATCTGGATGGCATGAAGGGTTGCAGGTACTCTGGTGGCAAAAACTGTCTTTCTGGTGCAAAGAAGCAAAATCCTGAACCTGGAGAAACTTGCCTTTAAGAAGAGAACAGCAGGAAAAATCCCAGAAGGAAAAGAAGCATAAAGGGAATCTCCAACTCTGTCTACCCACATCTCTGACAGGTTCATGAACCACAAAGATGCATAACATACTCAAAGCATCTCGGCAAAGGGAAAGACCCGCTCAAAGAGATGGACTATAACACTCCATCCTTTCAGTGAGCACTTCAAATAGTGACTTCTTCCAGCGAGCACAGTGTGGGAAGAGGGAACAAGAGAAACCTCCTAGTGGAGAAACCCAAGAACAGCACTTTAGCCAGGTGATCAGGGTCAACATCAGCAGAGATAAGTCACACTGATACTGTGTACCCTTCATCTGATGGGGTGACCATGGCTTTTTATCTCTGGGGTCTTCCTCTCAAAAACACAAAACCCCAGGCTAACCTTGAGAGGAGCATCAGATATATACCAGTCGGGGAATAGTCTTAAACATACCTGACCATTAGCCCTCAAAACTTTCCAGGTCATCAAAAACCAGTCTGAGAAATTTTCACCATCTAGAGGGGCCTAAGGGGACATGGCAACTAAATGTAATATGATATCCTAGATGTCATTCTAGAAGAGAAAATGTCCCTGAGTCAATGATGCCATCCAACCATCTCATCGTCTGTCATTCCCTTCTTCTCCTGCCTTCAATCTTTCCCAGCATAAGTCTCTTCTTCACATCAGGTGGCCAAAGTACTGGAGTTTCTAGCTTCAGCATCAGTCCCTCCAATGAATACTCAGGACTGATTTCCTTTAGGATTGACTGCTTGGATCTCCTTGCTATCCAAGGGACTCTCAAGGGTCTTCTCCAACACGACAGTTCATAAGCATCAATTCTTCAGCACTCAGGTTCCTTTACAATCCAAGTCTCATATCCATACCTGAATACTGGAAAAACCATGAAAGTATGAAAGTGAAGTCGTTCAGTCGTGTTTGACTCTTGGCGACCCCGTGGAATCCTCCGTCCGTGGGGTTCTCCAGACAAGAATACTGGAGTAGGCTGCCATTTCCTTCTCCAGGAAAAAACATAGCTTTAACTAAGTGCCGGCTTGGCTTTAACCAGCCTGGCATTTCACATGATGTACTCTGCATATAAGTTAAATAAGCAAGGTGATAATATAGAGACTCTACGTACTTCTTTCCCAAATTGGAACCATGTTGTTCCATGTCTGCTTCTCACTGTTGCTTTTTAAACTGCATACAGATTTCTCAGGGGGCAGGTAAGGTGGTCTGATATTCCTATCTCTTTAAAAATTTTCCACATTTTGTTGCGGTTACCTCATCATTAAAAACAAGGGAGGCCAGAAGTAAAATTATAACATCTTTAAGGTTTTCACATTAAAAACAAAAGTACTGTTAAATAAAGAATTCTATATCCAGTAAAAATAATCTTTGGGAATAAAGGCAAAATAAAGATATTTTAAGATGTAAGAAAGGCTTCCCTGATAGCTCAGTTGGTAAAGAATCTGCCTGCAATACAGGATATCCCAGCTTGATTCCTTATTCAGGAAGATCTGCTGCAGAAGGGATATGCTACCAACTCCAGTAGTCTTGGGCTTCCCTTGTGGCTCAGCTGGTAAAAATCCGCCTACAATCCCAGAGTCCTGGGTTCGATCCCTGGGTTGGAAGATCCCCTGGAGAAGGCAAAGCCTACCCACTCCAGTATTCTAGCCTGGAGAATTCCATGGACTGTATAGTCCACGGGGTTGCAAAGAGTCAGACACTGACTTTTGCTTTTCAAGATGTAAGAAAACTAAGAAAATCTGTCACAAGCAGACTCACCCTATAAGAAATGCTAATAAAAACTTCATTTTAGAGGTTAATGATACCGGAGGGAAATGATGGTCCTCGTGAAAGTTTAAGAACAACAGAAATGCAAAAATATCTGAGTAAATACAGATGACAATATACAGGGATTTTGCTTTGTTCATCTTAATTTCCTTAATAACATAACAGATTATATGGACTTAATTAAGTCACATCCCCAAATTCATATTTTAAAGCCCTGTCACCCAATACAATGATATTTGGAGATGGAACCTTGTGGAGGTACTTGGGTTTACATAATAAGGTCATGAGAATGGGGCCGTCATGATGATATTTGTGTCCCTATCCTACCTCATGCAAAGAGTTGACTCGTTGGAAAAGACCCTGATGCTGGGAGGGATTGGGGGCAGGAGGAGAAGGGGACGACAGAGGATGAGATGGCTGGATGGCATCACTGACTCAATGGACATGAGTCTGAGTGAACTCCGGGAGTTGGTGACGGACAGGGAGGCCTGGAGTGCTGCGATTCATGGGGTCACAAAGAGTCAGACATGATTGAGCAACTGAACTGAACTGATCCTATAGGAAGAGGTGCCAGAATGTTTGCTTCCCCTCCTGCTACACGAGGGTGTGGGCAGATGGAGGTTGTCTGAGCCAGGAAGAAGGCCCATCCCAGAACCTAACCATGCTGGACCCTGATCTCAGACTTCAAGACTCCAGACCTGTGGAAAACTACATTTATATTATTTAAACTTTCCAAGCTAGTGGTAGTCTGTTATGGTGCTGAGCAAAGAAAACATTCAACACAAAAATTAAAAAGCTTCATGAGTGGTCCAAAATATAAATACAATAACTATGACAAAAAAAAAAAAAAAAAAAACAGGAGATGGATAACAACCATTTCTTGTACATTTTGGGGGGAAACTGGTGCAATGTTAACAATATTGACTGTCAAAATTTAAGAATATGCATTAAAATTCTTGGAGTAAATTATAATGTTAAGTCAAAAAGCAAATAAAAATTACAGGGGAATTCTACAAAACATTGAATCCACTAGAATCAGAAATGAAGTAACAGAGGAGCAAAAACGGAAGAGTAAGTAGAAAACATATAATAAAATGACAGATTCAAATTCAATCATTTCAATAATTGCATTAAATTTGAGTGAAATAAATACTATAATTAAAAGGCACAGGCTGTCAGATAGGAAAGAACAAGGTTTACGTAACGATGCACTCTCTACAAGAGCTGCGTTTTACAAACAGAGACAGAAATAGTTTGAAAGTTAATCAATTTTTAAAATGCAATTATTAACTCTTACCTAAGGCCCACCATATGGTTTTAAAATTTCAGTTACTACATCAATTGCACAATAGTAATTTTTTTTTTTTAAGTTACTTAATCGTGTCCGACTCTTTGCGACCCCATGGACTATACAGTTCATGGAATTCTCCAGCCCAGAATACTGGAGTGAGTAGCCTTTCCCTTCTCCAGGGGATCTTCCCAACCCAGGGATGGAACCCAAGTCTCCCACATTGCAGGTGGATTCTTTACCAGCTGACCTACAAGGGAAGTCCAAGAATACTGGAGTGGGTAGCCTAGCCCTTCTCCAGATATTCCCGACCCAGGAATCAAACCGGGGTCTCCTGCATTGCATGTGGATTCTTTACCAACTGAGATATTAATGTTTAGTTGGTTAGAAAATTTTTATTCAGTAAGAAAGGTATTCCCAATGGAGTTGTATTTCACTGTGCTTTAGAGTACACTGTAATCGATCCAAAGTGACTTTAGGATACTGATAATGATATCTTATGTTTATATTGAGCTTTCAGTTTTCAAAGTGTTTTACAGACATTATCTCAGTTAATCTTCACAACAGCTGTGAATGATGATTGTGACAGCATTTACTACTCCTACTTTTAAGGTGAATAAACAGATGTATGAGAAGGAAAAGTGGTTTACCTGAGATTTAAAAGGAAAGAAGCAGGAACTAGAAGCGGTGTCCTGAGCCCCTCGCTACAAAGACTATATGTTACCCCGGGAGGTAAAAGGTAATCTCTACACCTCTGAACCCTCATGTAAGCTTACTTAAGACTGGTATGTTAGAAAACGTGTCTATGGCTGAGGTGTCATAATAGTTCTTAATAGTTCATAATAGTTCTTGTCCTACTTTCTCTTCAAAATCAACATTTCCCCATTTTTTAAAAGAAAGTCAACCCACTCATTCTTTCCCAGTTTCACTCTGGTTTATTAGCACATGGTATCCAAAACAAAAAGGGTAACTTAAATTATTGGTGATTAAAAAGCTTCTTTTAACCATTAACTTACAATAGTGCTTGGCTTCTTATACAGTAGGGCTTCCCTGGTGGCTCAGACGGTAAAGAGTCTGCCTACAATGCGGGAGACCAGGGTCCGATCCCTGGGTTGGCAAGATCCCCTGGAAAAGAAATGGGAACCCACTCTAGTTGTCTTGCCTGGAAAATCCTATGGATGGAGGAGCTTAGTAGGCTACAGTCCATGGGGTGGCAAAGAGTCGGACATGACTGAGCGACTTCACTTCACTTCACTTCTTATACAGTAGAGTGAAAGTTGGCATTAACAATGGTTTATTTTAGGCATCTCAGACTATCATCTGGGTTAGGTTGGGTTGTTAGGAATTCAGATAAAGCAAAGAGGGACAAGATCTTCCACACCCTCAGTCTTGCCAAGAAGCAATTCCTTGAGTCTCAGGAGAGTAGAGATAAGACTGAGTTGAGTCTCAGGAGAGTAGACATAAGACTGTCATTTGTAATATTGGATTGTCCAAAAAAATTTGCAGGGGTGGGGGCAGTTCTCCATAAGATCTGATGGAAAAAGACAAACATACTTTTTTGTCAATCCAATAAAAGTTGCTGCTGTTGCTGCTAAGTCGCTTCAGTCGTGTCCGACTCTGTGCGACCCCATAGACTCTGCCTTATTTCAATTGGGAAATGAACTGCTGGCAAAGTTCTATTCCTTCCCTAACATCCAATCTTGTATCCATTCAACCACCCACCCAGTCATTCATTCACCTAACAAGCCAGCCAGGCAGCCATCCAGCCAGACAGTCACTTACCCACTGAGGTTTAAGAATTAAATAATAACAAAATGGCTATTGGGGGACATTGTTTTTTTCTGATAAATTCTTACTGACTGATCTAATAATAAGACTTGTTTTGCAAATCATGTCAAAAGGCAGGCATTTTCCTCAAATTAAACAAAATATATATGCAGCCCCAAGGCTTTGATAAAAACATATTTAAAAGATGTTTTTTATCTCAGAGATGTTTCAGAGTGACACAGAAAGAAATTTAAAACAAAAATAATCCATTTTTGTTTTTCATGGTAGTTAGGTTCTATAAAGTCACCACAAACACTAAAGTAGTAGAATACTAACCCACAGCTCCTACGAGAAATACAAAGTTAGGTTCCTGTGAGCTTCTCATCACAAAATTTTCACCAATCAATACATAGCTTTTTTTTTTACGTGTGTCTCTGTTTAAAGACATCTAAGATACATAGCTGATTCATTAACACTGAACCATGGCCAGCAGCCATCAAACTCATATCCCAACAAAGCTTCTTTAACACATATAGTTTCTCCATAAAGCATGTCACACCAAGTAACTGCACCAATTTACATCCCCATCAATGATATACAAAGGTTCCCTTTTCTCCACATCCTCTCCAACATGGTACTTGTAAATTTTTTCATGAGAGTCATTCTGACAGATATGAGGTGACACCTCACTGTGGTGTTAATTGCATCTCTCTTTTTGTTGTATAACATATTTTCATGTGAATATTAGCCACTAATTTTTAAGATGAAAAAATGAATATAATTAAATTATTTAAATTGAGTAAAAGAAATGTTTGAGAAAAGTAAATTTTAATTTTGAGAAAAGTAAATGTTTTTACTGTGAGCTAATATACCTCACTGATTTGTGCATTAAAAGCATTTAGGCTAATATATTTTAAAGTCAGCATCACATTACTTTTGAGTTAATACAGAAATAGACTTGGAAGAGTGTTTGGAACACAGTAGACATTCACCACATGATAGTATTAATAGTTTATGAGAATCACATCCTAGACTTCCCTGGTGGTCCACTGATTAAGACTCCGTGCTTCCAATGCAGGGGGGTGTGGGCTCTATCCCTGGTGGGGAAACTAAGATCCACCATGCCACACTGTGTCACCAAAAAATGAAATAAATTTTTAAAAAATTGAATTAAAAAAAAAGAAATCATAATCCTACGTCTTCTATTGACTTAACACAAAACATAATTAACAATTAAACAAAATGGTCAATAAAAGGGAGTCTCTGTCCCACAGACCAAAACTTATACTGTAATTTTAATCTTAAACTTTAAATACAAAATTCCAGTCGTGAGTGTATTTTCTAACTTCCCAGAAAAAACCTGTGGCAGCATCAGTCAACATATGCCAGGGCAGAGTACGATTTCATATATAGAGCTCTCGTGTCCGGTCGCCTTGGTGGACTCCCTTCTCACTCTTCCTTCATTTACCTTGCTCTGCTTTAGTGTCCTCAACAAAGGAAACCACACTCGCGTCTACTGTCCAGTGCTGTAGCAAGGATGAAATGGCAGACTACATGTATACTGTAAACAATCAGTAAATGTTTGTAGCTGTGAGTATTATTAATAGTAGCTATTAACGCAATAAAAAGCAACCCTATTTTCCAAAATAAATTGCAAAATGGCTTTCTGGTAATCATAAAAATGATGTTACATTCTTAAGTTCCCTTTGGATATATTTATTAAGATCTCTTAAAATCTCTCTATAGACGTGGAGAAACTGGAACTTCATACATGCCTGGTGTGAATGTAAAATGGTGCAGTCCCTGGAAAACAGTCAGGCAGTGCTTCAAACAATGAAACACACACAGTTACCATACAAGCCAGCGAGTGTACTCCTACACATATACTCAAGAGAAAAGAAAATTTATTTCCATGTAGAAACTTATACACGGATGTTCGTATCAGTTTCATTTTAATGATCAAAAGATAAATTAATAATGAATTTAGGCATACAGGTGGTAGGGTTTTCCTGGTGGCTCAGTGGCAAAGCATCCACCTGCCAATGTAGGAGATGTGGGTTCCAACCCCGGGTTGGGAAGATCGCCACGAGAAGACAATGGCAACCCACTCCAGTATTCTTGCCTGGGAAGTCCCTTGAACAGAGGAGCCTAGCGGGCTACAGTCCCTGCTGCTGCTGCTGCTGCTGCTAAGTCGCTTCAGTCGTGCCTGACTCTGTGCGACCCCATAGACGGCAGCCCACCAGGCTCCCCCATCCCTGGGATTCTCCAGGCAAGAATACTGGAGTGGGTTGCCATTTCCTCCTCCAACGCATGAAAGTAGGAAGTGAAAGTGAAGTCATTCAGTCATGTCCGACTCTTAGCGACCCCATGGACTGCAGCCCGCCAGGCTCCTCCGTCCATGGGATTTTCCAGGCAAGAGTACTGGAGTGGGGTGCCATTGCCTTCTCCGACAGTCCCTGAGTTGCAAAAAGTTGGATACAACCTAGCGACTAAACAACATATGCATATATGTAGTATATTCATACAATTAAATATTTAATGGTAATTTTTAAATTAGTATCCTTTTTAGGGTACTGATTCCAACTATAGATACAACATTAAGGAAACATAAATACTAAGTAAAAGAAGCCAGTTACAAAAGACCACAAGTTACATGATTCATTCATATTAAATATCCAGAACAGGCTAATCTTTAGACAAAGAAAGTATATTAGTGGTTGACTAGGGTGGTATTCAGGGAGAAATGGGAGTTATGGCTAAAGGGTAGGGGTTTCTTTTAGGGGTGATGAAATCTAAAATAGATTGTGGTGATAGTTGCAGAACTCTGCAAAAATACTAAAAAAAATGGAAATATAGTTCGAGTGAAATTTTTATTATGTAAACTGTAACTCAGGAAAACTTTCTGCTCACATGCATGCATGCTAAGCCATTTCAGTCGTGTCCAACTCTTCATAACCCTATGGACCGTAGCACACTAGGCTCCTCTATCCATGGGATTCTCCAGATAAGAAGACTGGAGTGTATTGCCAGGGCCTCCTCCAGAGGCCCAGGGATCGAACCCGCCTCCTTTTATGTCTCCTGCACTGGTAGGTGTGTTCTTTACCACCTGCGCCACCTGGGAAACGCTATTAGTACTCTGGGAACAACCAAACAAGTGCATGTGCGTTCACTTAATTTTAGACGTCTTTCTTTCCTATTTTTATTCATCAGAGAAGCCTGCAGTTATGGAAAGAAACTTACAAATTTCACAAACATCATTTTTTGCATTCAGATGTTTGCTTTTACAATGTGGTAAAGCTTTGCTTTTAAATATCCTACAGTTGCTGTGCCTCAAAGTGCTTTCAGGACCCAGACTAGTGCTAATTGTATGAAAAAAAGGAGACATATATTTCAGAGTTAATACAGAAACTTAATTTGCTCAAATTATTAACACTGTTCTAATTTCCATATGCTCTAAAGTCAGTATGAGTAACACTTAGAACAAATTGCTAGTGACATTAAAATTCATTCGTACTTTCAACAAATATTTTCTTAATAAGTAACTATGTGCTAGGCACAGTGCTAGACACTGATGTCACAGAAATGAATTAAACATCCTAGGGGCAGATATGATCAAATACGATATATATGGGCCTGCACCAAGTAAAATATACTGAATGCCTTGAGAACAGAGAAGATGGGAGTGGTTAAAGGCAGAAGGAGTTCAAAATATTTCAGAGATAAAAACAAATTAATGACAGACACAGAAAAACCAAGTAAGGGATTTCCAAGTGGATATTTTCATTATTACAGAAGAAAGTCACAGTTCACTGATTACTTTTTAGGAAAAAAGCAAGGTGTTTTCATTAGCCATGAGGATGTCAGTATTATAATGGATGACTCTCTGCAATAGTAAGTGATGAGAGAGCAGGAAGGGTCTTCGATAGTTTTGAGAAGTCTGGAGGTGTCCCTTCAAACTTTTAAAGGCTAAATTTTATATTGCATAAAAGAACAATCTTTTAATATTCAGACAGCATGTTAACTACCACACATTTAAAAAGGAATACGTCAAAATATCTACATGTTTATATTCTGAACTCTATGATATTCTGAAGGTTGTATCACGATTATGCACTTCATACCGGAGGCCAATATATGGTTAACAAATGTCTGTTGTTAATTAAACTGGGCATCAGATGTGTGACTGTACATGGCTTCTCACAAAGGACCTCTAATTCTACGATGTAGACTGATACAGAGTTAACCCTTGACAACTCAAGAGTTAGGGGTGTCAACCCTCTAAGCAGTAGAAAATCCACAAGAAATTTATGGTCAGCCTCCATATATGTAGTTCCTCAGTATCTGCGGCTCCTTGGTGTCCGAGGTTTTACATCTGCAGACTTAATCAACTGCAAATCATGTATCATTGCAGCATTTACTCTTGAAAAAAATTCACACATAAGTGGACCCACCTAGTTTCAAATCCATGTTGTTCAAGGGTTAACTGTAACTATCAAAAACATCAGGCATGTTTCACTTCAACTTGACTTTTATGACAAACTTATGTGCGTACATACATAGACATACACAGAGTCTCCTCCAGTATAAGCTTTAAGGGTTAAGATGCCAATGTGTGTCTTATCTTTCTCACCATACAGAGTTGAACAGGTCTTTCTGTAATAACAACTACATATTCTAATAGATGAAGTACTTTCCTAATTTTAACTCTGACAGAAAATATTACAATCCAGGAGACAATTTTAAGGCTAAACATTTAAAGTTCAAGATAAGGAGTCAAAGAAAACTTTATACAGTCCAGTAAATTAAAACTCATCTTTGAACATGTATTTGCTTTGATGGGAACTACCTGTGAGCACTTGTATTAGTTCACTTAATTCTGCATTATTAAATAAATTTCACCTTTCCTATTTTTAACCAAAAACCTGGGATCCTAGTTGAAAATATAACTAAAAAATTATTACATTTAAAAAGGTAAAAGAAGCCTAAAATTAAAACACAATCACGAAATTGTGACTACTTTAAAGCTCCAGATTTATACAATGCAAAATGAAACTACACTAGCATTGATGTTGTTCTTTCAGTTCAGTTCAGTTCAGTAGCTCAGTCATGTCCGACTCCTTACGACCCCATGAATCGCAGCACGCCAGGCCTCCCTGTCCATCACCAACTCCCGGAGTTCACTCAGACTCACATCCATCGAGTCAGTGATGCCATCCAGCCATCTCATCCTCTGTCATCCCCTTCTCCTCCTGCCTCCAATCCCTCCCAGCATCAGAGTCTTTTCCAATGAGTCAACTCTTTGCATGAGATGGCCAAAGTACTGGAGTTTCAGCTTTAGCATCATTCCTTCCAAAGAAATCCCAGGGCTGATCTCCTTCAGAATGGACTGGTTGGATCTCCTTGCAGTCCAAGGGACTCTCAACAGTCTTCTCAAACACCACAGTTCAAAAGCATCAATTCTTCAGTGCGCAGCTTTCTTCACAGTCCAACTCTCACATCCATACATGACCACTGGAAAAAGCATAGCCTTGACTAGACAGACCTTTGTTGGCAAAGTAATGTCTCTGCTTTTCAACATGCTATCTAGGCTGGTCATAACTTTCCTTCCAAGGAGTAAGCGTCTTTTAATTTCATGGCTGCAGTCACCATCTGCAGTGATTTTGGAGCCCAGAAAAATAAAGTCTGACACTGTTTCCACTGTTTCCCCATCTATTTCCCATGAAGTGATGGGACCAGATGCCATGATCTTAGTTTTCTGAATGTTGAATTTTAAGCCAACTTTTTCACTATCCTCTTTCACCTTCATCAAGAGGCTTTTTAGTTCCTCTTCACTTTCTGCCGTAAGGGTGATGTCATCTGCATATCTGAGGTTATTGATATTTCTCCTGGCAATCTTGATTCCAGCTTGTGCTTCTTCCAGCCCAGCATTTCTCCTAATGTACTCTGCATATAAGTTAAATAAGCAGGGTGACAATATACAGCCTTGACGTACTCCTTTTCCTATTTGGAACCAGTCTGTTGTTCCACATCCAGTTCTAACTGTTGTTCTTTAGTCACTAAGTCATTTATAACTCTTTACAACCCCATGGACTGTAGCCACCAGGCTCCTCTGTCCATGGGATTACCCAGGCAAGAATACTGGAGTGGACTGTCATTTCCTTCTCCAGACATGAACATTAAAACTACTTAATTTGCTGCTGCTGCTGCTATGTCACTTCAATCGTGTCCAACTCTGTGCGACCCCTAGACAGCAGCCCACCAGGCTCCCCTGTCCCTGGGATTCTCCAGGCAAGAACACTGGAGTGGGTTGCCATTTCCTTCTCCAGTGCATGAAAGTGAAAAGCAAAAGTGAAGTCGCTCAGTTGTGTCCAACTCTTAGCGACCCCATGGACTACAGCCCACCAGGCTCCTCCGTCCATGGGATTTTCCAGGAGAGAGTACAGGAGTGTGGTGCCATTGCCTTCTCCCAATTTGCTGATAACAACCCCCCAAAAGCACTTACTAACTGAAACAAAAATACTATGATTAATCAGTCAATCAATTAATTACTGAGTATAATTAACATTTTATTAGTATCAATTGTATAATGTACTTGGTCAATATTTGCATATGAAGCAATTAATACCCATCCATCACTCTTACTAAGCTTTTTATTCTCCTGATGAGAACTTTTAGGATTCACTGTGTCACTCTCTAATGTACAGTGCAGTAGTAACTGTATCACCATGCTGTAACCTACACCACCGTGACTTATCTTATAACTGGAAACCTGTACCTTCTGACCCCTCTGACCCATTTTCCCGTACCTTAAGCCCTCCCCTCAGACAACTTCCAACCTGTCTTCTTCATCCATGAAGTCAGTTTGTCTGTGGGGCTGAGAAGGGGTAATCTTTTTTAAAAAGTAACTCCTCATATACGAGAGACCATATGGTATTTACCTTTTAATGCCTGACCGATCTCACTTAACTTAATGCCCTCAAGGTCCATCCCCATTGATGCAGATTACAAGATTTCATCCCTTTTTATGCTTTCAGGTTTTAGATTCAAGTCTTTATATTCTGAGTTGATGTTTATATGTGACGTAGCGGGCCAGTTTTATTCTTTTGCATGTAACTATTCAACACCATTTATTGAAGAAACTGTTCTTTCCCGTTTATATATTCTTGGCGCCTTGGTTGGAAATCAGTTGGTCATACATGTGTGGTGTATCTGGGATCTCTGCTCTACTCCAGTGGTCTATACGTCAGGTTTTACGCAAACCATACAGTTTGACTACTACAGTTGTGTAATGTAGTTTGAAATTGCAAAGTATGAGAGTCTGTTTTTTTCTAATAAAACTCAATATTCTATGAAATGTATCTGGATTAAGAGTTAAGTCTGGTATCTAAGAGAATTACAATGTGATATGTCAATTATAGGGGCTTCCCTCATCGCTCCGTTGGTAAAGAATCCACCTGCAATGCAGGAGAAGCCGGTTCAATTCCTGGGTCGGGAAGATCTGCTGGAGAAGGGATAGGCTACCCACTCCAGTATTCTTTGGCTTCCCTTCTGGCTCAGCTGGTAAAGAATCTGCCTGCAATGTGGGAGACCTGGGTTTGATCCCTGGGTTGTGAAGATCCCCTGGAGAAGGGAAAGGCTACCCACTCCAGTATTCTGGCCTGGAGAATTCCATGGACTAAGTCCATAGGGTCACAAAGAGTCAGAAACGACTGAGTGACTTTCACCTTCACCTCACTTCACATCAATTATATCTCTGTTTAAACTAACAAGCAAAATATCAGTCCTAGGAAGGAGTGCTGTGATCTGTGCCAACTTTATGGGAATGAAAAAGAATGAACTACATAACATAAGTGTCACGCGAGTGTATGTTCCTCGGTTCTTTGTCTCATCACAACAAAGATTTGGAGCAACGGACATTAAAGCCCTCACAGCTCTCGGGTCTTGGACAAACCATGTTATAGCTTTTAGGCAAATTAGTGTTACAGCTCTATTTTATTTAGAAGATAGCAGGAGAATCCATCCTCGAAGCATGAGGGCATGCCAACCCAAAGACTCGAAGAGAAGAGAGTGGAGGAGTGTGCGGGGGAGGGAGAGAGAGAAAGTGAGAGAGGGAGAAAGAGAAAGAGCGCACGCATGCGGGGGAGAGAGAGAGAGTGAGAAAGCGCTTTGGCTCCTCCTTTTGTTTTTCCCTCCACCTGGGTCTGCCCTATGCAAATTCGGCTTAGCCAGGAGTGTTGTTTGTTCTGCCTGAAGTCTTAACTCTGGTCCTCATACCTTCCTTTGACCTTCCTTGTCTTTTAGTCATCACCGTTTTGGAGTCCTTTTCCCTATTCTACCTACCTAACATAAGTAAAAATCTATCTTTACAAAAGAAGAGGAAGCTTCCCATTAAGTTTGAAGTTGAGACATCATAACCATGTTTATGGAGAAGAAGAAAAAATCACAATTCCTGTGTGAGAAGGCATGCCCCCATCTATCCCTTTATGCCCCCTCCCAAGTCATGCATTTGTTACTGGACACCCAGTGAAACAGGGTGATCTCAGGGACAAGTGGAAGGACATTCAGTTCAGTTGCTCAGTCATGTCCGACTCTTTGTGACCCCATGAATTGCGGCACGCCAGGCCTCCGTGTCCATCACCAATTCCCAAAGTCCACCCAAACCCATGTACATTGAGTCGGTGATGCCATCCAACCATCTCATCCTCTGTCATCAGCTTCTCCTCCTGCCTTCAATCTTTCCCAGCATCAGGGTCTTTTCCAATGAGTCAGCTCTTCGCATGAGGTGGCCAAAGGATTGGAGTTTCAACTTTAGCATCAGTCCTTCCAATGAATATTCACCTGAACTGATATACCTGTCTTACTAATTTATGGTTCTTATAAATTCCTAGATTGAATGTAACTTGGAAGTAGTGGTGGAATTAGATTTCAGGATTATACTTTTCTGGCCTTTTCTTCATATAAAGGAATTATCACTCCAATATAAAGAGTACAGTTATACAGCACCAAATACAGTGAATATTATTTCTAAGCTGCAATATATCTGCTGCATCTTCATTTTTGACATAAATAATATCAATAAAAATGGTCATCACCAAAACGGATTCTAATATTAGGTTGGAAGAAACAGATTAAACAAATGACTTCAGTCTTACAAAGACAACAGAATGTAAACAATTTTTTTTCTGGAGGTATTATTTAGCTAAACGGTGGTATTCCTCTACAATTTTCCAGATATAATGAGGTATTAATGTTATATTAATTAAATAACATCAAATGTTAATGGCAGGTAAAAAATAGAAGGCTAATTTCACCTGCACTCACTGATGTGAAAATTTTGTCACATATAACATATGATATAAAAATTTAATCATGGATAAACTCTCCCATAGGATTTATGTGTCCCAGAAAAACCACTAAAATTGAGTTAGGAAGAAGGTATGATAATATTTAAGAATGTAACGAAGTTATCACAAGAACATCACACTCAAATTTTATTATTTCTCTCTCCTCCTCTCTGCAACCTCTAGATATATGGTGACTAATACATCTTAATGTATTTCAGTATATCAACATTTTTATTACATTATTCCTTAAGATGACAACTCCAAATAACTAGTACTGAAAGAAAATACCAAAACCACCAATATTTTTCTTTTCTTGACATACTAGCAGACATATATTTTTATGTTTATAACAAAGCGAAGAAAGAAACATGCCTAGCTTATTATTTCTAGATTGATTGCAGAAGGAGCTACTACCCTTTTTGATGATGTGGAAGTTTTTACACATATTGATGAAGCAAGAGCTGTGATAAATTACTTCAAGAAAATAATGCATCTCATTGCTTTTCTCTCTTTTCCAACTTTTGCTTCTCTTTTTATCCAACTTCTGTTATGGAGTGCAATGTGCCTAGACTTGTCTTTGGAAGTAGAAGTGATAATCTGCAAATAGGCTATGTGTGCTGACATTTAATAATCACCCATGCCCCAGCTATTGTTTGGAATAAAAACTGACACCATACTTTTTTAATGCCATTGCTGCATCTGCTTCTACTGCAGAATAAAATAAAGACCACTGTTTTCTTGTTTTTCACGTTTTGCCCTTTTAGACTCTACTACTATATTTAAAGCCTAGATGGATTTGGATAATTTCCCATTAACCAAGGTAACTAAGAACTATCCCTGTGTATGCACATAACAGTTACCCTGTTCAAGAATTAGCCAGCTTCTACAAATGAGTCATCTTCCATTTTCATGTCCACGTTCTAGCAGAAGAGGGGGTAACATAAATGAATAGATATGGTAAAGAGAAATATACTGAACTCAATTATTCCCATGATGTTTTTCTTGCATTTACTTATTAATATTACAAGTCTTTGCTAAAATGTTAACTTGGGGAGGAAGCCCTCTCAACTATGTTCTTTAAAATGACAAATAATCCCCTCATATGGTACACCTAACCCTTACTCCCTTCTTTCTTTTCCTCCAGAGTATTTATCAGTATCAACCTACGCATAACGAAGACCAACACCTGTGTCTGTATTATTCACTAGCTTATATCCAGTGTCTGGCACATGCTAGTTGCTCAAAACATATGGGATTAATGAATACCGTGTGCATGTATGAAGTATGGTAGGTATTCATTAGAGCACTTGTCACAATTTATCTTAGTTTTCGTCAAACACTCCACCCACTATACGAGCTCCTCTCTTAGTCTTCACTGTAATGTCAATATTATACCAAAAACAAAGCAGCCATCATAAATTTATTCCTTTCCCTCACCTTTCTTATCATCAAGCTCTTAGTCCTATCTCCAAAATACATCTTAGATTTTTTCCTACTTCTGTCTCCACTGTCTCCATCATTCTCTCTCTCTTGAATAAGAGCAGTATGTTTTTAACAAGTCTTTCTCATTCATATCTAAACCTCCTCAAAGCAGTCAGATGAGTCTTCTGACCTAAGAATAAAATCAAGTGTCCTACATAAAATATCTCAATTACATGCTTTTGTTCTCAGAAAAAAATCCATACCCCTTATTACAACCCGTAGGGCTACATCACGGGGTTCCCATTTCTCCTCCAGCCTTCACCTCTTCGTGCACAGCTACTCTGACAACTATGCCATGCTGTAGCCATACTGGTTTTCTCTTTGTGTTTCTGAAATAAACCAAACTCTTTCTGAATTTTATGTCTTGGCATTTGCTGTTCCCTCTGCCTGGATGCTCTCCTAAATCTTTACAAAGCCCATATTCATCCTTTGGATAGCATCTCAAAGGCCATCTTCATGTAAGATCTTCTCATGACCACCCCAGACATGCTCTCATCACCTCATTTGTTACTGCCACGGTTCTTAAGATCAGACTACTTGTTTGTGCTGTGCTGTGCTCAACTGTGCTCAACTGTGTCCGATACTGTGCGACCCCATCCATGGCCTGTAGCCCTCCAGGCTTCTCTGTCTATGGGGATTCTCCAGGCAAGAATACTCAAGTGCATTGCCATGCCCTCCTCCAGGGGATCTTCCCAACCCAGGGTTCAAACCCAGGTCTCCCACATTGCAGGTGGATTCTTTACCATCTGAGCTACAAGGGAAGACCATGAATACTAGAATGGTAGCCTATCCCTTCTCCAGGTAATCTTCCAGACCCAGGAATCTAACCAGGGTCTCTGGCATTGCAGGCAGATTCTTTACCAGCTGAGCTACCAAAGCCTGATTACTTGTCTACCTGCTATTTATCAAAGTGTAAGCAGGGCAGGGACTTAGCCACTTCGAACTGACAGGGATGAATAAACTGCCTGCATATGGGAGCTGCTCCATGTATAGCAACTGAATCAATAAATATAACATTCTCCTCACCAGAGCATGCATTCCTCATGTTGGTAATCCCAACACCTAGCACACAGGAGGTTGCTAAAAATGTCCCATGAACAAGAAACCTTAAATCTTGTACTGCTTATCATGAGTACCTCCCGAAATACCTTTGCAAACAATAACTGGACTAAGACAATGCGGCATTCATGCAACTGACATTTACTCAGTGCTGCAAAGAGCATATGGTAATTTGGGTTGTGCGTGCAGAACAGGGGATATAGTTTCGTAATTATTTTATAATCCCATAAATGTAAGACACACACATTTCACCAAGGGATTTGACAGTATTTTTCATAGTATCTTTGTTTTCCAATGCAGAAATATGAGTTGGATAGAATCCCTGCCAACAGATTAGGTGGTTGAAGGAAGAGTTCCACTCCCAGTGTGGAGCGTGTTCAGTACCTCATTCAGTGCAGCAGATATTTGCTGAGAAGCTCCTGCCAGCCAAGCACTGGGCTTGATGTAAGAACAATATAAGAATTATGTGTAATCTCCAACCTGGATTGGTGCATACATTTTTTGGCAACTTAGCATAGATGTCTACTTTATACTATTAACATCATTTTAAAACTAAATGCCACCAGCACCCACATTTCTTTACTTTTGCCAACATTAAGCTTGACACTAAATTTTTTCCAAGTCTAACTGCAAAAGGTGTGGCATTTCTACACCACCCACTTAATCTTCCTGGGTTAAAGAAGTTCCAAATGTGAGCCACATATGTAATTTTTAGTTTTCTAGTGACAAAATTTTAAAAAGGAAAAGGGGGGTTCAGGATGCGGAACATGTGTACACCCGTGGCGGATACATGTTGATGTATGGCAAAACCAATACAATATTGTAAAGTAAAAAAATAATAATAATAAAAAAAATAAAAAGCCAACATTAATTGTAATATTCTATGTATGTCCAAATGTTAGTTAATATAGTAAGTATTAAGAAAATGTTATAAATTCTATCTTTTCATACTGTTTTTGAAATCTGGTGTGTGTCTTCAGTTACAGTACAATTCATTTCAAATTAGCCATGTGTGGCTAATGACTACCATATTGGAAAGCACAATTCTACAGCCAAGCTGTCAGGCCATATGCTGACGGAAAGCTTAGAAACAGTATAGTTTCATTCTCAGGTTACTGTATTTCCAAGACTCTACGTGTAAAACTGAGTATGAACTAATCTGTTAAAAATGTTGCAGTTATTGACCTCCAACAATTTAGGTTAGTCTTTGTTATAAAATTATGGGTGGGGAAAATAGCTGGTTTCCCACCAGCCTTTCAGCTCCAACAACCATTTCCATAAAGAAGAAGAGTCCCAATCTTTTCAATTAGTTTAATTAAAACCTGATATTTTAAAAGTAATAAGGAGGACTCATAAACTGCTGATTTGTTCGTCTTACTAGAACTAGCAAGGCCTCTCCTTCTCCACTCATGTGGCTGCAAAAACATTATTCAAATAATTTAATATCTTTGAAAGAACAAAGTACAGAAATATTTACATAACGTAATACTGTAGGTGGAAGATCCATCTAAACCTAATGTTAAGAATGACAAAGAGGAGACAAACGAGCATAATACATCTTATTCATTTTCCAATAATACAGTTGGGATATTTCATACACCTAACTTCTTTCACCTGTCAGGAGGAGTAGCCTATCTGTATTTAATTTTCTCCTGCACACAGTGAATGAATAAATTGTGAAACAACTGTGCTTTTTTTTTAGGTTATTTGAATTTTAGTGAGAAACCATAAAATCCTACTTAAATTAAAAAAAACGGTAAGTAGAAAAAAATGAATATGGGGGGGCTACTTACTTTTATGTTATAAGCATGATCTCTAAGCCTATAATATAAATTGAAAGCTTTTCAATAAAGCACAGGAAGTCAATGTATAAATTGTTGGCAAAAAAGTCTATTTATTTTTAAATTTTTACTAAATCTAAATGCTGATGGTAATATTAATAACAAAAAGCTATGTTCAAGGAAATTTTTCAGGGCAAACTTAAAACAAGGTATTCATGAAACAACATTACAAGATTCCCAAGATTAAAATTTGTTAGATTGAGGATGTGATGACTGATAATGATACAACAAGCAGACCAGGGTGAAGTCAGACCATGGAAGGCAAGGAGAACAAGCCTGCTCCAGGAGGGCTCCTGTCCAAGGGACTGCACAGAAGCGTTCAAAGCACCAATCCTGAGGAGAGGATCTGATGACCAGCTGACTAGAAACTCTGCATATCAAGAGATCGGCTATGAAGGGAGGAGTAAGGCACCAGAGGCAGCATGTTCCCTGGCCTGGGCGAGAGCTGCGCTTCAGCGCACAGGCAGACCTGACACCACAGGCCCAGGGGAGCAAAAGGAACAAGCGGAAGGGTGGGGGCTTGAGAACTATATGTCATTATTCAGAAAAGCATGTCAAAACTGAATTTTCAATGAGATGCATTTTTAATTATAAAAACTCCTCTGAGAATTCTTCATTTTCCCCTCAAAAAAAAAAAAAAAACAACTAAACTGAAGATAATGAATGAATCTTGTCTATAGACTTTACATGCATTTGCTACTTTTTATTGACAATATTAAAAACAATTATCTGAGGAACAGTTTTCATGTTAGACTCCCCAAGAACAGTATTTCTTCCCTGGTAGCTTAGCTGGTAAAGAATCTGCCTGCAATCAGGAGACCCCGGTTAGATTTCTGGGTTGGGAAGATCCCCTGGAGAAGGGAACGTCTACCCACTCCAGTATTCTTACCTGAAGCACTGAATGGACAGAGGAGCCTGGAAGGCTAGACCACAAACAGATGGACAAGACTGAGCAACTTTCACTTCACTTCAAGAGCAGGATTAAATTAAAAATTACCACCATTAAAAAGTAAAAAATAACTGTCTGAAAACTCAAAACCAAATATTCTCAGTCTACGTGGCTAAGGCTCCCATTCACTCAGTACAAACTGAGGGCTCCCTGGTTGCAAGGGTGCCTAGGGTTATGGAACCTAATGTAAAGAGTCAAAAGCCAACTGAAGCAGAGCAGAATTCTAACTTCAATGTCTAGACGAGTAATTAGGAGGTTGAGAAGAAGGGGAGAATAACAGAAGAGGGAATAAAGAGAGATATGGAGACAGATGATCAGAATAAAAAACAGGAGCAAATAAGCAGGAGACATGCTGTTTGTGGAGAAGCCAAGAAATGACAGAGAAAAAAGAGGTAAGAACTGTGTGCATGCACGTGTGTGTGTGTGTGTGTGTGTGTTCTGTATGCATGAATACAGGATAAGTCACTTCAGTCATGCCCGACTCTGTGTGACCCCATAGATGGCAGCCCACCAGGCTCCTCTGTCCCTGGGATTCTCCAGGCAAGAACACTGGAGTGGGTTGCCATTTCCTTCTCCAATGCATGCATGCATGCTAAGTCACCTCAGTCGTGTCTGACTCTGTGCGACCCCATGGACAGCAGCACACCAGGCTCCTCTGTTCACAGGATTCTCTAGGCAAGAATACTGGAGTGGGTTGCCATTTCCTTCTCCATGTGTTTGTATAGCTATGTGGAATGAGCAGGCACAGGGCTGCCTGCCTGAGGTCTCTGAAAGCTAAAAACGTCACACATTTTAAGGGCACGATTCACAGCTATAAACCTCTAGGATTTTAGCCATGCTGCTGCTGCTGCTGCTAAGTCGCTTCAGTCGTGTCCAACTCTGTGCGACCCCATAGACGGCAGGCCACCAGGCTTCCCCGTCCCTGGGATTCTCCAGGCAAGAACACTGGAGTGGGTTGCCATTTCCTTCTCCAATGCATGAAAGTGAAAAGTGAAATGAAGTCGCTCAGTCGTGTCTGACTCTAGCGACCCCATGGACTGCAGCCTACCAGGCTCCTCCATCCATGGGATTTTCCAAGCAAAAGTACTGGAGTGGGTGGGATGCCATTGCCTTCTCTGATTTTAGCCCTGAGATTTCTCTAAACTGGCAAACAAGAATATTGTAGGCTCATAAATTATATAAACAAAAGAAAAAGTTTAGCAAGTCTTATTATGCACATTACAAATAGGTTATCTTCCTCAAGCAAAACAAATGCGTGAAACAAACTACAGGCTTGCAAACTGCAAGACAGAAAAGCAGGGCAGAATCTGGCAACGGCAAGCCCAGGCCAACATGATGAGTCAGAATGATGTCCAGCCTAGGGAGAGGCAGCTATTTAACCTCCTCACCAGTCAACCCGCTATGCAAGGGAAAGTTAGCAAACATGGTGATCCCAGCCATGGGAATAACAACGATGACGATAATCACAGCTCCACTTCTGCCATTCACAGGTGGGTCCTAAGCCCCTTGCTTTTGCATTGTTACCCAACAGAAGCTTGCAAACACGGCACTGTCATCCTGCTTATGTGTATAAGCAGAAAGAAAGTAGAGAGGCTCCCTAATTGGCCCAAGATTATACAGAAATAAACACAGAGAAGTGGAGGATTAAGTCGTGTCTGATCCCGAGACTGTTTCTCTCACCTACCCTGGAATCTAACCTGGGACGGAAATTTCAACAGCTCTGAATGAAAGATAGTGGTTACTCTCCCTCCAGTCAAATGCTCAGTGAAAAGGTAAGTTACTGAGCAAATGCACCTGACTCTCTAAGGGGATTAAGAAAATTAAAGTAAAGCCAGAATATACGCCAGAGAAGATCTGATGTCTGTATCTTGGAAACTCATTTAAGGGCACAATTTTACTCCTGAATATTTTCACAAGGCTGACCTAAGGTATCTCAGGTCCTAGCCACATCTATACTAGAAGGTACCAATAAATTAAGGTGGGTCCTTTGGGCTCCAAACAAAGCAGGGCAGATGGCTCTTCTTGCTCATGGTGACACTGTAGGCAATCACATAGTCTCTGGTGAGTGTCGCCTCCTATGCCTTTCAAGCATGTGATATACAAACAAATGCTTGCCTCTGCACAGGCATTTTGTATCTATAATCCTTCACTAATATAAATAGAATGTTTCTGGAACCACTGGCTTACTAGAGAAAAAGCAATTGCCAGATAGATCTTATTATGCCACTTCTCTTTTTAAAAACTCTTAGGTTGAGAATGATATTCAGAGTCCTTCATTAGGTATTTAAAGCCCTTCACTATGCGTTTTCAACCCATCTCCCACTAGACTTTTCCCTTTCTATGTCCATTCTTCTCATCCTATCCCTCTGACTCTCTCAACACCAGCCACGAGTTTGTTTCCAGATTAAGCTTTATATTCTCCTGCCGTAACTAATTATTTTCTTCTAACC
This sequence comes from Bos taurus, assembly GCF_002263795.3. Classification (NCBI taxonomy): domain Eukaryota; kingdom Metazoa; phylum Chordata; class Mammalia; order Artiodactyla; family Bovidae; genus Bos; species Bos taurus. The sequence goes on from NC_037336.1 coordinate 97,983,544, forward strand.
CTGCATTTTCTCTGGAATAATCTTCCCACCATGTTTCATTAACCATGAAGAAGCTTATCTTTGAGGAGCTCTTTCCAAACTATACCCCTTTATAAGCCCCCCCACATGCTCCTCTGTTTGGTAACCCTAACACCTTTACTGTACCCCACTAGCCTCATTTCAGGGTTCCTAGCTTAGGAAGCTGTACTTTCAATACAGTGAAAATTCCTCCCTCATCCTAGAGGGTGAATATGCTATTCATTTTTAGATTCTCTTCCCATAAAACTTACCACAATGTCTCGTATAAAAAGCTTGGACAACTATCTGTTTGGTTTTCCAACAACTGTAGAGCTTACTCTAAGAAAGAGGATTTAATACTGATTTTCAATTAGATATTATTTTTCTGCTCTTGAGCATCACCTCCTCTACTAAATCTATGGATCAAGTTTCTCTAAATAATGAGTAAAATTACTCACATTGAAAGCGACTGACAAAGATGTCAAAAGCGTGATTTCCAGCGTTGCTAGTGCCGAGCATTCTGCTTGAAGTCAAACACTAAGAAGAATATCAATGCCACAGAAGTCTTATATAGTCTAGAAGACTAGAATAAAACCTTCACAAAGTACCCTGGCTCCAAGCTTGCGGGGGTGCAGAGCGAGTTCTCCTGCACAACCTAGGAAACAAACGTGAGGCTTCTGGGAAGACAGGAGAGCCAGAACTAGCAAACAAAGAGATGTCCATGGTAACCAGCACGGATACCAGGAGATATCAATGACGAAACCAGGAAACAAGTATTTGAATGATACGGGCCGTTACTGACAACCAGAATAAAAGGAGAGAAAAAGATGATGGCAACTCTGAAGGAAGAAATATGGATGTTAAAACTGCTTTTGAAGCAGAAAAAAAAAAAGAAATGTTTGAGGAAATGACTCTTCATGCTATGGAATCACAGACTCACTGAAAAGGAGTCACCGAACAATGACTGATACCTGACCAGGCACACACCGCCTCGCAACAGCAGTCCCTGAAGACCATGGCCTGAGCTGGCAGGAAGCGAGGGTGAGGGGACAAATGGCTAAGAACGTATTTCAGCCCACCGTCCATCCTTGTTGTAAGAGCTTCCCTGATTTTAACTAATCACCATAATCAAAACAGCAATGGCACCCCACTCCAGTACTCTTGCCTGGAGAATCCCATGGACAGAGGAACCTGGTGGGCTGCAGTCCATGGGGTTGCTAGGAGTCGGACACGACTGAAACGACTTAGCAGCAGCAGCATAATCAAAACAAATAAATAATGATGACACCTAGTCACCAAGAAAAGACTAAGTTGCATCTAGGACATGATGCATAAGATAATTTGCAAGGATATGGCACATTTAAACTGATTTTCAGCCTTCCAGAATTAAAACATAAAGTTCCAACTGAAAGGATTAAGCAGACAGCTATCTGGTAAAATGAAACTTGCAAAAATAGTTGATTCTCTATTGATCTAGCCAGCTTCAGATTTATAATAGCAAATGGGTTTCCAAACTATAATGAGACCACAAATTCCTGTCTGCAGATGTCCTAGCTATATTTGTAACCACATTGTTCTGATGCCCAAGGAGAGCTAAACTTATACCTCTGCAAAATCTGTAAATGTTATTATCCACTGTTGGTGAAAACACAGATTTTACCTTTTTTTTTTTTAACCTATAATTTTTCCTTTGAATAGAAATTCAAGGGTAGACTGACTCTGCCTCTGAAGAGTGTGTGCGTCATACTCAAATTAATGAGCATGGCATTTGGCATCTCACTGGGGGCATTATGTGATACTGGGGACCACTTAATGCCCCCAAACTTTTCATCAAATGAAGAGAGCAGCTCCACTCATTTATTATTTTCTAAACTCATTATAGATTTAATCAACTAAAATGGTTTTTTTTGTTGTTTTTTTTCAAATGAGGGCATGATAAGCTAATGACCAGCACATTATGTTAAAAGTCAAAAAACGTGAAATACATATCAATCAGGTTATGGTTTTTTCTGTCAAAAAACCAAATGTACTCTTTTTGTGTGTGTCGTTTCTATGGGCCAAAAGGCTGTTGTTCCTATTATTTCCTGGAGTATATGGATTCACTAGTACACAAAATCCTCAAACTGAAGTCATTAAATCATTTATTCCAGGTTGAAAATTATAAAAGAAAACTCTTTAGGGGTGTGATATTTCATGGTACTCTACACTTAGATTTGATTTTTCCAGTATTTCATAATAGCTATAAATGTAATACAATTTTTTAAAATTATAAAACTATACTGTATGCCTATAATTATATAATACTGTACATCATCTATATTTCAAAAAAAGTAAAATATAAACTTACCGTAAGATTCAGTAACACTGTTCATAAGAGCCAAAAATTCAGAACAATCCAAATATCCACCAACTGGTGAATGGATAAACAGAACAAGGTATGTCTACACAATGTGATAATATTTACAGATAAAAGTAAATTTACTACTGACACGTGATAAAATGTGGAGGAACCTTGAAAACATTACGCTAATGGAAAAAAGCCACTAACTGAAAGAAGCCAGATCCAGAAGACACAGGCTTTATAATTCCATATATACGTAAAATACCCAGAAAAAGAACCTCTGGGCCTGATAGAAATGTTTGAAAACTGAATTCTGTTGGTGGCTGCCTCACTACTGACTTTTTTAATAGGTGGATTTTATGGCATAAAAATTGTGGGCGCAATAAAACTTTTTAAAACACTTCTGAACGTGTCTACTGATATTTACTTTTAATTTCAGTTTTTCAATTCTCATTGAGACTAGGCGTCATTCTTATGATTACTGGTCGTTTTCATTTCTCTTGTTGTCACTATCTGTTCACAGTCTGCTATTTGACTATTTGGCATATTTTTCTCATTAATTTGTGAGAACTGCTTGCATATTAAAAGAAATTAGCCCTTTTGTCATATATATTAAATGTTTAAGAAAAACGTTTAAAATTCTTTTATTAGACCAGCTCATCACTTTTACATTGCTTACAGTATTTTTCTTAGAGGAATTCTTAATTTTATGTAGTTAAGTGTACTAATTTTTTCTACATTCTGGCATATATGCCTTTCACAATCAGGAAGAAAAGAAAAACTTAAAAGAAAAACCTCGTTACTAATTGTTAACGTTAACTTAAATTGTACAAAAGAGAAAATATGTTTTGTACAATTTCAGAGGGTTTGCAAAAGTTAGGTTTTCAGAGCATACATTTATTTTTTAATTAAATTAGTTATGCTGCTGCTGCTAAGTCGCTTCAGTCGTGTCCAACTCTGTGTGACCCTATAGACAGCAGCCCACCAGGCTCCCCCGCCCCTGGGATTCTTCAGGCAAGAACACTGGAGTGGGTTGCCATTTCCTTCTCCAATGCATGAAGTGAAAAGTGAAAGGGAAGTCACTCAGTCGTGTCCGACTCTTCGCGACCCCATGGATTGCAGCCTACCAGGCTCCTCCGTCCATGGGATTTTCCAGGCAAGAGTACTGGAGTGGGGTGCCATCGCCTTAGCATTGCTTTCTTCTTTCAAAACTGGATATTCAGGAATAATTGAAAGCCTAAGGTGAACTAAGTAGTCCTTAAAGGAAAGGTAGGTCTAATTTTTGTTTTCAGCATTAAACCTCATCTAGAGATAACAACTGTGTTTGTAGAGTATATTTTTAAAATATCTTGGCACTGTGACTTTCTTTAATTATTTTTAAAAACACCAGAGTAGTATGAGAGAGATTGCTTTTTTTATTTTTTTTTTAATGCTATTCAGTAAAACTAATGACTTTATAAAATAGGCAATTATTTCCTTTGAGGTCAGAAGTAGACTTAATGTTAGAGTAGGAAATCAAAATAAATGTGATTGGCTTTTCTCAAAATAGTAAATTAGCTCTTAACTCCCACCTGGCATTCATCTTTGTCTCCGGAGTTGGTGACTAAATGTGAGTCAGCAGCAGGGCACAGAGACGCCGCTCGCTGTTCAACTCGCCAAGGAAGCAGCTGCTCTGTACTGGCATCCCCTGCGCTTGTCTTCAGACCCAACAACCACTCGCATTAGTTTGGGTTGACTACCTGTTGAAGTAACCTGTTCAACCTCATTTACTCACCTCAGTTTGCTCTTCATTAGATGTGAGCAATCATGAGGTGACTGATATCTGAGGGAACCACAGTTCCTGGCTGAGAAGAAGGGAATCTCTCTACTAGGGCTTGCTGGAGGAGCCAAAAAAACCAGTTTTTTATTGCATATGCAGAGCATGTCTTACTTCAGATCATTATCAGCAGCTAAGCTGAACTGACACACGTCTCCAACAAATTAATAGCTGACATTAGAGTGAGGTTTATTCAGCCTTTGTTCTCTCTCATATTTTTCTTAAATTATAAATTAATTGCTTTTTATTTTTTTAACTGCACAAATTTTTTAAATGGAAGTGCCTCCCCTCTCTGTCAATACCTCCCAGTTCTGCTCTCCAGGGGTCACCACGGTTAGCAATTGATGTGCATCTTCTGCAACCTTTTTATGCTGCATTAATATGCATGCATACATATCATATACGTGTATACTTATATGTGTGCACACATGCATATACACACACAAATCAGTCCACGGGGTCGTAAAGAGTCAGACACGACTGAAGGACTAAGCACACGTATCAACCTATATATTTTTTTAAACAACACAAAATCATACTAAGTGCTCTATATTTATATTTCGTGCTCAATAAAATATCACAACACTCCTTCCATTAAAGCAACTATAGTTCTGTTCTACCCCTTCTTTTGGTGTCATGGTATACCACACTAGGGATGCATCATAATTTATGTAAACATTCTTCCTTTAGGGGACATTTCAATTGCCTCAGGTTTTCACGGTTAAAAATAATCCTTTAATGAAGATATACTTAATATTAGAAGAATATTGGAAAATTTAAATAAGCCAGAATATCAGAGTCAGCCAATACATGCTTTTAAAATTTTTATTGTAATTATTAAAATCCCTTTCCAAGTGGTTGTTATTCTTTACACTTTTACCAACAAGAAAGACTATTTTAGGAACCTAATTACATGTAACACACACTAGTAACACACTTCATGAAACTTCATCATCACCTATTTCAAAATATACTTCAAGAAGAAACTGTATAATGACCCCCAAGAACATTTAGAAAAAAATGACATCAACTTTGGGGCCTGGGAAGGGGAAGAAATGGTTATAGCCAATGAACGGCATAGACTCTGGTAATGCCCCCAACTCAGCCTTCGACAATCACCCAATTTTTAAACATCTAATAACACCATGAAAGCTAATCCCTTGGCCACCAGCTTAAAAGCTTTATTCCAGGAGATGGACTTTGTTTCACAAAAGGATGATTCATTGTAGAATGGTTATTAGTTGTCTTTGCCAGAGAGCTTTAGTCACATTTCCATTTTCTAATACAGGCTGACAAGACTTTTTCTGAAAATAAAAAAGAAGGGAAAAAAGCGGTGTTTCCTTTTGTTCTTACAGAAAGGTTAAGTGTTTCTGATGTTTCTCTTTTTCCTTAGAAAAAGCAAACACTAATTTCTGTTTTATTGTTGTAGGAAAAAGACTGCAGTGCCAAGCAGCAGGGGTGAGTCTGGCCCAGGACGCCTCCACGGGCAGCAGCCGGCGTCCCGGGGCAGCGTCTTTGTACACCCCCTCACTCTTTCTCTGCCCCTTCCACGCTTTCTCACTAATTCACTTTCTTTATCAGAGAAATGAGCACAAACAAAACTGGAAAAACGCACAAACAGAAAACCATATAAATCCACACACAGATGTCCTTTACGTGTCACTGACTTTACACTCTCAGGGTCACTGGTTCCCAAACTTTGGAATTTCTTGGAGCAGAAAATGAAAACAAAATTCAACATGGGGTCACCAATTTTTTTTAAGTACATAAAAAATAAAAGCAAACAAACAAAACAAAGTAAAATCAACCAACCACCCCCGAATGTGCTACCAAACCTGTTTTATAAAATAATGACTATTTTAACATCAAATGACAGTCTTGCTTCTCAATTCTTAAAATAATAACAATAATCTTAAGGATATGTCATTATGCCATTCCTGGGCCACAAAACCAACCTTCACACATTTAAGAGTCAAATCATATCTCAGAGCTTTTCAACTACACTGATCTAGAACTAGATATCAATAAGAGAAAAACCTGAAAAATTTAGAAATATGTGGAAATTAACATATTCCTTAATAACTACAGGGTCAAAGAGAATTTAGACAATACCTTGCGAAAAATACAAAATACTACAAAAAAAAAAAAAATCCCAATTATATTGCAGAGGCAGTCTCTCATTATTCAATTGCTGTAGAACCACCTCTTGCTGGTGCCCAGTCAGGGACTGGATAACAGAGCTCTGCTCCACTGAAAATGCAAGCGCTTACGTCCTGCTTTTATGAGAGAAGAACAGAGCAGCTAACATAGGCAAGCATTTAACTTTCGTTTCAAGCAAATGATGGCAAATCAGAAAGAACGGTATGGAAGAAGAAACCACTGATTACATTAAGACACTTGAATGTCATTGAATGAAAATATAACTTCAATGGAGGAGTTTAGCATCCACATTAAAAGACAGTTCATTGTAAAGCATTACATAATGAAGCTGTTCTCGTGTATGGGATACTATGGTTAACTGGAAGCCAAATGAAATAATCTGTTTTTCAGCTTTTAACAATGAGAAAATTATTCAAAGAGCAATTCTTTGAGATAGACAAATGTAAAAGCCATACTTCTTACTTATTTAAACTACTTATACCACATCTTGTTTCAAAAATATCTAACTATATAAAATTCATTTTCCTTCAGTGAATTAGAACTTAAGCCTTTTAAAGAACCTCAGGATTTCTGATCTGAGGCACCTTTCCATTTTTTTAATTTCAATATTATACATTTTAAAATGAGGTTAAGTGTTTGTCCAAGGTTGCACACTGAGCCTGTGAAGTATGGGGTAACTGGTTAGGAACCAAAAGCCAAGAGGTCAGGGAATCAGTTTTCCCGCTACATTACAACTTCCAACAAATGTCCATCTAGTCAAGGCTATGGCTTTTCCAGTAGTCATGTATGGATGTGAGAGTTGGATCATAAAGAAAGCTGAACGCCAAAGAATTGATGCTTTTGAACTGTGGTGTTGGAGAAGACTCTTGAGAGTCCCTTGGACTGCAAGGAGATCCAACCAGTCCATCCTAAAGGAGATCAGTCCTGGGTGTTCATTGGAAGGACTGATGCTGCGGCTGAAACTCCACTACTTTGGCCACCTGATGCAAAGAGCGGACTCATTGGAAAAGACCCTGATGCTGGGAAAGACTGAAGGCATGAGGAGAAGGGGACGACAGAGGATGAGATGGTTGGATGGCATCACCGACTTGATGGACATGAGTTTGGGTAAACTCCGGGAGTTGGTGATGGACAGGAAGGCCTGGCGTGCTGCGGTCCATGGGGTTGCAAAGAGTCGGACACGACTGAGCGACTGAACTGAACTGATGTTTTTGATCCCTCTATTTTGTTCCATCTGGCACAGATACAACATTATTACTATTAATTGAATATTCACTAAATTTCTGAAGCTTTGTAAATGACTGCTAATATCAGGTCTCAACAGTATAGATTAAAATGATAAATTGAAGAGATTTTTGCTGGTGGAAAAGTAAATTTATACTTGCTTGCATGAGTAACTTCTACATTCTTTGTAATGGATTTTACATAAGAGGAGCATGTATTTTGTGACAATAATAGGCCCACTCAAACAGCTGGATATACAGCTAAGTCATTATCGCTGTCAGGGTTGAAAGAAAACTTGGTTTCCTTCTTACATGGAAAAAAGTCCTACTTTTCCAAAATACCAAATACATGGAGTTAAATTCATTTAGAAGAGTTTACTCCTAAGAAGATAATGAATATCTCTTACAAAACAAACATCTCTCTCTCTCTAAACACACACACACACACAAAATGGGAAAGAATCAGGTACACATGGGATCAAATTCTGGCTCAACCATTTCAGCCTCAGCTTGCTCTTTGGTAAAACAGAAATAATATCTATTGGACAGGATTGCCATGAAAATCAAAATTATTATAAGTACCTAGCAGCACTATGAAAGTGATTGATACACTGTAGTTATAACTCTGTAAATGAAAGATTTGAGAATATTAACCTCATTTTCATGTTGTTTATTCCTTCAAAGCTGTATTTTTAGGATAACTATATTTGAATTTCTAACTGCTGTTGTCTTGGTTTATGTAATATTATCTGATAATGAGGACTTTGACATGTTTCTATACCTTCTGTAGACAGAATCCAATAGGAAATATCCTATATGTATAAATACACATATTCCTATTTCAGGAATATGAAATTCATCATATTTCACAGGTAACAAATTGATTTCATTGATGTGATAACGGCTGACTTTATATACAAGTTTTAAATCATCCTCATATTTCCCTTCATCTCAGTCAGTGTATCGGCTCTTTAGCAAATGGAGATCACACTTATATGCTATAGCGTATCCCCCTTCACACCTCATGTAATCTGACTACAGTACATACTGTAATACCGTTACTGCTTTATATATAAAGCTAAGACTGCTTAGCTGCTCAGTCGTGTCCAACCCTCTGCAACGCTACGGACTGTGGCCCGCCAAGGTCCTCTGCCCATGGGATTCCCAGGCAAGAATCCTGGGGGGCTTGCCATTTCTTCCTCTGGTTATACACAGCAGATGCTCAATAAACAGTCAATGAGTTTAAACTTGGCATGTACTCAAGGAGACAAGTGAATTCAAAAACCTAACTACACTGACCAAAATAGGTAAAAAGCTAGATGACACAAAGTTTCGGGTGTCATAAATCTAGAAAACATAATCTTCCAAACTCTCCATTGTCAAAGCACACGCCCAGAAATAAATGCCCACTCCCTTTCATATGAGCAAATTGGCTGTACCGTTTTTACAAAAGAACTGTGGCTCTGCACTGTTAAGCTCAAATGCCTTTGTACTGCACTTTCATTAATACAAAACACTTAGAATTATTTTGTAGAGAAGCTTATTTTGTAAAGCAGAGAGAAGCCATAAATGTCTCAGATATGCATTAAATAAAGCTTTGCAATTTTAGTCTTCTCTTAGCTAATTGAATTTGAGTGCTTCCATTTCTTATAGGTGACAATTTGAAAAATATATCCAAATATTTCTTATACTCCATTATTGTCAAGGAAACCAGAAAAAGAATGTGCCCACACTTTTCTATTGATATTAATAAGATCCCTCACACCAGCTTGCTCCTTTGATTCACATGATCACTTCCTCCTTTGAGTCCTTATATCATGGGATTTGTGCTTACCAGTATTTATTCAACTCTACCTGGCGTTTTCTTCTACTGTGTACAGCCTTTTGTGTGCACACCTTATCCGCATGCCCATCCGATAAATTATAAGCTCCCTGAAGATGAAAACTTTCCCTTGTCCTTACTGAGGCAGGTGACAGCCAACATGTGGTGTCCAGTTAGTGTACCCATCTCTTCCAGCAGAAATCTTTCCAGAACAGGTCACAAACTACTGCATTAAAATGACTGAATCCTGGAAATAAATACCAAGAAGCCTAACATGTACCCACAGAAGCATCAGAACAAACGATACGTAATATGAAAGCAATAAATAAATCATATGATTTTGTAAAATAAAACTGACGTTTACAAAGGCTGGGTTACTGTTTAGAACATTAGCCTTTAACTGCTATTGTATGACTGATCACCCTCCTTCATGTGCAGACGTGGTGCTACATAAAATGATCGTTGTCTAGGTATGACAGAAAAAACAACTGTGATCATTCATTTGTTTACTCAATTATTTCTAAAATAATCATTGTAATCATTTTAAGAGTGTATAAAATATATACCTGCAGACGAGAAATTTGATTTGAACGCGTCCAACTTAAAAACGGGCTTCCCAGGTGGCCAAGTGGTAAGGGATTGCTTTCCAATGCAGGGGACAGGGTTTCGATGACAGGGTCTGGAGGATCCCCCGGAGTAGGCAACCCACTCCAGTATTCTCGCCTGGAAAATTCCATGGACAGAGGAGCCTGGCAGGTTACAGTCCATGGGGTCATGAGAGTCTTTCCCACTCTTTGCAGCCCCCTGACTTACGTGAGGCCACTGCCTGCCCTGGGAAGCCTCCCTCTACCCTAGTCTACGTTAGGTTCTGGATCAGCTGTTCCTCCTTCGGGCACTCTCTTCACCCTGTGCTTGTCTTTGTCACAGCGTTTATCACATCTCTGCAAATTTGTTTCTTTCTCTCACCTGTCAACCACACTTTGTGATACTCATATCTGTGTGCCAGCTCCCAGAATACTGGCTGGCAAATTGTAGGCACCCACTACATGTTTATAGATGTTTATTGACGCAATACATGCTAGTGATTACCGAAAAATGTGGAGACTGGGGGAATTCAAAAGACCCAGACTCTGTTGTCAAGATTGAAAGACCTTCGGAAAATTGTTTAACCTCTTCTCCAACTCTTAGAGTTAGCTACGGTGTTAAAAGTCAGCCATGGCTGTGTGACATATTCTAAAAGTGACAAAGTTCTAATGTCTCTCTAGCCAAAGAGAACAGCTGGCAACTTCAAAGAAGATTATTTGTTTGCTTAAGGAGACATTCTTTATCTTAATTCCAGATTGCTTATGACAGGTCTCTGATAAAATGTATGAGGTGTCAAACATATCATTTTTTGCAAAAGGTTTTAACCAAAATAAAATCTTACAAAAAAAAGACTGCCCTTGACAATACATCTATAGACAGTATCTGAATTAATAAAGAGATGACTTATTTTCTTTCCTAGTTAAAGATGTTATCTAGGACTGAGCCTTAGTCATGGCAGTTCTACAGTCTATCCAATGAGCCACATTTCTAGTTCTGGCAGAGATGGGCAGTGTCTCATTCCCGTCCAGCCTCTCTTCACTTCAGATACATATTGCCTCCCTGTCAGAGCAAACAGTCATCCCTACACACTTCTGAGTACCAGGTGTGTCTACACTCTCTCTCAAAAAGGTGTGACGAATGACAATCCTTAACAGATTTTCACATATTGAAAAAGTTTAGCAATCTGAATTATAAAGGAAGAATTACTGAATCTGTCCAGAGTTGGTTTTCTTCAAAAAAATGAAATGCTTTCAAAGAGAAAATATTAAATATGGTATGCTAATTGGTAGATTTGCCATTAAAGTCTTATCTTTTTCTTAATTAACAAAACAATATGCAATTAACATATTATCTGTATAAGAATTTGAACATATCAAAATAAGGGCCTTAAAAAACTATGCTTCTCAATATTATATTAAATATTATTATAATATATTTTATATTGTTATTATATTCAATACAATATTTAATATTGTTATACTAATTATAATGTTATATTCAATATTATATTTAATATTGTTTAATATTAACTAATGTTAATATAATAAATATATCAAGTGTATTAATTAAATAAATATATTAAATAAATATCACTAGTATTCCTTTATAAAGATTCAATACTTTTCCTCCTAAGTTCCAAAGATAAATCAGTGGAGACTGAGTTAACAAGGTTTAAATGGAGTAAAAACAATCAAACATAGGACAGCAGAACCCTTCAGTCTAGTCCCTTCACTTCAAGTCAGACCTCATGGACTCAGTATTTTAAACTCAGTTAAGCTCTTGAACTCTTACCTGTGAACTGGGAAACAGGTTTACACGGACATTCACGATGGAGGACACACAGTGCCTTCTCAAGAGGACGCCAGGAGGCAACACCAAGACACTGAACAGAACTGCTAGGGCACCAACTGTCTGCTTAGAGTACACGCTTTTGAGCAGACAGCAGACACCGCGGACTTGCCCACAGGCAATGCCCAGAACCATGCTGCAGCCCTCTCCAGATGCCACTTGTCTAGGGACTGGGAAACATGTGGGAAAAGTTGCAATGTGGAAAAAGTAGGAATATTATAATTTTAGAAATTCTTTTAACAAAATATTTTTAGGAATTATATACCACCAGGTTTGAAGGAGGGCTTCCCTGATAGCTGTTGGTAAAGAATGTGCCTGCAATACAGGAGACTCCACTTCGATTCCTGGGTCAGGAAGATCTGGTGGAGAAGGGATAGGCTACCCACTTCAGCATTCTTGGGCTTCCCTGGTGGCTAAGACAGTAAAGGATTCGCCTGCAATGCCGGAGACCTGGGTTCAATCCCTGGGTTGCGAAGGCCCCTGGAGAAGGGAAAGGCTACCCACTCCAGTGTTCTGGCCTGGAGAATTCTATATTCTCCAGTATTCTGGCCTGGGTCACAGAGTCGGGCACGACTGAGCAACATTCACTTTCAGGCTTACAAGAATGCTAACGAGAGAGACCGTGGTGGAGTTTTTTTCAATTTTGTTTTTCAAGCAACAGTCTAACTTGGTCCATTAAAATACGTTAACTGATGCTCACATTAAACAAACATCAGCACGTGTTTTAAACAATCGAAACTGATGAACAATCCTCCCTGAGAAGCAGATGTCATGGGGAAGCTTCACTAAAGCGTAGCATTCCAGAGCAGGAATAGTCATTGCATGCCTAGTAATTTTTCTTTTACTTGAGTAATTATGATTTAATTGTGGCACATTTATTTTCATTAATATTTTCACTTAAAATTATAACTGCAATGATTAAAAAATGAAAACCTGACTTCAAAGTGAAAACAACATATACATGTTCAGGAAAGGGATTATCATAGCATTTGATACAATTGGAAAATACCTTGGTGATGATCAAATTCAATTTCCTCATTTCATAAAAACACAAAATACTGAAGAACTTAAATAATGAGTCAATTTTATCCAACTTGCATGGGATAAATTCAATACAATCTGTTTTTGGATTCTCAAGCCATCTTTTTTCCAGCATAATATTCTGCTATACCATTTTATATTTATATAGTAAACTATTTTAATTGAAATAATTTATATATAGAAATATAGTTTTATATATTATCTTTCTTGATATAAAAAATAATATAAAATATAATAATCTGTATAATGTCTAATAGGTAGCTTTTAAAACATAAAAATAATATATTTATAACCATAGATCATGAATTATTATTTCTCAGTGAAAAACTTGATATCCTACTGAGAATACTGCATCTTGTTGTTTCATTTGAATGAAACATTTGTCATAATAGAATGTGTATTTGACTACATAGAAAAAAATTAATGAATTCCAAATGTATGACCACATAAATTACAGACCACATATTCAAACATAATCTAAAGAAGTATAAGCAAACAATAAGAAGATAAAGTATTTTAATCACTTGACTAAAAAATAAGCTTTCTTAAACTTTGAATAAAAGAGAACAGCAAAAATATGCTTATAATTACCTAAAAGTAAATGAAGTGAAAAAATACTTAAAATAGAAATATAGACAAAGTTGAGCTCAGAGGAACTGATCAGCTGTCACATACTGAGAAAAGATTCAGTCTAAGGGAAGCCAAAATGGATGGGAAGAGGGTGGCAGAGGAAAGGCGGCAAGGCCATAACGGGAACAAATCAGATGGAGACTGTAAACACCACACACCACACACACAGACACACGCTTTAAATTGCTTCCAGATTTAAAAAGAATAAATAAGCCTTTTTTTTAATTGGAGTATAATTGCTATCCAGTGTTGTGTTTCTGGAGAAGGCAATGGCACCCCACTCCAGTACCCTTGCCTGGAAAATCCCATGGATGGAGGAGCCTGGAAGGCTGCAGTCCATGGGGTCGCTGAGGGTCGGACACGACAGAGCAACTTCACTTTCACTTTTCACTTTTATGCATTGGAGAAGGCAATGGCAACCCACTCCAGTGTTGTTGCCTGGAGAATCCCAGGGACGGGGGAGCCTGGTGGGCTGCCGTCTATGGGGTCGCACAGAGTCGGACACGACTGAAGTGACTTAGCAGTTGTGTTACTTTGTGCTGTGCAACAGCAAGAATCAGCTATACATACACACACACATAGACTCCATCCCTGAGGAAACCAAAAAAACTGTGGGACCCACTTTATTGTGATATCCACCTTATTGCAGTGGTCTGGAAACAAAACTCTAATATCTGCAGGCATGCCTATAATATAAATCCTAAGAATAATTATCACATATGGGCAAGAAGAATGTACACTGACTTGAGTAAGGATGGATGGTAGACATGGACATATTTGATTTACTTCACCAAAAGATTTGAATCAAATTTGCAAAGAAAAATAAAAGTTAATATTTGTCAAACCTGGGTGATAAGTATAGGAATGTCTGTTGAATTTTTCTCTCTGCTTTTGAGGTCCTCTTACATATTGCAGAAGGATGGTGACATGGCCAGTTCTGTGGTTTTGTAAGATGACAATGGTGGAGAGAAACTCGTAAGGAGAGAGTAGGGGCCGGCAGACAAGCAAGGCGACACGCCGATTCAGTGACCCAGTGAGGTGAGACGGCTTTAACTACAGCAGGGGAACAGGGCACTCACTGAAGGAAACTATTTCAGATGTCAAATATACAGGAACTGATAACGTATTACATGCTGGAAAGAAAGGGGGAAAGTCAAAGAAGTTTCCAGAGTGTACAGTTTGGCTGAATAACTAGTGCACGGAGACTCAGAAAAAAGTCTATACTTGGAGGTAGAAACGAATAAAAATTCTTCTGACAAAATATAAAATGGAAAATCTGCATCGAGAGAGAAATTAAATGTCTTCATTATACAGATACTCTGATGCAGGGATAGTAAACAGTGTGTGAAGCAAGAAGAAAAGAGTATTGAGAACAGAATCTGGGGGAAAATAAAGAGAAAAAAAAAAATGGAGTGCCTTTCAGGTAGCAGTAGAAATAAAAGCAAAGCAATGTCTAGTAAGGTCAAGGGAGTTGTACAATAGAAATGAACACAAGGTAGAGTTGTCTAGAAAGCTAAAGATTGAGAAGAGAATTGTGATCTGAGAAGAGAATTTGATCATTTGAAAGTTCTTCTCTCTCTTGAAACATCCATTTTATTAGAGCTCTTGGAACAAAAAGTCATATTGCACTGCCCAGAAGATCAAACCTATAATACTGACTTCTAAAAGCAAGCATGGACTTACCTTTAAAGATGTTGTGAGGCAAAAATATAAGGGAAGTGATAATTGATGGGTTTAAGTTTAGGAAGAAGTGGGATAAAACTGAATTATGAGCTTGGTGAAAGGGTAAGATTTGGAAAAGATGAGGGATCTATTCTCTCTAGTGAGAGCAGAAGATGAAGAAGAGATAAGATACAGATAAGCTAGGAGGAAGTAACAGATAAGTTCAGAAAAGTTCAAGGAGAAAATAAATTCCATCAAGTATGAACTTGGAGGGAAGATCATATAATAGCCAGAAGTAGATTTAAGGGACTGAGAATCAGAAAACCATGTTGGGTTAACTGCCATGGAGAATGGAAAACAGAGTTTACCAAGGAAAGTGATCAAAAAAATCACCATCCAGCACTTTGAGAACATCAAGGATGAAAACACATACACCCATATATATATTTACATAATGAGTCCAATAAGCAGAGTACTGTGATTAAAAAAAAAAAAGTTTCATAGCAGAATAGGACAGCGGTTAAAAAAAAAAAAATAGAATTTCTCTAATAGTAAAGGCTAACAATGTACCCTAATATTTGTGTTATCCAAATATCCAGTGGTTTCAAAGACATGCAGGCAACAATACTGGAGTGAGTTGCCATTTCCCTCTCCAGGGCATGTTCCCAAACCAGGGATCAAACCCATGTCGCCTGCATTGGAGGTGGGTTCTTTACTGCTGAGCCTCGAGGGGAGCCCAGTCTCTTTTACCACTCTATTTACTTCCTATCTGCTATGACCCATTCTCCCCAGGAGCCAGGGTAACCTTTTGAAAATGTAAATCACATGATTACACTCCCCTCCTTAAAACCATCCAATGAACAGTTCTGAGAATTAAATCCAGAGACTGACTCTGGGAGTAGGAAAGGCAGTGGTGAATCTCACTCATTACAAAAAAAAAAAAAACCTTAAACATTAAAATTACCCACTACATACTTTTAGCCAGTACGATATAGACAAGCCTCAAGTTCTATTCATTAATTTTGAAAAATTTAAGTAATCATAACATCTAGTAGATACCATATCTCAGGTAGGAAGAATGGTCCAAGCTCAAGCTCTGTGATTAAGCAAGTGTAGGCAGCAGCAATGATTAAGAGAATCCATAAGATTCTCCAGGCAAGAATACTGGAGTGAGTTGCCATTTCCTCCTCCAGGGGATCTTCCTGACTCAGGGATCAAACCTGTGACTCCTGCATTGGCAGGTGGATTCTTTACCACTGAGCCACCAGAGAAGCCCAATTATATCACTTATTAAAAAAAATAGCCTTACCATCAGAGTCCTAATTTTTAGTGAGTGCTTATGAATCAAGGCAAATTGGAAGTGTTCAAACAAGAGATGGCAAGAGTGAATGTCAACATTCTAGGAATCAGTGAACTGGAATGGGTGAATTTAACTCAGATGACCATTATATCTACTACTGCAGGCAGGAATCCCTCAGAAGAAATGGAGTAGCCTTCATGGTCAACAAAAGAGTCCAAAATGCAGTACTTGGATGCAATCTCAAAAACGACAGAATGATCTCTGTTCGTTTCCAAGGCAAACCATTCAGTATCACAGTAATCCAAGTCTATGCCCCAACCAAGACCTTTTAGAACTAACACCCAAAAAAGATGTCCTTTTCATTATAGGGGACTGGAATGTAAAAGTAGGAAGTCAAGAAACACCTGGAGTAACAGGCAAATTTGGCCTTGGAATAAGGAATGAAGCAAGGCAAAGACTAATAGAGTTTTGCCAAGAAAATGCACTGGTCATAGCAAACACCCTCTTCCAACAACACAAGAGAAGACTCTACACATGAACATCACCAGACGGTCAACACCGAAATCAGATTGATTATATTCTTTGCAGCCAAAGATGGAGAAGCTCTATACAGTCAGCAAAAACAAGACCTGGAGCTGACTGTGGCTCAGACCATGAACTCCTTATTACCAAATTCAGACTAAAATTGAAGAAAGTAGGGAAAACCACTAGACCATTCAGGTATGACCTAAATCAAATCCTTTATGATTATACAGTGGAAGTGAGAAATAGATTTAAGGGCCTAGATCTGATAGATAGAGTGCCTGATGAACTATGGAATGAGGTTCCTGACATTGTACAGGAGACAGGGATCAAAACCCCATGGAAAAGGAATGCAAACAAGCAAAATGGCTGTCTGAGGAGGCCTTACAAATAGCTGTGAAAAGAAGAGAAGCAAAAAGCAAAGGAGAAAAAGAAAGATATAAGCATCTGAATGCAGAGTTTCAAAGAATAGCAAGAAGAGATAAGAAAGCCTTCCTCAGCGATCAATGCAAAGAAATAAAGGAAAACAACAGAATGGGAAAGACTAGAGATCTTTTCAAGAAAATTAGAGATACCAAGGGAACATTTCATGCAAAGATGGGCTCGATAAAGGACAGAAATGGTATGGACCTAACAGAAGCAGAAGATATTAAGAAGAGGTAGCAAGAATAGACAGAAGAAAAGACAAAAAAGATCTTCACGACCCAGATAATCACAAAGGTGTGATCACTCATCTAGAGCCAGACGTCCTGGAATCTGAAGTCAAGTGGGCCTTAGAAAGCATCACTATGAACAAAGCTAGTAGAGGTGATGGAATTCCAGTTGAGCTATTTCAAATCCTGAAAGATGATGCTGTGAAAGTACTGCACTCAATATGCCAGCAAATTTGGAAAACTCAGCAGTGGCCATAGGAATGGAAAAGGTCAGTTTTCATTCCAATCCCAAAGAAAGGCAATGCCAAAGAATGCTCAAACTACCGCACAATTGCACTCATCTCACATGCTAGTAAAGTAATGCTCAAAATTCTCCAAGCCAGGCTTCAGCAATACGTGAACCATGAACTTCCTGATGTTCAAGTTGGTTTAAGAAAAGGCAGAGGAACCAGGGATCAAATTGCCAACATCCGCTGGATCATGGAAAAAGCAAGAGAGTTCCAGAAAAACATCTATTTCTGCTTTATTGACTATGCCAAAGCCTTTGACTGTGTGGATCCCAATAAACTGTGGAAAATTCTGAGAGAGATGGGAATACCAGACCACCTGACCTGCCTCTTGAGAAACCTGTACACAGGTCAGGAAGAAACAGTTAGAACTGGACATGGAACAACAGACTGGTTCCAAATAGGAAAAGGAGTACGTCAAAGCTGTATATTGTCACCCTGCTTATTTAACTTCTATGCAGAGTACATCATGAGAAACGCTGGACTGGAAGAAGCACAAGCTGGAATCAAGATTGCAGGAAGAAATATCAATAACCTCAGATATGCAGATGACACCACCCTTATGGCAGAAAGTGAAGAGAAACTAAAAAGGCTCTTGATGAAAGTGAAAGAGGAGAGTGAAAAAGTTGGCTTAAAGCTCAACATTCAGAAAATGAAGATCATAGCATCCGGTCCCATCACTTCATGGGAAATAGATGGGGAAACAGTGGAAACAGTGTCAGACTTTATCTTTCTGGGCTCCAAAATCACTGCAGATGGTGATTGCAGCCATGAAATTAAAAGACGCTTACTCCTTGGAAGGAAAGTTATGACCAACCTAGATAGCATATTCAAAAGCAGAGACATTACTTTGCCAACAAAGGTCTGTCTAATCAAGGCTATGGTTTTTCCAGTAGTCATGTATGGATGTGAGAGTTGGACTGTGAAGAAAGCTGAGCGCTGAAGAATTGATGCTTTTGAACTGTAGTGTTGGAGAAGACTCTTGAGAGTCCCTTGGACTGCAAGGAGATCCAGCCAGTCCATTCTGAAGGAGATCAGCCCTGGGATTTCTTTGGAAGGAATGATGCTAAAGCTGAAACTCCAGTACTTTGGCCACCTCATGCGAAGAGTTGATTCATTGGAAAAGGCTCTGATGCTGGGAGGGATTGGGGGCAGGAGGAGAAGGGGACGACAGAGGATGAGATGGATGGATGGCATCACTGACTCGATGGATGTGAGTCTGAGTGAACTCCGGGAGTTGGTGATGGACAGGGAGGCCTGGTGTGCTGCGATTTATGGGGTTACAAAGAGTTGGACATGCCTGAGCCACTGAACTGAAGTACACCCATATTCATTAAACCTCCTACAAACATACATTCAACCTGTGTTTCCTTCCAATTTTAAAATACAGTTTTAAATATTGATCACCATCACTGATTTGCTTCTTTACAACCAGAAACCTACTCTCCATGAAGAACCCTTTGTGTTTAGTGCAGCACAGAGACTCTATTCTGCACACATTGGCAAAGTCTTTCCCGAATATTTCTTATATGCAATTCAGTGTATACGACCAAGTTTATATTGTCATTTTTCCTGAATATTTAAATATAAAAGATTGGCAGAAAAGAATCCGATAAAATGTCCACAAGCTGACATTATCTTATCTTAAAAACAAGCTTAGGATATTCTCTCAGGGAAATCACACATAATACATAGTTGTTTTTTGCTTTTCCTTGAAACATTTTATATGCATATCTATATATCTTTAATCACTAAAAATAAGTTATTTTGAAAATGATAATAGTAAAATATGATCCCAGGATGCAACAGTTACTGAGACAGCAAATGCCTTACATCACAGAAGACGTACCTTTGGTATCCCTTGGGTAGTATTTTACACAGTCATCACTGTATTTAAAAAGTCATCAGTTGTTTTATTACATGTTTTATTACATTTATTTTAATAAAAGTGATGTAAATCATCAGATTGCTTTGAGTTTGAAAGGTAATTTCTCACTTCTGCTAGAACCTAGCTGGGGATGAGGAGCCCTGCTGGTATGGCTTCTGTGGACTACTCCTCCAGGTAAATTAAACAGTCACTTACTACACACACACAAACAGGAACCCTCACTTGGCATATCATTCTTTTACGGGGGAGATAACATTTCATGTGCAACAAACCTCTACAGCAGTACTGAAAGGACATAATGAGGTATGACGAAGAAGCAGAAGAATTTGGGTCAGCCCAAAAAGGCTTTGATTTTTCGAAGGAAGAGTATTCTGATACAAAGTATTTTGTCCCTTGTAATATTAAAGATTGAAATCTGCCAAAACAACAGTCAGTACCAAACTCAGCAGCATTATATGTTCCATAAATATACTTTTTTTTTTTTTAACTCAATCCAAAAACAGAGGGGTCCAAGCAGTTAGGTACATTCGAGCATTCTATTTTCTTATTTTAATTGTAACTGAAATTCTGTCGGTTGAACAGAAATAGGAACATGCCTTTTTTATGAATGGACTCCTGCCACAGAACGTGTTCAGAATTTGGAATGCAATTTTCCATACGAGGATGGCAGATGCTCTCCCTTAAGAGGGAGGACAAGTCTAGTAACTGTCAAATCCCTAAATTTTCTTAAAAGCAGGCACTCATCTGGACCAAATGCTCACAGGCAAGTTTTGCTAGGGAACCAAGGACAACCACTCTCGGTGGGGGGTGGGGGGTGGGGAGGCGGGGAGTGGAGGAAGAGCATCCAGATTTTGAATTCTCGATTTCCTGTTTATGATTAAAAAGCTGCATCAGCTCCCTTTCCAATGCTAAGTACTTTCTCACCTCCTTGTTTATATGAGGGCCCCCCTGGTGGCTCAGATGATAAAGAATCTGCCTGCAGTGCAGGAGATTTGGGTTCAATCCCTGGGTCAGGAAGATCTCCTGGAGAAGGGAAGGGCAACCCACTCCAGTATTCTTGCCTGGAGAATCCCCATGGACAGGAGAGCCTGGCTGGCTAACAGTCCACGGGGTCACAAAGAGTCAGACACGACTGAGTCACTCACACATTCATTTTCACTTATTTATATCAAACACTGAAATTTTCCTTCATTCAGGAGAAAGAGTAATTTCATGAAGACCAAAAGCTTTATTCAGTTCAGTTCAGTCGCTCAGCTGTGTCCGACTCTTTGCGACACCATGAACCGTGGCACGCCAGGCGTCCCTGTCCATTGCCAACTCCCAGAGTTTACTCAAACTCATGTCCATTGAGTCGGTGATGCCATCTAACCATCTCATCCTGTTGTCCCCTTCTCCTCCTGTCTTCAACCTTTCCCAACATCAGGGTCTTTTCAAATGAGTCAGCTCTTTGCATCAGGTGGCCAAAATATTGGACTTTCAGCTTTGACATCAGTCCTTCCAAACCCAGGACTGATTTCCTTTAGGATGGACTGGTTGGATCTCCTTGCAGTCCAAGGGCCCACTAATAATATTTTCATGATTTTTTCATTAAAGAAACAGTGACAGACTTTATTTTCCTGTGCTCCAAAATCACTGCAGATGGTGACTGGGGCCATGAGATTAAAAGATGCTTGCTCCTTGGGAAAACAAGGTATGACAAATCTAGACAGTGTATTAAAAAGCAGAGACATTACTTTGCTGACAAAGGTACACAGAGAGAAAGCGATGGTTTTTCCAGTGGTCATGTATGGATGTGAGAGCTGGACCATAAAGAAGGGTGAGCACCAAAGAATTGACGCTTTTGAACTGTGGTGCTGGAGAGGACTCTTGAGAGTCCCCTGGACTGCAAGGAGATCCAACCAGTCCATCCTAAAGGAAATCAGTCCTGAATATTCACTAGAAGGACTAATGTTGAAGCTGAAACTCCAATACTTTGGCCACCTGATGGGAAGAGCTGACTCATTAGAAAAGACCCTAATGCTGGGCAAAATTGAAGGCAGGAGGAGAAGGGGATGACAGAGGATGAGATGGTTGGATGGCATCACCAATGCAGTGGCCATGAGTTTGAGCAAGCTTTGGGAGATGCTAAAGGACAGGGCAGCCTGGCGTGCTGCAGTCCATGGGGTTGCAAAGTCCAACACAACTGACCGAGTGACTGAACAACAACAACACAGAAAGAAACAGCAGCTTCACATTTTAACTGCACACTGTTTCTTTTTGTTGCTTAATTTAATATTACTCTTTTCTTTGAAGGATCGAAAGCTGCCACGTTTGTATTACTTACTAATTGTATCCCCAGGGCTGATTGAGACACATTAGCACAAACACAAATAGCAGCAGAAATGCACCTGTCCCGACTCATACACATATTCTAGATATACATTCACCACAGTCTTTTAAAATAGAGTTTCTTTATTTTACTTGCTAGAAAAAATTGTGGTGCCAGGATTGCAGACATACATGCCAACTATAGCACACTGCACTGAAAAAAGTCTACGTAAGACACAATCTGTTTCCCTTTCTCACAGTTTTCAAATGATTTAGACATTAAGGCTCTTATGTATAAAATCTTCAAACATAGAAAATGTAGATAATTAAGAAGAGGAAATCAGACTGCAAGCTGTGGTTCAGGTTCTGCAGATTATTCACAGACTGATGTATATACATAACTCAAGAGATCATACCAACAAAGCCTGTCATCTTGGGTGTAGGGACTGTTATTAATCCCGTCATTAATGGGACCCTCATCCTACCCTCCAGCACCAGACTGTAGCTCTCTAGGCTCCTCTGACCATAGGGTTTTCCAGGCAAGAATATTGGAGTGGGCTGCCATTTCCTTCTCCAGGTATTAAGTTCCAAATTGGTGGCCCTGAGCCTGAAACTAACTGGCCTTTGGTGATATCTGACCCACAGCCATGATGGAAGAATGACCCACCTCAAGTGAGTACTGTCTCTTGAAAATCGTATGTAACAGAAAGAGATGGAATTTCCAATAATTTAAAAGTAGCAGATTACACAGAACACAGCAATTTCTCAATGAAAATCAGCCTCAGCGAAGGCAATGTACAGGCTGATTGGAGCCTTATGTGCAGAAGACCACTTTATATTTATGCTGTGTTAGGGAAACCGCGCAGAAAGGCCGAAGGAAAGTGTTCACTGCGTGTCAATATGCTAAGCATCACAGAAGTCTGTAAATGGATTAGGATTCTTAGATGAATCTATCTAGCACAGCAAAATGTGACAAATTCAAGTGAAAGAATGAAAATGTCACCATCATCACTTTCCTCACAGCTTCCCTCACTAAAAATGGGTTATGTCATTTCTTATTACCACCCGAGTTTCCCGAGATGGGAATATTGTTAATATGGTCTGGGGAGGGATGGAAATCAAGCTTAAGCATAAGAATTTAGTTACACAAAGTATACTTTTACTTAAAAAAAAAAAAGCAGGAAACACTTTAGCTGGAAGGTTTCTTAGAGCTTGTGTTACATTGACGACTGCAAATTCTAGAAATAATTAATGCTAGTCTCAATTAGCAGCATGTGATTCACATTTTCAGCTAAGTCACACTTTCAGCTAAAAAGACAACAGAAGAGAATTTCCCTTAAAATACACAGAGGTTCTCATACTTGCTTGAGTCAGAACACTTGTGTCTCAGTGCTCTCTGCAGATATTATTATAGCTAATGTCACCATCAGATCAGATCAGATCAGTCGCTCAGTCGTGTCCGACTCTTTGCGACCCCATGAATCACAGCACGCCAGGCCTCCCTGTCCATCACCAACTCCCAGAGTTCACTCAGACTCACGTCCATCGAGTCAGTGATGCCATCCAGCCATCTCATCCTCTGTCGTCCCCTTCTCCTCCTGCCCCCAATCCCTCCCAGCATCAGAGTCTTTTCCAATGAGTCAACTCTTCGCATGAGGTGGCCAAAGTACTGGAGTTTCAGCTTTAGCATCATTCCTTCCAAAGAAATCCCAGGGCTGATCTCCTTCAGAATGGACTGGCTGGATCTCCTTGCAGTCCAAGGGACTCTCAAGAGTCTTCTCCAACACCACAGTTCAAAAGCATCAATTCTTCGGCGCTCAGCCTTCTTCACAGTCCAACTCTCACATCCATACATGACCACAGGAAAAACCATAGCCTTGACTAGACGAACCTTTATTGGCAAAGTATGTCTCTGCTTTTGAATATGCTATCTAGGTTGGTCATAACTTTCCCTCCAAGGAGTAAGCGTCTTTTAATTTCATGGCTGCAATCACCATCTGCAGTGATTTTGGAGCCCAGAAAAATAAAGTCTGACACTGTTTCCCCATCTATTTCCCATGAAGTGGTGGGACCGGATGCCTTGATCTTCGTAGGTATTAATAATTTCACTAAGCATAAATGATAACAATATTATTTCTAAATCACAATTACAAGCATGCACATCAAGCAAAGGAGGGAGCAATCCATTTAAGCACAACGTATTTCTTCAATGCTGTCCTGCAATATTTGCTTACATCTGTTTCCCTGTTTATTCCTAACTAATTCTCATAACAGACAAAGCTAGGTTTAAGAACAATTACAGGGTAAAATCGTTAAATTTGGGATATACTCTTTATTTTTCCTGAAAAACTAGGGAACCAACTGCAATTATTCAGTTCTAATGGTGACTATCAGCCCAGTTCACCGTGCTGCACCCAGGGGTCTGAAATATTGGTAAGTCATAGTCTTTGCCCTTGATGCATGTATAGGCTGGTAGAAGCGACAGAGTCACTAAATTTATAAATATGTTTCTCAGGCCAAGCAAGAGCGGCACGTGAGTTTGAAAGAAAAGTGGAATTGGTGCTCTAGGAAGCAGTGCAACCAAGGCACGGAGGCATTAAAGGGGGTGCTGTGTGAGGGAAGACAGCTGACGGCTTTTCATCTTTAGTCTGCGGAAGTTCAAGGCTGGGAGTGATGAGAAGCTAGAGGGCTGTAGATGACAGGGTTAACGATTATGAACGGGGAGTTAAGGCAAAAACACTCATGGCTTGAGGCATTACATGGTGAGACTGTTCTGCTTTTGAAACGTAACCTAAAAATTAAAATACCAGAAAGTGAACACTTTTATAGTAATCCTCCAAGCCCAATTTAAATGACTTTTTAAATGGACAGAGCAAAATACAAAATGTACTGTAATAATTAGATAAAACAAGTTTTAATTAAATCCATTTGGGAAGCATATGCAGTTAATAAAACACATTTCCAGTTAGCAATATAGTATTAAAGACCTATTTGTTAGTCTGATTTTATTTACCAAGCGAAACTGAAGGAGTGAAATGGACCAAAAGAGGTGAATTCTTCTGAACACCTAGAAAAGTTTCTGTATTAAATGAAAAAGAAAAAAGAAAAGCAATGAGTACTATATTTAGGAAGCTTTGACAGTTTAATTTTGCTTCTAATAGTCTGGGAGAACTCCAAAACCTCTTAAATTTCCCAAGACATAATAATATAGTACTTGTAAAATTTGAAGAAATATAGTAAGGAAAAAAAAAGTGTAAGTATTGATAAAGCAAATTATTAACTTCAGTGTAAAGTGAAAACAACAGCCTTTGGAGTAATCTGGTTATAGACCAAATTACAGGTTGCAGTCACCCAAAAACTTTTAATAATTTATTTTTTAACTTTAATCCATTTTCTGCTCCTAGCCGCATCTCTAATGTTAACTTTTCAGTTTTTTTGCTCTTTTCTCTTATGGACTTATTAAATAAGCAAACCAACAAACTGTAAGCCTTGACTTTAGAGGGTAAATGAAGATAAGGAGCTCGGCTTTCTGGACTCAGAAAACACCTAGTCCCGTGAAATGGCACTGCTTGCTAAGAGTCTGGGCCCCGTGTGACCATCAAGAAGGGTCCTCAGGAGGGGAGGTCCAGGGATACTCAGGACTGGGTAGATACACCATTCGATACCACGTGTTCCCCCGGGAATTTACGGTGGAAGCTTTACCCTTAGGAAGCTGCCTCTTTGCACTAAAGAGGCTGAGCGCGATGGCAGAAACCAGCCCTCCCTGCCAGTGACCGATTCCCCTCTATCTGCTCTACCTATGGCAGGAACGAGCCCTCCCTGCCAGTGACGAATTCCCCTCTATCTGCTCTACGTGGTCCTCCGTCCTTCTAGGCTCTCGACATCTAACTACTATGTCCAGTAATCTGGCTTTGAGTTGTGGTCCCTTGACTCAAAGTAACCTTCTGTGAGGTTTCAACCTCTGCAGCCTGGCCAGAAGTCAGCCTGCCCACTAGCAGGGCTCCCAGCACCTCTTGCTTCCTTCTCTGAGAGCGCCTGGCTGTGGCCCCAGGCACGGCGGCACCCCTCATCTGCACATACCGGGAATTCCAACCAGAGTTGAAGATAGTGGTCAGATACACAAGGATCCTAAAAGACTAAGGGACTTTAAATCCAAAAAGTGAGCCACAAATGTAAACAAGTGGATAAGAGAAAATGTCATGTGGTGGAAATACATATGAGATTACAGTGGAGAAAGGAGTCAGTTCCTTCTGAGTGGGCGGGGTGAGAAGGGAGAGGTGCTGAACAATCTCAAGTGTCTTTATAGATAGAGCTATCCTAAAGTCCTAGTCACACCACTGGTTCCCAAATGTTATGTCTATTGCAATCTTGCAGGGAGCTTTTAAAGTCTGATGAGCAGGCTGTAGCCCAAAGCAATTAAACCAGAATCTCTGGAGGTAGAATCCAGGCATTAATATATATTTTTAAGTTCCCCCCGCAAATTACAATGTACGGAAAAGTCTGAGAAGTAGTGAACAAGATCACTGCTTCCTTGATAAGATAATCTCACACTAATTTTAACTCTAGACACAGCACAGTGTTCACTGTAGATTCTTAATATATATTCAGCAGTTGAACAGACAATTGAATGAAAGAATAATTTTACTAAACGAAAAGACACAAAGCAGTATTTCATGTTATCTGAATGATTGTTTATACCATATTTCAGATAGTATATTAACCAATAAAGCTTTAAAATTAGAAAGTGTATTTATGAATAGATACGTATATCAGAAAAAAATCATAATAGCTAAATCTTGCCATATTCCTATGCTGATATTTTGAACAGAGATATTTATTAGATGTTGTAGATGCGTATAAGCTGAGTTAATGCACAGTTTTATAAACTTGCTCTTTTTTAAAACATACTTTCATATGCCTAGAGCCTCAAATGCAGTCTCAGTGGAATGAACTATCCATTATCTTGAGAACACGGGTCAATACTGCCTTCACGGTGAGCTAATCAGCCAGTAGGCTACTAGATAAACTTACCAGAATTTCCACTACAGGATATAGGAAGTAAAATGTTAACATTAACGTGGGCATTTATGATTAAATTAAGTGTGTATATACACATAAATGTAGAGAAATTTATATACACACATATGCCTACATATACCTCATTGCAGATTACTTAGAATTATTTCACAATAGCTTAAAAAATTTAAATAATAAGAAATGTAATGATTCTCTCTTTAATAGTAGCTACAGCATTTAGTGGCTTCCCAGATGGCACAAGTGGTAAAGAAGCTGCCTGCCAATGCAGGAGATATAAGAGATGCAGTTTCAATCCCTGGGTCAGGAAGATCCCCTGGAGAAGGGAATAGTGACCCACTCCAGGATTCTTGCCTGGAGAATCCCATAGACAGAGGAGCCTGTCAGGCTACAGTCCATGGGGTCCCAAAGAGTTGGACAGGACTGAAGTGACTCAGCATGCATGCACACACTGCACTTAGTTTGAGTTTTTGTTCTAACTTTAAACTCACTATTAAATAAAGTACTTGAGAAAACACACCTACATAATTTGAATAATTCACAATAGTTCATTACAAGCAAAAAGCTTGTAAATGATATCTGCCACCTTAAATTTATAATACATACACAGTAGTTCTTTAATAAATTATTACTACATTAATTCACATTTTAAATTCTGCCTTCAAAACGTGGGCCTTTAGCTACTAAATGTTGAAAACCTCCTGGGAATACGAAAGAAACACAGTATTTGCAAAATGGCTCATTTCCAATAAAGAAACTTTCATGGTTCTAGGCCAATTATTACCATTAGTCTACCTGAGGGGCACCTGTATATGTTTATTTTTGGTTTTATGTAGCTAGAATGGGCACCCTCCAACTTGGTATCAATTCTTTTCACACCAACTTTCCTCATCTTTCCTGATATGTACTTCTCCTCTTCTCACGGGTGCTTAGATGAAGTGATAATATATACAGAAAAATTATATAGACATCATACTTGGGTAAGAAGAAGAGTTATATGTTTTATGTTGTTCTTTCCTGCCACTAGATATATAAAAGAAATCTTCATATATCAAGTATATTACACTGCTGTGAATCAATAAAACAATCAAAGATATCAAAGCACACTCAATCATGTTAAAAGTCATGGCTGAGTGCAGAAGAACATATTTTTGGAGTTACGAAGCAAACAAAGGAAGCCATTGATCATTTGCCTTCCCAAGAAGAATTCAAATTTTTCAAAGATATCTATACTGTAAACCCTATTTTATCAACTGACGTTTTAATATAAGTAAGAATCAGTTTATGGAAAGCAATTATCCTTCCATTAAAATAAATAAATTTAAAAAGAACCAATTTCATTAAAAAATAATAGCAGTCATCAAAACTGAAGGAGCATATTAGTACCTATCACCTCCAAATTAATTTCAAATACAGTACTGAAATTCAGAGAGGCCAAAGTGACTTGACCTAGGGAAGTATGGTCCCTTGAAGGAGAGATCTCTCTGCTGCATTGGTTTGGACCATCTCGGGTCTCCCTCTCACCTCCGCTCTGTCCCCTACTTCCTGGGATTTCTCCCCTGTGTGCTGGTAATCTTTCGGTCACTTATAATCATTCAACCTATTTAATCCATTCTCTGCACACAACTAGCTTCTCAGTAACTATTTCACCTCTTGTCAATTATTACTTTAAACTAATGCATTTAAAAGCTGTTCAGACGCAAAGAAGTGGCAGAGCGTATTGTCTTAAAATTGCTATGTTCCCTGATTAAAACTTACTGTATATTTGCTGCTATGTTCCCTGATTAAAACTTACTGTATTTTTGCTGCTATGTTCCCTGATTAAAATTTATTGTATTTTTCCTTCTCTGTACAAATTTGTTCTTTAATGCACTATTTCTAGTAAATTACTTACTCAATTTTGTCATTCAAATTTTTAAATGGAAATAAAATGTCTAAGGTTCTTAATAAAAAAGGAAGATTAAGAGTGTCAGAATTAGTCTGATCCAATGACTATAGCTAAGCAAATCTTTTTAAAACAGCTCAAATAGTATGAGCATTTTACAAATGAGCTTTAAACATCCTTAATCTAAATTGCTCTTAACTTCTGAATACCTAGCAAACTGTAATTTGCAGCTTGAATATAAACATTCATGTCAGACTAATACAGAAAAATCTAGGACAAATCCATGATTAATATTTTTTTTCCCAGTTTGTAATATCTAGCTCTGTTTAAGAAGGGGTTTAATGAATACTACTATGATAATTTAAATAAGAAATTGATTTCATTTTTGCATCATCACTGTCATTTCCATCAGAACCATTCCTATCACTCACTTTTTCTATCCATTACCTCCATTCCGCTCTATACTCAATTCACAAAGAAAAATACACCATTAGATTCATCACATCTTCCAAAACTATAAGCAAGCATAGGAAATCCTTTCTTCTCTGCAAAGAATTATCAACATGAGAGGGCAAACTCTGGGTAACAGAGCCAGGGATGCACGGTTCAAATCTATCCTTGTAAATTACAGCTACACTTAAATTTAACTGTCTGAAAACTAAAGCCCTGTAAACTCGGGGGTGCTTTCCTCTCCCACGGTTCATTCAAACTACTGTGAAAAGGTAAAGGTGTATTCTTCATGATAACATCCAATTCTGTTTTCAGATGAAAGTCCCAAGAAAGGAAAAATCTGCTGGATATCGCAACAGATTTATTTATGGGGACAAGAGAACTGTGAGGTTAAAAACTGTAAGAAGAATGAAAGTAGTATCAATGTGGAAGGGGCGCTAACCAGGTACATTTCAAAATAAATTCCTGAAAACTGACTCTGTTGCTATAGATATGTGCCCTTTAAGAAGTTACTTTGCCTTTCTGTGCCTGAAATAAACATCAGTTGTAAAATGAGGACATTAACAGTAGCCATGCTCCATGGTTCTGAGGATTCAATGGAAAACAAATACTCATGCCAAAGCACTAAAAACAAAAAGTCATGATTACAAAATCTCTTCCAGCTTTAAAATTTGATTCTCAACCTAGTAGTTTAATTGCAAACCTCTCGTCTACGTATTCGGAGAAGGCAATGGCACCCCACTCCAGTACTTTCGCCTGGAAAATCCCATGGACGGAGGAGCCTGGAAGGCTGCAGTCCATGGGGTCGCTAAGAGTCAGACACAACTGAGCGACTTCACTTTCTCTTTTCACTTTCACACATTGGAGAAGGAAATAGCAACCCACTCCAGGGTTCTTGCCTGGAGAATCCCAGGGACAGGGGAGCCTGGTGGGCTGCCATCTATGGGATCGCACAGAGTCGGACACGACTGAAGTAACTTGGCAGCAGCAGCAGCAGCATGGAATGCTACTGTTAATCTACGTATTTTACACTACAACTTATCCAAGTCATCATGTTTCTGTAACTACATCCCAAATAAATATTCAACAAGAATCCAGAATTCTATCACTGTGACTGAGAGGGGAAAGATGAGGTGTTCCTGTCATTTAAAAGCATTTTTTATTTTTTGACTTTAAAATTCCTTCAGACTGTTGATAACTCTGAATTTGGTAGCATTTTGGGGTAGCCAGACTCTTCAAGGGTTAATAGTGACTTGTGATGATAAGAATAGTCTGTGAATTCCATAAATAAAAGGCCCGGACCTTGGTTTAGAGAGGAGCAATTCAGTCCAGGGCATATTCATCAACAGTTCCCTTCTCTCGAGCTACTTTCATCTTTATGTGAACTCTTTTCAGAGGCGGAAACAGCTGATGCGTTGTCTTAGCTGCACACAATTCATCACGAAGCATCCAGACCATGGGGCGCAGAGCGCTGGCTTTGCAAGGCTAACTAGTTTGAGGTGAATTCACCACCAAAACAACAACAAAAAACAGTAATACATCAAAAGCTTCTTTCCAAATTTTCTGTAGAACAAATTCTCTTTAAGTGAGCAGCATAACTGATTTATGAAGGTTTTTGCATCCTCTAAAGAAGTCTTGTGTTTCACACCAACCCAAGGTTATAATAAGGCTGAAGTCGAGAATACGTATGATGGATACTGGCCCCTGACTTTTCAACTTGAAATGCCACTTATTCCTTTAAAAAAAAAAAAAAAAAGGTGGGGGGGTGGAATGGAGATTAAAATGAACTGAACTGACTTTTCCTCAAAGAATCCCAGAAGCAGACAGATGTGCTTTTATTTCCTCTCCAATGATGAGATGAGCAAATTGAGAAAGAAAATGTCAACTATTCAGAGCAAAGACGAAAACTGTGTCAGAAGATCTGAAGCCCACGCCTGGGCTCCCCCGGTTACCCTGGCTCAGCACTTCACTAGCCGTAAGCCACTGGGGGAGCGGACTGCCAGAACCACCGGGATCTTTTCCTTGGTTTTCTTGTGTCCCTCCGTAAACAGGAAGACTCGTGCCATCCTTACCCCGTGGTTCTCTGACTTCACCTCAGCTACCTTCCTCTCACTCCAGACACACTGGAGTCTTAAATATGAGGACTTAAGTCCCAAACGCTATGAAGCTGACTTACGAAAGTCAGCAGAAAGAAATATTACTTTCTGCTAATATTCTTCCTTTCTTGAATGCAAGCTCTGTGAGTCAGAGACTTTGGTCAGGTTTGTTCACATCTGTTATTTTTCTCAGGACTTGGGATAATGTCTGCAATGTCATAGTTGCTTAAAAAATATCTGTGGAATCAATGACTGAATCTTTCCCATAAGGCAGCTGTGACAGTGAAACGAGATGTCATAGAGCGAATTTACCAAATTATAAAACACGATTCACTATTTTTAATTCCTTTTAACATTCTGTTGAAACAAAATATATTATGGGAGACAATACAAGATAATTAAATAAAAGTAAGCTGTGAGAACTACAAAATATTTGGTTTTATTAAAAGATAAGTTAAAAAATAGTTTTAGAAAACAAGTGAAGGCTTAAACATACAACAAAAACATAAATACCTGAGGTTTGTGAATTCAGCCAGAGCTGCAACCTCTGGTCTAAAGCACTAAAAATCTGACCTGTGGCCTGGTAAAGGATAAGCCAGATTTAGGGGTGAGGGAAGGGCACGGGAGCTGCATAAGAGACTAACAGGTCTGGAGATGGCAGGAAAACAAGGAAAGAGAAAGCTCTGGAGAAATAAGTTCCGCTCGGCAAACACACTTACAGAAGATTAGATTTTCAGATGCTGTTGACTTGGGCAATAAAAAGAACATCAAAGTGTACCCGGTTGATGAATGGCACATAACTAATAATTCCTAGGTTAGCCCTTGCGAGCCCACTGAAAGATTGGTCATTCCCTAAGTATGACACGATGAAATGAAAGTGGGCTGTAGACCACATCAAGTCAAGTCCCATGGGGAATAACCTGGTCCGGGCTGGAGTTTTTCTCAGGGAGAGATCAAAACAAACAAATAAAAAGTAAAACCCCCAAACCTAGATTAAAAAAAATAATCACACTACACAGCAAAGCTCCTATCTGCATATATTAGAGACACACTTCTCTGTTTAGTACTGGGGCGGGGGGCGGGACAGACGGACGGACAGACACGAGTGACATGTGTACACAGGGTGACGGGGTTCTGCCTGGGAACTGCTGCTTTGATTCAAAGGGCACAGGTTCCAGCAACACTGAACTAAAATGGGATAAAACACAGCTGAGTATTTCACAGCCAAGGAAGACTGTCCTGCCGGATGTGTGGTTGTAGTAAGTGTAAAATGACGCTAACTACACATTTTAAATCTTTATAGAATGTACTTTGGGTCGGTACGCAAAAACCATTTAAACATACAGGACAATTGAAAAGAAGTAGATGAAGTGATTTTCTTTTCACAAAAGAATTATAAAAGTGGCATAAAATTTATCTAACTGAACATTATAGTGGGATATAAATTTGCATTTTTTGGTAAATAAGATGAATAAGATTTATAAAAATAGAACTATCAGCATATAGTTCTTTTAATTAAAACCAGTTCTAAGATGAGTGACTCACTAGAATACTTGAGCTACCTGTACATGTAGAACCAGTCCCCTGATGGGGATCACTTAAAACTGATCAAACAAAGAACTCATTTGCAATCAGCTTATAAAACCTAAATTTAACACACTACCAAGCTGCTTGTATATGTAGACGTAGCCTATATGAGTTTGAATTTTTAAAACAAGGGAGAAGGAATAACAGGAGAAAGCAACATAACCCTCCTGTCAACCATATACACATGCACTTGCGTGAATCTCCCAGCGACCCCGGGCAGTAGAATCAGCATGTGTCAGGAGAGCTAGGCGGCCTGCCCGAGGCATGACAACAAGTGGCAATGGCCGATCTAGCTGGGCCCAAACTGATACCCCTTCCAAGACACCAAGGCACGGCCCAAAGAGACAGGCTGGTTGTCATAAACAAATGAACGGACTTAGTATTTGATACAAACAGGAAAGGCAGGAAGGACTCAGGGCAAGTTATAAAAGAAAAGCAAAGATCAGGAAGAAAGAAAATAAAATTCATAATTTACAGAAAATAGTGATTAGATCCTACTTGAGCCCAGATGTAGTGGGGTCAGTAAATTCTATTCTCAGAATATTTTAACTTCTCCTAGAAGGGTAGTGTGGTATTTTAAAGTGTAAATTTAAAGTATTATGCAAACAATAGCAAATGACACAGAAATGATAAAGTTTGGTGGCCAAGACATTACTAACTAAATTTTAATGTTTTCACGCACAGAGGCAACTCCGTAACGTGGCAAAGTACCTGGAAGAGAGCAGCATCACTATATCAGCTGTTTCAGTTATTTATTTACTCTGATCATCTTCGTTCTAACTTGATAAAAATAAAATCAATAGTTGGGAATGAATATATACAAATACCACTTTGCTCAGTAGTCACCTTATTTTTGAAGGAAATAAAAATGTACGAATATATTAAATTCTTTTTTTCTCCTCCACACTCTCCAAATCCCACCCTGAAAAGCACAACACTGACATTCCAAGGGAAACGTTTAAAGA
This sequence comes from Bos taurus, assembly GCF_002263795.3. Taxonomy (NCBI): domain Eukaryota; kingdom Metazoa; phylum Chordata; class Mammalia; order Artiodactyla; family Bovidae; genus Bos; species Bos taurus. The sequence continues at coordinate 98,017,643 of NC_037336.1, forward strand.
GAGCATATTGCAATAGGTTTTGATTTTCAGTCATCCTGTAAGTTTCTTAAAATGTGCCGAATGATGGCCCAAACACTAAAATAGATAGTAAGAGTTCAGTTTGCTGTAAAATGGTAGTGCAGTTGTTTGCCTTTGCTGAGAAAGAGCTGGGTGAAATTTCCTGTCAGCTGGACACTCGGGTCAGCCTCAGAAGACAGTCCTAGGCTAGCTTCAGGGAACCACAGCTCACTAAAATTATTACTACACAGGCCGCCAAAAGCAGTGTGACCTTGGAAAAGGAAAAGAATATGGACTCAGAAGTTCCAGGTTAAAGTCTTAGACCCACCACATAGCAGCCTTGCCTTCAGGTGAAGATTTTAAGTATCCAGTCTCAGTTCCTTATCTGTGAAATGAAGAAAATACTGTCTTCAGCTATCACTTAGGGTTGCTATGAGTATGCAGTGAGAAAAACACTAGAAAGGGTCTTAGGAATTTTAATGCACGCATCACCGATTGGTAGTAGTATTTCTAATGGAGTCTAATGTCTGTATTCAAAGCACAAAAATTGAAAGAAAAATAATGAGTAAAAAAGTAACAGTGTCTATTATGAGAAGTTACAAGTAGACGGTAACAAAAGAATACAGAAAAGGATATTTTAAAAAGCTTTAAGTCTGTTGACTTTCTGTCCAGCCACTAAGAATTTGCTGGAAAAAATAAGCATATACTATATTTACTTTTTTGACCATATTGTTCTAAAACTTTTAATATTCTTTATAATAAGACCCAGTCAACAACTGGTTCCCTACATCAACCACATCTCCACTTTGGCCTACAGCATAATACATTCCCCTTGTTTACCCAAACTGGAGCTCTTTCCCTGATGTGTATTTTTGTTGAGTTCTGTCACCCCAACTTCTCTCTTTTCCCAGATTATACAAGAGCTGCAATTCCCTAACTGAACCTTTATAACACAAAGCCAAGTATGTCTTTAAGACTCACAAAAGCTGTTTTTATAGACATATAAAAACAGCAACCTAGCTCTCCACAAGCATCTTTACTGCCATCGGTGAAACACGCGACCCTGGCGTAGGCACGCATACAGTGTATGCCTGTCCCCTCCCAGGGCTGAACTTGTGTCAAGGACGCTGAGCATGCACTTCCTAACACATCCCACATGCACACCTTCCACGGGCTGACAGGTGTGGTTCTGTCTTGGCTCCACTCCCGTGCAGTTAAGAATCCCTTGGGTAGTATCTTCAGTGTGCTCAAGTTTGATATTTCTAACTCCGCCTGTACGATTTCTGACCTAAAGCTGGCTGGACTGTGATCTCCTCCAGGGCATGACTTTTTCTCTGTGTCCCTGTACCCTGAGTCACTCTGATAGGCACTGGGCTTTCTTCTGATGTTGAGTGAAATAATTCGGTCTGAGTTAACAAGAGATGTAAACCACTTGTGATAAAAGATACTTTCTCTTTCACAGAGAAGGCCAGGATAAATCTAGATTCAGAATAAAACCTAGTTTTAACAAACATTTCCTATCTGTATCAGAATTAAAACTCACTGTGGCATTCTGTACACAGAACAAAGGAAACCACTATACCTGTCTACATAGACATAACTGAAAAAACTCTGTGTCTCTCTCCCTGGAGGACCCTGTATTCTCAGTAGCCAGCATTCTATGTCTTTGCCATAAGCTAGAATTGGAAGCCCTCATTTCAAGTCTCCTTTAATAAAGCAAAAAAGCAATAATGTCTTGGCAATGTCAGTTCCCAAACACTGACAACCTCAACTACATCTTCTGGCCCTGGGTGCTTACTAAACCTGCACTGATGCACTTCACATTTATAATGCTGCTATAATACGGGAACAAACTCATGGCTTTCAAATTTTCATATCAGCTTGCCAATTCCAACTGGATGCTACTGTAAACAATAGTAAAGATCAATGGCAGTCTCCCAGGATGGGACACTCAAGCTTTGCCCACTTACAATAGTACTGCTCTCTGGAACTATCAATTTTAAAGTAAATATATTTTACAACTCATTTGTCCATTCATTCATTCATGCATTCAACAAATAAGCATTGGTTAACAACTTAGAAAGAGGTGATGTGATATATTGGAAAGAGACTCAGTCAAAACATACTGGGTTTAAATCTTGGCTTTACACTTTACTAGTTTAATGATCTCCCACAAAATATCAGTGCTTTGTCTCCCTGAGTACCCATTTCCTCTCTTGTAAAAAGGGGTCTGGAGGATGAATAATAAGACATCTTATCTGAAGTACTCGGCAGCGCATGGAACAGTTGTTTCTGTTCGCTTTCTCTTTCCTTGCTGGGCTTCCATCGAGGTTCAGCTGGTAAAGAATCTGCCTGCAATGCAGGAGACCTGGGTTCAATCCCTGGGTTGGGAAGATCCCCTAGAGAAGGGATCGGCTACCCACGCCAGTATTCTGGCCTGGAGGATTTCATGGACTGTATAGTCCAGGGGTTTGCAAAGAGTTGGACACAACTAAGCAACTTCCACCTCATTTCACTTCATTTCTAGACTGTGGGTGTAGAAAGATGAATAAAATGTGTTTCTGTCATTGAAGAACATGAAGTGTAGTGGGACATGTGGATGCCCATCAAGAAAAAAATTAATACCCAAGATGATAGCAAATGAAATTCAAGTGTGAATATAACACAGCTACTATGTAGCAGTAACAATTGACAATGATCTTGACAAAAAGAGCCAAGACAAAGTTATGAGGCAACTTAACCAGATCTGACTTTCAGAGACAAGATGCTAGAGGTTATATACTATGTTCTCAGACGAATCCATATCAAAAAACCACTCGGCTTAAAACTGAGTATTTGGGGTGTACAAAACAAAACAGTAAGTTGCCTGTTGAGCTCATCAAACTCAGTTCTGAAGCTCTAACGTGACTCTTCTCCCACAGACCACAGCAGCTGTATGTTCTGCCCCGCTGAGGGGACGCTCCAGGTCACCTGGAGTTCTCTCAGAACTCCTTCTGCCATAAACTTTCACGAGGCCACTGAAAAACCACTTTCCTTTTTTCCTACTTTAAACTTCCAAAGCATGTTGTGCTTCCTTTATGACACTTCTTTTTTACAACTTGTCATGCAATATAATAACTTGATACAATAACATATATAATATGTTAACAATATAATGTTATAATATGTTGCAATATAATAACATGCAAGGCAATAACTTGCCTTGCAATATAATCACTTGATTACAAGTTTTATCTTCTTCATTAGATTGCACACTCCTTGAAGTTTATTTGATTTTATTCTTTTCAGGGAGTAGTTATAAAAAGAGAGTAATTAAATCAGCCAAGGAATACTTAGCCTACGGTACTAAGCGTACACATTTACTAAATGGACACTGCCTCCAGCCTTGGACAACTGGCGCTGAAGTCACCCATCTCCCCAGCCAGTTGTCTGGTGCACAGGTTCCCACCAGGTCTGCTCCTTATGCTGCGGGAAGCCCCCAGCAGAGAGCAGGTGGAGCCTGGCCAGGGAATGGCCTCTGCAAGGAAGTGCCTTGCACCGTGTTTTTCAGTCTCCCAGCTGAAAGGGAGAGAACACCCCTGCCAGGTACCAGCTGACGGCCCAAGTTTTAAACTCTGACTTGACCTGAAGACTTAATTTCTCCCATGACCTTCTTCATGCATTCTGCTAAAAAATCAGCGAGGAAGCCTCTATATTTAAGGACACTACTTGTGCAATTACGGCCTCTCTTCCCCAGGTCTAATCCTCACAGCAGGTAATGGGGCAAAGGAAAGTTCAGGGTTTCTGCAGTAACACCAGTGCTACCCAGAGCCAGCCGTGTGCACATTCCCCAAATTAGCAAAGCTCAGCCTTTTTACAGCCTGAGAAAAACAGCGGGACTCGAAACCCCAGTGGGTCAGCATGTCCCTCAGGGCTCAGTCTCCCCAATGCCCACGGCACCTGCCTTGAAAAAAGGTTCTCACTTGGTGGTTCAGGTAACTGTTCTCTCCTGATTACTCAGTTCCTAATCTATATTCCACACTTACTAATTTGACCAATGCCTTCCACATTATATGCATATATGGAAACACATATACACTGCCCTTATGCAAGACAGTATACCTCTCTGAATATTCAGTTCCTAGATAGACACCAAACAGATACATATTTATACATATATATATACATATAAATATATACACGTATATATTTATAAATATAGGGGCTTCCCAGGTGGCTGAGTGGTAAGGAATTCATCTGCCAATGCAGGAGATGCAGGAGACGTGGGTTTGATCCCTGGGTCCAGAACATCCCCTGAAGAAGGGAATGGCAACCCACTCCAGTATTCTTGCCTGGAGAATCCAATGGACAGAGGAGCCTGGAGGGCTATTGGTCCACAGGGTTGTGAAGAGTCAGACATGACTAAGCAACCACACACACATTCACAAATTTGTACATACATAAACATATACACATATAGGTACATATGTATAATCACATATTTATTTAATTCAGATGACAACTATACCTATTGCTGTGACCAAGAATACCCTGCAAAGCTGCACTGAATCCTCTTTCTAGAAATTCTATATGGTACACATATGTGTGCATGTGTATATACATCACTTACACAAAGGTTAAGAAATATATGGTTGTTGGCCAAGGAGAATCCCATGTTGTTGTTGTGTTTTTATTTTGTATCATTTACGTTTGCTACTTTGTCAGTTATTTAAAAATTGCTTTGAAAAGATTCTCATAAATCTCCCAGAAAAGTTTTAGGAGTCTAGATTCAATAGTAATTGCCTGAACTAATTATACTGAAATATTTGGTTATAGCAGTTTCCAACCCTAGCCACACATTAGATTCACCTCGGGAGCTTTTAAAACTATTAAATAGCAAAATATTTGACACATGGGAGCCTATCAATAAACGGAAATAATTTTCTCCATTATCCATTTCAGGCTTCTCTGATGGCCCAGCAGGTAAAGAATCCATTTGCAACACAGGAGACTCCTGGGTCGGGAAGATCCCCTGGAGGAGGGTATGGCAACCCATTCCAGTATTCTTGCCTGGAGAATGCCACGGACAGAGGAGCCTGGTGGGCTACGGTCCATGGGGCCACAAAGAGCTGGACACGACTGAAGCAACTGAACACAGCACAGCACACATTATCCACTTCAGTTTATCTCCAATTCCGTACTTCCCAAATGCCTACAGAGCATATAATCTGAAGTCTCAGGAATACCTCACTCACTATACCCCAAAATTTCCTATAAAAAGTAAACACATATTCTCATATCCAACTTGCATATATGTGGGATGCTATAATATTTATAGGAAATTCACACATAATAGGTGAAATACCTTTGTAATAGTTGAAGAAACAAATCATCGAGTATCATTGTGTGGTATACTCCAGGGTTTACTTGACTTTCTTGGCAATGTCTACATTTACAGATATTCTTCATAAAATATATCTCTTACAAATATCTAATGAGTGGCTACTACAGTATTCTTTTGGTACTGCTATAAATATTGTCATCTTTATGAATTAATATAGCTCTTTGGAAATAATTCATTGAGTAACAGCATATTATAATCTCAAAAATCAAAACCAAAAATATCTAAATACCTAGGGCAAATGCAACTTAAAAACAGTCACTAAACAACAAAACTAAAATCAAATGTCTTAATGAAAAAGTTGCAGAAAGTGTGGTGTTCTGGACGGTATAAAAATGCATCCAGTAGTAAGTCTGTGGTTTTGTATTTTATTATAGCTAAAGATACTGAGTCTAGAGGAAAAGTAAGAGGTAATCACAGTGGGAATTACCCACTGTGGGTAATTGTGGGAAGTTGCCTATTTACAATTACCCATTGTGGGTAATTGTGGGAAGATGCCTATTTAACTTGAGATCAGCTGATCTACGGAGTATGGACATGGCTGTCCTAGAAAGAGGTTAAAAAAGAACAACAACAACAAAAATCCTATGCTGGATTTCAACAAGAGTGTCCTCAGAGTGAAGGAACTCTACAACCACAGGAAGCCCTCACTGTTTTCAGCCACTTCCCTCTGCCAGAGAGTGAGCATATTAAGAAGACAGACCTGTGTACTGCAGTGCACATGCTCAGTAACATGGGTGTTATTTACTGATAAAAAGCACATGACAAGGATTTTAAAATAGGGCTTGTCCTGTCAGTCAAATTAGAAAGGCAGGCTATCATCTCCAAGTGATTACTGTCTGGGCTGTAGCGTGGCGGACTGCCAGGTCAATTACAGTGGGGCTGGGAAGGAAATATGAAGATAGATCGGCATAATTCTACACAGAAGCTTCAGTAAAATAGAAGCCTGGGGACATATTAACACGGTGCCCAATTACTTAAAAGTGTGGCTTTGACCAGAGCTGAAAATGCATTTATATTGAATCTTCCTGCAGGTAAGGAACTTTTTTGTTAACAAGAATGGACGTACAGGTAAGTTTTTACAATAAGCTTTATAAATTTGTTTCTGTACAGAAACATTTCTTACAGGAAAAAAAAAATAGGATTCTTTCATTCTCTTTTCATCTAGAAAACCACGCATATGGCTAAATTGATATTTGGGAAAACTAGCCAGTGATATTTCATAATTATTCATGTCACTGATGTGTCAATTATACTTCCATTTTCCCTTCCTAAAGCTGATTTAGGTTTTAAATTCCCCTAGTCCATTCTCTACTTCCCATTGCACCTACAGCTTCATTGTATAATCGTGAAAATATTAAAGAGACCAGCAGCATCGATTTGAGGGTTTGTCTCACAGAATACCTACAAACAGGGTCACATTTCCTTTGTTTCAGATACAAACTCTAGGAGGCTCATGGAGATGCATGGAATGTTGGACTTGACCCCCAAAATGCAGACTACTTGAATCACAGCTTAATTGCTTGTGCACTAGACTCCCACATCCTATAATAAAAGATGAAAAACCCTGTCAACATTTATGTGAAGAAAGTGCCAGGTTGCTGACACTGAATTTTGCAGCTCTGCTATTTTTAATAGTGATTAATAAGCTCTCACATTAAATAATGTAAGATTATAAGGGATACACACAAAAACATGTACATTAAAACCAAAATAGAAGAAATACTATCATAGTTTCCTACCTAGCTAAAGAGATAATTCTCCAAGGGGCGGGCGGGGGTGGAGGGGGTGGTTGTGGAGAAATTATATAACTCTAGGATAGCATCAGTGTTTATTAAAACTTGTGTAATACAGGTCAGTAGGATATAATCCTGGTCAAACCCAGTCTCCCCAGCTAATGTCATGATAGCAGATTCTTATCTGATAGCTAATAATTGTGGAAATGAAATAAACATACTATTTTACCTACCTCTAGTATTCTTTATTCAGGTAAAAAGGTGCATGCATGCATCCTCAGTCACGTCTGATGCTTTGGGACTCTTTGGACTATAGCCCACCAGGCTCCTCTGGCCATGGGTTTTCCAGGCAAGAACACTGGAGCAGTTTGCCATTTCCTTCTCCAGGGGATCTTCCCGACCCAAGCATAGAACCCACATCCCCTATGTCTCTTGCATTGCAGGTAGATTCTTTACTCACTGAGCCTTCAGGGAAGCCCCAAGAAGGTGCATAAGCATCTATTAATGACAAAAGTCAATTAACCAGTGTCTTAATAACAAATCATATACTAAATTCCACACAGAAGATAGAATCTATAACATTAAAAATAGGCAAAAGACTTTAGACATTTTCAGCATAACTGTCTGGAGGTATGTTATATGTCACTCAAACTATCTAAAAAACAATCTCTGGAGTTGTTGGTGTCTCTGTCTAAATTTTTCACCTCTTTGAACCTGTCATAATGGTTATCAATTATAACTGGGAAGCATAGGGTTAGAATCAAAAGAGATTTTCAGAAACCTCTGATGATGCCCTGCAGGATGGAGGATTCTCTTCTCTGCTTCTCCACTTGTTTTTTTCAAATAGTAAGTACCTCCTGGGTGCCAGACCTTGGCTGATCTTGGCTCTGGCTGATAAACAATAAACAAACAGCAGAAACTTTTGCCCTCGTGTTGCGAGACAGACACAAACTAAATAAACTCCACAGGCAGAGGATGTGTCTGGGCTGGGAGGTAAGTCCATCACTGTTATGTAGAGGGGTCGGGGTGGCCCCCCGGAGAAGGTGATAGTCCAGCAAAGAGCTCAGAGGAGAGTGTGTGAGCCGTGCAGATACCTGGAGAAGAGCAGCTCAGGGGAGGGCACAGCCTGAAGGAGCACCTTCCCTATTTGAGGGGAGCAAAGGGCTGCAGTGAGCCAGGGAGGGAGGCCAGGAGGGCCTCTGCCAGGGCTAGACCTTTAGATGGTCAGTGTTGACTGAGTCTGCGGGAGCCAGGAAGGCTGTGCAGGCTTTTAAAGGTAGAGAATCTTACACGAGTGTAACTTTTAAATGAAAATTCTCGGGTCTCCCCTTCAGAAGGGATGAATTTAAATTCAGTATGATTGAGCCCCAGGAAGTTTTGTTTAGTCCCCAGGGAGTTCAGCTGTTGTTGCAGACCTTTAGTTGCTCAATTGTGTTGGACTCCTTGCGCCTCCATGGACAGTAGCCTGCAAGGCTCCACTGTCCATGGAATTCTGAAGACAAGAATACTGGAGCGGGTTGCCACTTCCTCCTCCAGGGGATCTTCCTGACCCAGGCACTGAACCTGTGTCTCCTGCGTTGGTAGGCGGATTCTTCCCCACTGAGCCACCAGGGAAGCCATCCTCAGCAGTTCAGCTGAGGGTGACCCAAAGACCATTTTGAGAAACACAGCTTTCCTGAACCGCTGACAGCCTGGCATCTAGTCCTTCTTTGTATAATTTCCATCAGCTAGCTACTACAAAACCCAGCCCACATCTGTGGAGCATCTGTTCATGCTCAACCACTGGGACAGAAAAGTGAAGAAAGGAAACCCTAGGCATAAATGTTAGAAACTGAAGTGTCCAGTCAGTTTTCATTTAGCCAGAGAGTTAAGTCCAATATCAGCTGACATATGTTGACATCTGGTGGCCACCTGTGCTGTGCTAAGTCACTGCAGTCGTGTCTGACTCTTTGCGACCCCAGACTGTAGCCCACCAGGCTCCTCTGTCCATGGGGAGTCTCCAGGCAAGAGTAGTAGAGCGGGTTGCCATGCCCTCCTCCAGGTGGCTACCAAGTTAACAGGCAAACTGATGAATTACGTGAGTACTGAAAAGCCTATGTCTCTCCTAGGGATTGATTTAATTAATGATTCTTGTGTCCCTGGGATCTGCTAACACACAAGGCTGGTGTGTCTGCTGGGTTTGTTAAAGTGAGGGTCATGTTAAACATTAACAACTGAAGTTACACCGTATGACCGGACCCAAATCCCCAGCTGGTGGGAAGCTAAGGGATCCAGGGAACAGGTACGACAGGTTCACAAAAGAGTCTAGTGACGCTAAACACTGTCAGTTCAGGGACTTCCTTTAGGAACGTTACTTACATCATCACTCTTCCTTTACTGCTTGCATATATATGGTATACTACGTCACAGAAACCACTCACATCAGGTGCCTTGTCTGCACATGATCTTACTTAATCCTCAGAGCAGCCCAGTGAGGTAAATGCTGGAGGTTAACGGAAACCCACAGAAGGTAAGAAACCTGCCCAAAGGTCACGAGGCTAGTAACAGGCAGAACTGAGATTTTTAACCTTTGTTTGATTAATGCAATGTCCATGTCTTAACCACTGAAATATACTTCTTAAATTATTTAAAAATTATGCTTGATGTAAATGTCTAATATATGGCATTTCAACATGAGAATGTAACATTGAGATGGTGCATTCTCAGAAATAATAAGATTAGTTGGGGAACATGAGCCTTGAAGGGAAACAGACCTGAGATGGAATCCTCATGTGACCGTGCATCAGCAAGTTACATACCTGAGCCTCAGCCTCTTCATTCATAAACGGGAGAGAGAACAACTCTCAGAAACGTAGGTGAGGCAAACGTGCAGTACCTGGGGCACAGTGCACATAACTCAGAGAGGAATTCAGAAGCCCTTCCCATCGCAATCTCCACACAACACAATATGCCAATTGTCCTCTACTAGAAAAATTCTAGTGTTTTTCTGTGTCCTTTAAAATGCAAAGCCCTGGAGCAGGGAACAAGATCAGATGGATATAACGAGTAGAGTGGGGTGAGCCCCTATAGGAGTTGCTGGTCAGGACAGCCCATGTCATCATTCAAGCCCGGCTGGACCACCTTGGTGCCTCGGCTCAGTGCAGTCACAGCAGCAGGGAATGCCCCTTCCTTCCAGCTCCCATTCAAATCCTTCCTTTTTTTTTTTTTCTCTCCTCCAAGGCCCTGCTCTGCTCTGCCCAATTTCCTAAGGAATCCCACCTCCCCTGCATCAGCCCAATTTTAAACCCAGGCAGCCTATGTTCTAAGTTCTTCTAAAGCCTGCTCTTCTAAGCTTCTTCCCTCCCCAATTAGCCCAATCAAAACAGCACTGTTTATTAGGCAAAGGAAGAGAGAATTGTGTAAGACTTAGAATTTTGGGGCTTCCCTGGTGGCTCAGACAGTAAAGAAAACACCTGCAATGCTGAAGACCTGGGCTCGAACCCTGGGTTGGGAAGATCCCCTGGAGAAAGGAATGGCTACCCACTCCAGTTTTTTGGCCTGGAGAATTCCACTGACAGAGGAGCCTGGCAGGCTACAGTCCATGTGGTCACAATTCAACTAATCCAGTCTAAGCGCTTCACACCGCTGGCCTCCCTAAGCTTGGGGTCAGCTCGAACGGAGAGCCTCCATCACCTTCACACTTGGCCATGCTCTCATCCTCGAGCCTGCAACTGTACGTAATATTACTCTTTTAAAAGACAAAAATCAAACCTGGAACTTCATCTCCAGTAAGTCCAATTTCAGTTTCCCGTTATTGTTGCCTTGCCACAATTATTTGATTTCTTATTCTGTTTCCCTTTATTAGTTCTCCTTTCCAGATTTTTATCATCTGCAAATGTGGGATGACCTCTAGGTCTTCATATGAATCATGGGCAAAAATATTAAGTAATTGTCCAAGGGGAAAATATCTGTTATATTCATAAATACCTAAGTGCATGTGAAACGGGCAGTCCATAACTGATACACGACCGTGTAAGTACACCCGTGTAAAAGAACTCAACCCAAGGGACAAAAGATATGCCAGTAAATGTCACTGCACTGGGCGTAACAGGCTACAGTAATCCAGCACAAACAAAACTGATGTGAGACAGTTTCATTTGGGGACCTACGAACACTACTGGCACAGGATGAGAGTCATTCTAAGTTATTTGAAAGGGGCAGCAGAGAGAGGGTGGATGTTTTGTGATTTAACTGACAGTGAAGTTGTCTTAATTATATAGTGAGATGGAACAGCTTTGTTTGAAACCACACACTTTTAGTGACAACACAGCAAAGGGGTAGGGATTAAAATTTCACCCATTTCAGTGTTGTCTGCTTTCCTCATCTGATAAGCAGTGATCTAATATTCTTCTTTCTTGTCTTCTTTTAATGTATTCACAAAATATTTTCTCCTATGCTAACTCATATTCATTTTAAAATCTGGATGTTCCTGGTGTTCCAATGCCAGTTCACGTTATCTAAAAGATATTCATCTTGAGTTCTACTTTCTGCTAGCAGCAGATTTTGCTTCATTTCCCTAAAAAGGCAAACCAAAGGGCCTGGGGCTTTTATGGGTAAGCGTCTGCCAGAGTGGCCATGGTTTTTGCCCATTTTCTCATTAGCTACTTGGATTGTGAAAGTTGTTCAGTCGTGTCCGACTCTTTGCGACCCGGTGGACTATACAGTCTATGGAATTCTCCAGGCCAGAATACTGGAGTGGGTAGCCTTTCCCTTCTCCAGGGGATGTTCCCAACCCAGGGTCGAACCTAGGTCTCCTGCTTTGCAGGCGGATTCTTGACCAGCTGAGATACAAGGGAAGCCCACTTTCACTCTCATTTGGATTGTAAGAGTGTTTAATTTAGGAATCATATTAACTGTTTCTTATATATGAGGAAACCATTTCAAGTTTCGAGTTATGACATTTATGTCACTCTAATACAGATAACTTTTAAAAAACATATAATCACATCTATTGCTCAAATGTATAGGGAATGTAATAAATTTCAGATGACACTGAAATCATCAACTTTGAATTAATCACAGATTATCTCACTTTGAAGTCTTCAACTTTTTAACATATTTGATAAGTATAACTTACCAGGGGAAAAATTAATAGAGAAAAGAAGTCTAAAATTTTCTCCTCAGAATTGGTAATTAGGAAAACAACAGATATGGGTAGACAATAAGCAAATGAATATGGTTCTTGAAGACTGAAGAATCTAGAATATATAGTAAAGTTAGTTCAGGGTTTTTATTAGAGATTAGAAATTTAAACAGAACTTAAGCATCACTATGTTGTCCATTTATCCAAAAGTGTCTTCTATAGCATACTATTAACAGTGATGATTCTCAGTTATCTGAATTTTTTTGAAATATAAAGTTACTTCTAAGCAAATAGAAATTATCATATCAAAGTATTAACATATACTATCTTGATCCTGTAATTAGGCAAAGGAAACTTAGCCATTTAAAGCACACTGTTTCTTATACCTTTCATCAAATAGGAGCAAAATAGGTACCAGTTGAAATACAGTGAAAGTAAGTTTTAAATAAAAACAAATAAAATAAACAAGGCACTGATTAAGAAAACATCACTTTTCCCTTGATCCTGACATTTTTTCTCACATGCCTCTGTTTGCATTATTCATAGGTTTTATCAGAGTTTTATTTCAGTGGGTTAATGATAAAACATTTCCTATTTGTTCCTGCCAAAGGGCTTGCTATTTCATTATTGCTCAGTGCTTTCACTGCCTCAATATGACAAATGCCAAACATATGCCAATCGAAACACTCAACTGCTAACAGACGCTGAATGTCCCAGATATGCTAGAGTTCAATCAGGAACTTTCTGGTTTAATGAGACTTGCCTATTGTGATTCTGATATACATCATTACAGAATTTTATCCCATTTTCTCCAAAGAACTAGCACAAACCAAAAGAACAAATTAAAGCAAAACTATGACAACCCCCCTCATGTTTATAATCTATATGTCATAGATCAAAATTAGTTATGCTGACAGTATTTACCAAGGGCAATGCAGGACTTTTCTCATGTTACAGTCAAATTTTATCAAAGGTAAAAATAATATGCTATATCCATATAGTTCTTTATAGTAGTTATGCCAAAGGACGTTCATAACAATTACCTAACTGGATATTTGCAAAAACCCTCTAAGGAAAGTTAGGAAGGATTTTTTTTTCCCCCATTTAATAGGCATGGACCCCAGAAAAATTAAGTGGCATATACAAAGTCATGGTTAGTCACCAAAAGGGACAAGGCCAGATCAAAACTCATCTTGACCTGATAAGCACAGCTCTCCCCATCAGGCTCATCTCCAAGGATACAGAGTTCACAGAGACTGAAACATCATCAGCCTCCCTCTTATGACTGGAAGACAGCCCTACTCACTGAATGATATATATATCTCTTTTAATGTTCAAAACAAATGAATGTGTATTTTAGGTCTCTGCCTATATTCTCTGAGAGGAAACCATATCTCAACAGCAAACACAAAGATCAGTCTTAAATCTGGACCCAAGAACATGAATGCCTCTAGTTAAGCATACAATTCCATTTTCTAATTTTAGAAACCACTGACATTCAAACAATGTTTCACTTCCACAGTAAATACTTGTTTGGTGGAGGTCTAATAAAATCCATGAACACAGTTTTATTACAACTGTGAATTTCTTTTGTAAGTATGGCTGTCCTTCCTACCAAAGAGATATTGAAACTCATTTGAGCTTTAGCTCAAGTGCAAATTTCCTATGAACAAGGCTAATGATGGCTCAAAATTTCAGAAATACAAAGAGTTGTTTCACAGGTTACTTCACGTGGCACTAATTTCAAGTTAAATGATTTGACATTTTCCAACTGGCATTTGGTGGTTAGCTCTCAGGCACATTTCATGAACCCGCTTACACCTCTCATCTTCCTGCTGACTAGGGAAGGTAATGATGTTCCTTGGCAAGTCATGGGTGACATTCTGTCCTTTGAGATAAAAAGATTTCCCATGTGTGGTTTTCAAGTCTGTTTGGAGAAAGTGAACAAAAAAAGAAAGATAGTCTTGCTCTTGGATTATTTCTCAGGTATTTTAGAAATGATGTCAATAGTACGCTTAACATGTTTTCTCTAGGCAAACAGAGGTATCCATAGAAGTATGTATTTCTTTTTTACTCAACTTTCATTACTAACCACCAGTTTCTACAATGGCAACACACTCCAGTGTGCTTGCCTGGAAAATCCCATTGACAGAGGAGCCTGGTGGGTTACAGTCCATCGGGTCACAAAGAGTCAGACATGACTGAGTGACTCAGCATGTACATGACCAGTTTCTACACACACTTTCAAAGATAAATAAACCTTCCATTGAAGAGATGGAACAGCCTAGCTGAGAAAGTAGAACTAACAGTGATATGTTACTTTCTCTAGTATGGATTACTACAGAAGAGAAAGGTGAAGGAGCACAGAGGATGATGAGACTAAACTTGTCTCACCATTTTTCAGCTGTTCCACAGAGGTGATACAATTTCAATTCATGGTTTCCAATAACATCTTCACAAATACAAAATAAAGATTAATATGTAGGTAGGTTAAGGTTACTCAACTGACCAAGATAGTATTAAGGATAAAATAAGAAGTACAGTAACATATAATAAGCAGTTAAAAGTCAAAGGATTGTAAATGATCATTACAATAAATTCAACCCCTAGGTAGAAGGAAAGTAGTCTTAATGGAAGCAACCTAAATGCCCATGGACAGATGCGTGCATAAAGATGTGGTCTATTTAGACAATGGTGTATTAGCCAAAAAAAGAAGGAGGAGTCAGGAAGAGGGACAGAGAAAGGAATTAAGCCCTAAAATGGTGTGTCATCAGGCAGACTCTTGTGCAGGGAACTTTGGCTCATTCCCAAGGGGAACTATGGAGACAGCCCTAAGACTGTCCTGGTTGGGAAAGGGGTAGAGGGTGAGGGGTGGGAGGGAGGGGCAGTTAGAGAACCCACGGCCCCCACCCTTGTTACTCATTAAAGACTACCCTAGGAAGGTGTGAATTCCCAGGCATGGCTGGGACAGTCGACCGCCCCATGGTGAAGTTTCTGAACAGAGTAGCCGCATTTCTTACAGGATCCATTTCATTAATATCTAAGTACATATTAGGTCTTAAACAGAAAGCGTCAAGTCTCTGGTGGACACATAACAATGTATTAGAATACATTACAAAGTTTTTACAAAGATGTGTAAGATATGGATTTCAGAAATTTTCTAGAGATTAGAAGTACTTCACTACAAATCAAAACGTGAGACTGTTGTATCAAACAGCTAAATCAAATTGCGTGTAATGATGGAGTCAACTTCAGACCTACAGGGCAAACAAAAGACTACCACCACCGGGGAGGCCTTGGGTTGACTGCTCTCTGCTCAGATGTCACTCATACTTGGCGGACAGGCCACTAATACTAAAACTGAGAGAACAGTATGTGGGACCGAGTGTGATGAAAAGTTTTCCAATTTATGTAATACTGGAGTGGGTAGCCTATCCCATCGCCAGCAGATCTTCCCGACCCAGGAATCGAACCAGGGCGTCCTGCATTGCGGGCTGATTCTTTACCAACTGAGCTGTCAGGGAAGCTCATATGTAATTTCAAGACTCCTGATTCCCTTAATGATCGAGTCATCTGATGCTTGTAATATGCATTGGTAAATGTTCCCCTTTTCAGAGTAGTCCTTGGAACATACATACAAATGAGGTTCTATTAATATTCAAGTTTACAGGGTGAATAGCCCAAGCAGAAAATAGGATAGTGAATATGCACATGGGAAGACAAATTGCAAAAATGAGTTACTAATTTTCCTGGGTATAAACATCACTGGTCAAACCAATGTCTGAAAAGGATATTCTATTTCCTATCTATAACAAGCAAAATATAATTTAGACAAGTTTTTAAAAAGTATTAGAAACAGAAAAGAAGAGCTACAAAAGAATATGAACAAAAAAGAAGAACAATGAATAAAAATGGATTTTTTCCTAAATATAGTCATTCAGAGATGATGTTTTCTCTTAAAAATCATCAGTCGTGATTATAAAATAAATGAGGACTCAGTGCAAAAAACTGAGCAATTCTTTCCTCCTTTTTCTTTTTCATTTTAATTATTTATGTAAATTAAAAATCTTATTGAAGTACAACCATATACAAAAAAGTACACAACTTACAAGTGTAAAACTGAGAGAGCCCTCATATGATTCTAAGTTGAGGGCAAAGCAACCTCATGTGAGAGCTCTTAGCCAGTCCTTTTAACACATACCTGTGAACAAACTGAAGAAATGGATCATTTCTTTTCTTGGTGTTTTCTACAATCCTTGACTATTTTTTTCATTGCAGAAACTTTCAGACTAAGTTACTAATTCACTTAACAGCTATTAATTAAACACTTAATATGTGTTCAGCAGCAGGTACGTGGTGATAGACCTTAGGGTTTAGTGGAAGACACAGATAAGACAAAATCTAATATACAAATTCATGATTATAAAATGTGAAATGCTACCAAAAAAAATAAAAATGATATTATAGTCAAGAATAACAGGGTATCTTACCAAGAAAGAGTGATTAAAGAACTAAATCAGAGATGAGTTGAAAACTTGAATTAAAAGAATCCAGTCATGGGAAGAAAGAAGAAAAGAACATTTTAAAAAAAGGAACAGAATAAACAAAATACCTAAGTCCGGAGTGTTCCACAAACAAAACAGATGACTAGGCTGCAGTGATCAAAGGCAGGAGTCAGAAAAGAAAGCCAGAGCCTGGGCCATGGCTATCTAGGTTAAGAATAATGATCAAAATTGCTAAGTGCAATGTAAAGGAAACACAGGGTTTTTAGCAAGGAAGTGAAGAGACAATTTAGGCTCTAATTAGTTGAGTCTGACCACTCTATTAACAGGTGGCAAGAGGGAAAGCAAAACCCCAGTGAGTTAGTGCAGTCACACAAGCAATAGAGAATGCCCTCTGATGGTAAATCAACCACTGTGTGGAATAACTGGTTATAGGAGTGTTGGAGGGGACAGAACAAAAGATCAATCAGGCTTGTATTTCAGCTATCAGGTAGCATGACATATCATTTACTGAAACAGAGGAGATCCGTGGAGATACAGGTTTCCACAGGGAAAAGCAGAGTTTAGTACAAAACATATTAAGTTAGAGACGTCTGAGCAACATCCATGTGGATTTGCCAGCTAAGTAAATTTGGACAAATGAAAAAGAAGCACTGAAGGAGATCCAAGCAGGATGTATAAACGTGGCAGCTATTAGCATACAGATAGTTTTTAAAGCCTTAGAATGTAACAAGAGAACTCAGTGCGGAACCATGAGGAACCTCAATATTCAGAATTTGGTCAGATTCGAGCCAAAGACAGCTAAGCAGAAAGGACCACACATGTAGAAGGAAACTCAAATTTTCAAAAGAAAAAAAAAAGAATATGTTTCACCAAGTAGAGGAATGATGAACAATGCCAGTGCCAAATGCTGGTAAGTGGTGAAGGAAGATAGGACGAAAGAAGCATCTAAGTGAGCTAGGCAACATTCAAAGTTACTGGAGACTCTGACAAGGATGAGGCAACAGGTAGAGAAATCAGTGGAGTTCAGGTTGCTGCTGTTGTTCAGTCACTCAGTCGTGTCCGACTCTTTGTGACCCCATGGACTGCAGCACGCCAGGCCTCCCTGTCCATCACCAACTCCCGGATCTTACTCAAACTCATGTCCACTGAGTCAGTGATGCCATCCGACCATCTCATCCTCTGTTGCCCCCTTCTCCTCCTGCCTTCTATCTTTCCCAGAATCAGGGTCCTTTCAAATGAGTCAGCTCTTCACATCAGGTGGCCAAACAACTGGAGATTCAGTTGCAGCATCAGTCCTTCCAATGAATATTCAGGGTTGATTTCCTTTAGGATTGACTGGTTTGGTCTCCTTGCTGTCCAAGGAATTCTCAAGAGTCTTCTCCAGCACCACACTTTAAAAGCATCAATCCTTCAGCGTTCAGCCTTCTTTATGGTCCAACTCTCACACCCATACATGACTAATGGAAAAACCACAGCTTTGACTAGATGGACCTTTATCCGCAAAGTGATGTCTCTGCTTTTTAATACCCTGGTGGTCTGCTGTCTATGGGGTCGCACAGTCGGACGTGACTGACGCGACTTAGCAGCAGCAGCAGGTTTGTTGTAGCTTTCAAGGAGCAAGCACCTTTTAATTTTGTGGCTTCAGTCACTCTCTGCAGTGATTTTGCAGTCCAAGAAGATGAAATCCGACACTGTTTCCACTTTTTAAACCCTTCTTCATTGAGTTACACAACGAAGACTTCACCACAACAAGGCTGTGGTCTGTGAAGCGGGGAGTTCAGGTAAGATCTTTAAAAGGGTGGATATTACTAAAAAATGATTGTGGATAGAGAAAAAGAGAAAGGTTAATGATCCAAGGGGGAGGTGACTAGCTGAAGAAGCATCGTCTTTGATAAGTCATGAGGTAGGGGCCCAGAGCAGGTCTAGTGATCTTGGTATCAGACCGTAAGAAGGATGATAAGTTTCTAAAGAAACAGTTGAGAAGGAGACAGTGCTCTGTGCCGTGAATCTCAGTAAAGTATTCGGCAAAGTGGTCAGCCAAAAGCAAAGAGGCAGAGAAGGGATGGGGGGCATGGTGGTGTCAGGCCAAATAACCAAGGTCCAGGTATAAACTGGTGCTTATACAAAGTGGTAACTCTTACTTGCTTAGGAAGTCCGGGTAATATTTATTAACAGGAATTACAGAGCAATCTTCCGATTGTAACCTTATGCTATCTTCTGTTTATTCAAATGCTTACTAAAAAACAACAAACCCCTCCCCCTACAAAAACCTTGAAACTTCATGAGAACATAAAGTGAAAAAATGGATTAGCAAAGATATTTAAAGTCATGAACTTGCCTGGACAAATCAAGTTCATTAAAAAAAAAAAAGCATGTGCAATGAGCAGCTGAAGGAAAGTGAATAAATGGTGAACTATGCAATTCAAAGTGAATAAAGGTAGAAGAAGTAAAGGGCTGGGGAAGAGTGAGAAAGAGAAAGAGTGAAGTTAAAATTACTTCACCCTTGTGAGTCTTGTGAGCATATGCGCTGTTGTCAACGACAAGAATGTTTGTGTTTGTAATTTTGGAGAGAGACGAGTTTCTGCTGATGACAAAACTGTAGTCTAATTCCGTCATCTGTGTTTAGAACAGAATGAAATACAAGTTCGTTGGAGATGAGAAAATGAAGAAACTAAGACTGAGGGTGTGCATCTCTGTGCGTGTACTCAGCCTCATCCAACTCTGTGTGATCCCGGGGACTGCAGCCCTCCAGATAAGGTTGAGGGTGTGCATCTCTGTGCATGTACTCAGCCACGTCCAACCCTGTGTGATCCCAGGGACTGCAGCCCTCCAGACTTCTCTGTCCATGGATTTCCCAGACAAGAATACTGGAGTGGGTTACCATTTCATACTCCAAAGGTATGATCCAGGGAACATACCAGTATTCATCTCCTGCATCTCCAGCATTGGCAGGTGGATTCTTTACCACTCCACCATGATAATTCACATAAATGGTGAATTCCCAAGAAAGCTGACAGCTGGAGCAGAGAACAAGGCGGGGATAATGAAATCTTCTGCAAGGGGGATACAGGTTGGGAGGAGGACAAGGCTAGCAGATGATAGGATCAACCTGGAGGAGAGCCTGGTAGAGCCAAATGGCATAAAGCTTAAAAGTTCTAACAGGAGGGACGGGGGGCTGGTCTGGCCAGTGCCCTGGAGAACGTCCATCTTGGCTTCAGTACCTGACTCTGAGGAGGCTCCTGTGAGACTCAACAGCCTCACCTGGAGAGGCCTCAGGGAAAACAGGAAGTCCTACTCAAGCCCAGGTGGTGGCAGAAACATTCTGAAACAAGATTGGGAATTTAACAATGGAGTTTGCTGTTCACGGAAAAAGAATTCCAAAAGCAGAATGATTAAATTATTAAGGAAGATGCTGGAATATAATTATCTGGAGGACTTTGTAGTAAGGGGGTAATACTAGCTACAACTATTATATAGCCAACTCAAAATTATTCACCTCCTTCTACGTGCAAGGGACTGTGCTTTTAACAAGTTTTAAATCAAGAACCAAGTAGGAAAGGCACATAGTCTGGTGTACAGCTCAGATGTCGTGACATGAATGCAAACAGTAGGAAATTATTTCCAAAAGTCAATAATATTACAAATATTCATGGAAAGATGAATTTAAAATGGCCTCTACAGTAATATAAAACATGTTTTAAATCAATTCTAGTATTATTTTGAAGCACATCAAATAAAATTAATTCATTTCTAATCAAACCACTAAAATATTCTCTAAAGCAAGACTTTACTGAGAGGCAAAATTTAAAAATTAATATGTGTACACACACACACACACACACACACACACACACACTCCCCTCAGCTTTTAGACTAACTGTATTCATCAAACCTTGCCCTAAAGGAAACCAGACAGAAGTTTACACAAATTAACTGGGTACAGAAAACTTAGACAGTATCTAACTGCAAGGAGATCAACCCAGTCAATCCTAAAGGAAACCAACTGATGCTGAAGTTCCAAGACACTGGCCACAAGATGCAAAGAGCTGACTCGCTGGAAAGGACCCTGATGCTGGGAAAGGCTGAAAGCAACAGGAGAAAGGGCAGCAGAGGGTGAGATAGCTGGATGGCATCGCTGACTCAATGGACAGGAATCTGAGCAAATTCCAGGAGATGCTGAAGGACAGGGACGCCTATGACTTAGCAACCGATCAACAACAACAATAATATATACTTTTAAATATTCCAGCAATATTGTACAGAAGGACACTATCTTTAACTATGATATAATGCATATATTATGGCTCATAGTGAAAAAAACCGCCTAGACAGAAATCAGGACAACAGAACACTGAAAAATTCCTTTTTCCCAATGTGAAAATGTTCAAAAACAGATCAGCAACAAGGACCTACTGAACAGCACAGGGAACTCTACTCAATAGTCTGCAGTAACCCACATGGGAAAAGAACCTGAAAAAGAATGGATATATGTATACATATAACTGAATCACTTTGCTGCACACCTGAAACTAACACAACATTGTACATCAACTCTACCCCAATAAAAATTAAATGAAAAAAAAAAAAAGTTCAGTAAGGTTCCATCGTGGAAGAATTCTGAAGGCATTTAAAATTAATAGAAAATGCTGCTGCCGTCACACTTAACCCCACGCTCTGAATGGACCAGCCGCTGTAGGACACCATCGCATGGTCATCACAGCACGGTAGGTGAACACACAGACAGACCAGCGTCAGGGCTCATGTCCTTCCTGTGTGGCACAAGCTTTCCTGAGTCTGGCTGCAGGCTCGCTGAGCCAGCTATGTATGTTGCGTGTAGGAACCTCCCCAACCCAGCCAGGTCACAGAACAAGAAGTGTGTATTCCACAGCTGTCCTGACTTCGAAGAGTGCTGAGAGAAGGTGCTGTGGAATAACAGCATGGGTCTTCTCACTCCGGGCTCCCCTTGTGGCTCAGCTGGTAAAGAATCTGCCTGCAATGCAGGAGACCTGGGTTCGATCCCTGGGTTGGGAAGATCCCCTGGAGAAGGGAAAGGCTACCCACTCGAGTATTCTGGCCTGGAGAGTTCCAGGGACTGTATAGTCCATGGGGCTGCAAAGAGTCAGACATGAATGACAGACTTCCACTTCACTTCACTTCACTTCACTTCTTCTCACTCCCCTGAAGCTGCCACAGCGCAAGTCCTTATCAAACTTTCTGTTGTCTCCTGAGTTGCAACTTAGGAGGTAATTTAGAATCAAACCCTGAAGGGAGCTTCAGGAGCAGCAACATTTGTAATTATTGCCCAGTTTTCTACAAAAAAAAAAAACAAAGTTTTGACTTGGGCATAATCACAATAATCTATGCATTACACAAGCATTTAAAAATACCACTTTTAGGGCTTCCCTGGTGGCTCAGTGGTCAAGAATCCGCCTGCCAATGCAGGAGACCCTGGCTTGATCCCTGAACCAGGAAGATCCCATGCCACGGGGCAACTAAGCATATGCACCCCAACTACTGAGTCTGTGCTCTCCAGCCCGAGGAGCCGCAGCTACTGAGCGCATGCGCCCCAGACCTCGTGCCCCGCAACGGAAGAAGCCACTTGCAACAAGAAGCCCAGAGACTGCAGTGAAGAGTAGTCCCTGTTCGCTGAAACTAGAGAAAACCCCTCACAGCAAGACCCACCACAACAGCCTCTTTGGATTGCTGCTCCTTACTTCAAAAGTTGTACTTGCTGATCTGAGGACTAAAGTTCACTCTTCTTCACTGTGACTCTTACGCCATCATCTTCACTACACAGTTTATTAGGTGGAATCTCAGAGATAATGCCATTTACGACATAGCCTGAATTTTCTCAAACATTCCAGGACATCAAGTACTATTTCACGTATTTTCATGGATTTTAAGCAAAGTCTTTAATCTTCCTATTTTTAAATACTGATAAAATTCCTAGTTGAAAAATACAGAGTTCAAAACTTTTCTACTGGAAGAGGCAGGTGGTAAGTTATATGAACATTCTGAACTCCAAAATGTTTCTGTTACTGGAATACTCCCTATAGAGGGAATGAAAAATACAAGTGTTATATTTGTGCTATCTAGGTTGGTCATAGCTTTTCTTCCAAGGAGCAAGCGTCTTTTAATTTCATGGCTGCAGTCACCATTTGCAGTGATTTTGGAGCCCAAGAAAATAAAGTCTGTTGCTGTTTCCATTGTTTCCCCATCTATTTGCCATGAAGTGATGGGACCAGATGCCATGATCTAACACATATATTATATGGAGATTTCTGCAACAAAATTTAACAGTGGCTATCTCTTTTATATAGATATTAGTGTGATCTTTACTTTCTTCTAATTTTCTAGATTTTTACACATTAAAACAAAGTGAAAATATTTTTACAATCACAAACCACACCGTTTTAAAATGATGACTTTGTTTTGAGGACAATATATTTAAGAACATAGTAAGTAGAGTAAGAAAGTAAGACATTCTTGGAAAACAGAAATCAGTTTTACATTATAAAACCTGGTCACATGTTCTGTTTGTTCATCATTCAGAATATTTTTTCAAATGGTTTCAATATAATAAAGCCTTAAATGCTTTGCTCTAAGCATTCTTGATTTGATTTTTCACACTGTGTATTTTGACTGTTCATCTGATTGCATTTTGTTCATTTAAACTCATCTCATCAAAATGCAAAATTTTAAGAGCTATTTTATCTCCAAAAAGACATTTAAGTCTAATTTATATCCCTATTTTTCTTAGAAAAAGCAAAACAAATTTTACTAAAAGTAAATGAACTTAAGCTCCGAAAGTTCAAGGCTGACACAGAGGTAAGTTAAACAACATGAGACTTTAAAGCACTCTGGCCTTCAATTCTTATTCAAGAAGTTTATTTACCTGCATATCATCAACACTTTACAGAACTTTTCCTCTCCCTTAGAATCTCATATTCCATATTCTTTAACACAGACAATGAACGGTGACCCATTTCCTAGAAAACAGGTGGTAACCTGCTATAAACCTCTGACTGACCTAGACCTCGATCCCAACTTCATTCTTCCCAATTGTTCAGTGTCTCGTGCTGGTCATGATTTCTTCAAGATTCTTTCTTGGTCAAGATTCTGCTGTGTGGTCTTCAGCTTCTGCTGTTATCTGCATAATAGATTTTGAGCTTGCTTTGCTCCCAATTCGCATTAGAGCTCCACCATGAACTGCATATACCAGCAGACCCACCACTCTCATCGACTTTCTTCCCTTTGAGGACTGCGTTGTCCCAGAACTCTCCCTCTGTCTTATATTGGGAACACAACCTGTCCTGTTAGCCATTCCCCTCTTTCTCTTGCCCTGTGATTTCAAGTCCATCAAATCTCTAATTTAGTTTCGAGACTGTGATTTTAAACATACTAATTCCTCTACCTAAAACATCCTTTAGAATCTACCATTCACTAGAACGAGCAAATATTTAGTTGTACTCAGGACAATTTTTATTGGAATTTATAGTTGATTTACAATGTTGTGCTCATCTCTGCTAAGCAGCAAAGTGACTCAATTATACACATATAGACATCCTTTTTTTTTACCTTTTTTTCCATTATGGTTTATCACATGATATTGAATACAGCTGCCTATGCTATACAGTAGGACCTTGTTGTTTATCCATCCTATACACCTGCTAATCCCAAATTCCAGTGCTTCTCTCCCCAGCCACTCCCTGCTGGCAATCACACGTCTATTCTCCATGTTTGTGGGTCTGCTTCTGTTCTGTAGATGAGATCACTTGTGTCATATTTTAGATTCCACCTGTAAGTGGCATCGTACAGTACCCCTTTCTCTGATTTACTTCACTCAGTATGATGATACCCTCTAGTTGCATCCCTGTAGCTGCAAATTCATTACTTCACTCTTTGTTATGACCGAGTGGTATTCCATTGTATGCATGTGCCACGTGTTCATGCCCGTTCTTCTATTGATGGACATTCAGGTTGTCTCCATGTCCTGGCTACTGTGAATATGCTGCTATGAACATAGGGGTGCAGGCATCTTTTTGAATTATAGTTTTCTCCAGGTATATCTCCAGGAGTGAGACTGTTGAATCATATGGTAATTCTGTTTTCAGTTTTCTGAGGAACCTCCATTCCTACCAACAGTGTAGAAGGGCTCCCTTTTCTCCACATCCTCTCCAGTATTTGCTATTTGTAGACTTGTTAATGATGGACATTCTGACTGGTGAGCTTCCCCAATGGATCAGAAGGATAAAGAATCCATCTGCAATGCTGGAGATACAAGAAATGTGGGTTCAATCCCTCGGTCGGAAAGATCCTCTAGAGGAGGAAATAGCAACCTACTCCAGTATTCTTGCCTGAAAAAATCCCACGGACGGAAGAACCCAGCAGGCTACAGTCCACAGGGTTGCAAAGAACTGGACATGACTGAAGGACTAAGTATACATTTTGATTGGTGTTCTAGTGGTTCCTCATTGTGGTTTTGATTTGCATTTCTTTAATAATTGGTGACATTAAGCATCTTTTCATGTGCCTACTGGCAATCTGTGTGTCTTCTTTGAAGAAATGTCTATTAAGGTCTTCTGCCCATTTTTCGATTGGGTTGTTTGCTTTTCTGGTTGTTGACTTCTATGAGCTGTTTGTATATTTTGGAGATTAAGCCTTTGTCTATAAACACTCAATTTAATCATCTCTTCCGTAGTGACTTCTAATCCCTGAAGTGGAATATATGAATATGTGCTCACTTCCTTCTCTAGTTAAAACCTACACAACACACACATTCACTTGTGTGTATGTGAACATGCGCGCACACCCACACAGAAGTGAGTTATTTAGCTTATATTGGAATCTGTTTACATGTCTTTCTTCCCTACCAGACTGTAAGCTCATAAGGGCCTGCCATATCTCACTGTTCTGTATACACCCATTACTTCCCCTAGACAGGCAACGGCCCGTATCATATTCTCCATAGGTCTATTGAATGAATTAAAATATGGCCTATCTGGAAACTTATCTTCAATTTTAGGCAACTTCCTTGGTATAATATATCTTCCTTTAACACGTATTTGTGAGGCAGGCTAAAGGGTCTGGAGTTTATACAATGGTCTTTGAAGACACTGCACTTCCAAAGCCAGGAGCTACCATATCAGATGGTGCTTGGGGAGCTTAGAAATAACATCAGGGTAGGATTGAGAATTAAGAGCAATTTAGCTACTACCAAACCTAGCCTACAGAAACAAGACTCTATAGTAGGATGGTGATAACATGAGATAGAGAGGAGAAAAAAAAAATTACATAAGATACCCCAAAATACATGTCAAGAACAGGTTTTACAAGAAAAGCTTTTGCAGCCGCCCTGCCTCCAGGCAACTGAAAATGCACGTGGCACTATATGAGATGATAAATGAAGTGAGTGACCAGGGGAGGCCACTTTCCATAGAAACTCTATATGCAAGTGCTCAGTCATGCTCAGTTGCCCCAGTCATGTATATACATGCATATATACAAACATGCAAATGCATATACATGTGGTGGTGGTTTAATTGCCAAGTCGTGTCCGAGTCTTTGTGACCCCATGGACTGTAGTCTTCCAAGCTCCTCTGTCTGTGGAATTCTCCAGGCAAGAATACTGGTATAGGTTGCCATTTCCTTCTTCAAGGGATCTTCCTGACCCAGGGACTGAACTCACGTCTCCTGCTTGGCAGGTGGATTCCTTACCGCTGAGCCATCAGGGAAGCCTCATGTAACTATTTATACTTAGGAGGATACAAATGGAGAAGAGGAAGGTAAAGCATCTTAGCTGGTTGATGAAGCTGAGGCTCGGGTAGGTGTTACACCTGCAGCAAGCTCCTGAGGGCTCACTGAGAGCAGGGCCTTTCCTACTCCTTCAAAGGGTCCTCCCCTCCCTCCACACCCGAGACACCTATTACTCACTCATAGGTAATAAAGTGGATGCCAAGCACAGTTGCTGAACTGAGAGTACATTCCTGTTCCATGTTCCTTGGGTACAAGGATGGAGCCAATGCTAGAAACGGCTCTTCCTAGCAAGAGCCAGAAGTGGTGCCACAGGTTCAGTGAAGGTGTCACCGCCAAGCTAAGACGCTGTCACAAAGGCTAATAAGAAGATTAAATGTATTAAAAAGAGGGCTGAGACTAATACAAATTTCCTTTCCCCAAAAGAATACCAAGCATTTGAGATATAAGAGGTTAAGTGAAGGGCAAAAGAGATGGTTAGACTCATTTATAAGTGATTTACTTCTGAGGAGAGATTGTGAGAGATTACTTAACTTAGAATGAAGAGTAAAATATTCAAGGCAGCTTTACAGTAATTAATGAAAAAGTGGAAATGGATATTAGATTTCTAACTCATCAGCATCATGACCCAGACAAGAAAAAGAAGCCAGTTTTCACTTTTGCTGAGGAACTTCTTATGTAACAACTTAGAGATCTTCATATACAAAGCTCATTATTAAACTCAGATTTTAAGAAGTTTTTCCAACTAACACAGTTTTGTAAGGTAACAAAAATGAGTTTAAGTGAAGTATCTACACAGTTTTATTCAATTTACTTTTGGAATATTGCTATGATAGGGTTGGTCAAAATTATGATGCAAAAATTGGTAAAAATTATCAAAGGAAGAAAAACTAAGCTAAGGAGCTAATGAGACCTCACTCCTAAAGAGTTGTAAAAGAAGAAATTTAAACAGACTTAGCTAAAAATTTAAATCATTTCTTTCTAAACACAAAGTACAACCACTATATAGTTGAGTCACTTAAATCCCTTGTGGGTTAAGTCTCTTGTCTATAAAACAGAAACAAACATATAAATTTCTTTGATGACATTATTATTTCACACATTACATAACAATCTGTGAAGAGAGTACTGTAGCACAGAACTATGAGATTATGTATGCAAAACAGGGCTTGCAGGAGGAAGTCTTGTCATTCTACAAAGTCCTAAATTCTCTATAGATTTTTAAAATGTGTAAGAATTAGCCTTAGATACTTTTAAATGGCAAGCAAAGTATATTAGAATAAAACACATGACCCTATGACTGCAAACATATCAAATCTGAATACATTTTATGTAGCACATTGTCAATATTCTATCTACAGAAATTAAGAATCATAAGGATGACATATCCTCATTATGATCCCTGCATTTTTTTTCACATGGTTTATTCTGTCATTTAGATAGTCTAAGCGTTCCTGAAGGAAAAGATGTTATGACTAGAAATCCACTTCTAGGGCGAAGATCAAGTTCAAAGCTGCAGAACAATGTCTGAATTGCTTTGTCTCTCTTAATACCAGAGTCACAGGCTCTTAAATTCATCTCTCCTTGTCTTTTAATAAACAGAATCCAACTCAGTTATTGAGGCCTCCCACCAGAATATGCTGACAGCTCAAACAGTAAAGAATCTGGCTGCAATGCGGGACAGCTGGGTTCGATCCCTTGGTTGGGAAGATTCCCCTAGAGGGGGAAATGGCAACCCACTCCAGTATTCCTGCCTGGAAAAATCCCAGGGACAGAGGAGCCTGGTGGGCTACAATCCATGGTGTCATAAAGAGTCAGACACAATTGAGCGACTTTCACTATTCACTATCACTCAGAATTTCTCTGTTTATGCTTTCCTTCTCCCAGAGTTATCCTTCTTTTTCCACAAGCCCCATAACCTCTATAAACATAATGAAGGGTAGAGATACCAATTAAGGAAGTTATCCTATAAAGCAAAGAAAAAAGAAAAATGAAGCAAACTTCAGAAAAGCCATGCCAGCATATAATCTGCCACCAATACTATGAAACCTTTAGAAACCTCCACTTATTGAAGTTTGAGTGCAGTTTTGTGGTTAAAGCTGACTGCATATATACCCATCTGGGCAGAGAACACAGAATTTCGTGTGCTTCCCTGGACAGGCTTCCCCGTCCATCACCAACTCCAGGAGCTTGCTCAAACTCATGTCCATAGAGTCGGTGATGCCATCCAACCATCTCATCCTCTGTTGTCCCCTTCTCCTCCTGACCTCAATCTTTCCCAGCATCAGGGTCTTTTCCAAATGAATCAGTTCTTCACATCAGGTGGCCAAAGTATTGGAGGTTCAGCTTCAGCATCAGTCCTTCCAATGAATATTCAGGACTGATTTATTTTAGGAATGACCAGTTTAATCTCATTGCAGTCCAAGAGTCTTCTTCAACACCACAGTTCAAAAGCATCAACTCTTCAGAGCTCAGCTTTCTTTATAATCCAGCTCTCACATCCATACATGACTACTGCTTGACCTTACCGAACACCAAATGAATTCATTTCCCTCATGCACCACACTTCTCCTATCGCTGGGTGGGTGTATCTAATTCTTCTATGTTCTTCACATTGAAAATTCTCTGACTCCATTTGTTGATTCCGTCAATATTTACTCAAAGTCTCCCCCTAAATCAGGCAGAGTACTGGCACTGGTGTACACAAAATTATTTTCAAACTTATTACAATTTGATTCTTCTCTTTTTCTATTAGCTGTTTTTTTTATTGTGTAAATATGAATAATAATAAGATATAACAAATGCCCAGTGAATGTTAGCAATTATTTTTGTAGCTTCATTCCACGGGAACCACACTGAGCATTTCATGAGCTTTACTATTTAATTATCACATCAAGCTTATGATCTCAATATGAACATGAATACCAGAGACAGAAGCTGGGTTTAGAGAGATTAAATAACTAACCCTATGTCATGTCAATACAAAATGCAGAAGTCAAGACACAGATCCAGTTAGCCTAACTCTTTATCTGCAGAGTAACAAGATAGAAAGTCATAATATAAGTTCAATAAACAAAATATACAAAGATGTGAATTTGGGGGGATGTCGTAGGGCTTCCCTGGTGGCTCAAATGGTAAAGTGCCAGGGTCCAGCCCCAGTGGATCCAGGGAATTCGAAGGAGAGACGGCTTCGGCGATCAGGATACAATAGCTTTAATTAAATATTAATTAGAGATATAAAGAGTAATAGAATGAGGATAGCTCAGTAGGAAAATTCAGTGGAGAAAAGAGGCTGAATAACTTGGTTTACGTGGAAAACTAGTAAAATTCCAAGGCAAGGAATTTACGTCACCTATGTAGGCCGCAGGCGTCCTCCTGCTCTCCGAAAGGCCTCCCTGGCCAGATCTTAGAAGCCCAGGCATAATTAGTAGGTTTGACAAGCCTCCACGTTCCAGATGGGGATTCAGCCAGAAGGTGAGAGAAAGAACGACATGGGGAGACCAGTCTTTCGAGGAACTGATCCCATTTCTTATTTTTCCAGGGTCTGTTTTTATACACTGAGATGTTATACAAAAGTCACGCGGGGTCAGCAGTCCTGACTTTTATTAAAGTCAGGTGCTTCATACAAATGTATACAGAGGTCTTAGGGGTGTTACATCATCTTCTGGCCAGGGGGTCTGCTGACAATTTATGACCCTCTCCTTGTGACAGCAGTCAGTCAACCAGAACACTTATTTCTCCAGGGGTGATTATTCTTAAAACAGACGCCACCTTCCGAAGGTACCAGATAAAGTTACATTCCTATAGGGTGAGGGTGTAGCGGGTTTTAATTAAGGAAAGAATTTGCTTAGCCTAACATGATTAATATCAAAGGTTAATACTTATTTCTTCTATATATTCATTAATGTGTATAAGGGCAGGGGATGTGGAGACTTAGCAGCAAACATTGGCTCAACAAATGAAAAACCCTTCACCAATACAATTTCTAATCAGCCCACTATAATATACTAATTATATTTTTCTATATATATTCTATTATTTTCTATATAATATTCTATTATATTAACTATAATTATATAGTTTTCTAACTTCTCTAAAGAACCTGTTTTTAGAAGGTTTAAAGCATCTCGTGCCTCTCACAGTTGGGAGGCTGTGAGCAATCACATGTGGCCGGACAAGCCTGTCAGGCAGGCTAGAGAACCTTCAGAGGAGTTTTTAGGTTGAAACACTCCTATCACGCCCAAGAATTATTATTAACTGGAGCTCTAAGTTAACTCCTTCTCCGAACAAGGTGGTGGGGGACAGCCTCCCGTAAAGTCAGAGGTGTAGGTGAGAGCACAAAGTAGTAAAGTAGGCAAGCTCTGGTTTTGGGGGTAGATGCTCAAGAATATCCAGGGGGACTCCTGAGGCTCGATCCCGCCTTTGCGTATGCCGAGCCTCCTTCCTCATGACCTTTGCCACGGGCGGAGCGCCTCACGCTGGCCCCCAGCAGTAAAGAATCTGCCTGCAATACAGGAGACCTGGGTTCAATCCCTGGGTTGAAAAGATCCCCTGGAGAAGGCCAGGGCAACCCACTCCAGTATTGTTGCCCAGAGAATTCCATGGTCAGAGGAGCCTGGTGGGCTCCAGTCCATGGGATAGCAAAGAGTCAGACAGGACTGCATGGCTAACACTTTCATAGTAATGCAGGTTATCACTCTGGTGATAAAAGCATTATAAGTAACTCAGATTTGATAATATCCTGGCACCAGTATCTCAGAAGTTATTGTTTTCCCACAGTCAGCATGCTAAAAGAAGATGTTTCTGTTTCAGAAAGAAATTTACATATACCTAGTAATATAATCTGCAAGAAACTACTATAATGTTCTGATTGTAAGAAATTTGTTCATAGATGTCCATGGAGAGGGAAAGATATATATGATGGACAATACTTTTCTTCTAGAATGTTAAATCTATGGACACTACTGACTACTGAATTACATAACCACCCATTGATTCAGGCTGGTCAGTGAGTGTCCTGGTGTCTCAGAAAAGAAACATGAACTGGGTAATCCTTTCAATGTGATTATGAGTTAAAGGGGGTAAAGTCATCAAGACTGGAAATCACCGTGGCGGGCTAGAGACTGAGTTTTAATATTAGAGCTTCTGCATATTAAATACCAAAAGGCAAACAGCGTTTTTAATCAAGTAAATGGATGACTCTTTTTTTTCCCTCTGAACCAGGAACAGAAGCTCTGTAAAAGTGAATGTTTTTGATAGGAAGCAAATAGGGGAAAAGAGAAAGAACACAGCAAAACATACCTGAAATGTTAAAGCTTGCAATTTAAAGAATGGCTCTTGATTATTTATAGAGTGCAGTTCAATTCAGTGAGCATTTGCTGAGTGCCTTATATATACAGGGTAGGCACTGTGGTAAAAAACCTTGGTGCTGAAACAACCCTTGACATCAGTGCTTTAGGGATCTAAGAGTCATACAAAAGGTAAATCTCGCCAAGTGATCTATGCACTACAGCAATCATGCCCAAGTGGAGGAAGCACGTGACTTAGTCATTCGCTATTTTAGAAAAGAGGTCCATTCAAATAGAAACATAAAGCAAGCATATTTGAAGCATCCACTCAAATCTGAGGTTACGCCTGTCACCAGCATAAAGGCTAGCACTGCTTCTTGATCTGGTGGCGACTATCAGAAAAGGAAGCACAGCCTCCAAAACAAAAGGCAGCCCTTCCCCCTTACAGAAAAACAGCAGCATCCCACTGATTGCTATTACTCTTGGTGGTGGTGTTCAGTTGCTCAGTCGTGTCCAACTCTTTTGCCACCCCATGGACTGTAGCCCGCCAGCCTCCTCTGTCTATGGGATATCCCAGACAAGAATACTGGAGTGGGTCACCATTTCCTTCTCCAAGGGATCTCCTAACACAGGGATCAAACTTAGCATTTTGTGCACTGGAAGCGGATTCTTTACTACTTAGCCACCTGAGAAGCCATACCATTGATAATCAGAAGAAATATCACAGAATATTATTTTCACAAACACAACAGATTAATCTGATCATTACTATAGATGCATAATATGTAAATAAATGTAAGCTTAATGATTATCAATCAGGTTATACTGATTTATCTTTAATGATTTCAAAACAAACCTCAATGACAATTACAAAAGGGCCTGTCTTATGGAGAAGCACAGAAAGACAGCACTATTGAACAAAATGAAACACTTACTAACTTGAATTATCATGCAGAAAAAACGGAAGATTGCAATTATCTGTGTTGCAAGGAGATTAAACATTTCTCTTTTAACTTGTGTTCTCAATACCACAAATAAATAGAAACTTTCATACTTCCTCTGGAAAAAAATTATGTAGCAAGATAAATTTATTTGAGCTCAATGAGCTTTGCTGACAAAAAGACCAAGTGATATCCATCACTTGGAAAGCGAAGAAGACAATAACCAAAGGTGAAGGCATGGAAATTTCCATAGTAAAGCCAGGGTGATTGAAAGGTAATGCTCCCCACACTAACAACAAAAAAAAAGTAAGCAGTATCAAACTGGTATAGTTAAAACAACCAGGTTTCACAGGAAAATGGTCATTTCAGGACGTTCTCCAGAAAGACCGGGTGGTGCAGTGGTAAAGAATCCACCTGCCAATGAGGGAGATGCAAGAGACAGGGACTCGATCCCTGGGTCAGGAAGATCCCCTGAAGTAGGAAATGGCAACCCACTCCAGTATTTAATGCCTGGAAAATCCTATGGACAGAGAGCCTGGCAGGCCATAGTCCATCAATTCGGAAAGAATCAGACATGATTGAGTACATATCCACACATCCATACATCCATATTTATTTAATGGTGCACATGTGCTCATTTGGAGAAGGCAATGGCAAACCACTCCAGCACTCTTGCCTGGAAAATCCCATGGATGGAGGAGCCTGGTGGGCTGCAGTCCATGGGGTCGCTAAGAGTCGGACATGACTGAGCGACTTCACTCTCACTTTTCACTTTCCTGCATTGGAGAAGGAAATGGCAACCCACTCCAGTGTTCTTGCCTGGAGAATCCCAGGGACGGGGGAGCCTCGTGGGCTGACGTCTATGGGGTCACACAGAGTCAGACAAGACTTAAGTGACTTAGCAGCAGTAGCAGCATGCGCTCATTAAATAATGAACATAGCTCTAAGCTCTCCCAGATTCCCACAACAGCAAGGATGTATACTAAAAGTAAACATGCTGCTAAGTCGCTTCAGTCGTGTCCGACTCTGTGCGACCCCATAGACGGCAGCCTACCAGGCTCACCCGTCCCTGGGATTCTCCAGGCAAGAACACTGGAGTGGGTAAACTTGCAGTTATTACTGACATTTCATTTGCATTTAATGCATTTAATACTTTCAATCATTACTAGTAACGTAGTGTTGTTACTCTTTTCATTTTCTTCCATTAAAACATGACTGATTGTTAAAAAAAAAAAATCAGGAGACACAGCTTCAGTTCCTGGGTGGGCAAGATCCCCTGGAGGAGGGCACGGCACCCTACTCCAGTTTTCCTCCCTAGAGAATCCCATGGACAGAGGAGCCTGGCAGGCTACAGTCCATAGGGTCGCAGAGAATCGGACACAAGTAAAGCAACTGAGCACAGCATAGTATCTTGCATATAGTAGGCATTAAAGAAATACTTTTAAAATTAGATTTACTTAGGGAGATTTTATTTATAAGGAATAACAACACATTAAGGATGAAACAATTTGTGAATGAAATACCAAAGAAACGTGTTAGTTACTTTCTGCCTTGATAAAATCCTCATATAACAGCGTGTGTGTATGATCATCCCCAAAATTCCCAGATGATTTTATTTTCACACAATTATCTTCTCTTTTTCTTATAAAATTCTAAAATAACTGCTGATCAATCGACTAAAGGGAAAGTGAAAGTAATGATCTTTAATTCCAACTTTAAATCAACCCTAATCCACCTGGAAAGTTAGCCATATTTCTTTTTTTATTAGGAAAGCGAATCAGTAAGATAGAAAACAGTGGCTAGTACATTGCTCTTGAGAACTTCTGGCAATGGCACCCCACTCCAGTACTCTTGCCTGGAAAATCCCATGGACCAAGGAGCCCGGTAGGCTGTAGTTCATGGGGTTGCGAAGAGTCGGACACGACCGAGCAACTTCACTTTCATTTTTCAGTTTCATGCATTGGAGAAGGAAATGGCAATCCACTCCAGTGTTCTTGCCTGGAGAATCCAAGGGACGGGGGAGCCTGGTGGGAGGCCGTCTATGGGGTTGCACAGAGTCAGACACGACTGAAGCAACTTAGCAGCAGCGGCAGCAGTGTCTGGGTACCTACCTTGAGTTGTTACTAAATAGACTCTCAGGGTAGTCTCCTCATTGTGCATATTTTACTGGTGACTGAATACATTAAAATGATATTTTCTCATAGATTACTATTTAACCTAGAAAACCAAATAATGACTTCATTGCATGATATTTGAGCTGCTGTTGGTATGTGTACACTCAGCTGAGAACTTCTAAAATGAATACTGTGAGTGAATCAGTGACGAAAAACAACACTGAGATCCACGTGCACTCACATGTACACCGTGCCCTTGGGACACACAAGAGATAGATGATGATCTTTCGGCCGCACGGGAATGGTCAGCCCTTTGCATTACCTTCCCCACAGCTCACAAAAGCTAGCCTCTCAACTCAGGAGCTGCACTAGGTCCACAGTCACCCGATTTGACGGCATCTTAGAAGCGGTACCTGCTTCTAAGGGGACTCTGAATTGAGCACAGGCCAGACTCTGAGGGATGAGGCCCTTACAGTCAGACTGTATGCTAAAAAGTAAACCTACCAGATCCAAATGGTTCTGAGGAAAACATTACAAATGCAACGGACAAAGAGAGGTAAACACAGCTGGAATTATACATGTAGAATTACGCTATTTAAAAAGTGTTAATGTAAGGACATAAACGACACAAAGGGAACATTTCATTGGATTCCAGTTTATCTCTTTACGTATTCTAAACTCTTAACTATAAAATACCACCTAAATATGAGCTTTTCTTTCTTCACAATCAGTAAGATAGGAGTGGGGCTTCCCTGGTAGCTCAGCTAGTAAAGAATACACCTGCAATGCAAGAGGTCTGGGTTTCATCTCTGGGTTGGAAAGATTCCCCTGGAAAAGGGAAGGGCTACCCACTCCAGTATTCTGGCCTGGAGAATTCCATGGACTATATATATAGTCCATGGGGTTGCAAAAAGTCAGACATGACTGAGCAACTTTCGCTTTTGCTTTCCAGATGGAACCGAGTGGTTTGCTTTGAGGAACTTAGTACCTTGAGGATTTAAGTTAAAATTTAATTAAGCTAATTTAGCTGCAAAATATTTCCTCAATGAAGGGTAACAATTCAGATAATTGCACAGCAAATGCAAACTGCATAAGTACTAAGTCCTCTTGCAGTAATAATCAAAATTAGTGATTTTTGATTCACATTTTAATTTAGATCTAGTGAGCTGCTAGAAAGAAATTGTTTTAGTGATGCACCAAAAAAAAAAAAGCATAAGAGAAGGATGAAGTTGCAAAAATAGCAAATATTAGTTTAAAAGCTGACATATTTATCCATGTACTTATTAAACACGTTTTATGAATAGTTGTTACAGGAATATGTCTCCTGACAACTATGTGAGATTCTGCTCCGTGATGATTATTTGGTTCATTGTTCATTTTTCGACTCCTCTGGGGTTTTTACAGTTGGGTAATATGCTGACTTACGGTGGGATCCACCCATAATCATTTTGTCCCAATAGAGAGAGCCTCTGAAAGTTTAAGGGACTGATCATCATCTGCCTATGTAGTCATCATGGGCCTGTTTCCATCTCCATGGAATAAAGCAGGTGCACCAAAAAAAAAAAAAAAAAAAAAGTATGATTTACTTTCTGTCCTGGACATTTAGTTACTTGATACAGAAATTAAACCAACCCAATACATTGTTTCCCTTCAACCTTATCTCAACAGTTTTTGAAAAATGAAGCAAATTAAAGGGAAAAAAAAAACATTCAGAAGGAGTAAAACACTGAAAAAAATTCAACGTGATCAAAATTTTTCTTTGAGTATTATAAGAATATTAATGTATGAATGGTAAGAGCTCTAAGAGAATGAGATACACCACAATCTTAGAATGTATGTACAGAAAGTTTACAAGTAGCTAACATGCCACCATTACAGAACCCTCAGGACAACTCTAAACTCTCTGTACTGTGGGAGACACGTGATGCAGGGCCAGGTCTGGAAGGATGCCAAGAAGTATGGCAAGGAGCCTGAGGAGGGGAAATGTGCTAGACGGCATCTCAGCATACAGGGAGATCTACCACATTCTGAATGTGAAAAACAAGCGCATACAAAATGGAAAAGAGGCTTAATTATGAATACTAGAGAAAGTGCAGGAATACAGAGGTCAAGTCAGAAAGGCCCAGAGCCCAGCCAAACCAGCCAAGCCTCCTATGGGCAGCTGCATGCCAAAATGATATGATACCCACTATCATTCATTTAAAAAATAAATGAACGAGAGTTCCAGTTAACAACTGGCAATGTCATACCCTCCCTCTTTTGCTTTAAAGGATATTGCTATTGAATTTTTATTCTAATACAATATATTTTTATGCTTCAAAGTCTTATTGATCATGCTGCATACTCTGTACAACAAAAAGCAAATGATTTCCATGGCAACCAAATTCCATAGACTATTCCACTAACTAGACTAGTTAGGGGAATTCAGTAAGCATAAAATGAACATGTCATTCAAGTTCACTTATTTAGTTATAAAATGCCCACATCTCATATTTTTACTATGAAATTTGTTCTAAAGAACACAGTGGCCCAAGCCTGAAATGTAACTGAACATTACTGAGGTTACGAGTATGACATTATTTTAGACATTACGTGAGAATACTTTCCTATGCTTTTATGATGATCTTGTTGAGTATTTAATGTCCTAGAAATTGTTCTTCGTTTTTGAAGACTCTTTCAGAAAAGTGCATGGCATATAATTGCAATATATCCCACAACAACAATAAAAAGTTGCTGATAATTAAATTATCCTAAAAATGTTTTAGGATATGTTAAAAATTTTCAAAACATGAAAATAATTTTATTTCTTTTTCTCTTAGGTTTTAACTCTAATACTTGTGGAGTTATGCTTATATAAGTGCTCTTCTATTTGAATGATTTTATTTTTTTTGTATTTGAATGATTTTAAAGCATCAAATTGAAATAAAGAATTTTTAAAGTTTTTATTTTATACTGGAGTATAGTCATGTCAGTTTCAGGTATACAGTAAAGTAT
This sequence comes from Bos taurus, assembly GCF_002263795.3. Lineage (NCBI taxonomy): Eukaryota > Metazoa > Chordata > Mammalia > Artiodactyla > Bovidae > Bos > Bos taurus. The sequence goes on from NC_037336.1 coordinate 98,055,473, forward strand.
TCAGTTACACATATACATGTACGTATTTTTCTCAAGTTCTTTCCCCATTTAAGTTATTATACACACTGCTACATTTGAAATAGAAAGGATATTTTTAATGCCAATCAAAAAGTAAATAAAAATCATCTTAAAAAAATCAAAGGAGGGAGTTAAGGTTGGACATTTGCTCATATCTAAACTAGAGTTCTAATACTACTTATTAACTCACTTTTAAGGAAGAGGTTGATTTGAATAACAGCTGTTAGTTTTAACAAATAAAAACATATTATATTTTTATTTCATAGTAAAGAACGTAGGCTCATTCATCAATGTTTATCTAGTAATGCTATAATTAACTCATGTTGCTGTTCAGTTGCCCAGTCGTGTATGAATTTTTGTGACCCCATGGACTGCAGCATGCCAGGCCTCCCTCTCCTTCACCATCTCCTGAAGTTTGCCCAAGTTCATACCCATTGCATCAGTGATAATATATCTAATGTTGAGTCTAATTTTTAAATTAATACAAAATACATTATTTATGAGAAATCTATTTAGAAACTAAGGTACATAGGGGAGGGGGATTTGAGTGGCCTAGGACTGCTAGAACAATGAAACTAAACCACAACACAAAGATATCAATAACTCAAGAGGTCTCAACAAAAGGTAAAATAACATATAAAGATTTTAAACAACTTATAGAATTCTAAATGTTCTAACTTATAAAAACCACTCCTTCCCCAGGAAACAGTCAAAGCCACAAGAGAATGATTGAATTACCTTTTTTTCTTCTTCTTCCTTGTATTTCCACAAGTAATTCAATTACTTACGTTTCACAATTATACTTCAATATTTCAAAGGCAGACAGCAAATATAAAATATTTCATTATTATTTTTCATGCTAATCATGTCTATTGAAAGGTAATGATTAGTAAAATACATTAAGGACATACAAAAAGGACTTCCTACTTTATATTTATCATAAGAAGTAGATCAACATAATGTTCCAAATACTTCCATAAAGTGTGGAACACACAAACTCAGGAGGGAAAAAAAGGAGTATCTCCCTAGACAACAAAGTAGAGCAATTAAGTATCTTCTCTTGAATAAAGCACTCTTTATACAAACTAAAGCAGAAAACTGTATGAACAATGTTGATGTTGATGTCATTAATTTTCTACAATAAAAGATAATCTAGGCACTTTAAATTATATTAGTGGCTGAAAGCAGGTATCTAGAATAGCTATGCAAATGTACCTTTTGACAAGCATTTTGTCTTAACTACAGTCCTATCCTGAGACATGGTGTTAAAATGAGGACAGTAGAGAAGGCTCAGTGTGGACAGTGACTGCAGCCATGAAATTAAAAGACACTTGCTCCTTGGAAGAAAAGCCGTGACCAACCTAGACAGCATATTGAAAAGCAGAGACATCACTTTGCTGACAAAGGTATGTCTTAGTCAAAGCTATGGCTTTTTCAGTAGTCACATTTGGATGTGAAAGTTAGACCATAAAGAAGAAGACTGAGCACTGATGAATTGATGCTTTCAGACAGGTGTTGGAGAAGACTCTTGAGAGTCCCTTGGACTGCAAGGAGATCAAACCAGTCAGTCCTAAATGGAATAAACCTTGATGATTCATTGGAAGGACTGATGCTGAAGCTGAAGCTCCAATACTTTGACCACCCTATGCAAAGAGCTCACTGGAAAAGACCCTGATGCTGGGAAAGATTGAAGACAGGAGGAGAAGGGGACAGCAGAGGACAAGATGATTGGATGGCATCACCGATTCAATGGACATGAGTGTGAGCAAACTCTGGGAGACGGTGAAGGACAGGGCAGCCTGGCGTGCTGCAGTCCATGGGGTCCCAGAGAGTAGGACTTGCCTTAGTGACTGAACAACAGTAACAGAGAAAGCTAAGTGGAGAAGCATCTCCACCAGGGGCCCAGTGAAGGGCCAGACTTCTAAGGATAGGTGGCTGAATACAGAGGGAATCCCATCTCACCACTCTACAGGCAGTGTCATAAGTATAGGTGCAGAAAAATGATTAACTCCAGGTACCATACACACACACCAGCCATCAAGAAATACAGTGTTCTTTGTCAGTCTGAAGAGTTCTCTAAAATCCCAACTCAGGAAATGTTAGTGAGCTTCTCATAACTAAATTACCTGTAAAGGCATACTTCCTTTTTGCAACTAGATCATTTGTGTCAGTAGATTTCTCTCTCAGCCCATGGAGATGAGAGTATTTAAGGTGAGGCCAGAGAGATGGGCAGAGACCATTGGGCAGAGGTCTCAGAAAGTAGGAGTTTATTGTGAAGACTCCGAGGAGCCCAGGATGAGACAGGCTCACGTGGGTTTTGAAATCATCATTTGGATGGCAAAGTGGATACAGATCACGGTGAGACAAAACAGGAGGGAGAAGATGAAATTGAAGGCTGCTGTGGTCATCCAGGTTAGAAGAGCTTCGGGTCCCAAATGATGGTGGTGGAAGCGGGCTAAAGATTGTAGAAACAATACATCTTCTTTCACATCTCTTCCACTTATATGAGAATAAATACAAGCTTATATGGGCTTCCCTTGTGCCTCAGCTGGTAAAGAATCCACCTGCAATGCAAGAGACCTGGGTTCGGTCCCTGGTTTGGGAAGATCTCCTGGAGAAGGGAAAGGCTACCCACTTCAGTACTCCAGCCTGGAGAATGCCATGCACTGTAGAGTCCATGGGGTCCCAAAGAGTCAGACATGACTGAGAGACTTTCACTTTCATGTATGTACCCAACAATAAGCAAATCAAGCTTTTCTCGAAGTTAAAACAGCAATGGGTCTCAAAAGCAGACAGTAGCCTTCCAGAAAGTGATGGGAGAAGCAAATTGCTGTGCTCTGCCTGACAGTGGACAAGCTAAAGGCTGCGTGGCTTCTGGAACCATGGTGCGCCACCCCCTACTTCCTGGGGCTCATAGCCAACAATGCCCATTGCGAAGGCTTAGTCCAGCTTCCAAACTCCGTGGAGTTTGCTCTTTGGACCACCACGGTGTTTCTCGTGAACTATGGATAACTCTGGACATTTTTTCTCTCCCTGCTAATAACAGGGAGTTGAGTGAGGAATTCCTCAACTGTGAATTATTAAGGCTGTGGAGGTACATTACACGTGACAGAAAACGATGGTCTTTGAATTTTTAGATATTTTGCTACTAAGTGACATCAGCTGGAAACTTAGTCTCCCAGCCTTAATCATGAAAAATTTGAATAGAATATACTCTTTTTACCCTCAGCTTCTCTTCTTAGTTTGAGTTTGGCAAACTACAGCCTGCAAACCAAATCCTTTGCAATAAAAGTTCTATAGGAACCCAGTCCCACCCATTGTTCACAAATGGCCTCTGATGGCTTTCACCTTCCAATAGCTGAGCAGTAAGAGCTGGACCAAAGACCTTCTAGCTCACAAACCCAAAAACATTTACTATGGTGGCTCCTACAGAAAGAGTTGGCCTGTACCCATTCTCTGGGAAATGCCCTTCCCATCCAGGATGCCTCATAACATTGAGCAGAGTTTTAAAATGGATATATGCTTATGTATGGCCTTAGTCAGGTGGGCCTTAGGAAGCATCACTACGAATAAAGCTGGTGGAGGGGATGGAATTCCAACTAAGCTATTTCAAATTCTAAAAGATGATGCTGTGAAAGTGCTGCACTCAATATGCCAGCAAATTTGGAAAACTTAGCAGTGGCCACAAAACTGGATAAGGTCAGTTTTCATTCCAATCCCAAAGAAAGGCAATGTCAAAGAAAGTTCAAACTACCACACAATTGCACTCATCTCACATGATTGCAAAGTAATGCTCAAAATTCTCCAAGCTAGGCTTCAGGAGTAGGTGAACTAAACTACTGGATTCAAGTTGGATTTAGAAAAGGCAGAGGAACCAGAAATTAAATTGCCAACATCTGTTGGATCATAGCAAAAGCAAGAGAATTTCAGAAAAAAATCTACTCCTGTTTCACTGACTATTCTAAAGCCTTTGACTGTGTAAATCACAACAAACTGTGGAAAATTCTTAAAGAGACAGGAGTACCAGACCATCTGACTCGCCACCTGAAAAATCTGCATGCAGGTCAAGAAGCAAGTCAGAACCAGACATGGAACAACACACTGGTTTCAAATTAGGAAAGGAGTATGTTAAGACTGTATATTGTGACCCTGCTTATTTAACTTATATACAGAGTACATCATGCAAAATGCCAGGCTGGATGAAGCACAAGCTGAATCAAGATTGCAGAGAGAAATATCAATAACCTCAGATATGCAGATGGCACCACTCTTCTGGCAGAAAGTGAGAAGGAACTAAAGAGCCCCTTGATGAAAGTGAAAGAGAAGAGTGAGCAAGCTGGCTTAAAGCTCAACATTCAGAAAAATAAGATCATGGCAGCCGGTCCCAACACTTCATGGCAAATAGATGGGGAAATTATGGAAACACTGTGAAACTGTTAGTTCCTTGGGCTCCAAACTCACTGCGGATGGTGACTGCAGCCTTGCAATTAAAAGACATTTGCTCCTTGGAAGAAAAGCTATGACCAAACTAGACAGCATGTTAAAAAGCAGAGACATTACCTTTGCCAAAAAAGGTCTGTCTAGTCAAAGCTATGGTTTTTCCAGTAGTCAAGTATGGATGTGATAGTTGGACCATAAAGAAAGCTGAGAGCCGAAGAATTGGTGCTTTTGAATTGTGGTGTTGGAGAAAATTCTTTAAGAGTCCCTTGGACTGCAAGGAGATCCAACCAGTCCATCCTGAAGGAAATCAGTCCTGAATATTCACTGGAAGGACTGATGCTAAAGCTGAAGCTCCAATACTCTGGCCACCTGATGCGAAGAACTGACTCACTGGAAAAGACCCTGATACTAGGGAAGACTGAAGGCGGGAGGAGAAGGGGACGACAGAGGATGAGATGGCCGGACACGACCGAACGACTGAACCAAGTTGAACTGAAATGTATGGCTGTGTCCCTCTGCTGTCCACTTGAAACTAGCACAGCACTGTTAATCAACTATTCTCCAATACAAAACAAAAAGGTTAAAAAAAAAAAAAAGGGAAAGTCGGCAGACCCCTTCTCTAAGTGAAACTGCAAAATAACACGTAACATATTCTCTTTTATAAACTTAATTGAAAGGATAAAAATGAACACTCAGTGAAATCACAAAAGAAGAGTAAAGGTTTAAAAACACCCCAAAGCGACATCCACCCCACGTCTTCTTTACTCTCCGAGGGACAAAACTCAAGAGCTGCTTGAGATGCTTGAGAACGGAGCACACTGGGTGCCACCCACACGTGACGTCAGGAGGTGGAAAGGCTGTCAGTCTTCTGAAAGCGATCCTAGGGAGGCTGGTGAAGCTGTTGGACAAGCATTTAAGGGAGATCTGCCAGTCCCCACAGACAGGCTCGGGTTTAAGAGAGAGGTATCAGAGGAGTGCTTCATGAGGTACTTAAAAGTTCAGATCCTTAACGCCGCGAAGATCCCAAGCAGAGGCTCCCACAGGCTGTGCTGTAGAGTCACTAAGGAATCCACACCTCCTCCTGAGATCCAGCAGACAGGTGTTAGGGTGACAGGTGACTAGAGAACCGCCTGCTCTGAATCTGTCTCAGCCGCGCCTGTGCGCAGAGTAAACTTCCCTCTTAACAGGACGTCTTCGGTGCGGCTCCTTGAACAGAGAGAGCGCCCGCTTTAATAAATCAGGGGCACGAGACGGCAAATCGGTCTTCATTTCCACCTCAGGAAGAATCGCCCGGCACGGTTTCACCCGAACCCCAGCCCGCTCTGCCTGCGCGATCCCTGAGGCACTAGTGGTAATTCTCATTTGTCTCACAGCCTACACAGAGCAGAGCTCACCCAAGGTGAACACCCTGCTTTTCTGCAGCCCCCACCCCCCGCCCCAACTCTCCAGTTTGCCTTCCAGGACCAAGCTAGCGTGAAGTACAAAATACTGATTGGGAAGGTGCTCCAGACCCCTGAAGAGCCCGTCAAACTACCACCTGCCCCGTCTTTTCTTATCTCCCCACGTACAGTAGTAAATACAATCGATCAGTAAATGTTGGAGCATAGTTCTGGCAATTAAGGAAGTAAAACCTTCCCGCGGTGCGTGCTCTAGCCTCTCCCCGCCCCCCGCTTACAAAGTCTCAGGTGTGTGAGCTCCTGTGATACAGACACAAACCAGCACGGTCCCCGCAGGCCCAACTTCTCCCTCTCCTTATTCACCGAGACTCTGCGATTCATTTTCACCTCCGACAGCAAAAACCCCAGGACAAGATTGTCACAGAAAGGATTATCTTTCAGATCAATGCTGAAATCGATTGCAAACCCCACTATTTATCAGCCTGCGGCAGAACTGCAACTGGTTAGGAAATATGTCTTCTCTCTGGAATGTATGTTCAGCGCATCTAGGCAACATTTCACCTCATTCTCCACGAATACAATAGCCTGACTTTTCACCCAGAGCTGCACAGTCATAAAATATGCATCACCAGCCAAAGTGATCTTTCCAATATCCTCTTATAGGTGAGGCAGAATCCTTGGCTTTCAGCTTAATATAGTTATAATACATGAGGTACAGGTTATTTATTTTTTCAGTTAAACTTTCTAACTCTAAAAATGGAGGCTAAAATATAGACCAAAATGGCAACAAGGCGAATGGGAATAGGGCAAGATTAGCTAACATATTTCCACCCTACTTCCTGATAGATTTTTCTTCTCCCACATCTCCCCCTCCCCAACTAACTGCTTTACACCAAAACCCAAGGGAGAACTTACTAACATTATGGACAACTTGACTGACCAACATGTTACGTCAGCTATATAAGAGCAATGGAATTTTATCAGGGAGGTTTTTTACGGCTTTCAATTCCTTGGTATAATTAAATAAAGTTAAAACTAGAACTTAGCTCAGGAATTCAAAACATTCTTACTAAAAACTCCAGATACTGATGTAAATGGTACAATTGATTACAACAGGTGGATGCAATTAATTAAGAAAAAAAAATTATGATAGGGCTTCCCTGGGGGCTCAGTGGTAAAGAATCGGGCTGCCACTGCCACAGTCAGGGGTTCGATCCCTGATTCAGGAAGATTCCACATGTCACAGAGCAACATGCGCTGCAACTACTGAGCCTCTGCGCTAGAGTCCAGGGGCCGCAACTCCTGCAGCCTGCTTGCCTAGGGCGGGCTCAGTAACAAGAGAAGCCTCTGCAATGAGAAGCCTGAGCACCACAATTAGAGAGTGGCCTGCTCGTCAACAAAGACACAGCACCGCCATAAATAAATAAATAAACGCACAAATACAATTTTTAAAAGTTAAACTTAAAAAAAAAAAAAGTAAATTATAGTAGCCAGAAAGTACCTTAAAGAAACAAAATAATAAAAAAAGACACTTTGGGGCAAGAAATACACTTTAGAAACAGACCCATGTGGAGTACTAAAGCAATGATTCATTATACTCAAACAGCAAATAAGCATCTAGAAAGAAAACAAAATGTCAAAATGATATATTCATATCACACTGCCTCATACAAATATTTTGCAATGTCTAGATACTTCAAGTTTCTTAAACTAGAAAGATTGACCAAGACTTGCCAAAGGCTTCTACTTTAAATATTCATATTTAAGCCAATTCCTTAAACTCTAAAATGTATTGTCCCATAAAATATGATTACCCGTAGTGACAAAACTTTTATGTAATTGAAATGCCACTGAATTAAAATGCACAGATTCAAAGTTTATAGTGAATCTTTTAGATTTCAAGGCCAACCAGCAAAACCTTTTATCCAAGATGAGATTTGCACTTAGAAAGATCAATTAAATGACAATGACCAAAAAGTCTGCAGAAGAATCAGAACTGATGTGGATAAACCACTGGCAGATTAATCAGTGTATCAGCTTCTCACTGAAGTAGGTCAGTCAAAAAAAGATGGCTGGCTGGACTACGGGTGGTTATTTGTAAAATGGAGACTCAGAGATGAAATGTAAAATCAAGACTAGACGGTAGATTTGATACTAAGGAAAAGATTAGAGGCAGATTCCAGGTAAATGGCCAAACAGTACAGCCGTGAAACAGAGATGCTGTTAGAAAACCCAACTTGGAAGTGGGAGGGTGGGAGAGAGTCCTTGAATTTAGACACGTGGGGTGTGAGGTGTCTTTGAAATGTTGTAAGTATAGAAAGTCATAAAGGTAAATGGATACATGGTTCCAGAGTACAAAGAAGCAGAAATCTGGAGTAAAAAGTCACCAATGCCGAGTCCTGGCCGAGGGGTGAGTTTTCTGGCAGTGTTAATATTCACATTTTGACAAGGTGCCCAATGGATGAAGGACCTCAGAGAAGCACCAGCACTGAGTTAAGGCTAGGAGGATAAGTTGAGAATCCAGCAGACTCTACTGGCTATGCCGAAGTCTGCTGGAGGAAGAGTAGTTAAAACACATGGGTGATCAGGAAGAGGAGGTATCCAGCACCTTGGCAATGCAGATCAGCAGGGTGAAAGCCAGTTACACCGTGAAGGTGGTTCCACCATTTCCTAGGAGTGGGTGAGCCATGGCCTTGCTCCCCTCACGTGAGGCTTTCTCCCTGATGTAACTTGGGCAGTGATGATACTGTGGAGAAACAGCAGCGAGGCTGAGAGAGTGGACATCTTGACATATTTCAGGCTGGGAACTGATGCTAGTTCTGCACCTACCATCTCAGAGAAAAAGTGAAAGCTGGGAAGATATGAAAGGTAATCTAATCAAACACCTTTAGTTAAATCAACCTTTGTTAAGATCAAGCTCCTGGAGTTTGATTTCACAGGGTCATGATTCCTGGTGATGTGTGGCAGAAGCCAACACAATACTGTAGAGTGATTGTCCTCCAATAATTGTATTTTGTTCTATACTTGTCAATAGTGTACAATTACAACCTTTGATAATTATTAGTTACCCAAGAACAGTTATGTTTTAAGCGAATTGCTCAACTGTTATCACCAATAGAATATACTTAGATGTGTTCTTTCTATAAAACTTTCTAAGTAGTAAAAATAAATAAATAAATTAGCCAATAAATCCTTTAAAAAAAAACAAAAACAAAAAACAGAGCTCCCGAGATCACAAGTGTTTCTGATATTCACTTGTCCCTGGCTTTGCCTTACACTGGTATCCTTATACTACTGCTGCTGCTGCTAAGTCACGTCAGTCGTGTCCGACTCTGTGCGACCCCATAGACGGCAGCCCACCAGGCTCCTCTGTCCCTGGGATTCTCCAGGCAAGAATACTGGAGTGGGCTGCCATTTCCTTCTCCAGTCATACTACACTTGAAGAACTAGCCCATGAAATAATAATAGCAATAATAATATTAATACAACGGGAGCAAAAATAAATACTTTGCAAATAATAACCTATTTATTCCTTACAACAACCCTGTGACGTAGGCCCTATTGCTATTTCCACTTAGTCACGACACAACGGAGACAAAGAGAAGTCAAGTCACCCACAGTCAGAGAGATGGTTAGTGGCAAAGGCAGGATCTGAACTCAGGCAACTTGCTCTGGAATCCAGGTGCTTAACCATGATGAAACACAGTCCTCTCATAAGCAGGAATCCATTTAAAAATAAAAATTGCTCTAGCACTCTCACTCACTAATAAGGTTATAATGAGTGTGCTACTATGCTATTTACACATCATTATTTCAAACATGGAAGCAATCGTGCCCTGCTATAATTCCTCAGCAGGTTCACAGATTTTAGAATATTAACAAGTAACTTTAAGCTATAAAACAATTTATACATAAATGAAGGATGTCCTGTGGTATAATAGTAACCATAGCAACAGAGTAAGATGGGTTTGCAAAGTGAAAAGTATCCTAAGGTATTTCATGCCCCCAGAAAAGCTTTCTCTCCATTTACAATAGGGACATGATCAGTAGCAGCAAAATAACAGTACATTTTCATAGTGGATTATATTACAATCTAGATTAGCAATATTATATCTTAACATTCTTATTTTCAAAAGGAAATAAAAGGACTATAATAAAATCCGTCCAATTTGTATCTCAATAACAGGAATGCTTAATTCATTCAAGATTTTATACTAAGTCTTGAATAAGGTAACATTTTATATAAACCATGATATGTACAAACATTTATTTGGAAAAATATGCAATCAGAATAAAGTTTTAATAATGCCATAGCATACTATATCTACAAGGGGTAGATGAATATTTTGTGGAGTATAGTCATAATGTATCCCCTAAGAAACAGATTTTTTTTTTTAAAGAAATCAGAACTTGTAAAGAGTAGGAATCATTTGGAGAAATAATGAGGTAAATTCCTTTCTAATATCTATGGCAAAAGAACTATAAAGTTGCTTAAGTAAATAAATATCATTTAAAGACCACTAGTACTGTATAATGGAGAAGGCAATGGCACCCCACTCCAGGACTCTTGCCTGGAAAATCCCATGGACGGCGGAGCCTGGTAGACTGCAGACCATGGGGTCACTAGGAATCGGACACGACTATGTAACATCAAGGAGACAACCTGAGCGACTTCACTTTCACTTTTCACTTTCATGCACTGGAGAAGGAAATGGCAAGCCACTCCAGTGTTCTTGCCTGGAGAATCCCAGGGACGGGGGAGCCTGGTGGGCTGCCGTCTATGGGGTTGCACAGAGTCGGGCACGCCTGAAGGGACTCAGCAGCAGCAGCACTGTATAATGGGTTTCCCTGGTGGCTCACATGGTAAAGAATCAGGAGATTCTTTCTCCCGGGCAATGTGGGAGACCTAGGTTCAATTCCTGTCTAGGGACAATCCCCTGGAGAAGGAACGGCTACCCACTCTAGGATTCTTGCCTAGAGAATTCCATGGACACAGGAGCCTTGCGGGCTATACAGTCCATGGGGTTGCAAAGAGTCAGACACGACTGAGTGACGAACACACACACAAACGCAGTATTGTATATACAATTAATAAAGAAAGAAAGAAAATACTAAATGAAGGCTCTCCTTCAGCTACAGATTTGGTGTAACCCTGTTCATTTCAGTGTGCATCAATGACAAATTAAAGCAAGTTGTTGCTTTTCCAACATTTGGATAACAGCATAAAAATACAAAATTCAGAGTTTGGTACAATGTGCTAATACTCTCAAGACAAAGTTTAATAGAAACTGAGTTTCAAAACAATTTTATATGTCTGAGAACTAAGGAGACTATGTATTAACTTACAACAGCTTTGACATAAATCCACAGTGTATGACGATCAAAAAGTAAATCTTTTAGGAGAGGAGTGCTGTATAACACAGAATAAATGAGTGGACCACTGGTCCTGCGCTATTACAGTGCACTTCAGATTCTACGGTGTGCATTTCAAGGGCACACGAACTGAGAGCTTTTAGAGAAAAAGAGCTGGGCTGATGATGAAGTGTTAAAATCACTTCATATGAGGAATGTGTCACAATGAGGAAAGTTTCCCAAGCTCAGGTACCAACCTTACCTTACTTCGTCACCAATACCCAGTACATAGTAGGTGCAGAGTAAGTGTTTGTTGTACAAGTGAATAAACTAATGTATATAAATGTGCAGAAAAGAGCGAGACAAGATTGAGAAGCCTCAAATATCTGAATGTGTATTTAAAGGATATGAGTTATTCTATTTGGCCTCCAGAGTAGAACCAGGACTAGAGTTTGGAAGTCACAGGAAAACAAATCACAACTCAAAAGAAGACCGTTGTGCTACTGGGATGCCCAGGTTTTTCTCCTGCCTGGAAGGACAAAGCCAGATGCAGGTTCAGACGTGCTGAAAATGGGGTAAGCAGCATGCTGATGCATGGGACTCCCAGAGGCACAGAGGCACAGGACTGCCCCAGAGTTAGTGTTTCTAAATGCTCCCTAAATGGAAGACTATGGATCATTAGTATAAGTTCTTGCAGGGTCATTAGTATGAGCTTCCTGGTGTTCTTTGTGGGGAGTGGGCAAGGGAACTCCTGGAGATACAAAGATGGGCCACACCTGTTCCTGGACACAGATGAACCACCATGCTGTGAAGATACTTTAATATATGTGTGTGTGTATGTGTGTGTGTCTGTGTGTGCTCAGTTGCTCAGTCATGCCCGACTCTTGCATCCCCACAGACTGCAGCCCACTAGGCTCCTCTGTCCACGGAATTTTCCAGGCAAGAATACTGAAGCAGGTTGCCATTTCCTCCTCCAGTGAATCTTCCCAACCCAGCGATCAAACCCACATCTCCTGCATTGGCAGATTCTTTACTACTGAGCCACCTGAGAAGCCCCAGACACTTTTACATCATTCGATAATTAAACTGAGGTTTGCACATAATCTTCTCCCTCTATAATGGCACCCCACTCCAGTACTCTTGCCTGGAAAATCCTATGATGGAGGAGCCTGGTAGGCTGCAGTCCATAAGGTTGCTAGGAGTCGGACACGACTAAGCGATTTCACTTTCCCTTTTCACTTTCATGCACTGGAGAACGAAATGGCAACCCACTCCAGTGTTCTTGCCTGGAAAATCCCAGGGACGGGGGAGCCTGGTGGGCTGCTGTCTCTAGGGTCGCACAGAGTCGGACACGACTGAAGTCACTTAGCATAGCATAGCTATAACCTCCTGAGGAGGTTATATAGTTACATAGTTCCTCCTGAGGAGGAACTATAACCTCCTGAAAGTAAAATGTTTAAGATTCCTTCTAACCCTGAAAGTTTATTACTATAAAAATACTGATTATAGAGACTAGGATCAATACTAAGAAAACATCATTTAATCCTGGCATTCAGCCTAAGAGGGAGGCACTATTATTATTTCCATTTTATAGACTAAGAAAAAGCCATTTGGAAATACAAACTCGCCTAAGATCTGACGTTATGCAGAGTCATAAATAAAGCTCATGAATATCTGTCTCCAAAGTCAAGGTCCAAGCATCAACATTAAATTAAGAGAGATACTGAGAGAGAGAGAGGGAATCACCATAGACTTATTGAAACAATAAGTAAATCTGCATTTCATGGAAGACAGGGTAAGATTCAATTATTAATTTAAGGGAATTTGAATAAGATCCAAAGAGATCAATTTCAGTCCCGTATCACATTACATTCAATTTGACTTATCTTGTTGACAAACTAGATTTTTTATAGTAATTCTGGAAAATCACTTTTACTATGTTTCAAACAGTCTCCTCATGGTCAGGCACAGGATTAGTTAGTAGTTTATCAGTAAAATGGTCTGTCACACATACACAAGACTAGGAAACTCTTGTTGCTATTTACTGGATATTATCACTGAATCTTGATGAAAATAACTGATTCCTACAATTGCCTCTATAATATCTCTACCAACAATTAGAATCCTTGAGCTTTTAAAGACACATAAAGAGAACTCCTCTAAGAAAAAAATGAGAATGTAATCTTTCCTTAGAAGATGTGTCATTGAGAATAAACAAAAGCTAAAGAAAGAGCCTTAGACATCGAAATGTAAGATGACCAAGGGTGAGGATTTGATTACAGAAATGCTGCATGTGACAGAACCAAAAGTATCATCTAACTCTTAGAGTCATTATCTGAGAAAGAAAATCACTGTGTATTATTTAGCCTGTTCTACTGAAGAGTCACTAACGGAAAGGTCAAGATCTTAAAAAAAATGCATAGTAATCATTGTGAAGGCTCAGGAGAGAGCGCAGATAATATAAAGAAACAAAGAGAAAAATGCCCTTGGGTTCAGCAGTGTCAGGAAGAGTAAAAAATAAAAATATTTCAAAATTCAGATTGTATGTTTGGTAAAATACTTTTTGAATTTCAATATATATCTATGGTACATCTGAGTATGAAAAAACCCTGTCAGTATTACTGCTTCATCTTCTCCTATGGTAATTATTTCAATCACAGTTTAACACTCCCTAAACACCTAAGGAAGGACTGATGCTGAGGCTGAAACTCCAGCACTTTGGCCACCTCATGCGAAGAGCTGACTCACTGGAAAAGACCCTGACACTGGGAGGGATTGGGGCAGGAGAAGGGGATGACAGAGGATAAGATGGCTGGATGGCATCACCAACTCGATGCACATGAGTTTTGGTGAACTCCAGGAGTTGGTGATGGACAGGGAGGCCTGGCGTGCTACGGTTCATGGGGTCGCAGAGAGTCGGACACAACTGAGCAACTGAACTGAACTGAAACACCTAAGATGGGCTTCCCTGATGGCTCAGCTGGTAAAGAATCCACCTGCAATGCAGGAGACCCTGGTCTGATTCCTGGGTCAGGAAGATCCCTTGGAGAGGGGATACACTACCCACTCCAGTATTCTTGGGCTCCCCTGGTGGCTCAGACGGTAAAGAATCTGCCCACAATGTGAGAAGTGGGTCTGATTCCTGGGCTGGGAAGATCCCCAGGAGGAGGGCATGGTAACCCACTCCGGTATTCTTGCCTGGAGAATCTCCATTGACGAGGAGCCTGGCGGGCTGCAGTCCTTAGGGCCGCAGAGTAAGACACGACTGAGCAACTAAGCACGCACACATGCAAACACTTTATATATAATCTGAATTTTATAATTAACTAAGCAGCCTGACAATTTCAAAGGTGAGTCACCTGAATGTCTCTTACCTTCATGGACACTAATGAGATGGTGGTGGCAATGACATGGTTGAAAGTGGAAAGTCATGGAAACATACCACTCAAAAAGGTATAAAGAAGACTGACCAGGATGCACACGGAAATAGCTCTTGCATTCCTTTCCAAGTATATTGAGGGGAATTCTAAACGAATGTGATGATGAAAGCAAAATAGTGACAGCAGTTCCTGACTGAGGAAGCTTGCTGTCATAGCTGTAAGTGCGAACTCAGGCCAAGGGTCACATTTTATGCTTTACTAACCATTTTTGTTTCTCTTTTAAAAATATTTTAATGGTCTTTGTAAAATGTTTTATATCATACATGAGTATATATATGTAGTTTAATATATGAGTATATAAAATTTAAAAATCTCTAGAACCATGAATATATTTAAGTTATGCCTTTAAATTTGTATTTATTCATCAAATATATAAATGTTAAATATGTACATAAATTTAAAAGGATGACCTCTAGTTTAATAGCAGAAGGAGAAATCTCGTCTACACCGACTGAATGCTCATGAAGGGACGTTGTTGTTCAGTTGCTGTTTTTTCTGACTCTTTGTGACCCCATGGACTGCAGCACGCCAGGCCTCCCTGTCCCTCACCGTCTCCGGAGTTTGCCCAAGTTCATGTCCACTGAGTCGGTGATGCTATCCAACCATCTCACCCTCTGCTGCCTCCTTCTCCTTTTGCCTTCAGTGTTGAGGGAAGGTTAGACACTAAACTTTATTGGGAGAAAACGTGTGTCTGAGCTTTGAATATCAAGTTTTGAGTCTACAAAGACAATTTATCTATTTTAGGTTTATGAACTGTGACTGATGAAATCTCAAGCCCATATTCAAAAAAACCAAAAGATGCCCAGCATAAAAGAGTCATATAGATGCTTCCGATGGTTCTGCTATTGTTTGTACAAAGAGAAGAGCAAATGAGCTCAGTGAAGATTATAGGCAATGCTCCACAAAAGTAATTAACAATCATTCTGAGTCTACTCCATTTCTATGCAATGAGAATATAGTCAAGATGTGTCCACGGTGGCTTTTCGCTTTATTCTCACCAATTAACCGACTATTGGATATGATGGTAATTAGACACCTCAGCTGGAAAAAGATCATTATGTCCTAATGAGATGATTAAAAACAACAAAAAAGTATGCTTCTTGCAAAGTATTAGCATGTTCTTCAAGTAACAATAGCATAATTTGTCTCCAAGTTTACTGTGCTTTGTCAGCCCATATAAAAGAAATTCTCCAACCAAAATATGCCTTAGAAAGTTATATCACCTAAACATAAAATAACAATTTTAATGAACCATCTGTACATTTGAGATATTAATACATTTGAGAGTGTTTACTAATGCTACCCTGATCTGACAAGTCAGAGTCGCCACATTAAAATTTTAATCTTACACTGGGGCACGTAACATTTCAAGAATTTCAGATCCCATACTGTTATGTAGTTTAGGCCACCTTCCAATATCTGGTTTACTCAATTCAATTTCCCATTAGATGGAAGGCCAAATATAGATTTAACTATGAACACCCCTGGCAGGAATACACCAACACGGAGAGCTGGAGAGAACATAGAAGGTATCTGAGAAGTACACACCCCACCCAGCCAAGGTCAAAGGTTTCCTCAGAAATCCTCCTTTGGGTTGGAGTTTTATTAATCGAAAGCAGGTCATGCTTTAGCTGATCGCATAAGTCATCTAGAAAGGATAGTAACTAACATCTCCCTGCATGCCACCGTGAACTAATTATTAAATATTCCGGCATAAGATTGGGTTTGGAGGAACTAGAAAACACAATATAAAACCAAGTTGGGGAAGAACTCAGAGGAACAGAATGAACTGTAAAATGCCTGGCTAGTCAGGAGGCATCTGGGTGAAATGCCTGCGATTCACACTCTTGACACTCTTCGTTCACTCATCCATTCATTCAGGAGGCACTGTGGAATACCTATGAGCCAGATAAGCAGAGTAAGTTTATACTTAACCAAATATCCTTTGGTCCTAAAAGAAGAGGCTGCTCTCTTACAGAAGCAGTATTTATAATTGTGAGTAGGGAAATGACACTTGACGCCCTGCAATTTGACACCTGTGCATTCTAAGCCAGAAGCCATCACCTGGGAAAACCGTCACCTACTGCTGTCCAGCCTGCAGACCCTGCTGCTCACAAACTTGTCCTCTTGGCCTTTGTTCCTGGGACAGTAGGCTAGGAGTTCCTTCCTTGATCAAAGGCCCATCTACCCACATTCTCCATACGCCACCCTGGCTTACTCCCTTCTCAAGATCTTGCTCTGTGGATTATCGCACAGCAGTCAGCACGTGGTGGGATAACTATTTATCTGTCTGATAGTGGGCCCATGGAGGACAAGGAAGATTGCTTACTTTACTCATTTTAATAACTCCAAAACCTAAGACACTTGTCTCCTAACATTCAGTCAATCACTATTTGCTGAAGATGGACTGATCAATGTTTTCCAACTTCTGCCCCACCTCTGTTGCTACCATCGCTATTTCCTCGTCATATACCATGTACACTAAATAAAAAGTCTCTATATCCCAGAGATACATATATAATTGTTCCATCACACTTTATATATTCATACTGTCCTCTCCCCTGTAATATACTCACTACATAGTTTTTTGTTTATTTATTAGCCATACCAATCAGCTTGTGGGATCTTGGTTCTTGGACCAGGGATTGAACTCATGTCCCCTGCAGTGGAAGAATGAAGCCCTAACCACTGGGAAACCAGGGAATTTCCTATACTCACCACACAGTTTTTTAAGAATGACTGCATGCTTCTTCTATTATAAAGGTGCATGCTTTATAATGCATGCTTCTTATATTATAAAGGTGAAATGGTATATAGCCAGGCATATCTGAGCCAAGGTATGTCTTTTTTTCTTTTTCCTGCTATCTTCTATCAATCATTTATTTGTGTAACACAAAATTGCCATTTCTCTGAACTGAAGCAAGAGAAAATCTTACATAATATACCACTGTTTTGATATACCTTGACATATAAATTATGTAACAACATTTTCCTTTGCTATACTTCACAATATAATAGAGGAATGCTTTTTAAACTCAGCAACATCAGCAGGAATGAGACTTTTAAATGAATCTCCTAGGAAGATAGAATTCTCACACATAAAGACCAAGAGTTTATTCCATAAGGGCTACATTTTTTTCCCTGAAATTATTAGGTTGCAATGATGAGGTCACAATTACATTATTAAGCAACAACCACAATAAAAGAGTATATGGGGGAAGACCTAGACAGAAGTTTTAGATGATATTTTTTGAAAATTTAATGTAATGGCATTGTGAGTTAAAATCTAAATGTAAAAATGAATTTCTGCTTTTATGACCTTATGACAAAATATAAACACTACTAATAACAAAAAGTTATCAAAGGCTGTATATTGTCACCCTGCTTATTTAACTTATATCCAGAGTATATCATGTGAAATGTCGGGCTGGATAAAGCACAAGCTGGAATCAAGATTGCCAGGAGAAATATCAATAACCTCACGTATGCAGATGACACCACCCTTATGGCAGAAAGCTAAGAAGAACTAAAAAGCCTCTTAATGAAAGTGAAAGAGAGTGAAAAAGTTGGCTTCAAACTCAACATTCAGAAAACTAAGATCATGGCATCCGGTCCCATCACTTCATAGCAAATAGATGGGGAAACAATGGAAACAGTGATAGACTTTATTTTGGGACTGCGGCCATGAAATTAAAAGACGTTTACTCCTTGAAACAAAAGCTATGACCAACCTAGACAGCATATTAAAAAGCAGAGACATTACCTTGCCAACAAAGGTCCGTCTAGTCAAAGCTATGGTTTTTCCAGTGGTCATGTATGGATGTGAGAGTTGGACTATAAAGAAAGCTGAGTGCTGAAGAATTAATGCTTTTGAACTACGGTGTTGGAGAGGCTCTTGAGAGTCCCTTGGACTGCAAGGAGATCAAACCAGGCAATCCTAAAGGAAATCAACCCTGAATATTCATTGGAAGGACTGATGCTGAAGCTGAAATTCCAATACTTTGGCCAAGAGGTGAAGAACTGACTCCTTGGAAAAGACCCTGATGCTGGGAAAGATTGAGGGCAGGAGGAGAAGGGGATGACAGAGGATGAGATGGTCAGATGGCATCACCGATGCGATGGACATGAGTTTGAGCAAGCTCTGGGAGTTGGTGATGGACAGGGACGCCTGGCATGCTGCAGTCGATAGGGTTCCAAAGAGTCGGACACGACTGAACGACTGAACTGAACTGAACGAGGCTACCTAAAACTTATTGAGCACTTGATACGACCAGGCATCATCCTGAGGGCTCTCTATGGATGAGTGCCTTTAAACGTCAAACCAGCCCAATGACACAAGCACAATCATTACCAGTATTTGTCACACACGAAGAACCCAAGGCACGGAGACTTGAAGGCATTTTCTGAGGACACCCACTGGTAAGTGATAGACCCAGGGTTTAAACTCATGCTCTTAATGTTAAACATTATACTTTCTTCAGTGTCTTCATGTTTTAATGTGAATAAAAATAAAATATCATTCTATTCCTTTCTCTCTCTAAAACTGAAATCATTTTTTAAACTGTATGGAGCACATTTCAGGATACGGATGACAGAAAATCACTGGCCACTCAAATTTCAGTATCTTCAGGAGAGGATCTTATGAAGCATACCTTCAATATCACCAAGGTACAGATAATGGTGAGTTATCTGACAGCTGCCAAAAACCCACTACTGTACTACTTTATCAGCCCTACTCAGTTACTATGCTGTCGAACCTACCCTGCTTTCTATTAAATAATATTCTTTAATAATCAGTGAGTCAGCTTATAATAAATCAAATTTTTTTAATGTTTATATAATTATCTGGGCAACCAGACACAGCTCTCCCTTAGAGAGTTAAGCAGGAGCAAATCTACTCGCCTGTGTTCAGGAAAGCAAAGGTTCTTCATGAGTAAGCCCTGAATCTAAATAAGCCTCAGTCCAAAAAGAGTTTTATTGCAGACAGATAATCCCCTAGGTTTATAATAAAAATGCTGACATAGCTTTAGCTCCAGTATCACAAATGCAAGGCTATAATGTTTGCCTGTCAGAAATTCCTATTTATTTCCAATGTCCTAACAGATGTGCTTTACTGCCTTTAAATTCCCTCCAAAAGCTAATTGCTTGTCTATCAAAAAGATAAAGATCTTGTTTTAGGCTTTGGGGATATTACATGCGGAGAGAAAAACCAATACTCCAGCAATACATTGTGTCCAAAATTCCTCTGCAGTGAGAAAGCCAAACTCCTGGAACATGAGAAAATTACCAGGAAGGGATGGTCAGATTATGCCAAGGTCTTAAAAAGTGTAAGATTTTCCACACAGCAACATTAAAAGATATGATATACTGAGATTTTATTATACCAATGAAGCTTTAATTATCACTGCATGATGACTATAATATTATGAAAACAAATTTCAGAATGAAGGTGACATTCTTTTAGACTCTTGGAATCAAATAATGATTTTGACAAAACGTACCTTCAACATATCTAGTCCAGTCCAAACTACGACTCCTAACCCATTCATGAATTGCAGGGTTTTCATAAAAATAAAATAAGGAAAGCAAAATAGAAAATATCAAAATATTACACATGCTAAGAGTAAGTATCATGTTAGGAAACTTTTTTGTCAGGTAAACATAAACACAAGCATATAGTACAGGGATGTAAGTTTGAAAACACTAAACCTGAGTGACTCCTTCATTTTACAGGTGAAAAAAACAGGCTCTTAGGGACTCCCTTAAAGTTGTAACTCATTAATATAACAGAGCCTGAAATTGAACCTATTCATCTCTTATTATGCATGGTCCATATGTGCATAACTATATATCTATCTCTCTGTATCTATATCTATAGCTCTCTCCTTCACCTTAAATGTCTGCCCTAATTTCATATATTAATTCTACTCTTAACCCTGGATATAATACTATATACTGTTAACATCACAGAGACATGCTAAATATTTAGGTGAAGGTAGATAATGATAACCATAGCAGAAAGTTTGCAACACACCCCTTTATAAAATTAGACTTTAAAAATCTGAGGCAACAGCAGAAGCAAAGGGGCAAGTACAACTAAGGTGTGTTCTGGTGTCAGCAGCTTGACTGAAGCTCTTTCAGAAGAACAAAGACAAAGTAAATTTAGAAAAAAATGCATACACTGCATTAGATATTATACAGTAACATGAAGATTCTATTCTCCAAAGAGCTGGTTTAAACTGAAAATATACCACTCAGGGGAATTAAGATGTTTAAAAAGAAATTCCTTAATTAATAATTAACATTAAAAGGAAAGATTATAACTTGAACATGAGTCTTGATGCCACTGTGAGATTGCAGAGATGATAAACCTGACCAAATCTGGATATTTGTGTGTTTTTAGGTTATTTTACTTATAAAGGGCTTCCCTGGTGGCTCAGAGGTTGAAGTGTCTGCCTGGAATGCAACAGACCCGGGTTCGATCCCTGGGTCGGGAAGATCCCCTGAAGAAGGAAATGGCAACCCACTCCAGTACTCTCACCTGGAGAATCCCATGGATGGAGGAGCCTGGTGGGCTGCAGTCCATGGGGTCGCAAAGAGTCGGACACGACCGAGCGACTTTACTTTCACTTTACTTATTAAAACTTTTCAGTTCAATTCAGTTGCTCAGTCGTGTCCGACTCTTTGTGACCCCATGAATCGCAGCACACCAGGCCTCCCTGTCCATCACCAACTCCCGCAGTTCACTCAGACTCACATCCATCAAGTCAGTGATGCCATCCAGCCATCTCATCCTCTGTCATCTCCTTCTCCTCCTGCCCCCAATCCCTCCCAGTATCAGAGTCTTTTCCAATGAGTCAACTCTTCGCATGAGGTGGCCAAAGTACTGGAGTTTCAGCTTTAGCATCATTCCTTCCAAAGAAATCCCAGGGCTGATCTCCTTCAGAATGGACTGGTTGGATCTCCTTGCCGTCCAAGGGACTCGCAAGAGTCTTCTCCAATACCACGGTTCAAAAGCATCAATTCTTCAGAGCTCAGCTTTCTTCACAGTCCAACTCTCACATCCATACATGACTACTGGAAAAACCATAGCCTTGATTAGACAGACCTTTGTTGGCAAAGTAATGTGTCTGCTTTTGAATATGCTATCTAGGTTGGTCATAACTTTCCTTCCAAGAAGTAAGTATCTTTTAATTTCATGGCTGCAGTCACCATCTGCAGTTATTTTGGAGCCCAAAAAATAAAGTCTGACACTGTTTCCACTGTTTCCCCATCTATTTCCCATGAAGTGATGGGACAGGATGCCATGATCCTGGTATTCTGAATGTTGAGCTTTAAGCCAACTTTTTCACTCTCCTCTTTAACTTTCATCAAGAGGCTTTTTAGTTCCTCTTGACTTTCTGCCATAAGGGTGGTGTCATCTGCATATCTGAGGTTATTGATATTTCTCCCAGCAATTTCCAGCTTGTGCTTCTTCCAGTCCAGCATTTCTCATGATGTACTCTGCATAGAAGTTAAATAACCAGGGTGACAATGTACATGAAAAACAACACAGGAATGTTATCCATTCTTTGAGTTGTTTCATCCATATGGACTTCCCAAATGGTTCAGTGATAAAAAAGACACTTGCCGATGCAGGATGCAGGTTTGATCCCTGGGTCTGGAAGATCCCCTGGAGGAGGAAATGGCAACCCACTATAGTACTCTTGCCAAGATAATCCCATGGACAGAGGAGCCTAGCAGGCTACAGTCCATGGGATTGCAAAGAGTTGGACACGACTGAGTACACACACAGCTGTGGAACATGTACATATACGCAAGCACACATAGACACACTATAGATAGGCAGACAGTGAGATAAGCAAGCAGACTGAAGAAAGCCTAAAATAATTGGTTCCTCTGTCCATATTGTTCCATAGCTTCCTTGTTTCACTAAGCAATACATTATGGGCAACTTTCATACAGTCCTCATTCATTCTAGTGAATATACAGTTCCCACTTTATACACACTCTTGTTGCTATTCAGTCACTAAGTCATGTCTGACTCTTTGCAACCCCATGGGTTGAAGCATGCAAGGCTTCCCAGTCCTTCACTGTTTCCCGGAGCTTGCTCAAACTTGTGTCCATTGAGTCAGTGATGCCATCCAACCATCTCATCCTCTGTCGTCCCCTTCTCCTCCTGCCCTCAACGCTTCCCAATGTCAGGGTCTTTTTCCATCAGTCATCTCTTTGCATCAGGTGGCCAAAGTACTGGAGCTTCAGCTTCGGCATCAGTCCTTCCAATGAGCATTCAGGACTGATTTCCTTTAGGATGGACTGGTTGGATCTCTTTTCAGTCCAAGGGCCTCTCAAGAGTCTTTCTCAGCACCACAGCTCAAAAGCATCAATTCTTTGGCACTCAGCTTTCTTTATGTCTAACTCTCACCTCCAGACATGGCTACTGGAAAAACCATAGCTTTAACTATATGAACTTTTTTTGACACATTCTACAATTTAATAAATACTAATTAAGGAGAGAATTTTTATGGTAAATTATATATTTTCCCAAATATAAAGGTAACATTTGCCCATGTGTTATGATATATAACCGTATAACTGTATATTGGGTTTTAAATAGCATACTATCCCTTGATGCACTTTTCTCAGTGAATTTGGCTTGTCTGCTACAGCAGATGAGGAATTAAGGGCACTATATCCATTCCTTCCTTCTTTCCTTATCTGCCTCTTCACTTTGGCATTTATATTTTATTTTTTGCTCTTCCACTGGTTCCACTTACAACTGAAATATATACTAAACTCTCCTGTTGATCTATCAACCTGAAATCAGTTACTGCTTCAATGACAGATGAAAATTTGCCACACATACACTTTGTCCTACAATCTCCTTCTCAAATCTTCTGATATTGTTAATTATTTTTATGTTTCTATCATCTAGACAATAATTTAGTGTCTAATATTTTGTATACGATTTGATTCTAAAGTTCAATGTAAGTACATTAAAATTCAAAGTAAGTACATATCTAGTCCTGAAGTGAAAGTGTTATTTGCTCAGTTGTGTCCAACTCTGTGCCATCCCATGGACTGTAGTTAGCCAGGCTCCTCTGTCCATGGGATTTCCCAGGCAGGAATACTGGAGTGGGTTGCCATTTCCTTCTGCAGAGGATCTTCCTGACTCAAGCATCGAACCCAGGTCACCTGCATTGCAGCCAGATACTTTACCTTCTGAGTCACCAGGGAAGTCTTTAGGGAAGCCACCAGGGAATGGTATTTAAATACCATTCATGGAAGAATGAGGTGGTATGTCAAGATCCTTCAGTTCAGTTCAGTTCAGTTCAGTCACTCAGTCGAGTCCGACTCTTTGCAACCCCATGGACTGCAGCAGGCCAGGCTTCCCTGTCCATTACTAACTAACTCTCAGAGCTTCTTCAAACTCATGTCCATCCAGTCGGTGATGCCATCCAACCATCTGATCCTCTGCTGTCCCCTCTGTTGTTTAGATCCTTAGGACATTTTTCGTACTAACACTAAAGTCTTCCTTCATGAAGGAGAATTTTAAGTCTCAAGCTTCATGTCCTATCTTTTGTCTTTTAGTTTCCCCAGTTCCTTCTAGGCTATATTCAGCCGTCACTCTTCCTGAATTTCATACTACCCTTTTACTCAAAATTTTTTGATGATCATTCAATATATTTTCATAAAGACATTCTTTATCAATATTTGCATTCCTCTGGAGTATGATTAAAAATTAAATATAGAATTCTATATTTAAATTAACATTTCTCAGGTCTTTGAAGATATTGCTTGGATGGCTTCTAGGATCCAGTGTTGTTGATGAAAATCCTGAAACTGTGATTCATTTCTTTGCAGATAATCTATTTTATGCACATTAGAAGACTGTAGCATTTTCTGCTCTATCATAAGAATTTTGAAATTTCACCAAGATATGCGTAAATATAGTTCACTGTTATCCATCTTGCTTGCTAGACTTTTTAATCTGACTACTGATGCCTCTGTGCAGTGATAGCCCTGATTCTGCATGCCCAAATCCCAGCCCTATGGTTCTCTGGATTGACCATGTAATAATTTGCTTTGGTCTTTGGGACCTTTGCTTTGGCAAAGGGAAGTAACTGGAGCCTTGAAAACACAGTATGCTTTAGAACTCCCACTCATGCTGCCCTTAGGAATCCTGCTGCTAAGAGAGCAAGCCAAGTTTAGCAGGATGATGAGACGTGCTCAGTTACTCCTCTCATCACAGCCAACTGCCAGTTGTGCAATGAGTTTATTTTATATCAGCTAATCCCCAGCCAATCTTCCAGCTGCCCAGACTCACATGAGTGACTTCAGGTGAGGGAACCAACCTTGTCCAGACCAATCGGCCAAATCACAGGCATATAAGCTAAATGACTGGTTGCTGTTTCAAGCCAATAAGTTTTTCAGCCCTGTGTTACACAGCCAAGGTTCATTAGCACAGAGTATTTATTCAGCTTGTAAAAATATTCTTTCATTAAACTGCATTCTCTGCCTTTCATTCCAGTTTGAGCTTCATCCAACCCAGCATTTCGCTGATGTACTCTGCATAGAAGTTAAATGAACAGGGCAACAATATACAGCTTTGACGTCCTCCTTTCCCGACCTGGAACCAGTCTGTTGCTCCATGTCTGGTTCTAACTGTTATTCTGTTGCTTCTTGACCTGCATACAGGTTTTGCAGGAAGTAGGTAAGGCACTCTGCTACTCTCTTTAAGAATTTTCCACAGTCCAGATTTTGACTCTATTGACTCTATCTCCTGGTCTGCTTAATTTTTCTTTTTATTTTTAAATTTCCTTCTTTCTGTTTTAACTGTTGGGATTAATTTTTAATTTACCTTGAAGATTAAAAACAAGCCTAACTTTCAACAATGTCCTTTCTATAATTTTGTCCAGTAAGAATTTAATCTAATAATACCATTTTCAATTTCCCGGAAACTTCTTGTTTTCTGATTGCCTCTTCTTCATAATAGCCAGTTATAGCTGTAATACCCTCTCAAATCCTACTAGATGTACTATCAAGACTTCTTTTTTAAAGTCTCCTGTGTTCCCTGAGTTATACTTAACTCTTCTTGTACCAGTTACTCTTTTCTTCATATAAATATAGTTTTCCCTTAAATATCTGATGATTCCTGATTGGCAGTTTATTGTTCTAAATAAAAACATGATAGCAATTAATAGGAAGTGTGCACTGTTCCATCTATGTATGCTGTGAAACACATTATCCCCAGAGCTCTCTCCATGGGATAAAAGGGATGTCAACTGCCAGACTCCTCTTGGGCTTTGTGAGCAGAAAAGCAGGCAGTTGACCCATACAACTGCCAAATAAGATACGTTGCATTTTATGTGTAAATGTTTCATGAATTTCATTATTGGACACCTTTTCTACTTTTTCTCCAATGTTCCATGTAGAACTTCACAGTAGGGGGGAAAATAATCTGTTTCTTTATTTTAATGCTATCATAGGAAAAAAGAAATTAGGCTACTGTGTTTAGTCTGCTGGCTTAAACCAAAAGCATGGTAATCAGTTTTGCTATCAACCTCTTTCTAAATTCTCACATGTAAGCTTCTCTGGGTCATAAATGCCTGATGCTGAGAAGAGAATTCAGGAAATTTTACCTTTGAGAGAATACAATTTGAGAATGTTTTTTTGGGTAAGGAATAAATTATTCTTGTACAGAATAATTTAAATTTCTAATACAGAGATTTTATAAGGAAAACTTGGCTTTTCTCTTAAATTCACAGGAATATATACCTTATAACACCTTCCAAAGGACTTCTGAAATTAGCAATTACATAGATGAATGGTTTATTCTGTGCAAACATTGGTACACTAAACACTCTAGAATTTAAAGTTCACTTAAGTTTCCTGACACTAAATATTTCTTTTTTTATGTTTCAAACTTACAAAAGCAACAGAAGCTTGAGGGAAAAGCAGTAGATTAAAATAAAGTAAGGTTCTTTTCCAATGGCAACAGAGATGAATCATTTTCCAAGGAGAGTTCATCAAGGCTAGAAACTGGCAGAAGAATAGTAGCTCTCACCTTCAAAGAACAAGCTAATCTTAAAACATACCCCACCTTCTGTTTAGCTTTGATGTATTAATATGTCGATTTGTCTTCAGTCTCAAGGCTGGTGCCCAAGAGGCTACAGTGATTAAAAACAAACAAAAAAAAAACTCTATAAAAATGCATATCTAATAAGGCTTAATCTATTTCTATTTTAAAAGTGATTTTTTTAAAAATGTGACAGAAGAACCTAATTTTCAAAAGAAAACTTATAGGTGCCCCCAAATAAATATATCAAAGAAGTAAAGTGGAATTGTTTTGCATAAGAAAGTTGGGGTGAGGATTTGAAAAGCCTCATAACTTAGTTTTTATGAACTGGAGATACAGCAAAGATGCCTTTTCCTCAAAGGAGACTGAAATTCACTCTCCAAATACATGCAGGGGGAAAAAAACTATGACTTCACGTTTTGAAATTAATATAGACATATTTTCCATAAATACTTATTGAAAATGAAAATATTTCAGCAACTAATTTGTTAACTAACATGTCACAAAATGGTTCAAGGTCAGGAGAGGCAGCAGTGAGGAGATACCCTTCGTCCAAGGTAAGGAGCAATGGCTGCACTTTCCTGGAGAAGCCGTGAAGAGATACCCCACGCCCAAGGTAAGA
The DNA here is from genome assembly GCF_002263795.3 of Bos taurus. Lineage (NCBI taxonomy): Eukaryota > Metazoa > Chordata > Mammalia > Artiodactyla > Bovidae > Bos > Bos taurus. Next base: position 98,082,821 of record NC_037336.1, read on the forward strand.
GAAAACCAAGTACGATGGTAGGTGTTGCAAGAGGGCATCAGAGGGCAGACAAACTGAAACCATAATCACAGAAAACTAGTCAATCTAATCACACTAGGACCACAGCCTTGTCTAACTCAATGAAACTAAGCCGTGCCCTGTGGGGCCACCCAAGACGGGCGGCTCATGGTGGAGAGGTCTTACAAAATGTGGTCCACTGGAGAAGGGAATGGCAAACCACTTCTGTATTCTTGCTTTGAGAACCCCACGAAGAGTATGAAAAGGCAAAATGATAGGATACTGAAAGGGGTACTCCCCAGGTCAGTAGGTGCCCAATATGCTACTGGAGATCAGCGGAGAAATAACTCCAGAAAGAACAAAGGGATGGAGCCAAAGCAAATACAATACCCAGTTCTGGATGTGACTGGTGATAGAAGCAAGGTCCGATGCTGTAAAGAGCAATATTGCATAGGAACCTGGAATGTCAGGTCCATGAATGAAGGCAAATTGAAAGTGGTCAAACAGGAGATGACAAGAGTGAATGTCAACATTCTAGGAATCAGCAAACTAAAATGGACTGGAATGGGTGAATTTAACTCAAAGTGAAGTTGCTCAGTCGTGTCCAACTCTTTGCTACCCCATAGACTGTAGCCTTCCAGGCTTCTTCATCCATGGGATTTTCCAGGCAAGAATACTGAAGTGGGTTGCCATTTCCTTCTCCAGGGGATCTTCCCGACCCAGGTATTGAACCCAGGTCTCCCGCAATGCAAGCAGACGCTTTACCCTCTGAGCCACCAGGGAAGCCCCCAGATGACCATTATATCTACTACTGCGGGCAGGAATCCCTTAGAAGAAATGAAGTAGCCATAATGGTCAACAAGAGTCCAAAATGCAGTACTTGGATACAATCTCAAAAACGACAGAATGATCTCTGTTCGTTTCCAAGGCAAACCATTCAATATCACAGTAATCCAAGTCTATGCCCCAACCAGTAATGCTGAAGAACCTGAAGTTGAATGGTTCTATGAAGACCTTTTAGAACTAACACCCAAAAAAGATGTCCTTTTCATTATAGGGGACTGATCTAGAGCCAGACATCCTGGAATGTGAAGTCAAGTGAGCCTTAGAAAGAATCACTACGAACAAAGCTAGTGGAGGTGATGGAATTCCAGTTGAGCTATTTCAAATTCTGAAAGATGATGTTGTGAAAGTGCTGCACTCAATATGCCAGCAAATTTGGAAAACTCAGCAGTGGCCACAGGAATGGAAAAGGTCAGTTTTCATTCCAATCCCAAAGAAAGGCAATGCCAAAGAATGCTCAAACTACCGCACAATTGCACTCATCTCACACACTAGTAAAGTAATGCTCAAAATTCTCTAAGCCAGGCTTCAGCAATACGTGAACCGTGAACTTCCAGCTGTTCAAGCTGGTTTTAGAAAAGGCAGAGGAACCAGAGATCAAATTGCCAACATCTGCTGGATCATGGAAAAAGCAAGAGAGTTCCAGAAAAACATCTATTTCTGGCTTTCTTGACTATGCCAAAGCCTTTGACTGTGTTTATCACAATAAACTGTGGAAAATTCTTCAACAGATGGGAATACCAGACCACCTGATCCGCCTCTTGAGAAATCTGTATGCAGGTCAGGAAGCAACAGTTAGAACTGGACATGGAACAACAGCCTGGTTCCAAATAGGAAAAGGAGTACGTCAAGGCTGTATATTGTCACCCTGCTTATTTAACTTCTATGCAGAGTACATCAAGAGAAACGCTGGACTGGAAGAAGCACAAGCTGGAATCAAGACTGCAGGGAGAAATATCAATAACCTCAGATATGCAGATGACACCACCCTATGGCAGAAAGCAAAGAAGAACTAAAAAGCCTCTTGATGAAAGTGAAAGTGGAGAGTGAAAAAGTTGCCTTAAAGCTCAACATTCAGAAAATGAAGATCATGGCATCCAGTCCCATCACTTCATGGGAAATAGATGGGGAAACAGTGGAAACAGTGTCAGACTTTATTTTTCTGGGCTCCAAAACCACTGCAGATGGTGACTGCAGCCATGAAATTAAAAGATGCTTACTCCTTGGAAGCAAAGTTATGACCAACCTAGATAGAATATTCAAAAGCAGAGACATTACTTTGCCAACAAAGGTTTGTCTAGTCAAGGCTATGGTTTTTCCTGTGGTCATGTACGGATGTGAGAGTTGGACTGTGAAGAAGGCTGAGTGCCGAAGAATTGATGTTTTTGAACTGTGGTGTTGAAGAAGACTTTTGAGAGTCCCTTGGACTGCAAGGAGATCCAACCAGTCCATTCTGAAGGAGATCAGCCCTGGGATTTCTTTGGAAGGAGATGCTGGGAGCCAGCGTGAAGAACTCCGCCCGTGGCAAAGGTCATGAGGAAGGAGGCTCGGCATACTCAAAGGCGGGATCCAGCCTCAGGAGTTCCCCTGGAAATTCTTGAGCGCCTACCCCTAAAACCAGAGTCTGCCTACTTTACTGCTTTGTGCTCTCACCTACACCTCTGACTTTATGGGGGGCTGTCCCCCACCACCTCTCTCTGAAAAAGAGTTAACTTACAGCTCCAGTTAATAAAGTTCCTGTGCGTGACAATAATGTTTCAACCTACAAACTCCTTTGGAAGTCCTCTAGCCTGCATGAACAGGTTCTTCTGGCCACATGTGATTGTTCACAGCCTCTCAACTGTGAGAGGCATGAGATGTTCTAAACTGTCTAAACAGTTTAACCTGTCTAAACTGCCTAAACAGATTCCTTTGAGCAGTTAAAAGATTGATTAGAAATCGTATTGGTGAAGGGTTTTTCACTTGTTGGGCCAATGTTTGCTGCTAAGTTTCCATATCCCTTACCTACTGTGTCTCTGGGAGTGTATTGATTAATATAATTGGTGTATAGGAATGTAAGTAGTAGCTTTAATGTTTGTAACCTTGGACGCTTGAGTTAATTCTTTTTCTTATTATAGCCCACCACACCTTTGCCCTATAGGAATGCAACTTTATCTAATGCTTTCGGAGGGTGGTGCCTGACTTTAGAATAATCACCTTTAGTGAAAAATAAGTTTTCTGAAGAAAGGGTCATAAAATGTTAACAGGCCTCTTGGCCAGAGATGATGTAAATCACCTAAACTTTTGCATATGATAAGTTTGCAGGAAGAAAGCCTGGCTTACTGCTGACTCTACCCCTTCCCTCATTATACTCTATGCACAACTTAAGGTATAAAAACTACTTTGGAAAATAAAGTGCAGGCCTTGTTCACTGAAGCTTGGTCTCCCCATGTCATTCTTTCTCTCACCTTCTGGCTGAATTCCCATCTGGAACGTGGAGGCTCGTTAAGCCTACTAATTATGCCTGGGCTTCTAAGATCTGACTGGGGAGGCCTTAGTGTCTCCTCTCCTTCCGGAGAACGGGAGGACACCTGCGGCCTACATAGGTGACGTAAATTTCTGGCCTTGGAATTTTATTAGCTTTCCATGCAAACCAAGTTATTCAGCCTCTTTTCTCCACTGAATTTTCCTACTGAGCTATCCTCATTCTATTACTCTTTATATCTCTAATTAATATTTAATTAAAGCTATTGTATCCAGTTCACCGACACCGTCCCCGCTTCGAATTCCCTGGATCCACCGGGGCTGGAACCCGGCAAGGAATGATGCTAAAGCTGAAACTCCAGTGCTTTGGCCACCTCATGCAAAGAGTTGACTCATTGGAAAAGACTCTGATGCTGGGAGGGATTGGGGGCAGGAGGAGAAGGGGATGACAGAGGATGAGATGGCTGGATGGCATCACTGACTCGATGGACGTGAGTCTGGGTGAACTCCGGGAATTGGTGATGGACAGGGAGGCCTGGCATGCTGCGATTCACGGGGTCGCAAAGAGTCGGACACAACTGAGCGACTGAACTGGACTGAACTGAACTGGAATGCAAAAGTAGGAAGTCAAGAAACACCTGGAGTAACAGGCAAATTCAGCCTTAGAATACGGAATGAAGCAAGGCAAAGACTAATAGAGTTTTGCCAAGAAAATGCACTGGTCATAGCAAACACCCTCTTCCAACAACACAAGAGAAGACTCTACACATGGACATCACCAGATGGTCAACACCGAAATCAGACTGATTATATTCTTTACAGCCAAAGATGGAGAAGCTCTATACAGTCAGCAAAAACAAGACCAGGAGCTGACTGTGGCTCAGATCATGAACTCCTTATTGCCAAATTCAGACTTAAATTGAAGAAAGTGGGGAAAACCACTAGACCATTCAGGTATGACCTAAATCAAATCCCTTATGACTATACAGTGGAAGTGAGAAATAGATTTAAGGGACTAGATCTGATAGACAGAGTGCCTGATGAACTATGGACAGAGGTTCGTGACACTGTACAGGAGTCAGGGATCAAGACCATTCCCATGGAAAAGAAATGTGAAAAAGCTGCCTGAGGAGGCCTTACAAATAGCTGTGAAAAGAAGAGAAGCGAAAAGCAAAGGAGAAACGGAAAGATATAAGCATCTGAATGCAGAGGTGGATGAAACTGGAGCCTATTACACAGAGTGAAGTAAGCCAGAAAGAAAAACACCAATACAGTATACTAACGCATATATATGGAATTTAGAAAGATGGTAACGATAACCCTGTATGCAAGACAGCAAAAAAGACACAGATGTATAGAACAGTCTTTTGGACTCTGTGGGAGAGGACGAGGGTGGGATGATTTGGGAGAATGGCATTGAAACATGTATAATATCATATATGAAATGAATTGCCAGTCCAGGTTCGATACAGGATACAGGATGCTTGGGGCTGGTGCACTGGGATGACCCAGAGGGATGGTATGGGGAGGCAGGTGGGAGGGGGGTTCAGGATGGAGAGCACGTGTACACCTGTGGTGGATTCATGTTGATGTATGGCAAAACCAATACAATATTGTAAAGTAATTAGCCTCCAATTAAAATAAATAAATTTATTTAAAAAAAAGAATAGCAAGAAGAGATAAGAAAGCCTTCTTCAGCGATCAATGCAAAGAAATAGAGGAAAACAACAGAATGGGAAAGACTACAGATCTCTTCAAGAAAATTAGAGATACCAAGGGAACATTTCATGCAAAGATGGGCTCGATAGAGGACAGACATCGACTGAGTGACTGAACTGAACTGAACAAAATGGTAGAGACACTTGTTGTGAGCCACATGTGACATCAATGCTTGTGCTCAGTCATGTCTGACTCTCTGCGACCTCATAGACTTTAGCCCCCCAGGCTCCTCTGTCCATGGGATTCTCCAGGCAAGAATACCGGATTGGGTTGCCATTCCCTTCTGCAGTGGATCTTCCTGACCCAGGGATTGAACTTGCGTCTCCTGTATTGCAGGCAGATTCTTTACCACTTAGCCACATGCGACATAAAAGGCACAAGTTTTACTCTCCAGGATCAAATGTGATTCCCATATAAAGCTGAAGCCAAAATGCAGAGTGCTTAATTCTGTAGCAGATCAATAAAGGTTGGAGTACTTAAGTGGATGCACCACAGAGGAAATAGGGAAGATTTTCCTCAACTGCATTTTTTGAGGATAACCGATATACAAGCAAACTGAGGAGGAAGACGAGCAAAAGTCGGGGAAACACCGGCAGATTTTAGAGAAAAGGACACATCAAGGTGACAAGAGAGCATCTGTGTAATGAAGTGGAAAATGACATTTTTTTGGAGTTTGAAGGGAAATAAAATTAAACTGCAAAGAGTGGGAAATATAATTAGTGTTTGCTTCCACTTCCTGTTGGGCCTGTCCTTTCTTCACTCAGACCAGGCTTGGACAAATGGCTTGCTTTGACTGATGACATGGGACAAAAGAGGTGGGCAAGACTTCCCTTCTCTCTGCTGTAGGTTGGATGTAGCCTAGATAGGACCAGCTCATCCCAGGGCAAAGATAGCACCAACAATACTATGCCAGTCTACAAGGAACAGGTAATTGAGCAAGGAATAAATCAATAGTGGTGAAGCCACTGGATCCATCACTACTGCAGCATAGACTAGCCTGACTGATGGGCAGATTACAACCAGATTAAGGACAATGTTAAAATGAGGACCTGATGTCAAGTGTCTCATGCTATGTTACCAGTTTTCAGCTCCAAACATGTCTTTTCACTCAGTGGTTTTAACCTGGGGATGGGTAATGTTGAGCTTGGTTTTGTCTGGTCTTGACATGGCAGCCTGACAGTCAATATATACGTCCACCCCTCTAGAAGTCAAAGATGAAGAGAATTGTCTTTGTTCAAATATCATTGTCTTAGCGAGACTTGAATAAGTGAAGTCACTTCAGTCGTGTCCGACTCTGTGCGACCCCATAGACGGCAGCCCACCAGGCTCCCCAGTCCCTGGGATTCTCCAGGCAAGAACACTGGAGTGGGTTGCCATTTGGATGATTTAAAATTGTAAAGCAGCGTCCTCATCATTTACTACGCTCTGTAGGTTCCTTCCTTGCTGACTTTTTTCTCCACAGCACATCACCACCACTAGTGTGCATGTGCATAAACACATGCATATACATACATGTATATACACCTTATTTGTTTACTTACAAAGTTGCAAAGCCTTGAAAATTACTATCCATTTCACAGTGTCTTCCTAAAAAATCATCATCTCTATATTTCCAGGAAGAAGTGACAATTTCCTTTGTAACAAATGAAAATAGGAAAGGCAAAAGCACTGGGAAATTTATTCCAGTTGCTTCATTAGTAACAACTTGCAAGAAAGACTTGGAGCCCGTTTTCTCTAATAGATAAATTATATCACAGCTCAAAGCACGTCTTGAACTGCACAGGACTGACAGATTTTGACTAATGAAGGACGTGTTTCAGCTGAGCAGGTGCTAGGAAAAGCCCCACTCATGTTGCCAAAGCAAAGCAGTATTACTTAAGACCAAAGATAAAATGCAGAACCTGTTTTTCCCATGATGAGCAAGGTATTTCTGGTACATTATGGGTTAACATGCTTTTTTTTCTTTTTTTGTTTTTTGTATGCTGACTGGAGGAGTTACCATTTTCATGTTTGTTTTTAATGGCAAAACAAATGTGAAGTTTTAAACAAAACAATTTTAATGTACTTCTGTAATGCTATGATTTGAAAAGTAGAGACTGACTACACTATTCCCTGGTGGCTCAGATGGTAAAGAATCCTCTTTATGTGGATTTGTGGGAAACCTGGATTTGATCCCTGGGTTGGGAAGATCCCCTGGAGAAGGGAACGCCTACCCATTCCAGTATTCTGACCTGGAGAATTCCATGGACAGAGGAGCCTGGCAGGCTATAGTCCATGGGGTCACAAAGAGTCAGACATGACTAAACAACTTTCACTTTCAAGACCGTTCACAGATAGCATGATTTTTTTTTCTTGCTTTCAAAAAACCTTTCCCCTCAAAATAAGCCACAATACCTTTGAGATCAACTCTCGAACTAATCAGAGAAGAAATACTTGCTTATGAATTTCTACTCTCATTATTTCACAGATGACTGAAATCTAAACTAGAACACTCTATGGATATTCTGAAAAATTATCTGAGCATGGGATGATTAAAATATAGTACCATCACACTTGTCTCCAGCAGCATTATATTCTAGGAAACATTCATTAAAAAAAGAGAGAGAGAGAGAGAGAAACTGACCTTTCAAATTTTGAACAAGTCAAAAAACTTCAAATATTTGATAATTACCAGTAGTGTCATATACCTGATGGTTACCACTAGTCGTAAGGGGGTATTCAGGATACCCTGAAGGGGGAACTTCAGGATAGATAAGGCAAAGTCCCCACTGTGGAACTCACAACACACTAGACTGAGACAAAAACACATAATTACATCATCTGAAACTGACTAAGGAGAAATCTGTAGAAAGTGCTATGAGAACTTCAAGGCAGAAGTAAACATGTCTTAAAGACGAAGGAAAATTTCTAGGAATTGATATTTGAGCTCTGGGCTTTAGGGAGTGGACATAATGTCATAAGGTCAAACATAATCGAACATGTAAGAACTATAAAAGTCTTTGATTATAAGCAAGAAGGAAGCCATTGGTGACATAAATTTGACAGTGGAATAGAATCCAGATTTTCAGGAAATCAGGAATGAATGGGAGTGTAAGAAAGAGAACAAAGGTCATTCTTTCTGCAAGTTTTCATGACGATGACACAAAGGAAATAAATGACAGCTGCTTAAGGGCAAAGTGGAGTTGGAAACTGAGACAGAGGAAACTGCAGTATAGTTGTCTAGACCACCGTGTAGAAGACACTGAAGATAAATACATTTTAGACAGCAAAGAGAGGAGATGTAATGGTGAAGCAAAATCAAACAGAAATAACGCTGAAGGTGAAGGAGGGAAGACTATCCTTTACTGAGTACTCAGTGTGTGCCAGATTTTTAGTGTATACTTTCTTACACGTTTCCTTAATTAAGCCAGCATCATTCATAGGGTATTGCTGTCCCTAATTAACAGTCAAGAAATGATGGAGTAGAAAGTCTTATTAAAGATAGAACATCTCAGAGGTGATAGTCTCTTTCTGGGAAACAGAAGACAAGGTCATCTGTTCTAAAAAGCATTAGTAATCAGGTTTTGGAAATGGTAGAGCTCCTGTCTTGAATGGAGAAGCTAGTTCATAGCAGATAAGATAGGAAAGAAATAATCCTAATATATAGTAATTATTATACAATAACAAAAAATCTGAAATGACTTAATTTTTTTAAGCATAGTTCAACAATCAGTGTATTCCTTTACATGAATAAGGATCCAATGTATGCTTTAGTAACAACAGCCTTAGTTCAGTTCAAACTGATGTTATCGCCATCAGTCCTTTATAATGTTTAATTTTAACTCCAGTAAAGGTATCTCTGTAAGGTAGTTGTACTAAAATAGTATCCCCTGTACTATTTCACAAGTACTTTCCCATATGAAAACTCCATGCTGGGATCACTATCAAATGACTAATTTAAAGCTAATTATTTCAGCATTAATTTAGATAATGCTGCTAAGTCACTTCAGTCGTGTCCGACTCTATGCAACCCCATAGACAGCAGCCCACCAGGCTCCCCTATTCCTGGGATCCTCCAGGCAAGAACCCTGGAGTGGGTTGCCATCTCCTTCTCCAATGCACGAAAGTGAGAAGTGAAAGTGAAGTCGCTCAGTTGTGTCCTACTCCTCGAGACCCCACGGACTGCAGCCTACCAGGCTCCTCCGCCCATGGGATTTTCCAGGCAAGAGTACTGGACTGGGGTGCCACTGCCTTCTCCGAGTTGAGATAATGGGCCACAACAAATGGAAAAAGAATACTTCGATATTTCACCGGTTTCCTACTGCCCCAAATCAGATACAAGAAAACACTTCTGCTGTTGCTTTTTTTTATTTATACATTAAAACATACCCTAAAATAACCCCAAAATGTTGTCATATTTATAAACTATATTCTAGCTCATCAGAGAATGCAATAAATAAATAAAAGTTTTTTTTTTTTTTTTGAACTGGTCTCATTTAATAAATGAAGCTATACATTTTCATTTAAATATCAGTTCAGTTCAGTTCAGTTGCTCAGTCGTGTCTGACTCTTTGCGACCCCATGGACTGCAGCACGCCAGGCCTCCCTGTCCATAAGTTTATTAAGTCAAACTCAATTTTGTAACTTTTTCTGGTGTGAAAAAATAGCTAATATATAATGCCTGACCACATGGTCTTGCAGTCCTTCTGCTAATTACCTATAAACCACTGAATAGGTTCTACAGTGGCTACTTCTTACTAACCATATTGTTTCCCTAAAAATATATTCCTCTTTTCATACATTTTTGTTTTAACTATTGTTGAGGGCATTTATATTTTTTAATAGCATATATGGCAGATGACTGGATATACAACATGACATATACGTATTTAAAGGAATGATGCTTTACATTTAAATTAATGTTAATTGCTTGATAAAAGTTTCAGCAGACCAAAATATTGCAAGTTTTATTTTAATCAACATTTAAAAATTCTTCATTAAAACCTGGCAGCCTCAAGCACAAGATGTGGCAGACAGACATTAAAATGTTGTAATAACAGTTTCTAATACAGAAAGCAATTAGCTCTTAAAAAAAATGATCTATTTTATATAAGCCATATCTAATTTGGGACATCTACTTTAAACAATGATAGAATTAAACTTGAATTCTGTCATATAATAAATCTAGAATTATAATTAATTTTTAAAGTACAAGCAGTTGGATAGCATAGTAGAGGAAATGATACAAAATTAAAACTTTAAAAGTATTTAAACCCTAATAAAATCTTGACTTCTAGCCCTCCCAGGAATTTTTATATGTTCCGTTCTTTGTTCAACTGGAGAAACTCTATGGGCCAGTGTAAATTCCTACTGGACCAGAATTATGCCTGATTCATCACCTGCATCAACTGCCCACACAGGTCTGAAGGTATTTGTTGAAATATAATGTCTATACCTTTCAACTCCAGTAAGTGTCTTACCTGTACAGTAAACACATTGATTTGTTATCACTTTAAATCATATAGCAATAGTGTATAAAAATAATTTAAAAATTACTGAATATATCAAATAATTAGTAGATATCCAAAAAGCCTTTTTAACTAAAACAACTGTAAACTGTTCCCTAAGCTTTTCATTGTCCTGCCAACCTAAGATGTTTTCTTCTTATTAATACTGCACAGATCTTTAGAAAAACTAATATCAATTACTTTGATTTCCCAGGCTACCCAAACTGCTAATAGAACTTAGTAATTAAAGCTATTTTAAAATGATCCTAAATCTGAGCATCTTCCCATTTAGCCTGATTAGAAGCAGTCATCAATATTAACATCAATCACTGACAATTCAGTATACATTTGACATGGTAGAGGTGATCATTATCTAAAATCTCTTTCCTAAGATGTGACTATTATCTGGGGAAAAACATGTAATGGAGAATTAAGATATTTCTATTTCCAATAACTGATTCTACCATGAATCTTGTATATTCAGAGGCAAAGATCTCTTTATTGCAATATTCCATCTCACACTAAATGGCCTTGAATTCTGCCAGTATTTTAAAAGGCCACTTTGTTCATTCCCTCCCTTTCACCACATATGCAATAAGACATCAATACATTGTGCACTGTCTAATAAATGTGTTCAGAGGCAGGTCCCAAACTGCTGATAGGTATCCAGAATAAAACAGTATTCAGAACTGCTAACTTGTAAAGCAAAAAAAAAAAAAAATCAATAGGAATCAACATAAGTTTTATAGAACCACTTGGCCACATTTTAAAGACTTTGGTCAAACTGACTAGTATAACCAGGAAATTATAGATACTGATTCTTAAGTCCTTTGGTAGAATTATCATCATTTGCCAAAACTTCATTCAAATATGACTGGCCACAAGACTTTGCAGCCACCAAGTGATGGTCTGAAAACTTCTATGGTATTTGAAGGGGACGGTGATCTACGTTCTAGAGAAAAACAAAAGCTTTAGAGCAGAGTCATCTGCTTTGTCAGAGCAAACTTCGTGTCATGTCACCTACTTCTGTCCTTATAAAGTTCTAGTCTGCTGTATTAAGAAGTCTGTAAGTTTAACGGACTGGTTCCAAATCCTGACAGGAATATGTCAAGGCTTTATATTGTCACCTGCTTATTTAACTTATATGTAGAGTACATCATGTGAAATGCTGGACTGAATGACTCACAAGCTGGAATCAAGATTGCCAGGAGAAATATCAACAACCTCAGACATGCAGATGATACCACTCTAAGGGCAGAAAGCTAAGAGGAACTAAAGAGCCTCTTGATGAGAGTGAAAGAAGACAGTGAAAAAACTGGCTTAAAACAACATTCAAAAAACAAAGATCATGGCATACAGTCCCATCACTTCATGGCAAATAGATGGGGAAACAATGGAAATAGTCACAGACTTTATTTTGGGCTGTTCCAAAAATCACTGCAGATGATGACTGCAGCCATGAAATTAAAAGACGCTTGTTCCTTGGAAGAAAAGTTATGACAAACCTAGACAGCATATTAAAAAGCAGAGACACTACTTTACCAACAAAGGTCCATATAGTCAAAGCCATGGTTTTTCCAATAGTCATGTATGGGTGTGAGAACTGGACTGTAAAGAAGGCTGAGCACAGAATTGATGCTTTTGAACTGCGGTGTTGAAGAAGACTCTTGAGAGTCCCTTGGACAGCAAGGAGATCAAACCAGTCAATCCTAAAGAAAATCAATCCTGAATAGTCATTGGAGGGACTAATGCTGAAGCTGAAGCTCTAATACTTTGGCCACCTGATGCAAAGAGCCAAGTCATTGGAAAAGACCCTGATGTTGGGAAAGATTGAGGGCAACAGGAGAAAAGGGCAGCATAGGATAAGATGGTTAGACAGCATCACTGACTCAGTGGACCTACGTTTGAGCAAACTCTGGGAAATAGTGAAGGACAGAGACGCCTGGAGTGCTGCACTCCACGGGGTCGAAAAGAGTTGTTCACAACTTAGCAACTGAACAACAACAAATAAGTTAAATGCCAAAATTAAATTACAACGGTCAACAATCACTTACAGATGGAAGACCAACTGTCCTTATACTACAGTAACCAGCTCTTCCAACAGGAAGCTGAAGTGTTAACCCCGTGACCTGCCTGGGGGGCGGGGGGTGGGGGTGGGGGTGGGGGTCCCTTTTAAAAGGATACTGTAAGAATTGATATTGATTTTGTGTAACTATAATAAGAAAGAGAAATGTGTAAATAAGACAGACACAAAAATTGAAATGATAGACAAAACCGTGACTGAAACAAAAATTCAGTTTGTTCATCATAATATAAAAAATACAAGAAAATACTCTAATAAAATAGTCTAATGTAATAAATGTTTTAGAAAAGGCAGAGGAACCAGAGATCAAATTGCCAACATCTGCTAGATCATTAAAAAAGCAAGAGAGCTCCAGAAAAACATTTATTTCTGCTTTACTGATTATGTCAAAGCCTTTGACTGTGTGGATCACAATAAATTGTGGAAAATACTGACAGAGATGGGAATACCAGACCACCTGACCTGCCTTTTGAGAAACCTGTATGCAGGTCAGGAAACAACAGTTAGAACTGGACATGGAACAACAGACTGGTTCCAAATAGGAAAAGGAGTACGTCAAGGCTGTATATTGTCACCCTGCTTATTTAACTTCTATGCAGAGCACATCATGAGAAATGCTGGGCTGGAGGAAGCACAAGCTGGGATCAAGATTGCCGGGAGAAATATCAATAACCTCAGATATGCAGATGACACCACCCTTATGGCAGAAAGTGAAGAGGAACAAAAAGCCTCTTGATCAAAGTGAAGGAGTAGAGTGAAAAAGCTGGCTTAAAGCTCAACATTCAGAAAACGAAGATCATGGCATCTGATCCCATCACTTCATGGCAAATAGATGGGGAAACAGTGGAAACAGTGTCAGACTTTAATTTTGGGGGCTCTAAAATCACTGCAGATGGTGACTGCAGCCATTAAATTAAAAGATGCTTACTCCTTGGAAGGAAGGTTATGACCAACCTAGATAGAATATGTAAAAGCAGAGACATTACTTTGCCAACAAAGGTCCGTCTAATCAAGGCTATGGTTTTTCCAGTGGTCATGTATGGATGTGAGAGTTGGACTGTGAAGAAACCTGTGCGACTAAGAATTGATGCTTTTGAACTGTGGTGTGGAGAAGACTCTTGAAAGTCCCTTGCACTGCAAAGAGATCCAACCAGTCCATCCTAAAGGAGATTAGTCCTGGGTGTTCAATGGAAGGGCTGATGTTGAAGCTGAAACTCCAGTACTTTGGCCACCTCATGCGAAGAGTTGACTCATTGGAAAAGACCCTGATGCTGGGAGGGATTGGGGGCAGGAGGAGAAGGGGACGAAAGAGGATGAGATGGCTGGATGGCATCACTGACTCCATGGACATGGGTTTGGATAGACTCCGGGAGTTGGTGATAGACAGGGAGGCGTGGCGTGCTGCAATTCATGGGGTTGCGAAGAGTCAGACACGACTGAGCAACTGAACTGAACTGAATGTAATAAAAAAATAATCAAGCTAACTTCTCCATAATAGAACATATTTTACAGAAATTTTTCTGGAAAACATAAGCAAAACTAACATTCAAAGGATTTGGTAGGTGCAATCCTATGTGAGAAGGATTGTTTTATTTAAAATATTAGTAGTATTAACTTTCAATACTTAAGTTATATGTTATGTGCATATTAACTTTTTATATATCCATCTTTTATATCCATCTCTCAGCATTTCACTGCTATTCCTTATGGCAACCCAGGTAAGTACTACAATGGTCTCATGGTTTGAAATCAGACTAAACCCTTTAGTGGGGGCTTCCCTGGTGGTTCAGTCAGTAAAGAGTCTTCCTGCAATGATGGAAACCCTGGTTTGTTCCCCAGATTGGGAATAGCCCATGGATAAGGAAATGGCAACTCACTCCAGTATTCTTGCCTGGAAAATCCCATTGACAGAGGAACCTTGGCAGGCTACAGACCATGGGGTCGCAAGAGTCGGACGTGAGTTAGTGACTAAACCTAAACTCTTAAGTGAATGGATCCATTTTACTCCTTGGGAAAATAAAGATCATAACTCCTAAGACTCTAGCTTCTAGAGAAGTTCAATTGTTAATAAAACCAGATTTATAAAACTTCATACAATTTGGCTGATTTTTCACTGCAGAAATCATAAGAATGCATATGGAACTGGAGGTTGCAGATTGCCTGGTTTCGGCTCCCACTCACTGAATGCAGTGTCCAAAGAACCCCACTGCTAGTGCCAGCAGCCCTATAAGGGTCTCTCTCCCCCTTGCACCTGGAATGTTCCTGGGATGGCAGAATGAAGTGACAGAGGGAAGAAGACCACTTGTGCCAAACTAAACAAGAGAATAAATATGGCAAACCACTTTTCATCATTGCCCCAAATACCCTAAGTAGGAGAGACATATAAACAATGGTTTGCTAAACATTAATAAATAGCTTCTAAATAATTAAAAGTGGAAAATGTTCTATGAGAAACTAGATAGTTATAAAGAGAACTCCGTGCATGAAGAAACTGTTACAAGGCACAGAGGCAAGAGAACTAACTAGCATTTAGAAACAGACCACAGAGGAGCCTGAATTTCCTTCAAGTCCTGGAACAGCGGGTGTGCATTTCCGCTTTTACCCTTGGTTCTGGCTGTTCCTTAAGGCCGGAACGCCAGGGGTACATCCTGGGGGCTGAGACCGTGGCCTCTGGAAAGTCTCTCTGCAATTTCTACTTCAGCCTGGATCACTTGCAATTGTAAAGGTACACTCTCATGACTCTCTCCTTCCAGACCGCACGTCTCTTATGGCAAAATTTTGTGTCTTATTTAGCTTGTATCACCACCAATGGCTGACACGACAGTGGCAGACAAATCTTTATTCAATTAAATAAATCCTCCTAGAAGCAACCTAGATGTCCATCAGCAGATGAATGGATAAGAAAGCTGTGGTACATATACACAATGGAGTATTACTCAGCCATTAAAAAGAATTCATTTGAATCAGTTCTAATGAGGTGGATGAAACTGGAGCCTATTATACAGAGTGAAGTAAGCCAGAAGGAAAAACACCAATACAGTATACTAATGCATATATATGGAATTTAGAAAGATGATAACAATAACCCTGTGTACGAGACAGCAAAAGAGACACTGATGTATGGAACAGTCTTATGGACTCTGTGGGAGAGGGAGAGGGTGGGAAGATTTGGGAGAATGGCATTGAAACATGTGAAACGTCATGTATGAAACGAGATGCCAGTCCAGGTTCAATGCACGATGCTGGATGCTTGGGGCTGGTGCACTGGGACGACCCAGAGGGATGGTGTGGGGAGGGAGGAGGGAGGAGGGTTCAGGATGGGGAACACGTGTATACCTGTGGTGGATTCATTTTGATATTTGGCAAAACTAATACAATTATGTAAAGTTTAAAAATAAAATAAAAAATTTTTAAAAATAAATAAAAAATAAATAAATAAAAGCTAATAACAACAACAAAAATAAATAAATAAATAAATAAATCCTCCTAGATTCCAACTGCCTCATTTGTAATACTGAAGTTTTCTATTCCTTTCAGCTTCTATAATTCTATGATATTTTTAAATTGAAATACTGTACTCTTCCCTTAACTATTTTGCATCTATCAAAGAACAAAGCATCTTCTATAGTTTACCTTGATTTCTCCCTTTCATGCAAGCCAGTCCTGTGTGCTCACAAGAGCCAAGTTTCACACACAGCAGTTAACAGAGTAGCCTCAGACATGTTTTTAATATGGGAAAGACACAACCTTGGGTCTTGGGAAGGGCAGTCAACTGCACTCTGAGCCATGTATCCAATTTACCAAATATATAATTCAGTAATAATAATAATTCAATTCCATCTCTATCACTCTCTTTCTCCCCCTCATACCCCGCCTCCTTCTCCTTCTTGATGTTTGACCATTCATAAAAATCAAGTCAGTGCCACAGAAGGACTTGACTTTTAGGGTAAAGTCATCAATATGATTATGAGTGATGGCTCAAAAGCATCAGACTTGAGTTTGCTTGACTGTGCGTGAGACCATTATCTGTTAATGATGCTTTTCTTACCCTATATCTCAAATGTTCTATAATAGTAGAGCTTTGTCACATTACCTCACCTTGTTATTAAATCTTTATTTAAATAACTCTTAATTTGCATTGCTCTTCCAAGGAATTTTATTTCTTAATTTGGCTGACAGATTTTTCAAACCGTCATTATGATTTAAGAGTTTGCTGATTCTCAGTGATAATCACATAAAGTTCAAAGGAAAACAAATTGATGATACTTAATCGTCTCTGATGATTCCACTGATTGTTTTACACCAGAGGATCTGTTACCTTGTACATGTAAATACCTCAAGCACATGACTAATTTCAGATTTCAGGGACTGGGGACCTGATCCATTTCGTGTGATGCGTCTAGCTGAAATTCACGAAATATGACCTACTCTTCAGACCTACTCTACCAATCTCAATTCCTTATGTTCACTCAGTTAGTAGCAATATCAGCTCTAAATCAGAAAGGCATCAGGGATGTTCACAGAAAAATCTGACTCCCAAACGAACAAATAACAAGCTACAAGGCATCCTGGGTACAAGGCATTCCATTAAGAACTAAATACTTCAGTACTCACAGTGCTGTGCCTGAAACACAGTGGAAATTATAATAAAAGTCAATTATTTGACACTTTCTAAATCTCAGTAACAGTTCCATATTACTTAAATATCCATACAATTTGCTCACAAAAAAAGTTAATGTTAAATTACTATAATTTTCATATGCTCCTACTATTGGACAATACATCTTTTTTTTTAATCTCCTGTGGAAACAAGTCACCAGAAAAAAAAAAAATCTCAGCCACATAAATTTATTCTACTAATCTGACATGAAATAAATACTCAACACAAATACATAAGAAGAGCAACACATCTTTGGCTAAATTATGGCTTTGAAATTGTTGAGCTCTCTCCCTCTGTTGTGGAGCAATGTAGAAAACCAACCAACAAAGAAGGTTTCAAACCTCTATTTTACCAACAAGGTAACTGTTCAAGGGTGATAAAGAGATCATTAAAGGTAACACGCTGCCTTGTTCAAGGCATCTTAAGGGATTTATTGGGCAAACACGTGCAGATCCTAACTGTCTCTGAAGCTTCTCAAGAGACCTCGACTGTGTAAACAGTGACATAGGACGCGTGTAGTGCAAACATCAATGAGAAGAGAAGACGTGGAGAAGCAAAATGTGGCTAGAGACACAGACGGTTAGACTGAGATCCCAGGGCATCAAATCTGCAATAAACACAGATGCACACACACACATACACTTCAAATGGGGCCAGACATCCCTCATAACTCAAGAATTCTAACACCCAGAAGAGGCTTATGATAAGAACCCCTGAGCAAAGTGGACAGAAGTGAGTGGAAGCTGGACACACAGGTTTCCCGTCAGGACTGGACCAACTCTTAAGCTTTCACCTCTACTTAGCCTTAATGTGAGTCCCAGAGAAGTTAATTCAATTCACACAGAATCTCTAGCTTGAAATTAGGAAGAAATGAAAAACTACAATTTCATATTTGACTTCTGTATTCTCTCCTTCCCTAGAAACTACCTATTATTTATAAAATTAAATAGTGAAACAGTACCTTAACTTAAAATGTTAGCAAATCCTTGTAAATTTGGGTCATTTGTTAGGTTAATGAGAAACACGTTTTTCTTCATTTAGTTTCCTTAAAAGTCACTAACTTATGTCACTTGTTCTTAAATTTACTTCATCAGTATTAATTTTTATGCATTAATTTCTAATTTGCGCAATATTTTTCTGCACAAAACTGGATTTTCAAGCCAATGGATGACAAGACTAAAACTGCTTGAAGAAAGCATCTCTAACAACTCCAAGTGCTACAATACAATCAGTGCAGATGATGTTTTCAGATTCTTTCATAGTCTCTTTCAGTTTCATTCATGATCAGCTAAAAAAAAAAAGACAAATTCTGAATTGCTGAAATGTGAATTTCCTTCTCAACTTGTAATTTGTTTCAGTACACACTGTATTTCCCTCTGTAAAGAATTCCACATTATTTATTTTCCTTTATGCCTAACAATAAAAGTAAAACAACAATATCCCAAAATGGTTGTTACTACTGTTCAACTCTTTGAGGCACAGAATGAATGAAAAGCTTTCAAACAACTCTTTCAGGATTTAATATGTTAGTATAGATGGATGACACGTGGTAAACAATCGTCCCGCCAGTGCAGGAGACAGGAGACTCAGTGTCAGTCCCTGGGTGGAGATGATCTCCTGGGGTAGGAAATGGCAAGCCACTCCAGTGATCTTGACTGGGAAATCCCAAGGACAGAGAAGCCTGGCGGACAATAATCCACGGGGTCACGAAGAATTGGACACAACTGAGAGACTGAGAACGCACAAGAACAGATAGGCTAGACTAAAAAAAAAAAAAAAACTGTTTAGACCAACTGAAGAAAATTTTTTATTAAGGAAACAGGAAAGGCAACAGATTGTCTACATCTATAGACGCCCCACCACGCACACACCTCTCTCCACACCTCTGTGGTTCTGCCGCTAACTAGGTCAGGCCTGCCCGTCTGCCTCGAGGTCATCTTGCTTCACACCACTATAAACATTCTCAAGGAAACAAAGACCTGTTTTGCATTAAATATTCTAAAACAGTGTATTTTATATTTTCCATAATCTCATGCTTATCCCAACCTGTTTATTCCTTAGAATGCTCTACTTGGGGAAATGGCACCACCATTCCCCAGTTGCTCAGGCCTAGTAAAGAACAATTGTTGAAAAGGTAAAACTGTGACTTACATGTAAATGTCAAATAAACACATGTCAAAAATTTTATATACTCAGTAATTAATGAGGAAAACAGATGTTAAAATTAGTTAAAATGGGAACTTGAAGAGCAAGGTGCTTACAATCAATTTTAAAAAGTAGTGCTACGATTGCTCTAATTGTTACAAAATGAGTTAATGTCCAATGGGGCAATAAATGATACATTTTTAAATCATCTTTTCCACCAGGCAGGAAGTACCTGCATCTCTACCATATCATAATCTATATATTGACCTCTTCCCCTACAGTTATGAAACAGGTCAGAAAACAGAAAATCAAAGGACAAAGCCTACACTGAACTGAAGGAACGCCCAGCAGTGCCTGCCCATTTCTATTCTTCAGAAGATTGTTCTGATATTCTTACCCCTTGATCATAAATAATCCCCACAGATTGTTCTTTAAACAGAAAGTCTAGCCTCATTAGGTTTAACCTAATTATTCAGAGATGCAATGCAGCGAGGGTCCTGATTAAAAATACGAGTCTTCTTGAGTTTACTCTGCAAATTTGGGGCCTTACAGTACTGAGTAACTATGAAGGATTGAGAATTAACTTTTCTCTGCACTTTTTGTTTAGTGTCTCTTACAGGATTAGATTCTTAAATCCTCAATTATGTTTTTATTGTGAGTCTAGAAGACCAAGTCCAAGAGACTTTCCCCAACAGATTTCACCTTGGTCTATGCATCTGGGTGTATTCTTCTCTTCTTGGATTCCAAAATTTTCTCAGCTCTCTGATCTGGCAGGGGACCACACAAGTTATGAGGCTGGCACCGTGTAAGCCAGTTTCTACGCCAAGGTTCTTGGGAGGACTCTGTAGGCATTAAACCACATTGGTCTTCATACAGGCTTCCAAGGGAGTACCTCTCTCTAATAGTGAGTGATTCATACCTGATTCAATGACAATCACTCTCAAAAGTTGTATTAGCTGCACAATTGATTTTTCCAACTACATTCTGGTAAAAAGAGGGCAAGATTCTTACGAATCTATTCACGAATAATTAGATTGCCAAGTAACAAATATCAGTAAAATTGTCATTTCTGAATCCTACGGGACAAGTGAAAATCAGATACCATTAAAACACTTCAGTTTACCACACTAAAGTCTATTACACTGAAACTTAAAGACATCTCAAGAAAGAGAAAGGGCTTCCTCACAGAACCATGAAGAATACACCATTCAAACAGTACCAACAATGTCCAAATAAATTTCTCTCATCAGTTCATTCAGTCCTTGGTGATTAAGTCTCACTCCACCGGATATCATTTCATCTGCTGCTGGACTGAAGGAAGACCCAGAAGCCCTGCCTCGGGCCCTGGTCTAGTCTGAGCATTTCTAACAGTGCCCTCTTGGAAGCCTGCTCTCAAACTTGTCCACTGAAGTGAAGTAGCCCACCGTGCGGTACCGTTCCTCCCATAGATTCTGAGACTCTTCCTTGTTGAAAGTACAAATTCTAACCTATAGCTTATAGCAGAGCCATCAAGCAAGCACTAGAAAGAACAAGTGTTTGATAAAGAGACTCATTACTGTCGTTAACTTATTATAGTAACCAATAATATCACAACGAACAAGAGTAAAATTAACACGTGGGATAGAACACATAACTATTTCATAATCATTTCCTCTGTGAGTTAAAAATATACCAGGGACACTGACAAATATCCAGGGCCTTTGCAAAATGTGTACTATCTATAAAATATGTATATAAGTAAATAATATTTTGCTTCTACAATCTTAACCTATTGAAGTTTGACCATCTTTTCATATTGACAACTTAACCTATGCAGCTCTTATGACAGCTTGAGTTAATTAAGAAACATAGAACCACCAAACAAACCTCATATTTTCTTCCTATCTTTCTACTTACAAAATGAAAGAATAATCTTTCTGATTGTCCAGAGGTCCTCTGGAAAAATGCAAAGACAGTTTTCAGCATAAAAGAAAAAAATTTTTTTCTAAATTTCACACCAAATCTAAGGAAGGCCAAATCAAGAATTGGCAAAAAAGCTTTTCTTGGTTAATTAAGATAGACGCATGGGAGCATGAAAAACAATGCTTGGTTATTTATCAAGATAAAAAAAAAAAGAAGGCACAGGAGTATATGGAAACTTTGGTTCTTCACAAGGGAGGAATCACTGTTTATCAATCTTTGCTGTTGTTTGCATGCATTTGTTTTATTTTGTCTTTGTAAACAATCAAAGACATGATGAGATCAACACAAAGCTGAGAAAATTATTCTTGAGATACAAAATCCCTACACCACATGGGCAAATTACTCAGCAGGTAAAGAAGAACCTTTTACCATTCTTAGTTCATCTAAGACCAATTTATCATTTTAAGAGAATGAGTTAATTTACACCTTTGTATTTGTGCAATGCTTGGTGGTAAAGTTTTTATGGAATACTTCCATTTCCTTATTCTCTCTTGTAAATAAATCCTATCAAAACTGAGCAAATTTTACTAAAAATTTAATACATCCCATTATTTCTTATCAGATTCAGATACTGCAAGGCAAGGCAGGGAAAATCCCATTCCCCCAGCCAGTCTCTCTAACTGGCATACTCACTCCTTCATCCACCCTCCTATGCTGGGAGTTAACTAGTCCTTTAGGGAAACACTTGGTCTCATTTTTCTCTTGATAAGCCAAAGAACTCATGCAGCTGTGTTCCTTTGTCATTATTGCCTCTACGGATAATAATTATTAGTTATGACTTTTAGCAAATTTAATAGCTTCTACTTCATAGAGAAGGATGGGAGGTAGTGAGGGCATCTATCATACACAGTATTTTAGCAGGTCAGCAAAGCTCACAACATACAGCACACAGTTTTCTGTGGCCACATTCCTCTCTTTTCTACCTTCCAAAAGTGCCAAAAAGGAACACACTCGTTTATTTTTATTCATAAATTAAGAGTCAAAAAAAATTTTTTTAATTTAAATATCTTTCGCATTAATTGTTTTAGTATACTATCTTACCTACTGAATATAACCAACTGATATACCCAACAGAATGCAGAGTGTCAGAGAATACAGCGGAGATAAGAAGGCCTTCTTCAATGAACAATCCAAAGAAATAGAGGAAAACAACAGAATGGGAAAGACCAGAGATCTCTTCAAGAAAATTGGAAATATCAAGGAAACATTTCATGCAAGAATGGGCATGATAAAGGACAGAAAAGGTAAGGACCTAACAGAGGCAGCAGAGATAAAGAGGAGGCAAGAATACACTGAAGAACTATACAAAAAAGGTCTTAATGACTCAGATAATCACAGTGGTATGGTCACTCACCTAGTGCCAGACATCCTGGAGTGTGAAGTCAAGTGGGCCTTAGGAAGCATTAGTATGAACAAAGCTAGTATAGGTGATGAAACTCCAGCTGAGCTATTTCAAATCCCAAAAGATGATGCTGTTAAAACGCCGCACTCAACATGTCAGCGAATTTGGGAAATTCAGCAGTGGCCACAGGACTGGAAAACGTAAGTTTTCGTTCCAATCCCAAAGAAGAGCAATGCCAAAGATGTTCAAACTACCTTACAACTGAACTCATTTCACATGCTAGCAAGGTTATGCTCAAAATCCTTCAAGCTAGACTTCAGTAGTACATGAACCAAAAACTTTCAGATGTACAAGCTGGTTTTAGAAAAGGCAGAGGAACCAAAGATCAAATTGGTTCCAACACTGGAAAGCCAACACTCATTGGATCATATTACAATATACATATCGTCATGATGGAACTGCTTTCTTGTTTACTACTTTATTGCCCACTATTCCACTGCATACTGACAGTTATTCTAATATCATGACTGTCTGTGGCCCTTTTTACCTCCCTAATTGTTATGATTCTTACTACAAATCACATGAATTATCAAGGAAAGGAGGAAGGAAGGGAGGGAAGGGGAGGATGACGAGAGGAAAGGAAAGAAGGAACAAAAAAAGAAAGACAAGTCGTTATTATCTCATTCATGGAAAAGGCTGGAGGAGGAAGCACCTAACTGGAAATCCAAAAGATGAAATCTCCAATGCTATAATTGACTTCGTACTTGTTTTTTGTTTTTTGCCTTTTGGCTGCATGGTGCTTAGTTCCCTGACCAGGAAATGAACCCACAGCCACTGCATTGCAAGCACAGATTCTTAACCACTGGACCAACAGGGAACTCCCTAGAATTGATTTTTGTGCATCTCCAAATAGTCAGCTCAGTTATGCACCTGAGCACCCTCCCTGCCTTACAGAAGACAGCTGAGAGCAGCAATACAAGAGATCTATTATAGCTCTTCTTTTTTAGTGTTCTCTTTTACAGAATAAAAAAGAGACTGAGTCAGGTGTTCTTCAATTATTTCTTTGATACCTAGGATTTTTTTGATGTCATAGTTGTTGTCTTTTGGAAACTAAATTGTGATTGATTTTTTTAAAAAGCATTCATAATAAAGGAGTAAGTAACCAGTCAGATATGATTAAGACATTACATCAATCTCACTCCTAAGTGTCTCATCAAAAGATTCTCACACACATACACAAAAGAACCAGTCTTGTTATTTCCAGAGCAATTGTTCATAAACTTTCTAAAGCAGATCCCAGTTTTCCTAGGCAAAATGAAGATACCAAATATGTGAAATAAATAAGTTCCTAAAAAATAAAGAGCTACAAGAAAAAAACGGTCAAGAACAGAAAGTACACAAGTAAAACAAAACTGATTAGGAAACTAAAGTAGTATAGAAAGTTATAAAATAAAAAGTCAAACTTATTCCCCCACCCCTCTGGGCAGCGTCTTCAAGGGTTAACACTATTAGCAATTTCTTCTCATTCCGTCTAGAATAATTTTTATACATTCATCCAAATATATTTATCTCAAAGGAAGTATTTTGCTAACTAAATTTATGAAAATAAACCAAGGAGAATATAGAGTCCAGTTTTTGAGTAAAAGCTTATTATGGAGCCAAATGTCACAGAGGATAATTGCAGACTCAAGAAATTCTAACACTCATTTTATCAGGTAATTTAATTTGATTACTTAATATTACAAGTCTGTATTCAAACACATGAGCAGCTAGACTATTAATATAAATTGGTTTTAGCAGTCTGTCTTAAAAATCTCAAATACAGAAATCTGAATGAGATGTAGTAAGTTTGGTTTCAAAGTCGAATTACTGATAATATACAGAAGTTGGTTGAATTCTTTACTTGTGAATATAGCTCAAACAAACAAAAATGCTCAGACCTTTGAGCAAGCATTAAGCTAACATCTCACATTCACTTTTTGTTGTACAGCTCACTAAGGGGTGCCAGAGGTCAGCAGGCCTTCTTGCTGCTCACCTAGGAAATAGAAAACTTGCTTCTATGCTCAGTGTAATCACAATCTCACAATTTTCAATGCCTTCGATTACTTTTCTTGCCCATGTCCCCTCACATCCATGTCATCACTCCTCTGTTGCAACAAATAGTATGGAGAAATGCTCTCAGTTCCTGTTACAGAACACCATGTTAAGAGTTCCCAGTTCTAGGGATTCAAGTCAGCCCTCTGCTACCCTCGCGACTCGGCTGGTGAAGAATCCACCTGCAACGCGGGACACCCGGGTTTGATCCCTGGGTTGGAAAGATCCCCTGGAGAAGGGAAAGGCTACCCACTCCAGTACTCTGGCCTGGAGAATTCCATGGACTGTATAGTCCATGGGGTCGCAAAGAGTCAGACACGACTGAGTGACTTTCACTTTCTGCAACTGTAGCGCAAAATAATTGTCTATGGAGCAAAATGTGTTGATCACTAGAAAGTGTCCCAAATAGTCCCCTATACACCATCCCCCAACTATTTTCAGAAAGGTCACAGCATGTCTATCCTAAAATTAAGAACTATTTGAGGCTACAAGTAAGGAGACTATAGACAGAAACTGACAGCACTGCGTAACTCAAGACTAGAACATCGAACACCACGTGTGCCTACTTCGCAGTATCAAGACAGCTTTCTCCTAAAAGCTTCAAAATGCTCTGCCTAAGAACATACTTTGTACCACATTTTCATAACATATATTCTCTGCCCTGAGATTTTACATTATGCTACATGAGATTCCAACAGTCAGTCTCCCTGTATTTACAAGAATTCTTTCATTATGCAACTCTTCTGAGGAAATTAAAGTCTTGGTTATCTTTTTCTCTAAAAAATCATATTACTACTGTGTGAGGAAGCTCCTTTTTACCAATAAGCAGTTATCTCTTGGCTTGGCTCACAATGTAGATATGAGAATGTACAAACACACTTTTATCTGTTGACTTGGCTAGGCGGTGGTGGCCAGTTGTTTGATCAAACATTCATCTAGATGCAGCTGTGAAGATGACTTTGTAGTTGCGATTAACATCTGCAATCAGCTGACTTTAAGTAAAGGAACTATCCTCCACAATGTAGATGGACTTCCTACAGTCAATTAAAGAGCAAAAAACCTGAGATTAACTGGGAAAGGAATTCTGCCTTAATTCTGTCACATAAAATTCCTGCCTGAGTTTCCAGCCTGCTGGCCTGCCCTAAAAATGTCATACTTGCCAGGCCTCGTAGCCATGTGAGCCAATTCTTTAAAATAAATCTTACTACAGCTCTCTTATTATATCTATCTAACCTTGGTTCTGTTTCTCTGGAACCCCAACTGATACACATATCAAATCTCTGTCAACACAATATTCAACACATATTTATCGAGGGCATTTATGTGTCAGAGACATTTCTTTGCCAAGAAAGGTCCGTCTAGCCAAGGCTATGGTTTTTCCAGTGGTCATGTATGGCTGTGAGAGTTGGACTATGAAGAAACCTGCGCACCAAAGAATTGATGCTTTTGAACTGTGGTGTTGGAGAAAACTCTTGAGAGTCCCTTGGACTGCAAGGAGATCCAACCAGTCCATTCTGAAGGAGATCAGCCCTGGGATTTCTTTGGAAGGAATGATGCTAAAGCTGAAACTCCAGAATTTTGGCCATCTCATGTGAAGAGCTGACTCATTGGAAAAGACTCTGATGCTGGGAGGGATTGGGGGCAGGAGGAGAAGGGGACGACAGAGGATGAGATGGCTGGATGGCATCACTGACTCGATGGACGTGAGTCTGAGTGAACTCCGGGAGTTGGTGATGGACAGGGAGGCCTGGCGTGCTGCGATTCATGGGGTCACAAAGAGTCGGACACGACTGAGCGACTGGACTGAACTTATGTGTCAGACACTGTTCTAGGTGGGATTCCCAGGTGGCTCAGTGGTAAAGAATCTGCCTGCCAAAGTGGGAGACCTGGGTTTGATCTCTGGGTCAAGGAAGGTCCCCTGGAGAAGGAAATGCCAACCTACTCCATTATTCTTGCCTGGGAAATCCCGTGGACAGAGGAGCCTGGCGGGCTACAGCCTATAGTGTCACAAGAGTTGGACATGACTTAGCAACTAAAGAACAACAACTCTTCCAGGTGATGGTGATATAATAATAGAACTGACAAAAGTCTCTGTGTCCACAGAGCTCATACTTTAATTGTACTGAGATGAGAAGTTAAATTTTTAGGTAAAGTGACCATGTGATTTATCACACAATCCAGGACACTTTAAAGGTGAAATGGGGCACAAGTAATAATTATGCCAGGACAGCATGCCTAAACCATAAATATTCTGGA
The DNA here is from genome assembly GCF_002263795.3 of Bos taurus. Classification (NCBI taxonomy): domain Eukaryota; kingdom Metazoa; phylum Chordata; class Mammalia; order Artiodactyla; family Bovidae; genus Bos; species Bos taurus. The sequence goes on from NC_037336.1 coordinate 98,109,871, forward strand.
CAACTCAGCCTGATACAGATCTCCTTAACCTTTGGTAAACTTTGGGCCCATCTACCCCAAAGGACAATGTATTTGGTTAAGTACAGAGAGCCAAAGAAGTATATCATTAATCAAGGTTGAGTCACAGACCTACAAGGATCTCAGATTCACGGTGCCAGTGGGTTCATATTCCAGTTATGCCTAGATCAATTACATATTATACAAAGCATTCAACTTTTATGAGTCTTAATCATGCCATTTAGAAATCTATATATTAATGAGAACTAATGAGAATCTGTAAATCATGTATGAAAGGAGTTGTGACATGACAGACATTCAATAAAGAGTATATAAAAATAGATCGGCAGTCTTCCCGGTGGTCCAGTGGTTAACAGTCTGCCTTGCAATGTGAGGGAAACCAGCTCGATCCCCAGTCTGGGAGGGTCCCACCTGTCGAGAAGGAGCTAAGCCCATGTGCCACAACAACTGAGCCTGAGCTCTAGAGCCACGGAGGAACAACTACTGAAGCCCATATGCCCTAGAAAAAGCCTGCGCCCCACAAAGGAAGCCACCGCAGTAAGAAGCCCGCACTCCGCAATAAAGAGCAGCCAACGCCCTCCGCAACTAGAGAAAGCCCGAAGGCAGCAACAGAGACCCCAGGGCAGCCAAAAATAACTATTTTTTTAAAAAATAGATCACCAAAATAAGCAAGGGTGGGGACAGTTTTGCTTATAAGTCTTTCTATTCTCCTTGACCATTTGGCCCTGGAAGGAGATAATTTTATTAAATGCAACAGTAATAATGAAATTACAGCCATGCTTATAACAATTGTGAGCACAGGCGTGCATGGCTGACTCAATCCGCCATTTATCATTTTTAATATTGCTAGAAGTTACTCTGGATTCACATTTCAAATGTCTACATTCATGAAACCAAATTCTACACCAACACACACTAAAGTGGAGGCTGGTTCAAGAGGAAAGCTGCCAGTTGTCCAGCCTGGCTGGGAATGGCTGCCAGGAAACAACAGGGAGGACGCTTTATCTGAAGCATCGTGACCTAAGCCAAAACAGCTGTAAACACGTGATAGCATTTTTGAAGCAGGTTTGACAACTCTTTGCTGTTGCTGTTTTGTCTCTAAGAGAGTCCTGTCTGACCCTTTGCGACCCCATGGACTGCAGTTTGCCAGGCTCCTCTGTCCATGGGATTTCCCAGGCAAGAATACTGGAGTGGGTTTTCATTCCCTTCTCCAGGGGATCTTCCTGACTCAGAGGTCAGTCCAGCCCACATCTCTTAAATTGGTAGGCGGGTTCTTTACCCCTGGGCCAGTGGGGAAGCCCTTGATAAATCTTTATCCTCGGCTAAAACCTCAGATTGAATACTGTGCCATGCACACTAGCTATCTGCAAAAAGTATAAATACCTCTGAGTATGACCTCAAAAGTAAGAAAAACCCTCCTTTCTCTCCCGTCTTCTTTTCTACTGGCTTATTGCAGGGCCCCATGGTCTTACTCCATTTTCTTGGGATCCTCTCAATACAAGCGTGAGCCAAGGCGATCTACTATGAAAATGATATTCTAATTCTGAGAAACGATGGATGAGGTTGCTGAATTGTAAGGACAGCTCAGGTGTGACAATCCTTTCGGAATGCAAAGTCCTAAATGATGCCAAGCTGTGTATAGTTCCTTCCATACGGCAGAGATAGTAGCTAGGGTGGAGGGGAGCAAGAGATCTAAGGAGAGGGAAGATCTGAGTCCCAGTGCCTTTTCCCCGCAGGCAGGAAAGTCCAGAGCTTCCTCGCCCTACACACACAATTAACTGCTATTACTGGCATCACCGACTCAGCGGACATGAGTTTGAGCAGACTCCGAGAGATGGTGAAGGACAGGGAACCCTGGCATGCTGCAGGCCCTGGGGTCACAGAGTCGGACACCACTGGAGACTGAGCAATAACAACAACAAAGCAGGGCTGATTTACCTTTCATCGTTGTCAGCGAGTCCAAGCTCCCTCCGAGACCAGTTGTTCAGGCAAACAATGAGACTGTATTCAGACAGAGGAAAGTCTCAAAACAACTTTGTTGAGGTCAGGATGTCAGGTTCTAGTGTAAAACAGAGAAGGGGAGGAGTTGAGGGAGTAAATTATAAGGCCACAATCTTGTAAATCTCTCCTGGAAAGGCCAACCTCCAGGAGGGGAGGGGATCTGTTAATCTCTTCTTTCTTGTAACCATTCACAGGTGGGTAGAGTCAGATTATTTTCCTGTAAACTGATCAAAGGCAGAGGGGCAGGGTTCCCCCAGGCAGGTCATTATGTATGCTTATAACAACAGAAGCAAAGACAAGCAAAGGTTAAAATCAAAGAAATAGATCCAACATGGAGTTAGAATTGGCCTTTTCCTGCAAATCAGGACAATAAGAGATCATTCTGCAAAATGTTCTAATTGTTATTTACCCTTCAAAACTTCCTTTCAAATCTGATTCATTAAAGAGAAAACCAATTTTCTTAATAAACAGAAACTCACATTATTTTCCTTAATAAACAGAAACTCACATTCTTCCATACTAAAAGAATGTTCTAGTCTTTTAATAAATCCAAACATGATTTTCTAACCAATTCTGTATAATTATTACAAAATCAATTTAACTAATTAAAATGCTATTGATCTTTTATTGAAGTAAATTTAAAAGATGATTTTTTAAAATTTCACAGAAAATGTTTCAAAAATAATAAAAAGATAAAGAAGTTATTATTATATAAATGATTTTGGCCTTCTTACCTAAAGCAAAGTTGTTAGGCCTTAAATAATTGATCTCATTTTTATTGAATGAATACTATCTGACGTCCATTTGGCTAAAAAAGTACAATAAAAGTTGTATTAATTTATGGATATTTAAAAATTTCCTTAATAAACAGAAACTCACTTCAGAAACTTATGGATATTTAAAAATTAAAAGATGCTTACTCCTTGGAAGAAAAGTTATGACCAACCTAGATAGCATATTCAAAAGCAGAGACATTACTTTGCCAACAAAGGTCCGTCTAGTCAAGGCTATGGTTTTTCCAGTGGTCATGTAAGGATGTGAGAATTGGACTAAGGATGTGAGAATTGGACTGTGAAGAAAGCTGAGCACCGGAGAATTGATGCTTTTGAACTGTGGTGTTGGAGAAGACTCTTGAGAGTCCCTTGGACTGCAAGGAGATCCAACCAGTCCATTCTGAAGGAGATCAGCCCTGGGATTTCTTTGGAAGGAATGATGCTAAAGCTGAAACTCCAGTACTTTGGCCACCTCATGCGAAGAGTTGACTCATTGGAAAAGACTCTGATGCTGGGAGGGATTGGGGGCAGGAGGAGAAGGGGACGACAGAGGATGAGATGGCTGGATGGCATCACTGACTTGATGGACGTGAGTCTGAGTGAACTCCGGGAGTTGGTGATGGACTGGGAGGCCTGGTGTGCTGTGATTCATGGGGTCACAAAGAGTCGGACACGACTGAGTGACTGAACTGAACTGAAAAATTTCCTTAGAAAATTGTTATTTAATGGTTGTAATGTGGTGATGGTGGTAGTGGTTTAGTCACTAAGTTGTATCAGACTCTTGCCACCCCAGGGACTGTAGCTCATCAGACTGTCCATGGGATTTCCCAGGCGTGTGTAGGAGTACAGGAGTGGGTAGCCATTCCTTTCTCCAGGGGATCTTCCCAACCCAGGGATCAAACCTGAGTCTCCTGCAGTGCATTCCAACATTTAAAAAGGATACAGTAGGGACTTTTTTGCCTCCTGAAACTTTACTGAATAGCTTATATATTAAGGCATACAGACATAGTCATATCTTCTTTGAGTATTTACAAAGAAAAAGAATACACAAATTAATACTAATTAGCAAATAAAGAAAGAAATTGAAGTCGCTCAGTCGTGTCCGACTCTTGGCAACCCCATGGACTGTAGTCCACCAGGCTCCTCTGTCCATGGAGTTTTTCAGGCAAGAGTACTGGAGTGGGTTGCCATTTCCTTCTCCAGGGGATCTTCCCAACCCAGTGATTGAACCTGGGTCTTCCAAATTGCAGGCAGATGCTTTACCATCTGAGCCACCATGGAAGCCCCAATTAGCAAGTAAAGCAAAGCATATTGTCCCTTAGCTTTTATGAATGTTTACATGGAATTTACTCCTAAAGAAAGTTTAGTAGTTACAGCATTGAGAAAATTGTTTTAATTTTATCGTTATAACAGAAAAAGAAAAAAAAATACATATATATATAAAGGAATTACAACAAGCCCCTTTGGAATTCAATCACAAAAAGGATAGATTCAATTACTCGGGAGGTCTTTTGTGCTTTGAGATAGATACAAAGGAAATGAGAGGCAGACTTGGGTCATCATTAAGTTGTAATCCCATATGGCATTTCCTCCTCAAAGCTTATGAGCTGCAAACCAGTAATTACAAACACACATACACTCATAAATGAGAGATAACTATACTGAGTGAAATGTAAACTGACTTTTATTTATTCACTAATAGTAATTTACAATATTAGTGGCATGACACAGTGTACTCCTCAAGGTCCATATATACCAGGAATTCACCTTATAGATAAAAAAAAATCCCATTATTAAAAAGCATGTTAGGCTCAATTAATATAAATTCTTCTGGAACAGGAGAGAGTTCAGCATCAACTTATATCATTCTAAATGCTAATCTACACTCAAGCTTAAAAAATATAAAGTAGACTGTACCCTCAGAATAATACCTAGAACACAGTTAGGATTCACCAGCAATAGCTACTGTATAAACTTTAACCTATTGGCAATTTTTCAGCTATGAATGTCAGAGTTAACTAAAGAGTAAACAAGAATGGAATTAGGATATAGACAAGCACAATTCATTCTCAGTATTTTTTCAAATTAGTTGATCATGAAATAGCCTATGAACTTTAAGATTTTTATCTAAGACCCTAGGCAGTGACTACCGATGAAATGAAGCTGGCAGACAAGATGAAAAATATTGGTTATTTATGACCTGTGAAGGCTTCCCAGGTGGCTCAACCAGTAAAGCGTCTGCCTGCAATGCAGGAGACCCAGGTTCAATCCCTGGGTCAGGAAGATCCCCTGGAGAAGGAAACGGCAACCCACTCTAGTACTCTTGCCTGGAAAATCCCATGTACTGAGAAGCCTGGTAGGCTACAGTCCATGGGGTCGAAAAGAGTTCATTCACTCACTCACTCATGAACTGTGACCTGATCTTCCCCCAGAAATTCAGATTCCAGTGAATTAACTCATAACCTCATTTTTTTTTTCATAACCTCATTTTACATCCCGTTACTTAAGCTAAAAGGTTGAGTGTCATCTATGAACCTCTCCTTCACATGCCCTCCATATTCAGCATCACGTCTACTGTTTCAGAGACTAAGCTCAGTCTGCTCACTGCACAACAGGCCAGTAAATCCAAGAGACGAGGTGTGGAGGCAAGAAATATGACTTTATTCAGAAAGCCGGCTGGCCGAGAAAAACGGCAGACTAATGTCTCAAAATAACCATCTTGTCATGGTCTAAATTCGAGGTTCTTTTATAGAACAGAGACGAGGGAAAACTGAAAAAGTAAAGACCATTATTTTGCAAATATCTCCTAGAATGGCCAACCTCAGGGAAGTGTTAGTCACTTAATTCTGTCTTACCCTTAGCAACCCCATGGACTGTTGCCTTCCAGGCTCCTCTGTCCTTGGGATTTTCCAGGCAAGGATGCAGAAGTGGGTTGTCATTCTCTTCTCCAGGGGATCTTCCCACCCTGGGATCAAACCCAAGGAACCCAAATCATGGTCTCCTGCATTGTATGTAAGTGAAAGTGAAAGAGTTACTCGCTCAGTTGTGTCCTACTCTTTGCAACCCCATGGACTACATGTAGCCCACCAGTCTCCTCTGGCCACGGAAGCCAGTTCCCTTCTCCAGGGCAACTTCCCAGAGGTCAAACCCTGTAGGTAGGGGATGTATTCATCTCTTTACACAGAGGGGCAGGGTTCCCTGAGGCTGGTCATTAGGGAGGAGATGTGTTAATCTTCTCAGGCAGAGGGGCAGGGTTTCCTGAGGCTGGGGTCATTATGTATGATTATAATAATAAAGGGCTTCCTTTGTGGCTCAGCTAGTAAAGGCTCTGCCTGCAATGTGGGAGACCTGGGTTCAATCCCTGGGCTGGGAAGATCCCCTGGAGAAGGGAAAGGTTACCCACTCTAGTATTCTGGCCTAGAGAATTCCATGGACCCCCACGGGGTTGCAAAGAGTTGGACACAACTGATAATAATAAAAGCAATGTAAAAACAAAGGTTAAAGTCAAAGAAACAGATCCATCAATGAGTCAGAATTTGGCTCTGCCCTGCAACACTACTGAATTGCTTTCTAAATATCAGACCTGACCTGTTAGCACCATCCTCACCACAGCACTCCAGTACAAGTTCCCAAAAGCTTCCTTTCATACGTACCTGTCCCCTGTAACCACTGCACCCTCACTTCAACCAAGGCATTTGCCCTGGAGAGCACATAATGCCACCACCATCCCCACCCAGCTCTACAATAGTTTACATGCTGCTTCATAGGTATTTATCTCTAATTCAGGTAGCTCAGTGGTAAAGAATCTGCCTTCTATGCAGGAGCAGTTGGAGATATGGGTTTGATTCCTGGGTCTGGAAGATCTCTGGAATAGGAAATGGAAATACACTCTAGTATTCTCACCTGGAAAATGCCATAGACAGAGGAATCTAGCAGGCTACAGTCCATGGAGTTGAAAAGAGTCAGCCAGGAATGATCAACTAAGCACAAAGTCCTTCCATTATCTGGCCCCTTCTGACATGGTCCAACCTCAGGTCATACACCCTTCCTCCCCTTAGCATTCTGGCCACACTGCCTTTTATCAGCCCCAGACATGGATCCCCAGGTATTTCTCCCACCACAAGCTTTAGGCAGGTTCTTTCCACTCTTCTTCTGATATTTGGTGTTGCTGTGCAGTTGCTAGGTCTTGCCTGACTCTTTGCGATCCCCTAGACTGTAGCATGCCAGGCTTCTCTGTCCTTCATCATGTCCTGGAGATTGCTCAAATTCATGTCCATTGAGTCGGTGATGCCTTCCAACCATTTCAGCTTCTGTCATCCTCTTCTCCTCCTGCCTTCAATCTTTCTCAGCATCAGGGTCTTTTCCAATGAGTTGGCTCTTCCCATCAGGTAGCCAAAGTATTGAAGCTTCAGCTTCAGTATCAGTGTTTGCAATGAATATTCAGGGTTGATTTCCTTTAGGATTGACTGGTTTGATCTCCTTGCTGTCCAAGGGACTCTCAAGAGTCTTTTCCAGCATCACAGTTCAAAAGCAGAAGTTCTTCAGCACTCAGCCTTCTTTATCATTCAGCTCTGACATCTTTACATGACTACTGGGAAAAAACCATACCTTTGACTAGATGGACCTTTGTTGGCAAAGTGATGACTTTGCTTTTTAATATGCTGCCAAGGTGCAAGTATCTCTTAATTTCATGGTTGCAGTAACTATCCACAGTGATACTGGAGCCCAGGAAAATAAAGTCTGTCACTGTTTCCATTTTGACACCATCTATTTTCCATGAAGTGATAGGACTGGAAGCCATGATCTTCATTTTTTGAATGTTGAGTTTCAAGCCAGCATTTTCACTCTCCTCTTTCACCTTCATCAAAAGGCTCTTTAGTTTCTTTTCACTTTCTGCCATTAGGGTGGTATCATCTGTATATCTGAAGTTGTTGATATTTCTCCCAGCAATCTTGATTCCAGCTTGAGCTTTATGGAGGCTGGCATTTCATATGATGCATTTAAGTTAAATTGATGTATGAAGTTAAATAAGCAGGGTGACGATGTACAGCTTTGACATACTCCTTTCCCAATTTGAAGCCAGTCCATTGTTCTAACTCTTCTTGAACAGTTAGAAGCCGGTTCTAACTGTTGTCTCTTGTCCTGCATAAAGATTTCTCAAGAGGCACACATCTACATTCCCTTCTTTTTCTTCTTTTTTTTTTATGGTTAGTTCTGAGGTCAGCTATACTGTCACTCCCTCAGAACTCCTTTCCTCACACTTCCTTATAGACCTTTGTGATATTGCCTACACTTGTCTCGGGTTTACTCCTATTGCTCCTTGGAGACAGGTACTGTATTTCTGACATTCCTGTTCATGTCACACCCATAGCACCTGGTACAGTGTCTAGCAATGGAACATGCCTAATAAATACTTTTTGAAAATTAGCAAGAATGCATGAATGAGCAAAAGACTGAATAGATACGATTATCCATAGTTGATTATCACATCCTTGACACAGCCAGTACTATAGAGCAGGAGTCCCCAAACTTTTTGGCACCGGGGACTGGTTTTGTAGAGGACAACTTTTTCACAGATTGGGTGGTGGAGGGGTGGGTATGATTTTGGTGTGGTTCAAGTGTGTTGCATTTATTATGAACTTTATTTCTAGGATCATTACATAAGCTCCACCTCCGAACACCAGGCATCAGATAGATCCTGGAGGTTGATGACCCCTGCTATAGAAGATTTCGTTTCTAATTCAACAGAGATTTGTTTGGTGTGCATGGCATTATGTTTATTTGACAGGTATATCTGTTCAGTATTACAAATAAATAATCAAATCTGCTGCAGTAATAATCACACACAGGTGTGATTAAAATCCCCAATCTATACTAACAAAGTTCCTTAAAACCAAATTTGAGTAAATGAGATGGCTGGATGGCATCATGGACTCAAAGGACATGAGTTTGAGCAAACTCCAGGAGCTAGTGAAGGACAGAGAAGCCTGGCATACGGCAGTCCATGGGGTCACAAACAATTGAATGTGACTGAGTGATTCAACAACAACAACAAAAGTTATGTTAATTCTTAATCAACAACTATTGTTATTCCACTCATTTAATTATTCCAACAATTATTAATACTAAATTTTTAGAAAAACACAAGAAGCTAAGCACCATAAGAGTCCTTCTTGGAGTTTTCAGGGCAAAGAATACATGCTTCATCTACTGAAAAAGCATGAAGCTATCCAAATTTTTAGAATTGCATATAGCAAAATTCCACAATGATAAATTCCACACAGCAATTTTACTTCTATGAAAAATTTGTTAACTTTAAAAGACTTTAAAGTCAACACTTTGATATTCTCAGAGTCTCTCTGTCATGGGTACAGTTCTCTAGAAGGATAACAAAAGGGAACAGCCACCCAAGGAGCCAGTCTACTGGAGAGGATTGCTAGGAACAACGCAGAGGCTGCCTAAGCAGGAACCAGACAACTCATCTGATGAACCACCAACAAGCACCACTCCACAGAACTCTGGATTTTAAGGATCTCCTCTTTTCTCTCATTTTTAATAACAGCCAACCTTTGCCTTTCAACATTCAGAAGACGAAGATCATGGCATCCGGTCCCATCACTTGATGGGAAATAGATGGGGAAACAATGGAAACAGTGTCAGACTTTATTTTTCTGGGCTCTAAAATCACTGCAGATGGTGACTGCAACCATGAAATTAAAAGACGCTTACTCCTTGGAAGGAAAGTTATGACCAACCTAGATAGCATATTCAAAAGCAGAGACATTACTTTGCCAACGAAGGTCTGTCTAGTCAAGGCTATGGTTTTTCCAGTGGTCATGTATGGATGTGAGAGTTGGACTGTGAAGAAGGCTGAGCGCCAAAGAATTGATGCTTTTGAACTGTGGTGCTGGAGAAGACTCTTGAGAGTCCCTTGGACTGCAAGGAGATCCAACCAGTCCATTCTGAAGGAGATCAGCCCTGGGATTTCTTTGGAGGGAATGATGCTAAAGCTGAAACTCCAGTACTTTGGCCACCTCATGTGAAGAGTTGACTCACTGGAAAAGATTCTGATGCTGGGAGGGATTGGGGGCAGGAGGAGAAGGGGACGACAGAGGATGAGATGGCTGGATGGCATCACTGACTCGATGGATGTGAGTCTGAGTGAACTCCGGGAGTTGGTGATGGACAGGGAGGCCTGGGTGCTGCGATTCATGGGGTCGCGAAGAGTTGGACACGACTGAGCGACTGAACTGAACTGAACCTTTGCCTATGTTGTTTCAACTGACTTGTATATACCATTTCTTCATCAAATAAGAAAAATGAATGCTAAGACATATTTCCATTTTGTTTCTTAATTGGTTGTTTTCTAGTTTTGCAAAATAATACATTTAAAGAAATTTCCATATGCTTCACAGTACTAGGAAATATAAGAGTTTTGATTTCATTCAAAGGAGAATTTAAATACAGCTGTCTGAAGTGCTCCAGGAATTCCTGAGCATTTTTACATTAATTCTCCACATATAAGTCACTTCAAGTCAGAAATAAAGTGGCTGCATCACAAATTTATAAAGTCTATTTCATGAAATATGTTATCTACTGTATGTAACAGTTATCATCAAAGCCCCGTGAAAGATAATTAACAATCAGCTACTGTTAAAATAAGGGAAGTAGAAACAACTCAAGCACTGAACAGGAAGCCATAAAATACCATTTAGAGTTCCAACTTGGCCATGAACTCATCGTGTGATCTATAATGAAACACTGAGCCCACTTGGGCTTTGGTTTTTAAATAAGCAGGTGAAGAATGTGGGCTGTGGGATATCACAGTCCTTGCAATGTTACTGGTTCTAAAGATATTTGTGATATGGTGTATTCCAGCATTACCTGGATAAGACATCTAAGGACAACATTCTTTACTGTACAGAGAATGGTAAAGCAAGTTTTATTACTAGTTTCTTAACTGATGCAAAAATGCCCATACTTTCACATTTTCTAATATGGTATTTTTTTTAATTCCATTTTTATTAACTTTCTCTTCTCCTAAAAAAAACAAAACTTTCTTACCTACCAAACTATTAGGATCAAATAATATATCTTATAAAAATATTATGTTACTGGCATGTTACGTTTGAGAATTTAACATGCAGATGAAGACTTCAAAATTATGGCCCTCACAGCAACTGTAACTCAGTCTACTGGACGCAGATATGTAGCATCTTCTTATTAGCAGATATGCAGTAAAATGTATGCCTTAATATATACTGTTTATGCAGTCTACATGAATTATGCTTGCTTTGAGGACTATAAAGTTGGAGTTTTCTCCTCAAAACTTTAATTCTTAGTCATAATTTCACATTAACATAAGGCTGGAGCAACATTTTTGTCAGAGTAGTTCATATATCATCGTATTTCTTTGAAGGAGACACAATAACAAAGTAAAATACATAAAAACAGGAAATTAGAATGTTTTTATTCCAGTCTATATTGAGGCATATGCATATGGTCATGCTTGAAAATTGTCGTAGGGTAGGCACAACATGCTTTCCTAGGGTAGAGAGATAAAACATTGATGTCCTTGCTTAATATCAATAGTAAGCAATAAACACCGTATGAGGTTAAAACTTCAGAATGTGATTTTTTTTTCACTAAAATCCTAATGGTCTATGTTTTGATTTCTAGGTTATATATATAGGCTATGGCATTCATATAACAGAAATTAGTGCTGGATATACATGTCCCAGGGGGCTTCCCCAGTGGTGCTAGTAGTAAAGAACCTGCCTGTCAATGCAGGAGAAATAAGAGATACGGATTCGATCCCTGAATCAGAAAGATCCCCTGGAAGAGGGCACAGCAACCCACTCCAGTATTCTTGCCTGGGAAATCCCACGGACAGAGGAGCCTGGTGGTCTACAGTCCATAGGGTTGCACAGAGTCAGACACCACTGAAGTGACTTATTAGCACAGCTACATGTTCCAGAGGCCTGACTCCAAACTGTTGTTGTTCAGTCACTTAGTTGCGTCCAGCTCTTTGCAACCCCATGGACTGCAGCTCGTCAGGTTTCCTTGTCCCTCATTCCCTCCCGGAGCTCGCTCAAACTCATGTCCACTGAGTTGGTGATGCATCCAACCATCTCATCCTCTGTCATCCCCTTCTCCTGCCTTCAATCTTTCCCAGCATCAGGGTCAAATGGACCTAGATAATTTGTGAATGCCTGATAGTCCAACTCCTGGCCTGAAATCAGAAGCTCTGTTATTAGCCCATATGAATACAGCAAACAAAAAACAAACAAAATTCTACAGGGTTCTGGAAAGTCAACTATTACAGTAGAATCAATCACACATGTGGCTATAGAGGCAGAGCAATGGAGCAAAGTGTTGAGATTATGGGAAATTGGAAATGCCTTCAGAGAGTAGCTCCTCTAACCAAAAAAATATGTTCAATAAATTATTACTTGTAATTAGTAACAGTACTCTGCTTAATGAACTCCATGATGGTGATGTCATAACCATATCCAAGAACTAATTTCATGTGTTTAGAGAGTTAAGATATGAAAGATATTCAGCCTATTTATGTTATCCACATTTAAATCTAGATTTTGGCATATTCTCTACTATAATTAAACAAATTAAACTCAGTAAATTAAAATGACTGAAAGAAAACATCTGCAAAATACCTATGGCAAAAAAGGCCCCACAACAATGAATGAGGGACTCTCGATATTGTCTGTAGACCTGACCTCTCTCACCATGACTCCTCTCTCCTGTTACAGTTCAATCACCTGTGGCGATGTGGTAAGGTCAAGAGAGCTCTGGGCCCAAGGCAAATGCCGTATTATTAGGTAACACTATCATCTGAGCATTTCAGTTTCTGCCACTCCAAATCTGAAATGACATGTGTTTCTATCTCACATAATTATTGGAAAGAGATGATGCACTTAGTAAAATTCTAGAATTCAGAAAAAAAAATACTAACATAAAATACTATGAGAATAATTCTGAGATTTTGAAGTTACTTACATAAAGAATGCAACATGATGCCAACTCTTGTAACAAAACCAAACACTTGCATGGTACATCACTCTCAAATCCTGCTGAAATTTAACCAGGTGCACTTAAAATTACTACTTTGCACATTGGTTCCATAGAAGGCAATGGCACCCCACTCCAGTACTCTTGCCTGGAAAATCCCATGGACAGAGGAGCCTGGTAGGCTGCAGTCCATGGGGTCGCTGAGTCAGACACGACTGAGCGACTTCACTTTCACTTTTCACTTTCATGCATTAGAGAAGGAAACGGCAACCCACTCCAGTGTTCTTGCCTGGAGAATCCTAGGGACGGGGGAGCCTGGTGGGCTGCCGTCTATGGGGTCGCACACAGTCAGACTCGACTGAAGCGACTTAGCAGCAGTAGCAGTAGCAGCATACACTACTTACAACACACTATAATGATCTTAATGATTTTTTAGTGGACAGGGACTGTATCTATTCAACTTTCTTCAGTCAAGAGTAGCTCTTATACAAAGGTATTCTTAAGAAAATTCTTGGGAAGAGCCTGTGCTATGCTGTGCTTAAGTCGCTCAGTCGTATACAGCTCTTTGCGACCCCAGGGACTGTGGCCCGACAGGTTCCGCCATCCATGGGGATTCCCCAGGCAAGAACACTGGTGGGTTGCCAGTATTCAATCCCAACCCAGGGACTGAACCCAGGTCTCCCGTATTGTAGCCAATGATAGTAATATAATATTTACTTATAATAAAACAAACTGAACATTCAGCACTCATTGCCATGTAAACCTTATACAAGATAACCTTATGATTTGAATGTAAACCTCTACACATTGCATTCTCAGTAAATTGACTGACAATCAGGTATTTAAGATACCAAAATCACATAAACCACCTGGATTCCAAGTATAGCTCAGGATAAATTGTATTTCAAGGAGCTTAAGAAAAAAAATTAAATAGGTAATTGCACTTAGAAGTTTTTTTAAATATTTTAAACAAACACAGGTCTTATCACTTTTTTGACGGAAAATGCAATGACTAGTATATTCTATGGAGATAGGTAGGCAGGTAGATAAATAGAGATGTAAACATATACCTACATATATAGATGCAAAGAACCAAGTTGTAAGAACCTTGAAAATTCTTTAAGTAACATACATGGTTAGTGACTTTAAAAAAGTATAACTTTTTATGGGTTAATAATTTATAATCTCTTACATCTTTATAATATAGTAGGAAGTTAAAGCAGAGAAGGCAACAGCACCCCACTCCAGTACTCTTGGCTGGAAAATCCCATGGATGGAGGAGCCTGGTAGGCTGCAGTCCATGGGGTCGCTACAAGTCGGACACGACTGAAGCAACTTAGCAGCAGCAGCAGCAGCTTTTCACTTTTCACTTTCATGCATTGGAGAAGGAAATGGCAACCCACTCCAGTGTTCTTGCCTGGAGAATCCCAGGGACGGGGGAGCCTTGTGGGCTGCCGTCTATGGGGTTGCACAGAGTCGGACACGACTGAAGCAACTTAGCAGCAGCAGCAGGAAGTTAAAGTGTTAAAATATATTCCTTTTTAACTATACTTAAGGAACTAGATCTGATAGAGTGCCTGATGAACTATGGACGGAGGTTTGTGACACTGTACAGGAGACAGGGATCAAGACCATCCCCATGGAAAAGAAATGCAAAAAAAGCAAAATGGCTGTCTGGGGAGACCTTACAAATAGCTGTGAAAAGAAGAGAAAAGCAAAGGAGAAAAGGAAAGATATAAGCATCTGAATGCAGAGTTCCAAAGAATAGCAAAGAGAGATAAGAAAGCCTTCCTCAGCGATCAACGCAAAGAAATAGAGGAAAATAACAGAATGGGAAAGACTAGAGATCTCCAAGAAAATTAGAGATACCAAGGGAACATTTCATGCAAAGATGGGCTCGATAAAGGATAGAAATGGTATGGACCTAACAGAAGCGGAAGATATTAAGAAGTGGCAAGAATACACAGAAGAACTGTACAAAAAAGATCTTCATGACCCAGATAATCACAATGGTGTGATCACTGACCTAGAGCCAGATATCCTGGTATGTGAAGTCAAGTGGGCCTTAGAAAGCATCACTATGAACAAAGCTAGTGGAGGTGATGGAACTCCAGTTGAGCTATTCCAAATCCTGAAAGGTGATGCTATGAAAGTGCTGCACTCAATATGCCAGCAAATTTGGAAAACTCAGCAGTGGCCACACGAATGGAAAAGGTCAGTTTTCATTCCAATCCCAAAGAAAGGCAATGCCAAAGAATGCTCAAACTACCATACAATTGCACTCATCTCACATGTTAGTAAAGTAATGTTCAAAATTCTCCAAGCCAGGCTTCAGCAATACGTGAACCGTGAACTTCCAGATGTTCAAGCTGGTTTTAGAAAAGGCAGAGGAACCAGAGACCAAATTGCCAACATCCGCTGGATCATGGAAAAAGCAAGAGAGCTCCAGAAAAACATCTATTTCTGCTTTATTGACTATGCCAAAGCCTTTGACTGTGTGGATCACAATAAACTGTGGAAAATTCTGAAAGAGATGGGAATACCAGACCACCTGACCTTCCTTTGAGAAATCTGTATGCAGGTCAGGAAGCAACAGTTAGAACTGAACATGGAACAACAGCCTGGTTCCAAACAGGAAAAGGAGTACATCAAGGCTGTATATTGTCACCTTGCTTATTTAACTTATATGCAGAGTACATCATGAGAAACACTGGGCTGGAAGAACCACAAGCTGGAATCAAGATTGCTGGGAGAAATATCAATAAACTCAGAGATGTAGATGACACCACCGTTATGGCAGAAAGTAAAGAGGAACTAGAAAGTCTCTTGATGAAAGTGAAAGAGGAGAGTGAAAAAGTTGGCTTAAAGCTCAACATTCAGAAAACTAAGATTATGGCATCCGGTCCCATCACTTCATGGGAAATAGATGGGGAAACAGTAGAAACAGTGTCAGACTTTATTTTTTGGGGCTCCAAAATCACTGCAGATGGTGATTGCAGCCACGAAATTAAAAGACGCTTACTCCTTGGAAGGAAAGCTATGACCAACCTACATAGCATATTCAAAAGCAGAGACATCACTTTGCCAACAAAGGTCCGTCTAGTTAAGGCTACGGTTTTTCCATTAGTCATGTGTGGATGTGAGAGTTGGACTGTGAAGAAAGCTGAGCGCCGAAGGATTGATGCTTTTGAACTGTGGTGTTGGAGAAGACTGTTGAGAGTCCCTTGGACTGCAAGGAGATCCAACCAGTCCATCCTAAAGGAGATCGGTCCTGGGTGTTCGTTGGAAAGACTGATGCTGAGGCTGAAACTCCAGTACTTCGGCCACCTCATGCAAAGAGTTGACTCATTTGAAAAGACCCTGATGCTGGAAGGGATTTGGGGCAGGAAGAGAAGGGGACAACAGAGGATGAGATGGCTGGATGGCGTCACCGACTTGATACACGTGAGTTTGGGTGAACTCTGGGAGTTGCTGATGGACAGGGAGGCCTGGTGTGCTGCGATTCATGGGGTCGCAAAAAGTTGGGCACGACTGAGTGACTGAACTGAACAAAGTATATACTTTATGCCTTTCTTCCTTTAACATAAATACACTGTTCAGTCAACTTCCTGATTCACATTTTTAAAGTTTATATTGGAACAAGTTTCATTCCAGTTTGATTTGTGACATAGATAACATTGTAAGCTACTTTACTACATTGCTTCTTAAAAGCCATTTCCATTCCTGCACAGTATACAGATTAAGAAAGTTACACATAATAAGTAATGTGCCACTGTAATTTGAAAATATTCATCTTGTTCATGTTCTCCAGCTCCTACTAAAAGATTTATAACACCACTGAAAGAGGAATTGATGAATTCATCACTGTCTGGGGTATTTTGATCATAATCAATAACATAATTTTACCCTTAGATAGGATTTCAATTAAAGCATATTTTTCAAAGCAATTTTATTTTAATATAAAAATGGGGTTTAGTTTCATGAAGGATTAACCCACTGGATGCCAAAAGGAAATTATTCTGCCTCTGAAATTCTGTATTAGAAAAATAAATGAAAACAAATTCTCCTCTACTTCACATTTCCCACAAGTACATTTCATAAAAAGTTACATTATTATATTCTCATCATGGAAAATGAAAAGCAATATACTTTCATAAAATAATAGAATCATAAAAGGTTTATCAGGCAAAAGTGATGACACGCCCAGATACAATGCCACTGCTCAGATAACATGCATTCTATATGCAAAGAAAACACTTTCACTTAAAGTTAATTCATCATGTCATTACTAAATACCAAAAAATATTTTAAAAAATCCTATGAAATCCATGAATGGTAGAAAAAATACAATATATTTTATGATTATCCTCTTACTCTACTCACTCTTTTATTTTTTCCTGCTCTATTAGAATGTCCAAAGAACTGTCAACTACTAACTGGCACTTACCAACAGCATTGCCAATGACAGAACAACAAAGTGGGTTAACTCCCACTTCCAAAGGCCCCTAAGCTGGACTGGGCTATAGAGGGGCCTGCTGACCTCAAACTCCCCTTAAAACAATGTTCAAACAGGAAACTACACTGCAGTAGGACGAGAAGACGATGACATCAAAAGCCGACAGCCTGCCCAAGACGCTGATCTGACTTGTATGATCATTTACGTTTTCCTGAACCCTCGGTCCTGTGCCTATCAATCAAATGTTTTCTATCAGGGACATGATTCTATGCTACTTTAAAACTCAATCCAACTGTTGGGCTGTGACCAACTACCTGTATCTACTACTTCTGGGTTACCTTGGCGGATTGGGTAGGGCTTGGTGGGTTGGATCTCTAGGGCTCTGATTGGATACCCTCTAGGAAATTTATTTAGATGAGTGTCCAGTCCTATTCTATTTATTCATGATATTAATAGATGGGATCCTCTCATCTGGCCAATTAATAATACCTGCTCTGATGCTGGCCATAGATTTAAGCTTTCTCTTAGAGTCATTCAAACTCAACTGGAGTGACAAGCTAAATCTCAATAAAAAAAATTAGCCTCTCATCTATTAAAAGGAAAACTCCCACAGTTATGGGGAGGATATACATAGTTAACACCAGGCTACAATTATTTAAGTTTAAAAACTCTTCTATGTTGGAAATAGTTAAATCATACTAAAAATTATCAACCTGGTAATTATGAGACAAGGCTGGGTGCTTTATGAACTATGCCTATTATTACACTTAGACTGATTGGTATGGAACTCAGTGGATTTGTGGCACTAATGTATGGACTTGACATCTACAGGGATGGATACAAAAGTGTAAACTGGGATTCCCATGAATTTAAGGTCATACATGTTAAAAAAATTAGAGGTAACCCTAACCAATCTACCACTGGTATGATCCCAATGGGTCAAAGATCTGTATTCTACTGGTATGACCATTTAGCAGCTTTGTGTGTGTGTGTGTGTGCCTTCATTGGGGTTGGAGGATGTAACTGGCCATATTGAAGCCTTAACAACTTTCATAAGCTTTAAATGATAGTAACCGAGCTGATGCTGAAGCTGAAACTCCAATAGTTTGGCCCCCTGATGCGAAGAACTGACTCATCGGAAAAGACCATGATGCTGGGAAAGATTGAAGGAGGGAGGAAAAGGGGATGACAGAGGATGAGATGGTTGGATGGCATCACCGACACGATGGACATGAGTTTGAGTAAACTCAGGGAGTTGGTGATGGACAGGGAGGCCTGGCATGCTGCAGTCCATGGGGTTGCAAAGAGTCGGACATGACTGAGCAACTGAACTGAACTGAACAACAAAGGCATTTGCCACCTGCCTCTGGTGGCTCAGACAGTAAAGCACCTGTCTACAATGCAGGAGACCGGGGTTCGATCCCTGGGTCAGGAAGATCCCCTGGAGAAGGAAATGGCAATCCACTCCAGTACTATTGCCTGGAAAATCCCATGGACAGAGGAGCCTGGTGGGCTACAGTCCATGGGGTTGCAAAGAGTTGGACACGACTGAGTGACTACACTTTTGCTTTCACTTCCTTTCTAAGGAGATTGATGCTGTGCTGCTATAGCTGTTGACCTTCAACAATCCCTGAGGGAGTTCAGGGTGGAGGGAGGCGCTCTGTGCTCCAGGGAATCTGGTGGGACAGGTCTTCAGATAGTTGGATGTTTCTAGGAACAGATTCTATGATCTCAATCCTTGCATCACCTCACATCTAGAGAAGCATCCAGTCCCATCACTTCATGGCAAATAGATGGGGAAATAATGGAAACAGTGAGAGATTTTATTTTCCTGGGCTTCAAAATCACTGCAGATGGTAACTGCAGCCATAAAATTAAAAGACGCTTCCTCCTTGGAGTTTGTGATGGACTGGGAAGCCTGGCATGCTGCAGCCAATGGGGTTCAGGACTGAGCAACTGAACTGAAAGATTTTTCCAGTAGTCATATACAGATGTGAGAGCTGGACCATAAAGAAGGCTAAGAGCTGAAGAATTGATGCTTTTGAACTTCGATACTGGAGAAGACTCTTGAGAGTCCCTTGGACGGCAAGGAGATCCAACCAGTCAATCCCAAAGGAAATCAGTCCTAAATATCCATTGGAAGGACTGATGCTAAAGCTGAAGCCCCAATAGTTTGCCACCTGAGGCGAAGAACTGACTCATCGGAAAAGACTCTGATGCTGGGAAAGACTGAAGGCAGGAGGAGAAGGGGATGACAGAGGATGAGATGGTTGGATGGTATCACTGACTCAATGGACATGAGTTTGAGCAAGCTCTGGGAACTGGTGATGGACAGGGAAGCCTGGAGTGCTGCAGTCCACGGGGTCTCAAAGAGTCAGACAGGACTAAGCAACTGAACTGAACAAAGAAAAGCAATAAATCCCTTCATGATGACATCAGATCCTCATGACTAACAAAAAACCTTTTATAAAATGAGTGCCTAATGGTATTGAACTCCCGCTTCACCGAAACCTAACACAGTGGCCTTCCCCCACTGCTGCTTTGGAGCAGTCTCTCAGAGCTATCTGAGATGCTGCCTCCCAGGCTGCAGTCCTCATTTTTCCTCAAATAAAACTTAACTCGCAACTCTCAAGTTGTGCATCTTTTTTTAGTCGACAGTTATGACGACTGACGAAGCGACCCAGAGTGGACTTCCTTCCTTCACTGGACTCCACAAAGAACCAGAGCTTTGGTACCAGCAGCGGCCCCTCGCGCCCATCCGCCTCCTCAGCGAGTGCAGACAAATCTGGGTAAGTCTCTCCTGGTTCTCCAATCTCCCGTATTGGTTGAGATTCTGAGTTTCATTTGGCGGTGGAGCAGGTTACCTGCCCCCTCCCAGTAGGAAAGATACCGGGGGGCAGAGCGGGCGGGTGAAACATCCGAGGCATACCCACTCATGGGTCTAAACACTGAGTGGGACTTGGTTGAAAGATATCGAGAAATTCTCACCCAGTCAAAAGATATTGGGTGAGGGGTTGGCTGAAAGATGCCTGGGGAATTACCCACCCAGTGGAAAGGTATTGGGCTGGGGGCTGGATTAGGAAAAATACTGAGGAATACCCAGGGCTTGGCTGAAATATGCCAAGGTCGCACCGTTTTAGGGAACTGAATGATCTTGACTGAGTGGTTGAGAGGCTGATCTGACACTTTTCCTCAATTTGACTGCCATTGTAGAATTTGCCAGGGTTAAAAATGAGGAGAATCTATGAGAGCTTTGCTCCGAAGGAAAAGGACAAGATTCCTCCCAGCCAGTTTAGATTTTCTCAGGTGACTGAGAAATTTACGGGAATGATGGAGGTCTAGTCCTCATACTGTGCAGTGGTCCCATAGGGAAACCCACTCATTAATTGAAATACTTGTTCATCCGGGGTTCGCACATAAGGACTGGCCATTCAGCGACCTGAGCAGCCACAGTGGTCTTAGATTTTCCGAGGCAGAATCCGAGATATGTTTAAGATGAGCTGAAACGACTCTGGTGTGACTCCTGGAGGAGTTAAGCTCACAAGCAGCACATGGGCCCGCTACACAAGTTCACTGGTGATTTTTATTCTTGACAAATTCAGCTTAAAATGGGAAACAGAATCTCTCAAAAACAGAAACAAAGTGGTATCAGAAAGCCAGCCTCTGACTAACACTCCAGCTGGACTCATGCAATACGTACGGAGCTCGAACTTGCAAGTACCTAGTTAATTGCAGAAAATATGCTAAAAGAGATCTCAACCTAAAATGGTCAAATTGGGGTTCTTTTGATATTCCAAGGTTGATATTTTTGCACACACAATGAGAAAAGGCCGGCAGTGCTTACTTTGATTGGTATCTAGAAGGTTCTAAAAGAGGAAACAATACTTTCTTTGCAGGAAACCAAGAAATTACTTGAAACTATATCAGAACTAGAAAAGGCTGCTAACACCGACTCTGCCAGGTCACAGGTCTAGTGGGACTGAGAAGTCACGTTTGGCATTTATGCCACTTGGCTTTTGATTTCTGGGCATCTCTTTGCCTTTTGTTTCATTTGGAAGGTGACTCCCAGCTGGTGAAGTTCTGGCTTGGTTTAGTTTTGTTGGTTTGGTTTGAGCGTCCAGACATCTAGTACAAATTGTTGGAGCTAATATGGGAATTGCTTACTCTAAGGTTCCACACCCTACCTGGGAACCCCTTGGAAAAAAAATGTTTTTAGATGACTAGTCAATCTATAGCTATGATCCAATGATAAGAAAAATGGCCTAAAAATATTAGATCTTTATTGACATAGGATAGGAAAATGGACTGAAGTTCCCTTATGTCCCGGACTCCCTCCTGTAATCAACAGCCTGGGGCTGATCAACCTAAGACCTCTATCCCCAGAGGGACAATCCCTGCTGGGGCTAACCTGCCCTTGCTATCAGGGCCAAGTTGAGCACTATCTGCTCTAAATTTTGGCTATAAACCTACGACCACAGAAAAATACAATTTTTGACAATATGGTCAAAATATTCTTTAGACTTCAGAGAAATCTTAAAGGAAAAAAAAAAAACCTCATTAAGAATTCTTGCCCTGAGGAAATAACTCCTATACCTTTAGACCAGAGCTCTCTGGATCACTTATCTAGACCATCTCTAATTCCTGAAACAAAAAGAAAAAAAAAGTGTGTGTGTGGGAGTGTGACAGAGCCTTTTAAAATCTTATTCCAACCACTGGTTACAACTCGTGAGTTTTGTACTGTGATATCTGATTCATAACTAAGCTTGGAAAACAAAGCTGTAGGACCTCTTGTTCTGTCTTTTTGGAGATATGTATATTTCAGTGTGTGTCTTTGTTTTTTGGATAATATTGCTGATTGCTGAGGTCAGTTTGTAAATCATTCTCAAAATGAAAAGACAAGTTACTGAACGGAAGAAAATATTTGCAAATTATATGACTGGTAAGAGGTTAATACCCAACATCAACAAATAGCTCATACAACTCAAATCAAAGAAACCAAACAACCCAATTAAACAATTGACAGAAGAACAGAATAGACATTTTTCCAAAGAGGAAATGCAGATGGCCAAGAGGCACGTGAAAAGATGCTCAACTTTGCAAATCATGGAGGAAAAGCAAATCAAAACCACGGTAAAATATCACCTCACACCTATCATCAAAAACAAAAACAAATGTTGGTAAAGATGTAGAGATAAGAGAATCCTCATACAGCATTGTTGAGAATGTAAATTGGTTCATCCACTGTGGAAAACCGTATGGAAGTTTCTCAAAAATCTAAAAATAAAACTATAAATGACCCAGCAATCCTACTTCTGGTTATATAGCTGAAAAAATAAAAACATGAATTCAAAAAGATACAAGCACGTCTGTGTTCATAGTCCAATGTTTATAGCAGCATTATTTGTAATTGCCAAGGTATGGAAATTATCTAAGTGTCCACTAACATATGAATGGACAAGGAAGTTGTGACATACATCTACATATATGTAGGTATGGAGATATATATATATATACACACAAACATACACACACACAGTGGAATACCACTTAGCCATAAAAATAAATGAAAATTTTGCCATTTGTTCACTGATTTTAATGTGGTCAGCTTCAAACTATGTACAGCCTCAAATTAAGAAATGCGTATCTTTCTATTGTATCCAATTGGTGTTCCAGGATTTGGTTCTCACCTGTTGACTTTCAAACTGAAAAAGAGATGAGCTCTAAGAATTCTCAGGGCTGAACAACAACATTCAACTAAGAAAAGAGAATGGTTAGCACTGACCAGTCCTGATTTGAGTTTCTTATAATATTGTGTCAGAAGCTCAAAGAACAAGTTTCTAATGAAACATTTGTGGAAAATCTCATGCCTAAACACAGCAGCCAGCTGAACAGAATAAAATCAGGTGGAAACAAGAATAAACACAACGAAGTAATACTGGGAAAAACAAATCAGTGCAGAGGCGTGGCACTCCCACAGACAGAGGATACTTTGTGTTGATTAGGGAACCAGCAGTGGCATGATTTGGGCACAGAGGAGAACCTGAACACAGACTTCTTTACTAGAAACAAAGGGATCCCAAGTTCTTCCCTGGGACACTTGATGTTTCCTGTGTCCTAGAGGCCTATATGCAGGAAATTCAGGTTGTTAGGTATGGCCGAAGTAACCATTTATGCATATCTGTGTATTAGATATGTTCTCTATTCTCATGCATTTTTTTAAGGTAGAATCAGAGGCTAAGAGAAACAATTAGTTAAATGTGAAGCAGAAAAGATTCAGATGTACACTTGCTGAGTTTTTCTGTTCCAAAGCCTGGGACTGGGGAACAGGGTGGTAGAGGAGTAACCTAGCCCAGAGAGGAGAGACTGGAGAGACCAGAGGCCTCGTTGATGAAAGAACAGTGAAGACTCTGCATCAGGAGAACTCAACCTCAGAGTGATGCAGCATCCAGCTGTTCCCAAATGTGCCTCCACCCCTACAACTCATCACCTGTGAGCAACCCAGGAGCCAAGGGGTCTATATTTCTTATTAGCTAATTCTTAGTAAACAGCCTTTCCTGTGTCAGAATAGTTCCAAACATTTCACATGTATTTATTCTTTCAATAGTCACCACATGTATTTATTCTTTCAATAGTCACAATAGCCCGGTGTGTGTGTGTTCAGTTGCCAAGTCTGACTCTTTGCAACCCCCTGGACTGTAGCCCGCCAGGCTCCTCTCTCCATGGGATTCTCCACGCTAGAATACTAGAGTGGGTTGCCATCCCCTTTCCCAGGGGATCTTCCCAACCCAGGGATTGAACCCGGGTCTCCTGCATTGCAGGCAGATTCTTAACCATCTGAGCCACCAGCGAAGCCAAGGATTATCATAACAGCATATAAATTTTAACACTTGAATAAATATCTTGGGTTTTCCACTGATTCCAGGAAAATAATAAAATCTTCAAAGCACCTATAATTCCTTGGAAAACAGATGTGAACCACACCACATTATTTGAAAAAAAAAAAAAGACACTGATATATACACAAATAATGTTGCCATTCCTTCTAGGAGCAAGTTATAGCACAAATTTCCACACAGCCCTTAGGAGATTACTCATAGTAGGGTGAAATGTTCTAGAAGCTGAGGGAAGCAGAGGAAATAAGAATATAACCAAATGCAGCTGGTGAATTGAGGCTGTTCACATGCAGCAGCATTCTATAATGTTTTTATGTCACAAATAAATTTGGGATTAATTATTTTCAAAAACTAAAATCTTTGTACAGACTCAACTGCAAAATTATGTCAAGTTTTAAAAACAAAACTCATTTTTAAGCTAGTTAGTAACTATGTTAAAAGCATTACATCAGGGAAGTAATACAGAGGTTTCTTGGTACTATGAGGTATCTGGTACCTATAATCTGCACATTAGAATTTAACAAGTAAGCACTTATATAATGAGGCCAACCAGATTCAACTAATCCTCATTTCTATAGTAAACAAGCATTTGAATTTACAGGTGGAACATTAAAATGAGGTTACAAGGTATTCAGAATTATGAATTTCAACCTATATTAATACGAAGAGTGAACACATCAGGTTACTGCTAAACTCCATCTAATTACTTACAAATTAATCAAGGACAATAAAGTAAATTAGCATCTGAAAGACACTCATGATAATACCACTAAGAACTGTCAAGCCTCAATTATCCATGCTAATTAAGAAAGCTGGCTAATCCTAAACAGTGGATAATACAACAGTTCCTTTTATTGGCATAGATTATATTTTGTGTGTGACAGATCTACCTGAACATTTTGCTTTTCTTCGTTCAGAATGAAAAATAAGTTTTCCTTCTTGGTAGATCATGATGCAAGTCAGCTAGCATTTTTTTTTAGTTTAAAATGGATAAATTACAAAGTATATAATCTATACCTATAGTAGATACAATCAAAGTGCTGTTTACAATCTTTTAGCTAAGCTTTCAAAAATACATTTAATAAATGCAAGTTAAGGTACATGAATTGTGATAAAAATGAAAAAAGATTAACTTTTTTTGAGACACTGAAAGTATCTCAAATTTAAGCCATATAAAGTGCCTTGTGAGTTACTCTTATTTCATTTTACAGATAAAATTATAGAATGTTCAAGAAGTTATATACCGACTTACATGTGGTAAATGAATAGATATCCTATTCTTTGGGGCTTCCCTGGTGGCTCGGACAGTAAAGAATCTGCCTGCAATGCAGGCCAGGTTTGATCCCTGGGTCGGGAAGATACCCTGCAGAAGGAAATGGCAACCTGCTCCAGTATTCTTGCCTGGAGAATTCCATGGACAGAGAAGCCTGATGGAATACAGTCCATAGGATCACAAAGAGTTAGACATGACCGAGCAACTAACAAACACACCAACAGTATCTGTCTGAGCTACCAGGGAAGCCCCATATCAACAATACTAATTGCCAAGTATAGAGTCATCCATGGTCAAACTAACTAATGGATGAAGAGCCCAGGCTGTGGTCATCACACAAGTTCCTGCAGAGCTTGAGCACCGAGGCAAACGGTGTGACGGGGAGTCAGGTGCAGGTTCAAGCTGTAGCACCCCGAGACCTCGAGGCCTGCACCCAGCACAATGGAGGCATTGGTTCCTGTGATCGAGTCTGAAAGGTAGGAATAACCACCAACCTGAAGCCTACCCTAAATTATCAACATTTCTTTAAGCTCCTTAAACCCTGCCAAAGTTGGTCAACTTGCAGAAAAATCCTGATGGTCACAATCGACAGCTTAGGGTGACTCCAGACTGTAGAATGAGAAATATACAATAGGCCTTGAAACTTGAAGCCAGAATACAACAGACAGAGCCTTTCAGCTGCCTCTCTCCAACTCCTATACCTGCTTTCCAAGCAATCACTTCACTCTAGGAGGGTAGGTTGATGGTGATGATGATGTTAACAATGTACTTTCACCTACACTGCTGACTTCCTTTTCATTTTAAGATAGACGTTAATACATATCAGCATTTCATAATCTGATACACTAAGGCCTGAAGAGGTTAAACAATTTACCTAATTCATACGAGTAGCTGGAAGAAATGAGTTTTGCACTCAAGTCTCTAAACCACTAAAATCGATGCTTTTTTTTTCCCTGCTATCCCATCCTCTCCACAGCCAAGGGCACCCTACATTATCTTAGAAATTTGAAATTTCTACTTGTGAAAGTAAAAGATGTGTATTATCAAGTAAACATATTTTTTACATATGTTCACATCTGAATATATTAGTAGTAACAAATTATCAGGAAACATAAAATGATTATATAATAACAAGACAGTCAAAAACATTAAAAGTTGTATCTTCTTGAATTACACATCCCTCCGTTTAAAAATATTATGCTTCAAAGAAGACTCTTTATTTAGAGGTCTGAATAATAAGCTAAAATTTAGAATTAAGAAATTCAGATTTAACTCTTTGTCCTTTGTATACAATATGCTTACTATAATA
Source organism: Bos taurus (assembly GCF_002263795.3). Taxonomy (NCBI): domain Eukaryota; kingdom Metazoa; phylum Chordata; class Mammalia; order Artiodactyla; family Bovidae; genus Bos; species Bos taurus. The sequence continues at coordinate 98,136,623 of NC_037336.1, forward strand.
TCACCTCCTAATTTGAGGAAATTACTCCCATTTGCAACCTCTTTCCCAATCTACGCCATTATAAGCCTTAAACTTAGTTCTTTTCTGTACACCAGGGAATTTTCGGATGCCAATAATTCTCACTTCCCAAGGTGAGGTACTTGGGGAGGTACTTGAAAACATGAGTCACCCTAGATTCTTCTATTTTTTAAGTTTGTTTTTTTTTCTTAATTGATTAACATTTACGGTTGTGTGTGGACTTTCTCTCGCTCTGAAACGCAGGGCCTGCTCTCCCGATGCAGTGTGCAGGCTTCTCACTGAGGCAGCTTCTCTTGTGAAGTACCAGCTCTGGAGCGCAGGCTCAGTAGTTGTGGTGCAGGGGCTTAGCTGCACCGGGCGTGTGGAATCTCCCGGCACCAGGGATTAAACCCATGCCCCCTGCACTGGCAGGCAGATTCCTACCACTGCACACCAGGGAAGTCCCATCACAGAGTCTTAAATTAGGAGTGAGCTATTGATTTAAGAAAAATAACTTGACTGGTAAATGGTATGAGCTAATCGGCCACTGTTCCTTTGGTATCTGTGCCTGATGTGGCACCATAAAGAAGGATCCTATTTTCCTGGAGTATAAATGAATTTATCTGGATTTTAACCCAGATAAATTTTTCTGAATCGATGACTCCTCTTAGAGTATATTTAGGAACTTCCCTCTTCATACACAAGGGACAGATACATTGTATGAAGTTGTTGATTAAAGAAAATCAACTGAGAACAAAATCATCATTTTTTAATATAAATTTAAAGCAAACATGTATGTGTAAAACTTACACATCTGATTTTCTATCAGATTTTGCTTATTAACAATAATATTTGACACAAAACTTAGAGTCCATTCATTCAGTGCTGGTTCTTAGAAAAACAGGTGGTCTTATCAAGATGATCAACATGCACGTGTGCTAAGTAGCTTCAGTCATGTCCAACTCTGCGACCCTGTGGACTGTAGCCCACCAGACTCCTCTGTCCATGGGATTCTCCAGGCAAGAAGACTGCAGTGGGTTGCCATTTCCTCCTCCAGGGATCTTTTCGACCCAGGGACTGAACCGGTGTCTCTTACCTCTCCTGCACTGTTAAGCAGGTTCTTTATCACCGCTACTGCTGCTGCTAAGTCGCTTCAGTCGTGTCCGACTCTGTGCGACCCCACAGACAGCAGCCCACCAGGCTCCCCCGTCCCTGGGATTCTCCAGGCAAGAACACTGGAGTGGGTTGCCATTTCCTTCTCTTTATCACTAGTCCACCTGAGAAGCCCATCCAAAGATGGGATTGTGGTTTATTTAGGATGCTTTTATCACAAGTGATTAAAGACAAACACATTTCAAGGAGTGATAAACCGTATGAGGGTAGAGGATGGGTCACTGGCATGGATATGCTTAGAATGTCTTCATTATCTTTCAAATTCAAAAAAAGGTGCACTTTAATACTGTACCTGGATGAAAAAATTAAAAAATCACTAAGGAAAGCAAATACATCCCTTAAGAAGCACTTTTCCATTATAAAAGTTAAAAGAAAATAAGACAAGAACCAAATCCCCTTCCTTTGTGCTGCCAAATATTGGCACAACCTGAAATTGTCCTTGGGAAAGTGGTTAATATACTAACAGAATTAAATCTCACTTCCAAGTCCAGGTTATCACATGTATGCAAGTGTACACACAGAACTCTATTTATCAATTTCAGACTGCTTGTGAAAAGCGCTGAATTCTATTCTTTTGGGGGGACAGAAAACATTTATAATAGCACCAGCCCCACAGCCACATCATCTTGTAACTGGCTCTAAGAATGAAAAAAAAATCTTTATGACAATAACAAGAAAATGAATTTTCACTTTCAAAGGCAGTCTGTATGATCACTGGCTGTCCTGCCACCCAGCTCTTCTGAAGGCATTCAGACCCTTCACTGCAATGTCTCAAAAATCAATAGCAATTTATTCTCTCTTTGGACCCCAAGCAACAAAAGTAAATAATACTGTCACCTCCAGTCTGCCTGCAGAACATGGTCACAAAACAGCCTTGCCACTAAAATACAACCTTATGTGGCTCTTTATCTATGCCAGCACTGCTGACTGTATTGGCTTTCATAGAGGACAAATACTTCAGTAGAACCACACAAAGAAGTCAAGCTCCCATACCTTGCCCAGACTGAATGATGAGGCCTGAATTAAAAAGAAATTCTGACACTGACCTAAGCTTCCTGTTTCAATGATGTGAGTTTTATGAAAGAAAAAGAATTTTTTTCCAAGATTATTATAGCTAAGGGGGAAAGTATGAGATGAAATGTATCATACTTTTAATAATTTTTCCTATGGAATTTAATAAAATCAGCAGACTTTCTGAAGCAACTAGCTGAACTGTAATATTCTGCATCTAAAACCTACATGTGATCAACATTTACATTTGACTGATAGAAATATTAGTCTATAAGCAAACTAAGAATTAAAAATGAAAGTTCCATCTTGATTATGTTCTATAGAGTATGTTCTATAGCACATCTATAGATGTGCTAGCACATCAGGAAGGACACCACATCCACCCTGGAATATATAAGACAAACAGTATTTCAAAGCAATAGAAGGAATCTTATGAATGACCTAGTATAATCCAATCCTTTTGCAGATAAAGGAAATCAGGCCCCATATCTAACACTAGAAAGCTACTTAATAGAAGAAGCAGGACTCAGATACATTTCCGACATCCTTTGCATTGTGTTGTTGTTATTATTGTTCAGTCATTAGGTCGTGAATTTAACTCAGATGACCATTATATCTACTACTGTGGGCAAGAATCCCTTAAATAAATGGAGTAGCCATCATGGTCAACAAAACAGTCCAAAATGCAGTTCTTGGATGCAATCTCAAAACCGACAGAATGATCTCTGTTCATTTCCAAGGCAAACCATTCAATATCGCAGTAATCCAAGTCTATGCCCAACAAGTAACACTGAAAAAGCTGAAGTTGAATGGTTCTATGAAAACCTACAAGACCTTCTAGAATTAACACCCAAATAAGATGTTCTTTTCATTAAGGGGACTGGAATGCAAAAGTAGGAAGTCAAGAAATACCTGGAGTAACAGGCAAATTTGGCCTTGGAGTACAGAATAAGCAGATAAAGGCTAATAGAGTTTTGCCAAGGGAACGCACTGGTCATAGCAAACACTCTCTTTCAACAACACAAGAGAAGACTCTACACATGGACATCACCAGATGGTCAACACTGAAAAACCAAGCCCTTTGGAAACTTTCTGCAGTAATTAAATTTTTTAAATCACAGAAGAATTTATGAAGCATATTAGAAATATTTATTGAACTTTTGCAGTGTACTGATCAGAAATATATACACACTTAAAAACTATATACAAGCTTAAGAACTGTAAAAAAAGAAAATAATCAAATGTCCAATTATATAGCGGCCAAGGCGGGGCAGAAGGGGAGGAGAGTTAGGTGAGCAAGAGGGAGACTGCTCATCTAGGCAGACCCTGGAGGTGAGGGTATGGACACCGACAGGCGGGATTCTGTGTGAGAGCATGGACTGGTCTAGCAGTGGGTACCTGTGATGTGAAGTGGAAAAGCAGAATTAAGGCCAGATGCTGGAAGCCCCGAAAATCTAGCAGAAGGACTAATGTGATGTGGCAGACACTCCAAACAATATAGAAATAAGCAGTTGTATTTTGTCTCACTCAACTTAAAAAAAAATCCAAACGATTTTTAAAGATTGTCTACTTGTCAGGAAAAATATAACTTAAGATACAATTTTATAAACCAAAATATTGTTTATTTGAGATTTAATTTAAATAACCCAAAACACACCTTTATGAAGAAAATGATCTAAGACTATTATATTGGCTTTCTGGTAAAATTAATACCATTAAACTAAAGTAAGGGGGAGAACTGTGAATCTCTCATTTTAATTTTGTGACATTAACCACTTGCCAAAGACAAATTAAAAATAAGACTGGAAGTTTTGATAAAGCAGGTTTAAATTTTACCCTATTAAAGAAGATATATCAAATTGATATATCCTACTCTCTAAGAAAATATGAAGTATCTTAGGTTATTCATCAAAGTTGATTCAACGTTAAATTTTAAAAGAAATATCTTTTTTTAGGTTTTTTTTTTCAAGTTTTAGGTTTAGAAACTTTGTAGAAATATCAACATTCTTTTTTATTTTATGCTTTCATTGAAGAAAGTTTAGGGGGAAAAAATATATATATATATAACACAGAAATACAAATAATCACGTGACAGCCTCCACTAGCAACGTCTACTGTGGCGTTTGGCACTGGCCTCTTTCTGATTTTAAAACAATCAACAGTGGAGATATAAATATTTTACCAATAATTTAGCAATGCATACAACTGCCTTGAAATTACTGCATCAAAGTAACATAGTAACTCCACTTATTAGAATTTATCTAAAAAAACAAATTGTAGATGTGGACAATGGCCTAGCTACAGGAATGTTCAATGCAATAGTGCTGAAGAGTGAAAAATTTGAAATAATCTGATTCATTAAGAGCAAGGCATTCAATAAGTAATTTATAAACGTGTATGTATATATTTTGTCATCATTTTTCTTTTTATACTTATTGAATACAGTTAATGTGCATCTTTTATTTTTCCTATGGTCCCAGTTTTTGAAGAAATGTTCTCAGAATGCTTACACGTTAACTTGTAAACACTAAGCAATGTGACTGCCCTAGTAGCTAAGAACAGGACTCTCCCCGTGACCTCTGCCTGCCTTTTCTCTGTAGAAACCTTAAAAGAATAAATTTAATCAGAAAAGTGAGGAAACACAGAAAGAAAGGAAAAAAGTCAAGCAAGAAAAAATTATAATATCAATAATCTAGCCACCTCCTCAGGGGCTATAGATAATATTCTGAGCCATGTCCTGTGAGCTGTTTTGCAGATACTGAAACTCCCAGCAAGTGGAAGAACTTTAACTATATGTTGGCCCATAAGCACTAGCCCACAGACCCTTTGGAACCAGAAGGTTGATGATGGTGACTCCCAATTACTTCACCACCAACCAATCAGAAGAACATGAGCTGATCACCTACCCCACAACAACCCTCCTTCACCCTGTCTTTAGAAACCTTCGCCTGAGAACTGTTCGGAGACTTCAAATGTTTTAAGCACTAGCTGCCCTGGACCCCTTGCTTGGTGCCTGCAATAAACGCTGCATCTTCCTTCACCTCAACGCAGTGTCAGTCCACTGGCTTTACTGCATGCAGGCAAGTGGGTTCAAGTTTGGTTCCATAACACACTGACCCCAGCATTAAGTCCTTCTGAAGCAAAATCATGCATATCTCATGTGCCCCTGTACTTTTAGTACCCAGAGAAATGCTTGGCACAGAGGAGACAGTCAATACAAATTTAACTGAGTGAAATGAGTTAACTATTTATAAGTTATAATCACACACTTTAAAACAAAATAAAACAAAAACAGAAGAGGCTTATAATAAAGAATGATAAAATATAGATTAAAAAATAAATGCAAATAAAAGTAAGTGGAGGGGGGGAGTAGACTTGCAAACCATACAGAGCAAGGAGGAAAACCAGAGTCAGAAACGAGCTCATACCAAGAATCAACTATGTTTGCACTGCATTTCAGGAACCATATGCTGTAAGTGAGACAACAGAAGACCGTGGTTTAAAGTTAAAACTCTTAGAGTTAAGCCAGCAGAACTCAAATCCTGACTTCACCAGGTATCAGGATCATCAGGAAATCAATACCTCACTCTTTATGAGGCTCCTTTCCCTACCTGTAGAATAAAGATTTTATGATAGCTTTGCAGGAGGGCTATAAGATTAACATGAGCTAACCCACGCTTGGTGCTGAAGGTTCAGTGTTAGAACACAAGAAGAGTTCAGTGTCGTCAAATTCCATTATACCTAACTATTGATATCTGCAAAAGATACCCCTCAGTTCTTCCAGGTTGCATTTATTTCACAAAGTTCAATATTTATGAAGACCTATGTTAAAAATACTGAAGCCCTCAAGTCAATGCCTTCAAAAACCTCATGGAAATAGAAAAACAGAACCATTAACATATACTAGTGACTCAGGCAGAGAAGGCAATGGCACCCCACTCCAGTGTTCTCGCCTGGAGAATCCCAGGGACGGGGGAACCTGGTGGGCTGCCATCTATGGGGTCGCACAGAGTCGGACACGACTGAAGCAACTTAGCAGCAGCAGTGGCAGCAGTGACTCAGGAGACATGTAGCATAAGAGAGGGATGCACAATGTTCTTTGATATGAAAGGAGGAATTGATGAATAATTTGATGGAAAGGGGTGTAAGGGAGAAAGAAAAGATATCACAATAAAAGTGATTCAGGAACTGGGATACGAAAGAGAAGTCAGAGTGTGTCAAGATAGGGAAAATTGAGGTGGAAAGCCATCTCGGGCAAAATTGAGCACAGAAGTCAAGAAACTGAGAGTTGGAAATAAACATGCAGATAGGGGCTGGAAAATGAACGATAAGATGTTGGTAGAGGGTGACCCAAAACAAAATACAATATTGTGCTGGGGTCAATTTCTGAAGGATTTTGTGCGTTCAGTTCAGTTTAGTTCAGTCTCTCACTCGTGTCCGACTCTTAGAAACCCCATGAATCGCACGCAGCACGCCAGGCCTCCCTGTCCATCACCAACTCCCGGAGTTCACTCAAACTCACGTCCATCGAGTCAGTGATGCCATCCAGCCATCTCACCCTCTGACGTCCCCTTCTCTTCCTGCCCCCAATCCCTCCCAGCATCAGAGTCTTTTCCAATGAGTCAACACTTTGCATGAGGTGGCCAAAGTATTGGAGTTTCAGCTTTAGCATCATTCCTTCCAAAGAACACCCAGGACCGATCTCTTTTAGAATGGACTGGTTGGATGTCCTTGCAGTCCAAGGGACTCTCAAGAGTTTTCTCCAACACCACAGTTCAAAAGCGTCAATTCTTCGGTGCTCAGCTTTCTTCACAGTCCAATTCTCACATCCATACATGACCACAGGAAAAACCATAGCCTTGACTAGACAGACCTTAGTTGGCAAAGTAATGTCACTGCTTTTGAATATGCTACCTAGGTTGGTCATAACTTTTCTTCCAAGGAGTAAGCCTCTTTTAATTTCATGGCTGCAGTCACCATCTGCAGTGATTTTAGAGCCCAGAAAAATAAAGTCTGACACTGTTTCCACTGTTTCCCCATCCATTTCCCATGAAGTGATGGGACCAGATGCCATGATCTTCGTTTTCTGAATGTTGAGCTTTAAGCCAACTTTTTCACTCTCCTCTTTCACTTTCATCAAGAGGCTTTTGAGTTTCTCTTCACTTTCTGCCATAAGGGTGGTGTCATCTGCAGATCTGAGGTTATTGATATTTCTTCTGGCAATCTTGATTCCAGCTTGTGCTTCTTCCAGTCCAGCATTTCTCATGATGTACTCTGCATAGAAGTTAAATAAGCAGGGTGACAATATACAGCCCTTGACGTACTCCTTTTCCTACTTAGAACCAGTCTGTTGTTCCATGTCCAGTTCTAACTGTTGCTTCCTGATCTGCATATAGGTTTCTCAAGAGGCAGGTCAGGTGGTCTGGTATGCCCATCTCTTTCAGAATTTTCCACAGTTTATGGTGACCCACACAGTCAAAGAGTTTGGCATAGTCAATAAAGCAGAAATAGATATTTTTCTGGAACTCTCTTGCTTTTTTGATGATCCAGCAGATGTTGGCAATTTGATCTCTGGTTCCTCTGCCTTTTCTAAAACCAGCTTGAACATCAAGAAGTTCACGGTTTACGTATTGCTAAAGCCTGGCTTGGAGAATTTTGAGCATTACTTTACTAGTGTGTGAGATGAGTGCAATTAGTGTGGTAGTTTGAGCATTCTTTGACATTACTTTCTTTTGGATTGGAATGAAAACTGACCTTTTCCAGTCCTGTGGCCACTGCTAAGTTTCCCAAATTTGCTGGCATATTGAGTGCAGCACTTTCACAGCATCATCTTTCAGGATTTGGAATAGCTCCATTGGAATTCCATCACCTCCACTAACTAGCAGGCTTGCCATTTGGGGTTCATCAGGTAAGGAGCAAAGGAGAGTCATCTTGGGCCAGTAATGACATCAGTATCTTACATATTATGATCGTTTTAGAAAGAATATTGGGTTTAGAGTTGGCAACAGAGACCAGAGGCCAAAGCACTGACAAACTCAGAGAACAAAGCAACACAGGCTGGAACAAGACCAGACAGTGGTGCTGGAAGGAAGGAAACAGACACATGAAAAACTACGGAGGCCCAGCCAAAAGAACTGGTAGACAGACCACAGGGGCTTCCCAGTGTTGATGCTGTTTTGCTAGAGCAGTGATAAAATTAAGATAGGTAATACAGAGGGAGGGCAGCGTGGAGTGGCAGAAAAAGAAGAATTTACTTATTTTAAAACTTGAGATTTTATTTACTAATTTTTATTTTTTTGGCCATGGTGGGTCTTCATTGCTGTGCGTGGGCTTTCTCTAGTTGTAGCGAACAGGGAGTACCGGTAGTTGCGGTGCAAGGGCCCCTCATCGCAGCAGCGTCTCCTGTCGTGGAGCACAGGGCCTAGCATGTGTGAGCTTCATTAGCTGCAGCTCACAGGCTTCAGAGCACTGACTCAGTAGTTGAGGTGCATGGGCTTAGGTGCTCCCCGACATGTGGGATCCTCCAGGACCAGGGACTGAACCAGTGTCCATTGCACTGCAAGGCAGATTCTTAACCACTGGAGCACCAGGGAAGCCCAAGAATTTATTTATAAATACAGAGATTTGATATATCTCTGCAACACAAAGGAGTGAGGAAAGAAAAACAGAAATATGGCACTGTAGGTCAGACTGTAGATTTGGAAGCATTCTACACAGAGCTGGTCATCAAATTCATAGGACTGGGTGAAATCACACACAGAGAGCACTGAAAGTTAGAGGGAAACCCCCAGTAATGCCACTTATACTATCAACAAAGAGTATAAAATACGTAAAATAATAACTAGGCAGAACCGATGAGAAACAAAGTACAAGCTATATTAAGAGATAAATGTAAACACGTTCATCATAGAGACAAGAGATTATGTTTCAGGATAAGAGAAATAATTTGGTTAAAGTCATTCATTCTCTAATTAATTTGTAATTACAATTCTAGCAAAAAACTGCAATATAATTTTGGGAAGCTTAATAATATTGTCCTAAAGTCATCTGGAACAAGCATCTGAGAGTAGCTATTTTTAAAAGAGAAATAATGAAAGGAAAACCTAACACATATTAAAGTATTATAAAAGCACAATAATATAGTAGCCACTCGTATACAGAAAGACTACTGTATTAGAAACTACAGCAATAGACACATGTACAATTATGGAAATGATAAAAACCTTGACTTTCAAATCAGCAGGGAAAGAGACAACTTAATATGAAGCAACATATAAGAAAAGTTTTTCCTCTGAGATGGGTTGAGGAGGATGGAAGAAGTCTGAGCTTTACATACATAGAGTAGAAAGCTTCAGTGACAGAAACACAAAAGAGAGTGTTCACTTATTGCAAGTTATGGAAATGAGGGAATTGTGGGTTCCAGTGAATGTTTAATTCTGGAAGGATCAAAGAAGACACCCTTGGCCGTAATGAAATGAAGCCTTTAGAAGGGGATGTGTCAAGAAGGATTATTTGATTGTGGTGATAGCAACAGCTCTGGAGAACAGATGTCTGGATGAATTTTGATATCTGGCTTACTGGAAATGAAGAAAGAGTGGAGGTAAAAAAATAAAACTTTATTGTCAGGGAGTGGGCCTGCCAAGTTTAAGATTTCTAAGATGTCAGTTCTGAGAAATGGCATAATAAATCAGACTGCAGCAGTAGAAACATCTGGCCAGGATTTTGACAGGTCAATAATGTAAGGTCTGAAGCTCCCACAAGAAGTGCCTAGGAATCAAGGCAGAAAGGGGATGGGCAGTGAGGTGATGAAGTCCTCCTTTCCTGTGGAGGACTGGTCTCCTGGTAAACAGATGAAGAGGAACAAGAGGAAGCGACTGTGCTTAATATTTTTTGAGCTGTGACTAAGGTAAAAAGTTTCTGACAGCCAGACTGTGAGGTAGATGTGTAATTTCTCTCTCCATGGTGTCTAACACACAGCACATGTAGTGTCAAAGAATCACCCAATAAAAAGATGCTGTAGGATGTGCTAGAAGAAATGCTGGAAAGCCTAAAGCCAACCCCACAATCTGACCACAGGTGGAGGAGACAAAACAGGATGTGCGGCAGCCACAGGAGCGCATGGAGGTGAGCAGCGTCACCAAAAGAAGGTGGGGCTCAAAGAGGAGAGGTGCAGAAGCTTAAAAGGAAAGTCAGGGGGAGAAGGACAGTTCAAGGACAGAAACAGACTCTTAGTGACTGATTCAAACTAGAAAGCCAGGGTAGCGATCCAGAGTGTGAAATGCAGCTGTCAAGCAGATCCACATCTGTGCCTGCAGCGATTTAGAAAGTATTGTCCAGCTTGCAGATTTCTTTGAAAAAAAAATTTTTTTAAAGGCTTATCTAGGTAAAAATAAAAAATTAAAAGTAATACATTTTTTAAAAGCTTTATTGACAGGTATAACTGGCATACTATAAAATTTTACAACTTGATATGTATGGGCCTATGGATGCCCATACAGTGAAGAATCTGCCTACAATGCAGGAGACCAGGGTTCGAGCCCTGGGTCGGGAAGATCCCTTAGAGAAGGGCATGGCAACTCACTCCAGTATTCTTGCCTGGAGAACCCCATGGACAGAGGAGCTTGGCGGGCTGCAGTCCAAGGGGTCTCAAAGAGGTCGGACATGACCGAGTGACTAACACACGCATGCACCCATGAACCTATTACCACTGCCGACCTAACGAGTGAATCTCCCCAGAAGATTCTTCCTGCTACTTCCTAACTCCTCCCTCCTGCCCCTTCCAGACTAACTCTTGCCTTCCCACCCTCATCCCTAGGCATCACTCAGCTGTCCTCTGTCTCTAGAGAATTTTGTAATTGCGGGAATTCTTACAAATAAAACGATACAGTCTATACTTTCTTTTGTCTGATTCCTTTCCTTCCATGTAATGATTTTGGAAATCATTCATGTTGTTGCATAAATACTTCACTTCTTCTTATTATTGAACAGTACTCAATTGCATAGACATACCAAAATGTCCTTAGCCATTTACCTGCTGATGGATTATTTTCAGCTTTTGGCCACTGCACATAAAGTTGCCACAGCATTTGTGTAGGAGTCTCTGTATGGACACTCGCTGTTGTTTATCTCAGGTAAATGTCCAGGAGTGGAACGGCTGAGTCACGCAGTGGTTCCACACTTAGCTCTTCAAGAATCGGCCAAATCACTACTCCACAGCGGTTTTCCCATGGCCACTCCTGCATTTTTCCATTGCCTCCTGTGGTGTACATGCAAGAGACTGCTGTTTGTTCCACGTCCTCCCCAACGCTGGGTATAACCAGTCTTTTTAACTTTATGCATTCTAACAGATATATAATGGCATCTCACTGTGGCTTAAATCTGCATTTCTCTAACAGTAATAATGTTGAGCGTCTTTCATGTACTCATTTACATGTATGTATGTATACACATACATCATCTGGTGAAGCATTTGTCTAAATCATTTGTGTATGTTTCACTGGATTGTTTTCTTATTTATCAAGTTGTGGGAACGCTCTATTCTAAATACAACTCCTCTCCCTGAAAGATGGTTTGCAAGCAAGTTTTCCCCAAGTTTGCCTTGTTTTTGCATTCTCTTAACAGTGTTTCTTAAAGAAGAGAAGTCCTTTGTGTTGATGAAAACCTATTTATGGATCATGCTCTTGGTGTTGAATCTAAGAAACCTTTGCCTATTTCAAGGTCATTGAGTGTTTTCTATGTTCTCCGAGATTTTACCATTGCAAGCTTTACAGATAGATCTATGATCCATTTTTAGTTAGTTTTTGTGTATGTTGTGTGGTACGGATTGAAGTCATAACTATTTTGTACCTGATAGTGATCTTACAGATCGTCTGATCTAACCCTTCTACTTGTAGATGGTATCCACATTATCAGACAGTGGCACAAATGATATGTCTAAAAATGTACACCCATAAAGTAGATTTGAGACCTAAGTTTAAATCTAAAGACTAAATCAAAAGCTTGCAATGCACCTTCATGTCCTCAGTGTAGCCAGGTTACAGAAAAACCCAGCAATTGTAACAATGCTGATTTGAAAAGCTACTTTTACAGGTTTAAATTAAATAATCTCCAAAGTATATTTTTTAAAAGCCACATGTAACACAAAGTAAAAAGAAAAGTTTACTGGAATCAAGAAGGCTATTTTAAAGAATACCTCCCCTGACAGAGGTTAAGTAACCACATCACCGATGAAGCTGTAGCATTTTGTCTCAACTATCCCAAAAGACAGTTTTAGGACAAATCTCGACTGATATTTATTTGATATTACTACCCTTTTTCAAAAGGGCAAATACTTTGCCCCACTGTCAACATCCAGCAATCAAAAACTATGGTGTGTAAGACTCCTTGGGTATACTGCCTACTTTGCCTCTGACCCATGAAGCCTCAAAATTGATTATTCTGAAGTAGGATATGCTAGTAAGGTTGAAGCCATGGGTTAAGGACTGGAGCTCAGCACTTGGAGGGTCTACATTTGAAATTCTTCCTTATGGTGCCTTCCCTAATCACTGTTTGAGTATATTTCTTTTTCACTGGAGTAGGGAATGGCAACTCACTCCAGTATTCTGGCCTGGGAAATCACATGGACAGAGGAACCTGGCAGGCTACAGTCCATGGGGTTGCAAAGACTCGGACATGACAGAGTGACTAACAACACTTTCACGTTCATCACTACCATGTAGGGTTTTCTTTCTCTCTTTGGATCCTATTGCCTTTCACATTAAAATAGTTTTTTCTTATTTCCCCAAATTATCAAATGCAACACCTTTCTCTTTTCTTCTTCAAATAATATTAAGTATATAGACACATATATGTTGTTACATCAAGATTATTGACATACAAATCTAAGCTAGCTAGCAAATGCAAAATTTGATTCCCACTGCCATTATAACTCAATAGAGCAACCTTGATAAATCGATAAGAGAGATGTAAGGAGCTTATCTTTTAGAGGTACCACCAGATCTGTTTCTAGTCTTAGGGTATTTCAGGAAAATGTTTATTTCAATAGATTCACTTACTACAAAAGAATATCATAAAGGCTTATAACACATTTTTTTAAAAAACTGAAATATAAGTTCACTAGTATAGGTAATAAACTGGCAATATTTTAACAGCATAAACAACCACTTCTTTTTCTTCTCATAAATTTAGGTTTACATCCATTGGCTTTGTTTAAAGCAATCTTCAGTGCATCATTTTCTGACCACTATGTCTGAAATATTTTTTTAACAGTGCACAACAGGAGATTTTTAATATAAACAGTTTTCTAAATTGTCTTTATTATTGTTTTCACAGCAGCCACAATGTGATAAATATTGAAAAAGGTACTACTATATTCCAGCCTCACATTCAAGTAGATACTATTCAAAAGCATAAGAGACAAAGACAAATACAATAAAAAGTTATTACAAAAAACAGGCAAAATACAGGAAATCTCTTATTCAGCCTCTCAGCTTCACAGGTTTTTTGAACAACTCTAAAAATAGCAAGGAAGAGTCCTCTTTGCTTAACAGCACTTAAGACTCTTATTTCCTTTTCTTCTATCAAAAAATAATAAAGCAGAAGATAAAGTAATATGTAAGTGTTAGTCACTCAGTTGTGTCCAACTCTTTGCAACCTCATGGGTGGTAGCCCACCAGGCTCCTCTGTTCATGGAATTCCACAGGCAAGAATACTGGAGTGGGCTGTCATTTCCTCCTCCAGGAGATCTTCCTGACCGAGGGATTGAAGATCTGGATTCCAGGTCTCTTGCACTGCAGGCAGATTCTTTACTGTCTAAGCCACCACTGGGATTCTTTACTTCCCAGCCACTTTACTGGGAGGCCCATAGAGTAATACACCAGCAAAATATGCAGACATTTACCAAGCACAGATTCTCTTGTAAGACTTCTGAATCTTTAAGTAATATGATAAATATAACTTGGAAAATTTGATGATGATATAAAATTGTCATGAAGAAAACTTAAAGCTATACTGGATGTCCACTGTTGGTCTTGAGTGCATTCTTATATGTGACAACATTATAGACAAAGAATCTGACTACACATGTTTATCAGCTGTAAGCTGTTCATTCCCTTTGATCCAGTAAATCTCATTTCTCTGAGTCAACGAGATGTTCTCAAAAACTAATTCTAAACTTGGAGAAAGGTTCATACAGAAAGATGCACAATAGCAGTGTTATATATACTGCTGTATACAATATGCTGTATATAATATACTGTTGTATATAATATGCAACATATTGAAAACATCCCAGCTATATGACAACAAGAAGTAAAAATACGATGTATTCAGTTCACTTGGTGGATCATTATACGGGTATTAAAATCTCCTTGCAAACACAACGTATGAACCCAGTAATACCTAACGAATTTAAATGAAATATAGAAATGTACAAAGAACATCATTACAGTTACAAAAAAAATATAATCAAATGCACTGTTAAGAAATCACTATCACTAAAAACTTGAACAACAGTTTTATTGGGGTGATGAGAATACCTTTTATTTTTTTCTCATACTTAACAAATGTCATTTAATTAGCATATGTTATTTTTAAATGTAAACTATTTGATATTTTTAATGAGAGAGCCAGGGAAAAGAAATTGACTTATGCTTCTCCAGCAGGGAAGGGGAGGAGCCTAATTTATTCCAGGCCTGTGCTGTCCAACAAAGCCAGTGGACTCTGTGCTGTTGAACAAAGCTACTGAGGTGATGGAATTCCAGCTGAGCTATTGCAAATCCTAAAAGATGATGCTGTGAAAGTGCTGCACTCAGTATGCCAGCAAAGTTGGAAAACTCAGCAGTGCCCACAGGACAGGAAAAGGTCAGTTTTCATTCCAATCCCAAAGAAAGGCAATGCCAAAGAACGTGCAAACTACCGCACCATTGCCCTCATCTCACACGCTAGCAAAGTAACGCTCACAATTCTCCAAGCCAGGCTTCAACAGCCTTGGCTTCTGTGTGTTCAAGCCAGATTTAGAAAATGCAGAGGAACCAGAGATCAAATTGCCAAAACCCGTTGGATCATCGAAAAAGCAAGAGAGTTCCAGAAAAATATCTACTTCTGCTTACTGACTACACCAAAGTCTTTCACTGTGTGGGCCACAACAAACTTGGGAAATTCTTTAAGAGATGGGAATATCAGACCACCCTACCTGGCTGCCTCCTGATAAATTTGTATGCAAGTCAAGAAGTAACAGTTAGAGCTGGACATGGAACGGACCACTGGTTCCAAATTAGGAAAGACAATATGTCAAGGCATATTGGCAACCTGCTTATTTAACTAATATGCAGAGTACATACTGAGAAATGCCTGGCTGGATGAAGCTCAAGCTGGAATCAAGATTTCTTGGAGAAATATTAATAACCTTAGATACACAGATGACACCACCCTTCTGGCAGAAAGTAAAGAAGAACTAAAGAGCCTCTTGAGGATAGTGAAAAAGTTGGCTTACAACTCAACATACAGAAAACTAAGATCCTGCTATCCGGTCCCATCACTGCATGGCAAATATATGGGGAAACAAGGGACACAGTGACAGACTTGATTTTTTAGGGCTCCAAAATCATTGCAGATAGTGACTGCAGCCATGAAATTAAAATATGCTTGCTCCTTGGAAGAAAAGCTATGAGCAACCTAGCTGCCACTAGGTCGCTTCAGTCGTGTCCGACTCTGTGCAACCCCATAGACGGCAGCCCACCAGGCTCCCCCGTCCCTGGGATTCTCCAGGCAAGAACACTGGAGTGGGTTGCCATTTCCTTCTCCAATGCATGAAAGTGAAAAGTGAAAGTGAAGTCGCTCAGTCGTATCCGACTCCTAGAGACCCCATGGACTACAGCCCACCAGGCTCCTCCGTCCGTGGGATTTTCCAGGCAAGAGTACTGGAGTGGGGTGCCATGAGCAACCTAGACAGCATATTAAAAAGCAGAGACATTCCTACTTTGCGAACAGAGGTCAGTCTAGTAAAACATAGGTTTTTCCAGTAGTCACGTATGGATATGAGAGTTGAACTATAAAGAAAGCTGAGCACTGAAGAATTGATACTCTTAAACAGTGATGTTGGAAAAGACTCTTGAAGGTCTCTTGGACTGCAAGGAGATCAAACCAGTCATCCTAAAGGAAATCAGTCCTGAATATTCATTGGAAGGACTGATGCTGAAGCTGAAGTTCTAATACTTTGGCCACCTGATGTGAACAACTGACTCATTGGTAAAGACCCTGACGCTGGAAAAGATTGAAGGTGGGAGGAGAAGGGGACGACGGAGGATGAGATGGCTGGATGGCATCACTGATGCAATGGACATGAATTTGAGCAAGCCCTGGGAATTGGTGATGGACAAGGAAGCCTGGGATCCTGCAGTCCATGGGGTTGCAAAGAGTTAGCCATGACTGAGTAACTTAGCTGTGCTGTCCAAGAATGCAGTCACTAGAGAAAGACAGCCATTTAAATTTAAATTAATCAAAATGAAGCACAAAATGTAGTTCCTCACTCACACTAACTACATTTCAATTGCTTAGTAGTCATATGTGGCCAGGGGCTACTGCATCATACAGCAGACAAAGCATTTCCATCATCTCAGAAAATCCTATGGGAAAGAGCAGCTCTAGGTAATTTGCACGACCCCAAAGAGAGAAGGTGGGGGTTCAAAGTGCGAGACTCTCTGACTAGTTTATGCTAAACCAGAAAGTTCAGTCCACTGATGGAGCCTGCCCTACAGAGTGAAATACTCTATAAAATGGCTGGCTCCTGGGGCAGTAACAAATGAACTATTGATCATCACTTTATATATTTCTGCTAGCTTCAATGGGATACTTTTTTTTCTGGTGTCTAATAAATTCACTAGAAAATCACATGTCAGAGGGTTACAGACTTAAACAAATTGTACCTCACCCTAAAACAGAACAATTCCACCAACAAGCAGCCTTTCCAGAGAATAAACAAAAATCATTCGTGTATTGTAGCAATGGCTTGTCTTGGGGAGGTACAAACAGAGGAAATCAAAAGAGAATTTTAGAAATGTTTTAAAATTCTTTTGTTTTAAAACTTTCTGTTAAAAGGGACAAAAAAATAAATTCTTCTGAAAAACCAGTACTTCTTAGCATCAAAACCACTTAAGGAGATAAATACTTAAGAGTGAAAAAAACATATATCTTTCAGAAAATGCAGTAGTATAAAGCAATAAGAATACAATTCACTGAATCATTAATGCAAGTTTTATCTACTGTGATATTTTGTGCAGCTGGTATTCCATTACATATTACACATTTCCCAGTAGAATGTTTATTTAATTTTCTTGATTTACCCTCATCATTGTATGAAGATGTTCCAATCAATTTTAAATTAATAGGCTGACTTCATTTCAAATATGCAGACTGCATTTTACTGACATATTGTGAACACTACAAAAGGCTGATTATCTTTGTTGAACTATGCCAAGATACTCTGATTTTTTCAGCCTTTTCACCCTTGAGATTTTAAACTCAACTCTTTAGCCAAAGAAATTGAACTAGCATAAACTATAACTATTAAGATGAGTTGCATTTAAAAGTGTTTTAATTCCCCACAGCTTTCTACACAGTTCAAAAATTATGTATATTTTTAAAACTTACAAAATGTTCCTTAGAGTTGGGAATTTTATTCCCATAGCAATTAATATCAGTGGATAATCCTTAAAAAGTATGAACCTTAATGACTGGCTTAAAAATGTGTTTATTTAGAGAGGCAAACAGCCAGAAAAACACGTTTAGCATTTGGAGTCAGAAGGGCTGGATTTGATGACCAATTCTGCTGATTCTTGAAACCTGTTTCTTTATGGAGAAAATGGGCCTAGTAGGAAGGCAAAATTTAAAGGGAGTTGTTGTAGAGATGATACAGAGTGTGATCCAAAAAGCAGGTTACTTATTTTAAACTCTGATCAATGTTAATAAGGTAAACTATTTGAAACAAAACCAAAACAAAATAGCTATGATTAAAAGACAGATCACAGAAAGATAACCTCCCTTTAAATATACCTTAAGTACTATCAACAAACAGATGTGTGAGAAATGTAAATAATGGACTATTTCTTTATCAAATGTCCCATTAAACAGAACTTCCTGGGACTTTTCAAATGTAACTTAAAAATGGAATTCAGACATTCTTCATAAATACACTTATCACAGAAAATAAAGAAGATCTGTAATTTATATAAATTGCATCTGTCATATTGTTAAGTCATCAGGTCCTGATATCCTCCTGCCCATGTTCAAATCCATCCCATCACTGACTAGATACGGACCTTGGGCAGCTTGCACATCTGACCACTAATGCTGTCATCTGTAAGATGGGGATGATGACACCAACTTCATGGTGCTGCTGTGATAACTAATGATGATACCATGAAGACTCTCTCACAAAATATGCATACTATAAAGTTTCAGTGAACATTTGAAGTAATTTTAGCATCTTGATTGGATGATTGGTTATGAAGACTGTCCTCATGTAATAGGAAGAGACAGACCAAGCCAGCTTTCTGGTGTCTCTTTTTATAATGGCACTAACCCCACATTGAGGGTCCCACCCTCACAACCTCAACTAAAGCTAACTACCTCCCAATGTCCCATCACCTAAAGGAGTTGGGGTTCAACATATGAATTTGAGAACAGTGGGACAATTCAGTCCATAGCAGTAACTTACAATCAATCAATGCTGAAAGAAGGTCCTGAATATTTGGCAGCACATGGGAATTGCTTTGTAACTGACTAATTTACCTTCATAAAATATGATAAAAATAAAGAGACGTAAAGCTGAGTGGAGAATGACTTAAGCTATATTCCTGAGAACATCTTAAGAGCCTTTTCTAGAAGAACAGCTAGTTTCCTTCTACTTTTTCCATATGGGAAAGAGATGAGCCTCTTGTTCAGTCTCTCAGTCATGTCTGACTCTTTGTGACCTCATGGACATCAGCACGCCAGGTTTCCCTGTCCTTCACTACCTCCCAGAGTTTGTCCTTCGCTATCTCCTAGAGATGAGCTAAAACAGGATAAATTTAAGTTAATGTTCATAAAGCACCATGCCTCTTTTTAACATGGTCATCATCTTGCAGACGTTACCTAAAATGACAAAAGAGTAATCACACTGCTGATTTTGAACAATCTATATGAAACACAAAATTAGTCTTCTAAGAAATGATAACAATTTGTTACTGAAGACATGTATGCAAATTGTCCCACCTGTGTTACTTTTCATACAGGCCAAACCTAGCAGGAATCTCTAATTATCATACCAGTTGGAAGGCTTAACAAGGGTGTTGCCGGCCCACAAATGCAATTTGATTCTCAGCATGACTGCAAGAATGGCAATTTACAACCTCCAGCAATAAGGAACTAGGAATATTAAGGCTTTATTAATTTATACAATGGAGGGCACATTGTTCTTAGATTAGCCAGAACAACAGAAAAGGAACATTTGGGGATCTTATATTAATACTTCACTTATTATTTGGTGCTAAATTTGGATTACAATAATTATGGTAATGATTCTAACAGTTATGAAGCACACATACCTGTGAACAGGGTATTTATTATAATTAACTCTGTTCATAGCAGAGAAATATTTTACTTGAGTAAACAGCCTGAATTAAAAATCAAGTCATAAGGTAAATACCTAAATTACAAATGGTACTGCTTTATGTATGGATGAATCTCACAGACATAATATTGACTGAAAGAAATCCGACATAAAGGAAACATAATGCATGATTCCTTTTCTATGAAGTTCAAGAACAGTGAGAACCAACCACTGGTGTTAGGTGTCAGAGGCTGGTTACTTTTGGTGTTGGACTGACTGGGAGAAGGCACGAGGGAGGCCTCACAACTGGCAGAAACATCCTGTATCTTGTGATACAGGCGGTGAGAATGTTGGTATATGCATATGGAAAAATCCCTTGAGCTTTACACATAAGATTTGTGCATTTCACTATTTGTGTGATATATCTCAAGTGAAATGGGGAAAAAAATGTCTATAGTATTAGATAACCATCTAGTAAAAATGAGTAACAGATCAATAGTACCAGTTAATAAATATATAATAATCTTTTTCTTTCATAAGACAAGGTTTTCAATTTTAACTTTACTTTAGTAAATACCAAGGGTCCCCTTAGAAGGCTGTAAAACCCATCCTGTGTAGCACAGCATTACATATTCCACATTTCAATGTGGCTACAACTCCTAATATTCCTGTCAAGATTGCCACATAAGCTGGGTTATTGATAAAACAATTGCTACTCCTGTAAGGAGTTTTATTTGCTCTTGTTGCCTATCAGCTTAGTACACAGCAGAAAATATTCTTGAAAAGAATCAAGTTCTATAAACAGGAATAAATGATTATGGAGTAGGCATCTCTATAATTGTGTTTTTACTTTTTTTGTTCCTAGTTGTTTCGCAAGAAGTACAGCCGAAAATTGAACCATAAAGTCTGCCTTGACAGAAAGGCATTAGCCTACCACACTAAAGCACCAAGATAGGAGAGACAGTTATTTATGAAGGAACACTATCTGCTATTATCCTTTTGAGATTCTACAAAAGGGCTAAATATTGATGCATTTCCAAGTCACCTTTCCCCCACTTCTTGTATTAACAAGCAGGAGTATGTTTTAGATGCTCCTAATTTGTCAAGATCAGGTGAGCAGAACTGTTGTACAGAGCACACTGCTCTATTCCTACAAGGGCTCTGCAACCCTGCAGGTTATTAATAATTCATAGGTCTTTCTTAGTTCACAACAGGGGCATTACTCAGAGGGCATCATTCTTACTGAAAGAAGTTAACAGCAATGGGCCTTCAATGCACAAGTCAAACAAGAAGACTTCTATGAATCTATGCACAATTAAGACCTGTTAAAGAGCTCCAGTTACTACAGCCCCTCTCCACCCACCCCTCTCCCCCTAAAAATACTCAGCATTCTTCATCTGTTTATTCTGGTGTTGTGCTGATGTGCTCAATCGTGGCCGACTCTTTGCGAGCCCATGGACTGTAACCTGCCAAGTTCCTCTGTCCATGGAATTTTCCAGGCAAGAATACTGGAGTGGGTTGCCGTTTCCTTCTCCAGGGCCTCTTCCTGACCCAGGGATTGAACCCAAGCTTCCTGCATTGCAGGCAGATTCTTTACCACTGTGCCACCGTGGGAAGCCATGGAGAGATTAAATCGCCCTCCATTTATTTGGCTGTCCACCAACTCCTGTCACAGTATAGTCCACAGATGGAGAGGGGCCAGCTGGCCAAGTCAGAGCAGAGCATTTTTAGAGTTTTAAGAGTTGTATTAACACAGAAATTCTTTTAAAATCATTTCCCTTTATTCCATATTGAAATGGTCAATGCTGCTGGGTATAAACATGGTTCTCTAAACTAAATTAGTATGTCCAAACTAGCCTTTCAGGCAGGATTATGACATCTATCATAACACATGAACTTCTGGGTTGCAGCATTATTTATTTATCAAGGAAATACATGAAGGGTCCCAATGTCTTTATGACTGAGAAGAAACAAGTCTCCCGGAAAAGGAACACTATCTTTTATGGTCTTTCTCAATACGCTCAGGCCTCCTGGGTAAAATGGAAACCACTCCATAAAATTCATCTCAAATAATAGCAGTCCCACCTCAGAAGTCTAAAAGGGAGAATTAGGAAAGAGTTTAAGAAAGTAGAACAAGGTAAAGCCTGTGCCCATGACTGAATGTCCTGCTTCTTAAAAGCATCTTAAAAACAATAGAAAATCAAAACCAGATACTGTCAGGCCCAAGTGCCTATGGAAGCGTGGTCACCAATTCAAGACCAATGGCATATGTCAGAACTCTTTATTCTGAGTGGATTGTAGCCCACCAGGCTCCTCGGTCCATGGGATTATCCAGGCATGAATACTGGAGTGGGTTGCCGTTTCCTTCTCGAAAAATGTACTCCAATACAACTTAAGTTTCAAGTATAATTTATGCTTTCTGTGTATCAGTAAAAAGAACCCTTGCTCTAGCTAAAAATAATACCTCAATTTTACTGAGGATTTACTATGCACCAGGTACCTCTCTATGCATTTTGCATGTATTAATATATCTATAATGCTCATGACAATCCTATGGAGTAGGAGTTATTATTACCTCCATTTCACAGATAGGAAAATCAAGCAGACACAGAATGCTTAAGTAATTTGCCCAGACACCCAGCTAGCAAATAATGAAGCTGCTATTCACATGCAAGCCGTCCGTCTTCAGAGCCCATCGTCTCACACTGAGCTCTGTCTCTTAGTTTAAAGGCACTATCCGTTTACTCCATGAGAAAGGATCATTATGGAAAAGGAATAGTTTTTACTCATTAGGAAGGCTGAATCAACTTTGGGGAGGATATCCCCTACAAAATAAATAGAAATCCACCACCAAAATCACTGTATCAGTGACACTTGCTCTGTTACTAGGCACAAGAGTTTCAATGACTAACAGAGAAAAGGCTTTCAGACAATCTGTAAATGCATAAAGTTATTGATAATAATATATGATAGATAACAGGTGAAACTGAGAAAAATTTGATTCTATAACTACATCTCACTTTCTCCGGTTCCTTTAAGATTCTAACCATGTTGAATCAGATGTTCATCCTTGGGGTTTTTAGTTTTTTGTTTTTAAACCAATGGAATGCCCCAGGTCAGAGTAAGTACAGTGAAGTGATCTTCGAAAACCCTGGGGTTTGTCTTTATTGATAATTCCAAATTTTAAGTTCTGCTCATCGATGATTACAGAAAATAACTACCAGATGTCCCTCTTGTCACTGAATTTATGCCTGCATGCCGCAATGAATAGTTTGCTCGTGAAGGATATGATGTTCCAAAAAATGGAGCCTTCCACAGCAGTACTACAGTCATTTACCTTGGATGTCTGCAGCTGACCTCTTTCAAAACAAAAAGAACTCCACCAGGATGAAAGTAAGTTATTATTTATTTTTCTAGGCATATTATTTATTTTCTACATGTGCAAAGCATCAGATTATAAATAAGGAATCTTTTCATAAATACCTAAAAAACTTTTGCAAATTAAAGTCATTGAGTTATCCTTTTTGTTTGTCCCAGCTAAAAATACAGTTTAAAATGCTATAAAGAAATCACAGTAATGAGAACTGACAGCCAGGAAGAATGAATATACAACCACTGTATTGACAAATGTCAGTGGTAGGTTCAGGAAGACTGGACCCAAACACTGGTCAAATCAATGAAAAGAGCATGTACATCTAAAGCAGTGGCTTTTAGTTTTTAAAATCACAAAACACAGTAAGAGGCGCAATTTACATCAAGACCTGATAAATACATACACATTCATAGGTCTCTAAGTGAAATCACAGCTTCAGGAAACCATACAGACCTTCATAGACGAGAAGCTCTCTCCTTTCTACTCTACTCTTTTCTATTCTATTCCGTTATAAAAACTACTTATAACTGGCTAAGTTCACTTTGTGAGTCACTATCAGCTCACTATTCCACACTGTAGAGCTCTTATCTGAAGGGGATGAGGAAGCCAGCACAGTCACAAGAATCAGCAGCAGAGAAACAGGGAAGTGAAAGTGAGGTTGCTTAGTCATGTCCGACTCTTTGCAACCCCAGGGACTGTAGCCCGCCAGGCTCCTCTGTCCTTGGGATTCTCCAGGCAAGAATACTGGAGTGGGTTGCCATTTCCTTCTCCATTTCCTTCTTCCCAACCCAGGGATTGAACCCAGTTCTCCCGCATTGCAGGAAGACTCTTTACTGTCTGAGCTACCAGGGAATCCAAAGGATGTGTCAGAAGTGGGATGTGTCAGAAGAGAAATAGTAACGATCCCCAAAACAGAGACATTGCATCTTCTGGTTCCCACTGCCTCCAGGAAAAGATGTATCTGAGTGAGACCTTCAAAATCATGAGTGTTATCTACTATCCCAGACTTATAGACTGAACTGTGTCCGCATGTAGCCTCATGAAAAGATGTCCCAGGTACCTCCTTACCCAGGCGAGGTACAACTGGTGAGCCACCCAAACATTCATCATGGAGCTGTAAGAATCCAAGAAGCAGTTTGTCAGCCCTACTTTGGGCAATAAAGGATAATGAGAGTTTATCTTCAGGTTTTTCTTTCAACATGGTCTTGGGTCAACAGTGAACAGGTGCACCAAAGCAGTCCATGACCAGTGAAAGTGCTGGGAACAGCACTGGAGCCATCACCACCTCTGACGATGGTCTCGGCCCCAAACATACGAAAGGCACTCAACCTGGAAAAGGAGATTCTCCATCCAGCAGACTTCACCCCTCTGTCACCAAAATACGAGATGCCAATAACTAGTTTTTTTTTTTTTTGCTTCTAAGAAACTTTAATTACTTAAAACACATGCTTGCTAAGTCGCATCAGGCATGTCTGACTCTTTGTGACTGTATCGACTGGAGCCCACCAGGCTCCTTTGTCCATGAGATTCTCCAGGCAAGAATACTGGAGTGGGTTGCATGCCCTCCCTCCAGGGGATCTTCCGGACCCAGGGATCCAACCCGCATCTCTTATGACTCCTTCATTGACAAGCAGATTCTTTACCACTACTGCCACCTGGGAAGCCCCAAAATGAAAATGTCAGGCTCTCAGCTGTGTCTGACTCTGAGACCCCATGGACTGGAGATTGCCACGCTCCTCTGTCCATGGGATTCTTCAGGCAAGAATACTGGAGTAGGTAGCCATTCCTTTCTCTAGGGGATCTTTTTGACCCAGGGATGGAACCCAGGTCTCTTGCATTGCAGGTAGATTCTTCATAGTCTGAGCCACCAGGGAAACTCCACATAAACACGGATTCCTCAGATATTCAAATCCTCCAATTCAGATCTCAAAAATCTTGGTGCTCTCTCTAAAAGCTTAATTGCAGCCTTTTAAAAAGAGCCATTTGAGGAGGTGTGTAGTGACTGAACAACCATTTAAACAGGAGATAATATCAGGAATAAATCAGCTAATTCAACTTCCACATGAATTTTTAATATGACACATAATAATTACTGAATAAACAAAAAAGGTATCTACTGACCTTGTGCACTTCCAGGGATAAATATTGGAGCAACTTGGTGTTTTCAGATGTAGAAGAGGAAATACGGAGCTCTGGTAGGCATTTCTGTCAATAGCTGCAATCGGGAGCTGAATTGTGATTGTTTCTCTCGTTCTACAGGCCAGAGATGAGGGTGATAATCATGGCAAGCGGCAGAACAAGAGGCTCCGGAAGCAGAATTAAAAGTATCCAGAATAAGCATACAGGATGCAAGTCTTTACGGCAGCCGTTTGGAAACCTGCCCACCAGCATTAATGCTCCTGGAAGCAAATGAACAGATGGGCACCTCTAAGCTTAGAGACCCACTCAAAGTTACTCAAAATTAAGATGTGCCATTCCTCAAGAGAAATTACAGTCTGGGAAGAATTCGTTTACCTGTGACTAACCTAAGAACAACATAGTTGAAAATTACATCTCTCTGAGTCATCGGGGAAGCCCTGAAAATTACACACAAGTCAATTTAAGTTAAATGTGAATCTTCATCCTTTAAAAAAGTTATGAGTATCTGGTACAGAACTTTTTAAACAGATTTAAAAATTGATTTCATTTGATGATATTTTTTTTTAACTTAATGATACATTACATACGGAATAGTTTCCCAAAAGAGTTCCAAAGCAGGTTTCATGTTAAATGTGAAGCTTCAGTTCAAAAGGAATGGTCCTTATCTGGATTTTCTATGTTAGGCCCACATTCATTTTTTATATCGAACAAATAAGACTTAGCAGCACAACAATTAAGTGAATAACACTGCAGATGGATTTGTCAAGTCTGCTTTTAGCTCTAAAGCTTTAAAGTCAAACTCTAGTAACTGTCAATATGCTCCTATCACATCCATACCTGTCCTCTACACCACAAGTCAGTGTAATCTGCAGACAGAAATGAGAAGAAATTGAACATATTTTATGGCTGTTCTGCTTGAGGGAAGAAGAATAAGGTAAATCAATACTTCTTGTCATTTCATAAAAATACTACATTCTCCAAGACATTTAGCCAGCATTTGCCCATTTAAGCAAGGACAAAAACATAAAAAAGAAAGTTTTTAACTTAGAAAATTAGCACGTCAATATTTCTGGGTCACAGAAATTGAAGTCATAGCACGCATTGCTTCAAAATCTAAGTTAAATACATTCTCAAGGTTGGTTACTCTCAGTAATGGCAACTACCATTAAGAAAACCTAAAATTTCAGGAATAAAGAGTCATATTTAACATCCTGTTATTGCCACTGAAATATTACTAAATTTATAGCCCCATTAAAAAATGCTGCCAGGACATGACTTTCCTTATAAAATTAGATCTGTAAAAACATTCTATGTCTTTGCTCATACACTATATTTTCCTCACTCACTGTCCCATCAATTCAACAGGAAATTTTTCTTAAAACTATACTGTTCAGTATTATTTCTGACCTTTGGAAATGGATATTTGTTGATTACCTAGCCATGTCATTATACATTTAAAGAGAACAATGTAAAGTTGAGTCAGAGAGACTTCCAATGATCTGTCATAATTTAGGAAATGAATTCTGAGTGAACAAACTGTAAGTGGACCTGAGTTATAAAACAGGTTATATATAACTATACAAATTAAACAAAGAATTCCCTGGTGGCTCAACCAGTAAACAATCTGACTGCCAACTCGGGAGACCCGGGTTTGATCCCTGGGTCAAGAAGAACCCTGGAGAAGGGAATGGCAACCCACTCCAGTATCCTTACCTGGAAAATGCCGTGGACAGAGGAGCTTGGTGGGCTATAGTCCATGAGGCTGCAAAGAGTCAGACACAACTGAGCAAGTAACACCTTAAGCAATATTTAGGAATATTAAAAAGTATTAATGGGGGAGAGTGGATGTATGTACAGGCACTGCTGAATCCCTTCACTGTTCACCTGAAACTATCATAACACTGTTAATTGGCTATACCTCAATACATAATAAAAATTGTTTTAAAAAAGAAAAGTATTTAAAGTCAGAGATTTTTAATTTTAATTTAATGCCACTTTTAATGTTCAGAAGTGATTGTATTTTAAAAACATTTTGAGTAGAATGACTAATAGAACCTCTAATGTAGCAAGAAAAAAATAAAGCATTAATAGTAAAATATGGTAAAATTGGAAGTTCATGGCATGGAGTTAGTTCAAGGAGAAACTGTAATAGAGTTTAAATCATGGCTAACAATTAACTGCTGATTTGGGGGCAATTGTGGTCTCTCTGAACCAAAGATATGCAGAATGGGATATGCAGAATGCATGGCTACTGGGATACAACTAATACAACTGGGATATGCAGAATGCATGGCTATTCTGAAGATTAAATGAGCATCTACCTACCCAACCAGTGTCTGGCATAAGGTGTTCAGTAAATGTTATTTTTTCTCTTCTACAAATGAACTAACAACAGGTAATGAGGACTGGAGTAAGGACAGGGGGCAATGGGTAGCAGGTTCTAGTGAGGGAAAGAGTGAGGAAGGGGCACAGTGAAAGAAAAAAATGATAAAGGATAAAAATGAAGGACACAATATATCCCCATAGTAAGGATTGCTAAATATCATGAAGACAAAAAAATCAGGAAAACACAGAGTGCTAGATCATTAACATCCTGGCTTTTTAGGCCAAGGAGTTCAGTGCTGAATCCTTAGGAAGATGTGGTTCTGCCTATATGAGAAAAGCCCAGGCTTATGAGAGGAAGAAGAAAACCAAGTTCAAGCCCTGTTTCCCTTGTGGGTTTCTACTTGAAACTTTTGATTTAGAAGTTGGTGGATTTTTCCTGTGCCCCTGATTAGGCTTTAGTGACTGGGAATGCAAAGGTCTTTTGGAAGAGCATTCATTTGTTGTGAAGAAATTAGACCCTGAATTCACTGAGTTGTTTATTCATATGATTGGTGACAGGAAGGATTTTTAAAAAGATGCTCCATCTCGGAGATTACATTTTCTTCATCCATAAACATTTCAGAATTTATCTATAACAGGGAAGGCCTCTTCTAAAGTGTACTGGAATACCACTACACAGCTGCTGCTGCTGCTGCTAAGTTGCTTCAGTCGTGTCCGACTCTGGGCGACGCCATAGACGGCAGCCAACCAGGCTCCCCCGTCCCTGGGATTCTCCAGACAAGAACACTGGAGTGGGTTGCCATTTCCTACTCCAATATTACACATCTAAAAATTTTTTAAATATTTCCTTAACATCAAATTGGTATTCAATTATGTTCTGCTGCTGCTGCTGCTAAGTCACTTCAGTTGTGTCTGACTCTGTGCGACCCTACAGACGGCAGCCCATCAGACTCCCCCGTCCCTGGGATTCTCCAGGCAAGAACACTGGAGTGGGTTGCCATTTCCTTCTCCAATTCATAAAGTGAAAAGTGAAAGTGAAGTTGCTCAGTCATGTCTGACTTTTAGCGACCCCATGGACTGCAGCCTACCAGGCTCCTCCGTCCATGGGAGTTTCCAGGCAAGAGTACTGGAGTGGGGTGCCATTGCCTTCTCCGCAATTATGTTCTACTGTCTATTAATTTTTTAACAAAAGATCCTTTGTTCAACTCACAATCCAGATGTTTTCTTCCAAACATGCAGGTGCTGGAGGTGAGAGGGTGGCTAATTGAGAGCACAGATGAAAAAGATCAGACATGGGCTGACAGTTATTAAAGTTGGGCGACTGGTATAGAGTTCATTGTACTACTCTCCCTAATTCTGTATAACCCTCACATTGTTGATAAGGAAAATCTTTTATACTTTCTATAGTAGAAAATTAAACAGAAACAAATATCAATAGTATAAAAATAGCTTTATTTTATTTTCTATGTATGTTACAGCAACAAAAAGTTCAGTTCAATTCAGTTCAGTCACTCAGTCATGTCCGACTCTTTGCAACCCTATGGACTGCAGCATGCCAGGCCTCCCTGTCCATTACCAACTCCCAGAGTTGACTCAAACTCATGTCCATTGAGTTGGTGATGCCATCCAACCATCTCATCCTCTGTTGTCCCCTTCTCCTCCTGCCTTCAATCTTTCCCAGAATCAGGGTCTTTGCAAATGAGTCAGTTATTCACATCAGGTGGCCAAAGTATTGGGAGTTTCAGCTTCAACATCAGTCCTTCCAATGAACATTCAGGACTGATTTCCTTTAGGATGGACTGCTTAGAGTCTTCAACACCACAGTTCAAAAGCATCAATTCTTCAGTGCTCAGCTTTCATTATAGTCCAACTCTCACATCCATACGTGACTACTGGAAAACCATAGCCTTGACTCAACGGAACTTTGTTGGCAAAGTAATGTCTCTGCTTTTTAATATGCTGTCTAAGTTGGTCATAACTTTTCTTCCAAGGAGTAAGCATCTTTAGTTCTTCTTCACTTTCTGCCATAAGGGTGGTGTCATCTGCATATCTGAAGTTATTGATATTTCTCCCAGTAATCTTGATTCCAGCTTGTGCTTCATCCAGCCCAGCGTTTCTCATGATGTACTCTGCATAGAAGTTAAATAAGCAGGGTGACAATATACAGCCTTGACGTACTCCTTTTCCTGTTTGGAACCAGTCTGTTGTTCCATGTCCAGTTCTAACTGTTGCTTCCTGACCTGCATACAGATTTCTCAAGAGGCAGGTGGTCTGGTATTCCCATCTCTTTCAGAATTTTCCACAGTTTATTGTGATCCACACAGTCAAAGGCTTTGGCATAGTCAATAAAGCAGAAATAGATGTTTTTCTGGAACTCTCTTGCCTTTTCAATGATCCAGCGGATGTTGGCAATTTGATCTCTGGTTCCTCTGCCTTTTCTAAAACCAGCTTGAACAACTGGAAGTTCACAGTTCACTACTGTTGAAGCCTGGCATGGAGAATTTTGAGCATTTTTTTACTAGCGTGTGACATGAGTGCAATTGTGCGGTAGTTTGAGCATTCTTTGGCATTGCCTTTCTTTGAGATTGGAAAGAAAACTGACCTTTTCCATTCGTGTGGCCACTGCTGAGTTTTCCAAATTTGCTGATATGTTGAGTGCAGCACTTTCACAGTATCATCCTTTAGGATTTGAAATAGTTCAACTGGAATTCTATCATCTCCATTAGCTTTGTTCATAGTGATGCTTTCTAAGGCCCATTTGATTTCATATTCCAGGATGTCTGGCTCTAGGTGAGTGATCACACCATCATGATTATCTGGGTCATGAAGATCTTTATTGTACAGTTCTTCTGTGTATTCTTGCCACCTCTTCTTAATATCTTCTGCTTCTGTTAGGTCCATACCATTTCTGTCCTTTATTGAGCCCTTCTTTGCATGAAATGTTCCCTTGGTATCTCTAATTTTCTTGAAGAGATCTCAAAAATTAGGCTACATCTATTCAAGGAATAGTTAAAACTTTATTGAAGTTGAAAACTCATTGAAAATCTTCAAAAGCTATTAAGTTTATGGAATCAATTTTTGCATATCCATTTTTAGTAGATTTTCAATACTCTCAATAGTACCATTTCTTAAGAGAGGAGTCCAAGTTAAAAATAAAAATTCCTGGATCCTATTTCATTTCATCTTACATATTCTATAGGATGGGCTTCTCTGGTAGTTCAGACAGTAAAGAATCCGCCTGCAGTGCAGGAGACTTGGTTTTGATCCCTGGGTTGGGAAGATCCCCTGAAGAAGGGCATGACAACCAACTACAGGAAATTCTTACCTGGAGAATCCCCATGGAGAGAGGAACCTGGCAGGCTATAGTCCATGGGGTCACAAAGAGTTGGACATGACTGAGTGACTAAGCACAGCACAGCACATTCTATAGGATAAGTGAGGCTGTCACATTATAGCACAGGTAAGGAGAAGACAATTGAGGAAGGGAAGTCATTTTCAGACCTCGTGAATCATGAGGACAACGGAGATTGATACATGCTTTGTGTCCTAAGCCGCCTCATTTGCTGCCCCTGAGAAGGGCGATTACAGGAGACTCTGGGGACTTGGCCCATATCTTCAGACGTACATATATGTTATGTAAAAGTCTTGTTCGTGTACAGGAAATGCTTTCGTTCCCCCGCTTGAACATCTCAGCAGATGTGCCAATAGGTTCCAGAAGAGGATCAGCTTAGACAGAGTATCTGTAACTGTGGCAAAGCCTGCTAGTTGCCTTGTCTCTCCCTCTTTGTTAACAGAATCCTGGTATAATGAGGGGTAGAAGGGGGCCTAGATTTTTTTTTAACTACATTTCACAACAAGAGGTGGCCATATAATAGAGTCCTTGCTACTGGTGTTAGTATACCATCGGTTGGCTGTGGTGAAGTCCTTTGCAAGGGAATGGATGGACTGTTTTGCTACATTTTGCCACTAGCCCTTTGCTCCTTTTGTCTTCTTATCGGTAACTTCGTGTGCTGGCTAGTGTTCAGGAACCATCATATCAGCATGAGGATCCCAGCTAAACCCTAATGACCGTGGCTCCCAAAGCCCAGGTGCCTCACGTTTCTGCGGCCCCTGGCCAGAAAGACTGTTTTTCCTCTTGCACCTCATGTGTCCACAAGTACTTGGCCCCAAGGGAAAATCCACTGACACCCAAACCTCCTTCTATGGCTCCCCACCCCCCTCCCCTCAAGCCATGCACTTGCCACAGGGCTTTCTGCTTCTCTTCCCCTCTACCACCTTCAGTCAGTTGTTCTGTATTATGCCCCAGATTTATAGCTATTTCCTTTTGAGGTAGGAGATTCCAGTAGGGTACAAATCCCTTATATTTGGAAGTAGAGTATGTTAGAACTGCTAGAATATAGACGAGGAAGTGCTAGAATATATACATTACTATGAACATTTCTTGAACAGAGAGTGGTACTCATAAAACCTGATCTGGTGATCGAGTTCACAGAAACAAGCCTACTTGAACGTTTTTTGAAGAGCTCTCAATTGTCCACTAAAAGGTTTTGTTAGCCATTTTACAAATATCATTAAATTACTCCTATGTATGGTTAAGGGTTAAGTGATGGTGGGTATAGCCTATAGATAGTCACTGGGATAGAAAAATAAACCTTTCCAGACCATTTCAGGTAATGTAAGTCAAGGGATACATTTAGACTACTAGGTGATGAACAAAGCGTGAGGAAGATGTGCGGGAAGAATATAAAATCATTCTTGCCATTTAAAAATCTTACTGAAAAGAAAAAAAAATTACAAAAATATATTAATGGAAATCAACATATAATGCTAACATATGGAGAAAAAAATGCTGCTGCTGCTGTTTTGTTACTAAATCATGTCTGACTCTTTGCAGCCCCATGGACTATAGCCCCCCAGGTTCCTCTGTCCATGGGATTTTCTTGCTAAGAACATTGGAGCGGACTGCCATTTCCTTTTCCAGGGGATCCTCCAGACCCAGTCATCAAACTGTTGTCTCCTGCTTGGCAGGTGAACTTTTTACCCTGAGCGACCTGGAGAACCCTAGAGGAAGAAATACATGCCTCTCCCCTGCCGCTGTATTACAGCAAAATAAACAAAGCTAGGATTAGAGAAATGATTAATTCCTTCTATACACTATGCTGAAACTCTGAATAGATAACATCTGATAAATTGTGGAATATGATTAGTATACACAGCACATTGGAGATCACCAATAACTTAGCTTTTCTATAGTAACAGATTATTTAAAAATAAATATTTTAATGTGTGATCTATTCTGTCCATTTCTTGTTATATTTTTCAAAGTCAAATATGAAATAAAATCTAATTTTAAGAATAAAAATGACTCCAGTGTCTGAAGTCTGAGTTATTAAAAGAATACTGAAGCCATTAACAAAAGTAAGTTGGAAGAAACTGATTTAGGAAGAAGAAAAAGAGATTTTATATTTCTAGTATGTCCAATATGCATAAATAGCAGGAAAACCTTGGTTTTTGCCCATCATTTTTAGTTCGGTACAAGTGAAATAACAGAAATTTTGATAACACAAAGATTTTGACTATTCGCATCTGAACTTCACTCACTTCCTTGTCTGGTGGCCTCCAGCAAGAATATACGATTTGCTTTCCTTCATAGAAAAATTGTGACCACAACATCAAACTAGAGGGTTATCTTTTGAGAATTAACTGGCATAATTAAACTAAAATACCAGCAAAGAGTAGGTATCATATGTTAATATCTCCCCCCACCGATTTCTTCTTCCTATTCTCTTCTGAAACCCAAGTTTGGTTCTGTATGAGTCTCAACCTGAAATTGATTCGTTTGCTAACCATCCTTCAACATGAAATACTCATATCAACCATACATCCTTTACCCCTTTTCTTTACAAAAGTTATACATTCTTCAAGGCCCAATTCAAGGCTCATCTTTTTGATGAGTAAACAATCATTCCAATCTGTATTGATTTTTTCTTTCCTAAAGTGTTTCATGACATATGTTTCTATTAGTTATTTTATATATATATATATATATATATATATATATATATGTGTGTGGCTTGTCTCCCCAGCTAAACACAAGCTTCTGAACAGCAAAATCAGTGTCTAGAATTGTTCTAATTTGTAACACTAGACTCTGGCTCTCTTCAGAGATCAGTAAAAAGTCTTGCTGAATAAAGCAATCAGTGGTGGTAACCATTAAAATCTGAGGGCTAATATTGATTAACATATACCCAGCAAACTTAAAAAATAACTTAAGTCATTTTTCATTAGTGCCAATTGGTGCAAAAACCAAAATTCAGTATGATTATAATTGAACAAGAAAAACAGCTACTGGTTTGGCCTAAAATGCATTGCTTAAATGAGATACTGTAATAAGGTAGTTTTGTAAAAGATCCTATACCATAATATTTAGCAAATGCACAGATGGCAAGAATTAAGAATGGAAATAGACTTTTAT
The DNA here is from genome assembly GCF_002263795.3 of Bos taurus. Taxonomy (NCBI): domain Eukaryota; kingdom Metazoa; phylum Chordata; class Mammalia; order Artiodactyla; family Bovidae; genus Bos; species Bos taurus. The sequence goes on from NC_037336.1 coordinate 98,170,703, forward strand.
CAGATTCTTGATATAATCTAAAGTAAGAGGTTTAAGTAACCTAAAAGTAATTTTTTAGTTTGTGATGCATTCTTTAAAAAAGTAGATCACGGGGTCAGCACTAGAATTAAACCTATTACAGCAGTGAAAAGTGAAAGTGTCAGTCACTCAGTCGTGACCCCATGGACTGTAGCCTCTGTCCATGGAATTCTCCAGGCAAGAATACTGGAGTGGGTAGCCATTCCCTTCTCCAGGGGATCTTCTTGACCCAGGGATCCAACTCGGGTCTCCTGCATTACAGGCAGGTTCTTTACCATCTGAGACACCAGGGAAGCCCTCCTACAGCAGTAAACTACATAAACTATCCATCATTTTAAATGTGACAGAAATAAACCCATTTATATAGAAGTCAAGGACACCAGTGTGCCAGTCAATTTACCTAGGACTTGAAACAAAGTAGTAAGATAGCTGATTCTGAAAAGTCAAGGATCAACCAGCAAGAGTCTTTGTGCACAACTCAACTTTTAATACTTCAGTTATAACTTCAGCACTGATCTTTGGGGTTAGCAAAATTATAGCTATATGGCCTCATTCTTTACTTACACACTCACATACCACACAAACACATACCACAAAATAAAAACCAACAGAAGCTTATGACTGTATGTGGGGAACAGTTTCATTTATAAACAATTTCCATGTATCTTCTATTTAAAAAGTATTTAAAAACCTGGAGAAGGGAACGGCTACCCACTCCAGTATTCTGGCCTGGAAAATTCCATGGACTGTATAGTCCTTGGGGTCACAAAGAGTTGGACACAACTGAGTGACTTTCACTTCACTTAAAAACCATAGTAGAATGTCTTTGTAAAACTATCTTTGTGCATGTAACTTTGTGCATGTAAAACATGCAAATTGATGTCTTTAAAATAAAAGCTGAATATTATCTTGATAATTGTTCTTTAAGGTCAAAAAAGCAAAAAAAAAAAAAAACTTAAAGAACCAAAATTTTATACAGTAACATTTAGGTAAGGTCTGTAGATTAAGGAACTTCAAGCATCATATATTTTTCAAGATACTGAAATTAATGTTTCTAAATATCTGTTATGGTATACTGATTCTCCAGTTTATTTAAAATTGTTCCCTTGAAAGAAATGTTGAGTAGTTAAACAACAAAAGTCCTCTATTTTGAAAAAAAATCATTTTCTAGTTCCTCCATAGATGGCCATTGCAAAGAAGTTTAAACAATTTTAATTCTCAGATAATAATATACAGACAGCAGATACACACAAAAGCTTCATTTAGATAAAACGACAAAGAAAACTACCATTTCCTGATTTTCTTCCTTATCCCTCCCCACACACCACCTTGATTCTTCAAATGGCAGAATAAATGAAAGCTCCTTTCTTCTACATCAACTCCTTTGTCCTCTGAAGGTTGCCTAATCATATTCATCTCTTAAAATGAAGTAAGAAGCATTTCAAAAGCTGTATTCATATTAAATCAACTTTCTGATTCCTGCATTGCAGGAATAAAGCAATGTAATCACATCTTAAATTGGTTTACAGCAGGCTGTCTACCTTATCCTAGTTCTCAGGATTGATGAAATGAATAGTTTTAAAATAGCGCTTTTTGAAATGACATGAGAATTAATAGTGCATAATTATCTCACTGTTGACAAGTGAGAGATGTTTAACTCCTTAAATGAGCTTTCCTAATGAATTGGTGTCAGAGAAAAGCTTCATTGCCTGTACATTGTTGACTGATATCTAGGAGGACTGACTGAAACCATAAAGGCATATTAAAAACCAACTTTTAAAATCATTTAGGTAAAAATTAAATGATCCAAATTTCACTTAATATTTGGCATATCTTAAGATTTTACATAAATTTCAGTAGTATTCTAGATGTTGGATTACTAGGAAAATCTTCTTTTAACATTTTATTTGTCAACTAAGAAATGTTCAACCTTTCTCTAGAGTTTCAACAAAACAGACTTTAGTATTAGACTTAGATTTAGACTCTTTATTACTGAAAAGAAAAAATCTGAAAAGCAGCATTTAGAATGTTTCTGATATGTTTGAGAATTCTAATGAAAGATCAACTATAACACAATGAAATAAATCTTCATGCTTTTTAAAATAAACTTTTAGTACATGTACAAAATTTATTAAGGTGTTATTCTTACTACATTGAAGTTTACCATTTTATATTCATTCCTTGTCCTAATTCACGTTAACTCATAGCTATACTGTTCAGTTCTTTATTCTAAATCTTGTGGGTAAAACCAAAACAGATTCACATTTCTAATACCTGGAAAAGAGAAAAACCAGCACATTGCCAGCAGCAGGGCTATGCAGATGAAACCTAATATAAAACAGTTTCTTTTTTTTTCCCCTGTATCTTTCTCACAAACCAACTGTCTACTTTGAGAATGTTTTCAGGCACTGGGCTAAGAACTTCCTATTTAATCCTGGAGCCCTCCATGGATGTAGATAACATTATCTCCACTTTACAGATGAGGAAGGCAGGGCTTCCAGAGGCTCCTGTTTCACAGTCACACAGACGGGAACGAGCAGAGCCCCACGATAAACTGAGACGACCAGGATCCGAGACTGCAGTGGCCACAACATCGAGGCGGCCCGTCTGCCTAGAGGCCACCTGTCTGCCTAGAGGCCACAGGCAGTTTGGGAAAAGAGAGGTTTGCTTCGTAATCAAACCCCTAACTTAAGAGTTCAGGCTTCCGAGGTGGCGCTGTTGGTAAAGAAACCGCCTGCCAATGCAGGAGACAAAAGAGACACGGGTTCAAATCCCTGAGCCAGAAGATCCTCTGGAGGTGGGCATGGCGACCCGCTCCAGTATTCTTGTCTGCGAAATCCCCATGGACAGAGAAGCCTGGTGGGCTACAGTCCCAAGGGTCATAAAGAGTCAGACACAACCGAAGTGACTTACCACGTACATACTTCAAGAATTCAACAAGGCCTAGGGATGGATAAATTTGGGACAAAGATTCACAGTCTTTACCTGGTATCCTCTTTAGTTAGCATCAGAGAGAAGGACTCAAGAGTTTAAAAACAGACCCTGAGAGTGAAACAGTGAGAGCAAAGGGTGAAGACAGTGTCCACTCAGGCTCTCAGAACTAACAGAACTGCCTGAGCTGGCAGTGCCCTCCACCTGGGCAAAACGGGCCCAGTGCCCCCAGGCACTAGTGGGCCACGGGCGGCTGTGGCCAGAAGGGGAGTACCCTGGGAGGGATGCTGGAGCAACGAACCACTTTAACATCCTTTAGGAAACCAAAGTCTCTGTATCTGCATTCCTCCCCATGTACAAATCCTACCATTTCTTCTCCCAAACTCCTGGGAGACTGAGCCTCAGGAATGAACTAGATCACAAGCAGCTAGCTTCAGTCTTGTGTCTCACGTTCCCAATAAGATAATTAGATACACGAATGGTTCAGGCTATTCTAGACCCTACATCAAAGCTCACTGGACTAGTTTTGCTAAACAGACACACCTGAAAATGTTTTAGGAGCAATGTACTCTGAGTTCCAAATATGACGTCTTCAAGGATAATCAGCCAAGAAATTTTAGTCAAGCTATTTTATAAATATTTGTGAACGTGTATAAACATGTTCTGAATAGAAAAAAAAAAAAAAAAAAGCTAGATTTGATTTCCTCATTGGCAAACTAGAGGTCACGGAGGGCCATTTCATGAAGAATGTTAAATTAATCATTGTATGTGAATGGGCCTGGTAGAATCTAGCACCAGTGGGTACTCAAAGACGATATCTGAATTGCAAAACAAAAGGGCTTCATGTTTTATTTATACTGCAAAAATCTACCAAGAAAACAGTATTCTTATCAACCACTTTTAAACTATATCAAATAATTGTATTGTATTTACCAAGAGTATAGAGATTTATATTGGCAAACAAAAACATACTGGGAACTGAAGCGTTTCAAAGGTAAAGATGTACTTCACGTTATCACTTTGTAATGTTCCTTTTTTGTTACCTTCAACAACAAAAATGAAAAATGTTAAAATAAAAAGGGACTTTAACAAGTTCTAGAAATTATCTTCCAGCTTTTTAGTGTCTGTGATGGAAGCCCTCCACACCAGCCATACCCACGCTTGATGTCAGACAAGCACTGACAGGGTGTTTGTGGTGGGGCCTGGGGAGCAGCTGCGTGCACAAGTAGGGTCAGGGGTCAGGCCCTCACTTAGCCGCCCCCTCCCATGGCCAGCCTTTAGGTGATATTCTTGAAAACTCTTTCCTCACTAAAAGGAACATGGTTTTAGAAACAGCTATATGGCAATATCATTTGCACTCACAGGTGTATAGATGGAAACTTTAGCCTACAGGGCCAGTCCTAATATTCTGGGCCCCAGATCCCACTGACTTGACCAGAAACACCCTTAATCAAGTCGAATCTGGTAGTACTTTAAGAACTCATGCTCCAGGGTATAAAATCTAGATATCCCTCTTCTGTATTGTCATTTAATGAGCAGTATCAAGCCTCTTGGAGGCAAGGAACTGGCTTTTTTGAACGCTTCCCTCAAAATAATGAGGTTTGGAGAACAGCTGTCAGTCATGGAAACGCATCAAACATTGTATGATGACCTCTTGAAACCTCGTTCCAAAAGAAAATTAGAAATTAAAATAATACAGTTAAGCGCTTATAAAGTTTACAAGATTCTTATCTGCTCTGAAAACATGAAAAGAATCAAATTAACTTCTTGGCCTGAGAAACTCGGGTCTGTTTTTAAGGCCCTACTCTGCAACCCTCAGTCAGCCCTGTAGGAAGGTAATTCCCAGGGCCAGAGGGGTAGACCCTGCAGCTTCTCAGAAGTAAACGCAGAGAGCTAAATTAAGGCACTCAGACGGGCATGGACAGGTTGTGCAGAGCCTAGCTGTTTGACTCCCGTGGATTCTAGAGCAGAACACTAAACACTTGTGTTTATTTAGAGAGCAGGTACAGAATAGAGCAGCAGAAACTCGGCTTTCTCAGTGTTCCCCTCCAGCTCCTGCTAATCAAGGGGAACCACACAGCTAACAACCTCATGCGAGGGTCTTAAAATGCAAGTTTTAATGATATTTCATTGTAGTGCCCTTGTACCCCAACGTGTTTATTATGTTTTCATTTTACCTGTGTTAGAGAGAGAGAGACCACAGCAGGAAAACTGCTCTTGTGAGAAAGAAGGACATAAAATGCAAGCGATGAATTAAAGAGGCAAATGAAGGAACTCTTTTCCTTTATTAGAAATAAAGGAAACAGATTGTGCTCGTCTCCCGAGGGCCCACAGCCGCGCTGCGTGGAATTCAGCCAGCTTCAGTCACAGAGCTCACTCAGGAGTTTTGCTCTGTGAAAAGAGGAAGCCAGATGGGCTATTTACTTTCAACAAGATAATTCTGGAGGAAACTGTTGTAAGTCAAAGAAACTTTTTAGCTTCATCTGCTATTTTAGCCTCTACACTAGATTCAGGAGGCAGGCAGGGAGGGTTCTGTTAGTGAAGACATAGAGGAGACCTGGAATGGGAATTGGGGAAACAAAAGAGAGTGCAGTGCGCATGTGGGCGGTGGTGTTACCCAAGTCCAGCAGCTTCATAGACACGCCACCCATGCTCACATCCTCACTCTACCAGCCACTCCCTACCACCCTGGACCAGCGATCTCAGCCCTCAGAGCCTCAGTGTCCTCCTGGGTATCACGGGGACCATACTGGTCACAAGATGATGTGAAGACTGAATGGCATAATGCAGGTACACCACTTAAAATATAACACACAACATAGCTCTCAGTAAACACTGGGAATTATTTTTCTCCATGTCACTATCTCTTCCATTTACAAAATATAAACAAGCTATCATACACATACGTATGTATATACAGGTATGTATATGTGAATATATTCTTAAGAACATAGTAAAAGCTCAATATTATATTAATCTACCAATCATACTTGATGAAATCTGTATATGTGAAAACAACCTCTCTTTTATTTTGCTGTCACAGGGAAAGAGTAATATACTCCAGATAATTTTATCCTTGGGTCAAGAATTTTAAAGGGGTTTTTCTACATAAAATCACTTCTTTAAGAAAAACAACTGTGAAAAGAATATAAAAAAGCTCATTAAATTTTGTGTTAGAATTCTCATAAATATAAAAGATGCTTCCTAACCAAGACAGCAAAGTTTTCTCCATCAAGCAGTAAATAATGGCTACTGCGATGGAAAAGTCATCTAACAGCCACATTTTCAGGATATATAACATATAAATATTGTTTATTAAGCAAAAACTAAAAGTATTCAGGTTAAGTTATGGAGTCACTAAGCATCCAAGTTAACCTACCTTTTTTTTACACTTATAATATTTTGAATGATAACTGATAATTCTAAGATAATAAAAGATACTTTCTGAATGATGCAATATAGAATTACATTCAGTCTACTATTTTTACCATGGCAGGAGAAAGGAATACATTTTTAGAAAGATTATTCAACATGAAGGACTAAAATAAACAGACTGTTTCACTTGGTTATCTTTGCATTGATATTGAGAAAACCACAAATATTCCATTTCAAGTTATTTATATTAAAGAAACAGCATCACTATTTTTTGGTAATACATTCTCCTCCTGAAGGGGAAAATAACCCAAAGAAATGATCAATTTATGGATTCAGATACGACAAATACAAGAGCACATATTTTAGAACTAAAAAATCTAACAAGAATTGTTACTGCATTTAATTTCCTGTATACTTAGTGACAATCCAGCTGTGCACCAAGCAACAAAATAAGGGAGAAGGTCCATTTATGCTTGCTGTAATAGCGGTGCATATGTCAAGCTTTATAAACAGTCATCAGGTCATCATCTGCAATGCAAATCCACTGCATGCCTGGCATTCATCTGGGCCATATTACATTCCTCTGGGCCATATCTGGGCAAAGGGAACTGTTGCCAATAGGACAACATGTACGCAGCTTGCTGCACCATGAGCAATGAGGTCCTTTGTCTCTGATCCATGAGTCTTTTGTCTTCTGACAGCATCCACAATACATTAACTGGCTAACTTATTAGAATTTAAGTAGAGAAAGTGCTGCACTCAATACGCCAGCAAATTTGGAAAACTCAGCAGTGGCCACAGGACTGGAAAAGGTCAGTTTTCATTCCAATCTCAAAGAAAGGAAATGCCAAAGAATGCTCAAACTACCACACAATTGCACTCATCTCACACGCTAGCAAAGTAATGCTCAAAATTCTCCAAGCTAGGCTTCAACAATATGTGAACCATGAACTTCCAGATGTTCAAGCTGGTTTTAGAAAAGACAGAGAAACCAGAGATCAAATTGCCAACATCCGTTGGATCATCAAAAAAGCAATGGAGTTCCAGAAAAACATCTATTTCTGCTTTATTGACTATGCCAAAGCCTTTGACTGTGTGGATCACCACAAACTGCAGAAAATTCTGAAGAGATGGGAATACCAGACCACCTGACCTGCCTCTTGAGAAATCTGTATGCATGTCAAGAAGCAACAGTTAGAACTGGACATGGAACAACAGACTGGTTCCAAATAGGAAAAGGAGAACGTCAAGGCTGTATATTGTCACCCTGCTTATTTAACTTATACGCAGAGTACATCATAAGGAACGCTGGGCTGGATGAAACACAAGCTGGAATCAAGATTGCTGGGAGAAATATCAATAACCTCAGATATGCAGATGACACCACCCTTATGGCAGAAAGTGAAGAAGAACTAAAGAGCCTCTTGATGAAAGTGAAAAAGGAGAGTGAAAAAGATGGCTTAAAGCTCAACATTCAGAAAACTAAGATCATGGCATCTGGTCCCATCACTTCATGGGAAATAGATGGGGAAACAGTGGAAACAGTGGCTGACTTTATTTTTTGGGCTCCAAAATCACTGCAGATGGTGACTGCAGCCATGAAATTAAAAGACGCTTACTCCTTGGAAGAAAAGTTATGACCAACTTAAACAGCGTATTCGGAGATGGCAATGGCACCCCACACCAGTACTTTTGCCTGGAAAATCCCATGGACGGAGGAGCCTGGTGGGCTGTAGTCCATGGGGTCGCTACAGTTGGACACAACTGAGCGACTTCACTTTCACTTTTCACTTTCCTGCATTGGAGAAGGAAATGGCAACCCACTCCAGTGTTCTTGCCTGGAGAATCCCAGGGATGGGGAAGCCTGGTGGGCTGCTGTCTATGGGGTTGCACAGAGTCAGACACGACTGAAGCAACTTAGCAGCAACAGCAGCAAACAGCGTATTAAAAAGCAGAGACATTACTTTGTCAACAAAGGTCTGTCTAGTCAAGGCTGTGGTTTTTCCAGTAGGCATGTATGGATGTGAGAGCTGGACTATAAAGAAACCTGAGTGCCGAAGAACTGATGCTTTTGTACTGTGGTGTTGGAGAAGACTCTTGCGAGTCCCTTGGACTGCAAGGAGATCAAACCAGTCAATCCTAGGGGAAATCAGTCTGAATATTCATTGGAAGGACTGATGTTAAAGCTGAAATTCCCATACTTTGGCCACCTGATGCGAAGCACTGACTCATTTGAAAAGACCCTGATGCTGGGAAAGATTGATGGCAGGAGGAGAAGGTGACGACAGAGGATGAGATGGTTGGATGGCATCACTGACTCGATGGACATGGGTTTGAGCAAGGTCCGGGAGTTGGTGATGGACAAGGAGGCCGGGCATGCTGCAGTCCATGGGGTTGCAAAGAACTGGACACAACTGAGTGACTGAACTGAACTGAACTGAGACTAAATATCAATTCCCAGATCCAACATGCTTATTTCTGGGAAGAACCACTCATGATACTTGATATAAAGCCCAGTTGCGGCAACCATCCCCACACTTAATGTTCCAGTATGAACTTACATAGATGTTCTAGTGTTGAAGCTACTCATCCTAGATTCTTTGACAGAAGCAATAAAAAATTATTAACATGAGAATGTAAAAAACAGGGTCATTTCCCTACCTTCTAGAATCTAAACCTATGAGTTCTCCTCTTGGGTCTCAACATAAAATTAAAATGTTACTCTTCAGTTCCACCTCCCCCATAGCAAAACTCCTATGAAGGGAAACCATTAATACCATTACACTGCGCTTCAGTGTGAAGAAGAAAAGTATATGCAACAGTCGCAGTCTAGTTTAGGGGGAAGGGAGAATTGAGATGTGGCCAAGACGGGGAAGGAAATGAATAAGGAGTGCTACTAGCCACAAAAAATATGTATACACATTTTTTTTTTATTCTAAGCCTGATTTTCTAAAGTACCATCAATCTATCAATCAATTTACAAACAATAAGCCTATACTCATGGAGGCAGAAAAACAGCTAGAAGACCATTATTTATAAAATTAAGACCATAATTTATAAATTACCAATGGGGAGGGAAAGCAGGAAAAGTTGCAAGAGTCAGGTAATAAAAGAGTTGAGAAATATTTTAATTTCCATTGTCAAAAGTCCGACACAAGCAAAGTGTGTAAGATTCAAAATTCACCTTCAGAAATGTAAAAAAAAAAAGATTCAAGTTCCACCTGGTGCTTTGTGTATGACAGTGCCAAAGACCTGTTAATTATCGTGTGTGTGCTCAGTTGCTTAGTTGTATCTGACTCTTTGCGACCCCATGGACCATAGTCCGCCAGGCTCCTCTGTCTATGGGATTCTCCAAGCAAGGATACTGGGGTGGGCTGCCATTTCCTACTTCAGGGGATCTTCCCAACCCAGGGATCAAACCCACGTCTCCTGCACTGGCAGATGGATGCTTTATCACTGAGGCACCAGACACCCTATTATCTATTACTTTCTGTTAAAAGCAAAGGAACAACTTGAAAAAGAGGGTGAAATAATAATTTAGAAGCAGAGTTATAAAAGTAGTTTAATTTCTAGATTTCTGGCTGCATATCATATATGATCAATAAATATTCTAGATTTACTGCTTTACAATGTATATACATTTTTAAAATGTGCTTAAAATTAGGAAAATCCACATTATTTCAGAAAGTAACTTCATATTCACTTCTCTCCATAATTCATTAAAAATAAAAATAAATGGTTTTTGAGAATAATCACAGACATGAGTTTGATGGATGACCATTTCTCTGCCCACCCACCGTGAGCCATGAGGACAAGGCAGATATGTTTATTCATAGAGTTCTGTATTCTCATGTATAACTGATGTTGCTGGCATATGCTGTTACTTAATTACACAGAGGCAGAATAAATGCCTGATGCAAAGCCACTTCTGGAGTTGTGCTCGCTTACTATAAACAGATACAAATATTTTGAGGAGAGTTAAAAAGGCAGCTTAAAACTCAACATTCCAAAAACTAAGACTATGGCATCCAGTACCATCACTTTATGGCAAATAGATGGGGAAACAGTGGAAACAGTGACAGACTTTATTTTCTTGGGCTCCAAAATCATTGCAGATGGTGACTAGAGCTATGAAATTAAAAGACACTTGCTCCTTGGGAGAAAAGCTATGATCAAGCTAGACAGCATATTAAAAAGCAGACACATTACTTTACTGAGAAAGGTCCGTCTAGTCAAAGCTATGGTTTTTCCAGTAGTCATGTATGGATGTGAGAGTTGGACCATAAAGAAAGCTGAATGCCAAAGAATTGATGCTTTTGAACTGTGGTGTTGGAGAAGACTCTTGAGAGTCCCCTGGACTGCAAGGAGATCAAACCAGTCAATCCTAGGGGAAATCAGTCCTGAATATTCACTGGAGGGACTGATGTTGAAGCTGAAGTTCCAATACTTTTGCCACCTGATGGGAAGAACTGACTCACTGGAAAAGACCCTGCTGCTGGGAAAGAATGAAGGTGGGAGGAGACGGAACAACAGAGGAGGAGATGGTTGGATGGCATCACCGACAAGCTCCAGGAGTTGGTGATGGACAGGGAAGCCTAGTGGGCTGTAGTCCCTAGGGTCACAAAGAGTCAGACACAACTTAGCGACTGAATGGAACTGAACTACCCACATTTTAAAAAGGTTAAAATTTAAACCTATCTCATAAATAAGATGAAAGAACATCTTTAGAATAATTCTGAAAAAAAAAAAAAATCCAGCTTCACTTCTTTGTTTTAGAACTAGGACTTTGGTGTCATCCAAGGTCTCTATCCAGTGGACTTGAGGAGGAGGTGAGTGAATACTCTAGATAGAAGACTGTATACATGACCTCAGAGTCAGTCAAATACAAAGAGCTTACGAACAAATCCATTTTTCCTATTAAAAAACCCCTCAGAATAATTAAAATGAATTTCCACTCAAATTAAATTGCCTTGTAGTTCTGTGTGCAAGGCTTTAGACATTATAAACACTCCATGACTTTGGCCTGCCAGGTTTCCTCAATCAATCATGCAGTAGCCTAAAATTAAATTGAAATGATTGGATCAAGGAAAATCAAATTTTTTAACATTTAGGTTCAGTAATGTGATTATGAAGCTTTTAGTGATATTGTAATTACTTTGAAGCTTCGAGCATATGTTTCTACTGAGAGTATTCCATGGAGAAAAACTGCATTAAGGAAACAAGTAAATACAGACCCCAAAGATGCAAAAATAAATTTGTTGTAAAGCTAAAAGCTAAAGGTTGGAAAAGAGATAATGCATTCATGTAATTTATACTTTAAACATCCTATGTAGAGTAACTACTTTAAAATCCTAGCTGGTTCCAGAATTAAAATAATGTAATGGCCTCCCTCTAAGGGCAAGCATTAGAGAAGCAATAGAGAGAAACAACAGCAAAGGACAGGGTAAAAAAAAAAAAAAATGATTGTCCTGCGCAAGCTCCACTTTTTTACAGAGAAAAATGTGACTAAAATTTCTCTCTCAAAATTAATGAACCATTGTATCAGAATTTGAAATGCTTTAATACACTTAGTAATTACCAAAATAAAAAACCAAAGAGTTACTACCCTATTTATTAATGTTTTCATCCATTTCAACACTCACTGGGATTATGCTGGGTTTGGGGGCTACAAGATACACCAGGTAAGGCAACATCATCAAGGCAAACAGGAAGCGTGACTGGAGAAGACAAAATGAGAGACAAGACAATGGTCTGCTCTCCATTTCTCCTCTGATTCATACTTTCATTCATTCAACAATTATTTATTATGTATGAAGCATACATAATATAATTGAAACATCCTCCTTTCCTCAAGAATAAGGCAGGTAAATAAACACGTAACATTAAAATGGAAAGATTTAGGTCTTCAAAGTTTAACAGGAGAATGAGTCCATCAAATAATCTGTAAACACAGAGTTTTGGAAGGATCTGTCTATTCTATCAAGGCATAGCTAATCATCTGAATCACTTAAAGCTCCGACGTAGGAAGCGGTGCATTGGACTCCCACCATTTAATTTGGCTGATGTCAATTTTATTCATTTATTTTTAATTGGAATTCACTTCTTACTTTCAGCCACCGGTTCTGCTATTCCCTGCTGTCTCGGAGGAGGCCTGACTCACAACATTCACCTGCCACTGACCAGGGCAAGCTTCAGCTGTTTGCTTCCTCTGCCCCAACGGGCCTTACAAGTCAACACAGTGTCCACTTGTTGCAGACATGCTACTCTTTGTTAAACTGGGACAGACCGGATTCGTATTGCTGTAATTCCTGTGTCAGTCAAAAGTAAATGAGGGAGACGACATAACCCTGCTGCCAAAGCTTCTAAAAATAAACCTGAACAGGCCCATTCTTAGCATTAAGACCTAATGGTTCCTCATTACTTATAAAACAAAACCTGAACTTTCCAAACAGGCCCTGATCTTCCTCCCCTGATTGTTCTTCCCCCTTCTTATGCTCTGTCCTTGTCCATTCCACTCCCTCTGAGCAGCACTTCCCCTTCAGACTCTGCTTCCAAGTCCCCAGGCCCTCTGGTTTGAGGTCAGCTCAAATACCACCTCTGCTCTGGAGGTCCCCCAGCTTCATCACACAAATACACACTTCCATTATAGCTTCTGCTGTGGCTGATCATTACTTTGTCCGTGTACACAGCATCTTCAAGAAATCATGACATGCTCACTTCGTTATGGAGACTCGGAGGTGTCTCAGGTCATAACTTAGGGTCTCAGTAAATGTTTGTTGACATGAACATTTATTTTCTTCTTTCATCCAATAAAAATGAACTCTCTTGTTTTCTTACAAATCAAATTCTGCATCTATTTAATAAATGTATTCCATACTTCCTTTAGAGTTTCTCCTAACTAACAATGCATAATGGAATATTTTCCAAATATTTCAGCTGAAACTGCTTCATGAAACCCAAATTCCACACAGACATCTTTTTAAAAATGAACCAAATTATTTTCTTGCCTTTCATAACTTTACTGGGATTTATATAAAACTTCTAACTGTGTATTTCCAACCTAGCCCTATTAATTATTATTTACAAGGGCAGGACAATGTTAAATGATTCCACAGGAGCATTAGGTGTCTAACATTCATAGTGAACTGGTGAATCAGAAGTCAAAATGTACATAAAAGGGTTATTTGCTCCCACTTTGCCTGATCATGTGTTGTTGCATGGAGTCATATTTCCTGTCAAAAGCATAACAAGGCTTCCCTTGCTCTACAGGATACAAATGAGCAACCCGGTACAGCAAATCACCCCGATGCAGTTCCCCATTTCAGTCCTGGAGTGTGGCCACATGTTCTTTTGTCACCTGGGAAAACCACCTTGAAAAGTGAGTTATGTCCTTGGCCAGCTTTATCAACCAGCCCACACATACAGACACATACACACACGCTCACACAATGCTGGATTCCCCATGTGTAACATTACGGTATGGCCACAAAATGACCCCAGAAGAGGAAAGATCAAGTAACACAGCTGTCAATTCAATGTCCTGTATCGGTCATCCTTAGTTCGTAAGAAGACACCTTAAAACCAGATTCCAAACGGTGAAGGCCTTCATGGTAACTGTGGTAGGCTGGACAGACCACCTCGGCATGTCCATATGCTAATTCCTAAAACCTGTAAGGGCGACCTTGTATGGCAAAAGGGTCTATTAAAGTAAGAATCTTGAGATGGGAGGTTATCCTAGTGACTCCTAAATGTAACCACAGCCCTCTTATAGGAGGAAGGCAAAGGGAGATCTGACTACAGTGAGAGAGAAGGCACGACCCACAGAACAGAGACGAAGGGAGGCAGCCAGGAGCCGCGGAGCCAGCAGCCTGGACAAGAGGAAGAGGACTCACCACGGAAGCTTCCAGAAGGAACAAGGCCTGCTAACACCTAGAGTTTAGCTCTTTAAAACTCATTTTGGACATGTGACCTCCAGAAGTGTAAGAGAATACATCTGTGTTGTTTTAAGCTGCCAAACTCCTGCTAACTTGTTACAGCAGCAACAGGAAGCTAATACAGTGATTGAGCCATGCCTCAATGGTATACAATACTATCGGAAAAAAGCTAGTGAAATTATGCTACTAATATTTGTTTTTCTGGAAACACTACTTTTTTGATCAGAACATGAAATTACTAGAAGTACGCTACCATGGCTAATTTATTTGACAATTTGTCACAAAAGTATAATTAGTTCTATACATATTTTAATCAATGATACATCTATCCTGTCCTTAAGCCTAGGTTTATAACACTGCATTTTGTTCTATTTCCAAAATACTTGCATGCTTAATGCTGAAGATCTGAAAAAACACAGAAAACCATAATAAAAAAAAAAATCCCAGACCCAAGGTAATAATTTTGAGGTACACATCCCAGGATTTTTACATATATAAATGGCACCTAATGCTACAGTTTTCATTTATGGTAAGAAAGTTCTTACACTAATTTACAAAAAAATCTTTTTTAACTATCAAAGAATTTGCAAATATTTATCAGTCTTAGATCATTAATGTTAATCATCCTGTTATCATCATTTGTTGAGAACAAAAAAACAATCATGTCATCCCAGAAACCAGACCTCAAGTGGCATTTCCACCTTCCTCTAACTTTACAGGCATAGCTTGTATTCTACTGAGGATAAAATGATTGAATTGGGTACAGAAGTCAGAAGAGATACCTAATAAATTTATACATGAATAACTGTGACAACCATAGCTGGACTTAGCAGAGAAGCTCTTTATGTGTTAGACCCCAATACAAGTAATTCCAGAACTTCCCCTCAATCCCTCCCCTCCAGCAGAGTTATGAAATGTGCTGCCGCATGGCACAGTGCCCAACACGGCCAGTGTATGATGGCGAGGACACAGACCCAGCGTGAACCTCCAGCATCATACACTGTGAATAAGATGATTTCATGCCTTTCTTGAAATCAAGCTGATGGAGAAAAGAAAATCAACACACTTGATAAGAAACTCTGCAAGCAGTAAGCAAAAAACAAACGCATACACACACACACACACACGCGCGCGCGCGCGCGGGAAATAAAAAAGAAGAAAACCCTAGAAAGGACCACAATAAAGGAAGAAATTCCCTTACCTACCAGTAACTGGGCATGTCACCAGTTCCTCAATGAACAATAGTAGGAAGTAAATGTCAGACCTCCACTATATACACTATATACTACTTCCTGTTTATATCATGTAACTCTGTCCAAACTGACTGCACAGTGAAACACATACAATTCCCACCCACCACTGTGAATTCAGGCAATCATTTAAAAACATCTTTCCGTAGTGTCACACACATAACCAGACTTAGTGGGTGCCAACTGACGTGTGCAGTCCACATCTGCTTGTGATCCGCATCCCGGAAAGGCAGCAACTCAGAAAAGGCTGCCCCAGTTGTGCTTAAACCTGAACCTCTCACTCCATAAGGACTCACCAGGGAACTGGAAAGGACTTCAGGCCAGAGTTCAAGGGCAGAGAGAAGACTGAGAGAATGAATTATTGTTCTTGAGACTTTATATTTCTCCAGACAGGTAAGCCTAACTCCTGTCCTATCCTCAAGCCAGCTCAAGGTTCTTCACTCCCCAAAACTCTTGACTCAAGGGAAGAAAACGTAATCAGGACCATATTACCCTGAAAGCAAAGTGCAGAGGCTGGGCCTATGAGTAGTTGAGTTTTACTGCAGACAACTCCCGAGAGAGAGAGAGAGAGAGAGAGAGAAAGAGAGAGAGAGAGAGAGAGAGAGTGTGTCCAGGGGAGGAGCCACAGCAGGGCTGGTCTCTTTAGTCACACGATTCCTGACACAACCCTCAGGAACACTTGTATAACCAGCCAAGCCCCGTGGAAAGCCCAGAGGCAAGCAAGGAAAGAGCTCACCTCTTTAATTAGTCAGACAGCAGCTGCTTCTGTGAGCTCTGACAGAATCAAAGAACGTGGGGAAGAAGAAAATGAGGGGAGTACAAATGGATGATAAAAGCCAAGGTTTTCCTCAGAAACACACACATCCCAAACCTCGTCCTCTTTCTCCACGTTATTAATAACAAGGTGAATCTCGGGTGTCTCTTTCCTTTCTTCCCATATTCTGGAAAATGAATCTACTCTGAACAATAAGCTTAAAAAATGATTATATAGTTGCAGAGGGGTTCATCTCAGGTGATGGTATTTACACATTGAAACTTCATAGGGATAACTGGCGCATTCATCAATTACAGGGATAAATAAAGAACATGTTTCAACTGGAACACTAATATTAGTTTCCTAATCACTACTATTTTCCTCTCCTAATTTGATAAGGGTGGGGGTTTAAGGGACAGGGAAGGTTTGTATATACTGTATATAGAGATTTTTCTCTCTCTGATGCTCAAGTCTCTAATGTTATCCTTTATGGGGAACCCTATTCAAATCTTACAGTAAGAGTCAACTCGATAAATCATCAAGAACTCATCAATACTCTTAAAAATACAAATGTCCGAAGGTGGTCTCAATACATGGGCCAAGCATATAAGTAAATAAGGCTGGAAGGTGAGCTGCAACATAAATCAATGTCTTTAATATCACAAAACTTAAGAGAGGAGCCATTCAGATTACTACAAAGAAGCATTTAAAATGAGCTCATTAAATTCAAATTAAAACAGAAACACTATATAAGCAATGGACCACAATTAACAGCTGAAGAAACAGCAGGTAAGAAACAATTTCCATTGATCAAAAAAATAAAAACTAACAGAATAAAGTATTCTGCACTGAAATGGTTTTCATGAATATGAAACACTATCAAGTAAGAACTTTTTTTCTGAATTTTCAGAGAGGTTTGGAGGTAGAAATGGATTTGCATATCTTAATACAAAGGGCTTTCACTGAATCATTTTCAAGCAATGAAGCCAGGAGGTTTAAAAAAAAAAAAAATGCAGACTTCAAAAAACCCTTAGAAATAGTTCCAAAGTTGAAAAGGGCACAGAGTCATCATTTTGGAGTCTTTGGAACCAAAGAAGAACTGTACATAATTACAAGAAATCTATGCAAAAATGGAGAACTTTTTTTGTGACACAATTGTACATCATCATCAACAGCTTTCAGCCTACTTTGGGGACTGAGATATAGGGTTGCTTCTCATCTAAAATTATTGAAATGGCAAAGCAAGAGACAATACACAGTATATTTAACTGAAATATAAATTCTGAGGCTTTAAAATTCACTATATACAAACTTTGAAACTCATATGCAGACTTGTGGTCAAACAGTACAGTTAGACCGTACATTCATGATGGCTTTTTTTCCTCTATTTTTTTGTTTACTCATGTATCCCTGGCACCCAGAACAGTACTGGGCACACAGTAGATACTCAATTACTGAATCTGCTTTCATGGAATTAAAGCACGATCAAGTGAGAAGTGAAGGGGTTTTCTTCTTAAATTCATTTGAAAAATTAAAATATATTGTTTCTCATCTATCAGAAAGGCAATAATATTTTATGCTACACGGGGGGAATGTGGAGACGCACAAATGCTGTTGGTGCAGGCAGGGACACACGGACAGTTGGGCACTTCGTGCACTGTTTAAAGGCAGTAAGTTTAGGGTGGGGACGAGGCAGTGAGAGAGGGCAAACCCCATAGGTGCTTTGCTGTGGAAAGCTGGGTCAGTTCTGGGGAGGATGTCTTTTTGTCATTTCTCCAGCTCACAGGAGTAGGATAGCTCTTTGCTGCCTTGCTATGGTGGACAGAAGTGTAAAACGGTGATTTCTTTTAAACAATTTGGAAATACCTAGCAAAATTCACAATCTACGAATCTTTCTTTTTTATATGTACTTATTTATTTGGCTGTGCTGGGTTTCAGTGCGGCACGTGGGATCCTTGGTCTTCACTGAGGCATACCGCGTGTGAAATTTAGTTCCTTGACCAGGGATGGAACCCAGGCACCCTGCACTGGGAATGCGGAGTCTTAGCCACTGGACCACCAGGGAAGTACCTCTACAAACCTTTTAACTAGAAAATCCACTCAGAGGCTGTAATAGTTTTACTTTACATATAAGCTTACATATGCAAATAAAGTCATATGGACACAAACACTCCTAATGATAGCAACTATCTGTAAACCTACTGTATGCTCATTTATTGGAGACTATCTACAGAATTTATGTACATCCATTAAATACTAGACAGGAATAACTGTAGGGTCGATCTGCACACGCAGATTCATAAGTTTTCTAAGAGATGTTAAGTTAAACAAAGTACAAAAAAGGTTGTTCGAATTATTT
Organism: Bos taurus; assembly: GCF_002263795.3. Lineage (NCBI taxonomy): Eukaryota > Metazoa > Chordata > Mammalia > Artiodactyla > Bovidae > Bos > Bos taurus. The sequence continues at coordinate 98,189,324 of NC_037336.1, forward strand.
TTTTTTTGATCACTAAAAATCATTTTTAAGACATTGAGTCTGAATTTCAATATTGGCAACATAATTATATATATGTATTTCCATGTACTTTAGGGCTTCCCTGGTGGCTCAGTGGTAAAGAACCCACCTGCACTGCAGGATCCAAGGAGACCTGGATTCAAATCCTGGGTCAGGAAGATCCCCTGGAGGACAGCAGGGCAATTGACTCCAGTATTCCTGCCTGGAGAATCCCATGGACAGAGGAGCCTGGAGGGCTACAGTCCATGGGGCCACAAATAGTCCGATAGGACTGAAGTGACTTAGCACGCACACACTCCTGTACTAGGTGTACATGAATACATCTGATACTACTGAAATACCTAAATTTAGTTCAATACAACAGACATATAGGATACCACAAATGTCACTATTAAAACTCAGTTTTAAACACAAAACATTGTTAATTTTAAAAGGGTGAAATATAATTTTAAGAGAAATGCCAAAATTTATATTTTATTCTTAGTTGAATTTTCTTAAGCTTTTTCTTCTGGTTTATATTATCTTAAAGTCCTCTCCATATTCCTCAAAAAAAAAAATAATTTTTCACCTACTTAAGTTGTTTCTGTAGCTATCTGAGTCAGGGCATTAAACATATTAGTAATAATCTAACTGGGACATGTAGTACTTTTGAAACAGTCTCTGTGACAAGAAAGAATCTTGAGTTTTGAGAAGGTAAAGGAAGATAATTTTATTGGTAGTGAGAAAATCAATTGCCGTGGGGGTCCCCCACGCACCCCCATTTCCTCCTCCGGGGATTCTTCCTGACCCAGGGATCGAGCCCGCATCTCTTGTGTCTCCTGCATTGGCAGGCAGGTTGTTTACCACTAGCACCACCTGAGTAGCACACATGTCTTTAAACAAAAAATAAAATCATCCCCATAGATATATATTAGTGTATATTTTTAATCTTCTGTACATCACTGGATATAGACTATAATGCCTTTCCTGGCTCCAAAGTTTAATCAGAAATGGAAACTCATCACTCCAAGACCTTCCTTCAATTGCTCCCACTTTCACTTACCTTTGGCATTATTCAACATAACCAAGTCCAAAATTAAGATTTTTATTACAATATACCCACTGACAGAATTAGGCAATGCAACTAGTTGAGTACAGAATAATATATTGTACATTATCCACATGGTTTTAACACGTGAAGTATTTTTCTCAGGAGAGTACATGGATTTAATTATTTATGTTATACTTATTTGCACTGGGTAAAGCAATAGCTGGAGTATGAGAAACAGCACTTTAGACACCACCTTATATTCTCCATGGCACTACCAGTTACGAATAAATGTCGAATCTTCCTTCCTGTGTCCCTAAACCCCAAACTAAACTGCCTAAATATAGTTCATTCAAACAAAATTATTTATATAATCATCTGTTAGAGAACAAGTCAGAATTAACTGATGGCTTTTAGATCTTAAATTCTTGCTTTTACATAGCTTTGCATGTGTGGGTGCTAGGTTGCTGCAGTCGTATCCAACTCTTTGCGACCATATGGACTGTAGCCCACCAGGCTCCTTTGTCCATGGGATTCTCCAGGCATGAATACTGGAGTGAGTTTCCATGCCCTCCTCCAGGAGACCTTCCCAAGCCACGGATAGAACCTGTGTCTCTTATATCTCCTCCTGCACAGAGAGTCGGGTTCTTTACCACTTAGTACCACTGGGGAAGCCCCTATATAGGTTTACTGTAAATTTATTTCTTTTAGAATTATCCACGTATCAGATTATGTTGAATTAAAATCCGTACAACTGTCTTCAAGACAAGGTGTGGACTATTTTTTCCCTGTAAAATATGGACAGCATGAATTTTGGAAATTTTCATATTTTTCTGATTTAGTTTAGATTTGTGTTAGAAAATGAATCTTGTGTAATTGTCACCTAAAAAGGCTCAAAATATTCACAAAAACTTATGTATTTTTCTTAATTAGATAACCCATTCATCAGAAACCACATCATGTTAGAAAAGTAGGAAAAACTGGACAACTTCCTTAGGTTTTACATTGTTGCAAACGGTGTCAGTTAGCTGGCATATTCCTCCTAGTGTTGGATAGAACGTTTCCGATTTTAACATTAGTCTAATAACTAACTGATGTAAGAAGAGTTTATCAGTATGTAAAAACTTACATACTTTTTAAAAATCACCTTCCATCATTGAGGCAATCAAAAGTGCTTTAAGCACACCCAGTCAAGAGTAACTCCCTCTACCCCCAAAAAAACTCACCAAACCAATTAACACACAGTCTAGAGGAAATCTGTCATAATAAACTCCCCAAGGAGTAATGTTTTGTAATCACACCGTACATTTCCACTAATTTTCAGAGACAAACCTTTAATTTTTGGCTTAACAATCCTGGAAAAGGGGGACTTTTCCAGTCTTCTTCACTACAGTGTTTACAAGCAATTCTAATAGCCACCTCCAAAGCTTTATTCACAAAAATGCAGCTAGGTCATTCTGTATATATATATACACACATATATAGAGAGAGAGAGAGATAAGGTTTTTGCATAATGAATCGTAAATTCATTATGCTGGAAGTTTTACTCCTTGCTATTATTCACGATTAATTATTCTTTCATCTCAGACCTCCAAAGAGATTATCTAGAAGACAAAAATTCAAGAGCGAAAGAAGTTCAAATCCACCTGCGGGAATTTGTTTTGACCTCAAGCACCATCACCAGGCACCGGTCTACCAATTTAGCGCTTCGCTAGGGTTTCCCTTCAAGAGTTCCCCGGACAGCGTGGGTCCCCTCCGTCCTCAGCGGGAAGACAGCCCCCCAAGGCGCCCCGAGTTGGCGCGGGAAGAAGGGCTTCCCCACGGACGCCCGCGCTGGAGCGGGCGGTGCGCTCGCCCAGGGCCCGCAGGACGCAGCCTTCTCCTCAGGGGCCCCCCCTGGCGAAGGCGTCTCCGGGGGGAAGCCTGGCAAGGCGGGCGCGGGCGGGGCTTGGGACAGAGACACACACGTCTTCTCGGGGAGCCGGCGGCGCGGGCTGAGGGGAGCGCGGACACCGCCACCCGCCACTGACAGCGGGCACCCGCGGGGGGGGGGGGGGTCCCCGCCGGGCGGGGCGGCGCGGCGCAGAGACGCTGTACCTGGCAGGTACCCACGTACCTATCATGGCCACTGGGCAGGCGGCCCGCCAGGCGAGCAGGGTCCCACTCGCACCCGGGCGCCCACCTGCGCCTCACACGAGCGGCGCTCCGGGGTTAAATCGTTCGGGACGCCCCTCCCCCTCTTCCCCCCGGCGCCCCGGCCCTCGGAACGCGCACGCGCGAACGGCGTGCCGCCCGCAGCCTTCTGGGAGTCGTAGTTTTCACTCGTTAAGTACTGCCTCGGGTCGGTCGCCACCCGCCGCCCGCCCTTCCGGCCTAAGGCCCAGGAAATATGTACGTCACCGGGAGGCGGGGCCATCCAGCCTCAGTGTTGACGCGTCGCTTAGCAACCGGGAGGGTTACCTCTGGAAGCTCGTGGCAGCTCTGGCCTCGGCTCTGCCCTCTTCCCGCCCCTCCCCTCCCCTCAACTCCCGGCACCTAGGAGCTGCCAAACATCTGGATCGACCACTGCTACGAAGGGGTTGAATTTCTACCATTAACGCGCCTTTTTCCATTTTTTCCCCCGACCTCCTCACATCCATAAATCTCACTGACTCTTTTACTACACGTTGTATGAGAACAAGACATTTTCTAGGAAGATGGTGGCAGAAAAAGAGACCCTGAGCTTAAACAAATGCCCAGCCAAGCTGCCGACGAGGACCAAGCTCCTGGCACAGCAGCCGCTCCCGGTGCACCAGCCTCACTCCCTGGTTTCTGAGGGCTTCACAGTCAAAGCCATGATGAAAAACTCAGTCGTAAGTGATCTTCCCGAATCGAATGCACTCGCTCCCAGTCAGGGGACCCCAGGTTGCAGAGACTGGCTGGCCCTAGGATGGATTCTGAGCCCATGTCCTGGGTGGTCTTCGCCCAAAATGGCAATTTATTCGGCCAGTAGCAGACGGTACCCAACAGAGTGTGGAGGTCCAGGCTAGGATATTAAGAAGGGGTCTCGGGCAACTGATGTACTGTGCCCGTTTCTAAGCACCTTCCTAATAACTCCGGGTTATTAGGAAGGTGCTTAGAATAACTAGCACCTTAGAATAACTCTAGACCACCTGAATTTATCCTTCAGCTATATACACAAAGAAAGATCCCCTTTACTTATTGATTCCTAAACTAGCCTCACTGAGAAAAGCGCCTTAATAGAAGAAGAGGGCTTAGAAATCATGAACTCCCTTGCAAAATTTAACATTGCTGATGTACAGCTGGGAACCTAAACTCATTAACAGTAAGAAATTTTATCAATTCAACCTAGACATTATAAGAATATCCTAGCATTTTTTCTAAGAAGATTCTCACAAAAATGCATGTTAAAGTACTGAGAAGCAACTTAATAAGAAGTCTGTTTCCAAATAGATCTTTTAAACTTTTATTTTAAAATTTCCAAGATTTGATGCTAGTACTTCTGACTATTAATACAATTCATATTTCATTTCTATTGTTTTGTGGTAGTAAAAATCCATTATTCTCAATACTATTAGGGGGGGAAAGTTTAAACTGCACATGGAAGGTTTCAGTATATACATGACAGTTAAAAAAAAAAAAAGCTTTAAATGTGTGCTACACCAGGTTTCACTACTGACTAAGCACCTGGCTGAGAGTGATATATTCAATAATAAATGCAGCTTTCAAATTTGTGTAATTTACACTCTGGGAGGATCTGACTTATTGTGTAGCAACTCATATGTTGAATGAAGAGCATTGCTTTCCAGTGTCACATTATTTGTTTCACATAAATGTTGCAAACTTAATACATTATTCCTAAACTACATCCTTAAAATATGCAAATGAAATAGATCACCTTTAGACCCAGAGGCCAGATTCCCACGTCGCTACACAAAATGAAATTCTGATTATTGGAATGTGTGTCAGTTGCATTGCAACAATTATTCCCAGAAATAGACTAAAACTTTCTACTTGTTGTAACTGTGAGTATATCTTGTAAATAGGTGATCATGGGAGCCAAGATGATTAGTTTATCAGCAACAAAGAATACCATAACATTCAAGCTAATTATTTCTTTTTTTTCCTTCTACTCAGTATATATAATTTTAATGATTTTCCCAATGTTATTTTTCTTCAAAGACATGTACAAAATTGGTCAGATTCTTTTTTTTAGAAAAAGTATATGTATAATCGTGTTTATTTTTTAGAAACATAGCCTTTCACCTAAAGTCATAATTCTGGAAAATCAAATATTTCAGTATTGTCAAATGTAACAAGACTCAAACAACAACACAAAAAACTGATTATGAAGCAGCCTTAATTATAAACAACTTATTTGAGGTACATTATCTTCTTGTCTCCATATACTTAAGGAAAATCCCTTAGTGTAATAATAATGTCTCCTCAGGGATCTTCTAAAGAGGATGCGTCATTCTTTCACTTCATTTAGTGGGAATCATAATTGTTAGATGAAAATATTGTCCATCCATCCATCCATTCATTCAATCAATGATAATTTTGTTTGTTTCTAAACCTAAGATCTTGCAAAGCACAGTTCTGGGGATTTGTGATCAGCAAAACAAAGCCCCAGTCCTTAAAACTCCAAGGAAAGCCGCCACTAACAACAATGGACAGGTCTTGACAAAAGAAGGACACTTTATGTATCCTAACTTCAATGGTACAAGAAATACAACCTTTCCTCTTCATATCCAATATTTACATTTCAACATTTCTCTTGAAATGTCAGCAGTATAGGCCCTTTTGCATTATATAGTCTATTGGGATTTCCCAGGCAAGGATACTAGAGTGGACTGCCATTTCATAGGCCAGGGAATCTTCCCAACTCAGGGATTGAACCTGCATCTCCTGCATTGGCAGGTGGATTCTTTACCACTGAGTCACCTGGGAAGCATATAGTCAAAACACCCTTCTTTCTTAAGGTTTATTTCTGTTCAGAAAATAACACGCTGATCCATAGCTTTTCGTGAATCCAACTCCTTGTTCCACAAGCGAACCCAGAAATCACTTTTCTAGTGTTAGGACTTGCCATCAGTTCCCTCTTTCCAGTACTCACTAATTAAATAGGCCTTCACTCCAGAGCACTTCCACAAAAGATTTACAGAACTGTATCCTAAGGAGGTATATGGAGACTTCCAGTGTATTTTGAGGGTGCTTCAGCAATACAAGCTTGATCATAGACAGATATGATCCTGTGGGCTGTGCAAGCCCAAATGCTTAAACAGTTATAATCTATATATGTGAATGCAGAATTATTTACAAAACACTAATGAATGTGAATGGATAATTAAAATGGCATAAAACATGTAAAGCACGTAAAACAGTGTGTGGCACAGTCAGTGATCATTTGTTACCTAAGGACTGAAGGGCTGTGGGTGTGTGGATGTGTAGGGAGAAGGGCGTTAGAACAAAGGGAGCAACATAAGCAAAATCAAGCCAGGGAAGAGTTGCGATTTAATTTGGTGGAAGCAAATAAGAATAGTGGGAGATGAAATTAAACCCACAGAATAGGGTTAGATCACAGAATGCCGTTTTTAATTAGCTTCTTATTAACATTATACATGTCCATTGTGAAACGTTTTAAGTGTCTTGGCTTAGTAAAGGAGGCTTCCCTGGTGGTTCAGTGGGGAAAGAGTCTGCCTGCAATGCAGGAGTCCTGGGTTGGGAAGATCCCCTGGAGAAGGAAACAGCAACCCACTCCAGTATTTTTGCCCGGGAAATCCCACGGATAGAGGAGCCTGGCAGGCTACAATACATGGGGTCTCAAGAGTAAAAGTTTCTCCTAGTTAAGATAATGGGGACATTTTTAACTTTTTTTATCACTAGTCCTCTTAAAATTTCAATGTTTTATTTTAAAGCTTTGCTTCATCTTAATTCATTTTGGTTTAAGAAGCAAGGTATAAATTTATTTTATTTTTCCAAATTGGTCAGCAGTTGTTTACATTAACTTTCACTTGTAGTTAAACTGAATTATATGTAAAAATTATATATAAAATTATATATAAAAATCTTCCTGTTTAATTTGAATGATCTGTCACTGCTATATGTATATTAATCATAGTGGCTTTGTGCATGCTATAATATGTAATAGGGCTAGACATCTCTATTATATTTTGCTTTCCTAGCAATCCTATGAGGAGGCAGAGAAGACCTTTTTTCTTTCCATATAAATCTGACAATTTAATTTTTTGTTGTTGTGAGTCATCTCTTAAATGGCAGAATGAATGAATTCAAAGAATGAATGCTGTAATACTAGATTTTTCTAACTCAGGCCAGTCCTCTCTTGATCACTTTTTTATTGACTTTGGTGGATGCATAACATGCAAGTGGAAAATGCACACACATCACGTGATAAATATTAAACCAAACATACTGGTGTAGCCAGAACCCAGATCAAGAAGCCTTACCAACACCACAGAACCCCTTCAGGACTTTCTAGTGGCTTAGCGGCCCAAATGCATCCCAAGTTAATCTTATCCCAACTGCTGTCCACAGATCTGTGCGTGTATTCAAGGATCCTGCAGTGTGTGGTTGTCTTCTGTCTGGGGTGTGGGGTCACTGTTGTGAAATCCACCCACGTTACTGCGTATGATCATAGATCCTTCCTATGCATTTCTTTACATTATTTTCATGGGGGAGTATAACATAATTTATGGATCCATTTGTTTGTTGATGAATATTTCTGTGACTTCTAGGTTAAGACTTTTACAAATAGTGCTACTAAGAAAATTCTAGTATTTTTTAATTGAGGTATAGTTGATGTACCATTTTATATAAGTTCCAGATGTACAACACAGTGGTTCACAATTTTTAAAGATTATACTGGCATGCTACAGTCCATGGGGTCTCAAAGAGTCGAACATAACAATTGAACAGCAGCATACTTCATTTATAACTATTGTAAAATATTGGCAATAAAGTTGCTGTACAGTAAGCCCGTGTAGTTCACTTACTTTATCCATAGTAGCTGTGACTCTCAGTCACCTACCTCTATCTTGCTCATTTCCCCTTCCTTCTCCCCACTGGTAATGACTGGTTTGTTCTCCATATCTGAGAGTCAGTTTCTTTTTTTTATTCGCTAGCTTGTTTTATATCTTATAGTCCATGTGTAACAGACAATATTCCATGTGATAACAGACAGTATTTGTCTTTGTCTGTCTGGCTGATTTTGCTAAGCATAATATGTTCCTGATCCATCCATGCTGTTTCAAGTGGCAAAATTTCATCCTTTTTTTATGGCTGAGTAATAGTCTATTGTGGGCTTTTCTGATGGCTCAGTGGTAAAGAGTCTGCCTGCCAGAGCAGGAGAGGCGGGTTCAGTCCCTGGGTTGGAACAATCCCCTGGGGAAAGAAATGGCAACCTACTCCGGTGTTCTTGCCTGGAGAATTCCATGCACAGAGGAGCCTGGTGGGCTCTATAGTTCATAAAGTTGCAAGAGTCAGACATGACTAAACAAAATAGTAATCTCTTGTATATACTACCACATTTTTAAAATCCATTCATCTATTGATGGACAATTAGGTTGCTTCCATATCTTGGTAACTGTAAATAATTCAGCTATGAACATTGGGGTCATTCACTCACTAAGTCATGTCCAACTCTTTGAGACCCCATGGACTGCAATATACCAGGCTTCCCTGTCCTTCACTGTCTCCCTGGGTCTGTGCAAACATTTGTCCACTGAGTCAGTATACCACCCAACCATCTCTACTCTGTCTCCCCCTTCTCCTCTTGCCTTCAATCTTTCTCAGCATCAGGGTCTTTTCTAATGAGTCAGCTCTTTGCATCAGGTGGCCAAACTATTGGAGCTTCAGCTTCAGCATCAGTCCTTCCAATGAATATTCAGAATTGATTTCCTTTAGCATTAGACTGGTTTGATCTCCTTGCTGTCCAAGGGAATCTCAAGTTCAATTCAGTTTAATCGCTCAGTCGTGTCCAACTCTTTGCAACCCCATGAACTGCAGCATGCCAGGCCTCCCTGTCCATCACCAACTCCCAGAGTCTACCCAAACCCATGTCCATCGAGTTGGTGATGCCATCCAACCATCTCATCCTTTGTTGTCCCCTTCTCCTCCTGCCCTCAATCTTTCCCAGCATCACGGTCTTTTCAAATGAGTCAGCTCTTTGCATCAGGTGGCCAAAGTATTGGAGTTTCAGCTTCAACATCAGTCCTTCCGATGAACACCCAAGGCTGATCTCCTTTAGGATGGACTGGTTGGATCTCCTTTCAGTCCAAGGGACTCACAAGAGTCTTCTCCAACACCACAGTTCAAAAGCATCAATTCTTCAGTGCTCAGCTTTCTTTATAGTCCAACTCTCACATCCATACATGACCACTGGAAAAACTATAGCCTTGACTCGACGGACCTTTGTTGGCAGTTATGTCTCTGCTTTTTAATATGCTGTCTAGGTTGCTCATATCTTTCCTTCCAAGGTGTAAGAGTCTTTTAATTTCATGGCTGCAATCACCATCTGCAGTGATTTTGGAGCTCAGAAAAATAAAGTCAGCCACTGTTTCCCCATCTATTTGCCATGAAGTGATGGGACTGGATGCCATGATCTTAGTTTTCTGAATGTTGAGCTTTAAGCCAACTTTTTCACACTCCTCTTTCACTTTCAAGAGGCTCTTTAGTTCTTCTTCACTTTCTGCCATAAGGGTGGTGTCATCCACATATTTGAGGTTATTGATATTTCTCCTGGCAATCTTGATCCCAGCTTGTGTTTCCTCCAGCCCAGTGTTTCTCATGATGTACTCTGCATATAAGTTAAATAAGCACAGTGACAATATACAGCCTTGACGTACTCTTTTTCCTAGTTGGAACCAGTCTGTTGTTCCATGTCCAGCTCTAACTGTTGCTTCCTGACCTGCATATAGGTTTCTCAAGAGGCAAGTCAGGTGGTCTGCTATTCCCATCTCTCAGAATTTGCCACAGTTTGTGGTGATCCACACAGTCAAAGACTTTGGCATAGTCAATAAAGCAAAAATAGATGTTTTTCTGGAACTCTCTTGATTTTTCCATGATCCAGCAGATGTTGGCAGTTTGATCTCTGGTTCCTCTGCCTTTTCTAAAACCAGCTTGAACATCTGAAAGTTCACAGTTCACATACTGCTGAAGCCTGGCTTGGAGAATTTTGAGCATTACTTTACTAGCATGTGAGACGAGTGCAATTGTGCGGTAGTCTGAGCATTCTTTGGCATTGCCTTTCTTTGGGATTGGAATCTTAAGAGTCTTCTCCAACACCACAATTTGAAAGCATAAAGTCTTCAGCACTCAGCCTTCTTTATGGTCTAACTCTCACATCCATATATGACTACTGGAAAAACTATAGCTTTGACTAGATGGATATTTGTCAGCAAAATGATGTCTCTGCTTCTTAATACGCTGCCTAGGTTTGTCATAGTTTTTCTTCCAAGGAGCAAGCATCTTTTAATTTCATGGCTGCTGTCACTATACACCGTGAGTTAGTATGTTTATTTCCTTCAGATATACCCTCAGGGATGGGCTTGTGGGGTCATATGGTATTTCTAGATTTAGTTCTTTGATGAATCTCTGCACAGTTTTCCACAGGGGCTACACCAATTTACATTTTCACCAACAGCATACAAGTTTTCCTTTCTCCACTTCCTCATCAGCACTAATTATTTATGGTCTTTCAGATGATAACCAGTCTGACAGGCATAAGATGATATCTAATTGTGGTTTTGATTTGCATTTTTATGATGATTAACAATGTTGAGCATCTTTTCATGTCCCTTTTCAACATCCGTATGCATGTCTTCTTCAGAAAAATCTCTATTCAGTTTTGCCCATTTTTAAATTGGGTAAGTTTGCTAAAATATAATGCTAAGTCAAATGTTACATTTTCTATGTAATGTATGTCAAATGTTACATTTTCTATATTTTCTTGTAGAATTGTATGGTTTCTAGTCTTATATTTAGGTCTTTAAGCCATTTTAAATTGATTTTTGTACATGTGGAAGAAAATATGCTAATTTCATTTTTTTTCTGCATATAACTGTCCAGTTTTCCAAGCACCACTTATTGAAGAGACTGTCTTTTCCCCATTGTACATCTTGCCTTCTTTGTGGTAGATTAATTGACCATAAGTGTATAGGTTTTTTTCTGGGTAGTCTATTTTTTTCCATGTATCTATGTGTTTTTGTTTTTACCAGTGTTGTACTGTTTTAATTATTGTAGCTTTGTAGTTAGTATGAAATCAGAGAGCATAATACCTCCAGCTCTGTTCTTCTTTCTAGTACAGATTTTTGGAGAGTATATTTATGAATGTCCAGGTTACTGCATCCTAAGGTATGAATATATTTGCTTTAGTAACTATATTAAAACTATTTTCTAAATTGATTTTTCAAATTTAAACTCCTGGCCAGCTCTGTATAAGAGTACCATTTGCTCTATAATATCATCAATAATTACTATTTTATTTTGTATTTTAGGTATTCTAGTGGGTATGTAATGTTACCGTGATTTAATATTCATTTTTACTCTAATGGAGCTTAAAACTTTTTAATTATTTATTGGCTATTTGATTCTCTTTTGTGAAGTGCCTTTCTATACTTTTGCCTGTTTTTCTTTTGGCTTTATTCGGTGTATTTATCTGTAATGATCCTTATTCTTCATGTTTTATTCTAAATGATATAATAATGCCTGGAGGAGGACATGGCAATCCAAATGATATAAAGCAGTTGTCAAATACATATATTTTAAGTATAGTTTCCCCACTGGTGAGTTTCCTTTTCATTCTCTTATTGGTGACTTTCACCCTTCTATTTTTAAAATATATGTTTTTGAGAAAAAAAATGATCATTAACAGCTTTCTTATGTATTTATTTATAATATTTTCCTAATCAGTTTCAATAGCTTTATAATGAGATACATATACATTGAGACAAAAGCCTTTGAAAGTAAATTGGAGTGATTAGAAACAAAATAGACAAAACAATAGTGAAACAATGAAGTAAAATGTAACTAAAGTAGAAAGCTTGAACTTAAGAAAAGGGGGATCAATTTTTTCATTCATAAGGGTCAGTATATTTATTGATTGATGGTCAGATTTCCTTCTGAGCTTCTTGGCATCTGCTGCTGAGAGGGGAACCTTATACACTTTTCGTTATCACAAAAGAAGTAGCTGGTCAATCCCTGTAGGGCATTCTGCCTTTCTCTACACCGAGTTTTCAGGGAAATTCACCTGGTAGCATTTTAAATACATACAACACACCATAGCTACATTTTTATTTCTTACATGAAATACACTGGTCAGTTTCACCCACAGATGAGTTCAGTGTAAGAGCGGGGTAGGTGACATTAAAATCTATCTTGAGGAACTGGGTTTTGCATGAGACCAAACTCACATGGTACATGTGTGTAGACTTTTGGTGATCTGATCTGACCTGAGAACAGAATTCACAGTGCCTTCTGGAGAGTGTAGACTTTATTTTAGTTCTGATTGTTCTCAGTTCATTTTATGACAGGAGCAAGACAGCTGCTGATTTTGTAAGGTGTCAGAGAGGAAGCGTGTGATCCTGTGAGACCTCAAGAGCCAAATGGCCTGAAAGAGGCTAGGTCTGAAAAGGCTTCTCAAAGAGGATCTTGTTTGGTGAGCTATAAAAGGTGAGGGGGACCCAGGGGAGGAGTTAGGGGCAGTCGGAAAAGGCTGAGACCAATCAGACCCGGCTTCCTGCTCGCTCAGTGTTCAGTCTTCATTTTATGCTTTCTTTTCCCCAAAGAATTATGTCGTAAATTCTATTCATTATGTGTATATCTAAAATTCTTTAAGTTGTTTATGTTTTATAAACTATATAAGCAAAGTATATATGACTTTATGAAAGTATAAATACATAATACACGTGTGTCTATATAGCTTACGTATTTACTTTGTATCATATATAATACTTTACATGAAGTTGTGTAATTGAAGATTCTTTTTAACTTGCTAATATTTTACATGTCATCACAAACTTCTCTTGAGCATTTAAAAGACTTCATAAAATTCTGTTCTCTGAATGTGCCATCATTTCTTTAGTCATTCACTCAGGTTGCTTTCCGGTTTTTGCTGCTATACATGATGACAAAATTAATATTTCTAAATATTTTTTTCCATACTTTTAAATATCTCTTTGAAATATAAGTTCTGAAGTAGAATCACTGAATCGGAGTTCTCTGGAATCTGAAGACTCTGATGAAGGGTTGATGTAAACCCCTCGAACAAGGCTTGACTGCATCTGTGCTGCTCTTTATAGCCTGGGGCTTTTAAGTACACCAGCCCTGCCTGCCTTCCACCTTACCCACCTGCAGTGTGTTGAGGGGAAGCAATCTCTCAGTACCTCTGATACCCATTCATAATACATATTATTAATGGATTGGAAACATCTAAGGCTGTGGTTCACAGATTGCAAATTGTAATTACGTGTGTGTGTGTGTGTGCTGAATCATGTCCAATGCTTAGTAACCCCATGGCCTGTACCCCCCAGGCTCCTCTGTCCATAGGATTCTCCAGGCAAGAATACTGGAGTGGATTACCATTCCCTTCTCCAGGAGATCTTCCCTACCCTGGGATCAAACCCTTGTCTTCTGTATTAGGCGGATTCTTTATCACTGAGGCACTGCGCACCTGTAGTCACCGGATTTCTGGGTCCACACTCCACATTTTCAATTTAACTGTTCTAATTGTGTCAGGCATTATTTTATTGTTTAGTAAAGGTTCAGAGTGGAGAAGGCAATGGCACCCCACTCCAGTGTTCTTGCCTGGAGAATCCCAGGGACAGGGGAGCCTGGTGGGCTGCCGTCTATGGGGTCGCACAGAGTCGGACACGACTGAAGCGACGCAGCAGCAGCAGCAGCAGCAGCAGCAGCAGCAGTGGTTCAGATGGCTTTCCTCGTATCTCAGCTGATAAAGAATCTGCCTGCAATGCAGGAGAACCCAGTTTGACTCCTGGGTCAGGAAGATCCCCTGGAGAAGGGATAGGCTACCCACTCTAGTATTCTTGGGATTCCCTTGTGGCTCAGCTGGTAAAGAATCCGCCTGCAGTGTGGCAGACCTAAGTTCGATCCCTGGGTTGGGAAGATCCCCTGGAGAAGGATATGGCAATCCACTCCAGTATTCTTGCCTGGTGACTCCCCATGAAGAGAGGAGCCGCGGTGGGCTACAGACTGCAGGGTCACAAAGAGTCAGACACGACTGAGCGACTAAGCACAGCACCGCACGGAGGTTCAGAACTTACAGGCCATAGTATTATACTATTCAATTTTTCCAGACATTTATTAAGCAGTGTTATTCCCTGCTGATATGTTGTATAATTATACATAATACTCAGATATTTCAGAGAGAATTCTAACCAATGTATCAATTTAAAGTATTGTAACTCAGTGATATGTTTAGAAACTGGTGAAGCCAGTCTCTCCTAATGGTGCCAATCTGAGGGGCATGAAATTCTATCTTGTTTTGATTTAATTTTGCATTTCCTTGATGACTACTGATACATTTTCTTTTCATTGTTCATCTCTTTTCTTTTTTCTCTCAGTGATATGCATGTTTCTAGCCTTGCTCCCTTTTCCTTTTGGGTTGTCTGTCCTTTTCTTACTGATATATAGATGTTCTTTATATAATCTAAATATGGACCCAGCTTATTAGTTCCAAGTCTGTGACTTGTCATTATACTTTTTTTTTGCATTTTTTCGATGAACAGAAATTGTAAATTTAATTTTAAGTATTTATATTTATCAGTTTCTCCCATTATTGTTTGTATATTTTGTGCCTAATTTCAGAAGTATTTTTGATCCTGATATATTGGTTTTTTGCACGTTTTATTCATAAAATGTTTACATACAGATTATAATTGCGTCACTAGATCATTTTTTGAGATGACAAGTAAGACTTTAATTTGATCTGTTCCATATGGAGCAAGACACCCATCCAGTACCTTTTATAAACAGTACCTGGCAACTCTCTGGTCTGTCCTGTTTATCTATTACTAAGCCAGCATCCCACTCACATTGTCTTAATCATTGTAGTTTCATAAATATTGATATTTAGTAAGGTGAATTCTCCAAATTGCTTTCATTCTATTTCACATTCTTGGTCTCTTAACATCTATAATAATTTTAGAATAGGTTGTCAAGTTTTATGAAAATCATTTTCATAATAATGTGAATCAGCCATTAAGTATACATGGGTCCTTTCCCTTTTGAACTTCCTCCCAACCCCACCCAATCCCAACCCTCTAGATTGTCACGGAGTGCTGTGCTGAGCTCTCTGTATTACACAGCAGCTTCCCAGTAGGTATCTATTTGACATATGATGATAATGTATGCGTTTCAGTGCTACGCTCTCAATTCTTCCCGCCCTCTCCTTCCCCCGCTGTGTCCAAAGTCTGCTCTCTATGTCTCTATCTGTGCTCTACAAATACGTTCATCAGGCCAGGATCACTGATGAACATAGATGCGAAAATCCTGAAGAAAATACCAGCAAGCAGAATCCAGCAACACATTACAAGGATCATGCACCATGACGAAGTGGGGTTTGTCCCAGAGATGTTAGGATTCTTTCATATATGCAAATAAATCTGTGTGATATGACAGATGAGTAAATTGAAAGAGAAAAACTATTTGGGGGATTTTGATTAAATTATGTTGGATGCACAGTATAATTTGGGGGCAATCATAATCCATTCTTAATTTGCTAAGGGTTTTGAAAAAATTGTGAGTAGTATTGAATTTTATGAAAGATACTTTCTGTACTTATTGAGATGATCATAAGATTTTTCTTGTTAAGTCTATGACTGTTAATATAACATTAATATCATCTGACATTCTAATATTAAATCATTCTTATATTTTTGTAAATTATGTAATTATGAAGTGTTCAGCTTAAAAAACAAGTATAAACTATTGACATCTCTTTCATTTAACAGGAAGCAAAAGAAACCTTCCCCATAACCCATAACAAGTTTCTTATATTTTATTATCCAAAACTAGGTATTAATGCCTTGGTAGTGTCTTAACTCAGTCTGACATAACAAAAATATCACAGACTGGGGGGACTTTAAAAACAGACATTTACTTCTCATAGTTCTGGAGGGTGGGAAGTCCGAGAGCAAGGTGCTGGCCATTTCAGTTCTTGGGGAAAGCTTCCTCCTGGCTTACAGATGGTCCTCTCCTCTGTGCATGCAGAGAGAGACTCTCCAATACTCTTATTAACTTGCTCATTCCACCCTAGAGTCCCCACTCTCATGATGTAATCTAACCCTAGTTACCTCTTAAAGGCTTCATTTCCAAACACCATCACCTTAGGGGTTAGGCCTTTAACATATGAATTTTGAGATATACTGATACTCAGTCACTGATAGGTGGGGAGATGGGACTGCTAAATTTTCCTGATCGTTTGGGACTGGAGGAGGGGCCTTCTTCCTGGAAGAATAAATGATGCTAGAACATTTACTGCTAGAACAAATGATGTTTCTAGAAACTAAAGTAAAACTTTCCTTTAGGAAGAAATTAATTATGTGAACTACATTTTCATTCTGCAAAAAATAATTTATTGGATTTCAGTATGTTTTTCTTTTAATAGTGTGGATTTGAGAAATTATTTTCATTATAAAAATGAAAAATTATGTAGAGTTTGAAGAAAATATCTAAAAGAGAAAAAAGGTAGTAAATATCAAACCCCTTTTATTTTTTTTAATCACTCTTGAATTATTCCCCAAAAGCATCACTACATTCTTTTGAATAAAACTGTAGTCATTATATCATACAGATATTGTTAATATCTTCATTATATCCTCATTTGCTAATTTACGCCCTCTTTTTCTTTGTTTAGGTTTCCTTAAGGTTCATTATGCTCTTTGTTTCTCTCTTCATATACTGTCTTTTGAATTTATATACTAATTCTCTTGGTTTTGACAACAGATTTCTTATTTCCACTCTTGCATTTTCTTTTTCTGTATTTGTCTTATTATTAAAATGATATATAATTTTAGTTTAGCTTTCCTCTTTTATATGGTGGTTGTTTGTGAGAGATTATTTTCCCTGTTGGTTGGGGCTTTATAATTATGTTTTGATCATTATTTTTTTATTAGTAGATTTGTTGCTTCATGGTTTTATACTTTGGTTTCTACAGGTTTAGCTGTTTGAAATTTATTAAAGATATTTATTGGCCTAGAATAGGATCACTTTCTAGAAATGTTCTATGAAACTTGAGAAAAGACTTTTTTTGTCTATACTTATTTTGGATTGTTAATTCCAAATGATTTGTCTAAGAGCAGAAGATTAAAAAGTACATCTGTGTAAAAATATGGTTACTATTTAATGTTATGTTATGAGTGATAAGGATTAGGTCCATCTTAAAACAAATTCGAAATAGGCAATAAGTTTTGGTATTTGTTCCTGTTTTATTCTGTATTCCTACTTATTAGTCCACGAGGCAGCAATTTTTCCTAGGTTACCTAAATTCTTTGACGATTTGAAAAACATAACTAATCGCTAAAATCCATTTATATCATTAAACGTTTGTGGCCCTTGTAATTTTGATCAGTAAGGAGAAAAACACAAAAGAAAACAAGTTACAAACAAGAACCGGAAAATAATGGAGAAAAACCACGTCAGGATCCATTGTTTTGCTGCTCCTTAATCGTGCCAGAGGACCTAGCCAATTCCTGCTTTGCAGTTCTGAAAATGACGTAACCGAGGGATCTAGACTACCAGAACCTGTCTATAGTATTTTAATTATTTTATTTTCTGAAAAATACGTGTTTACATTTCAGTGTGTGTATTTCACATTTAAGTCCTTATAATGAGATTTTAGATAGAGGATTCAGGAAGATGTATTGGTTTTGCTTCTGCTCCCTGTAATTCCCTTAAGAGTTAAAAGTCCCGCTGTTACATTGACAACAGAGGTTTGGGGCAGTGCAGACTCATTACTGATCAGCAAACAGTGACCATGTTATGGGTGCGAAGCACACCAAAGTTTAATACATAGGGTGACCAGTGATCTTGTAGGACCTAGAAAGTGAGGCAAAAGACATTGAGATTGAATATTTGGGATACAACAACTCTGAAGCAAGTTTAAGATAATTCAGTTGGTCTCTCATAGAGAAGTGTTATGGTCAGACATTTACTTTTAAGTCTTCCATATACATTTAAGAATCATAACCTAAGCAAAAATTTCAGATATTATTATCCATGAATTTGCTTATTTACCAAAGTTACCATCATATAGGGAAAAGGATGTGAATTGATTTATTATAAATAATAATTGTTATATAAATAATTTATATTTCAGAAGTATCTTTCTAAAGCAATTCAAATTAATGTCATTGTTATAGCACAGAATAGAAAAAATATGATTATATAATAAATGCCAAATAAAATAATGAATATAGGATAGATCGTGGCTAGCTACCTTCCTTTTGTGGTTTTTAGTTAGAACAGAATCCACAGAGAAATATATTTCACAGATTGTCTATTCTAAACCAAATTATCTATGAATAAATAGTCCCTGAGAAAAGCAGTAAATCCATTACCAAATCTCATGTGTCTTGCACTTTGTATTTTAAGATATTTTACATGATAAAAGTTATTTTACATGATAAAACTACAACTTGATTTCAAAATTAAGTAGAATTATTTGGTGGTTTCACATGAACATTAAATATTATTTGAATTTAATAATAATTATATGTATTTTGCAATTCTAAAATTATATATATTATAATTAAAATTAAATTATAAATTATAATTAAAATTATGTATTTGTAATTTATAATTATATATTTAGAATTTAGAATTTATATAACATAGTGACTATTGACACAGAACAGCAACATTTGTATAAAATAAAAGTTAGTACTTTTAAGCAGTAATGAAGGATGCCTCTGTATATACTTTATTTCTCTTTGGAATTTCTTGAGTATATGATATCATATTTACTTATTACTGTACTAGATCATACACACATTCACAGGGATTCATATGTACAAAATCATCTTTTTTCATTTTTAAAGTTTTATAATAAATTCGTCAAGTATAGCTTTTACAAGTTTCAGGCTTCATTGGCCAGTGTCTTGTAATTCTCTGGTCCTGTGCCTCTCAACACTTTGCACCGTGTTCTAGATATCCGAGATGATCAGTTGTATTTCTTGTTTAAGTATTTTGTAAAAGTAATTTGACTGTGAATGTCCATCTACACCTGTTATATGTTTACTTCCTATTTATCACTTACGGAAAGAATATAGTGATTTCCTGATAAGAACTCCTCCCTTTTATAGGTAAAAAAAAGACTTTCTCTAAGTCACATTTGGCCTTCTATTTAGGTGAGTGGAAGCTAGAACTGATGTGGGAGCTTGAACTGATGTGAAACTTATCAACACTTGGTACTTCAATACAAAAGTCACAGGAATGGTGTTTTAGATTAGAACCTTTAAAAACCAAAGGAATCAAAAACCTCGGGAGCATCTCAAAGGCCAGAATCAGCACCAATATATTGAGTATGTTGGATTGGATTGAGATACTTGCAGTGACTTCCATAGGACAAACACTGGGTTTTTCTTGAGATAACACAGGCAAACCCAGAATCATCAGGCTGATTCAGTCAGGGTACAACTTAAGACGAGATAGACCTAGGAGATGGCTTAACAGGATTCAGGCGAGCCGAATGTTTGAGTCAAAATCCAAACCTAACAGTTCCAAAATGAACCAAGATCCAGGCAAAAAAAGGGTTAGTAATGGGAGGCAGAAGGCTCCGGGAAGCCAAAAAGATGCTTAAACCCTTAGTGGCCTGTTTGGAAAAGCACAGACTGGCCTTGCCCTCTGCGAAGGGTGGAGAGCATTCTAGGGTGCTGATGCTGAAGGGAGGAGAGCATTCTAGGGTGCTGATGCTAAGCAGGCTAGAAAATTGCGACCACTGTCAGGCTCATGTAGACAAGTTCAGTGAAATAATTCTGTTCTGTGAAATAATTGGTCTATCTTGTTTTACTCTGCTTTGAAACCATAGATCTCACCTCCGTCTGTTCAGTCATCTGCAAGGAATAACAAGTGACTTTTGTCAGTAATGAAAGTAGATTGGAGTGTATCTGCTAAAACATATTAAAATTCTGGAAAACAAATTCAGAACGTACATTCAGTTTATGGTGAAGAGTCATTAATCTCCTTTCCGTTGTCAATTGCTTTACAAAATGAAAATCATTTCCTCAAATGTCAGCTTGATCCTTGCACAGAGTTGATAAAGTCATGAGAATAGCTTGTCAGGGCTTAGCAGTCACTGACCTATGCCTGCTTCCGCCATCTGACCCCAGGCCCACATTCCTTCAGTTCTACCTCTTAACTTTTTCTTACTTTAAATTAATGCAGTTATTTCAAATATGTAAATAGTATTTCTTCTTAAAAGACCAAAATTGTGGTACTAACAATAAACTACATGAAGTATAAAAGTGAATGCATTTTGGCACACATATACAACAACAATCAAAATCATGCAAACTTGTCCATTAACCCCAATCCTTTTGCAATCACTCCCTCTCTCTCATTTTCCTATCTTGGCTTTCTGTCATATAGATGAGTTTGTATTTATTTATCCAGAATATAAATCTGCCTGCAATGCAAGAGACCTGGGTTTGATCCATGGGTTAGAAAGATCCCCTGGAGAAGGGAATGGCTACCCACTCCAGTGTTCTTGCCTGGAAAATCTCATGGACAGAGGAGCCTGACGGGCTATAGTCCATGGGGTCCCAAAGAGTTGGACACGACTAAGTGATTAACACTTTCACACTTCCATGCAGAATATACTTCTTTTTTTTTCCTGGCTTCTTTTTCAGTCAACTTTAAGAAGCATCCATGTTGTTGCATATATTGATACTTCATTCTGTTTTATTGCTTGCAGTATTACATTCATATGAAGATAGCACAGTTTAAGCACTCACTGTTGGTGAACATCTGAGTAGTGTCCAGTGTAAGGCTGTTCAAAACAGCTGCTATGAACACTGGTGTACAAGTGCTTGTGTGGGTATGTGTTTATCTCTCTTGGTCAAATGCCTAGCAGTGGACAAGTTGCACCAGCTGTCAAGAAGTAGAGAGGCTCGAAACCACATCATGTCAGCCTTACCCCTAGCTGGTACATGAAGTTCTTAATGGGATGATAAGTTTATCCTTGTCATCTTTGAGGCATTTAAAAGAGCTCACAGAGCGTGTATAAGCCTGTTTACTACATGAGGCTTGTTCTTTTAGGCCTTATAGTACATAGAATGAAAGACAAAAAATAGTTTATTTCTTATTTTAATAAATGTAAACTGTATCACTGTGTACAGCACAATTTCATAATCTGAAAATATCCATCATTGATTTATCTATGGTATAAACTATATAGAGGGCTTCCCTGGTGGCTCAGAAGTTAAAGTGTCTACCTGCAATGCGGGAGACCTGGGTTTGATCCCTGGGTCGGGAAGATTCCTAGGAGAAGGAAATGGCAACCCACTCCAGTATTCTTGCCTGGAGAATCCTGTGGACGGAGGAGCCTGGTGGGCTACAGTCCACGGGGTCGCAAAGAGTCGGGCACAAAAGTATATATGGTTATTGTATGAGCTTTATTGAAGTATTGTTACATTAGGTTATGAAAACAAAGTTTTCATAATTTTCTACACTAAATATATTTATGTTCCCGTTCACTGTCTCCATTAAAAGTTACCCAGTAGATATTAATATTTAGGATCTCTCATGAAAACTATGGTAGTTAGTACTTTAACATTTTCCTTCATTTGTTGAGATTTATCTGTAAATTTACATAATACTCAAATTTATATCTACCTTCATTTATTTTCTGTTAATGATATCTTGGGAATCCATCACATTTTATAAGGAACCATAAGTTTATTTCAGCCTAGGGCAAACAGCTAGTTTTCATGCTGACCTGGATGCATATATGCAATCTAGTCCGTGCATTTTGAAAATTTGAACGCTAGTACATTAAACTGGAATAATGAACCAATAAAAATTTTTATAGCATTAGAAAAATTATTTCTTAGACATGCACACTGTCATTTTACTCATTAAAGTTATTCTAGGATCATAAGTTAGGTCATGAATTCCTAAGCCTTGGGGAAAAAATCAGAAGATCTTTTCTGTTGATCAAAGGACTTGACCTGACTACAGGATAGCAAAATCTTGTTTTGGAAAGCTAGACTAGGCCATTTGTAGCTCGATTACCCATCTTCAGCCAAGAGAGTAAAATTCTTAGAAAACCTTTCATGCGGCATCTGTAATGCTCTTCACATGTTAAATACCCTGGTTTGTCACAGTTGCGGCTATTACCTTCATGTAGTCTCCGTCAGTGTTTGACATTGGTTTTAGACTTGCAAATCCTCAAATGCTTCATCAGCAGATGGCAGGACTACTACAATTTCAGAAGGTTTTCATGGAGAGTGAATGAAATGTAATAGTGAAACAGACACATGCTCAGCAACATGGGAATCAAATGTAGGTAAGTGCTCAGGAGATGGTGGTTTTCTCTTTTCCCCAAATCTGCTAACATGTAATTGGCCTATCCCATAACCAGACCTTTTTAAGAGTTTATAGGATTCTAATCTCCTTGATACTTTAGCCACCCGTGGTAATGAGTTATGTGCTCAGGAAGGTGTATTAATGCTACGAATCACTAAGGCACTATCTCGTGTTTGCCTCATCACTTCACTGGCCTTTGACTTGTTTTGCAAATACACTTAATTCAGTAAGGAAGACTGCTTCTCCTGAAGTTTTTCCATTAGTGAAAGGTGTTACAAACCATGTACGTTATTTTTATTTGGATGATACATATGGTTCAAACAATTATATATATAAATATTATATATATATATATGTATATATATATTGCTTTTTAGGAAGCACTTTAATATTAGCATACCATCTAAACATGTTGGTGTTTCTGTTTTCTGCTATAGTTAGGATAATCCTTATATTTTAAGTAAATAATAAAAATCAAAGTAAAAAATTTTCAAATCTAAGTATTTTATATTGTGATTTGCAACTAAATGCATTAATCCAAACAAATAGAGAATATAGAGATTATTCACATCCCTAATTTGTTTAAACACGGGTATCTAATTGTCATTTGTTTCTGCTTTAACTCAGTTCAGCTGCTTTAATTAAATGATGCCATTCATCTAGCTGGAGTCCTGAAATCTTTTGTATCTTTGAAAAATACAATAAAAAAAGGAATGAGTTCTCTCTATAAAATGTGGTTTATCTTCAGCTACAATTTTTTTTCAAGATTTTAGTCTTTATCTTAATTGTGAATATCAAATAGAGGCTTTCAGAGTGATATGGGCTAATTTCAAATTTCTCTAAATCTACAAATATACTGTTCATTTTCCCTAGTCTGGGCCTAAATTGCTCTGCTTGCATTTGTAATCAGAAATTGATTGGGTTGCCTTGGAAACTGGAAGCGTGTATTGCTAGTTGAAGAAAAACCGAGGTAGAACAAGTACTGTTATCATAATTGTCTGTCATCCTAAATGCCTATCATTCAAACAGTACATGGATAAAATTTTCACACTGCAATCCCCAAATGCTTCTTTTCAGAACACTGCTCTGTGGTCAGTCTCAACCCTCTAGATTGATTTTTTGACGCCAAATGACTTTGTTACATATTTAATTTATTTTCATGTTGAATTTTTTTTAACACAAAATTAAATATTTTCATCTTACCCACGTCTATAATACACATTGTAGAAAAAAGCCTGAAGCTCAGTAAAATACTAGTTACTGAGTAGCCAGCCATGTGAAACATTTCCACTGCTGGCCAAGAGGATACAGAACTAGGGCAAAAAAATTCAGTTGAAGAAAGAATTTTTAACTTCTGGTAATAAAGGCAGCCTGGAAGAAGTGAAGGTCTATGTTACATAAAAAATATTTATTATTATAAATATTTATTATTTTTACATAATAAGCTAATTTATGAGTTTTACCATGTGAAAGAAAAGCTGACTTCTAATTGCCTTAGGTTTGTCTTATGAGAGCTGACAAAATGAAGGTTAATGAAAGAAATGAGAAAAAGCAACAGGAGAGTAAAATGGCCTCAGCAGAGGCAGGAAGGAGGGAGATGAGGGATGAGAAACCAGCATCTTCCAGTGGTACCCATTTCCATTAACACACGCAGTTTTTCTGGGGACTTCCATTGGTTCCCTGATTTCAGTGAGAATAAATGCAGAAAGTTATGTGTGACTTTTAAAGTTTAAAACAAAATATCCCCAGTTCGCCATAAATCTTAGGAAACCAGGGATTCATAAAAGAGAGACCAACTTGCTAAAGAAGGTTAATGGAACAGAGCATCTGTATACAGTAAGTCCCCGGCTGAAAAGAGACAGTGTGGTGGCCCACTTCAGCTCTGGTGTGTCAGGGGAAAGAAAATTCTGGTACTTATTTTAGTTTTGTTTTTATAAATAGTGCCAGACTGAGCAAAGAAATCTGCTTTAGCATAAAAATATTAAAATAATACAATATATGTGACATTGTCTAAATGATGATTACCTGTTTTATGTACTGTTGAGATTTGCATGCTAGACACCTGGACTGTAGTGTTGGTACTCCATTCCCCCAATTTCTTCAGAAAGAAGTTCGAAACCTCATGGTTTCAAATGCTTTGTATAGGAATAAACAGACTGGATCTTTAGAGCATGTTTTTGTCTTCCCGTTAAGAGCTAAAACAAAGAAAAAATATAGAGAAGTTTCCAATACTAGTTACCCTGATGCACAGTTGAAATTGTTTTCACAATTTAAATTTGTTGCTCACTAAGTTAGGCCGAGGGGAGAAAAATGTCTGTCTAGACACATGTACTATACTGTATATTTTTTCTTAGTTTTGTTTAGTGTTAGTCACTCAGTCACGTCCGACTCTTTGTTATCCCATAGACTGTAGGCCTCCAGGTTCCTCTGTCCATGAGATTTTCCAGGCAAGAATGCTAGAGTGGGTTGCCATTCCCTTCTCCAGGGAATCTTCCTAGCCCAGGGATCAAACCTGGGTCTCCTGCATTGCAGGAAGATTCTTTACCATCTTACCCACTAGGGAAGCTTAAAAATCAGGTGAGCATACACTAAAAGTCTTTCTCTCCATTTCTCCTTTACAGAAGCATCCAAATATTTGTGTGTCTTACAGAAATATTTTATGTATTTTAATCAAATGTGTATGTTTGCATTCATTATTGTCATACTTCTTTTTTGAGCAAATCTGAGGATTGTGTGAAAGTCACTCAGTCATGTCCGACTCTTTGTGAGTCCATGAACTATACAGTCCGTGGAATTCTCCAGGCCAGAATGCTGCAATGGATGGTCTTTCCCTTATCCAGGGGATCTTCCCAACTCAGGGATCAAACCTAGATCTCCCACATTGCAGGCAGATTCTTTACCAGCTGAGCCACAAGGGAAGTCCAGGAATACTGGATTGGGTATCCTATCCCTTCTCCAGGGGATCTTCCCAACCCAGGAATCGAACTGAGGTCTCCTGCGTCGCAGGTGGATTCTTTACCAGCTGAGCTATGAGGGAAGCCCCATATGCACACACACTATGAGGACTGTGTGGGATGATATTACAGTTTCATTTTGTTTTCCTCTCATTTTATAACCAGGTTGAACAGTTTTTCAATTGTCTGTTGGCCATTTGAAGGTCATCTTTGTGAAGTGCTCTTCGTGCTGTCCTGCTCTTTTATCTCTTTGGTGTCTGTCTTTTTATTACTGATTTGTGAGGGCTCTTTATATACAATAGATCTTTAGCTCTTTTATTGGCTATATATTTTGTAAATATCTCCTCCCCTCTGTGGCTTGTCCTTCCACTCAATTAACAGAGCCTTCTGATAAGCAAAACAGTTCTTTTAATGTTGCCAAATTTATCCATCTTTTTCTTCATGGTTAGTACCTTCTTTGTCTTTAGAAATTGTTCCCTTTCTTGGGGCTATACAAATATCCTTGCTTTTCCCATTTAGATCTACAATCCACCTGTGGTCAGTTGTTGAATAAGCTGTAAGGAAGGATCTAACTTCATTTTGTCAACCTGTGTATCTCTTTGAGATAGCACCACTTTTTGAACACACAACCATTTCACCATAGCTTTGCAGTTCAGTCCTTATTGTAGATAAAATATTCATGTATGTTTGGATTTGCTTCTGGACTCATTGTTCTACTGGCTTATGTCCTGCTCATTGTAACTTTATATTGTGTGTTTTTGTGTGAAATGGAAGTCCACCAACATTTTTCTTCTTCAGGACTGACTTGGATGTTCTTGGTCCTTAGAATTTCCATATAAACTTTAAATTTGCTTATAAAGCTTGTCAAGTTACAGAAAGAGAGTTTGCATGCTTATTTGGATTGCAGTGCTATATCAGTGGTGACAACTGGCATGTTTATTATGTTGAATCTTCTTTTTTTTTTTAATGTTGAATCTTCTAAGCCATGAATGTGGTATATCACTCATTTTATAGGTCTCCTTTAATTTCTCTTTATAAAGTTTTATAATATTCTCTATAGAGGTCTTACATATGTTTCTTGATATTTATTCCTTAGTACATCTTTAGGTTTATTACACTTGTTGTATGGTTTTTAAGATTTTTTTTCTACTTTTTGACATGTATAGTTTTTTGTGTAAGAGACTTTTAAAACTTGCCTATTAGTTTTAATAATATATGTACTGAATTTAAGACTGTTTGCATACATAATCATATGTGATGGAAAATTTTTTATTTCTTCTTTTCCAGTCCATGTAACATTTCTCTTGTCCCGCTATATGCCATTGGCCTTCCAGTTCATTGTTGGATAGATATTGATGGATTGATGGATATTTATAGATAGATAAATAATAATTGCCGTCCTTGCCTTCTTCCTGATTCCACAAGGAGATCCTTTAATATTTCATGATAAAGTATAGTATTTGTTATAGTTTTACTTTAGATTTCCTAAGATTATTGCATGCCTGCATGCTAAGTCACTCTAGTCATGTCCAACTCTTTGCAACCCAATGAACTGTAGATTGCCAGGCTCTTCCAATGCTGGGATTCTCTAGGCAAGAATACTGGAGTGGGTTGCCATTCCCTTCTCCTGGAGATCTTCCCAACCTAGGGACTGAACCCGTATCTCCTATGTCTCCTGCATTGGCAGGCAGATTCTTTACCACTAGCTCCACCTGGGAAGCCCAAGATTATTGCAGTGTTCTTCTATTTGCAGTTTACTTGAAGTTTCTATCATAGGCATTGATTTTATAATTTTCTCCTTATTGAGATAATCATTTGCTTGAAATAAGTTTTTAAATATTTCTTTATGAATTTTATATTTATATTCATAAGTGACATTGGCCTATAATTTTCCTTTTTACGTTATCCTTTCTGGATATATCTGTATATTGTGAAAATAAAATAAAACTGTCTTTAAGAAAATTAAGAAACACATAGTTCCAGATGTCAATTACGTGTTTGCTATGTATAAATGAGACGATAAGGTATAGTGGCTTGAATGTCAGAAGTACTCTGGTTTTTTTCTTTTTTCAGTTTTATCATCAGACTGTACTATTTTAAAAATCATTAATTTCCTTGATGTCTTACCTTCTTTAAATGAGGCATTAAAAACATATTTTTAAAGCTTCTTCCAGCTCTTGATTCCTGTGATATGCAAAGAATTAATGCTTGTGCATGACTCTAAGTGTACATAAACTGACGTTCTTTTCTTTTCTTTTCCCTTGAATATTGGATAGTTTCAGCCTATGTATAGGATTTTGAAGTCAGTTTCTAAACTGACCTTGAATTGCCCAGTTATCAACTAGTTGCCATATGACTGACTACTGAGTACATTATTTATGTATTTGTATTAATCCATAGATAATTATAGATGGGATTCGTACCACACTGTAATCATTAAGAGCGTATCGGAAGCACTGCGCATGTTATGAACATGAACAACAGAGTCAACTCCTTTGCTTGGAAATTCCAGCTATACCATCTCTTTGCTGAATGAATCATTTTTTTCTTTTGCAGTCTCTCCATCTATAAAATATGATATTCAGAGTGCATACCTCATATAGATATGGGGATTAACTAAGGTAATATATTCAAATCACTAAGACCATTGCCTGCTAAACATATGATAGCTATTTTTATTAGCATGAGGATATAGTTGTTTTTTAGTTGTTCATTCATTTCCAACTCTTTGCAACCCCATGGACTGCAGCATGCCACGCTTCTCTGTTCATCACCAACTCCCAGAGCTTGTTCAAACTCAGGTCCATTGAGTCGGTGATGCCATCCAAACTTCTCGTCCTCTGTTGTCTCCTTCTCCTCCTGCCTTCAATCTTTCCCAGCATCAGGGTCTTTTCCAATGAGTCAGCTCTTTGAATCAGGTGACCAAAGTATTGGAGCTTCAGCTTTAACATCATTCCTTCCAATGAATATTCAGGGTTGATTTCCTTTAGGATTGACTGGTTTGGTCCCTTGCAGTCCAAGGGACGAGTCTTCTCCAGCACCACAATATGAAAGCATCAATTCTTTGGCAGCTTTCTTTACAGTCCAGCTCTCACATCCATACATCACTACTGGAAAAACCATAGCTTTGACTATACAGACCTTTGCTGGCAAAGTAATGTCTCTGCTTCTTAACACACTGTCTAGGTTTGTCATAATTTTTCTTCCAAGGAGCAAGTGACTTTCTATTTTGTGGCTGCAGTCACCATCTGCAGTGATTTTGGAGCCCAAGAAAATAAAGTCTGTCACTGTTTCCATTGTTTTCCCATCTATTTGTCATGAAGTGATGGAACCAGATACCATGATTTTAGTTTTTTGAATGTTGAGTTTTAAGCCAGCTTTTTCACTCTCCTCTTTCACCTTCATCAAGAGGCTCTTTAGTTCCTCTTTGCTTTCTGCCATAGTGGTGGTGGGGGGAGAAATGTGGATGTAGAGGTTCATATAATGACTTGAAAATAAGCCATTTCCTTAACTTTAAAAATGCTCCATTATCTTTGCTCAAACAAACAGAAAATCATGGTATATGTAAAATTTTAAATCTTTTTTCAAGAGAAAAATAGAGGACACATTTTTGAAATCTTGAACATGAATAGCCTTTGTTTTTCACTCAGAAGATGACATACTTTTGACCCAAACAATTCTAAGCATTAGGGGGAAGTACTTCGCATTTTAGAATGAAAATAAAAGCCTTCATGTTTCTAGCTATTAAACAACAGTTAGGCTCCTTCTGCATAAATTGACATGGAATTTCTTTTCATTTTAATATGAAAAATGGGCAGAGAAATATTCATTGAAGAAGAGAAGCAACTTCCAAGAATAGAGGGATGCTCAGATAATTTCCATTGATTACAATTGATCTTATTTATAAATTTCCAAAATCATATTTGAATAAAGCAATAAATTGGTCCTTCTAGGAGTAAAACTACTTTTGTTAGGCAAGGATTATGTCCATCCACTTTTTAACATTGTCTCCATAACAGTGTCATGGAGCAGGAAATGGCAACCCACTCCAGTTCTTGCCTGGAAAATTCTATGGACAGAGGAGCCTGGTGGGCTACAGTCCATGGGGTTGCAAAGAGTCGGACACGACTGAGTGATTGAGCAGGAGTGTAGTTGTTAGGTTAGCATTTTGGCACCTGCGAGTAAATCTAGTGCTGGTTTCTAAGTTATGTGAACCATGAGAACTTTCATATTACCTTAAGTTTCTGAAAATATCCTTGGTCAATGAGAAAACATATAGTAACAAACGCTCCAGATCCACTTTCAACATCTGCAAGCGTAAGAGCTGAGAGACATAGGAGGAGAAATTGTGACCATCATTTATTGGAATGAAGTTTACAATACACCGTAATTTTATTTACTCAGGAATTATCCTCCAAGGTTTACTAATAATTATGGTAATTAATGTTTTCTCACCAGTTGACCAGATCTGAATAAACTTTGGGAAATAAAAGACATATATTTGTTGGCTATATAGAGGTAGTGAATCTATTGTTCAAGAAAGGGTCTGTGTGTGTGCTAAGTCAAATCTGACTCTTTGTGACCCCACAGACCTGTAACCCACCAGGCTCCTCTGTCTATGGGATTCTCTAGGCAGGAATACTGGTGTGGGTTGCCATTCCCTTCTCTAGGAGATCTTCCTCACCCAGGGATGAAACCTGTGTCTCTTATGTCTCCTGCATTGGCGGCTGGATTCTTTACCACTGGCACCACCTGGGAAGCCCTCAAGAATCTGAGATAAATAAAATTACTGAAGATTCACTTAATAGAATGTATGGTTAATTATGAGCAATTATTTTTGCCTATAGTAATATAAATGCAGCTTCAGGTGTAATAATTGTGTTTAACTCAGTGTTCTAAAAGTCCAATACTAGAACTATTTTTTCTTGAAAATAAACCTTCAAATATTTATGCATGTGTCTTTGCTCTGGTTATTTTAGTTTAGTCGCTCAGTCATGTCCGACTCTTTGCGACCCCATGGTCTGCAGCATGCCAGGCTTCCCTGTCCATCACCAACTTCTGGAGCTTGCTCAGACTCATGTCCATTGAGTCGGTGATGCCATCCAATCATCTCATCTTCTTGTTGTCCCCTGTCTTCCTGCCTTCAGTCTTTCCCAGCCTCAGTCAGTTGTTCGCATCAGGTGGCCAAAGTATTGGAGTTTCAGCTTCAGCATCAAGTCCTTCCAATGAATATTCAGGACTGATTTCCTTTAGGATTGACTGGTTGGATATCCTTGCAGTCCAAGGGACTCTCAAGAGTCTTCTACAACACCACAGTTCAAAAGCATCAATTCTTCAGTGCTCAGCTTTCTTTATGGTCCAGCTCTCACATCCATATATGACTAATGGAAAACCATAGATTTGACTAGATGGACATTTGTCAGCAAAGTAATATCTCTGCTTTTTACTATGCTGTCTAGGTTGATCATAGGTTTTCTTCCAAGGAGCGAGCATCTTTTAATTTCATGACTGCAGTCACCATCTGCAGTGATTTTGGAGGCCCCCAAAATAAGAGTCTGACACTGTTTCCACTATTTCCCCATCTATTTGCCATGAAGTGATGGGACTGGATGCCATGATTTTAGTTTTTTGAATGTTGAGCTTTAAGCCAACTTTTTCACTCTCCTCTTTCACTTTCATCAAGAAGCTCTTTAATTCCTCTTCGTTTTCTGCCATAAGGGTGGTGTCATCAACATATCTGATATTATTGATATTTCTTCTGGCAATCTTTATTCCAGCTTGTCCTTCATCCAGCCCGGCACTTAACATAATGTACTCTGCATATAAGTTAAATAAGCAGGTGACAGTGTACAGCCTTGACATACTCCTTTCCCAATTTGGAACCAGTCTGTTGTTGCATGTCTGGTTCTAACTGTTGCTTCTTGACCTGTATACACATTTCTCAGGAGGCAAGTCAGGTGGTCTGGTATTCTCATCTCTTGAAGAATTTTCCACAGTTTGTTGTGATCCACACAGTCAAAGGCTTTGGCGTAGTCAATAAAGCAGAAGTAGATGGTTTCCTGGAACTCTTGTTTTTTGCCTCGAAGTAAAACCTGAGGTAGGGATCAGTTTGCAAGCAATTCGTGAAGGGAGAGCATTCAGGGGACACCTATGAGGGAGTGTGTGCAGCAGGAGGGTGAGGGAGAGCTAAGCAAAGATGTGACTCCAACGATAGTCTGGCCTCAGCCTGACCTCATGAAGAGGTCGCACCAAAGATTTTGTCCTCACTTGAGGCAGAGAAGTGAGGCATTTGTGCACGAGAGCTGTCCATGCTCCCTGCAGCCAACAGCCGTGACTTCTGACCTCTAATCCTGGGACGGGCATCACTCACAGGTCCGTTTGGGCAAGGGGGCGGATATCCTAAGCTCAATGTCCTCCTAGATATCCTAGATATCCTCCAATAGCCTAAGCTCAATCCTTTCGAGAAGCTGTCGGGTGTGTGCTGTCCACCGTGAAGTACACAGGGCCTCCCAGGATTTGCATGGGGCACTGACAGCCTATCACCCTTCTAACATCAGTAACTGTTGAAGTCCATACTGTGGTGATCAGAATAGGGAGGTTTCGTGTGGACTCACTGACGAGTAAGGACGCACTTTCAGAGGCAGGAATGAGAACGGGTGCTTGAGGACCATAGTGAGGAAAGGGGAGCAGTTACAGAAGAGCAGTTGAGGAGTAGTTGAAGGAGGAGCTGAAGGAGTAAGTGCCATGAGAAGCCAGTGGAGATGGTTCATGACCCATATGAGTGAGGAACCACAGGAAGGCCAGAGTCACTGGAGGAGAGTTAGACCAGATGGAACATTGAAATGAGGTGAGAAAGCGGGCACTCAGAAAGCACCAGGCTGTATAGACCTTTGGAAGGGCTTTAGCTTTTACCCTGAGTGGGACAGGCCCCTGAAGGATTTTAAGATAATGGTGTCATGGTAATAGGATCACTCTGAATGCTGCTTCCAGAGCAGGCCTTAGGGCTGTGTGGGCAGAAAATAAGGAGACTTTTGCAGTGGTTGGGCATGAAGTGATGGTGACTCAGATGAGGGTACTTGCAGTGCATCTATGGAAAACTGAGTAAATTCAGGGTAGATGGCCTGGCTGGCAGAATTTGCTGATGGCTTTTATACTCAGGACTGGGTAGGAATGTGTATGAAGAAACAGAAGAATGAGATTCTACGTGGCCTTCTTTCTGGCGACTCAACCGCATGGAATCCCACCTCCCCACATCACAGGATGACTTCACCCTCCCTGCTTCTTTGTGGTTCATCTTCCTTCCCACATGCCACCTCTAAAAACTCTGATCCCTGTACTTAACCCAAGAAGAACCCTTTGGTTCCCTTTCAGCTTGTCCCTGGCTTTACCACTTCATATCCAAGGATGGACGTTTGGCTTGCACTGCTAAACGAAATGCCTTCTATGTGCTCTAGCAATATAGATGAACTGGTAGAAAGTTTTAAATTATCTTTCCTTTTTCTGTTCATTACAGCTCTCTTTAAATAGAAAGAAGTAGGATCAAGACTTCTTTTCCCACTGATACGAAGTAGCTTATTCCCCTAGAAACCTTGGCATGTTTTGGTTGTGAATATTTTTTCCCCATTATTGGTGCTAAGCACTCTACTAATTATATTATATATCTCTTTTAATATAACAGACTCATATTTTAGATGGAAGATCTCAAATTTAAAGGTGGGAAAATTGATTCACAAAGGTTAAGTGAATTGCCTAAGATTAAATGCCCAAGAAGGGGAATTTCAAAAGGCTATCTGAATGAAGCTAAAATTATCTACTTTATAATGTCTTTAAAGATACAAGGCAATAAATTGTTCTAGTAAGCTTTATATGGTCTTGGAACTCTACTGTTATATTCATTGTTATATTAACTGGCACTTAGTAAATTCTCAGTAAGTACTTGTTGAATGAATGAATTATTTTAAATGGCATTATCAACGTGGCACTGGAATTTTGGAGGAAGGAGAACCTAGTTCTGCCTGGGAGCTTCATAGCAGACATGTTATCCTAAGGAGTCTTTAAGACTGAGAAGGATTTTGACAGGTTGGAAATGGAAATCAGTTTACTCCAAACCAAGAAAAGCACTGAAAAAAGCTATGTGAAGCATAGTTTCTTTTGTGTGGAGACATGAAACTTGAGACTGGAAAGCTCATTTGTGATGGGTCACTTTTAAGACACTGATTTCCAAGTACTTCACTCTCTTTCCGTTTTGGAGAACCTGTTGGAGATGTTAAGAAGTAGGAATCATGAGAGCCTAGGGATTCATTTTCTTTACGTTATTTGTGGATTTTACTTTAAAAGGTCCTGGATGTATAGGAGGCTTTTTCAGTACTACAAAATTGCCCAGTTTTTGGTCATGCCCATGGACTTGGTTCTTTTCATCATGGAAGCTAATTTACTTTACGTGAATAGGTCATCAGCTGTACTTTGTCATATGCTAAATATATCAGATTTTAAAATCAATTTCACATACAGAACAGACCATCATCAGTTTAGGAAGCAGATTAGTTTTGTATTTTTCAAGCATAACCTTTGCTTTTCATTCTGATAGGAACTCTATTGATTTGAGTACAATATTGTTTTACAGCAAAATGTAACCTTGATTTATATTCTGATATTAAGTATTTATAAGAGTTTACCCTGTCTGTGCACTATTTTATCTCTATAATTACATTGCATAAACCAGGTTTTCTTTTGAATGACATTTAAGAATCCATTTAATTAAAATACCCACTAAAGTGCATGGTGGGTTCTGTTTTCATGAAATCAATTAATGATCCTGGCAGCTTTTTTTTTTCCCCTAAAATTTAAAATGTGCCTGACACAAATCAGGAGTATGCAGACTTTCAAATTTACAATATCCATTCAAACTTTAAATGCCCTTGATTAATAAAAATACATGTGACAGCAAAGTAGAGCTCTGCTTTTAAGCTGTTAGAGAGAACATAAAATGATTATGGCTTGCCGTAAATGTTATTATGGTCCTGAGATGTTTCCTGAGGGATTCAGCAATCTCCCACACTTTCCATAAGACTGACCTGCTCTCCTTGAGAAGCAGACAAGAAGGAGAGCTGCGGAGGCAGGACCAGTGTCAGGTCAGCTGTCATGGCGCTGACAAGACTGATAGAAAACCTAATTTACAGTTTTAAGAAGCACATCCATTATCCTTCTGATTTTAAAATAGAACATACATCAGCAAAATGATAGAAGAAAGCGCTTAAGAATTATGAAAGTCAAGGACTACTTTATATCATAAAGTCACAACCCTTTTTGAATATTACTTTAAATTATAGCAAAGTCTAATGATATCCATGTGTCCTGTTTGCTGAAAGTTAGCATCACAGTATTCCAACTGCTGATGACCTAATGATCATGGATTTACTATTAACTCCTTTTTACGTTTAGGTGAGTTGATTTATGTTTAGGTAGATGATGATGTCAGGATTGATGCAATAGATGTTCACCAGAATATTCTTAGAATAACTTAGTTTCTGTTGGTTTACATTAAAAGCTCAGCACTGTTTTAATGTTTATTATATATTGAGGTATTTGCATTGTTGTGTTAGTTTTCAGTGGTTTTTTTCCTAAAAATATTTTTTCTGCCTTTAATTCTCTGACATAGCTACTCCAACTTTCTTCTGTTTAGTGTTTTCCTGGAAGGTACTTTTAATCTTTTACTTCAATATTTTTATTTCCCATTTTTTTGTTTTATTTTTGGTGTTTTATTTCAGGGGCTTTTGAAAACAGCATATAAACTGGGCTTTGTTTACCTTACCCTTTTGGTCAATTTTGAAAGAATGTAACCAGTTTACATTTATCGTGGTTATTAATTTATTTGAATTTGTTTTTACCTTATTATTTAAGAATCTTGCTTTTCTTATTCTATGGCTATTTTTATTATTCACTATCATTTTTAGTTCGTTATTGTCTTACTGATTCGATGGGTTTTTAATCTCTCTTTTGGGGAGATTTATGCATACTATTTCAGTTCTTTTAGTCATTATCATCAAATATTTGCCATGCATTTTTATCTTAACAAAATCTAAATTTAAGCTATTTTCACCTCTCTACCCAAGAGTGTAGTGAATGTTGGAATACTTAAACCATGATCACTCTCATACTTACATCCTACTTTTCTCCAGCATTTTAGTTCTGTCCTTTTTAAAATCCCGTAAGTTAGACACATTGTTTTTATTATTTTAAATAGGTAATTCAATATGCTTATATGTTTACTTTGTAATTACTCATCATTCCTTATTTATTATTTGTTTATTTAAATTGTGTCCCCTCTCTCCTGAATCCACCCCCAAGCCCCCGCTCCGAGCTCTCCCCTCCAGGCTGTCATAGAACACCAGCTCTGGGTTCCCCGTGTCAAACAAAGCTCCCGCTGGCTATCTGTTTTGTATATGGTAATGTCTGTGTTTCAATGCTGTTCTCTCAAATCATCCCACCCTCTCCTCCCACTGAGTCCAAAAATCTGTTCTTTATGTGCGTCTCTGCTGCTGCCCTGCATGTAGGATCGTCAGTACCATCTTTCTAGATCCCATACACATGCGTTAACATATAATATTTGTCTTTCTCTCCCCGATTTACTTCACTCTGTGCAATACGTTCTGTCTTCATCCACCTCATTAGAACTGACTCAAATGTGTCCCTTTTTATAGCTGAGGAATACTCCATTGTGTTTACATGCCACGGCTTCCTTATCCATTCGTCTGCTGATGGACATCTAGGTTGCTTCCATGTCCCAGCTATTGTAAACAGTGCTGCAATGAACATTGGAGTGCATGTGTTCTTACAGTTCTGGTTTCCTCAGGGTATATGCCCAGTAGTGGGATTGCTAGGTCGTATTGGTAGTTTTTTTTTTTTTTAATTTATTTATTTATTTTAATTGGAGGCTAATTACAATATTGTAGTATTTTTTGCCATACATTGACATGACTCAGCCATGGGTGTACATGTCCCCCATCCTGAACTCCCTCCCACCTGCCTCCCCATCCCACCCCTCTGGGTTGTCCCAGTGCACCAGCTTTGAGTGTCCTGTTTCATGCATCGAACTTGGGACTGGTGATCTATTTCACATATGGTAATAGACATGTTTCAATGCCATTCTCTCAAATCATCACACCCTTGCCTTCTCCCACAGAGTCCAAAAGTCTGTTCTATACATCTGTGTCTCTTTTGCTGTCTCACATATAGGGTCATCATTATCATCTTTCTAAATTCCATATATATGTGTTGGTATACTGTATTGGTGTTTTTGTTTCTGACTTACTTTACTCTGTATAATAGGCTCCAGTTTCATTCACCTCATTAGAACTGATTCAAATGTGTTCTTTTTTATGGCTGAGTAACATTCCATTGTGTATACGTACCACAGCTTTCTTATCCATTCGTCTGCCGATGGAGTTTTATTCCTAGCTTTTCATGGAAT
Source organism: Bos taurus (assembly GCF_002263795.3). Lineage (NCBI taxonomy): Eukaryota > Metazoa > Chordata > Mammalia > Artiodactyla > Bovidae > Bos > Bos taurus. The sequence continues at coordinate 98,226,354 of NC_037336.1, forward strand.
CTCCATACTGCTCTCCACAGTGGTTGTATCAGGTTACTTTGCCCCAACAGTGTAAGAGGGTTGCCTTTTCTCCACACCCTCTCCAGCATTTACTGTTTGTAGACTTTTTGATGATGGCCATGCTGACCTGTGTGAGATGGTGCCTCATTGTGGTTTTGGTTTGCATGCATGCCAAGTCACTTCAGTCGTGTCCGACTCCTTCGCAACACCATGGACGGTAGCCCATCAGGCTTCTTGGTCCATGAGATTCTCCAGGCAAGAATACTGGAGTGAGTAGCCATTTTCTCCTCCGGGGCACCTTCCTAACCCAGGGATCGGAACATCTCATGTTTCCTGCATTGGCAGGCAGGTTCTTTACCACTGAACTCCTGAGGAAGCCCTGTGATTCTGGTCTGCATTTCCCTGATCATGAGTGATGCTCAGTGTCTTTTCATGTGTTTGTTAGCCATCTGCATGTCTTCTCTGGAGCAATGTCTGTTTAGGTCTTCTACCCACTTTTTGATTGGGTTGTTTGCTTTTCTGGTATTGAGCTCATCATTCCTTTTTGCATTTCTTACAGTTCTTCTGAAATCATGTTCTTCCTTCTTAAAGAACATGCTTTACCTCTGCCATTAATGTAGGTCTCTTGGTGGTAAACTCTTTATATCTCTCTGTATTCAGGCTTTACTCTCGTTCCTGAAAGATAACTTTTCTGACTATGTAAAAGATTATGCAGTGATCTCAATTTGTTGTCTTTTTTCCCTCTGGATATTTTTATAGAATCTCTTGAAGTCTTCTTACTTAAGAACTTTTGCCGTGATATCATGGCATGGATTTCTTGTCCCACTGTGCTCAGCATACACTGGAAACATTGTTTCTTGCATCTAGGGAATTTGAAAAATCACAGCCATTATGTTTTCAAATATTGTGTCTCCTGCATTCTTCCAGGACTTAAATATCTGTTAGACTTTCTTATTCCCTGCTTCATCTCTTAATTTAAAAAAAAAAGATATTTCAACATTTTTTTTCAGGTGTCTCTCCTATACCAATGACTGTCTTCAGCCTCAAAAAACTAGGTTGAGGGAAGGAGTATGCCCAAAGTTTTTAATGGAGATTTATGAAACACTGAAATAAAGAGGATGCTTCTTGTCCTCCAGGAGACCATATTCCTGGAGACAGAAGGACTAAAATTATGGTCTTCACACCTTTTACTTAAACCTTTTAGTAGATGAAAGTCTTCCAAGGATGGCAGTTGTCCTAGAGTGGTCTGGACTAAGCCAGCATTAAGGAATAAATTGTTACTTTGTTAAGCCACTGGTAGTTTTGAAGTGGTTTCTTATGTTCTGTGACCTAACATCCTGACTAAGAACTGTTAATCTGGGGACAGACTTTATTTTTGCTGTTTTACAAGTGAGGAACTCTTAGTCTAAATTGAGTCTTCACCAAGACCTAGATATCTGGATGCACAGTTGTCTGCTCTTTAAACCTTACTCTATAGATTTGGTGCCTCCTCCATGGGAATAGTAATCTCTCCTGCAAAGGAGATACCATGATGATGGAGAAGATATTGATAAAATACTGGTAAATAGAAAGAATTTATGTAAGTAGATCTTGGTGTAACATATAAATGTTGATAAATTGTGAGTAGTGGTCTTCACCTTAGCTCTGAATGGCTGATTTTATTTAAGAATTATTCAGTAAAGTATATACATATGAATCTGAATATTACTCTTTTAGGCCATTTTCTGCTATACCAAACTACCACAGACTGGCTTATAAACAATAGAAACTTATTTCTGACAGTTCTAGAGCCTGGAGGTCTAAGATTGGAGTGCCCACACAGTCACGTTCTTTATGTAAGGAAAGCCTGTTTCCAAGTTCATAGACAGCTGACTTCTCTCTGTGTCCTCACAAAGGGTGAAGGGAGAGGAAACTTACCCAGGTCTCTTTTATAAGCCCACTGTGTGTGTGTGTGTGTGTGTGTGTGTGCGCGCGCACGCGAGCACTCAGGCAGCACTTGCACGCACACATGTGCTCAGTTACTCAATCGTGTCCGACTCTGTGACCCCATGGACTGTCACCCTCGAGGCTCCTCTGTCCGTAGAGTTTTCCAGACAAGAATACTGGAGTGGTTGCCACTTCCTACTCCAGAGGATCTGCCCGACCCCGGGATCGACTCCACATCTCCTGCGTCTCCTACACAGGCGGGTAGATTCTTTACCACTGAGTCACCTGCCAAGCCCATATAAGCCCACTAATCCTATTCATAAGGGAAGGCCCTACTTTCTGATGTCATCACACTGGGCATTAGATTGCAACATATTGATTGGATATAAACATTCAGACCATAGCAATTATCCTTCTTAAAAACGGGTTAATTACCAAAAATTGTCCAAAAAAAGTATGCAAATTAATACTACATACATGTCATATGCTTGATATGTTGTGGAAGCTATAGCTAGTAATATTGTAACTGACTCTTTTTGTTTATTTTATAGTGGTATTTATTATATCCTCTGGATTTTCCAGATATTTTTATTTTGTACACGTAAGAACTCCCAACTTTTCAGCGTGATAATATTATAGCAGTTTAAGTGGCACCCAAATAATTTCTAACAATCACTCCAAGGCTATAATAATTTAAATATCTATTTAACTTCAAAGCAAATCAATTAATAGTCCTTCAGTCTAAATTATACCTGTATTTCCAATAGAGAAAATCTACAGTATTGTGCTGAGGGGTTTTAAACTTGAATTCCATGGAGGTAATCCTTTCAAGCTTTAAAAATATTTGTGCTCTTCAGGGTTACATATTCCACTAGGTGTCTTTTTCCAAAATAATTTAATTCCATTTAAAAATCTGTTAAGTTTTCACAGTTGGGTACTCCTTAGTACAACCACTTAGTATATTTACATGCTGGTTGCTCTTATGTACTAAACAGACTAAGCCTTGAACCTATGGTATCCATCTGTGGCTATGATAAAACTTTATCTAGGGCATTTTTGCAATCATTAACTGTTAAGTTCTTAAATAAGCTTCTAGTTTTCCCTTATGTTGGTTTCAGGCTAATATACATTCAAAGTTGATTCAATGATTCCAGCTCCATACAGTGTTTTATTTTCCTTTTTCCCATTTTATCAACTCAGTTTTTTCTTTCTTTTTGCACTGGATGGTCAACTGAATACTTTTCGTATGTTACATGATCTCCTGTGTCTCTTACACGGGAGTGTACCGTTCATCATTTCTCATTATTTCCTTTTTTTGTTTGTTTACATATACTGCTTCTAAGAATGCTTTGAAAACTCAGACAACTTCTTTGCTAAACATCCATGTTTTAATGGTTTAATAACAAATAGAGTAGCTATTTCTTGGACTAATAAACAACCTGATACTCAATGAATACCCTCTATTGGAAATGGAAATATTTGGCTACTAGCATCATTTTATACTGATTAAATTCCATAGGCTTGACTTTATAAATATAAGCATTTCTCTAGTCATAATTTTATATAAGGGCTATGGGAGAATTCCTCCCATCAAGAAGTTTATATAATCAGGGTGTTCCTTTTGCTGTTTTCTTGAAAACTCAAGATAAAATTAAAATGAAATGCATTCGATTTTAAAAACTCAATAGCTTATAAATTCTGAAAGTAAAATTAGGAATATTCCTCCTTGCAAAATAGGCTTGTTCCTCCCATCTTGGTTACTTTATTAAATCATAGGTTATATTATTGGGTAGAATGTCTTTACTTCAGGTAAAGACTATTTTAATCTGTGTATGCAAGTATTTATTGACATATAAACTTTGATACTCTTTTCCCTCAATGGAAGACAGGGTGTTCTCTCAGATAGACACTACATTACAGTCTACCATCCCTCTTATTTTATCGTTTTATGTGTGCATGAGTGTGCATGCTCAGCTGCTCAGTCATGTCCATCTCTTTGTGACCCCATGAACTATAGGCCACCAGGCTCCTCTGCCCATAAGAGTTCCCAGGTAAGGATACTGGTGTGAGTTGCCATTTTCTACTCCACAGGGATCTTCCCAGCCCAGGGAAAGAACCCGCATCTCCTGCGACTCCTGCGTTGGCAGGGAGATTCTTTATCACTGTGCCACCTTGCTGTATGATTTCAAACAAATTATAGAGTATCTGTTGTTTCTGCTTTTTTATTTGCATGTGACCGTGTTCTAAGTATTGTAATTATTGTGATATTAGATGTAGAAATCAGGATTGGTGATATCTTCTTAAATCTTAGACTATAATACCCCCTATAGAGTTAATAGTAATTTAGAGAAATCACAAAGAGCCTAGATTTCATTTGTATTCTTCTTGTGCATTTTTCTCAAATTATGTTAAAATAATTATCAGCATGAAAATGTACAATAAAGGAGAAATACATGTAAAGGATACTTATAACTGCTGGCATCTTTGCAAGATAAAGTGGGTAATGATTTGAAAAAAAAATAGAGAAATTTCCCTTGGAATAAGGAGAATAATTATTAGGAATATAATGGCAGCAAAGTCCTTCCGTGAAAAGTGTATTCACTGTATTATGTTGTTAATGATATACGTGCTGATCGTTACTGTGTGTGAGACAGTATCTCAGGTGGAGGTAAATGAAATCCCTTCTCCTGTTTAAGGAGTCAAGCAGGGATATATGACAGCAAGAGTGCAAATAGCTACACTTCAGAGGAGAACAAAATAAAATCTGTGGAAGATTAGAGAAGGCCAAATTACTTCTGTTGTGAGCTGATGGTAGAAGGTATTTGGGAAAGATTTTTGTATATTTTGAATTTGATGCAAAGACAGAGATAAGATGGGAAGTACGAGCAAAGTCACAAAGGTGCAAAAACAAAGACGTTTTCAGTAAATAGCAACTTAAATTATGTTGTTAAAAAGTACTGGGGCTTCTGTTTGGGGCATGATAGACTGAAACAAATGTATTTATTTCCAGTCTATCTTTCAGTTCAGTTCAGTCACTCAGTCTTGTCCGACTCTTTGAGACGCCATGAATTGTAGCACGCCAGGCCTCCCTGTCCATCATCATCTCCCGGAGTTGACTCAAACTCATGTCCATCGAGTCAGTGATGCCATCCAGCCATCTCATCCTCTGTCATCCCCTTCTCCTCTTGCCCACAATCCCTCCCAGCATCAGAGTCTTTTCCAATGAGTCAACTCTTCGCATGAGGTGGCCAAAGTACTGGAGTTTCAGCTTTAGCATCATTCTTTCCAAAGAAATCCCAAGGCTGATCTCCTTTAGAATGGACTGGTTGGATCTCCTTGCAGTCCAAGGGACCCTCAAGAGTCTCCTCCAACACCACAGTTCAAAAGCATCAATTCTTCAGTGCTCAGCCTTCTTCACAGTCCAACTCTCACATCCATACATGACCACTTGAAAAACCATAGCCTTGGCTAGATGGACCTTTGTTGCAAGTAATAGCCCTACTAAAAGAATAGACTATTTTAAAAGAGCATGACTTCAAAAAAGGATGGGAATAACCATAAGACAAACAAGATTTTGTCTTGTTAAGGTGCAACTGAGTTAATAGAGCAAAGAAATCTAAAACTTAATGGATAGCAAAGGGTCAGAAAATTTTTTATACCTCAAACACAAGAGAAAAATGAAAGCAAATGATTTCTTTTTAATTCCACTCAACAAAATACAACATGGAAAACATTTAATATTCATAGAGAAATAAGAAAAAAATCATCCTTGAAACAGGAAAAGGAAGATGCAGAAATATTTTTTTTCTTTAAGGAACAGTCCTGTGAGACTATTATGAAAAGACCTACAGGGTCCACCTCTCCCAGAGCCTTGAATTCTGAGTATTGAGGAACCATCCAAAGCATTTGAGCAAGTGATGCTTGGGATGAAGAGCTTTGCCTTAGGAACAGTAACCTGGTACCAAAGACAAAGAGCAGGATAAGGAAAAGGGGCAGAGACTTACAATAAAAATTATATAATGAAAGGAACTGAAGGTCTAAGTTCCAGAAGTGCTAGTAAGAACAGAGGACAGATATAGGGGGAAAAATCATTAGAGAATGGGAAAGTATTGAGTCTATAGGCCCAGGAAGGAAAGAAAGTGTTGAGTTTCAGAAGAGCTAATATTAGTGTTATCCTTTTGTGTTTGCGATATTAATGGAAAGTGCAAATAGAAATAATTGAGCAAGACAGAGAAAACTGATCTCTGAAGACTGAGATCTAAACAGTGAATTTGGCAACATGGAGGTCTCTGATGATCTTCAAGAGAACGGTTTTGGTAGAATGTTGGATGTGAAAGGTAGTTGGAGTGGGTTAGGAGAACATGAAAAGAGGAACCAGAAAATTTAGGAATAATGCTGGCAAGGAGTTTTGCAACAAAAGATCATAGTTAGCAGAGCCTTTAAGAGAAGGTTCATTCATTGAAACATAATAGAGGAATGAGTGAGGACATTCTGTTTTTATTTGTGTTTTCCAGTTGAGTGTTAGAGAGCATCCTAATATCTAGAAAGTTTTATAAAGTTTCACTATGATGTTTTTTATAAATCATGGCAGGAAACCAGCTTGCTTTTTGAAATACACAAACTGCCCACAATGCACTCAAACATGCAGAAAACAGCACGTATACTTTAAAAACAGACACGTGTCTTATCAGTGTGAATCCATTTCTGGCTAGTTTTACATCATGTAAGAATAAATTCAGATATTTGATATTTGTCAATTCTTACAACTTGGCATTGATTAAATACAAACTTTATTTAGACCTTTATGGAAGTCAGCATACAGTGTAATAACAGATCCTTGGTTCTCCCTGAAAAAACCAAAGAAGGCATACTTCTGACATCATCTCATCGTCTGAATCATGGTAGAACTCTTCCTTTACAAATGAGTTAGAAAGAAGCACATACATCCACAATACTGGGGGGATAATTGCATTGTCGAAGAAACCGTTTGCTACGACTCCAAAAAGCCTTTGCCTGTTAATTCCTTACACAAAACCTTACATTCTTAAACTTGAAAAGCAAGATGCTGTGTGCTTCCCAGTGTTGCTGAACCCCCAATTCTGATGATGGATACCAAATATCTCATGTAGGATAATGTTAAGTAGGAAACCCCTTAAGGGTGAAGCCAGAACCTATGCAGAACATTGTAGGAGGGAGGTCCTTCTGGAGAGTAGGATTAGATGCTAATCAAGGACTTACCACCTTGAGCGGGCTCTCATGGTGCCTTCCTGGCAGGGACGGCCACGCCAGTGTTTCCTTTCTTAAAGGGAAGCACTCATTATGGCCACCTTGTCCTGTTCCACCACTGTATACTGGTGTACGACCACTGTATACTGGTGTATGAAGTGGTGGGTGAACTGCCCTTTGAGTTCATATGTGTCACATCACTCAGAGATGCTCAACTTTGAGCTTTATTTAAGATGCCTGTGTGGAACTTTCAGTTGTCTGTGGAGACTATAATGTACGGGTGAAAAAAGTAAAATGGAGACTTGGTGATGAGACTGGTAGACTAGCAAAGACTGCCGCTGCTAAGTCGCTTCAGTCGTGTCCGACTCTGTGTGACCCCATAGACAGCAGCCCACCAGGCTCCCCCGTCCCTGGGATTCTCCAGGCAAGAACACTGGAGTGGGTTGCCATTTCCTTCTCCATAGCAAAGACTAGTTAGACTCTTATAAAACCTGTTTTCTCACGTTCCTGAACACATAGCTAACCTACATTTCCCATGCCCTTCTGCAGCAAGAAGTAACTATTTTACTGAGTTCTAGCCAATAGAATGTGTGTGGCAATGATGTATGCCAATCCTAGTGTGGTCCATAAGATCTGCACGTGCTGACTTGGAGAAAACTTCCAGGACCTGGGAAAGAATAGGAGCCACACTGTAGAGGAAACTGATTCTCAGAATGACCAAGGAGAAGAGAGGAATATCTGCTATCAACTTTGATCAGAATAAACAAAAATTTAATAGATTTCACACAATAAAAGGGCTTCCTAGGTGATGCTAGTGGTAAAGAACCCAACTGCCAATGCAGAAGACTTGAGACATGGGTTCAACCCCTGGCCCAGGAAGATTCCCCTGGAGGAGGGCATGGCAACCCACTCCAGTATTCTTGCCTGGAGAATCCCATGGACAGAGGAGCCTGGTGAGCTCTAATTCATAGGGTTGCAAAGAGTTAGACACGACTGAAGTGACTTAGCACACACACAATAAAAATTGATTGGGGGTTTTGATTGTTATAGTAACAAGTGTTTTTTGTGCTCATCCAATTTTTATTTTGTTTTTAAATTTCTCCTTCCCATTTTTTAAGAATGTTTTGAAGGTTGTTCTTGTGAATTGTTCAAGAATCCAGTATAAGCAGTAAAATCCATAAATTTTTTTCACTTGCATTGTATTACTTAGGTTTAACTTAGACTTCATTTAAAAAAAATCAAATTCTTTGTTAGTGCAGAGTTCTTTTAAGTCAAATAGAATGTAGAATGAATTATATATTAGTTATAATTTGGTTATATATTGGTTATATATATAATACATATAATTTATGTATTGGTTATAATTATATTGGTTATAATTTCCAAATAACACTTTAAATGATGCAAAACTGTAGTGGTTTTGTAAGCATAGACATGCTAAAATTTCTGCCATGAACTAGTTTATAATAGGAAGAAAAATAAATATGTGACCTGCCCTTAGCTTTTGCATGACAGCAAAGAAGAAATGATTGATATTAGATTATTCATTTATAGGTAGCTCATCTGTGTTTTATTTCTTATCCTGTCAGACTGAGAAGACCTACCAATTTTATTAGAGCTGCTGATGTACTCTGCACTTATAGTTTTATTACCTGTTGGAGAAGCTACAAAATATTGGCAGTCTTTAATAACGAGCACTTTATGTTTCCTTATGTCAGCAAATTTCTTAGATTAATAGTCTGCATTTGGTTGATGGAACTGTACTGAGCTTTTTTTTTTTAAGGTTCCAATTTCTCTAACTGCTTGTAAAAAAAATCTAGCCGGAGGCCTAACATGTATATAGTCATACACATATATCTTTACACACACACACAAGGGGTGCTGTGCTGTGCTCAGTCGCTCAGTGGTGTCTGACTCTTTGCCACCCCATGGACTGCTGCACGCCAGGCTTCCTTGTCCTTCAGTATCTCCTGGTGTCTACTCAGTTTCGTGTCCATTGAATCAGTGATGCCATCCAACCGTCTCATCCTCTTGTCCCCTTCTCCTCCTGCCCTCAACACACACACACTGTGTTGTTGACCTATCACTTTCTCTTCCTGGGCAAACCTTTGTCTGAAGCAGATATTAAATATTTGTCTATGATGATAAATGATCAACACATTGTTGTCTGTGTTATTAAGTTTGTAAAAGATATATATTTAAAACCAACAACAGGATTTAGAAAGAAAATACAAATCTTAATGTTCTAGAGTTGGGAGGCATAGGGATGCTTGTCCTTTCATTTTTTGAAATTAAAACTAGTTCAATGTAAGTGTTGGACAAGTATCCAGAATTTTGAAAATCTGGAGAAGAGAATTTTGTAAAGATTAAGTGAAGTAAATATTTACTCTTTTATTTTATTGTAAAACTTTTTAAGGTAGATCATTTATTTGCAAGGAATCTAAAACAATGCAAGATATTTTTTTCCTTCATTTGATCTTCAGTTAGTAAGGAGTAACTTCAATTCAGTTCAGTTCAGTCACTCAGTTGTGTCCAACTCGTTGAGACCCCATGAATCGCAGCACGCCAGGCCTCCCTGTCCATCACCAACTCCCAGAGTTTACTGAAACTCATGTCCATCGAGTTGGTGATGCCATCCAGCCATCTCATCCTGTCGTCCCCTTCTCCTCCTGTCCCCAGTCCCTCCCAGCATCAGGGTCTTTTCCAGTGAGTCAACTCTTCACATGAGGTGGCCAAAGTATTGGAGTTTCAGCTTTAGCATCAGTCCTTCCAATGAACACCCAGGACTGATCTCCTTTAGAATGGACTGGTTGGATCTCCTTGCAGTCCAAGGGACTCTCAAGAGTCTTCTCCAAAACCACAGTTCAAAAGCATCAATTCTTCGGCACTCAGCTTTCTTCACAGTCCAACTCTCACATCCATACATGATCACTGGAAAAACCATAGCCTTGACTAGATGGACCTTTGTTGGCAAAGTAATGTCTCTGCTTTTTAATACGCTGTCTAGGTTGGTCATAACTTTCCTTCCAAGGAGTAAGCGTCTTTTAATTTCATGGCTGCAGTCACCATCTGTAATGATTTTGGAGCCCCCCCAAAATAAAGTCAGCCACAGTTTCCACTGTGTTTCCCCATCTATTTGCCATGAAGTGATGGGACCAGATGCCATGATCTTAGTTTTCTGAATGTTGAGCTTTAAGCCAACTTTTTCACTCTACTCTACTAGTAGTAACTTAATGACTCTTAAAAGCCTGGAACAATTTTCAGAATAATTGAAACTTGACTGAACTTTGCTATAATCATTTTATAATATTTCTGTCAAACAGTTACTAGTTCCTGTAGCATTAGGTAACAAAGTATTGATAAATATTTAAATTTCCTTTATTTAATTCTATAGGATATCTGTATTGGTACATAGGGGCTTCACTGGTGGCTCAGCTGGTAAAGAACGTATTTGCCAATGCAGGAGACACAAGAGACACGGTTTCCATCCCTAGGTTGGGAAGATCCTCTGGAGAAGGAAATGGCAACCCATTCCAGTATTCTTGCCTGGAAAATTCCATGAACAGAGGACTCTGAGGGGCTACAGTCCATGGAGTCACAAAGAGTTGGACATGACTGAGCATGCATGTCCTTACTGATACATCGGATGCTGACCATGCTTATCATTTATAGGTAACTAAAAAGTTATCTTTTGAAAGGTAAAAATCAAATAAGTTTACTGCAAAAATCCATAATCATGTTTTTTTTCAAGGTATAAATTTTACTTAAGGAACATATTTTTCCTTATAGAGATGAAAAAGAAATGTCTACTATTTCAAATTATTATTGGTTAAGTTATAGGATGAAGTTTCTTATATTTAGCTATTTGAAAATTAGATAGTTCATTTCAAATCATATGAATATCATGCATTAATTTACATAAATTTACTTTAATTATCTTTCAGTATATCATCAGATATTAATTTAGACTATTCTCTTAAATCTCTTGGACTTCTTCAATAGAAAATAATTTCCTGTGAATTTACATTAATTATTTCCCCCTATAAAATCAGGATGAGATAACTGTTCCAAAAAGATTAGCCAGAGAGTGCATATTCATTTAGGCCATTCTTAAAACTATCATAGGAGAGCTTGATTATAATTTGCATGATTTGAATTTGAATCAAGTCCTTCAAACCTCTATTTCTATCTGTAAATGGAATAAAAACTTCAACATAAAATTAGCCTTTAACATTGATAGTTTATCATTTCCCAGTACTGATATACTAATATTAGAATCAGATTTCAAGTAGTAGGCAGTTCTTTTTTATCTGTATGAGAGATTCTGCTTTCATATTATTTTTAAGGAATAAAGTATGTATAAATGATGTTTTAGTCTTTTTAGCTGTTACACAATTAGAAAAAATCTTTACTTGTTTCCTTTGTATAATATTGGCATGAACTAAATTTTCCTGAATTGGCAGTGATGTGTTACCACAGGAATGGAATATATACTATATAATTAAAACTAAATAATTCACACAAGCGTGTGTGTGCTAAGTCACTTCAGTTATGTCCAGCTCTTTGCAAACGCATGGACTGTAGCCTGCTAGGCTCCTCTGTCCATGGGATTCTCCAGGCAAGAACACCAGAGTGGGTTGCCATTTCCTTCTCCAGGGGATCTTCCCAGCCCAGGGATGCAACCCGCATCTCCTGTGTCTCCTGCACTGGCAGGCAGGTTCTTTAGTACCACCAGGGAAGCCACAGGCATGCTCATAGACTTTAAATATTTTTGTGTTGTTTTCCCTTCTTCAGTCCAATTTTAGGTATCCTAGTGGAATGTGCTAATGTTTTGTAACAAGTCAACTAATTTTCTTCATTATATATATTTTTTTACTTAGCAAGTCCATACATAGTTAATTCTTTTAATCTTTCCTCATATCGGTCTTTCTGGCTCATTAATCATCTGTACTGCCCTTTTCGAATCTTACCATATATATTCTTTTCCCCAATACATTGTAAGCCTGACTTTCCCTCTGCACAAAATTTATTATACATTCTTAAGTAGGCAGAAGATATAAATTGCTTTTCAGAGGAATGACGCTTTAACATTAAAATGTCTCCAAGAGTAGTCTTATCTAGATCTGTGTTGATCCGGCTATGTATCAAAAGACAGCTTAAAACCAGAAGAGATCTGAATAAGTCTTTTAAATTACTTTGCACTTCTAAAATACTGAGTTACATTTTATTGGGTAGCTTTAATAAAAGGACAAGATTTATCACTTAGAAAACCTTAGTCTTGTATTAGTATATTGTCCAGGAAAATTTCTCAAAGGGGAAACATATATATTTAAAGAGATAGTACAATAGATTTTTAGTTGTTGTTGTTTTTGCTTAATATTCATTTGTTTTGACTTTTTTGAGGAAAAATTGGAATAAAACGTAAGTTTCAGGTGTATGGCATTTTAAGTCCATATTTACATGCACTACAATCCCTGCGGTCAGTTGAGTTATCATTCATCACCAAAGAGTTGGCCCGCTTCACTTATTTTGCCTACCCCTCACTGCCCTTTCCCTCTGGTAACCACCAATCAATCTGTTCTCTATATCTATGATTTTTACTTATTTTCCTTTATTTGTTTTATTTTTCAGACTCCACATATTAAGTGAAATCAGTGGTATTTGTCTTTACTTTGTCTGGCTTATTTTACTTATTTTACTATAATACCTTTTAGGTCCATCCATGTCTTGGTAAACGGCGGGATTCCCCTTTTTGTGGCTGAATCACAGTGTGTGTGTATATGTGCCTGCGTGTGTGCTCAGTGTATATTTACACATGCATTTCACGGTCTATCCGTTCATCCATCGACGGGCATTTTGTTTTCCTGTCTGGGCTATTGTAAACAATGCTGCACTGAACACGGAGTTATATATCTTTCTGAATTAGTCTTTCATCTTCTTCGGATAAATACTCAGAAGTGGCATTACTTGAGCATACAGTAGTTCTATTTTTATTTTGGAAGGAAGTCTCCATACTGTTTTCCATGGTGACTGCACTAATTTTCATTCTCACCAACAGTGTACTGCTGCTGCTGCTGCTGCTAAGTCACTTCAGTCGTGTATGACTCTGTGTGACCCCACGGATGGCAGCCTACCAGGCTCTCCGGTCCCTGGGATTCTCCAGGCAAGAACACTGGAGTGGGTTGCCATTTCCTTCTCCAATGCATGAAAGTGAAAAGTGAAAGTGAAGTCGCTCAGTCATGTCTGACTCTTAGCGACCCCATGGACTGCAGTTTACCAGCCTCCTCCGTCCAGAGGATTTTCCAGGCAAGAGTACTGGAGTGGGGTGCCATTGCCTTCTCCGAACAGTGTACTAGGGTTCCCTTTTATTCACATTCTCACCAACACTTGTTACCTTTTGTCTTTTTGGTAATAGCCATTCTAACAGGTGTGAGGTGATGTATAATTGTGGTTTTGATTTTCATTTCCCTCATAATTTGGGATGTTGAGAATCTTTTCACGTACTTTCTTGGCTATCCAAATGTCTTCTTTGAAAAAAATGTTTTTGGAGATTCTCTGCCCACTTTTTATTGGATCGTTTATGAGTTTTTTGTTTTGTTTTTTGATTGTTGCTGTTGAGTTGTTTGGGTTTTTAATATATTTTAGATGTTAACCCCTTATTGGATAAATGATTTTGCAGATATTTTCTGCAATTACCTAGATTGCCTTTTCATTTTGTTGATGGTTTTCTTCTTGTGCACAGAAGCTTCCTAGTTAGATGTAGTCTCACCTCTTTATTTTTGCTTTTCTTGTCTTTGCTTCTGGAATCAGAATGGAAAATTCAGCATCAAAAATGATTTCAAAGTGCCTACTGTCTCCTGTTTTCTACTGGGAGTTTTATGGTTTCGGGTCTTACATTCAAGTCTGATCCATCTTGAGTTAATTTTTGAGTTAAGATAGTGATCCAGTCAAGACACGACTGACCAACTTCACTTTCACTTTTCACTTTCATGCATTGGAGAAGGAAATGGCAAGCCACTCCAGTGTTCTTGCCTGGAGAATCCCAGGGACGAGGGAGCCTGGTGGGCTGCCGTCTATGGGGTCACACAGAGTCGGACACGACTGAAGCAACTTAGCAGCAGCAGCAGCAGTGATCTAGTTTCATTCTTTTGCAAGTGGCTGTCCAGTTTTCCTACTACAATTTATTGAAAAGACCGTTCTTTGTCTATTATATAGTCTTGACTCTTTGTCTTAAAATAAGTGACCATGTAGGCATTTTTTTTTTTCTGTGCTCTCTATTCTATTCCATTAACTGAAGTGTCTTTTTGTTTGCCAGTACCATACTGTCTGTTTTAAATTACCAAAGTATTTGTAGTCTACTTTGAAAACAGGGGCATGATACCTCCAGTTTTGTTCTTCTTCTTGATTGCTTTGACTATTTGAGTTCTTTTGTGATTACATACAAATTTTAGAATTATTTGTTCTAGTTCTGTGAAAAATGCCACAGAGATTGCATTGAATTTGTGTATTACTTTGGGTAGTATGGACATTTTAACAATATTAATCTTTCCAATCCATGGACACAAAATATCTTTCCATTCGTTTCTGTCTTCTTCAGTTTATTTCATTAATGTTATAGTTTTCAGTGTACAGGTCTTTCATCTCCTTGCTTTAATTAATTCCTAGGCATTTTATTCTTTTTGATGCAGTTGTAAATGAGATTGTTTTCTTGAGCTCTCTTTCTGTTAGTTTTGTATTAGTGTATAGAAACACAGAAGATTTGCATATATTAATTTTGTATTCTGCAGCTTTGCTAAATTCTTTTATCAGTTCAAATAGTTCCTTGGAGGAGTCTTTAGAGTTTTCCCTATATAGTATCATGTCATTTACACATAGTTTCTGTTTTCTTTCTTTCTTTCCAATTTGGATGTCTTTTATTTCTTTTTCTTGCCTAATTGCTGTGGCTAGGATTTCCAGTACTATGTTGCATAAAAGTGATGAGACTTGGCATCCTTCTTGTGTTCCTGAACTTAGGGCTTTTAGAGGTTGATGCGATGTTAGCTGTAGGTTTGTCACATATGGCATTTATTATGTTGATATATATTTCTTCTGTATATATCACATCTCTTTTCTTTAATAATTCTTGCATTTCTAGTTTTTGTTGTTGTTTTTTTTTTATCATCTTCCACAGGACTGATTGCTTTATCAGGTTTTCAAAATTCTTGGCCAACTATTTCATAAGAATGTTTACCTTTGCATGAGTTTTCTTCAATTGTTAGTTTTTATTTTTGCTCTATTATACTTTCCTTTCTTAGGGTATTTTTTGTCTTGGGGCTGTGCTAGGTTTTACTTAAATACTCATCACTGTATAAGTTGACTTTTCTAGACTGTAATGTGAAGGAGGTTTCTGGGTCGTATAGAGGGTAGCATTCATCTGGGATTCTTTCTGTTTAGGTCTTTTCCCCACTTTTTGATTGGGTTGTTTGTTTTAACCAATGTAAATTTAATTTTATTGTAGACAGTTCTAAAAATGTTTTCTATTAAATATCTAGTTCTTTCTGGAGAATATCAGCTTGCATCATTAGACACAAGGATTTTCAAGTTTTCTATTAAAATATTCATGATATGAAGATGCAAATAGTTATAGCCTCTTCACTATACAAAAATAACATTTTTACTCTAATTATTCAGTAAGAAATAACTCTGTTGCAAGATACTGAAGGTTCATGTTTAGATATAAAGTATTTACTATTCTTTCAACATTAAAGGTAAGAAGAATAGAATGTATTTCAACCTCTCGCCCATTTATATTCTCCTTTCACATTTAGCTCCCTCGTTTATTTGGCCTTAGTGTTGGGTGTGACGGTGTATTAGCCAGGCTGTCTCAGCCATTCAGTCATTTTATCGGTTCTACGAGACAGATACTAAATAGCACAGTCTAAATTGAAATCTCTGATGACTCTGGAGACAATTTGATAATAAGAGTCACACTTGGGTACTTAGATATTTGGCTTTTTCCTATACGTAGCTGCGTTAAGAGAGCAACTTTTGAGTAAAGTTTTTTATAGCCTTCAACTGTCAAGATTTCTTTCTCATCATCTGATTATTGCATCTCATTTTGTTAGGAAAGCCTATCAATCTTTTTTTTTTTCCCACACACAACAAGGAATTTAAAGAGCCACCAGTGACTATTACTTTAAACAAAGCAATTTACAGGAAATCACGTAGTCCAACCACTCTTTTCAGAACTCGTTTACACAACAGAGACAATATTTTGAAATAAGCTCTTAGTTCCAAGTGCGTTGTAGTTCAGTTATAAAATTAAAACAACATAACCATAACGTGCTCAGCAATCTTTGGGACTTCCTTTTGCCACACAGTTGTTGCAAAAGCATTTTAAAAATCAAGTTATTGGATCCTAGAATGAAAAAGCTAGAATCCATGAAACCGAGCTTGTTGTTAAGATGATAGAGCTGAGAAAAATAAGCCTTGAAAGGTAAACCTGGATGTGTTTCCATAGCCCTTCTGAATTTCAGTCTGTCAAAAGTAAAACAAGGAATCCATGTGTGGTTTGAGATTCCTCATGGCTCTCCGAGTAGGTAAGAACTTTGATAATATTATCCTCAATATCTGTTGAATTAATAAATATGCATCTTTGTTTATAGAGGTGTGGGGAGGATCCTAGAGATCAGCCCATGTAATATTTTAACCTGACACATGAGGAAGCTGAGGCTCCTGAGAGTGTGATCGCTTGCCTTGGCTGTGACACAGCCCACCCTCTGCAAGTTTATGCTCCTTCTCTACCTCAGTGTCTTCATGACCCTTTTGGGGACAAGGCAAGATATAATTTGTGGCCAAGCTGAAAAGTCTAGTACCAAAGTCTTCAAAATTTCTTAATTGAAGGACTTGTCGTTTTACTCCTTCTTTTTCTTTTCACTGACACTTAATCTTTCTTACGCGACCTATCTGAAAAAATGTATTATAAGTTATTCGGGTTTTTTTGTAATCCTCATATGACAGTGCTAATTTAAATGCAACTTATTCTAATATTTGCAATGCTAATATTAGTTTTTATTTATGCTAATTATATATAAAATAGTCTCTGCAAACACTTTAGACTAAGTTCTTTGATTTTAAGAAACCAACAAGGCGTATTTTAAGTAAAATTTTCCCATTTATGGAAATGAATTTCAAAATAGAATATGTGAATTTTAATGTAAGAGGTGTTACATAGAAAAGAATACATACTGGTTCAATCAATGTTGAGTTTTTGGTTATAAAATTGTGATAATAATTGATAATTACTTATATGTAAAAATAAACAGAAAATCCAAGCAAATTAATTCTGATTTAAGAATTATTAACTACATGGTTATGAATAGACAAATCTGTGGTACAGCAACCATAATTCTCTAGTTATTTCTAATTAAAATTGTACAAAATTCAGCTTTATGGGAAACTACAATATATATCTATGTAGTTCCTCTGAAAAGTATGGGTACCCTGAAAGGCTAAATAACATTTTCTAATGAAAAGGAACAATGCCTTAAAACCCAAATGTTTTATCTTATGAGTGTTCAGAATTCTATATATCTTTCTGTGACAGTTATTACATTCTTACTTCTATATAAGATTCTAGGGGATATTCTTAGCACATTTCCTAAATGATATATATCTTGAGGATAATATGTTTGACATATCTTTTTGTCCCCAATGATACCAATCCTAGTGACTGGGAAACACTATGTATTCAATTCATTTCTCAGTGAATGGATGATATAGTTAATGTCTATTTTAGAGCCATTTTTAAAACTCTGTTTCTAATTAATATTTTAGTTTATATGACCATAAGTTCTTGAATTCAGATTTGTGTTTCTAACACTGAAAAATCTATATGTTACTTTATAGGTTCCTCTGGCCATATTAGATAAGTGTATTAGTTATCCATATATCTTCTAGTTTAAAATCCATTCTGGTTCCATAAGTGATTGGATAGTTTATGAATTCCAGTATTATAGTCTACTGATATTCTTTTCTTTCCTCATTTCCAATTACCACTAACTTTACCCTACTTTAACAGTGACACCTTGCTAGCAGCTCATATTTTGACAGCCAATAGTGCAGCAAAACTCCCAAAACGTATACGTGGTTTTGCTTCATATTCCTCATGCTTTCTCAATGGATGACACATATTCTGGCTTTCACCCTCCCACATCACTACAGCTGTTTAATTTTCAGAGGTCTTTCCATCTTCTTCTTAATTCACCTCCCTGTATCATTGAAACAAAGCAAGACGTGTCCCTCTCATTCGCTGATTTCTATGATTTACTCACTTTCCCCAATTACTCGCCACCCTTTTGACGGTTTTTTCTATTCTCCTATAGAATCTAAAATTTCCAAGTAGCATTTTGGGTCCCCAGCCTTTTCCTCACTATACTGAAACAACTTAACACGCATGTGCACACACACGTGCACACACACACATTTGCCCCCCCCCCCCCACACACACACACTTTCCTTTAGAAATGTTTGACAGTTTCCATCGACTTAACTCAAACACTTGATTATAGACCAACTTTGTTGACAGCCTGCTGCTGCTAAGTAGCTTCAGTCGTGTCCGACTCTGTGCGACCCCATAGACGGCAGCCCACCAGGCTCCGCCGTCCCTGGGAATCTCCAGGCAAGAACACTGGAGTGGGTTGCCATTTCCTTCTCCAATGCAGGAAAGTGGAAAGTGAAAATTGAAAGTGAAGTCACTCAGTCGTGTCTGACTCTTAGCGACCCCATGGACTGCAGCCTACCAGGCACCTCTGTCCATGGGATTTTCCAGGCGAGAGTACTGGAGTGGGGTGCCATTGCCTTCTCCATGTTGACAGCCTAGATCTCTCTAATAATCGCCATACAGATTGTTCCATTGGTTCAATGACCATATCTGGTTTGTCCCCCTGGCATTTCAACCATAACTTGAAGAAGAACCTAATTCCACCACAGGGTCGAGTATGGTTTATTCGGAAAGGTTTTTTAGGAGAGATGAGGCTGGTGCTTAGTCCTGAAGGTGGTTAGTAGTTTCAGGAGAAAAAGGAGGATAAAAACAAGTAAAGGGTGGAGAGAGAATACAGGTTGATCAGAAGCAGGATGATGGAGACCCACGAGATCCGGGCATGTCTGAGGACTGCCGGTGTTTACTATAATTTTTGCCCAGGCACTTGTAGACGAATGCTGGGGAGAGCAACAGTCCGCTTGCAAAGGTCTTTGTTTAGCATGTCAATGGGAAATCATTTATGGATTTTAAGTAGATGAGAGATATGATTTAATTAGTCAATTAAAATATTCATTGTGCAGCGGACAAAGGAGTGATCTAAACAAGGCAAAGCTGGAGGTAAGAGAGCAAGTAAAGAGAAAGAGCTTTCCTGTAAAAAATTTAAGCTTTTAAGTGCTAAATAAATAAAAATGAAAAATAAAATGATAAGGAGATGTTTATTGTAAATGCAAATATGGTTCATATCTTTTCATATAAAAAGCTCACACAAATTGATTTTGGTATAGAAAATACATGAACATACCTTCGCAAACATATTCATGTAGCATTTGTACCACAGTGTGAAAATGTTCATCCTCACTTGTTAAACATCATAATCCAAACTGATGCTATGGACGGAATGTTTGTGTCCCCAAATTTTTATGTTGAGCCCCCAACCCCCAGTGTGATAGTGTTTGTAGGTGGGGCCATCGAGAGGAAATTAGGTTTAGTTGGGGCTTCCCAATTAAACCTAATGCAAAGAAATAGAGGAAAACAACAGAATGGGAAAGACTAGAGATCTCTTCAAGAAAATTAGAGATACCAAGGGAACATTTCATGCAAAGATGGGCTCGATAAAGGACAGAAATGGTATGGACCTAACAGAAGCAGAAGATATTAAGAAGAGGTGGCAAGAATACACAGAAGAACTGTACAAAAAAGACCTTCATGACCAAGATAATCACGATGGTGTGATCACTCACTGCCGGGGACCAGCCCCGGCTGATCCAGGGTATTCGAAGGAGAGACGGCATAGGTGAGGATCAGGATACAATAGCTTCAATTAGATATTAATTAAAGATATAAAGAGTAATAGAATAAGGATAGCTCAATAGGAAAATTCAGTGGAGAAAAGAGGCTGAGTGGCTTGGTTTACGCGGGAGACCAATAAAACTTCAAGACAAGAAGTTTGCACCACTTACGTAGGCCGCAGGCGTCCTTCCGTTCTCCCGAAGGAGAGGAGACACTGAGGCCTCCCCGGTCGGATCTTAGAAGCCCAGGCATAATTAGTAAGCATGGCGGATTCCGAGCTCCAGATGGAGACTCAGCCAGAGTGAGAGAGAGAGCGACATGGGGAGACCAGTATTTCGAGAAACTGATCCCAATTCTTTATTTTCCAGAGTCTGTTTTTATACACTGAGATGTTATACAAAAGTCACGTGGGGACAGCAGTCCTGACTTTTATTAAAGTCAGGTGCTTCACACAAATGTATACAGAGGTCTTAGGGGTGTTACATCATCTTCTGGCCAGGGGGGCCTGCTGACAATTTACGACCCTCTCCTTGTGACAGCGGTCAGTCAGTCAGGACACTTATTTCTCCAGGGCTGATTATTCTCAAAACAGACGCCACCCAAATAAAGTTACATTCCTACAGGGTGAGGGTGTAGTGGGTTTTAGTTAAGGAAAGAATTTACTTAGCCTAAGGTCTAACGTGATTAATATCAAAGGTTAATACTTATTTCTTCTATATATTCCTTAATGTGTGTAAGGGCAGGGGATGTGGAGACGTAGCAACAAACGTTGGCTCAACAAATGAAAAACCCTTCACCAATACAATTTCTAATCAGCCCACTATACTTATAGTTTTCTAACTTCTCTAAAGAACCTGTTTTTAGAGGGTTTAAAGCATCTCGTGCCTCTCACAGTTGGGAGGCTGTGAGCAATCACATGTGGCCCGACGAGCCTGTCAGGCAGGCTAGAGAAACTTCAGAGGAGTTTGTAGGTTAAAACACTCTTATCACGCCCAGGAATTATTATTAACTGGAGCTCTAGGTTAACTCCTTCTCCGAAAGAGGTCGTGGGGGACAGCCCCCCATAAAGTCAGAGGTGTAGGTAAGAGCACAAAGTAGTAAAGTAGGCAGGCTCTGGTTATGGGGGTAGACGCTCGAGGATTTCCAGGGGGACTCCTGAGGCTCGATCCCGCCTTTGCGTATGTCGAGCCTCCTTCCTCATGACCTTTGCCATGGGTGGAGTACCTCACTCTGGCCCCCAACATCTCACCTAGAGCCAGACATCCTGAAATGTGAAGTCAAGTGGGCCTTAAAAAGCATCACTACGAACAAAGCTAGTGGAGGTGATGGCATTCCAGTTGAGCTATTTCAAATCCTAAAAGTGCTGTGAAAGTGCTGCACTCAATATGCCAGCAAATTTGGAACAGTCAGCAGTGGCCACAGGACTGGAAAAGGTCAGTTTTCATTCCAATCCCAAAGAAAGGTAATGCCAAAGAATGCTAAAACTACTCCACAATTGCACTCATCTCACACTCTAGTAAAGTAATGTTCAAAATTCTCCAAGCCAGGCTTCAGCAATATGTGAACCATGAACTTCCAGATGTTCAAGCTGGTTTTAGAAAAGGCAGAGGAACCAGAGATCAAATTGCCAACATCTGCTGGATCATCGAAAAAGCAAGAGAGTTCCAGAAAAATATCTATTTCTGCTTTATTGACTATGCCAAAGCCTTTGACTGTGTGGATCACAATAAACTGTGGAAAATTCTGAAAGAGATGGGCATACCAGACCACCTGACCTGCCTCTTGAGAAACCTATATGCAGGTCAGGAAGCAACAGTTAGAACTGGACATGGAACAACAGACTGGTTCCAAATAGGAAAGGAGTACGTCAAGGCTGTATATTGTCACTGTGCTTATTTAAGTTCTATGCAAAGTACATCATGAGAAACCCTGGGCTGGAAGAAGCACAAGCTGGAATCAAGATTGCTGGAAGAAATATCAATAACCTCAGATATGCAGATAACACCACCCTTATGGCAGAAAGTGAAAAGGAAGTAAAGAGCCTCTTGATGAAAGTGAAAGAGGAGAGTGAAAAAGTTGGCTTAAAGCTCAACATTCAGAAGATGAAGATGATGGCATCTGGTCCCATCACTTCATGAGAAATAGATGGGGAAACAGTGGAAACAGTGTCAGACTATTTTTCTAGGCTCCAAAATCACTACAGATGGTGACTGCAGCCATGAAATTAAAAGATGCTTACTCTTTGGAAGGAAAGTTATGACCAACCTAGACAGCGTATTAAAAAGCAGAGATATTACTTTGCCAAGAAAGGTTCGTCTCGTCAAGGCTATGGTTTTTCCTGTGGTCATGCATGGATGTGAGAGTTGGACTGTGAAGAAAGCTGAGCACTGAAGAATTGATGCTTTTGAACTGTGGTGTTGGAGAAGACTCTTGAGAGTCCCTTGGACTGCAAGGAGATCCAGCCAGTCCATTCTGAAGGAGATCAGCCCTGGGATTTCTTTGGAAGGAATGATGCTAAAGCTGAAACTCCAGTACTTTGGCCACGTCACGTGAAGAGTTGACTCATTGGAAAAGACTCTGATGCTGGGAGGGATTGGGGGCAGAAGAAGGGGACGACAGAGGATGAGATGGCTGGATGGCATCACGGACTCGATGGATGTGAGTCTGAGTGAACTCCAGGAGTTGGTGATGGACAGGGAGGCCTGGTGTGCTGCAATTCATGGGGTCACAAAGAGTTGGACACGACTGAGCAACTGAACTGAACTGAACTGGGGCTTCCCTGGTAACTTGGATGGTAAAGAATCTGGCTACAACCAGGAGACTAGGGTTTGATCCCTGGGTCGGGAAGATCCACTGGAGATAGAAATGGCTACCCACTCCAGTATTCTTACCTGGAGAATTCCTTGGACAGCGGAGCCTGGCAAGCTCTATAGTCCGTGGGATCACAGTCAGACACAGCTGAGCAACTAACAACAAAAACTGGGTTTAGGTGACGCCTCGTGAGAGCTTAGGTGTCTCTAATGGGACTACACGCTTGTCAGAGGAAAAGAGCCCAGAGCCCACTCACTCTCTGAACCTGACCTTTCTGGCACCCTGATCTCAGATGTCCAGCCTCCAGAACTGAGAAAATAAAATTTCTCTTGTTGAAGTCACCCAGTCTATGGCATTTTGTTATAGCATCCCAGAGAGACTAAAACAGAAGGCCTGTTCTCCTGTTTAATTAGCAAATAATTTTATCAAGAATCATAAAATACAAATTCTGATCTCATCTCATACTGAAGATTCTGTCTGAAGGAAGTAATATAAAATGTGGATTAAGTGATATACCTGAAAAGTTTATAATAATGTAATTACAAAAGGCAAAATAAATTGAATAATATAAACTCCAAGTACAATTGCAAATAGTTAGAATGTTGCTTAGCCATAAAAAAATGACATTTTGATATCAATAACAACTTCAAAACATATTATACTAAGTGAAAAAGTACACTAAATAGAAAGGACATAAGAATGAAAAAAATGGTATTTGCATATATTTTTTTGGAAAAAGTCCAGAGAGAAAGCATAAACATATTAATAGGTGATAGGATAGTAAGTGATTTAATAAGATTTCCCTCCATTTGGCAGTTTATTATTTATGTAACTTAAATTAATTATTTGTATCTTCGTAGTCAGAAGTCTGTCTCATCTCTGCTTCCAGACCTCTTCATTCAGTTAGTGATGTGCCCTAGGTAATTCCCCTTTAAGTTTTCCCCAAACCCCACCTTCTAGTACAGTGACTAACAGTGGTAAAGAATACACCTGCCTATGCAGGAGATGCAGGCAATGCAGATTTGGTCCCTGGGAGGGGAAGATCCCCTGGAGGAGAAAATGGCAACCTACTCCAGTATTGTTCCCAGGAAAATCCCATGGCCAGAGGAGCCTGGCAGGCTACAGTCCATGGGGTCACAAAGAGTCAGACACGACTGAGCAACTAAACACACAAATCACCTGGAAGTTTTCTTTAAAACTCACTGTTGCCATGGAAGCGAAAGTGAAAATTGCTCAGTCAGTCATGTCCAACTTTTTGCAACCCTATGGACTGTACAGTCCATGGAATTCTCCAGGTCAGAATACTGGAGTGGGTAGCCTTTCCCTTCTCCAGGGGATCTTCCCAACCCAGGGATCAAACCCAGGTCTCTTGTATTACAGGCGGAATCTTTACCAGCTGAGCCATGAGGGGAGTCCAGGAATACTGGAGTGGGTAGCCTATCACTTCTCCAGGGCATCTTCCCAACCCAGGAATCAAACTGGGGTGTCCTGCATTGCAGGCAGATTCTTTACCAACTGAGCTATCAGGGAAGCACTGTTGCCATAGGGCCTGGCTTTAAAGGACTCCACAGTGTGTCCATATATATGGAGTATTTATTGAAATATGTATATTTTACAATACAAGGCACTTGTTATCCTTCTTGGCTCTTATTAACAAAAACATTACTATTACAGTGTTTTGTTATATTGTTAAAACTTCTTATAAAAACTTTACCAGGTAAAACTTTTTTTTTTTTTTTTTTTACCAGTGAGCCTTGTAAAAGAGCTCACTTTTGTTAGTGCTGTGCTGCCCTACCTACCATTACAGTCAGATTTGTTACCTGTTCATCTTTTGCAGGGCTTCTCAGGTGGTGCTAGTGGTAGAGCACCTGCCTGCCAATACAGGAGATATAAGAGATGCTGGTTTGATCTCTGAGTCAGGAAGATCCCCTGGAGGAGGGCATGGCAACCCACTCCAGTATTCTTGCCTGGAGAATCCCATGGACAGAGGAGCCGGAAGGGCTAATGGTCCATAGGGTCCCAAAGAGTTGGACACGACCCAAGTGACTTAGTTTGCACACAATCTTTTACAAGTATTTTTCTGGTTATTTGGAGACCTGAGGCATTACATTTTTCTGATATATTGAAACAATTATGACTGGCAAATATGACAGACACGGAATTACATTACTCCTTACTCAGAAATCTAGACTGATGGCAACGAGTTCACCAGTCCTAGGGCCAACATCCTGTTGCCTGAGTAGCTCGGAAACTGTAATTCTGGCCCACCAGATGCTTAATCACAGTGATCTTATGAATCCAAATTTCATGTTGGTGGCTGATTCATGTCACTGTATGGCAAAAACCACTACAATATTGTAATTAGCCTACATTGATATAAATTAATTAATTTTTTTAAAAGTTTCATGTGGAAATATTTCCTAATGAAATTAGGAAATCAGTGTCTTTGCATTTTATTGTTTCAATGTTAGTGAGTTGGCCAAATGGACCATTAGAGAGACACAGTGTAGCTTCTGCACTTGAAGTAAAAGTCTTCTTTTTTTCTTTTTAGCTTTTTCAGTTCAGTTCAGTTCAGTCTCAGTCGTGTCCAACTCTTTGCGACCCCATGAATTGCAGCACACCAGGAGTCAGACACGACTGAGCGACTTCACTTTGACTTTGCACTTTCACGCATTGGAGAAGGAAATGGCAACCCACTCCAGTGTTCTTGCCTGGAGAATCCCAGGGACAGAGGAGCCTGGTGGGCTGCCGTCTATGGGGTTGCACAGAGTCGGACATGACTGAAGCGACTTAGCAGCAGCAGCAGCAGCAGCAGCAGGCCTCCCTGTCCATCACCAACTCCTGGAGTTCACTCAGACTCACGTCCATCGAGTCAGTGATGCCATCCAGCCATCTCATCCTCTGTCGTCCCCTTCTCCTCCTGCCCCCAATCCCTCCCAGCATCAGAGTCTTTTCCAATGAGTCAACTCTTCGCATGAGGTGGCCAAAGTACTGGAGTTTCAGCTTTAGTATCAGTCCTTCCAAAGAACACCCAGGACTGATCTCATTTAGAATGGACTGGTTGGATCTCCTTGCAGTCCAAGGGACTCTCAAGAGTTTTCTCCAACACCACAGTTCAAAAGCATCAATTCTTCAGCGCTCAACTTTCTTCACAGTCCAACTCTCACATCCATACATGACTACTGGATAAACCATAGCCTTGACTAGATGGACCTTTGTTGGCAAAGTAATGTCTCTGCTTTTCAATATGCTCTCTAGGTTGGTCATAACTTTCCTTCCAAGGAGTAAGCATCTTTTAATTTCGTGGCTGCAGTCACCATCTGCAGTGATTTTGGAGCCCCAAAAAATAAATTCTGACACTGTTTTATGCTAAAAAACAGATCTACCGAAAAGAAACTTTCAAAGTATATGATGAGGAATTTTAGAGAAACTTAAGTCCCTTCCTACTAATTATTATTAGTTTTGTGACCTTATGACAGAGACTGTGATTTAAGTCCTAAACCCATTACAGCACATTCAATAGATGTCGGCATATAAAGTGTGCTGTCATCTGTAGTCGCTTCAGAGTGCATTCAGTATCTCGGTTCCCAAGTGCATTAGATTTTATTAAAAGAATTCAGCTGCAACATCCATTCTTCCTAATTGGTTTACGGATGGCCCTCACCATTCGGGCAAATCCTAATTGCATTTTCCCACAAATCTAGTTTGATTTATGGTTCCCTCTTTGCTCTATATTATTTATATAAATCGAGATTAAATTCTTAAGACATTAAATAAAACTTAGAGTAGTTTTTGTAAAAGTATGAGACATATAAGGATCCTTAACAATATTTTTTGCTTTGTTTTTTTTTTTTTTGCTTTGTTTTTATTTAGTCAAGTTGTATCCAACTGTGTGATATCCAGTAATAATAACTTTATTACCTTTTCAGAGATTAATTATATTTCACTTTTTTTTATGTACAGATTTTTAGAATTAGTTGGAATGAATTATGCATGGAATATTAAAAATAGTATATCTTTCTGTAAGCTTTAAGTGGGTATAAATTTGGAACAGAAAAAATATTATCTAAGGATATAATGACAGAGCATTTGCATAAAATTAGGTAATGTCCCTTTGCATTAACAAGTTTAGGTGGGGATATTTTAATCGGTTTTACAAATTGTAGCTCTTGAGACTCCAAGGATTAATTTGGAATGGACCTATAGCAGACTTCAGAGAATCTAGTGTTTTTAAATAAGTAAATGGCAGAAATATGAAAACAGAAGATAACATAATAAAATCCTGTCACTGCTAAGTCATTGCATATTAGCATGGACAATTTTTGTAAAACTAAGTAAAGATTTCCATGGAATTGTACGTATGGAATCATTTCGTAGAGAGCCCATGAATATTTATGGGCAGAAAGAGGAAGTATAAGTTGTCTATTAGAGTTTATAAAAAGCCTTCTGGGCATCTTAGCAATATGTTCATTATTTGAAAAGTTTGGACATTTAGAACTTTGAGTTCTGAACCAGAAAGAAATAAAGTATATTTAGAATAAGAGATAAAAAGGAAGAGAAATTGATTTTAAGATAAATACAAAGAAAAAGGAGAAAGATGCCTAATTTCAAACAAATTTTCGGCCAGATAAACAAACGAGAGGCATGCTCTCAATAGCAGAAATGATAAATTGGCATCTAAAAAAAACTGAAAAAGATGGTTAAGAGATGATGATAAGACAAAGAAATCTAAATCATGGTTGTAGCTGATTTTTTTAAGTGAGGGATTATAGTGAATCTCTACTGGAATTGAAAAAAGATTCCCTAGCACTCACAGTGACTCTCTGAGATCCCATGGACTGAAGCACACCAGGCCTCCCTGTCCATCACCAACTTCATGCTCAAACTCATGTCCAGTGAGTTGGTGATGGCATCCAACCATCTCATCCTCTGTTGTCCCTTTCTCCTCCTGCCTTCAATCTTTCCCAGCATCAGGGTCTTTTCTAGTGAGTCAGTTCTTCACATCAGGTGGCCAAATTATTGGAGTTTCAGCTTCAACATCAGTCCTTCCAATGAAGACTCAGGACTGATCTCCTTTAGAATGGACTGGTTGGATCTTCTTGCAGTCCAAGGGTCTCTCAAGAGTCTTCTCCAGCACCACAGTTCAAAAGTATCAGTTCTTTGGTGCTCAGCTTTCTTTATGGTCTAGCTCTCATGTCCATACATGACCACTGGAACCGTCTTGTGTGTCCACCCCAGCCAGCTGTAATAAGAGGCTCTTCTCCGTTCCTACTGGGGTGGTGTCAGAGGGACAGGCGCTGGTAGTGAGACTGCTCCATCTGTGATGTCAGGGTGGGGAGCGATGGTGGGCACTGCTCCCCTTCTCTCCCAGGACGGTGGTGGTGCAAGCCAAGGTGCTGAACTCCCACCCTCACCCAGAGAGATGAGGCGCTCTCTCCACCCACCCCAACCAAGGCCAGCTGGGACATCAGTACTTCTACCCCCCAGCTCTTTCTGCTAGAGAGATACCAGCATAAACCAGCTGAAACAGAAGGTTTAAGATCTGGAGTCTCACAACGCGCCAATGTCCAGGTTTCAATAAAGAAATCAGTTGTCACACCAAGAATCAGGAAGGTTGTAAAGTGAATAAAAAAAGATAAGCAACATATGCCACACACCCCCAGGCCCTGGCAGGCATCATTCTACTCTGTTTCCATGAGTTTCTTTTAGATTCCTCCAGAAGGTATTATCACATAGTATTTGTCTTTCAGTCTGACTTATTTCACTTAGACCTTAACGAATATTCAGGTTGTTCCAAATGGCAGGACTTACTTCTTTTTATGGTTGAGTGATATCCAATATAGGTCTTCCCTGGTGGGTCAGTGATAAAGAATCTGCCTGCTTATGTGATAAAGAATCTGCCTGCTTATGCAGGAGATGCGGGTTTGATACCTGGGTTGGGAAGGTCCCCTGGAGAAGGAAATGGCAACCCACTCTGGTATTCTTGCCTGGGAAATCCCAATGACAGAGGAGCATTGCGAACTACAGTCCACGGAGTCACAAAAGAGTCAGACATGACTTAGCAACTAAACAGCAAAAACAATATCCATTATACACACACACACACACACACACACAAAGTTGTTTTCTTTATCCATTAAAAAGCTAATTTTTCAAAACCATAGAAGTGACCAGTAATCAGTGCTGTGTAATAAACACACACCTACACACGCACACACGCATACACTATTGTGCTGTGAAGTACAGGGAAAGCGAAAGTCACTCAGTCGTGTCCGACTCTCTGCGACCCCGTGGCCTGTGCAGTCCGTGGAATTCTCCAGGCCAGAGTACTGGAGTGGGTAGCCATTCCCTTCTTCAGGGAATCTTCTCAACCCAGGAATCAAATCGAGGTGTCCCACATTGCAGGCAGATTCTTTACCATCTGAGCCACCAGGGGAGCACTATAACTTTCTATAAATACGTATGCATGCTGGCTACGTTTTCTTTCCTTAGAGTATGTTCTACCACCTTTGGAGGGCATGTTAGAATGGTGACATGATGGTAGATAGTAATTATTTTTTGTAAATGTAACTTCTTGGCAAAATAAAAATCTGTCAATTCTATATCAGTTCCCAAAAATGTGACTCAAAATTTATTGTTCCATGAATCCCCGAAGTCTGGGAAGGACATCATACTAATATTGTTGACAACATCTCCTTCTGTATAGCATCCAGCTCAGAGCTCTGAACAAAGCAGTTGCCGTAGGCACATGCTCATTTAACAGTTGAATGAACTTGGCTGAAAATAGCGGCTAATAATTCTAATACCAGACCAAATTTCAAATCTTTAATGAGCAAAAGGAAATCTTACTTCTCTACTGCCCAGTGTCTTCTCAGTAACCTATGCAATCATATACTGGGGACAGTGTGCTATGTACTGAAGATCATTTTAAACTCTAATAAAGGCCTCCATGTTACCACACTCCTCAATTCCACTTCAGCATTTAATCATCTTAATGTTTCTTAATATTCCACTCAGTTTCTAAAACTAGTCTTTATGTGAGCTTCAGATAAAACATGTTTGTCTTTATCTGTTTGTCATATTAGATATACTTTTATATATAGTTTGTTAAAATTAAAATTTTTCACACAGATATTAAAAATTAACATGATGTCAAATAATTTAAAATATTAAGATAGTAGGTAAATTATTTGCTATCTTGTTTATATTAAGAATTGACAAAATAATTATTTTATTAACCTAATAAATGAATAATAATTTACCTTTTTTAAAATAAAGAGGCATAAAAAAATAATGTTTAGACTATATGTATTGAACAACACAATGGAGTATAATTTCCTAAACATTTCACTAATCACTTTGAATTTTGTAACCTAATAA
The DNA here is from genome assembly GCF_002263795.3 of Bos taurus. Lineage (NCBI taxonomy): Eukaryota > Metazoa > Chordata > Mammalia > Artiodactyla > Bovidae > Bos > Bos taurus. Next base: position 98,256,727 of record NC_037336.1, read on the forward strand.
ATTAGTTCATATGTAAATAATGCTACAAGATATTTGTAGCAGATTTAAAGTTGTACTCAATGTGAATAGCTTAATATGAGATATTTCTTCATTGATAAAAATCACAGTTTGACAGGTTGAAAGATTCTCATAGAATCTCTTCTAATGTTCATTTTTTTGAAACTCATGTTATCAGATGTAGACCACCATTTTTCTTTTTAAACTCTCTCATTTATCATTACTTAATTTTCAGAGGAGCCTAGCCTGCTACCACCCATGGGGTCCCAAAGAATGGCACACAACTTAGCAATTAAACAGCAAATTTTTTATCACACTTTTATGGTTTTGTGGTTATATTCATACCTTGAGAACATGTTTTTATTTTATTTATATAGAAAGATTTGAAGGTGATATTTTAAAGTTATTTCTAGAATATTCCACAAAATATATCAGACTTGGATTAGAACTTGCAGTTATTAGGAATCTTAAAAGTTTTAACACTCTGAACTTAGTTGCTTTTATTAAAATGTTTTCCTTAAACAAAAGTTCAGGCTTTTCTTCCTTACAAAGTAATATTTTAAAAGTGACACTTTCTAGGAATACTTTGTAAAATAGCTTGAAATAAAATAAATCCTTAACAGTGTTATACATTTTTTTTCTCCAAATGTTTGTGAGATTTTTGTTGCCCATTATTAAGATAATTTGATTTGTCTTCCAGAACGTTTTGTACAAAATGAAACTTATAAAAGCCAAAGTCTTTTCATCGTGCATTTTCCCATGTGTTTTAAAACCTGATTCCTGCTTTTATTTTTTTATTTTTTCCTTTGAAGGTGAGAGGCCCTCCAAGCGCAGGAGCATTCAAAGAAAGACCCACCAAACCCACAGCGTTTCGAAAATTTTATGAACGAGGAGACTTCCCAATTGCCCTTGAACATGATTCGAAAGGAAACAAAATAGCGTGGAAGGTAAGTCCTTGCAGAGCTGCAAGAACCAGCTGTGCTCGCTGTGGAAGTGCTATCTCCCAGTGCCAAACACACTCGACTGATAAGTAAATAAGCTGGAGTGATTTCTCGGTGAGTGGAAGATGGTGGGTAAGCTCTTAGAGGAAGCCCCTGTGTCAGCTGCCCACCTTGACTAACAATTAAATTACAGCCTGCAGGAAAAGAAAATGACAGAGTTGCTTTGCCTTAGAGAATTGTGTGCTGACCGATCCATCTCTATTTTTATGAGAGCCTGGCATTCCAGCCCGTTTCAGGCAGTCCATCAAATGATGAAACTGGTGGCTGGATGCGGAGAGCAACAGCCATTTATCTCCCCCCAAATTTCACCTTCCTGCAGGACACTTCCAAATGGAAGCTTTAATTACCTAAATGGATAGGTCAAGATTGTCTGCTCCCTGGAAATGCAGAGTGGAATACAAAAGCAGGCGGGCTCTGACGGAGGCCCTCTCCTCTCTGTCTGCAGCACGTGTCAGCTGGCGCATTGGCTGTCATACGAGCTCTGTTAGAGACTGACCTCGGCCGCTGAAAGCATTATAGCACCGACATTTTTCTGACAAAAGGTTAATTGGCTTCAAAATAAATGTATTGCCTAATGACTCCATTCTAATGGGGCTGTGTTTCTTTCTAAAAGGCTCGCTGGTGTTATTTGTAAAAACTTGCCAATCTCTCAACTGGAGAAGGCTTTTACATTTAATTTGAAAAATGAATGCTGATCTCTAACCAGCTTCTGCTATTTAATTATTTTTTGTTATCAAGGACTTTGCTTTGGGTGATATTTATCAGCTAAAAGGGCTTCTCTGCCTGAAGACTGGAAAGCAGTTGCCCGTGTGTGAGCATACCATCAGGTTAAGGAGCACAAAAGGTTTTGCCAAATATTTTGAATTTAGCAATTGATCCATGTAGCAAAAAAGTCCCACAGTAGTGTCTGAAGGGCGAATGTCAGGATTGTTTATAATTAGTAACAAATTTATGTTAAAAAATAAGAATGATCAAAGTGAAGAATTCATCAAAATAAACAGCTTAGAAAGAGTCATTAAAATTAACTTTTTCCTTCTCTTTTGGAAAAACTGAAAGAATTGATTGTATTATTTCTAGTATGTCTTTAAATGTTTTCACATAATTATCAAACGTTTCTAGATCTTGAGCAGTCACATAATATCCAGTTACTGAACTTATTAAAAAGTTATTTGGCAAGGGAAATCTAAAGTTGTCCTTGTTATTAAGTTTTGTTATATATTTTAGGCAAATGAAGGACATTATTATCTTGGTTTTAATCATCTGTCTTAAAATTTGCATTTGTTATATGAAAATGTGCATGATGAGAAAAAATATATAGCAATATAACTAATTTAGATATTTCCACTTAAAAACTTTAATTAGGGATTGGTTTGTATTAATTACATGGATTTTGATTAATTACATGGATTTAGTGTTTGTGTCAACGTACCAATTCATGCATGGTAACACAGAGATTCTTAAGAACTTGATTCCTTTTGAGTAAAAGAATATGCCATATTTCCTTATGAAAAACAAGTGGATTTTGGTGTTTTATGTAATTTTAGCACATAAAAATTGTATCAATAAAAGAATCTGTAGATTCTTTTTGACCTGCTTGAATAATCTTGAGTAACTTCTAGAAATGTCAAGAGACAAAAAAAAGTTTATCTTGAAAATAATAAAAGCACAGGGTGAATCATTTTGCGTTATCTTTGGTACTCCAGCAGTCAGATGGCATATAAACTGCTTTTCTTTTTATAGCTATATTAATTCTTTTAAGCTACTATTGACTATTGTAGTGATTCAGCAAGCTAAAAAGTCAGATTAAAGAGGAAGCAATTTATTTGCTGCTGCTGGTAGGATAATAGCATACATTTAAAAAGACATCTTATCCTATAACCGGTAGACGTCTATCCTTTAAACCTTTGCCAACCAGATTTCAATTGTACTACTATAATGCTGAAGATAAAACATTAAACTTACTAAGCACAGGCTTGTGAGCGATCTCTCATATTTATTCGTATTTATTTCTTGGCACATATACTGTGGGGAACGTCTGATACTTGGTAGGACCAGAGGCCTTCTTTTAGGATAACATTTCTAAGGAATGGACATTGAATGTTTAAGAAAGCAGGGCTCCCCAAGCACCCTGCAAAAACCACACTAAAAACCGCCCCAGACCCGGCACTATACTCCCTTGTGTGCGGATAGAGCTCTGGTCAAGTGAACTTCTCACCTCATGGCCTAGCTTGCCCCTTGCTAAACACTTCTGAGTAGCTCTGATTCCCAGGAAAGTACCTGTCCTCTCTCCACAGTCCTTGTGACACCCCTGGGACTCCAAGAGTGGTTGTGAGACCTGAAATGGTGTGTGGAATTAAGTGGCAAGGAGATCCACTTCCTTTATCAGAATTTCAAGAAATGTCTTTGCAAGGTTAGGTTTCTCAACCCACATCCTGAACTGCCGTCATAGTTTAGAGCACATAAAAATGATCATTTCTTCCGCATATCAAAACAACAGGGCAGACCAAATGCCAGAATCTGTGCAGTTTAGTGTATCCCTCGTGGTATCGCTAAAGATCCAAGCACGGTCTAATGCATCTTTCGGCAGTGGTGCAAATGTGCTTCATCTGTAATGTCTAATACATTACAAGTAGCCATATGTGGCCATTAAGCACTTGAAATGTCCCCAGTGAGCCCGAGGAACTAAATTTTAGATTTTAATTAATTTTAATTTAAATAGCCACATGCTTACCATATTAGACAGTGCTGCTCTAGATTAAGATAAGATAATTCAGTCAAAAATAAATGCTTGAACCTGCTAGCCAGATAGGAGACTATAACTATCTGAGAATTATTATTAAAATGAAAAACTAAGACTAGTATATGCATCTTTGAGATGGCTATGCTTATCATACATTCCTTGGTAAATATGAAAAAACTTTTGCAAGATATTTGTAGCAAAATTTTCTATATACTTATCAGGGGCAAGTTAATGATCTATGAAAGATGAATCAGTTCAGTTCAGTTCAGTCACTCAGTCGTGTCCAACTCTTTGGAACCCATGGACTGTGGCACGCCAGGCTTCACTGTCCATCACCAACTCCCAGAGCTTGCTCAAACTCATGTCCATTGAGTCGGTAATGCCATCCAACCTTCTCATCCTCTATTATCCCCTTCTCCTCCTGCCTTCAATCTTTCCTAGCATCAGAATCTTTTCCAATGAGTCAGTTCTTCCCATCAGGTGGCCAAAGTATTGGGTTTCAGCTTCAGCATCAGTCCTTCCAATGAATATTCATGACTGATTTCCTTTAGGATTGACTGGTTTGATCTCCTTGCTGTTCAAGGGACTCTCAAGAGTCTTCTCCATCACCACAGTTCAAAAGCATCAGTGCTTCTTCAGCACTCAGCTTTCTTTATGGTCCAACTCACACATCCATGCATGACTACTGGAAAACCCATAGCTTTGGCTAGATGGACCTTTGTTGGCAAAGTAATGTCTCTGGTTTTTAATATACTGTCCAGGTTGGTCATAGCTTTTCTTCCGAGGAGCAAGCATCTTTTAATTTCATGGCTCCAGTCATCATCTGCAGAGATTTTGGAGCACCAAAAATAAAATCTGTCACTGTTTCCATTGTTCCCCTGTCTATTTGCCATGAAGTGATTGGACTGTATGCTATGATCTTTGTTTTTTGACTGTTGGGTTTTAAGCCAACTTTTTCACTCTCCTCTTTCACTTTGATCAAGAGGCTCTTTAGTTCCTCTTTGCTTTCTGCTACAAAGGTGGTGTCATCTGCATATCTGACTTTATTGATATTTTGTCCTGGCAATCTTGATTCCAGCTTGTGCTTCATCCAGCCCGGCATTCCAGGCTAAGTTAAATGATCAGGGTGACAATATACAGCCTTGACATATACCTTTTCCAATTTGGAACCAGTCCATTGTTCAATGCCTGGTTCTAACTGTTGCTTTTTGACCTGCATTTGACCTCCTGAGGTTTCTCAGGAGGCAGGTAAGGTGGTCTGTTATTCCCATCTCTAAGAGTTTTCCAGAGTTTGTTGTAGTCCACACATAGGCTTTTGCATAGTCAGTGAAACAGAAGTAGATGTTTTTCTGGAATTCTCTTGCTTCTTCTGTGGTCCAATAGATGTTGGCAATTTACTCTCTGGTTCCTCTGTCTTTTCTAAATCCAGCTGAACACCTGGAAGTTCTCAGTTCACGTACTGTTGAAGCCTAGCTTGAAGGATTTTGAGCATTACTTTGCTAGCAGGTGAAATGAGTACAATTGTGCAGTAGTTTGAACATTCTTTGGCATTGCCCTTCTTTGAAACTGGAATGAAAACTGACCTTTTCCAGTCCTGTGGCCACTGCTGAGTTTTCCAAATTCCCTGGCATATTGAGTGCAGCACTTTCACAGCATCATCTTTTAGGATTTGACCTCTACTAGCTTTGTTCGTAGTGATGCTTTCTAAGGCCCACTTGACTTTACATTCCAGGATGTCTGACTCTAGGTGAGCAATCACACCATCGTGGTTATCCGGATCATTAAGATCTTTTTTGTATAGTTCTTCTGTGTGTTCTTGCCACCTTTTCTTAATATCTTGTGCTTCTGTTAGGTCCATACGGTTTCTGTCCTTTATTGTGCCCATCTTTGCATGAAATATTCCCTTGGTATCTCTAATTTTCTTGAAGAGATCTCTAGTGTTTCCCATTCTGTTGTTTTCCTCTATTTCTTTGCATTGATCGCTGAGGAAGGCTTTCTTATCTCTCCTTGCTATTCTTTGGAGCTCTGCATTCAGATGGGTATATCTTTCCTTTTCTCCTTTGCCTTTCACTTCTCTTTTTTCTGAGCTATTTATTAGGCCTCCTCACACAACCATTTTGCCTTTTTGCATTTCCTTTCTTGGGGATGGTTTTGATCACCACCTCCTGTACAATGTCTTGAACCTCCATCCATAGTTCTTCAGGCACTCTGTCTATCAGATATAATTCCTTGAATCTATTTGTCCCTTTCACTGTATAATCACAGGGCATTTAATTTAGGTCATACCTGAATGCCTTAGTGGTTTTCCCTGCTTTCTTCAATTTAAAATCATACTTCATCAACTATTTCCCAACTGTTGGATATTATAGGATTATTTCAATTTCAGAGGGCATGTAATTTCTAAATAATATTAAATGAAACACCCAGATACATAAACCTTTGTTTCCACCTCTGATTGCATCCTTAGGTTAAATTCCCTGAAGAGCAATTAGTAGGTCAAAAGTAATATTTTAAAAGCAGTCATTCCACAGAACCATATTCATCACTGGATCCTCCTTTAAATAAAAGTCTGCTAAGGTGATGGGTTTCCCTTGTGGCTTAGAGGGGTAAAGTGTCCGCCTGCAATGTGGGAGACCTGGGTTCAATCCCTGAGTCAGGAAGATCCCTTGGAGAAGGAAATGGCAACCCACTGCAGCACTCTTGCGTGGAAAATCCCATGGACAGAGGAGCCTGGAAGCCTGCAGGCCAAGGGGTCGCAAAGAGTCGGACATGACTGAGCGACTTCACTTTCACTAAAGTGATGGGTAAAGCATCTCATTTTGTTCGTTGATTATTAGGATTGTTAAACACTTTTATATGCTTAACTAATTTGCTTGCCTTCTGAGCCCTCTTCTTAAATTGTCCGGTTTTCTAGTGAAGACTTAGTCTATTTCCTATTGAAATTTAAATTTATTTAATTGAAAATTAAAATTTATGTGTAAATTTTATCTGTCAAAAGGATTTTATTATCTTTTTGACATAGATAATATGAACAGATTCTTAAAGTTTTAATTTTTGTTTATAAGGTTTGATGACCACAATCATTTTAAATCTGTCTAACCAGGTCTCACCTTTCTAATCAAACATTTCTTCCTGAGACTGTGTATCGTGTGTTTTCTCTTTGCCGTCTCTAAATACTATGCATATCAGTCTCAAGCAATGCTACTACTCTTACACTTAGTTTTAACACAAATGAAAATAAGTCTGGCTTTGGTCCCTGAGAGCTCTGCACTTTCTACTTGTAGAAGTCTTTAAGACAGAAAAAGAAGAGGTGCAACAGGAAAACTACATGCCTAGCTATAATTTTGAGGTCTTCTTCAAAATGGAAAGTTATAAAAAAATAAACTGCCTACAACAGACAGGTATAAACCTTGTCTGAAACTGTATACCATTTCATTTCTCAGCACCTTATATAATTGGTCCTGAACCACACATACTTTTTAGTCTTTTTAAAAGGAATCTTACTCAGTTTTTTCCTCTTAATTTTTTTTCAAACTTGCCTTCTTAAGTCATAGAAACTGCATAGTGGCATTGTCCAAATTAGCATAGCAACCTGGGGCATTTCTGCATTCTTGTTTTCTTAGTCTTTGATATGTAAATAATCTTTGGTAGCCAGTTATGTTGAAATTAAGTGAATAAAGCCAGAACCGTGCGCCTGTGATGCACACAGGTAGGTCCAAGTGAGAATGGACTTTAGGTGGCCCCTCCTCTTTGCCAAAAATACATCTGCCTCCCTGGCCTATTGGAGGTGCATAGAATTTCACCACTGAAGCATAGTTCCCTGAGGTTAATGTTATAAATTATACATTACTTGTTGATTAAAACTTGGATCATGCAACTTTGTTTTTTGATTAAAAATTAATTCATAAAGCAACATTAATTATGTAATTTAAACACACATCTTTCTGTAGTTTAATCAATGAGTTATATGTATATTCATTTATAAAGTTTAATCCACTTTAGCATTTTACTAAAAGATTTTAAGCTGTTTTACAAAGAATTGTAAAATACAGAAATTTAGCATATACTAGGGAAGATGAGAGAAAATGAAAACCAGATAGGGACCTACAATGGAGCCAGTAACAAGGCTAATAAAAATGACATACCCTAAATACTTCTAAGCCAGGGATTGTGTCTTTATTTCTAGCTTGTTCCCTCCCTTCAGCCCACTGTCAGCCCACTGAGATGAAACTTAGAGCATCATGGAGATGAAACTTAGAAACCCTGAAGGAGTGTCTGGCACAGAGCTGATGCCCAGCGATGTGTGTTGAATGAATATAAAACATCCCGCAACTGGTTACCGCTAAGGTCCACTTCTCAGGACACTGTTTCATGAGCGCATGTCTCAGCCTCTAGGCCTTACTCTCTTTGGTGACGACCATGTACTGAATGATTGGCATGGCGCTTCACAGTTACTAAAATAGCCGTATTTCAAGATATTCATGAAATAGCTTAAAGAACAAACGATTAATTAGAAATTAGCCGTAGAGACCAAGTCTTCTGGTAGCAAATTAAGATAAGCTCCAGCAAGTTAATTTGAACACACAGTCCAGAGCTGTATGCAACAGTTTCTGTAGGTTGAATTTTACCTTGAAAATGCTTAAATTATATGTAATGCTTTCCCAATGATTATCGATTTCTTAAATTGTAATGTAAGTTTATTTTTCTTTACGAATGACTGAAAATGTATGTTCAGTCTGAACATTCAAGTAAAGAAAATGCTGTGCATAAGATAACTGGATGCCTAAATTTTTAAAAGAGTATCTATTGGTGGTGTCTGGACCGTGCCTTCAATTCCATGTCAGCCTCCTAGTTTTTAATACTCACATATGACTCTGTTAAGAATTTCTTCTCCAGCATGTTCTCTTCTTTTTTTCAATTCTTAGAGGCATTGGTATTCATGAAACATAAACAACTCTGTCAATGTGACTGTTTTCATTGACATGACTGATAATTTCTACCAGGAAAAACATTTATTGAATATAATTATTATTAAAATGTACGCTAATTTTCTTACAATTAAAATCATTCCAAACCATGATAGCTCATTATCTGTAAATACAACCGCATTTTAAAGTAAATCCCACTGTGATATGATATCTGATCCATTAACCCTCAGTATATGGTTCTCAAAACTCTGTAATTTTGATTGATAATTAAGTCCTCTGGTGCCTTCAGTTTCTTAATGTTTCAGTTTCTTCAGGATTCAAAAAATCAACGCTGTATCTATTACCCCAGGCAAAATCGATATTGATCTTTAAAATCTTATAGGCAAATTTATTTGAGTTGAATAATTTGTTTTACATGAAGAAAGAATGAATATATTCTTTGAATTGTCCTGGGCTTCTATATTTTTTGATAACTGCCAAAGCTTAAGTTTGGATAACAGGCCTTAGTAGAATTTGTAAGGCAAATTTTGCAAGAAAAATGACAATTTACCTAATTTTTGTACAAGAAAGGCTGCTGCGTTTCCGCTATTAATTCCTCTGTGATTAATTAATAGATAGAGCTTTTTCTCAAAGTCTTGAAAAAAAAAATAATCCTCCGGCAATTAAAGTGCTTTTCGGTGTTTTCTGAAGGAAGGGACTGCATACACAATTAATGCCATCCTTTTATTTGATGTGAATTGCTCTGTCTTAAAAGTGTACGGCATGAAAATACAGCCATGTATCAGAAATAACTTTAATTGAAATTGGTTAGATGACCTCCGAAAGCTCGATGAAAGATTTTCTGCTGAATGGGCTGGTGCTCCCTGCTGCCTGTATAATTTATGTGAGAAATTAGTGCGAATGGTTCACTTTTATGGAGCAGTGCTGGCCGTAGCAAGCCTGCAGAAACAATTTCCCCCCAAGCCTCCATCTGTTCTTCAAACTAGGGCATATGCCATCTCATCGAGCCTGAAAGTCAACTGATTTATAACTCCTGGAAAGTGCATAGACTGAAAAGAAAGGTCGGCCGCAGTTACGTGACAGTGATTTGGTAAGCATCGGCTGAAGACAGTTCACATTACAAGGGGCCCAGGGGGATCAAGCGATGCTCTAAGTTTCATCTCAGTGGGCTGACAGCTAGAGGAAAAACAAATGGCTCCCGTTTCTCAAGCTACGCAACCCCTGCTCTTGAGAAGTAGGAGTGGTCTTGGTGGAGCCAGGGCACCACAGCTGGGATGCTCTATCCCTATCCCTTGAAGAAATGGGGCTGCTGCCACCTTCCCCGAGATAAATGTTGCCATCTCGGAAATATCCGATCTTTAAACAGAGGATGAGATGGCTGGATGGCATCACCGACTCAATGGACACGAGTTGGAGCAAACTCCGGGAGATGGCGAAGGACAGGGAAGCCTGGCATGCCGCAGTCTATGGGGTCGCAGGGAGTCAGACACGACCGAGTAACTGAACCACAACAATCTTTAAACAAAAAATGAGTGTTGCTGTTTTTCAGAAAGTTTTGTTTGGGGACACAAGTCAGACTTTTCATGATTTTTCTATGTCTCCCCGGAGAGTGAATTTTCAGTTCTATTCCGATTAGTGATATAATGAATGTTTCCCTCTCTCTTATCACTTGTCAGATATTCCTTCTTTTTACTGACGTATTTTTGAGATCAAAAGTTTTTTGACAGATGACACAGGAATCAGATTGAGGGTATAATAATAATCAGTATTTGTTTGATGCTTTTATTTAGAGTGATCAGTGTCCTTATATTTGAGGCTTCTGGATACTGAGTAAATTTTCAACTACCCTAAGTTATATTAAAGTTTCTCCATTACTTTCAGGTAAAATCTAAACAAAGTATTAATGAATAATCATATCAATTTTAATATATATTTAAAGCAAGAACTTCAGGGAATGTTTTACCTTTATAAAAAGAAGGTTATGCTGACTGAAAATTTTCTGCAAAAATTAATTCTGGTAGATTAATTAGTTAAACTCATATAAAAATGTAGGTTTTTCCAGTAGTAATTTATGGATGTGAGAGTTAGACCATAAAGAAAGCTTAGTGCCGAAGAACTGATGATTTTGATCTGTGGTACTGGAGAGGACCCTTGAGAGTCCCTTGGATTACAAGGAGATCCAACCAGTCCATCCTAAAGGAAATCAGTCCTGAATATTCATTGGAAAGACTGATGCTGAAGCTGAAACTCCAGTACTTTGGCCACCTGATGCGAAGAACTGACTTGTATGAAAAGACCCTGATGCTGGGAAAGATTGAAGGCAGGAGCAGAAGGGGACAACAGAGGATGAGATGGTTGGATGCCATCACACTCAATGGACAAGAGTTTGAGTAAGCTTTGGGAGTTGGTGATGGACAGGGAGGCCTGGCGTGCTGCAGTCCATGGGGTTGCAAAGAGTCAGACATGATTGGGCGACTGAACTGAACTGAAAAATGTAAATTTTTATCTTTATTATTACCTATTAAGGTTTATTCTCAATATGAAATGTATACATTTTATCTTATAAAATAAAAGATATTGAAAAGTAGAAGGAATAAATGAATCAGTCATCTTTCCACCACTCACTGAATGCAGTTGTTAACATTTTTCAAAGTATTTCTGTCTTATCTTCTCCTCAGTTGAGATCGTAGTATACGTAATAGTTTGTAAAGAAATATTTGTCATTATATGGTATATCAAATCTGTATGCCCTTATTCTTAGATTTTCTAACTTTTCTTCTAACTTAAAAGTATTACTGTTTTTGAAAATTTTGAAATTGAATAAAGTGTATACATAGGGTAACATTTATCCAAAGAGAACCACTTTCAGTGTATTGTTTGAGTTCAGCTGTCTTCTACACGTGTGCTTTTATTTTGTTTATTTTAGTTTTGGCTGTGCTAGGTCTGCACTGCTACGCGGGCTTTTCTCTCGTGGCGAGCAGGGGCTGCGTCTGGCTGTGGCGTGTGGGCTTCTCGTAGGGCTGGCTTCTCCTTCTGTGGCACACAGGCTCCGGCGCATGGTACCCAGTAGTTTTGGCACAGGGGCTCAGTGGCTGCAGCTCCCTGGCTCTGGAGCACAGGCTCAGTAATTCTGGCAAATGGGCTTTGTTGCTCCTTGGCATGTGGGATCTTTGCAGACCACGGATTGAACCCGTGTCTCCTGCATTGGCAGGCGTGCAGCATCTCCTTAAGCAAATCTTAAGCTGCCATGACAACCGCATAAGTGCATTCGTCATTATGAACATGCTGGTAGTATAGTTTTGGAGACTAGCAAGAGATATTAAGAAAATGGTTTATTAAATACGAAACACATTTCTTGCTATTGGGTAAAGTATAAAAAGTGAACAAAGATAGTTGATAGAATTATTATAACCAGTCTCCCCCTTCAACCTAAGACATATCCCTTACAGGAAAAAAGTCTTGAAGAACTTCCAAGGTTGCATTCCAGCCTGAATTAGGGAAAACTCATGAGACCTTCAAGCTATAAAACCTTTAAGCCTCCCTTTTCTTGAGTTGTTATTTAGTTTCATCCTTGTATTTCATCCTGTCCTTTCTATGATTGTCTCCCATACTTAATTTTTATCTCTTTATTCATTTTTTAATAACTTCTGGAAGAGCTTTCTTCTATTTTCTATTTACTTTAGTATCAATTTGTCTACTAGTGCCTCAAACTCAAATTTAACTTACACTGCTGTAGTTAACCTTGCAAATCTTTATATTGTGAACTGATATTTTTGTACATACTGGCTTAAAAATTCTTGTACAAATAGGTTCATCATAGGAAATTTTCTGATATTTTTATCTGCATTTTGTAATACAGATAAGCAAAAATAAAAATATGAATCAACTGTAATCCACCTCACCTTCAGGTTGCCTCTTTTACATTATTAGGATTAACTTTTCAGACCTTTTCTCACCATATGCAAATATATGTATGTATACAAATTTAAAATAATGTTTTGTTCATACTTCATAACTTTTATTTATTTATTTTTTTTTGGTTTGGGTTTTTTTTAATTTATTTAAATTTATTTATTTTAATTGGAGGCTAATTACTTTACAATATTGTATTGGTTTTGCCATACATCAACATGAATCCCCCACGGATGTACACTAATTACAAGTCATAATTTGCACATGCACTTTAAAAATTATTTTGGGACGTTCTAGACGGTTCCATAATTTAACCAATTCCATGTTGTTCAATAGTAATGTTTTCCTTAGGTATTAATGCTTTTATTCAGTGTTTTGCTATTACAAGCAATACTATTATCAGCATTATTGTACATTTCATATATATTCTATCTTGCAAATATATCTGATTGTTCCCTAATGGTAAAAATCTCATTTTCTTAGCCTTTGCCTATTTTCGCCATATAGATTTCTGGCTTCTTGGACCTTTGAACATGCTAAGTTGTGTCCAACTCTTGCGACCCCACAGACTGTAGTCTGCCAGGCTCCTCTGTCCGTGGGATTCCCCAGGCAAGAATACTGGAGTGGGTTGCCATTTCCTTCTCCAGAGGATCTTCCTGACCCACGGATTTGAACTCAGGTCTCCTGCATTGCAGACAGATTCTTACCGATTTAGCCTACATTTTCACCATATAGATTTCTGGCTTCTTGGACCCTTGAACATGCTCATTTCTAAAAATCACTGATTACGAATGTAGTGAATTTAAAGGGGCTTCCTCAACATCTAAGTCTATAAGATGATATTTTGTTTTCTTTTGGGGCAGGATATTGGGCTTCCCTGGTGGCGCCAGTGGTAAAGAACCTGCCTGCCGGTGCAGGAGACATAAGAGACATGGGTTCAATCCCTGGGTCAGGAAGATCCCCTGGAGAAGGAAATGGCAATGCACTCCAACATTCTTGCCTGGATAATCCCATGAACAGAGGAGCCTGGCGGGCCACAGTCTATGAGGTCACAAGAGTTAGACATGACTGAGCACGCACACACACAGACATGTGCAGTGTGTTTATAATACCCATTATTTTCAATCCTACCTCAGTCTAGAATTGGTGTTTGCCGAGGCTTAGAACATGTCACTGTGCTTGACCTCATTCATTCTCTTCTTGGGGACCAGTGAACTCTCCTTATCAGTTTCCTTGGGTGGACTACCAAGCTCCCCCTAGTCCCTGAAGACTGGTATGGACGTGCTTCGGCTAGTCCTCTTCTGGTGATATAAAAAGGAATTTCCTGTGACTTCTGACACTGAAATCAACGGAGTAGGCGAATTCCAGAAATGCACACAGACTCAGCTGTGTTTTTCTCTGCCCTTACCTTTACCCTGCTCATGGGGCACACCACTTTCCAGAATGCAGTGCAGTGTGCTACCAGGGGTCTGTGTCCCCACTTCAGTTGTTTTTTGAGAGTTGGCTGTGAATGGATGTGGGTGTGATGGTTATGGGGATGAGAATGGAAAGGAGCATACTTTGTCTAAAAAGCACCTACTTCACAGCCGCAGAATACTGGCCTACTCCACGCCCGCCCCTCAATGGAGTTTGTTCCAGATCTTGTGTTTCTGAGGGAGCAGAAAGTGTAGGAGGGATTAAAAAAAAAGCAAAAACCCACAACCTACCAACTTTAGAATGGGTGCCTCTGGTTGCAGCATGTGAGTTGATCATGAACTGTGGTTTTGCCTGCCAGTTCCACAGGCCTCTTCATCTGTAGAAATTCCTTTTCTTCCTGCGTGTGCATTCATTATTATACCTGGTTTTCTCTTGCATGTTATGTTCTCATCTTTTTCTGCATCTTCATAGGTAATTTGGTAGCATGTTGGGAGACACTGTGTCAGAGACTCTTGTCCAGAAGCTGTTTAAAATAGCTGAGTCCAATTTAGTTATGTCCATTATTGGACTGTATTCTATTACAGAGAAGTTATATGATCCCATCAATACCCAGGCAGCAGTGACTCATCGACTCTTAAAGGAAGCGAATACTTACCAACTGGTGAGACAGAGTGGTAACCTCTGTAGCCTGGTTGATGTCTTCCTCTGGTCTTAAGAAGTTTAGCGTTGTCCGGCAAAGAAACAGCACATATCAAGTGCTTCCTTTTGGGTAGCTTGTATGTTCTTAATCCTTTATTCAGTATGTGTTTAACATTTGCTACTTTAATTATCTGGTTCAAATAATTTTTGTAGACAAAATGAGAGGGTTTTATGGTAGTTTTATTCCTAGTTTTTTAAGGAATCTCCATACTCTTCTCCATAGTGGCTGGATCAATTCACATGTCCACACCCTCTCCAGCATTTAGTTTGTAGACTTTTTGATGATGGCCATTCTGACTGGTGTGAGGTAATACCTCATTATAGTTTTGATTTGCATTTCTCTGATAGTGAGCAATGCTGAGCATCTTTTCATGTGTTTATTGGCCATCTGTACTTTTCTTTGGAGAAATGTCTGTTTAGGTCTTCTGACCAGTTTTTGATTGGGCTGTTTGTCTCCCTGATATTGAGCTGTATGAGCTGCTTGTATGTTCTGGAGATTAATTCTTTGTCAACTGTTTCATTTGCAATTATTTTCTCCCATTCTGAGGGTTGTCTTTTAATCTTGTTTATCATTTGCCGTGCAAAAGCTTTTAAGTTAAAGAGAAAAACAAATATCACATATTAACACACACACACACACACACATATGGAATCTAGAAAGATGGTACTGATGAACCTGTTTGCAGTGGAGATGCAGATACAGAGGACAGACTGTGGACACAGTAGGGGAAGGAGCGGGTGGGATGAGCTGAGAGAGGAGCATTGCAACATACACGTTATTGTGCGTAAAAATAGACAATGGGAATTTGCCGTATGACCCAGGGAGCTCAAACCCAGGGTTTTGTGACAGCCTCGAGCCGTGGGATGGGGTGGGAGGTGGAAGGGAGGTTCGATGGAAGAGGCATGTGTATACCTATGGCTGATTCATGTTGATGTGTGGCAGAAACCAACACAACATTGTAAAGCAATTATCCTCCAATTAAAAATAAATTAAAAAAATGAGAGGCTCTACAGCGTGTTTAGCAGATCATAAATTTATATATTTCCCATGAATGCAATTGGCTGACCCTTTTGGTTTTTCCTCACGGTTGTCTATTTATTATTATTTGTTGTTGTTCAGTTGCTCAGTTGTGTCCAACTCTTTGTGACCCCCATGGACTGCAGCCTGCCAGGCCTCCCTGTCCTTCACTATCTCCCAGAGTTTTCTGAAACTTATGTCCATTGAGTCGATGATGCCATCCACCCATCTCATCCTCTGTCGCCCCTTTCTCCTCCTGCCCTCAGTCTTTCCCAACATTTATATTATTATGTAGACAAATAATAAATTTTACCTTTAAAATGACCTTGAGGTGATCAATCCACATACCTATATATCTAGATATTGTAACATTTCCAAGCATCAGTGAGACACCCCCGACTCCAAAATTCTACACTGTATTTTGAAACATATACTGTTATCCATATTTTTACCTAGATATGAATTTTTAAGATGTATCCTGTTTGGTGTTCAATCTGATTTAAAGTAGAAAACTCTGAAGTTCATATTAAATAAGGATTGGACTTGCTCACTGTAACCTTCACGTCTCTTAGTCTGTTTTCCCCTTTTTCCCTGTCTCTTTAATCCCCTGTGTTTCATTCTACATGACTGCCTGAAATCTGTCTTTCAAACTAACACTTCACTTTCTTCAGTTAGATTTAATCTACTGCTTAACTTGTGTGTTAAATTTTTAAAATTCAGTTTCAGTGAACATCAATTCTAAAATTAATTTTGGTTTCTCTAAAAGATCTGCCTGTTTCTTCCATTATGTCTTCTTGCTTTTTGGGTTTTCTTATAGTCTTTATCAAGTTATGTATTCTAGGTATATTTATTTAAAATTTCTTTCATGTCCATCTATTATGTCCAGTTCCAGAGGTGTGAGTTTGGACGCGTCACTTTCTCCTATTCTCAGCCGTTTAGTTTCCTCAAGTGTTTTATGGATATTTCAGTCCAACTCAGAGCTCCTCTTTTGTGGAATGTATTTTCCTTGGGAGTCGTGCTTGCGACGGGGTATGGGGGCATCCCTGTGGACATGATTTCAAGTGTGTCTCTCCACGGGCATGGCTTCTGAAGTAATTTTTATATGAATTAGACTCCACGTTTCTGCACCAGTCTGTTGCTCACCACTCAAGATTTGAGTTTCCTCTTCATTTCTGAGAACTTGATATTTGCCTTTCTTACTTTTGAGGCTGGCTATGGATTTTCATAATCTTTCATCTAGATTTTATAGCTTGGTTTGGTCATATTGATCAGAGGCCTTTCTATAGGATTGTTTTCTCAATTAGCCTAACATCTTATCTTAGAGAAAGAGCTATTTGAAGATACAACCTTTTTCCATTGTAAGATCAAATCTAAAATGTTCCCACTTAAAAAAAAATCGATGAAAAAAAATGCTCTTTATATTTCTCATGGAAGTCTTTTATTTAAACAACTGCGATGAACTAATTTATACTGCATGACTTTGTGTGTATGTGGCTTTTGTGTTGGCACATAACCACACATAAACAAATATTGTATCTATTTTAAAACCAGTATAATTTTGACTTAGAAAAATCACAAGTAAAAAATTTATAAAGATTTTATACCAACCCAAATTCTCATATTTGTATATAATGTATGTATATACATGTATATGTATGTTTATATAGATATCTTGCTTCTATTTAAGTGTTAGAGTTAGTATTTCATCTTCATTCAGTAAAATTTAACCAGAAAATTAAGGTGGTTGGGGTGAGTCTGAGAAGATTTACATCTTCTCATTGTTTATACCTGGTACTAAGTCTCTTGAGGAGCATTAGCCCATCAAACATCTTTTAAATGCTTTCCATGTACAGTAAGTTATATAAAATTTTACTAAACATAATTATGTTTTAAAAATCAATGTAGTATAACATTGTATTAAAGAGATTTAGGTGTGTTTTTTTGTTTTTTTTGTTTTTTTTAATAAATCTTCCTCCACAGAATGAATCACATTAGAGTTATTGATTTCTATTTTGAAGAATTGCTTCAGTAGTAAAGTATTTGTATATGCACAAAGTAGATTGTTCTTTTATGACATTTTTCTTTCTGCTTTATATTTTTTAAAATGCAACATAGCAAGTGGTGGTGTACTAGGCTGGTAATATTAAAACCACAAGTCAAAACATGCAAAAGTTAAGATTTTTATAATTCTATTTGGGAATCTAGCTTTTTCTGCCAGTGTTCATTATAATTTTAACACTTCATTATTGTAACTTATTACATTTAATAAACTAACAATTGGGACTAGCTTCAAATCTCAAACAGCAATTTAGCAGATGGTTCATTTCATGGAAAAGAAATGTACACTTTCAAGACTGTTTCTGTATCATTGGGGAAATGCACAGGTTAGTTGCAGTATTACTAGTAATGTTTCTCTGGTCAACAACGATAGAATTTAGGTCAGTTTTCAGAAATAATGATGTCTATACCCAATGAATACATCCTCTACAGAATATGCTAGTATTGTACTAAACTTTTTGGTAAGAACTGTTGCATGTTATTAAGGTCAAGCATTACTGTTTGACTTCTTAAATAATTAACTTGGGTTTTTCTCATCATTTTCTATCTTGTACTTTATACATCAGAAACCTTTCCTCTTGTGGATTCCCAGACATGTCATCTTGTTTCTTGCCTCTTAATCTTTACTCGTGGTTTAGAACCCAGTTCTGGGAAACCAATATGTCCTATTACTAGTCTGAAAGCTGAGTAAGATAGAAATCTATTTCCATGTCTCATTTTGCGATGGCATATTTTGAAAGGACAGAGGCAGAGTGTTATTTCACTTTCACCTACCATAGCCCCTGATATATCATGAATAAATATTTTAAAGCTGATGTTTCAAATATTTCACTAAAAATTATATTTTTACATTTTACATATTTTATTTTAATACACTTGCAATTAAAATTTTCATCTACTCAAGAGCCAAGAGTTAAACTTGTAGAATGTGATTTGCAGTTCTTTGGGGACCTGTTTTGGATCAGCACAATGAGCATTGCTTATTTCTGAAAATAGAATTAGTTTATTTAAATTCCAATGGTCTGATCATCTCGAAGCTGTATTCTTATGTATGCACTGTTTTTAACTGTGTATCATCCAGTTCATGTCCATGCAGCTTAGTAGGAAGTATCCATTTATTCAATAGACATTACATGAATGCCTACTATGTATCAGGTGCTGTTCTAGACTCTGGAAATTTAGCAGTGAATAAAGTTGACTCATTGGTAAAGACTCTGATGCTGGGAGGGATTGGGGGCAGGAGGAAAAGGGGACAACAGAGGATGAGATGCTGGATGGCATCACTGACTCGATGGACGTGAGTTTGAGTGAACTCCGGGAGTTGGTGGTGGACAAAAAAGAAGGAAGTGTTAAAGAAAATTTTGTACTTTCAAGACCTATTAATTACTAAAAATCAGTGTCAAAGTTATAATCCAACACTAATGAATTAACAAATTATATTTTAATTAAGTTCTTATTCTACTTTAAGGCTAATTAAGGGATCATAAATGACTGTGTTTTGTATATTTCAGCATAAATATTTTATGAGCATATGCAAATGAGTATTTCCTTTGTGAAAAGTACTTTTCACATTTTAAATAAGAGGAAGCCTAAGTAACAGAGCATGCCTGTTTTTTTTGTCCCCTTTCACTGTTCTTTTCAAAATAAAATCACTACTAGTCAGCAGATTTAGAAAAACAAACAAGAAATGATGAGATACACATGAGCAGACACATCTGGGTCCAGAAATGCCCTATCCCGATTGTCTTTACATGAGTCACACAAAATAGGAGCTTCTAACACAGGTGAAGACTGGACTGGAGTCCAATCTTGCTTAGATGCCTTTGGAGACACAATCTGATGGATTCACCACATAATATACTTTTTTTTTCATATAAGCATATCAAGGTATCTACTCTGACAGTTACACAATATAATGTTTCTCAGAAATTAATACATTTGAATAAAAGTAGATTAAACTGGGTATTATACACATGTTCTCTTCATTTGTTTATTCTGAGCATTCTTTCATCCATCACACTTCGGAAGTTTGCAATTTATTAGGCGCAGTGGAAGTCGGTGATAGAGTCCTTTGTGCAGTGGGTACAATTAGTCACAAATGGAATGAAGTAAAAAGTAACTTACAATAGTGCAAAATTACCTGTATTTTTGAAATCATAAATCTAAAGCCTGCCCCACTGTGAGCCATAAAGTAAGTAGAGAAAATGTGCATGGGAAATCAGTTGGGTAACAAACTACTTTATCAGAAGTCTAAATTTTGTGTAATTAATGCACATACTTTGTCATTTATTTTGCTTTATAAGATTATTTTATCAGCACAAAAATGTTCATCCATCTCAATCAAAATCTGATGAGAGTTTCTAGCAGATGGAGTATAAACATATTAAATCTATTTTGTATTGAAAGAGTAATGGAATATTTAATAGACATTTACTTGTATAACTTCAGCCTACTTTTTAAAGAAAACAGGATGGAGTCCAAATTTTAGCTAATAGAAAGCCACCTTTGTCACTTCAGCCATAGTTTGGACCGTAGATTCTCTTATGCTTCTTTTTAATTATTTACTCAGGTTGGACTTTAATACAAAATCAGTACAGTGTGCAATGCTAAAAAGCCGGGGGTGTGTGAGTATCATTTCTGTGACAAGAGTAGGTGGAAGGAAGGACGAATGTGCTTTCAGAAGCCCCAGTGATTCACAGCTGGGTGATTAACATTGTGAGTCACTTTTTTCCTCTTCTCCCACTTCCTTGCCCCCAGTCCATATAGCAACCCTAATGCATTTTCTGGTTTGATTGGATTACTTTTGATGGACTTAAGCTGAAAGCAAAGTTCAAAGAGAGGAGACCAAATTCAAGTGCCTGGATGATCAGGGATTAACATTTCAAACCCCCATGGGTCCATGGGAAGATGCTTGAGCTCAGTCAGGCAGCCAGACTGGAAATCACGTGGAGTCGCTGATGGGTGTAAAGCTTTTTATTTCATTTCCTGTGACCCTGGACTCTGTTCCCATTCACCCACAGGGCTCCACCAGGAATGCTTTTCCCCTAACTCTTGATCAAGTTCTCACCTTCAGGGGTGTGGTCTGTCTGGCTCATCAAAGCAGCCATCCTTGGTCATTCTCTTTAGAACGGGCGCCCCTCCCTGTCCGTGTGCTCCAGGGCTGGGGTGTTTGTCCAGAGCTCAGTACCAGGCAGCACTCCTGCCTGTCCCTGGGGAAGCAGGGGACTAACTAGGAGAGACCATTTGTCTTGGATGTCTACGCCATCCACATTTTTTAGACAGGAAGGATTGAAGGATGGTAATACAGATGAAAGTGTGAGAGCCTTATAGGGGTTAGGGGAAAGTGGAGGTTTTATATTAAAAGAACTCTTACGTATCAAGCATTTGGTTATTTGGTCTGCTTTGCTGCAGGAGGGCCATGGAGGAGATGAAGTTGGGAAGAGAGGCTGATAACATGGAAAGCCCCCCTGTCTAGCTGCCACTGACTCCTTCTCTCTGCCATCACTTCTAACATTTTCATTCTCCTCTCTCCTTTATTTATTCATTAACTTACTCATTTATTCAGGCAACATTCATTGACTGCTCCAGTGATCTCTCCTGCTTTATTTTTAAACCGCTTCATTTTGTCTTACTCTGCTGACTATTAAAACTCACCTGTTTAGTGTTAATTTCCATAGAGGACTGCTGCTTCTTCTTCCAAACTGAATGTCATTCATTGCTCAAACCTAAAACAGGGTGACTGTAATGCACCACGGAAGTCAGATAGTCTAGAGAATGAGCAAGACCTAGAGCGACGGGGTGTGTCCACTGCTGTCTTCAGAGCTGCGCTGACGCTGCTGCTTCTGCCACCTAAGGTCGGCCTTCATGATTAAAGCTACTGGAGTTAACGTATGCTTTGCTTTTCACTGTTTTATTATATTTCATTCAATAAGTACTTATTGAGTGTCTACAGTTTGCCTAGCACTGAATAGGTGGTAGGCATGCAGCATTCCTGGAGAAGGGCATGGCGACCCACTCCAGTATTCTTGCTTGGAGAATTCCATGGACAGAGGAGCCTGGTGGGCTACAGTCCATGGGGTCGCAAGGAGTCAGACAGGACTGAACAAATAACACTTTCACTCATGTAGCATCTAAATCATTACCCTCATGGTGGTTGGGTCATTGAATATGATGAAAGCATGTTGGGTTGGTCAAAAAGTTCATTTGAGTTTTTTCCATAACATCTTACAGAAAATGTATATTTTTTAAAAACAGGCATTTTGGTTGTCTTAGATTTTAACTCAGAATACCATATGATGATATTCTTGGGCATTAGAAAAGCTGAAAATTTTATTTTTTTTCTTTGACTAAATTTCGTTTCTGCCTTATTAAGAGATGGGTTTCAGAGAAAAGTAAAGCAACCTAGATAGCATATTAAAAAGCAGAGACATTACTTTGACAACAAAGGTCCATCTAGTCAAGGCTATGGTTTTTCCACTGGTCATGTATGGATGTGAGAGTTGGACTGTGAAGAAGGCTGAGCGCCAAAGAATTGATGCTTTTGAACTGTGGTGTTGGAGAAGACTCTTGGGAGTCCCTTGGACTGCAAGGAGATCCAACCAGTCCATTCTAAAGGAGATCAGTCCTGGGTGTTCATTGGAAGGACTGATGCTAAAGCTGAAACTCCAGTACTTTGGCCACCTCATGCGAAGAGTTGACTCATTGGAAAAGACTCTGATGCTGGGAGGGATTGGGGGCAGGAGGAGAAGAGGACAACAGAGGATGAGATGGCTGGATGGCAATCACCGACTTGATGGACATGAGTTTGAGTGAACTCCGGGAGTTGGTGATGGACAGGGAGGCCTGGCGTGCTGCCATTCCTGGGGTCACAAAGAGTCAGACACGACTGAGCGACTGAACTGAACTGAATGGAAAGCTATTTAAGAAAAGCATTTTTTTTTAGTCAGTCATTTTAATAACTAATTGTAAAATCCAAATATGTCATATCAGTATTCTGACCTATGTGGGCTAGTTGCTTCTAAATTTCATTATTAATGGTCGAATGAAATTGAACAAAATTTTTGCTGTGTTTGGTTTAAAATTATTTTGATGGTCAACATGTTACTAGCATTTACAAATTATTTTCACCACATCTATTGCATTCTTTAGTTCCTCCTGGGACTTGCTGCTTAAAGGAAAATGAGAACAGTGTAGCTCACATTATCCTGATAATTAACGTCTGTGAAGGACAAGCGTCTGCATACCTTTTTTTCATAATAGGAGCAAGTGTGTGGAATGAAGCATCATGTGCTGTGGTTTTAATATTTAACTGTTTTTCTCTTTGGGACTGCACCTCTCTCTTCTGTGCATAAACACTATTTCTTACCTTTTTTTTTTTTTCTTTTTGCTCAAATAAATGTAGGTGATGCCAAATGAACTATTTGCTTGGCAAAAGTCTTCTCCACATGAAAATCCATGATTTGTAACTCTAATAACTTTTCAAGTAATTTCTTATTTTTTAAAAGTCATTTTTGTATGATTTATAAAAGGAAGATTTAATCAACACTTGATTTTTATCCAGTTCCTCTTGCTGGAGCTTTATTCAGGCTGGGGGGAGGGGGGCGGGGTCAGGCTTTTAAATGTTTCCTGCGTGGCCTACTGAAAATGTGTTGAATTTCTCGTGGATCCCCAGAAGAATGGGTTCTGCAGTCTTCCTCTTACTAGTTTTAATATTAATTAGCTTCGTTTGGTTGCCTAACCAGAGCCAGTTTGCTAGCCCTCTGGGTCTTGGAAATTGTTCCTACTTCAGTATTTGGATAAGGTGATTTCCAGTTAGTAAAGGACTTCTGGGATGGTTGATTGGTTGTCTTTCTTCTAGTGACCGAACCATTCTTGAGGCAATTACATTGACACTTACTCTCACTTTTGATATCTGGAGCTCTTCTAGTCCCCATGATGTTTTCAAGCTTGTTTGTGAAGGTTTTTGTGTGTATTTGTGTATTTGTTCTTAATGGAGCAAGATTTTTTTTTTTTTTTTAAATGCTATTCTTCTTTTTTAAAATATGTTAAAATTATTTTTAAAATATTAGGAAATAATGAACTTTTTTTCCTAAAACAGTTTTATTTGTGCTAATTAAGCATTGATACAGTGTTATTGCTGTATCATTGAAAAAATGATAAGATACATGTAACAGAAGGTTTTCCCCCTTACCATTTTGAAGTGCGTAGCTCAGTAACAGGCAGCGGAGGCACATGTTACCTCTGCCCTCTTAGGGTTTTCTGGTTGGGCTTGAGAATTAAGTTGACAGATTAACAAGAGGAAAGCAAAACAAGTTTACGTAAGTGTCAGGCGCTGTGGTGCGCCTCATAAGGAATCAAGACCCAAGGAAAGGGTGGCGCCTACATTCTTTTATAGTAAGTTGAACAAAGAGAGGAAAGTGTGGAAAAGTAATTAAGCTATGTGAGAAGACTGAAGGAGGATATGAATTATTTTAATAAGGTCTGATTAGCATTCTCTCATTCTCAGCTTCTTGTCCTTGATGATAAGAATCTTACCTGTTCTAGGAGGACCTCTTTCACATGGGAATTTCATTGCCTGCTTTTAAGTAAAAGGAGGAAATTCAGAGTATTTTTCCTGCATTTGCTATTTTTCAAGTACCTTTAGCCCAAAATAATTCTTTTCCCAAAGGGCATATTTTGGCATGGCATATCCTGCCACCCTTCACGTGTTTAAGTACATCCCCTGTTGCACAACCCAATCTCCAGAATCCTTTCATCTTGTAAATCTAAAGCTCTGTGCCCATAAGGCAGCTTTCCATTCCGTCAGCTCTTCCAGCCACTGGCAACTATCATTCAAATTTTTGTTTCTATGGGGGAAAAAATTGGACTTTTTAGAATAGAGTTAATAAATATGTTAAGTACATGGTTTTTATAAGTGTAAGGGAGGGAAAATGCCTTCCTTCTACCCTCTTATGTTTAGTGACCAAGGAGTGCAAATTAAGGACAGATTAACAGAAGGGCAGGTTTATTTAATGCACACACAAAAAAGCCTCATAGTAAGAAGTGAAAACACCAAAGAGTCTATTAGATTCCAGGGAGTTATGTGACATTTTTAGTGGTGTCTAATTTAAAGGGTAATAAATTGGGGAAAAGAGACTAAATAAAGAAAAAAAGGGGGGGGGGCTTCTGAGGTAGAAGGGAACAAGTTGTGGGAAGGGGACTAAAAATATGTTCACCACATGTGGGTTGTTTAGTGAGATCTGTTGTGCAGACTCAAGGTGTCTCAGGTGATAAGAGTTGTGTCCAGTCTTCTCCTCTTTTTGGTCTAGAAGAGGAAGACTCTTTTATAAATGGAAATTTCCTTTACAAAAGAGAAACCTATGTCCTGCAGAAATGGGGGAGCAGGAAGCTCCTCCTGTGTTTGTTGTTTCTTTCACCTTCAACTCCAGTCCTCCTTGTACCGAAGTGGCAACTGTTGGTGTGGAGTATTCCGACCTCTTTCATAGATTATTGGTTTATGGGCTCTAAATGTTTAAAAAAATAGAAGAGTTGAGTTGAGTTAGTTATAAAACACCTGTTTGAAAGGTTGAGCAGACATTTTCAAAGTGGTAAGAAAACCACGTGCATTACAAAATACATGTGAATTACCTAGAAATTAGTTGTTGTTGTTGTTTTTCCCCTGGTGATTCAGACAGTAAAGAATCCACCTGCAGTGGAAAAGACCCAGGTTTGATCCCTGGGTGGGGAAGATCCCCTGGAGAAGGGAATTGGGAACCCACTCCAGTATTCTTGCCCTGAGAATTCCATGGACAGAGGAACCTGGCAGCCTCCGATCCATGGGGTCTCAAAGAGCTGGACACAACCGAGCGACCAATAATCGCTCTCTCTAAAATAGCAGGATAAAAAGGTGTTTCTAAACGTGGTGTAAAGCTATGATGTGTTACATAATGAACGCATGCATAAAAAATGATAAAACCTTTCTTTAAAGATGAAGTAAGTTGTTTTACGCCTGTTGAATTATGTACCTTCCGTTCTCCAAGTATGCTGTCTAATAAATCTCAGACCTCTGTGCAAATGTGTATTTATGTATGTTTGTGTTCCGTTTACACTTCTACCAACAATGATCTTGTTTCTCACATCTTTACTAAATCCTGGAATTGTTTAACTTTTCAGAAAATTTTAATAATTGTGAGAAGTACCCAACTAGGCTTCAAGATGTTTGGACCTACTGTAAACCTTTGCCAAAAAGCCTTAAACTGTCCATCAACCTGGAAGTTCCGTCTCTATATGGTCTGTTTACTAATATGATTTGTGTGTTACTTTGTGACAGCCTGAAATCCAGAAGCAGTGACTTCATCTTAAGGAATATGATGAAGGCTTATCATACTCTAATGCTAATCCAAAATTTAACTCAAATGTAACACTTTGTAATACATTTTGAATGAAAGGAGTTTGCTTGGCTTATATAGCAGATTAAATCACCTTCATTTTTGTATATTAATTTATAATATAAATTGCTTAAAGAATAACTTAAATGTGTATGCTTATCCATATTTTTTTTCTATATTTCTTGGTATAATTCAGCTTTGTTTCAAAAACTTTGCCTGATGTTTGTTTTCTTTTTTCATTTTTCCATTTCCTTCCATTGTTTGAGTTTTGGAATAAATTATACAAGCTAAACTTATATCATTTTTTCATTATCCAAGCATATTTTTCTGATGATGAATATACTTTAGAAGTGGCTTATTTAATAAAACCGTGTTTCATCAGTCATTCCTATCTGATTCAGTATGCAAAGTAATACATGAAATATTACAAAAAGGAATCTTTACATTAAATTTTATTCTGTTCACCATTTGTCATCCTTTCATTATTGTTTATAAAGCAAATCCCACTTCTGAACTAAAGATACAATACAATCTGGTCTTTGCCTACTCTTTTTGTTGCTGTCTGTAATTTAGTGATACAGAACTAAGCAGAGTCTTGAGTCATTAGATGAGATTTAGAAATCATTCTTTGGTATATACCTTAACACATAAGAAGGTAAATGAACCGCAAAGCAGTAAAACGAACACCAAGTTAAAATATTTGCAACTAACTTAATAACGGTAAAATGTATTTTATAATGTTTAATTATGTATCTTAAAATATATGTTTGACAATCAAGAAAATCGAGGATCAAAGAAATTCTGTTCTGAGCAGAGAAAATCTGAGTGTTTCTGCTTGTGGTGGGACACTGTTTAGTCTCTGCCACCATCAAATTTAGGGGGTCATGTTTGGATAGTTGTCACTGAAGAAAACAAAGTGTGGCTCTTGTGACCTTGCACTGGACCAATTTCAACACAAATAGTAATTCACTGCTATTTTTCAACTCTTTTAAATTATTTTATTTTATAACTTTACAATATCGTATTGGTTTTGCCATATATCAACATGAATTCGCCACAGGTATACACGTGTTCCCCATCCTGAACCCTCCTCCCTCCTCCCTCCCTGTACCAAATGGTCTCACGTTGTTTGTAGTCTCTGGTAAAATTCCCGTTTCCAGTATGAAAAGAAAAAAGTGATTAGAAATTACACAGATATTTTCTTCCTCTTTCCCCTTTTGTTTTGGCTACTTATATATCCCACATCATGTTCTGTTTTCTTTTGCTTTATTACTATCACTTTCCTTTCCTAAATCTTTCTGACATGTTGTTTTAAGGTTACAATCCTGCATTTCTGATATTCATCCTAAAACAGTTATTTCTTATATTCTGTCCAGAATATAATAGTTAGATTTTATAGTTAGATTTTAATGTTAAGTCCAGTTCTGTACCAATGTCTCCATTAGGCCCAGAAGCAGAAGTCCCGCACGCTATTATTATTATTTTTATACAATTTTACTACCCCCTTGTATAAGCAGTTTCTTCTACTGATATTAATCCAACCTGAGAATCTTTGTTATTGTGGCGTCATAAAGCTGATATGTTCTCTGATCAAATAACCTGGATACTTTAGGAAAGATATAATGAAGGCAAACTTTATGGAAAGATGTTCATTTTTTGTAACAAACACTTGAAAGCAGTCTAGTGAAGTGAAAGTCACTCAGTCATGTCTGACTCTTTGCCACCCCATGGACTATACAGTCCATGGAATTCTCCAGGCCAGAATCCTGGAATGGGTAACCTTTCCCTTCTCCAGGGGATCTTCCCTACCCAGCGATTGAACCCAGGTCTCCCGCATTGCAGGCGGATTCTTTACCAGCTGAGCTAGAAGGGAAGCCGCAAGGGAAAGCAGTCTAAATATCCACAGTTGGATGGTACTTAATTAAATCAAGTGAATAAATTCACTTGAGATATTGTAACTTTTTGGACTAGCAATATAATGGAAATCTTTGATATAGTGCTAAATTAAAAAAAAAACTCTGGATATAAAATGATATATTCTAGAATTAAAACAATGGAAAACAGATTCACATATCAAATCAGTGAGCAGGAATACCTCAGTTTGCAAAACCCATTCTTTCAGTATAAGAAGAAAGTGTCATCATTTTGTGGGGGAGCAGGCAGGAGGGATTTCCATACTTTTAGGAAAAGCTCATTACTTATACATTTAAAAATATTTTTTACTATAAAGGTAAAATATACGATAAAAATGTTCAAATATATACATGTTCAGGTATTAGATGTATATATTGTTCTGAACCCTGCCAAGATCGACATCCACTTACCTTTTCTTCTTAAGAAAGTGTCACTTGCTGTCACCTTTAACTGTCTGATATCCGATTGATCCCGGGAGACTCATGCCAGAACTCTTTCTCAGAGGCTTAGGACTTTAACCTATATGATCTGCTTAATTTCCTTCAAATTGCTTTCTTGAATTACACATTTACATTTTAACAGAAAGGTGTTAATTTACCTCCAGCTGCTAAAATTAATTGCCAGTTTGCTTCTCTCAATCTCTGTGTTTTAATTTACATGTTATCATACACTGCCCAATGTTTCATATGCCGATTTTTACTAAGTATCATATGATGATGATTTCCCAGTATTAATACTGATCCTGTCCCTGTGTCCTCCAGACGTCAAATGCCAGGAGTAGGATAAGCATGCAAGAAATGTGTGAGTAGCACTGTGTGTGAGAGAGGAAGGAGCCTGGGAAGGGGAGGAGGATGTTGGGCAGAAGCCTGCAGACTGCCCTGCAGCTCTCAGGAGAGGAGGGCAAGGTGGTCAGCAGTCCTTGCGCCGCAATCACCTCGTCGTGGGCCCTGCAGCTCAGGAATGGACCCACCTGGTGTCTCTGCCTCCCTAAGAATTGTCAGCAGGAACCAGCCTGTGGGCAGCTTGTTCTCTACTGGAACGCAAGGTTACATGGCAGAGTACATCAGCTTGGTCCAGTGATCAGCCCCATTCCCTCCTAACCGACACCTGAGACCCATTCTCACGCCCTCAACATTTTGCAAAATTAACTGTTCATGCTGCGTCATGTTCCGTCTTATTAAATGTACTCCTTTTGAGTAAGTCAGAAATCTAGAAACCTTCCCTGATAGTTCTTTCTTTCTCACCTCCATAGTCAGATCATCACCAAGCCATGCTAATTTTGTCTCTTAAATGTTTCTTGACTCTGACCTTTTATCTTTATCTTCAGTACCAAAACTCTAATACTGTTTTACTTGGGCTTCCCTGGTAGCTCAGATGGTAAAGAATCTGCCTGCAATGCAGGAGACCTGGGTTTGATCCCTGGGTTGGAAGATCCCCTGGAGGAGGGCATGGCAACCCACTCCAGTATTCTTGCCTGGAGAATCCCAATGGACAGAGGAGCCTGGCGGGCTACAGTCCATGGGGTCGCAAAGAGTTGGACGCAACTGAGCGACTAAGCATACATCTTTTACTCTGTCCCTCTCGAATCACTACCATGTAGCCAGAGTAACCTTGGACAAAAGGAATCTAACCCGACCAGACCCAACTGTGTCCCTTTCAAATTCACCTATTCTCTTCAGAGAGTGCAGAGCAACCTTGGTATTTCTGTAGTGCATCATTTCATACCACGCTCGCCATTGCTGTCTGTGCCCCCTCCACTGACCACCATGACCCCTCCTCCACCAGCCACCTTTCAGTTTGCACAGCGCTTGTGTGTCTCCCCAGCACAGCCTTCACGCAGGCTCATCCTTCTCCTGGAGTGCTCTTTATCCCCATCTTCATCAATAAATTTTGCACAGTTCAGACCACAGTCAAGAGTCTCTTTATTCACAGATCCCTTCCTGGACATTTCTGATGCTGCCCAAGCCCTTGAGGATGAGCTCTTGTGGCACCATGTTCCTCATTTTATAGCATTTATTACAGCTTCAATTTCCCATATATTTTCATAATTACTGATTGCTTTACTTTGTAATCAGAGAAGGCAATGGCACCCCACTTCAGTACTCTTGCCTGGCAAATCCCATGGGCGGAGGAGCCTGATAGGCTGCAGTCCATGGGGTCGCTAACAGTCGGACACGACTGAGCGACTTCACTTTCACTTTTCACTTACATGCATTGGAGAAGGAAATGGCAACCCACTCCAGTGTTCTTGCCTGGAGAATCCCAGGGACAGGGGAGCCTGGTGGGCTGCCGTCTATGGGGTCACACAGAGTCGGACACGACTGAAGCGACTTAGCAGCAGCAGCAGCAGCAACAGCATACTTTGTAATACTCTGAATACCCTGCTATGCTCTATACTATGAGGGCAGGGTCTCCTGTTTATTTTTGCTCACCAGTGATTTCTGGCACCTAGGGCAATCCTTTAGTACAAAGTAAATATTTGTTGTTGATTGAAATATTGGGCTTGTTGTAAAGGTCTGAGGTAAGACATTGATATGGGAACACTAATTTAAGAATGGATGTGGTCCCCAGCATAAGAGAAGAGAATAAAAACCACCAGAGAGAATATTTAGATGCTGCTTTCGTGTAGCCATGTTAAAGCATCTTCAGAGGCATAAAGGGGCCCACATGAGGTTGCATGTGAAGAATCACAAGTAGTTCCAAAACACTTGAGTTACAAAGACAGTTTGGAAAGGGGCTGGTGATGCGGGTAGCTATAAAGAGAAGCCTGACCATGAAGTACTTTTTAAAATTCTTAATGAAATATAGTTAATTTACAGTATTGTGTTAGTTTCAAGTGTACACCAGAGTGACCAAGTCATCTATATATAAATATTATTTTTCAGTTTCTTTTCCATTTACTGTAGTTTATTACAGGACAGTGAGTACAGTTCCCTGTGCTGTGCGCAAGGTCCTTGTTGTTTACTCGTTTCAGTTCAGTTCAGTCGCTCAGTCGTGTCCGACTCTCTGCGACCCCATGAATCGCAGCACGCCAGGCCTCCCTGTCCATCACCAACTCCCGGAGTTCACCCAGACTCATGTCCATCGAATCAGTGATGCCATCCAGCCATCTCATCCTCTGTCGTCCCCTTCTCCTCCTGCCCTCAAACTTTCCCAGCATCAGGGTCTTTTCCAAAGAGTCAACTCTTCACATCAAGTGGCCAAAATATTGGAGTTTCAGCTTCAACATCAGTCCTTCCAATGAACACCCAGGACCGGTCTCCTTTAGGATGGACTGGTTGGATCTCCTTGCAGTCTAAGGGACTCTGAAGAGTCTTCTCCAACACCACAGTTCAAAAGCATCAATTCTTTGGTGCTCAGCTTTCTTTATAGTCCAACTCTCACATCCATACATGACTACTGGAAAAACCATAGCCTTGACTAGATGGACCTTTATTGACAAAGTAATGTCTCTGCTTTTTAATATGCTGTCTAGGTTGCTCATAACTTTCCTTCCAAGGAGTAAACGTCTTTTAATTTCATGTCTGTAATCACCATCTGCAGTGATTTTGGAGACCAGAAAAATAAAGTCGGTCACTGTTTCCACTGTTTCCCCATCTATTTGCCATGAAGTGATGGGACCAGATGCCATGATCTTAGTTTTCTGAATGTTGAGCTTTAAGCCAACTTTTTCACTCTCCTCTTTCACTTCCATCAAGAGGCCCTTTAGTTCTTCTTCACTTTCTGCCATAAGGGTGATGTCATTTGTATTTCTGAGGTTATTGATATTTCTCCCAGCAATCTTGATTCCAGCTTGTGCTTCATCCAGCCCAGCGTTTCTCATGATGTACTCTGCATATAAGTTAAATAAGCAAGGTGACAATATAGAGCCTTGACGTACTCCTTTTCCTATTTGGAACCAGTCTTTGGTTCCACATCCAGTTCTAACTGTTGCTTCCTGACCTGCGTACAGGTTTCTCACGAGGCAGGTCAGGTGCTCTGGTATTCCCATCTCTTTCAGAATTTTCCAGTTTATTGTGATCCACACAGTCAAAGGCTTTGGCGTACTCAATAAAGCAGAAATAGATGTTTTTCTGGAACTCTCTTGCTTTTTCCATGATCCAGCGGATGTTGGCAATTTGATCTCTGGTTCCTCTGCCTTTTCTAAAACCAGCTTGAACATCTGGAAGTTCACAGTTCACATATTGCTGAAGCCTGGCTTGGAGAATTTTGAGCATTACTTTACTAGCATGTGAGGTGAGTGCAATTGTGTGGTAGTTTGAGCATTCTTTGGCATTGCCTTTCTTTGGGATTGGAATGAAAACTGACCTTTTCCAGTTCTGTGGCCACTGCTGAGTTTTCCAAGTTTGCTGGCATATTGAGTGCAGCACTTTCACAGCATCATCTTTCAGGATTTGAAAGAGCTCAACTGGAATTCCATCACCTCATTTACTCATTTATGTATATGTTAATCTCAAACTCCTAGTTTATCTCTCCCCCCACATCCCAGAACCCATCTTCTGTATCCCTTTCAGTAACCATAATTTTATTTTCTATGTCTGTGAGTCTTTTGCTGTTTCACAAATAAGTTCATTTGTATCCTTTTTTTTTAGATTGTATGTTTAAGCGATTTACAATCTTTGTCTGTCTTATTTCACTAAATATGATAATCTCTAGGTCCATCCATTGTTGCTGTAAATGGCATTATTTCATTCTTCTTTATGGCTCCTTAATATTCCAGTGTGTGTGTGTATGAATTTGTGTGTGCCACATATTTATCCTTTCATTGTAGAGTGGCATTTAGGTTGCTCCTTTGTCTTGGCTATTGTAAACAGTGCTGCAAAGAACATCGAAGTCCATATATCTTTTCAAATTAGAGTTTTATCCACATGAAATATTTTATGTACAAGTTGAATGATTTGGACTCAACATGAAAATTTTTTGAGAAGGTTTTAAGGAGAGAGAGACCTGAGCAGGTTTTCCTTCTGGAGAGAGAGTTTCACCAGTAACAGGGAGGAGAACTTAGAGGATGTAGCTCTAGCCATAAAGTCCCATTCGGGTAGTTCTCAGTAAACTACAGGTGGGAAGGGGGAGAGCTTGAGTTAGAAAGGTGGCCATAGTGAGGCTGGAAAGCAACCGGAGGTTCAGACAAAGGGCTGCCAGCAAGTCAGCTTCTGTAGCGCCCAGCCAGTTATTGCAGGAAGCAGGCAAGCTGTTGTCAGGTCAGGAAGGCAGGTTTGGGGGAGGTGGGTTGGTGGTGAGTCAGGGAACAGGCCCTTGGATTTAGCAAGCAGTCAAATCTCATCCCTCACTATGGCAAACACATCAGCTTCTGACTTCCCGCCAACTGCACTAGCAGGGAAGCACGATTACTCCTTTACCTTCTACAGCCGTGTGTCCTGTAGCTTGGGGCAGGGCTTAGGGTCAGGAAAGTGGAGGAGAACATCCATCTGGCCAGTTGGTCCAGAGAGCTAAGGCTGGGGTCAAGGACATCACGGTGAGCGCAGCGGGGCACAGACGTGCATTGAAAATGTCACGAAATGCCTGGTGTTCTCCCTTGAGACGAATACAGTGCTTCTCCAAATCTACCAAAATACATCGGTAATCAGTACTTCGCCCTGTAAAAGGATATCAAGAAAAGCACTGAAAAAATACTTCAAATATTTTCTTTCCGATTTTCATATCAAAGTAACCACCTTTATTACTACAAAGGCTTCCTTAAGCCAATTTTTATGAAGAAATGGGGAAATTTTGAAAGTTCCTTATCCCCATTCTTTGTGACTTTATTTAAGATCCATGGATGGTAGCTATGTTGCCTTTAAGGCTAATAATTTAAGGCTAATCTGTGTCAAATTGATTGGATAATAATCACTTACTGAATGTGTACTCTATGCCCAGCAGCGTCCTCAGTGCCAGAAGTACAGGCACTGAACACAGGATGGTCTTTGCCTTCTAAAGTTGAGTGACTTGGGGAAAAAGACACACGTGTGATGTGCAAGAAGAAGAAAAGAACAAGAAAAGAGGATACATTTTAACAGAAATGTAAAAATCCAAATGCTATGGAAACATACAGGAAAGAGCAACTTTGGGGAAATCAAATGGATGCCAAATAGGAGCTAGCAGTTTGCCAAGTTTGCAGAGAGAAAAACAAGAGAGGGATTTGGGGGAGGAATCCAGGCAAATGAGACTGTGTTTATAGACACACCAGAATATCCAAGAAATTGTCATTATTGGGGAACAAGGAAACTTAATGCATCGGCAATGGGAAAAAATGAAGGGGTTGAAAAAGGATCAATTTCCGTCCTAAAGATCAGTCCTGAGTGTTCATTGGAAGGACTGATGTTGAAGCTGAAACTCCAATCCTTTGGCCACCTGATGCGAAGAGCTGACTCATTTGAAAAGGCCCTGATGCTGGGAAAGATTGGGGGCAGGAGGAGAAGGGGACGACAGAGGATGAGATGGTTGGATGGCATCACCGATTCAATGGACATGGATTTGAGTAAACTCTGGGAGTTGGTGATGGACAGGGAGGCCTGGCGTGCTGTGGTCCATGGGGTCGTGAAGAGTCGGACATGGCTGAGCTAATGAACTGACTGAGAAAGCTATTGAGCTTTAGTTTAATACACACACACACCACATACACACACAGAGGAGTGGGATATCTCTTGTGTAATAAGGTATGAGGACAGGGGAGAGAGAAAACTGCAAAGAGTAAACCATCTTGGAGTTCGTTCAAAGTTCTGCGATTGTAGTCCGTCCCCCAGTTCTATCCATGTATCCATGTCTATCAGTCTGTGCTTACTCTTCCTGACTCAGTCTGTGGATTGACTTATCATCTTTCTAAAATTTTATCATCTTTCTAAAATCATCCACTAAAATTGTGGAGCTGATGGAGAACTGCATTATAGTATCTGTAATGATTAAAACACCATAAGTTTAGAACTATAACTTACAAATGTTAGGTTAATAAAATACCTGAGTAATTAAGGTAGATTTAAGAGACATCAAAGGGAAAAGGCATACTTTCTGTTTACTATAGAAGAGTAAATAATAGCTGATCAATATTCTTAGTAAAGGGCTTCCCTGGTGGCTCAGACGGTAAAAGCATCTTTTTGCAATGAGGAGACCTGGGTTCAATCCCTGGATTGGGAAGATCCCCTGGAGAAGGAAATGGCAGCCCACTCCAGTATTCTTGCCTGGAAAATCCCATGGATGGCAGAGCCTGGTGGGCTACTGTCCATGGGGTCGCAAAGAGTTGGACACGACTTCACTTCACTTCATTCTTAGTAAGAAAAAAGAGATATAAAACTATATTGTGCCTATGTGCTCAGTCATGTCTGACTCTTTGTGACCCAATGGCCTGTAGCCTGCCAGGTTCTTCTGTCCATGGGATTTTTCCAGGTGAAAGTACTGGAGTGGGTTGCCATTTCCTCCTCCATGGGATATTCTTGACCCAGGAATTGAACCCATATGTACTGCATTGGCTGGCAGAGTCTTTACCACTGAGCCACCTCGGAAGCCCATAAAACTACTTTAACAGGTATGAAATCTGGGGCAAGTTACTTAACCTCGCTGTGAGCTCAGTTTCCTTAGCTGTATCTATTTGTCTACCTCAAAGAGTTGTCATTTGTTTTAAGGATTAAATGAAGTGATACATGTTGAATTTAGAACAGTGTTTGATCCGTGGTCTGAGGCTGGTATGAATGTTAACTACTGTTTTTATTATCATTAGTACTGTTATGTATGTAAATGCACTAACTTATTCTAATGCCAAAAGTAGAAAAAGATAATATATTTTTATAAATTTTACCTCCCACGTATTTTGCCTTAAGCTATAGTTATTTATTTTGTATCTGCACTTAAGTATTTAATTCTCACTCATTGGTGAATTCTTGGAGTTATAGAATCATTTCTGTTTAAAAGAACTTGGATGATTTTTATCTTATTCTTCTTCTTTTTTTTTTTTTTGCTTTCTTGACCTCATATAGTGCCTTGCGTGTAATAAGCATTTAATAATTATGGAACTGAATTATGTAAAAGCTCATCTTTTCTTATCTGTAAATGCCTATGGGTGGCTAATAGTCTATTAAGTTGGTAACAGAAATTTCTAGCAGCATAGGTCCACAAAAGAATTACTTCTGTAATGTTTGTTTAACCAGTGGAATTGAAAGATGTTTTGACTTTGCTCCAGGCATTAGAGGTTTACGTGACCCCCAGATAAATGCCATTTGACACAAAATGAGACACTGTGGCAAAGGAATTAAAAAGCAAGCATTCCAGATCCTATGTTAAATCTTTGTTTCTCTCTCTCTCTCTCTTTTTTTTCCATTTGGTTTGAGACTGGCTTTGTTTTTCACCAAAGAGACAGGAAAGCAAATATTCTTTGTGTCTGTAGTTTTATAACATACTTGTTTTGGTCGATAATCTCACTGACATTAATTGCCATGTACACATGAGAGCATGACTTTAAAAGCCACTGTACAGCTAGTGATGTTTAAAGTCTTCTAGCTTTGACCAGGACCATCTCAGGATGGTATGAAATGTACTTGATTCTGATTTCACCTACACAAGCCTGGTGATGTGGTTGAAAGGCCCCACTCCGCAGCTGGCATTTAGCATGAAAACATTTTCAGTCTACCACTGTGCTGCTGTTCAGTTGCTAAGTCATGTCCAACTCTTTGTGGCCCCATGGAATAAAGCCTGCCAGGCTCCTCTGTCCATGGAATTTCCCAGGCAGGAATACTGGAGTGGGTTGCCGTTTCCTTCTCCGGCGCATCTTCCTGACCCAAGGGTCGATTTGCCGTCAAATTCTGCACTGGTTGTCCCTTTGAAGGTGGTGTGGTGTCCAACAAACCTGTTCTCCTTATTGTATGATTGTATTCTGGAAGGCTTCCTGGAGAGGCAGTTGAGTCACTGCAGAGCCGTCACTCTGTGGCCAAGTCCTGGATTCTGGAGACAGGTGCCGCTGGTGTTGAATACCTGGATCTTAGGGGCAGATGATCCCTGACTCAGTCTTGTGAGTGCTGCATCCAGTTCAGTTCTGTTCAGTTCAGTCGCTCAGTCGTGTCCAACTCTGTGTAACCCCACAGACTATAGCATGCCATGCTGCTGTGAGTCTTGTGAGTGTTGCATCCAGGCCTGCTGTTTTATTAGCTGTTTGATCTTGGGCAAGTTATTGGACCTTCCTTGGTCTCTGATGCAGTTTAGTTCAGTCACTCAGTTGTGTCCACCTCTTTGCAACCCCATGGACTGCAGCATGCCAGGCTTCCCTGTCCATCACCAACTCCCAGAGCTTACTCAGACTCATGTCCATGGAGTCGGTGGTGCCATCCAACCATCCCATCCTCTGTCGTGCCTTCTCCTCCTGCCTTCAATCTTTCCCAGCATCAGGCTCTCTGATTACTCATTAAATTGGGGATAATCATGTCACAACCCAGTAGAGCTCTTGTGAGGATTAGATGAATCAATGGATGTCAAACACTCAGCACCCTATCTGATACACAACTAAAATGCATTAAATGATGATCATGTTACAATTATTCATCATTTATAACACGGAAGAAATTATTAGGAATATTGGCCTCTGGCTCCTTCAGCTCTTCAGTTCAGACCAATTCTTAATGCCATAGAGACTCTTCTTTTTGTTTTTCAAAGACGTGTAATATCTTCGATAACTTTGTTTTTAATCATATATTATTCTCTGAAGAAGAAATTATGACAGGTATCTGTTTTAGGTCATTATTATTATAACTTAAAAAAATTGAAAAGGAAGAAAAACTGGTTGAGGGACTTGATTTACCAAATATTAAATGGTGCAGGAATCAATAAAGAGATCAGTGAATGAATACCCAAGAAAAAGCCCTCCTATCAACACGAATGTAATGAATGTGTTGTATGTTAAGAGAGGGCTTCCCTGGTGTCTCAGTGATCAAGAATCAGACTGCCAAGCAAGAGATGCTGGTTCGATCCCTGTGTGGGGAAGATGCCCTGGAGAAGGAAATGACAACCCACTGCAGTATTCTTGCCTGGAGAATCCCATGGACAGAGGAGCGTGGAGGGCTCTAGTTTGCGTGCGTGCTCAGTCACTCAGTCTTGTTGGATTCTCTGCAGCCCCATACACTGCAGCCCGCCAGGCCCCTCTGTCCATGGGATTCTCCAGGCAGGAGTACTGAAGCAGGTTGCCATTTCCGTCTACTGTCTATGGGATTGCAAAAGAGTCGACAGGACTTAGTGACAACAACATGTTACGGGGGTTTGGAAGAGAGCTCGTAATTGTTCGGGAAGCCAGTACAAGCAGGCTTCGCTGTCCGACAGGGTGACCCATTCTTACAGCAGATCTTGTAGTGTTTTCTTTCACTTGAGGTGCCTGGGAAAGCACTTAGCACAACTTCTTGTATGCAATAGACATTTGGTAGGAGGCAGATAATGGAGCTGGTCTTCCGAGAGCACCAGTAACACATATTGTCAATCAAGTCCGTCCCTCTCTCACGGAGTTCACCTTCTCTCATTCTTTCAGCAGTGCTCTGGGCCACCTCTCCCAAGACGAACGAAACCCTACACGAGCTTAATCTGGAGGGCCCCTCAGCCTTGTTCAGTTCTGAAGCGGGGATTTCCGTATACTTTGGAAATGGCAAATTGCATTGTCATCTAGTACTTTAATAGCGATACATTCAACCGGCTGTGTGATTTTAGCAAAGTCATCCCAGCATGAGGATGAAGGATTTAAACCTGTGGGGTTATCAGAGAATTATCAGGTGTCACACAGCCGCCCCTGCGTGTGGTAGCACAAGAACAAGTAACGTAAGCAGGCATTTCAATAAGTATGCGTCATGTTTCCAAAAAAAAAAAAAATCTTTACCCAAAAATGGCAAAGGCTTAGAAGAACCAACGAGTCTTTTGCACATGTCCCATCAAGCTTTTAAATACCTTTTTTGATTTGTTGAAGTAGTTAGCTGATTTAGCTTTGTAGGTCAAATGATTATTTTTTTTTAAATGATGTGAATGTCTTTGTGCTACAAAACACATAGCACTTTAAGTGATAATTCTTCACAGCTGATGTTTAGACAGCATTTAACGAGATGGATCAGGGTTTCTGTTAATGCCTTTGTACTACCCTGGAAGCTGTTCTTCCTTTGAATTTTATTTTCCGCGTTTTTGGCCGACAAGGCATTTGAGGTGATGCCAGCTTGTTTACCTAGGTCTTCCCCAAGAGGTTAGGTGATGAGACAATAAAAAGAGGAGAAGCCCTCTTGCCAGTAGGTGGCTCACTATGAATGTGCTTGGGAGGGGAGCAGGCACGTCACCCCTCCTCCACTCGGCCTTTGTTTTCACTCCCGGCTTCTTTGAGCCTTTTTCTATAACGTCTGAGTCATTTACAAGGGAAAAGAAAAGGGGAGTTTAAAAAAAGAAAGAGAAAGAAAGCAGCAGCCTTTGAGATCTAGAATAGCAAAAGGCCCCCTTCCTCACTCTGAGCGTTCAGAAAGTCCAGCCCAGTCCGACTTCTCTTTTCCACACACAGCCGCTTGCTCTTTTGTTCCTGTGTCCTTGGCAAAGACTGAAAGAACTCGGCCTGTAATACTTGGGCCTCCTGTGTCACTTAACAAATAATAAGCCATTGTCTTCATTAAGCCAGCCTTGTTTTAGCAAATAAAATCCAGATCCTGGAGAAGGGGAGGTTTGGAAGCTGGGAGAGTTAGAGTCGAGATGCTTGCAAAATTCCCTAGAGAAACTGCTTTGTTTCCCCCGTTTCATTGCTCCCTCACCGAGAAGATTCATATTCAAATGGGTTGAGGTTGTGAATAGTCGCTTGCACATTCTCATGCACCCAGGAAGGCTATGATTATGGCTAATTACAATGAAGAATGAAGTCCTAACAAGAGTGCTCAATCAGATTGTTGTTCGAGCATGAAGCAACTAAGGCCAGCCAATGGAGGTGTGATTTTGGTAATTACAAACAATGTGGCTATTTGAAAAATGCTTAGTAAATCTGCTCAAGACAAAATAAGGTCTAATTAATCACTTTAGGCTCTGAATTCTCCAGATGATCCGTTTGGTCTATTTTTTTTTTTTTCCCTTAGGGTCCTTTTAATAAACTAGATATAAGTTATCAAATATGTCCTTGTTGTCCACATTTCCATTTGTTGAAGGAGTGCAACTCTGACACCTGTTAGGAAGCTTCTTTTCTGCCCATCATGCCGCAACCTGCTTTTATTTATTTATTTATTATTATTTTTTTCCTTTACAAGCAACCTGCTTTTAATGTAACTTGACAGAAGGTTTTTAAAAATAAACATGCACATATTCTTGTTTTCCAGCAGGAAAATGCATTATGAAAAGTTATTGTAAAATGTTACTATTAAGCATTTTGGTATCATCAAAATGCTGATGCATGCTAACTTCTGAGTATTCTGAGTCTGTGGTATCTGGCCCTTGAGTAACACCTAACTACATTCTGCCTTAAGTAATTGGAGGCCTCTATAAAGAAACTATTACATAGGAACTGTATGACTCTCCTCATAATTTTTTTCAAAATATTTTTGAACCCAGAATGTCTTAAGCATGACTCTTTTTCCATTTTGCTATTTTGTACCTTTGCTTACTCATCTGAAAATAGGTTCATAAAATGATCAGAGTTACTGCAAGAAATTTGCAGGGATAAAAAAATCATCTAGTAAAGCTTTTAAATGCATTAATTCTCCAAAATGCCCAGTAGAATGAACTCTGCTCAATCAGTTGAGGAGTTTTATTATTTTCGCCTTATTTTCTATATATGAGCCAAAAGGAGCTCCCTTTTCTTAATTGAACTGACATGGCTAAGAATTAAACTCCGCACAGATTGTAACCTAAGTATCAATGGAAAGTCATCTGACAACCTTGGCTGCTGTTCTTTATAAGTGAGAAGGAAGAAGAGGATAGGACAGAAGGAAGACAAAAAGGGGGACAAAATGAATTTAACATTGATATCATCTTAAATAATTTACATCATATGTCATTTATAAAGAGAAGCAAATACTAAAGTTGTAAGTTTCCTCATGAGGATAAGTGAAGGAAAAAACATTCTTGTAGCAAGGGGAGAAATAATTCCATTCTTACATATCTATAAAGCTCTATATTTCATTTACCTTAAAACTGGTAATTTATAATTAGAAGCCTTCTTCTAGGTTTCACCAAATGAATTTTACTTATAATGAAGACAAATTAAATAACAAGCAATGCAGGGGGACAAAAATGAGTTTTAGAGCCTTGTCTTTAATTATTTTAAAAATATGCTCTCAGTACAACTCACCAACTTGATTGGCCAATGTCAATGCAAAACTGGGTCCCATTCATCATATTAAATTCTCATTGTTTCATATCAGCTTCTGATTTGAGTCTTTGACCTATAATATGTGTGTATTAAAATAATTGTGACTTTTATTTTATGTACTAAAAATACAGATATTCTGGGATTTGCCAGTTTAAAAGCATTTGTTTTAAAATACTAAGATTTAATAGTTAATGATCTATCTCAAATTCCTAATTCACTGGTAAATATATTGTTGCCGGTTTTAAAATTTTAATCAAGAAATATAAATCTGAAATGAGGCCGTGTGTGTCATAGAAGAGAAGACCACAGTTATGTTCTCTAAAATGAATTGTGGAGACTGTGAGTGGCTGGTGTTCTGGCTCTGCCTTTGGAGAATTTGCATTTCAAGTATAAGAAAAGGTGGTTAAAAATCTGATGAATCCTAGCAGTTGCTTGTGAGAATGAGTAAAGTCCATTTTTTCCCCTGATTAAAATTGAATCTGTTGCTTCCCTTCCCGCTCACCAAACACATCAATACAGATGCAAATAAGGTGAGGCCACTTCCTGTAAATCAGCTGTCAGCCTGTATCAGGGAGAAAAACAATGAACAAGGAGAGCTGCTTCCTACAGAGGCTGTGCCAGTCCTCTGTTTGCAGGAAGAATATTTATGGCCCTCAGAGCTGGCAGCAGAGAACACTTAAAAATATAACTGTATGCAGCCAGTGCACTGTGTGAATGAAATCAACTTGAAGTGCAGAATTTGAGAGGACTAATAGCATTTCTT
Organism: Bos taurus; assembly: GCF_002263795.3. Classification (NCBI taxonomy): domain Eukaryota; kingdom Metazoa; phylum Chordata; class Mammalia; order Artiodactyla; family Bovidae; genus Bos; species Bos taurus. Next base: position 98,298,824 of record NC_037336.1, read on the forward strand.
AGTGACGTGTAATAGCATTAACACGTGTTGGTCTGATGTCCTATTCGATTGCCCACTATATATTCCTAATTCTCACTCATGGGTGAGTCTTAGAAAAATTTAATAGATTGTTTAAAGATCGCTCATTTCCTAAGAATGTGAATATAAGGAAATGTAACTAATCAAAACTTTATTTAATCTTGATTTAGGCTCTATTAAGATATTATAATATGTAATATCTTACATATATGTACAATATGTAATTACATATTGTTATATGTAATTACATACAATATTACATATTGTTCATATATAGTGCCTGTGGGGCTTCCCAGGTGGCGCTAGTGGTAAAGAACCTGCCTGCCGATGCAAGAGACCTGAGAGATGCAAGTTCTGTCCCTAGATTGGAAAGATCCCCTGGAGGAGGGCACGGCAACCCGCTCCAGTATTCTTGCCTGGAGAATCCCACGGGCAGGGGAGCCTGGTGGGCTACAGTCCTTGGGGTCTCAAGGAGTCGGACACGCCTGGAGTGACTGAGCATGCCCGCACAGTGCCTCATGTGTGTGTTCTTGTGCTAAGTCGCGCAGTTGTATCTGACTCTTTGCGACACTTTAGACTGTAGCCCACCACGATCTTTTGTTCATGGGATTTTCCCAGGCAAGAATACTGAAGTGGGCTGCCATTTCCTTCTCCAAGGGATCTTCCTGACCCAGGGATAGAACCTGCATCTCCTGTGTCTCCTGCATTGCAGGCAGATTCTTTACCCACTGAGTCACCAGAGAAGCCCATAGTGCTTTATATGGTCCCGAAATGTGTATTATTGCCTCTAATTTTGAAATTAAAAAAAAAACAAACAAACCTTCAAGAATAGTAGGGCAAGTGTTCCTAGTTATCTATCAAAGGAAACCCAACTAAGGCATTCAGTGAAGTGATTAACCTAAGACCATTCACTGAAGAGAAGTGAAGAAGGAGGAGCCAAAACTCAAGTCTCTCTCCCTTGTTAGACTGTCTCTTACTGTAAACACAAATTTCCATCGCACTGGGTAGAAGTGTTGGCAGAAAGTTCTAGGTGCTGGCAGAAAGTTCTGGGTAGTTATGTGTTACAAAGCTCATTTTTTACTGAATCTTTTTAAAGTAAGCTAATTATAATTGTTCGTGAAACCACTTTACATTTCTGTTGTACAACCCTAAAATTTTGCATTTATATCAGTTTTCATAAGTCATGGTCTGTAGAGCTGAAATGCTACATTATAAAGATATTTTTGTATCAGGATCTTTGGTTTTAACAAGACCCGACTCTGCCTAATTTGGGCACATGTTGTTTGGGCAGAGGCTGGGCATTCGTGATCTGCAAGGGAGGCCCAAGAGCCAGGTTTGGAGGGTCTCCAGAATGAACTCCACTTCCCCCCTGAATATGCTGCACAGGACTCAGAATCACAAGAGAGAGATGGGCCAAGCCTTGGCCATGTAGTTAGATCAGGAAATGAGAGGACAATGCTGAAGGAGCTTCCCGGGACTCTGTCTTAGTCAGTTCCAGCTGCCATAACAAAAATATCATGGCCCGGGTGGGCTATAAACAAAGCAATTTGCTTCTCACAGTTGTGAAGGCTGGAAGCCTGAGCTCAGGGTGCGTGCATGGTGGGGGTCCTCTTCCAGACTGTAGACCTCCAGCTTCTTGTATCCTCACATGGTGGGGAACAGGGAACAGTGAGCTCTCGTGGCTGTTAGAGGGCCACTAATACCATTCACGAGGACTCCACCCTCACGGCCTCATCCCTAGTTACCCTCCTAATTACCCTTCCAAGGATCCCCCTTTTCATACCATCACATTGTGGGGGTCAGGTTTCAACGTGAATTTTAGGGGGACAAAGCCCATAATAGGAAAGAAGATGCTCCTTTCGTCTGGGAACAGAGTGTATCCTCCTTCTGTGAGGTTCTTATGACCTGCATTAGGGGAAGGGGAGTGAGTCTCTCCTGCACCTGATGTTTTTCAAATCCCGTCAGCTTAAAGCATTCAGTATGCCAAGGTTTGCCATTTTTGGGGGTCATGTGTCCTGAATTCCATCAACTCAAAGCAGAATTTATATTTAATGTGCCAGGTGATGGTGGCTAAAGGGGCATCTTGGTAAACTAGAATATTTACACTTTCTAGACTCAGAGAACGAAGATCTAAGAACAGTACAAAAAGTTGCTCCACATCCCTAGAAAAGGATGGTTATCTGCCTTGCGTGTTTCTCAGCTCTCATCCATACTCTTTTGTGCACATGAAATGAGGGTGTACAATCTAGAGCAAGACACAGAACAGGTGCAGGGCTGAGCAGAGCCTCTTTCAGGTGGGGCTGTCATGCCTTGGAACCATTTCTCTCCTCCCCTGGTCCACGCTCTTTCCCGCCCGTTCCTTGCCTGGCTTGTGTGAAAGCTGAATCTCTTCCCACCTCTAAGGCCAACTGTACTGAAGCCTCTGTGTCCTTTTTCCTGGCTCAGACTTCGGCTGAAAATGAATCTGAAGCCCTCTTCTCTTGCTACTCTCAGCAGGCCAGCAATTAACCGGAAGTTTAGAGCCCTATGTTTGTCTCGTTTAGTCCAAGTTTGTGTCACACATGAAAACAGGCTTAGACACAATCAGCGTGTTCAGTGTGATGGAAAACCTGGCCTGGGAGGTCCACCTGAGTCCCCTGATGACTTACACAGCCGTTCAAAGCCCCTCACCAGCCACACAGCCCTGGACAGGGCGCAAGGCCCTCAGGGCCCTGAGGCGTGCTGGGTCCTGCCATCTGTGCACACTCTTGCCCGCTGTCGTGCCTGGTAGGTGGTACATGCCCTGCTCGTGTGAGGTGAATGAATAAGCAGATAAATGCATGAACAAGCATTACCTCTCTGAGCCTCAGTTTCTTCCATTTATAAAATCAGAGAGCTGGGTTCGTTCTAGTACAAGGATCTGGATATACCATAATCACTTACGCTGAACTTTGGAGAGAATGCAAGCCTTAGATCCTCACTGATATATTTAAAAACACTGTATTATCATTTTTAAAAGTTTTGAGATTATTTGGGCCAATGGGTCCATTTTTCCCTAAAAATTAAAATAGATTCATTTCTTTCACAACCAAACAAGGGAGGATGGCCCTGCATAGAAGAGACTGAGCTACCAGCCAGGTACTTACTGAGAAACAAGTTAACTGAACGTCGAACTTGGAAACCATGTTTGTGCAATGAGCAAAAGCTTAACACCCATAGACAGCACCTATGCTGTGGCATACCAAGCTATTTTCATACATGTTATTTTATAAAATCCTTAAGAATGCAGTGGGGTTTGTATTATTATTTAATAAATAAGGCAATGCAAGCTCAGAGACGTTTTAATCTGCTCAAGGACATATAGATAATGAAGGTATAGAGCAAGAGTTTGAATGCAAGTCTGATTGATTGTTCATGCTTTAAGTTGGCCTATTTAATGTTTCATTTCGAAGACTTCTACCTTTTCACTTTCATTTCCTTTTATTTTATTTTTATTTGGCGTGATCCTTATCTCAAGACCTTCTGTTACTTTCCTCCTCTTGATTCTTCCATTATTTCTCTTCTAATTTATCCTTTGATGCATCTGTTTTCCCTGTTGAGCCAAGATGCTTTTAATCCTTCCCTTTCTCCTGAGGGTACAGAAGTCCTATACTTCTTAAATCCCAGTGCCAATCTACTTATGTCTAAATCTCACTTTCAAATCATCATGTTTTTAAAGTCTGCCTTCTTATTTTGTTTTAAATTGTGTGTTGGGTTCCCTGTTTACATTTTTTTAAGTCCTTTATACATGCTCCTTGAAATAAAACATTTACATTTAAAATTTTTGACTGCCAATTGTATTTGCTGCTTGATTTTCATAATGAAATCATAGTTTGACATGCAAGATATTATTTTAAAAAGAAATCATTTTATTAAAGGCACAGAGTAGTGCTGAAAAGAAAACTCTAAGATAAACCGATACTTTTCATTCAACACCTGTTTGCTGATCACAAACCATGCGTGATTCTGGGTGCTAATATGTATCCTGTTGATCCTAGGAATTTAAGAATCAATAAATATATAAATAGAAATATACTGATTTAAGTCAAACCTGAATGATCTTGTGGTTTTCCCTACTTTCTTCAATTTAAGTCTGAATTTGGCAAGAAGGAGTTCATGATCTGAGCCACAGTCAGCTCCTGGTCTTGTTTTTGTTGACTGTATTGAGCTTCTCCTTCTTTGGCTGCAAAGAATATAATCAATCTGATTTTGGTATTGACCATCTGGTGATGTCCATTTGTAGAGTCTTCTCTTGTGTTGTGGGAAGAGGTTGTTCGCTATGACCAGTGCATTCTCTTGGCAAAACTCTGTTAACCTTTGACCTGCTTTGTTTTGTACTCCAAGGCCAAATTTGCCTGTTACCCCAGGTACCTCTTGAATTCCTACCTTTGCACTCCAGTCCCCTGTAATGAAAAGGACATCTTCTGTTGAAGTTAGTTCTAGAAGGTCTTGTAGGTCTTCATAGAACCGTCAACTTCAACTTCTTCAGCGTTACTGGTTGGGGCATAGACTTGGATTACCGTCATATTAAATGGTTTGCCTTGGAGATGAATAGAGATCATTCTGTTGTTTTTGAGACTGCATCCAAGTACTGCATTTCAGACTCTTTTATTGACCATGATGGCTGCTCCACTTCTTCTAAGGGATTCTTGCCCACAGTAGTAGATATAATGGTCATCTGAGTTAAATTCACCCATTCCAGTCCATTTTGGTCTGTTGATTCCTAAAATGTTGGTGTTCACTCTTGCCACCTCCTGTTTGACCACCTCCAATTTGCTTTGATTCATGGACCTAACATTCCAGGTTCCTATGCAGTATTGTTCTTTACAGCATCAGACTTTACTTCCATCACCAGTCACATCCCCAACTGGGTGTTGTTTTTGCTTTGGCCCTGTCTCTTCACTCTTTTTGGAGTTATTTCTCCACTGATTTCCAATAGCATATTGGGAACCTACCGACCTCGGGAGTTCATCTTTCAGTGTCCTATCTTTTTGCCTTTTCGTACTGTTCAGGGGGTTCTTAAGGCAAGAATATTGAAGTTGTTTGCCATTCCCTTCTCTACTGGACCACGTTTTTTTGGAACTCTCCACCATAACCCATCCTTCTTGGGTGACCCTACATGACAGGCTCATAGTTTCATTGAATAAGACAAGGGTGTGGTCCATGTGATCAGATTGGTTAGTTTTCTGTGATTGTGGTTTTCATTCTTCCTGCCCTCTGATGGAGAAGGATAAGAGACTTATGGAAGCTTCCTGATGGGAGAGACTGACTGAGGGGGAAACTGGGTCTTGTTTTTATGGGCGGGGCCGTACTTAGTAAATCTTTAATCCAATTTTCTGTTCATGGGTGGAGCTGTGTTCCCTCCCTGTTGTTTGACCTGAGGCTAAACTATGGTGGAGGTAATAAAGATAATGCCAAAAGACAATGCCAAAGAATGCTCAAACTACCACACAATTGCACTCATTTCACAGGCTAGCAAAGTGATCCTCAAAATTCTCCAAGCCAGGCATCAACAGTATGTGAACCGTGAACTTCCAGATGTTCAAGCTGAATTTAGAAAAGGCAGAGGAACCAGAGATCAAATTGCCAACATCCGTTGGATCATCAAAAAAGCAAGCGAGTTCCAGAAAAACATCTACTTCTGTTTATTGACTATGCCAAAGCCTTTGACTGTGTGGATCACAACAAACCATGGAAAGTTCTAAAAGGGATGGGAATACCAGACCACCTGACTGTCCTCCTGAGAAACCTGTATGCATGTCAAGAAGCAACAGTTAGAACTGGACATGGAACAACAGACTGGTTGCAAATTGGGGAAGGAGAATGTCAAGGCTGTATATTGTCAACCTGCTTATTTAACTTATATTCAGAGTATATCATGAGAAATATTGGACTGGATGAGGCACAAGCTGGAATCAAGATTGCCGGGAGAAATATCAATAACCTCAGATATGCAGATGACACCACCCTTATGGCAGAAAGTGAAGAGGAACTAAAAAGCCTCTTGATGAAAGTGAAAGAGGAGAGTGAAAAAGTTGGCCTAAAGCTCAACATTCAGAAAACGAAGATCATGGCATCTGGTCCCATCACTTCATGGGAAATAGATGGGGAAACAATGAAAACAGTGACAGACTTTATTTTTTGGGCTCCAAAATCACTGCATATGGTGATGGCAGCCATGAAATTAATAGACCCTTGCTCCTTGGAAGAAAAGTTATGACCAACCTAGGCAGCTTATTAAAAAGCAGAGACATTACTTTGCCAACACAGGTCCGTCTAGTCAAAGCTGTGGTTTTTCCAGTAGTCATGTATAAATGTGAGAGTTGGACCTTAAAGAAAACTAAGCACTGAAGAATTGATGCTTTTGAACTGTGGTGTTGGAGAAGACTCTTGAGAGTCCCTTGGACTGCAGGAAGATCCAACTAATCCATCTTAAAGGAAATCAGTCCTGAATGTTCATTGGAAGGACTGATTCTAAAGCTGAAACTCCAATATTTTGGCCCTGTGATGTGAAGAACTGACTCATTGGAAAAGACCCTGATGCTGGGAAAGATTGAAGGCAGGAGGAGAAGGGGATGATAGAGGGTGAGATGGTTGGATGGCATCACCAACTTGATTGACATGAGTTTGAGTAAACTCCGGGAGTTGGTGATGGACACGGAAGCCTGACGTGCTGTAGTCCATGGGATCACAAAGAGTTGGACATGACTGAGCGACTGAACTGAACTGAGAAATATATTAAATGAGACAGACAGATAAATGCTTTCTAACTGCCTATCTGTACATTTGTCTTTAAGAAAAAGGACTCAAGAAAAAAACCCCTTAATTCTTGTTTTTTTCCAGCTTGTGTTTCAAAGTTTATATCAACCCTTAGGTCTGTATAGATTTTACATAATTTATTTTTCACTTATATAAGCTTTCCCTGGTGGTTCAGATGGTAAAGAATCTGCCTGCAATGCAGGAGACCCGGATTAGTTCCCTGGGTCAGGAAAATCCCCTGGAGAAGGGACTGGCATCCACTGCAGCACTCTTGCCTGGAGAATTCCATGAGCAGAGGAGCCTGGTGGGCTACAGTCCATGGGGTCTCAAAGAGTTGGATGCAACCGAGTGTTTAATGCACACTAAATAAGCTTTCAGTTCCTACAGATGTTGACTTTTAACTCCAAGGGTACTCAGTTGGTTGGGAAATCTTTTCTGGTAAAGTCAGTACTACAGGTAGAAGCAGCTTCTATGCTTTAGTTATTCCCACACTTTAACTGAGTGCTGACTACATTTGTTCAACAATTCTTGGCAAGTTCCATGTATGATTCTATTATATTCATATAGCTGATCTATCAAGTATATGCGGTTATGTTTTGTTTCCTATCATATCGAAGAATCTTTCAACCAAAAATTTGGGCAGAAATACATTTAGAGTTGCATGGTGATGACTAAGAGAAAGATCTATGGCTGCCCTGAGTTTTCAGAACCTCAAATGACTCTCTTACCAATTACTAAATGTTAACTGAGCATTTATGAGTACGTGTCATATACTCCCTCTAGGATAGTATAAAACCTCAAGAAATCTAGGAAAATGGCCAAATTCTTGCTCTGGCTGGACTGTTCTCAACAATATTTGTCATACACTGGTTGGGCCACACTCTTGCCTTCAGAGTACTGTTTGACACATAAATTTGAAGGGTGCCTATCCAATCCACCTTGGCTCTTACAAAATTAAGTTTTATTAAGATGCATAAGTATGTTAAGAAAATAATATATTTCTGCTGAATATGCTAGTGTAACGCTTTTGCCTACTGTTTTAGAATGTGATAATAGGGATATAGCATCTTAATATACTTTACATTAAAACTTCTCATGGTAAATTAAAAGGGCTGTTGAAACAGAATTCTCTTTTTTATGTATACACCAAGTTTCAAGTATATTGACTTATTTTAAACTTACTGAAGAATGTAAAAAGCTTAGACTGTAGCTGTCCAGATTTGTAGTTCTACTAAACCCTGTTATTTAATCCTCAACTGGTTAAAGTACATCACATATATAATTTAAGTTATTTGAAAGTGAGACTCAGAACCCCTTAAATTTATTCTACAAAAGGCCCATCTTCTGTAAGATAAATTTAACTTGCCTCATGCAATTAGTATTTAGAAAGACTCAAATTAACTAGAACATAGCTAAATAGAACCTTTAATTAGCTAGATTTTTTTTTTTTTCTTTTTGCTCTACTTTTAGGGAAAGAGCATAAAATCACTAGAAAACAAATAAGACAACAAGGATTTGTTTTAAAAATCAGCCTACAAGGTTGGTGCTGGGGTCAGTAAATAGCTAGCCCACTTTTCATATTATAAAACCATGAAGTTATGATTCATTTAAAATAATGAACCAGAGATACCGATGTTCTATGACTCATGGAAAAGATACTAAATTATGTTTAATATACTGTTACTTGCTAAGGCAGAAAAATGATCTAATGGGTGTTGAGAATACGTTCAGCAGTGAAAGATTGAATCAGAATTGGTTTTCTAGTTATCACTCCGAAAACCAAGAAATTAAATTAACCTAAACTCATTTTGACCTGAGCATTCTAATTAATCAAATGGACTAACAAATGAACGGTTGAGAGATGAAAAATACTTGTGGGAGAAAAACAGAGGGAATGCTTTTGGTGAGAGAAACTGCTCATTTAAAATAATTGTGGTGAAAGCTACACATTTATTGAGAGCAGCATAAGCTTCTTCTAGTCTTTGCCAACTGATTTCCCTTAGGCTCTGATTTCACCTACTCACTTCTTTAGAAATCTACTGAAGACAAGTGCAGCCCAAAGGCTCTCTAACCAGCTCTACTCTGCTCCAATTAGTCTTTGTAATAACATTTAAAATAAATAAGTATATACAATCTGACAACACGAATGTGCAAGGTACTGTCCTCAGTAACATAGAAACCCTACTTCCTCCAAATCTGACACCTCTGCCATAACTTCTTATAGTTCTCTACACCTCAGAATCTGAGGTTCAGACAATTCATTTTTTCTATTTTCTACAAGAGAGGCTTGGCAAATGCATAGGGAAAAAAAAATTCTGTAAACTAGATTTCATCTATTCTTATTGGCGTTTCTAATTCCAAAATGAACTTGAAGGAACTATTACAATAAAAATCTATCTAGGAAAGGGAGAGAAAGAGGGGGAGGAGGATTCTGTCAGAAAAATTATACAAAGGAAATATACTTTCACCTAAACCAAAAGATGCTGCTGATACTCACAACAGGATGGGAACGTTAGGACATGAGACAAGGTCCATGTTCGTGTTTGAGTAAAGGAAGCGAATCGGTGCATCAGGAAAACCAAACAAAATCTCTGGACTGTACTTCAGAGGTGTTTCCTCTCCAGAAAGACACATGATAGGCATTTGATAGATATTTGTTGGGTGCTAACTAGCAAAGATAAAGAAAGTTTAGCTGAGGAGCAGGGCCTGCTGGGGAAGACCAGAGGACAGGTGCAGCTTCTGTCCTCCCAGCACTGTGAAGGGCTCTTTTGCAGGTGGGTCAACATTAAGAATCCCTTAGAAGAAACGGAGTAGTCCTGAGAGTCAACAGAAGAGTCCGAAATGCAGTACTTGGGTGCAGTTTCAAAAATGACAGAGTGATCTCCATTCGTTTCCAAGGCAACCCATTCAATATCACAGTAATCCAAGTCTATGCCCCAACCACTAATGCCAAAGAAGATGAAGTTGAATGGTTCTATGAAGACCTGCAAAGACCTTTTAGAACTAACACCAATAAAAGATGTCCTTTTCATCATCAGATCAGATCAGATCAGATCAGTCGCTCAGTCGTGTCCGACTCTTTGCGACCCCATGAATTGCATCACACCAGGCTAGGGGACTGGAATGCAAAAATAAGAAGTCATGGCATCCAGTCTCATCACTTCATGGCAAACAAATGGGTAAACGATGGAAACAATGCAGACCTTATTTTCTTGGGCTCCAAAATCACTGTGGATGGTGACTGCAGCCATGAAATTAAAAGACGCTTGCTCCTTGGAAGGAAAGTTATGACCCACCTAGACAGTGTATTAAAAAGCAGAGACATTACTTTGCTGAAAAGATTCATCTAGTCAAAGGTATGGTTTTTCCAGCGGTCATGTATGGACGTGAGAGTTGGACCATAAAAAGAATGAGCTCTAAAGAATCGATGCTTTTGAACTGTGGTGTTGGAGAAGACTCTTTAGAGTCCCTTGGACTGCAAGAGATCAAACCCGTAAATCCTGAAAGAAATCAGTCCTGAATATTCACTGAAAGGACTGATGCTGAAGCTAAAGCTCCAATACTTTGGCCACCTGATGGGACAAGCTGACTCATTAGAAAGGACCCTGATGCTGGGAAAGATTGAGGGCACGAGAAGAAGGGGACGGCAGAAGACGAGATGGTTGGATGGCATCACCGATTCAATGGACATGAGTTTGAGCAAACTCTGGGAGATGGTGAAGGACGGGGAAGTCTGGCGTGCTGCAGTCCATGGCGTCACAAAGAGTCGGATACGACTGAGTGACTGGACATCAGTAACAGCATTAAACACTCCATGTGCACCAGAGGTGTCTCACCTGAGCGCTCCCCTGTCCTCTAGCCTACCTGGGCACCCAAGCTAGATGATTTGAGACTTTATCTCACACCCTCTCAGAAGCCTCAGTCCTTGCCCACTTGTTTTCTTGTTTTATGTTTTTATTTTCTTGTATTTCTTCTGTTTTTATTTTGATTCACATTCCTCCTGTGGGATGTCTTGGCTCTCCCTCCATTACCATTGCCATCTCTCCTCCAGATCTCTAGTAACAGAAACCATAGTAGCAGACTTTTTTTCGTTTTTCCTGAAGCCTTTGGGGGTAACAATGGCAACAGAATAGGTGAGCTCTGGGCAGCCCTGCAGTGAAGCCCGTGGTCATCTGTCCGCAGCCCTGATTCACTGCAGAGCCACAGGGGCCTCTCTTTCTCGGTCCCTCACTGGGAAGCCTGGTAGCATCCCCCTTTGATGCACAGAGCAACTTGACTCCCTGTCTCTTCCTTCCCATTCAGATGGGTCAAAAGGCCCATGTTTGCATTATCAAAATGTACTTGAGATATTTTTCCAGACAAAAGAGGAGCTGTCCCTGAGAGGAATGTAGTCTTCCGTTAGCAACTGGCACACATTAGAACCGAACATTAAAATGGTAAACTTTTCTCCTTACTGCACCCACGTATCTCAGTGAACGGAGTTCTGGGAGTCAGGTCATGACCCTCCAGTTTCCTGGAACACCTACCAGTTTGATCTCACCCACCTCCTCCATTGGGGAAAAGCTCTCTAAGCAGTGGAGCCCTAGCATTGGTGAAACTACAGCATAACCACTTAACCAACCTGAGGGGACTGGCTCTCACCTCCCTTTATTCTTTGTTTTTAGGTATTGTTTGTGCAAAGAAGCATGGTGAGATGAGGACCTTTTAGTCAGTACTGTTTTAGGGCATCTTTATGGAATGATGAGAAAGAGAGAGAGAATGGCCAAGAGTTGTTGGCGTTTGCCACTGGAATAACCATGAAGGAAAACGCCCACATAATTGTGGACATATTTTGTTATCAGTCAAACGAAGGGGTTGGGTTCTCTTGGCTTCCAGATCTTTTTCTGGCTCAGAACATTCTTTGATACTGTGAGTCAACCAATCTAACATATCCTTAAAGTCTTAGAGCATGTTTGCTGAGCACATCCCAGTAGAATACCTTGTCTGCAAAAGACTGAAAGTTATTATTTGGGAACAATAAATCAGACCAAAAAAGATGTAGAGTATGTGGTATATTATTAGTTTCGAGTTTGCTAATCCTTATTTTATGAGATTTAATTTTCATGACGTTTACTTTTCCATTCAGCCTATTGTCAGAAAAAAAGAATGCTTTTTGTGTTCATTGAAAAGATAGGCCAGAGACTAATGAATGTGTGATCTGCCCTTGCTCAGATAAATGTTGTAGTTATAAGAAGTCATGGCAGGGCGTGGGGGCCCTTCTGTTTACCATGATAAAATTAATACCTTACAGACTTTCTGAGTAGTTTGTAAGATGTCAAAGATTTATTTTTAATATAATTGCAAAGTTGGAAAGCTAAGAACCATGAAGCCTAATTCTTGATAAATTCACTGTCAGTAATGCCATATTCAGAACACAACTACATATTCGGCAAGAATATTATTCCATAATATTTTATTATCACTCTGAGACTGTACATTATAATTTGCAAATTATTGAAAATATACCTGAAGATAAGAATCCTCTTTGAAAGTATGTGGAACTTTTTGTGTGATTATTTAGTGTTCTGTCTTATTTCTTGATTACTATGGTAGGGAATTGTAGTCTATGTGGTTTTATAAAAATAAAGCAAATCACAGAGTTACTGAGCTAGAAGATGCTCTGAGATTGTCTATGAAACCTGGGTTCCCTTTTTAAAGGTCTCTGGGGATGGGATTGGCTCTCCAGAACTTCATTAGCCTGGACATAGCGGTGACTGTCACTCCCTTCACGCCCACACGGCCCTGCATCACGTAAGTGAGTGTTCGCCTGTTTAAGTTCTATGTGCAGCAAATGCTTGCAAAGTAGTTAGCATACTGCCTTTGTTGTTGTTGTTCAGTCTCTAAGTCACTAAGAGGCACTTAGCCATACATATCGGTTCAGTGCAGTTCAGATACACAGTCATGTCCAACTCTTTGCGACCCCATGGACTGCAGCATGCCAGGCTTCCCTGTCCATCACCAACTCCTGGAGCTTGCTCAAACTCATGTCCATGGAGTCGATGATGCCATCCAACCATCTCATCCTCTGCCAAATCCTTCTCCTCTTGCCTTCAGTCTTTCCCAGCATCAGGGTCTTAATTATTAAATGGTTAACAAAAGATATTAGTATTGTTTTCTGTACAATAATTTTTAAGAGGTTAACCAAAATCTGGTGGAATTACTGGTCAATTAATAAATGTATTATTGGAATATCTTCATTATACAAATACAGATTCATAATTATAGGTATATATTATTTTTAATAATTGAACACTAGAATGCTATCAGTATTACAAACAGAAATTAATATACCAACATACCAAGAAAAATTAATCATGTTGAATTGAGAATTAAGAAGGAAGAAGATATTTAAGTATACCATTCCCATTTTTGCTTATGAAGCAATTGCCATTTCTAGAGATTTCTTTCCTGCTCAGTCTTTTGGCTTTAAACAAATAATAATGTATACATAATTTGAGTGAGATACCATGTAGCTTTCCTGTATCTACCTTTTTTTTTTTTTAATTTGATGGAAAAAATAGCAAACATGGTTATGTTTCCAAAAAACCAGGCCTCTGTTCACCTGTTCCTAACAGAAGCCTGGACACAGCTTTGGTGGAGTAGAAAGGAGTAGCTTTATGACTTTGCCAGGCAAAGGGGGCCACAGCATACTGCTGCTCTCAAGACTGTGGCCCTGTTCCTGGAAAGTAGGACAGGGTCTTGAGGTTTCAGGGTTGAAAATTGTACATAAGGATAGTGTTTGCTGTAGTCTCAGGGTTCTTCTTTCCTCCTAGAGTCACTGAGATTATTAGGGGTGGTGTCAGGTGGTTCCAGAACAGGTTCTGGTGGCCTTCCAGCTTAAGATGATCACTCTATGACCTTCTTTTTGGAATGAAGAATGCTCGCGAAGAAAATGAGTGTTGGGGGTGTCGTCTTGGAAAAGTAGACATCAGGTGCAAGTTAACCCTAGCTGGAGGCCGGCCATTTTCAGAGTGCAGTTAAGTAAGAAAGGAGTGGGGAGGGAAGAGAAAAGTCTGTAGGAGGCCAGTAGAATTGGAGGAAAGAATAAGGGCTTGAATAAGGGCGAGCACAATGGGAATGCATCAACTAGCTTCTGCTACAGCAGTGGCATTCACAAAATTAGGTGCTTATAGATCAGCCCTGGGATTTCTTTGGAAGGAATGATGCTAAAGCTGAAACTCCAGTACTTTGGCCACCTCATACGAAGAGTTGACTCATTGGAAAAGACCCTGATGCTGGGAGGGATTGGGGGCAGGAGGAGAAGGGGACGACAGAGGATGAGATGGCTGGATGGCATCACTGACTCGATGGACGTGAGTCTCAGTGAACTCCGGGAGTTGGTGATGGACAGGGAGGCCTGACGTGCTGCGATTCATGGGGTCGCAAAGAGTCGGACACGACTGAGCGACTGATCTGATCTGATCTGATGTATTTACAAATATGCATAGGTACATTAATAAATTAGAAACTACTGTAAAAAATTGTAATAAAACTTTTACAGATTATAGGAAACATTCACAGGAAAGAGGAGGCAAGCAGGTAATTTTTATTATTGGATTATTTGGGGAAAACCTTATCAAGAAAAATTGCAAATACAGCCATCCAGATTTTCCTAGCATCTACCTTTGATTTGAGCAAACTCCAAGAGATAGTGAAGGACAGGGAAGCCTGGTGTGCTGCAATCCATGGGGTTGCAAAGACTTAGGGACTGAACAACAATCTTCAGTCTCACCTACCATGAGCCCCATTAAATATCCCCCCACCTTTATACAGAACAAAGTATCTTCCAAGGACAGTCTGCACAAAGAGAAGTTTACAGAGATTTGGGGGAAAAGTGTCTAAATATACCGCAGGTGCATTATCCCTCATTGTCATATAGATTTTGGCCTCAAAGCCTGAATATCAGTCCATCAGAAGCTCAATTGTATTAGCACATTTGAAAGCTAACTAGTTAATTAAGAAGTGAAAGTACAGAAACTAGTTAACTGTGTAGTAAAGTCACTTGCAGTTCAAGTGTAAGCCTGACTCAGTCAGATTCCAGTAATTACTGCTAAGTCTGAGCATTCTACTTGATATGTTTTCTTCCTGATTTAAGTGTATTATTTGCATGTGTGGTATTTGATTATTAAGAAATCAATAAGAATATTAAATTCCAAGTTCAGTTCAGTTCAGTCACTCAGTCGTGTCCAGCTCTTTGTGACCCCATGGGCTGCAGCACGTCAGGCTTCCCTGTCCATCACCATCTCCTGAGGGTTACTCAAACTCATATCCATCGAGTCAGTGATGCCATCAAACCATCTCATCCTCTGTCCTCCCCTTCTCCTCCTGCCTTCAATCTTTCCCAGCATCACAGTCTTTTCTAATGAGTCAGCTCATTCCATAAGGTGGCCAAAGTATTGGAGTTTCAGCTTCAGCATCAGTTCTTCCAATGAATATTCAGGATGACTGGTTTGATTTCCTTGCAGTCCAAGGGACTCTTAAGAGTCTTCTCCAGCACCACAGTTCAAAAGCATCTAGTTCTTAGGTGCTCAGAATTCCAAGGGTAGTTTTTTTTTTTTTTTTTAAATCTGAGAGTAGTTTCTTTTTTTCAGGTAGCAGATGAAGTTGCCTGGTGGACAGTTGATTGGCTGGACCGTGTGCTCTGTGAAGGCATGTCTGGTTTCCTGCTGGTTCTCCAGCACCTAGTACAGTGCGCAGTGCATATAGATACTTAATAAATACGGACTGACTCATTCACAGTGGGCCACACATCATTGTTTTATAAATTTTAGTGGCAGGAAGCACTTCTTACTAGACCGTCACTTTCATTCACTCAGCAAATATATGCATGTCTTAGTTCTGAGTATGTTACTACAGGTCAGCAAGAAATTGTTTAATTGTTCTTGACATAATGCTATGAAACTATATAATCTTGTCAATAGCAGGGAAGCATAAATTTGTCAGAATGTCTAAAGCAAAGTCTATTTAGAAATCTTTAGAGATCACTGCTAGATGTTGCTGGTATCTGTTTTGGCATGAAACCATCAGTGAAGCGAAGCAAGGTGACCTTCTTGGACCCCAGCTAGATCCTTAGTTCAGTTCAGTTCAGTCACTCAGTCGTGTCCGACTCTTTGCGACCCCATGGACTGCAGCACGCCAGGCTTCCCTGTCCATCACCAACTCCCAGAGCTTACTCAGACTCATGTCCATGGAGTCGGTGGTGCCATCCAACCATCCCATCCTCTGTCATCCCCTTCTCCTCCTGCCTTTAATCTTTCCCAGCATCAGGGTCTTTTCCAATGAGTCAGTTCTTTGCATCACGTGGCCAAAGTATTGCTGTTTCAGCATCCATGCTTCCAATGAATATTCAAGACTGATTTCTTTTAGGATGGACTGGTTGGATCTCCTGGCAGTCCAAGGGACTCTCAAGAGTCTTCTCCAATATCACAGTTCAAAAGCATGAATTCTTCGGTGCTCAGCTTTCTTTATTGTCCAACTCTCACGCCCATACGTGACAACTGGAAAAACCATAGCTTTGACTAGACAGACCTTTGTCAGCAAAGTAATGTCTCTGCTTTTTATTATGCTGTCTAGGTTGGTCATAGCTTTTCTTCCAAGGACCAAGTGTCTTTTAATTTCATGGCTGCAGTCACCATCTACAGTGATTTTGGAGCCCCCTAAAATAAAGTCTCTCACTGTTTCCATTGTTTTCTGATCTATTTGCCATGAAGTAATGGGACCGAATGCCATGATCTTAGTTTTCTGAATATTGAGTTTTAAGCCAACTTTTTCACTCTCCTCTTTCACTTTCATCAAGAGGCTCTTTAGTTCTTCTTCTCTTTCTGTTATAAGAGTGGTGTCATCTGTGTATCTGAGGTTATTGATATTTCTCCTGGCAATCTTGATTCCAGCTTGTGCTTCATCCAGCCCAGCATTTCACATGACGTAGTCTGCATTAAGTTAAATAAGCAGAGTGACAATGTACAGCCTTGATGTACTCCTTTCCTGATTTCCCCATTTGGAACCAGTCTGTTTTTCCATACCCAGTTCTAACTGAATGCCATTAAATGCACTAAAGCCAAAACGTGCTAAATTTCATTATAATCAACCTGTGAAGAGTTAACGCTAACTTCTAACTGAATGTTAAGCTGAATGTTCTCCTAGATACTAACTGGCTTAACACCCAATTTGGCGCCAAAACTTTCAGTGACTAACATGTGATTATTAGGCCACATTTAAAGCACTTTGATATGTTGGCCAAACACTGTGCGTGAAAAGAAAGGTTAGCCAGCATGTTATTGCCCACTATTGGGAAGATCCCCTGGATCTGGAAATAGCAACCCACGCCAGTATTATTGCCTGAGAAATCCGTGGACAGAGAAGCCTGGCGGGCCACAGCCCATGGGGTGGCAACGAGTCGGACATGGCTGAGCGTGCACGCAGCAGCAGCAGTCAGTCGCAGACAGCAGAGCCGGCTCACCACACTTAGACTTCTCGTAACTCGAGTTACCTTCTTTCTGATGAACGAAACCAAGCTAGAAACAGATTTTATTGCTTACAAATGAGTGGTGCTCCTGCTGGTGCACTTTCACGTTAGACCTCCTATTAGCGATATTGATTATTTTAAGGATTTGCATAAACTCAATATTGGAATGGACTGTTTCACACTTGTTTTGTATTCTAAATCAGACAAATCAAGCCATACATGAGGGACTGAAAAAAATGCTCAGGTGAAGGCTTGGTTGTCAAATAGTTCAGAGAATTTTTTTTTTTTTAATTTTGCTTCCACTGCCCTTGAAAATGTTGTTACCTTTAAGAATTTTTATTAATAAGACAAGCTGCTGTAATCTCTCCTCTCAGACTTTATCTGCCAATTCACCTCTCATTCTGTGCTATTGGAGTGTAATTTCTTATTTCCCTATATTAGTTATGGCTTTGGGCTAGGGCTTGGAGGTGTGAATTTATTACTCGTCCATCTTTCTATTAGAATTTTCAGCCAAAGGGTCTGAACATGAGAGAGCAGTAGATAAATAGTAAACTAAGTGCCAGGTAGTCATTAGAGCAACCATCGTCAAATTTCACTCCTGTCAAAATGTGACCTTGGCCGGAAGCCTCCTTATTTCCTTTCCTAAATCTCTGCCAGATAAACCCCCTGCACCCCAAATATAGTAATCAGATTAGATTGTTTCAGTATGGAGAGAGGCCAGTCAGAACTCTCTCACAAGCATCTGGCAACTGAGGGAAGAAGTGGGGTGTGGCATCTGCACAGGTTGACGCTCATGTACACACACACACACCCACAGGCGCATACCAACTGAAAGTCTTTCAGCTGTAGCTCCTGGGTAGTGTGGTGTTCGGACCTCCCCCATCCATTGTCACTGAAGATTTTTTAAACCCTTAGCCAAAAGTGATGGGGGAAATACCTTCTTTTTTATTCTATACATTATTTTTTTTCCTCATGCAGGTTCTGAATTAGCTCCTGTCCTCTTCCTCTGAGACATGGGTCTGTGTCCAAAGCTGCTCTTCTCTGCAGAATTCTGTGTTATAATTGCTTCCTTCACTCAGGGGGCTTAATACTAAATGCAAAGGATTGCCAGTCTTAAGATCTGTTAATGCTTTCCTTTTTATTTTTTTAATAGTCTTCAATAATTATATATCCAGGGAGGTTTTCTCTCTCTGATGTGTGCGTGTGCTCAGTCGCGTCTGACTCTTTGAGGCCCCACAGACTGTAGCCCGCCAGGATCCTCTAGTCCATGGAATTTTCCAGGCAAGAATACACTGGTTGTCATTTCCAACTCCGAGGAATCTTTCCAACCCAGGAATTGAGCCCACGTCTCTTGTGTCTCCTGCATTGTCAGGTGGATTCCTTACCGCTGCGCCACCTGGGAAGACCACGCTAAATGCTTACTGACCAGTCTTGAAAATTTCTTTTTTTTCCCCATTTCTCTGGAGCTTGAGCCCTGGGTCCGTCTCTAATGGTGGTCCCCATGTTTGTTTGAGGTGAACTATGTGATGAGAAGGAACATTTGTGTGCATTCCCTTCCCAAGACAGAGCCCAAGTTTAGAAATGGTCCCCCCAGCAATTTGCCCCCTCACCACCTCCCCTGCTTTCCTGTACAAAAACCATGCATGTCAGTATGCTTCCTGGGTGTCGCAAAAATCATCTACGCCACATCGGGGGCTAGAGTTTAAAGATCCGTGGTCACTGTCATAGGTATTAATTACAAAAGCGAGGCTCAGGTGGAACCTCACTTAAGGTGCATTTCCAAGAGACTTTGAATCACACTGAAACTTTCTTCTGATAAGGGGGACGTCACGTGTGGGAGGTTTACAGTCCAGCGAAACCTCTTGCCTTCTGTTCTTGCCCTCTGGTAGTGCAGAGGCACCCCACTCCAGGACTCTTGCCTGGCAAATCCCATGGACCAAGGAGCCTGGAAGGCTGCAGTCCATGGGGTTGCTGAGGGTCAAACAGACTGAGCGACTTCACTTTCACTTTTCACTTTCATGTATTGGAGAAGGAAATGGCAAGCCACTCCAGTGTTCTTGCCTGGAGAATCCCAGGGACGGGGGAGTCTGGTGGGCTGCCGTCTATGGGGTCGCACAGAGTCGGACACGACTGAAGCGACTTAGCAGCAGCAGCAGCAGCAGCAGTGCAGAGGAGAGCATGGGGCCAGCCACTTCCAGCAGGCAGGCGCATCCTGAGTCAACACGGTGGCTGGAGTCTTACGAACTTTTCCTTTGTCGTTCACATTGAATCACTTTAATATTCGGGAGTCCACGGTCAGACGTGGACTGATTAGGACCAAATGTAGAGCAAATATACTTATAGAAATGTTTCAGTAGCCTGTTGTAGAATGTCCTTTGCTCCAGAAACGGCCTTTCCCCTTCTTGTCTAGCACAGAAATAAAATATTAGAAGGTCTTTCTGCTTTTATTTAAAAAGATCAAGATTGTTGCTCTTTTTATTTATAGAAGGAAAGATAATGATGAACAATTTCCTATCCCCAAATTATTAGATAGCAACAGTCACCATGGTAACTAACTTGAGTGCTTTAAATCATTTCTTATAATATTATTTTTAGAACTTTACCTAAGGTGGGAGGTAGGTTTATTTAACTATTTAAGTTCTAAATTTAGAATGTAATTGTGAGTTATAACTAGTATGAACAGAAAGCATAAAATGTGTGGATTAGAATTCTGAGGCACTTTTATATTAGAGAAATGATAAATATAATTTTGGATGTTTGTACCTATTAGTGTGGATGAGATGCGATGTCACAATTCCTATCTTTACAGTAAAATTGATACTTAATATTATAACATTGAAACAAGAGATATTACATTGTAATAATAATATGTAGGACTTCCCTGGTGGCCTGGTGGTTAGGATTTTGGGCTTTCATTGTCTTGGCCCAGGCTCAGTCCCTGGTCAGGGAACTGAGATATCCTACAAGCCATGCAGCATGATCAGAAAAAGAAAAACAAATACAAATCAGAGTGATAGATTGTTTAAAAAAAGTTTTAATTAGAGCCTGAGAGGACATCGCGGTTGAGCCGTCGAGAAGAAAAACTGCCATGTCCACTGCTTTGGCAAAACCTCAGATGCGTGGCCTTCTGGCCAAACGTCTGCGATTTCATATTGTTGGAGCATTCATGGTCTCTCTGGGGTTTGCAACTTTCTATAAGTTTGCTGTAGGTGAAAAAAGAAAGAAGGCATATGCAGACTTCTACAGAAATTATGATTCCATGAAAGATTTTGAGGAGATGAGGAAGGCTGGTATCTTTCAGAGTGCAAAGTGATTTGGAATATAAAGAATTTCTTTGGGTTGAGTTCCCTGGAAGTTTGTCACTTTCCTGTGTTCCTGAACTATGAAACTATGACTATCTGGGGTGAGAAATAGTCTCTCAATACATAAACAATTAACATACTGTCGACAAAAAAAAAGTTTTAATTAAAAAAATAAGTCATATTTGTGAATAACGAGAAGAAAATTATTATGATGGACTTAATTGTTAATGTTTCATCTCTAAGTAAAATTATACCAATGTAACTATCTTAATGATTAGTTATTTTTTGAATACAGTAGTAACAAAAAGTATTTTAATGAATAAGAGTTAAATATTTTACTTTTTTAGAGTGTTTGATACTTTTAAAAATACTTTTCTTGGTGATTTTTAAGGGGAAAAGTATAATGTCAATATCTATCTGTGTTAGAAATCTGTTAGCTATATCTGTATATATAGATATATCAATATCTGTGTTACAAACAGGAATTAGGGATTAGAGAGTCATATTATACATTAAGATATTTCATGAATACTATTAGAAAAAGTAGGAGGTTTTCTGGACCTTTGAAGTCGGAGAGAGAACCAGTGCATATAGGGCAAATTAAAAATGAATCCTCCAACTTCATATAGTGTATCATTTTTAGCTTGTAGTTTACTGTGATTCATAGCAAGTTAAGATATATATATATAAGCCCCACATCATTCTAAATCTGAGTGGAATGAATGATTACCGTGACAAGTTTAATTAAAGATGTCTTGCTCTTCTTTGTGTTCCAGAAATATTGCTATTATAGACTGGCTTTTTTAATTTAATATTAAAATTTTAACACCTACTTGAATTTTTATTTACTGAATATTATGTTTCCTGTGATGTGTAATTGCACATGAAGGAACTTCAGACTGTTCCACCAGAACCTACATGCCTTCTTTACCTAAAAAAAAAAAAAAAATCTCGCAGTTTGCACAATGTTCTTCATAAATTAAAACCCTGATCGTGATTCTCTATCAGTTCACAAAAGAATAATATCAAACTTCATGTAAAATACATATTATAAAATAAATTCTTTATCGCCAGTTGTGCCAGAAGAGACATAGCCTGTTTTTAACATTAAGAGTCTCAAGTCTTCTATAGGAATAGTCCTTTAGTGAAGGGAGAAAATAACTCACAAGATAACACAATGAAACTATGCATTTAGCTATGCATGTAACCCCTCTTTGTACTCAGAAGCTCAAGGCTTTACATTATATCTATGTTGGGCAAAAGGGACATTGCCACTGCGTGAATCTGGTCCTGGTTGACCTGGGATTTGAGCCTCTGTCTCGGCATCCCGATTTTTCATTCAGAATCCTTGGTGGTAATGCACACGTGATGCTGAAGTTCATCAGTTCTGTTCCTTTGGATCAACCAGTACTTACGTAATATACATATTTTAGGTGAATTCAATAAAGGACATAAGAAGTTAACCCAGTAAAGGTTTTAATCCGTGGTTAGGGTACATGAGAGAGCTCATTCTTTTGTGCATTCATTTGACAAATACTTACTGAGCATCTGCCGTGTGCCAGGCCCTGGGCTGGTCAATGCAGACGGGGCCGTGACTGAGATGAGACAGATACAGCTTTAAATCTAAGGGTTGCCATTGGCTTCTCCAGGGGAGCCTCCCACCCAGACCAGGGATCAAGCCTACGACTCTTGCATCTCCGGTATCGGCAGGTGGATTCTTTATCAGTGCCACCTGAGAAGAGGACCTTTATTAGATAGATTGAAACACCAGTGTGTGTGTCTATTATAGAAAAAACAAAGGACTAACAAAGGAGAAAGTCTCTCCCTTAACCTGCTGCAGAAGAATGAGCGCCTTGTGGTGTTTTGAATGCCTGTGGCAGAGGGTGACACGCAGCCAAAGGCTCTGGGTGCTTGTGCAGAGAGTGGCAGAATACAACACTTGGCACCTTTCGGGTAACTCTAGGTTGTACACAGTAAGGTCAGTCATGATCATTAAACAAGGGTGCTTTAAAGAAGATGAAACGAAAATTTATGTTCCTTTCAGAATAAAACATCTTAAAATTTCTATAAATTGTTATGCCTCATGCATATTGCAAAAATATGCAGTAAAAATAAATTGTACCTGTCCGAATTCTTCTTCCAAGGCACCCTAAAACTACAAATCACTTTAATCTTAATGGGGCATCGTATAAGCTAGTCCATGTTTTACGCCAGTCAGACCAGAGATGTGTGAGACCACACATAGGAATGCAGTGCTCAGCGCTTGCCCACGGTATCATATCAGGTGGAGCATGTACGTACACAACCCAATGCATTTATAAGAAGATACAGCTATTCTAGATATGATTCAGATACAGATAACATTGTCCCTGTGATGGTAGCTGCTGATGAGGGTGCTGACGCTGAAAACACTGGATTCTAAACGCCACTGTATGGACCGATGTTGACCTCTTTCAGCGTGTAAACTGTATTCTTTGGATTGTGCCTATTGACGCTATACCAAAAGCTTAAAACCTGGATTTTTGCCTCAGAGCCTGGCTTCAGGGTCTGCCTAACAACTGGCTCCAAAATGAGCAAGCCTTCAGTGATTGGTACTCATAATGAACTTATTTTCACATGGGCTCAAATGAGATCTAGATTTCATGTCTGAGTCACACAAACACCCACACAAAAGGTAAATGCTTGTGAAAAAAGTCGTATTAATGGCTCTAATCCTAAATTGTTGTTCAGCCTTTGCTCAGGTCATTTCTCCTGTGTTCCTCTGGGTTTTGAGCTCACAGGACTCTTGTCTAAGAAGCCTTTCTGAGCTACCTGCCACGGCTCCCATAGCACTTGTTGAGCCCTGTATAAGGGCTCACTACCCTGAATTGTTATTTTCTTAACCCCAGCAACTCCGAGGCAGTCTGGGGTGGATCCCAAGCATTTTTATGAGATAAACCATCTGAGCTGTGACCCTCCTAGTCAGGGTCATCTCAGTTTCCCTCATCGTTGGGTCCTCAGCTCCTGGAACAGAGTCTGAAAATAGACATTCACTTACTATTTACTAAATGAAACAAATTTTTAAACAGTTAAAACAGGAGTTAAAGTCCTGTGTTTCATTCTACCAGACTTTTAGCTGATCACTAATTTACCTGTTAAAATTTTAAAAGCACACTTCCACATAATTTGCTGCTGTGATATTAGCCATATTTCCTGGTGTTATATAACCTGGCTGACAGACATGAGATGTCCAATAAACATGTTTTCTCTTTTCATTTCTTTCATGACGTAGATAATTGGTGCCTGCCGTCTCTTTACCTGGCCATTAATTTGTGAGAATGTTTAGGGCATGAGTTCACATAATTATAAAGACATGTTTTCTGATGATGGCACAAACGTGCCAACCAGTTTGTGATGATGCCAACACAAACTGGTTGGCACGTTACCCCTTTCATTCCTCTCATGTGGCAGGGTTTGTGGGTCTTCTGATCATTTACATTGCTTTTATAATTTAACTAGTTTTAGAATTCGATTTTCTATTTCGTATTTTCTTTTAAATGGTGTCTTTGATCTTATCAGTGCCTTAATATTTCACAGTCTCAAGGCAAATTTAGTACCTTTGATCTTTTAAGAAAATGGTTTGTTTTATTTCTGGCTGAACTGGGGCTTCACTGCTGCACACGTGCTTTCTCTGTTGGCGGTGCACGGGCTTCTCTCGTTGCAGAGCGCAGGCTCTAGAGCGCAGGCCCAACAGTTGTGCACACGGGCTCAGTTGCCCCATGGCACGTGGAATCTTCCCAGACCAGGGATCAAACGCATGTCCCCTGCACTGGCAGGCAGGTTCTTAACCAGTGGACCACCAGGGAAGTCCTAGTACATATAATCTTTATATCCAGCAAGAGTAAACATCAGGTAGTTCAGAATGCACGAAAAGACTTTCTAAAAGTGTGTGTGTATATATGTTAAATATATACATATATATATATATACACACACACCATATACAAAGATAAGTAATGGATGGATGGATCAATCAATAGGTAGACTGAAAATTATAAAGCAAACAGGATAAAATATTTACAGTTTATGAATCTCAGTAAAAGGTATATGGATGTTATTTCTAATATTTTTATTTTTGCAACTTTTTATGAATTTGAAATTTGTTTCTAACAGAAACTGATTAGAAAAAATAAAGCAAACAAGCAAATTTCTAATTACTTCATAATTCTTATCGACCAGTGGTACATAGTATAAATGCTTCATACTTAATTAGAAATAGTGTTCAGGATGAGCCTAAAACACAAAAGGACAGTATTAATATAAGTCACTTCCTCTCCCATACAGAGTCACATGTTATGTGAAGGGGTGCTATGGTTCATATCCATGTGGTTTTCATCCAATTCCCAATGTCTAGCTTGTCTCAGCAGTGAAAATTCAAAGATTCTGGGCCTGAGACTTGTATGTTAAGCGTCCCTTCAGCCTGGCTGAGGCAGACTTGTTGAAATTGTGCCATGTGGTCCCACAGTCCCCTTGTTCTCGAGTCACAAGAAGCATTTGTTGAGGATCTTGCTCAGCTTCAAGCGTGGAGTAGAGGCTGAAGCTTATCCGAGTCACCGTGTCTATTGAGGATGCTGCGATTGCCATATCATTTTCTGAGTTAAACTTTGGTCTTCAAACGCTTGTTGACATTTGGGTCACTAAACACTACACAGTACAGGGATTATACACTGTCAAAGAGAAATGATTTTTTTCCCAGTCGTCTTACCGTTTGAGCACACCTCTTGCCTGAAACTCTCTCTTTCCTTGTCTTTCTTGATGGCCCCTCTTTCTCCTGGTTCTCCTCCAGCCTCCCTGGCCAGTCCTTGCCAGGCTAAGACCAAGATTCTCCCGTGTCCTCTGTCTCCTCACCGTCCACATCTTTTCTCCAGGCCAGTCTTCTGTCTTCATTTATTAGGAGGTGTTGCTCTTCCAAGACCTTCCTTGTTCCTTTGTATCCTGTGAACCCACTAAAGCCCTCTGTCACTTAAAACAAACATATGGCAGAGCTTTTCCTGCAGGTTCAGAGATTAGTTCCTTAATTCCTCAAAGTGTAACTAACTCTCATTTTTGAGGCAGCAAGAATGTGAGGAGTATAAGCAGAAGACACTTCGCACCACTCTCCTGCTCATTTTAATTCAGTAATTGTCTTAAGTTTTCTTACAGTTTTCAAGTGTTTGCTGCTTTGTAAAGTTTCAGCTATTGGTATGTCACAGAGTGAAAACTTATTTTCGTAACACACATCTAGGGTTAAGTGTGTCTGTGTGTTGATCGCT
Source organism: Bos taurus (assembly GCF_002263795.3). NCBI lineage: Eukaryota > Metazoa > Chordata > Mammalia > Artiodactyla > Bovidae > Bos > Bos taurus. The sequence continues at coordinate 98,324,716 of NC_037336.1, forward strand.
CAGTCGTGTCTGATTCTTTTCAACCGCATGGACTGTAGCCCACCAGGCTCCTGTGTCCATGGGATTTCCCAGGCAAGAGTACTGGAGTGGATAGCCATTCCCTTCTCCAGGGGATCTTCCTGATCCAGGCATCTAACCTGGGTCCCCTGCATTGCAGACAGATTCTTTACCATCTGAGCCACCAGGGAAGCCCACGTCAGTGTCTACTCCCTTACAATCCTCAGTCACTTCCATTTGCTTCTTCCGGGAGATAAGCATGCAGGGATGAGAATGATAAACTCTAGATAGTATTGATTTTTTGTAATTTAAATAATTTCTGAGGGGAAAAGAATACACGTTATCCATGAAATAGTTGTGCAACCTCAATTATATTTGAACAGTTGCTTCGTTCGTTAGGGTTCGGTTTAACCAGTCTTGGTGGAGAGAATCCAGTTCCTGGAGGTGGGATGGGGGTTTGGTCCTCAGTCCGGCTGACAGAACACGCCATCACTCAGCGCGGGACCAGGAGCTGGTCTTCACTGGTGCCGTCTGGGCGAGCAGTGGCTGAGACTGGCGCTTGGGCCTGGGTCTGCGGCTGGCTCCCTCACACCGGTTTGGGTCCACAGACTCTTGCCGCACAGGTGCGAGGCATCCTGCTGGAGCTCCGGGAAACGGTCTGCATGCCTCTTCCACCCATGGAGTCCACTGGCTGCTCTGGGGCTTGGCCATTTTCAGAGACTGAGCTGATCACCGGGACGTGAGGCACTGGTGTTTCTACTCCAGCTGCTGCCAAGCCTGCTCCTCTGTGCGCAGAGGAACCCAGAGGTTGGTGCCCTCCTGGGGCTCTCCCCGGGAGAGAGGCTGCAGTCCCCCTCTGCTCTTTGCCATGGGTCACCTCACTCCCGACCTCAGCTGGCAGGAGTGTGGGGAGTAAAGAAGGTCCGAGTACAGAGTCCCTTTCTGAGGTCTCCCCAGGGCTCCCCCAACTCAGCCCGGAGCGGGGATCCTCTCCTCTCAGAGAGGGACTAAGAGCATTTCCTTAATCGGTCATGTTTGTGTGGAGCTCAGGGGTGCCGCTGGCTTCTTTCTGCTTTGGATACACTAACGGCCTGGAATCTAAGATAAAACCTTCTGCTCTAATTTTCTACGATGCATGCATGCTAAGTCGCTTCAGTCATGTCTGACTCTTTGCCACCATATTGACTGTAGCCTGCCAGGCTCCTCTGTCCATGGGGACTCTCCAGGCAAGATTACTGGAGTGGGGTGCCATGCCCTCCTCCAGGGGATGTTCCTCACCCAGGGATCAACCCGCATCTCTTAAGTCTTCTGCCTTGGCAGGCGGGTTCTTTACCACTAGCACCACGTGGGAAGCAATTTTCTACTGTAACTTGTCTCTGATTTTCTTCCTTAAGGCAACAAGGTGTAGCTGCTGTACCAGTAGGGAAGAGGGTCCGAATCTGAAAAGAGGGCATAGGTATATATTTCAAAATAATATCCTTCTATGGTATCATTATTACAGTCATAGCTATCAGCTTAGAAGCTCATTTATTGGCTAATTTGGGCTTCAGTGATAAGAGAAGCATAAACTTTCAAAAGCATGTTAAAATGGCAACATAAAAATGACACTGTGAAAGTGTCAACTGGATTAAATGAAGTGTTCATCTCACCTGAAAACTGGGCTAGATAAAGTATTCATCGCACTTGATAGGCCATTATGACCCTCAGGCTTTTGAAGTTTATTTTTAGCTGTTATTCATCAAGGTAGTTGCAGTAATGAGGAACTCTGTATTGTTCCATAATATATACTCTATTTTAAGTCTGCTCAGATGATACCAAATTTTCTACACCATTGATCCATTAAAAAAAATCTTTCCTTGAATTCTGTTTGCCACTAATCAGGCTGTTTTATTCAGTTTTTTATATGGGTTGACAAATTGAAAACCCAGCTTTAAATGTTGCAGTAGTTTAAAAATAGAAGTCTTTTACTTCAAACTATTCTGAGTTGCTGCTTTGAGCAATAAAAATGTACTTTGTAGCTTGTTAACCTAGATCTCCTGGATATCTTTTCTACAATGATATAAGTAGGTCATTGTTTACTGCCTAAATCAGCCTTGTCAGAGTAATGCTCTCTAGTGATTTTTTAAAGTCAGAGTAAACTGATGCATTCTGTCTTCTGTGATTATACAGCCTGGCATGGCGTTCTCCTCGCATAGTTGTATTTTGAATATGAATAACAATCTTTAGCTGGCTTTAGCATTTTATGGAAATCATCAGATGTAACTTCTTCTTATATCAGCATCTACCAAATTTGTTAACTGAGTTTTATAGCCTGGTTATTTTCTATTTCTGTTGCTTCTAAGACTTTTGAATACACACTCATATACTTTGTATTCATTATATCAGAATATTATAGGCGACTTTGTTTTGAGGTACCACATAAAGTACTACAAGAGTTCACTTACTATGCACACCTTTTAACACAATCTACTCAAGGTTAGTACATGTTGCAGAAAAGCAGAATGCATCGGGAGACAATGTAATGATGACATAGGATTTTTATGACCTGAAATAAAGTATAACAAACTGATTAGAAAGGTCTAAGTATGTCTTCAAAACTAGCTGATAATTTCGGAAGAAATGATGGGTCGTTAGAGTTCAGACCACTTAAATTAGGAGATTAAAATAGTCTCTTTGAGAGATCATTGCCATAAATTGTAATTTATATTGAATACAAAATCCAGTCTAGTTTGAAACTCAAACGATTATCCTTTACCTTGGATTCTTACCTCCTTCCATTGGTCCTCAGGAAAAATAAATAAAGCAGAAGATATTTAAGTGATAAGCAGCGTCTACTTATAATACCTATTTCATATCTGTATCTGTATCAATATCTATGTCTCAAACAGGATGATATGTAGCAGAAAAAAAATTCATCCTTTCTGGGTTCTAGCTGTGAAATCCTCACCAGCTGCCCAACGTTTCTTTTCCTTTCTTTTCTCCTGGCTCCTCACCGTCAACGTTGATAAGCTCTAATACTTATATTTACTACCATTGAAGTTTCTTCCTAACCTAACTATCTCTGGGGTTAGGTTAGGAAGCAGCATCGTGCTCTCCAGAGTCAGCCCCGTTCAGGGGTTGGTGCGTGCACGTCTTCTCCTCAAGGTCACTCAGATAAGGGAAAATCTGTGCCTCTTCATCCTCGCTGCCCAAAAGGAGGCCCTGTGGCCTAATTACTCTTTAGATACAGGGACAGTATGTGCCTCACTTGGGCATTCTCCCTGAACTTTATGTCACATAACTCATGAATCAGCATCGTTGGGTGGGACCCAAACCAACAGGCTGTGTCGAAACCACTCAGCAATCTGTAGTTCCCGCTCTACTCTGGAGGCCCTGTCACCTGAACTCCAAGCCTCTGTGACTGATGGTTTTGGAGACTGGGGCCTGGAAGTGGTGGCAGCCTCTGCCTAGAAGCACGCCTTGGAGTTTTGTCCGTACACCTCTCCAACTCAGCTGCCCCAAAACACCTTTTTGCTTCAGGATGGGGAACACATGTACACCCATGGCTGATTCATGTCAATGCATGGCAAAAACCACCACAATATTGTAAAATAATAAGCCTCCAATTAAATAAATTAATTAAAACAATAACAACACCTTTTTGCAAAGCAGCTGTTAGCTTACAACTGGGCTGTTGCCAAAACTGGGTGGCCTGATCCAAAGAGGTCTTGTGATTCTCTGCACTAATGCTCACATTTTGGCACAGCTTGGACTCAGTGACTGAGGTGTGGGAAGGGCCCAACAAGCTTAGCTCGTCAAATGGAAATAGTATTTTCAGGAACACATCCAGCCTGAGTCCAGTGACATCGTGGGTTTATGTGAAAAACGGACAGCTATCCAGGAGGGGAAACTTATCTCCCACTCTGCCACCTGAAGCAAAGCTGGTGGCTTGGTAGGGCCTCCAGTTTATCAAGGTTCCCCTGAACGCCTCTGTCTGGGCCTGCTTCCCTGGTGATCAGGCTAAGAGGAGACCCAGTGCTGTTCACTGGGCTGCCACATTTGCTCAACGCCAGCTCCAACTGGGCCGAAACAAAAAAACGCACGTGGATGCTCCTTTCCGTAGGCAGAGCTCGAGGCCAGCTCTAGTCAATGCTCCTCTTAATAACCCTTGTTATAGTTTTCATGACTCTTATTTTGTCGGTTGCCAGTGGCCTCGTTACTTGGTCTGCCACTGTTGAAAACCACACGCGGTTACATTTGCGGGAATTGCAGACCGTGGAAACAAATCACACCGTTGCTCAAACCGTCCGGGTCCCTCGTATAGGTGCCCAGAGTATGGCCCTGTTCTCTGGCTACATTGACTGGACTCGAGCTACCGATGGAGCCTGTACTGCCCAGATGGCCACCATGGCTGCCTGGACCCGTCTTCACACTGGGCGAGGCAGTACGTTCACCGTCACAGATGGGGCACAAAATGACAATGTGAAGAACTCTGGTTCTGCCTCAGAGCTACCACTGCCTGCCAGACCTGAGTCCTGTTTGTGTCTCAGGGGCACTTTGCTCAGGGCCTTGCCCCCACCTGCTCCTGGAAGACCCATCGCATCGGACCCTTGGCCTCCTCTTGAGGCTCTTGGTGGGCGGTACTTCATCGCTGCTGGCGTTCTTTTCAGGTCACCGCATTGCTGCTTCATTCTGGTCAGCTCACTTTAGCCACACTGCTGGGCCCTTGAAATATACTTGATCCTACTTTCAGTTCATGTTTGCGGTCTGATAGAGTTTATACTTTTTATCGCAAAACCACTCAAGAGTGGGCTGCTGGACATTCCACTCTGCCTGCAATCCACAGGCATTGTTAAGCATCGGTAAGCATTGAAAAAGAAAGTGAAGTGCTCAGTTGTGTCCGACTCTGTGTGACCCTATGGACTGTAGTCTGCACCAGGCTTCACCGTGCATAGGATTTTCCAGGCAAGAATACTGGAGTGGGTTGCCATCTCCTCCTCCAGGGAACCTTCCCGACCCAGGTATCAAACCTGGATCTCCCTCATTTTAGGCAGATGCTTTACTCTGAGCCACCAGGGAAGCTTTGGGAGTCTTCAAAAACTGACTCCCCGTATTCTTTTATCTCCTCCCAGTCCATATGCTTTTACACTTTAGTAAGACACTGCAGTCACCAAATGCCGTTGTCCCCAGAGAGAGGTCATCTTCTGTCCACGTCCTGGGTAATGATCAGAATGAAGGGTTAAAGAAATGTATAGACCTATTTTGAAAATCTGATAACCCACCCTGGTCGTTCCTGGACATGGCGCTTCTTTCTTTACCCAAATGGCACCTTCAGGCCCACGTGGTTGACGCACCCTTCAGGACCCTGTGAGTGCAAATCCAACTCTGATTCAATCACCCGGTTTCTCTTGTGGGGTTGCCATTGACCCAGATCATTAGGAAGATAGCCCCAGGCTGGGGGTTCTACTCCTCAAGCCCCACAGGATGGACCCAGCAATAGGGCTCACAGCACTCAGACAACTAGGAAGGCTTTCTGGAACGAGGCTGTCTTTGGTTACCCTCACCCTGTTGGAAGTAATCCACAGGTTGGGAGCCACCCAGGCAGGAAAGTGCTGTGTGTAACATGTCCCTGACTTTAACTGAAATAATCAGTGGTGTGGCTCTGGAAGGTGAGCAAGTCATCTTCAACTCACTGGGCCAGAGGTGCGATGAGAGAGTTGCCTCAGACACCCTCGTCAGGGGCCAAGGTGAAGTCTGCGTGATCACTTCTGCGGTCACACCTCACGCAAGCACAAGCCAGTGATTTTGTCAGCAGTCACAAAAGCGCGGCAGGGCAGGTAGACCCAAGCAGGGTCCGTGGTTGTACTCTTTCCTTCTGATTTTACTGAGATTGTGTGGATAGACTTTGTACTTGGAGCAGTTTGGGACCCTAGTGGGTTGAACCTCCTATCACTGATAAAAATGGATGAATATGAGGCTGTTTCTGTGATAGCCTTTCTCAAGCCCAGACCCATGATCTGGAACAGCACTGCACAGAATGGCACAGTATAGGCTTTACTCCAAGAAGTATTTCCTGATTATAAGACTCTATTCTAAGCTAGGCAGATAGAAAATGTAGATGAATACAAAGCATATGTCTTGCTCTCTAGGACATTATAGTTTGGTTGAAAAAGGAAGTCCAAATTGACTACAAAATTTAAAATAGTATTTTGTATCATTATTTAGTTACAAAATTATATGGGACCAAAAATTATTAATGAAAAAATTCAGAAAAGGGATTGCAATCTTTAAGTTGTTAAAAGGTCAGTAAGGTTTTTGAGGAAGAGATCCATTTGGGTCCATGTCAGGTCCAGCTGACTGTGTCCACCCGTGAAAATTAGATATTTCTGGTCTGTCAGGTCTTAGATGTTCTAAGTTGATGTGGACTGCGTGGTATTGCATGGTTTTTCTTAATGGTAAGGTCACCAGATAAGTGTTCTATAGTTAAATGTTTCCTTTTGTTGATTTGGAATTTTTTTTTTTTTTTCTGTTCATTGCTATGTGAAACAAACTTTATAGAAGAGATCAGACCAGATTTGCAAAGAGTGTATTTTTAGAGAGAACATTTTTATTGAAACAGAATCAGAAATTTAACAATTTGGGTAGAAATTATTATGATTCTTGCTGGCATACATTGTTATTAAAGGAATTTATTAAACATAGTGAAAGTGTTTATTCAGTTCAGTTCAGTTCAGTCGCTCAGTCGTGTCCGACTCTTTGCAACCCCGTGAATCGCAGCACGCCAGGCCTCTCTGTCTATCACCAGCTCTCAGAGTTCACTCAGACTCACGTCCATCGAGTCAGTGATACCATCCAGCCATCTCATCCTCCGTTGTCCCCTTCTCCTCCTGCCCCCAATTCCTCCCAGATTCAGAGTCTTTTCCAATGAGTCAACTCTTTGCATGAGGTGGCTAAAGTACTGGAGTTTCAGCTTTAGCATCATTCCCTCCAAAGAAATCCCAGGGCTGATCTCCTTCAGAATGGACTGGTTGGATCTCCTTGCAGTCCAAGGGACTCTCAAGAGTCTTCTCCAACACCACAGTTCAAAAGCATCAATTCTTCGGTGCTCAGCCTTCTTCACAGTCCAACTCTCACATTATTAGATATATCAAATACAATAATATTGACAAGAAGATATCAAAAATGTCATTCCATCATGTTGAAGATTAAAATTAAACAATATATACCAGCAAACAAAATAAAGCGTGAATGATAGTCGCTCAGTTATGTCTGACTCTGCAACCCCATGGACTATAGCCTGCCAGGCTCCTCTGTCCATGGGATTGTCCAGGCAAGAATACTGGAGTGGGTTGCCATTTCCTTCTCCAGGGAAATAAAGTATACCCTCCATGAATTATACAAGGTAACTTCAACTCTATTCCAAGTGATAATTCCTGCTAATTAGAAGAAAATATTGCAACTATACAGTATGCCTCTGTGTCTCTGATCTTTCACCCAAAGTTCAAGGCCAGAGAGATCTGTGATTGTCAAAGTTAACAATATTGAAGGAGCATTAACTGCATGATCTTACATCTTAATCTTTATTAGCATCAGATAAGATTTTTACTTGGGGCTTCCCAGGTGGCTCTGGTGGTAAAGAACCCACTTGCCAATACAGGAGACATAAGAGACATGGGTTTGATCCCTGGGTTCGGGAAGATCCCCTGGAGGAGGGCATGACAGCCCACTCTAGCATTCTTGCCTGGAGAATCCCTTGGACAGAAAAGCCTGGCAGGTTACAGTCCATAGGGTCAAAAAGAACCGGACATGACTGAAGTGACTTAGCATGCATGCACAAGATTATTCCTTACTTCCTTATACATTTAAAAGCTCTCTTATGAAAACTTACTTTCTTTGCCTAGCCTAATCTTGACAACAATGCCTAGCACTAAGCAAGTCAGCGTTTGGATTAGTTTGCTTAATCTTTCCAAATATGATGGCTTAAGACTTGTATAATCCAAATATAAAGGCTGCAGTACTTTCTATATATGAATAACAATCTTGGTTCTTTCTGAAACCTTAGAAAAATCAGCATAGATGCACAGACTGCATACCATGCGCCTAGCAGTCTTGTTTGGAGTTCTCTGATTATTACTTACAGGACACAATAAGCCTTAAGCACGTTTACTTCACACAGCAGGAATGCGTTTCGATTGCCTCCTCAGTGAATTTGTCGTTGCTTTGCCCAAAGTCAAGAACGATGATTTCATTGTAGTGTTGATATTTTACTGTGAGGACAGTTGAATGTTTTAGCCAATTCTTTTCCTTCTTTTATAGGATGATGTTGTCAGTAATCAACACAGGGAGAGTTTATCCAGGTAATATCACCTGATTGATTTTGGTAGATTTGATCATGTCTGTGAAGAGATGGCTGTGCTGTGAAGATAACAGGTCCACTCACTGGCATGACCCTTGTCCTCAACACTGGGAAGGCGTAGGCAGGGCATTCACACGGCCATTTGTCTTTACAAAATTTGAGAAAGTAGGTATTTTAACCGCAGTTGGTTATGCTGCTGCCTCTTTCTGCTCTGACTTCCTTCCTTCACATCTCCCCTGTCCGGTGGAAGTTAGAGGGGCACTTGGCAGTCGTGGGATCTGGCTAAGAGGAAATTGATGCGGAGATGTGCTGAGCATGAGTTCAGTGTGACGCCTTTTGTGGTTCACTCTTCCTTCTCACTGTGCCAGCACAAGAAAGGGCATCACCTGGAGGTCCGCTGGGTGTATCTCGGGTCGAGCGTGTCCTGTGCTGCAGGCTGCAGACCCACGCAGGAAACACCTGAGGAATGAGAGGAGGAGCAAGATTAGGAGTGTGTGGAACCACAAGTTCACGCTGGTAAATTCCTGGGTGTGTAAGGACTCTGTGATGTACCGGATGTGTGAGAAGATTGCCAGGGGAGGACTGTGTTCTCACAATAACGCAGTACGTTTGTTGCTCATTTAGTCATATCTGATGCTTTGTGACCCCATGGACTGCAGCTCGCCAGGCTTCCCTGTCCTTCACTGTCTCTCAGAGTTTGATCAAACTCATGTCCATCAAGTCAGTGATGCCATCCAAGCATTGTCCCCTTCTCCTCCTGCCTTGAATCTTTCTCAGTATCAAGGTCTTTTCCAGTGAGTCAGCTCTTTGCATCAGGTGGCCAAAATATCGGAGCTTCAGCCTCAGCATCAGTCTTTTGAATGAATATTCAGGGTTGATTTCCTTTAAGATGGACTGGTTTGATCTCCTTGCTGTCCAGGGGACTTTCCATAGTCTTCTCCAGCACCACAGTTGGAAAACATCAATTCTTTGGCGCCCAGTCTTCTTTATGGTCCAACTCTCACATCCATGCATGATTGCTGGAAAGGCCATAACTTTGACTATCTGGACTTTTGTTGGCAGAATGATGTCTCTACTTTCAATACACTGTCTAGATTTGCCATAGCTTTCCTTCCAAGGAGCAAGCATCTTTTAGATTTATGGCTGCAGTCACTGTCCACAGCGACTTTGGAGCCCAAGAAAATAAAATCTGTAATGCAGTACATATGACATATTATAAGTGTGTCCATATATTGATTTGTTATTCTCATGCAAATTGTGTAAAACAAAATTTGTTACCATTTCTTCCTTTGTAGGTCAATGACCTGTAGGAACGCTTCATGAGCAAGTAACTGTTTGTGAGGTTGACTGTTTTCTGCCTTCCAACGTATTGAACCGTGTCTTAGCATATCTGATTATCTTGTCCCAAAGCAGTCTGGGATTTCCAAATAGCAAATATGTTAGACCAAAACCAATAATTCATTTGGAGAAAGAGATAAATTTTAAATAGCTCTCAGATTTTTTGACAACCCAATAATGAAGAGAAGTGATTCCTATGAACCCATAGGAAAAAGGTTTGAATTTCCTGCTGTTTTTACATAAAGTTGTGACACCAGTGAAGATAACCCATAGATCTATGCCAATAAGTCACTACCACTGCTGCTGCTGCTGCTGAGTCGCTTCAGTCGTGTCCGACTCTGTGTGACCCCATAGATGGCAGCCCACCAGGCTCCGCCGTCCCTGGGATTCTCCAGGCAAGAACACTGGAGTGGGTTGCCATTTCCTTCTCCAAGCCACTACCACAGGGACTGACAACAAGCTAGTTAATGATTTTCATGAATTCAGAATGTTTAAGATTAGCTCCTGTTCAAGAAAACTTGAAGAACGCTTAAATCACATAGTTCACTTGTGAGAGAAATTTCGGATTTCCCAAGTTTGACAATTCTAAAAATGTGTCATAACCAATAACTAGTTGTGAAGATGAAAGATAGTTTTTCAAACTATCAGTAAAAAAAAGAAAAAACTTAGGTTAACCAGGAAGCTAAATGAAAGATCGAACCATCTTTCTATTTTCTCTTTGTCCGACTCTTTGTGGCCTCATGGACTGTAGCCCACCAGGCTCCTCTGTCCTTGGAATTCTTCAGGCAAGAATGCTGAAGTGGGGTGACGCTTCCTCTCTAGGGGATCTTCCCAACTCAGAGATTGAGGATTGAACCCCCATCTCTTGTGTCTCCTTTACCAGATTCTTTACCACTAGCACCATCTGGGAAGCCCTATTTTCTCTTTATAAAATAATATTCATGTTGTTATATTCTGTTTCTCAAACAGCACCCCCGAATTGTATAAACCTCAGGCTGCACAGAACCAAGGATCACTGTGCATCTGCTCACTTTGCGTCCTTTTCAGAACTTGAGGTCTTATCATTAGATAATGAGATGGCAGCTAACCCAGAGAGTCACTCCTCCATGGGGCAGACACCACAAGCTTATCAAGAAATAAATGTGAAGATATAATGGAGGCTATTGTTCATGCCAAGGTTACAAACCTGTGTTCCATTAAATACAGACTGTGCGGTTTCCTTTGACCATAGCTTCTGGTCCCCAGCGCAGAAATGTTATGCTGAGATGCTGAGGTCTGTGGTCATTTCAGATCTCCCATTTACTGACTCTGCTGACCTGTCATCAGTGAATTTCTTCACTTCATGCCAAGTGTCAGTGCTCTGGGAATGAGTATGTGTGACGTCTAGCCTGGTGGTAGCACAGCATCAGGGGCTATAAACTTCAGGGCACAGAAAGGAGATGGCCTGCGGGATGGTTCTGGAGGCCTTGAGGCTGTGCTTCTACGTGAGGTAGGGTGAGGGGACTTCTGTGCTGCACTTGGGTTCCAGGCCGATCCGGACGAGTTGTCACCCTGATGTGCAGGGAGCTCGCAAAGGCAGAATGGGTCCTGGTGCTGAGGTTCACACTCCCCTACCCACCGCTGCGTTCACACTCGCCCCTGTCCAGGAGAGGTACTGGGGAGTACTGTAGGAAGGGGGTTAATTCTTCCTGTGCTAAGACTAGGTTTCTGATGAGAAGAAGGCCACCAGAGGGTAGGTGGCTGGGGGATAGGGCCTGCCTGCTCTTGCCTTTCTTAGCACGGCGTGGGTGTCCTCCCAGATCGTAAGGGTCAGTGGCATTCAGTGGAATCCACTTTCTAGCGGGAAGCCTGCTTAGTGGAAGAAGCCCTGAACAGAGTCCCAAGGTCAGGCTGAGAGCTCTGCATCCAGGACTTATAGTACGCCCGAATATTCAATGGAATGACTGATACCGAAGCTGAAGCTCCAGCGCTTTGGCTACCTGATGCAAAGAGCCGATTCATTGGAAAAGACCCCCATGCTGGGAAAGATTGAGGGCAGGAGGAGAAGGGGGCAACAGAGGATGAGATGCCATCATCAAATCAATGGACATGAGTTTGAGCAAACTCTGAGAGGTAGTGAAGGACAGGAAAGCCTGGTGTGCTGCAGTCCATGAAGATATATATATATATATATATATATTTATATATAAACATTTCAGAAACTTCAACAAAAAGCAGCTGCTGCCTTCTGAGCACAGGCTCCGGAACTAGACCACGTGCCAGTCCCAGCTCTGCCTCTCACCAGTTGTGTTATCTTTGGGAAGTTTCTTTGTCTCTTTTTCTCTCGTCCTTCACCTGCAAATAGTGATGATAGAACCAACCTCACAAGGATGTTAGGATTATATGAGCTCATGCAAATATAGAACTTAAAAATAAATATTCAGTTCACTTCAGTTGCTCAGTCATGTCCAACTCTTTGTGACCCCATGAACTGCAGCACGCCAGGCCTCCCTGTCCATCACCAACTCCCAGAGTTTACTCAAACTCATGTCCATAGAGTCGGTGATGCCATCCAGCCATCTCATCCTCTGTTGTCCCCTTCTCCTCCTGTCCTCAATCTTTCCCAGCATTAGGGTCTTTTCCAATGAGTCAGCTCTTCGCATCAGGTGGCCAAAGTATTGGAGTTTCAGCTTCAACATCAGTCCTACCAGTGAACACCTAGGACTGATCTCCTCTAGGATGGACTGGTTGGATCTCCTTGCAGTCCAAGGGACTCTCAAGAGTCTTCTCCAACACCACAGTTCAAAAACATCAATTCTTCTGCACTCAGCTTTCTTTATAGTCCAACTCTCACAGTCATGCATGACCACTGGAACATTATTTTTATTATCATTAATATTATTATTGGTATCTAAAGTAATTTGAACTAAGAATCAGGATATAAAATTTTGTCTTGTTTCAAATGTTTGTAATTATTACTAAAATCCACCAAGTCTTGATAAAATATTAAAAGAAAATAGGATTTTGGTAATATCCCTGTGTTATTATTTAATATCTAAATACATTATTTGACCGATATCTAGTAGGCATGTTCATAATTCCCAAACCCAAATAAAGTGGGTTTAAAAATCTTATCAGATGTTAAATGTAAATAACTTTAATTCCAACGTTTATTATCCTTTGGGGTGAGCAAGCAGCAGGCGTATCTTCTGCTGCACCCAGCCCTGTAAGACAACCTGAATAAGTCCCTAAGGATGTGCTGTGTGACCAGTTGTGTGGCTGTCACAGCCAGTGTTAAGTGTTGAAAATGAGTGGCAGTATTGGGCAGGGTGCAGAGCGTGTGCAGATACGAAGGAGGCTTTGGGAGAAAGAAGCCAAGATTTCAAATCAAATACCTTTTGCCTTGAATCCCTCCCTGATGAGTGAAGTATGCTTTCACTACGGATATTTGAAAGAATAGGTCAAGACTCTGAAAGCAATCTGTCCAAAAGTCTTTTGCACAATTTCTGAATCAAAATCCTAAGAGTTCCTACCACGGTGATTACTCAGAGCCAGACGTCTAACATGTATATTGGTCCTACTGAGAGCGAAAGGAGAACACGCAAATGTCTCATTAATATTGTATGATATGTGTATTTCAATGTGTACATGCACAGAAAAATGCCAAAACACTTTAAAAACACTGACTGTATCGTTTTGACAAGAAGCTCACTGCTGTACGACTTGGCGCAGTGCACACCTAGTTACTTCAGCCTTTGCCATCGTAGTATGCATTTATTCTGCCATTTTTTGGAGAGTCTTTCATAGCATTTAAAAAATGTATTATGCGTTTCATCTGCACGTGTCCAGGAAATGTGTAGTAAGGCTCTGTGTGTCTTTATAGTATCGCACTTACAAATAAAATAGCTGTAAGTATGAAACAATCAATTTGGGTGTTCCAAAGATTAATTTGAGTGGTTTGTAAACCTTTCAATGTTTTACGTAAAATAAGTGGCTGATTGTATACCTTTCAATTGTCCTGAAATAATGTAGTTTATTTTCTATGAACGACTGTAGAAATTCTAAGCATATGCTCAGTGCATAACAGATTCCAAATTGTATACTTTTCTATTTTTAAGAAATTGCATGCTTTTCCACATCTAGTTCTAATTTATCATTTTGTGGTTATGCCCAATGAACTGCTAGACCATTATCCTATCTTATTAAAACATCCAAGGCTTGCTATTCTGAAAATATATCAAAAGAAGAGCAAAACAAGGACATGTACACAGAATGCCTAAGTCAGTTCCACCACTTATACAAGATTTTTAGGTGGAGATAGCATAATTCTTAACAATAGAGGCACAGCATAGTTCGGTTTTGCCTGAGTTTTCAGATCAATTTTTTAGACAAAAATAATCCTAGAGTTTCACATTTGACCAAATTATTTTCTTCTGAATCTCCCAAGAGGAAAATAAAGCTTTCCTTGTATCAGTTTGACCCTGTTACAAATGTTGCCCTTGAGGTTTTGCTATTCAATTCCAAAGACATTTTAACAGCCATAATCCAAGAGAGAATAGAATGTATTTATCATTTGATCATTTTCACAACATCTACATTTTTGCTATAATAATATATGTCAGTGTTCATCCTTCTTAGCTATCAGTGTAAAGCTCTGAGATTAAACCATGTCTGGTTATTTAAACATCCAGAAGCTGAAATACTTTATTATTTCTGCTTTTTTATTAAAGGAAAACTAAAATTTGGCAAGATCTTACTAAAACTGGTGTCAGATTAACATGAATTTCCCCAACACTATGGTTTATTGTCATGTTCTAGGTAGTAATATTGTTATAATCTGATTCTTCCCCTACCCCCAAATGTGTAAGTAATAAAGTGTCAGTTGTGTGCAAGAAATTTAAGTGGAGGATGAGGAATATTGGAGAATATATCTTTTTTCCCCTGGGGGAAAAAGAATGATGTATTAATAACCTAATTAAAAATACCTAAGTGTTTGACATTGAGGAATACATAGATGTCTTTTAGTTTTTTTCTGCCTGATTCCCTTAATTTGGGGAAATTTCCCAACTCTCTTTCATGTCATTATGGGAGATTTGTGAACCAGAGGTTTTATTCAACCTGCCTCTGGGTGAGCCAGGGCATCATCACTCAAGATTCTCCAGAGAAGTAGAACCCACAGGATTTATAGAAATAGACTCATTTTAAGGAACTGGCTCTAATGATTGTGGGGGCTTGCAAATCCAAAATGTGCAGGGCAGGTTAGCAGTTTGGATATTCAGGTAAGAGTAGATGCTGTAATTTTGAGTCTGAAATTTATAGGGCAGGCTGGCAGGCTGGAAGCTCAGACGAGGCTTCTGTGTCATAGTCTTGAGGCCAAATTCCATCCTTTCCTCTCTGGAAAACCTGTTTTCTGTCTCAAGGCCTTCAACTGATTGGCTGAGGCCCACCCACCTTGTGGAGGGCAGTCTGCTTTACTTTAAGATCCAGGGAGAAGAAGGCCATGGGGTGACGGAAGCAGGGACGAGAGGAGCTGATTGTTAGTGAGGCTGTTCTGACGAGGGCCCCTGAGGCCTGGATTCAGCTGGGCCATTAGTCCAACTGTGCCCAGAAAGTCTCTCCTTCGTTTGAGTAACTAAGACTCTTGACAAGTGAAGGAAACCTTTGAAAACCCCTTCAGTCCTTACAGTGATCATGCTGCAGTTGAGTTAAATGATGCTCAGAAATTCACTGCGTCATTTGTTCACAAAAGTTTTAAAGCCTATTTTTCCATCTGTAGACGTGCTAGGCATTGTGCTAGGCCTTGGCATAAAGCTGTCTGGACTGTTTGATAAAACAGACCAACAGGGAGCAATTGATGGCGAGTGAAATGTATTTATAAAAGACGGTGGGGAGGATGCAATAGCGAATAATGAAGGAGGAGCTGAACGTCTTGGGTTAAGGAACTGGACTTCCTTGAGAAGGTACATGAGCTGGAATCAAGATTTCCGGGAGAAATATCAATAACCTCAGATATGCAGACAACACCACGCTTATGGCAGAAAGCGAAGAAATAAAGAGCCTCTGATGAAAGTGAAAGAGGAGAGTGAAAAAGTTGGCTTAAAGCTCAAC